>NC_084839.1:77677166-79055499 GCF_033115175.1 Lepus europaeus | reverse complement strand
TTTATGATCATGATTCTCAAATTTATATCTCCAAGCAAACCATTTCTGTTGAACTTTCACTTGATTATTTAGTTGAGGTTCCACGGCCCCAACAGAGCAACAGAGCGGGGGGCCGGGGAAGTCGCACGTCAGAGATTGGGAGAGCTCCTTTTATAGATTCGGGCATGACCTTTAGGCACCTGCAGGGACCTTGACAAGGACTTTCTTCCCCGGAAGTAGGCCTCTCCATTCCTGGAAGTGTAGGCCTTCCCTCCTTGCGGGTCCCAAAGCTACCATCCTGACCTTTTGATGATAGGAAAGGGGGCAACAATGAGTCTCTCTGGCTACTTCCTGCTGACTGGGGACGTCGTCTACAGGGGTCTGCTGGGGGTATCTTGGGGCTCCGCAGGAACAGGCATGTATGGATGGAGAAGCATCTGGTTGACTGCCTGGTTGCTGAAGGCCTCGGTTCATTCCATTATCACCTGCTGTAAACACTTAGTATACAAGTCAGGGTGAGAATAGAAACCAATGATCCTAAGAGTGGCATTAACCAGGTAATGAAAGGATTTCATAGAGGAGAGGAAATGAGGTGGGTCTCTGGACCCTTGTGAGGATTGTTTGATGGATGTGGTTTAAATCTGATCCCAGCCAAGACTGGGAGAAAGGCCACTCAGCTTTTGCAGGTAGAGGGGTTTGTCTGTAGAGAAATTCTGAATAATCATGCAAATTAAGTGGAGGAGAGGACCATCAATACACACAGGTTGGGAGTAGAGTCAACTAAGTTTTCTGATTGAGAGGCAAATAGAACCTGACAGAAGGGGCTTGATAATAATCTGGTGGGCTTTTGGCCTTGCAAATTAAAGAGGCCCAGATCTGTTTGTCTCTTCACATAGAGTACATCCTAAGGGAATTGTGAACCTCCTTGGGGAAGGCACCCTGTTGACTTCCATTACCTAGCTGGCCTGGGAGGAGAGCTGGCCAGGTAAAGGCAGGTGGCATCTCTAACAAGAAATTTACAGTTCTGCCTGCAATGTTGCTGACCCTACTTGACCATCCCCTCAGCTGCGGTGGTCACTTTGGAAGCTGGGCCGAGTGAAGGGCTTTTCAGCTTAGAGCCAATAAGATCTGTGGCTCTGACCTGAAGTCCTTCGACTCCAGGGCAGGTCCATTTCCAGTGATCCAACTCTTGGCTGGCAGAGCTGCCAGGGCTCTTCACAAGCTGAATTCTGCTGAAGCCCAGGCTTACCACATTGAAAGCCACTGCAGTGGACTGGCCTGTTGGGTCTCCTTGAGGGCAGATCACTGTACAGAACAGCCAGTAATAGGTCTGCCACCCATCTTTACATTTCTGATACCTAGCTTTTTTTTTCCTCCTGGTTTTTGTTAAAGCAGACCAGAGGATGCAAGTCAAAGGGGTGCTCAAATCCCAGATCACTTACTGACAATAGCAATATCAAATAAAAATTTAGAAAGCAGCTTAAATCATTAGATAACAAATATTAATTTACCAGTTGATTTGAATTACTTTCTGCTCTTAGTAACCTCAGCTAACCACGCTTTCAGTTGGTAAGCATAATACATTATTGGCTTCATCTGTTTACAGAGCCGTCCCAAAGTAGAAGTGGCTGAAAAAAGTCCATCAGGACCTATAGGAGGATAGCTAAGCACAGAACCCACAACACTTTCGTTTCATGAGCAGCAAATCTGATATATGAAACGGTGGATGACAAAAGACTTTAAGTTGCCACGTTTAAAATTATAAACTCATTATAAACTCAACAAGAGGCACTTGCTTACTTCACATAGCATTTTTGAATGCATCTGTAGGATTTTACAGAACATTTAACTCTTTAGGCCTCTGTGGCTTAACACAAATTTAACATGCTGAGTATACAAGAGTTTACAATAAATTAGCAGTTACACCTAAATGACTTAAGATGCTGATATTAAATATCACTATCTGAATTTAATTAAAATTAAAACTGCATTCATTTAAAACAAGTACTAATTACTAATTACCCATTGTTGTTTCATTGAGTAATGATTACCCGGAAACCTGTTCAAATAAATCGCAAAAATAAGCTCAGCAAGTTACAAAGCAATATTTTCAAAGGAACAGGTCCTTTTAAACTTTGCCGGAGGGTGGCCAGGGAAGCAGGAGCAGCGAATCCCATTAGGATGGGGGTGGGGAGCTTGACACTGGTGGTTGGGTCACGTGGCTACCTGGCTTCCAGCAATGGCAGTGGGGAGAGGCAGGACATGGGGTGGGGCAGGGCAGAAGAATATGCATATGGGGGCGGGAGGTTCCTGGCTAGCTGTGCGTCCCCAGGAACTCAGGAGGGTCCGAAAAGGTAGAGGATGGAGAGTTTGGCAGTAACACAGAAGAGGCGTCCTTAGGAGGTGGGGGCCCGATCTTGGCCAGCAAGACCTGGGCTGTGGAGCAGGCAGAGAGGAAAGTAAGGGAGAAGGGAGTAGGACGGGAGCGGAGATCTCAGAAAGCCTGGACATATGGGACCTTTGACTGTTTTTCTCCCTGCGGCAGAAATTCTCAAGGTAATTGGGCCATGCCTGGGTGGAGTAGAAGATTAGGCGTTTACTCCATAGGTCCTGGGCCAGTCCCAGTTGCTTCAAATTCTTTAGGAGGCAGGCCAGGGGGCCTTTTGAGCCCCACCCTCAGGATTGGCCAGATCCCATGGTCTCCCCGGTAGCCCGGATCTACTGAAATTCAGTCAAGGCGTCCCCTGTCCCGGACTTCAGCAGATGGATTAGAGGTCAGTCTTCTACAGGGCCAAGCAGCCCCTGTTGGGACGTCTCCAACAGCCGCTGGGAGGCTAAACAGTGGAGAACAGAGCCCATGTGCGCACGATTTGGAGGTCTCTGTCCAGATTGAGAGCTAGCCTGAGATCCCAGAGACTGGGCCAACCAAGAGGAGGGAGGGAGAGCAAGGGAGGAGTTACTTACAGTTGGTTGAGCGTGGTCCGTAGTTAGCCTGGGGCACCAGACAGGTTCAATGAGCGAGGGGGCCTCGAACCCAGAAAGGGGAATCTCTAAACCTCAGCTCCTCGGTTTTGGCACCATCTGTAAGGTGTCCGGCGCGTAACAGATTTTCCCAGGCAGACGAATCGATTAAGTCACAGGCTTTTATTGGGGTTCCACTCCCAGGCAAGGTTCCACGGCCCCAACAGAGCAACAGAGTGGGGGGCCAGGTAAGTCGCCGCTTTTTTCAAGCTCTTGTAGAAACTACCCAAACACTAATTTAAGCTATCATGGTGATGATGATAATCATTTTAGGACACAGCAGTAATGTAAGTTCTGGACTGAAAACATTTTTCTATAACTTATGCTAACTTTAAGGCTCTTTTATTTAGGACCAGAGGACAAGGATGATAATGGTAATGATCACTCATATTTGTTCAGTTTTGGATCCTTGAACTCATGTTCATGTTTATGAGTCATTAGATGTACATAATAAGCCTCTGAGGAAGGCACAGAGGCACATTAGAATATTAAAAATTAGCATACACACATATACATGTATACATACATGATGGTAGAATGCAAGAGATGTTTAAAGTTAAGATATGTTCTGAATTTGGAAGCATCTTGCAAACTCCAAAGGGTTTGCATTACATGAAGCACGCTGATTCTAAAGTGTTCTTTCTGTCAATAATAATCTGAACTGTTTGACCACAGATTTTTTATGTGATAAGGTGATTATAAAAATACCAGAAATTGTTTTATTCAAAGTGTATTATTTTATCACAAATTTAAATTTCTAACAATAACCACAACTATAATAGAACTCAATTAACAACTATATGGATAAATTTCATTAAACCATGAGTAAGTCCTGAGTCATTAGTCAATGGATTAAAAATGGACTCCTCATTGAACCCTTGAGAACAGCTTTAATAGCAAGGTAGTAGGAAGTTGTTACCAGCACAGATGGTGGAGTGCTTAGCCAGGCTGAGGCAGAGTTCTAGAAATTCTAAGAGGAAAAATCAAAACTTCTGCCCTTTTTAGTGGCCAATTTTTAGAGTCAGCAAACCCCTGAGTTGAATTATGTCACAAGGTATGGTTACACCTGTGTGGACTAGAGATTGAGAAGAGTGCCATTTAAGGGTTAAGGTGATGTACTTTATCAGGTCTTCCACATCGCTTCCTGCTCTTTTAGGTTGCTCTCCCATTTATAGTAATGGGGACTGCCATTACCATCTTCATTATAAAATTTCTTGGCTCGTAACCACATGTAATATACTAAGATAATCTCTTTATCTCTGAGTTACAATATTATGTGAATATAATATAACACTGCCATGTGTATGAACATCACAGAGTTTACTTACAAAAACTAAGACGGTCTGTGGCATCACTGAGTAATAGAATCTTATGGAACCACCATTATATATGCAGTCCATTGCTTCCTGAGACATTGTTATGGAGTACATGGCTGTGTTTAGGAAACCGATGTTCTTGTCTTGCAGTTAGTGCTTCATGTACATGAAAATTTTGATATTGAGCTTTAGGAATGGAAATGAAAGACAAAAGTCAACTGTGGAGGAATAATAGATGACTTAGTCCAGACTGAATCAATCTGCCCCAGCTTTAAGATGCTATACCTATTATCTACCTGGCCTGAGTTCTTTGAAGATTTACCAGAGTTAAGAAAGCTTTCTCTAATTTCATTTTCAACTGGAAATTTCAATATGTTAATAATCTCTATTACATGAACACACAGTACTGATAAACACGACTTTGTTCTGAGCTAGGAATAGTGTTTACGAATGAAGCAGAGTTCCAGTTCTACTAAGTTGTCATAGATTTAATACAAGAAAATTCTTTCCCATAATTATATGATTTATTTCCTTTTACAGTTAATGTTTGAGTATTTTTTCATTTACTGCACTTTATTTGTCTCTCACATCCATCCTTAGGTAATTCATGAATATGTTAATATTATTGATAAGACAATTTGGATATTAAAAAAGACATATAACTTGCATCATGCCATATAGATAGGAAGTAGGATTTAAAGTAGAGATTTTAACCCAGATTGTCTCTATTTCAGGGAACTGTATTATTTAATGTGTATTTTTTCCAAGAACAATTTTGTCGAAATGTTTGCAAAGTTGTCTTATGTGGCAGATGAAATTTTTTTCGATATGTCCCCAAAATAAGGTAGTCAATTTCAATGAGGAGTTACCAGTAAATGAAGACCTCCCCTCATCCCTAGAATAGGATATGATACAGATACATTTGATCAGTTACAACAATAGGTGATTTATAATGGGCGTCACAGGTAACTGGGAAGCCCCCCACCAGCCAGCCAGGTATCTAGTGACCTAGTGGGAGATAGCCTAACTGGATTTGCATTGTCATAGGGCACATTACTTTTTCCTTTAAACTCTTTGGAAACAGAGTTTTTGGTTTTTTCATCTCTGCGGACCCCAAAATATGCATTACTTCTGTGTGTATGGAATGCAATAAATATGTATGTTTTGGAATAAATACATGTGAATTAATTATATCCCAATTATTTAAACATATGCTATATTAACACCTAAATGGTTCTATATGCTGATAGGATATGAATTATTTCTTATAATGTTACCTTCTTTTTGAATTCTTCCAGATCATAACACTACACAAAATTATTTACTTGTTGATAAAGTATATGTATTCCCCACTACACTCTTCAATGCACACAAAGCACAATTCAAGCAAATAGAATCTTGTTTATCTTGTGTACTGCTGAGTCTCCACACAAATGAAGCAACATTTAACACATTTTAGGAAGTTAATATTAGTGGTTGAATAAATGAATGACCTATTACTACCAGAACAAATAGAGTGAAATATTTTGAATAATTAAACTTTAAGCCTAGTCTAATACAGATGAAAACAATTTGATTTTCTCAGTTCAAAATACAGAAATAAATCACATATAAAATAATCTAGAATGTCACAACAAAATCATAATTTAGAACCTAATTTAGCAAATCAGAGAATATTGTATCTAGGAATAAGCATCCTAGGTGTTTAATAGTAGGTTTAAGAAAAACATATGGCAATGGCTTTCTGAAACTCATTTTGCAAATAGGTACTAACAGACTGAAAATATGAAAAGATGCAAAAAGTGGGCAACCTAATTATAAATCGTTCATTAAAACCGGACTCTGGAGAATTGCTACCCAGTGGCACTTTCCTTACCTCAGACACTTCCTTTGAATACATGAAAGAGTAAGAATTACATTTTTAACACATATTCTCAGATCTATTCTATGGATTCAAATGAACTCAAAGGAAGCTCCTCTCACAGCTACAATTTCAGGTAATTTGGCTCCTATCCAGGTCATGTAGATGAAGTCACCTTTTTTAACTGTGAAAAGATGAATGCTTCAGTATCTCAACCACTGCCTCCCTGTTTTAAAAATAAAGAAATCATTTACTGAAAGCAATGAAAAAGTCACAACAGAATACAAATGTTCTGCATCTCAACTGTAATGAAATAATATTGCAGGGCCCTGACACCCACTTTCTCAACCTCTCCTGCCTCCTTTCTCTCTCACTCTCTTTAAGTTTCTTGTATTGTCTTTATGGAATCCAGTGTTTATTAGTCAAAGCACAACTAAAAGTAGGTACAGAGACAGACTGTTTGGGATCCACTTACACAGGTTCAATTCCCCACAACATCCTAGGTTGCGAAGGGTCTTTGGTAAGGGCTTTGTCACCACATTAGCAGAAATGGGAGAAAACTCTTAGTCTGTTCACAGCCACACCTCAATTGCATGAACATAAGGGAAAAGAAGAAAAGAGATAGTGAATGGAATGTAATTATTGCATTCTGGTGTCATGCTCTCCCTGAAAACAGACAATTAAAAACATGAACTATAGAATGAAAGATTTCATGTTAGGAAATGAGATAGGTAGCCATAAAAATATATCATCTAACTCTAAACTAGGACACTTCTCTAAGTGAAAGGAGGGTTATTTTTAATATTATTAATATTGAAACAATGGAAAACAGAAGCATGTATCTATGAATAACAGAGGTATTATCTTGTCTAATAAAGTATATGGGGCCATGCAAGGCGAGGGTGGGAAGTACTGACTAAGAATGACAAAAACCTGATTTAGTCAAATTTTGAATATTAGAATTTTTTTAAATATCATTTTTCTTTGTGTAGGATCATTGTATTATAGGAGTTTTCACACACACACACATACACACACACACATTCTGAGGTTCAAATGATGTTTACAGTTTCTTCTGGCCTAGGGTGCATGTATAAAGTGTGGCTGAATCTATAGTCTTTATGTCATTGAGTCACCAAAGAGAAGAGTATGAGTACTCAGTCAGCCCAGTTTTATTAGCTAAGCTACTTTCAGATGGAAGACATGTATGTAAATACTCCTGGAAAAGAAATCAGTATTATATGAAAGACAATTCTAGTTACAATTAATTATTTCATATGACTTAATAAATCACTACTCATTTTTTTGCAGTGTAACTCACATTTAATTTGCCCTTTGCAAATCACATTTAAATTTTATACCCAACCCTTAAAATATATAGGGCAGTGTCTTCCAGATCTATATGTTAGTTCCAGAGAGTCTTGATAACTGGTACAAGGAAGTGTTATGAAACTTAGAAATTCCATGTAGGAGTTATATTGGAATTATAAAAATCACAGAACACAGTTTCAATTTATGTATCTCTTTTGCAAAAGATTTGTATTTTAAATATTTGTTTATGCATTTGAAAGTCAGAGTTACAGAGAGGAGAGAGAGAGGGAGAGGAAGAGAGGGAAGGAGAGGGAGAGAGCGAGCAACATCTTTCATCTCCTAATTTACTCCTCAAATAATGCAATAGACAGGATTGGTCCAGATAGAAGCTAAGAACCTTAAACTCAATATGTGTCTCCCATGTGGGTGGCAGTAACTCATACTTGAGCCATCCTCTGCTGATTGCAGGCATCTGATTGGAAGCAGAAGAGCAGAACTCAATCCATGTACTCAGATATATAACATGCAGACCTCTCCAGCTGTGTCTTAGTTGCTGGAACCAACTGCTCTCCCCTGATTTTCTTTTTGATTTTAGTAGGATGGAAGTATCAATCTTTTAATATAGGAGACGGTAAACATGGAAACAACTGTAAGGTACTGGATAAGTCAGAGTATGGGGTGGAGGCATTCTAAGGAGAGGTGATTTAGGAGAAGACCACTAAAAAGACGTGTCTCACATCCCTGATTTCTGCAAACTCAGTGGCTTAATATTGTCACCAAACTGACACCCTGGATATTCATTTATTCACTTAGGAAAATGGAATTTAATTACTGTTAAGAGCCTCTGTATTCAACAGCATGCTAGGTATTAGAGATTCATAAATAAAAGTCACAACTCACAACTTCTTCAGGAGATGGTAAGCAAAAAAGCCATTGCAATAATAAAAATGAAACTTGTTTTGCTTCTGGTAGCCTAAGTAAAAGCAAATTATCTCAGTGATCACTAAAGTTCGCTCAACTAATATGCCTGTCTAGATTTGTTTTTGTTCCTTTTCTTAAGATTTATTTATTTATTTGAAAGTCAGAGTTACACAGAGAGAGAAGGAGAGGCAGAGAGAGAGAGAGAGAGAGAGAGAGAGAGAGAGAGAGAGAGAGAGAGAGACGTCTTCCATCCTCTGGTTCATTCTCCAATTGGCTGCAACAGCCAAAGCTGTGCCGATCTGAAGCCAGGAGCCAGGAATTTTCTCTGGTTCTCCCATGCTGGTGCAGGGGCCCAAGGACTTGGGCCATCTTCTACTGCTTTCCCAGGCCATAATAGAGAGCTGGATCAGAAGTGGAACAGCTTGGTCTCAACCCGGTGCCCATATCGGATGCCAGAGCTGCAGGCGACAGCTTTACTCACTATGCCAAAGCGCCAGCCCTTTTATTTGTTTCTTATTCAGTTTTTTGAAGTAACCTGTATCCTGACAAGAATACAAATATATCCCAATTTTACTTAGCTTAATGCCATATGAACAGAAGCAAAATTAGTAGAAGACATCTACCCAATACAATCCTGGGGAATAAAAATCACAACTTGGTTGCAGAGACATATAAAAACAGATAATAATACAATAATACAAAATCATGTAAGCGACAAATAATGTAGACAGTAAAATGATAAAATGATTTATTAAAAAGAGAAGCAAAACAGGCAAGAAAGTGAGGATAAAGTATAAACATGAAGAATGAGAATTCTGTTCACAATAATATCTGGGATGTGCAGGGTGTCCCCTCCTTCCCTTCCCTACAAACATCAGAGAAGTTAATTTGATAGAGTACCTCAACTTAGAGATCTCAGGACACATGTAAACTATGTTTATTGACTTTTGTGCTGGGGAGATGGCAGCAGATATCTCACTGGCTTCTAGGAAATATGAACAATCAACTGACAGAGGGAGGCTGTTGTGGTACAATGGGTTAAACCAGTTCCTATGATGTGGTACCCCATTTGAGCGCTGGTTTGGACCCGAGATGTGCCACATCAGATCCAGCTCCCTTCTCATGTGACTGGGAAGCCAGTGGAAAATATTCCAAGTACTGGGGCTCTGTCACTCATGTAGGGACTGATGGCGTTCGAGGCTCCTGGCTTTGGCCTGGCCCAGCCCTAGTTGATGTGACCATGTGGGAAGCAGATCAACTGATGGAGTCTCTCTCTCTCTCTCTCAAATAAATAAATACATAAATATTTTAAAAAATAAGCTGATAAACTGAAAAGAGGTTTCTTAGGCCATTCGTATGCATATATTTTCTTCAATTTGTGCTTTTTTTCCTTTTGTTTGACATGCATTTCTTTAATGGACACAGGAATCTTTTGCCCTATCTCAAGGTGTGACTTCTTTCACTGTTAGCTAACATATATGTAAAGACCACCATCAAAAGATAAATGCTGGTATCTTCTGTGCCGTTTGCTGTTGTTGTTTCCGTGTGCATTTGCCCTAGTATTCTCTTGGGCAGTTTCAGTTGTTCCTTGCCTCTGTACTGAAGAGCATGAAGTTGCGTAAGTTTCCATGTTGCTGATTCTCTGTCCACATTTTCTGGCTGTTTTCTCAGCTGCAGCACAGTCTCCAGAGGGCAAGTAGAAATGCTGGATCCCACTGGCTCCCTCCTTTTCCTTTGGACTTGTCCTCTTTGTATGGCTTTTCCAAGCAAGTCAGAACTGTGAAAACCTATCCTTATATTCCATGTTGAAGAACTGGACCTGGGTAAGGGAGTGAGGGTGAGAAGGATCAGTATTCACAGGTCCTGATGGGTAATATTGGGAGAATACATTTGCTTAAAACAGTCCACTACATTCATTAAAATATTGAAACAAAATGTTTGCCTGGAAAAGACAATACATATCAGTCCTGATTTAATAGCTAATTTATTTATTCCTGGGTGATGTGGTTGTAAGGTAATTGAAATACAAGAATGGCATTACTATTTCAGAAGAATTTCCTTTGGTTCAGCACTCTGCTGTGTTATGTCATTTAATTACATTTATAAATAAAAAACCACTAAGGTAGCCATTGACTTTAAGAAATACATGATCCACTTGTTTAGGAAAATGATTCTCCTCAAACAGCACAACATTGTTCAGCTTACTATTCAGAATGGTGGGGAAAACGTGAAAGGAATAGAGAGTGCTCCTGTCAGGTTCAGAAAGGCATTCCAGAAAGGGCTTCTTTTCATTGAGTAATGCATATGACCCTTGGAGATAAATACAAAGGTATTTTAAAGAGAAGTTACTTTGTTTTAAAGAGGCAGATGGTGAGATCACCGTAAGGGTGCTCAAGGAATGGAAAGCAGATTAGCCTCGGGGATAGTGGATTTGTGCAAAGGACACTGGAAATCAAAACTGATTTTAATGGCCAGCTCAGTGGTACTCAAACTCTTTATAAAATTACACTGCGGGAACCCCTTCTTAACTCACTTGAGCAGAACTTTTTCAGGCAATTGCCTCGAATGGTCATAGTTACAGTCACAGAGATGGATACTTCTGCATTTTATAGATGACACTGACAAATGAGACTATCCAGAGGTGGGAGCCAGTCCATGTCCAGGAAATGTTAGACTCAGGAGTTTACCAGTGCCTGTTGATGCTAAGCCTGCAGCAGTAGTACTGGAGAAGGATTTGTTAATGATCATCACACGTCTAAAATACAGGGTCTTGTGGGTAGGAAGAGAGAGAGTTGCTCTTTAAGTCTAAAACCAGAGAAAGGAGGTTCAAAGAGGCTGTACTTTCTTGATAGAAATAAATTATGTCCTTATGTCTAGTTAGCAGTGGTTAGCCTTAATAAAAAAGAAAAGTGTAGCTGAACCATACCTATTAAGTTTCCATCTCCAATTCTGTTTTCCATTTTCAACCTTAGGCTGTTTATAAAAGTGTTCACCGTGGAGTTCTGTGTTGTTTTCTTACTGAAATGAAAGGTTGGTAGAAAGCCTAACCACAGATTCACTTCTCTCTTTTTATCTATTTATTCATTCATTCATTTTTGAGAAGGAGTTTCTAATCCATGTATTTCTTATAAACTTATTATTTAATATAAACATATTTAGGAGGCAAAAATTGTAAAATGAAATGCTGTTTTGATATATTTTATGAACTTAAACACATGTCTATGCTAGAAATAGTTAAAAATTAAAATAATAGCTTTGAGAGATAAAATAATTTCTTCTTGGGGCTAGTGTCATGGTGCAGTAGGTTAAGCGGCAATGCCAGCCTCCCATTGTGCACCCATTTGAGTCCTGGTTGGTTTACTTCCTATTTATCTCCTTGCTAATGTATGGAAAAGCCACAGAAGATAGCCCAAGTCTTTGGGCTCTTATACCCACGTGGGAGATCCAGATGTATTTCTGGGCCAGCCCTGGCTGTTGTGGCCATTTGGGTAGTGAAACAGTGAATGGAAGAGCTTCCTCTCACCCTCTCTCTACCTGTAACTCTGCCTTTCAAATAAATAAACCAGTCTTAAAAAATCCCTATGAAAAGTTGCTTCTTGTAGGGAATTAAACCAAATATTTTTGTTGTGATAAATACTCAAATACTCAAAACTTATTTTTTCCTGTTAACTTTGTAAATAAAAAGAAATTCAGTGGAAATTAGTACATCTGTAAAACTCAAAATTACCATTATCTGTTACAAAATATTTTCATCAACATAAGAGGAAATCTTGTTCATGTTAAGGGGTTACTCTCATTCTCACCTTGCCACTCCCCCTGGCAAACACTGATTTGTTATTGTGTCTATAATTTATTTCTCTGGGTCTATCATATACATATTCTTATACAATGTATTATTTTTTGCCTATCTTCCTTCACATAGCATACTGATAAATTTTCTCTCTATTCCTAATCTATTCACTATTTTATTTATTTATTTTTTAAAGCAACAAATTATCAATCAAGTAGGAGATTACAAATCAGCTAGGAGAACTATTTCTTCTTTTAATATAATTTTGTTTCTTTATTTATTTAAAACTCAGGAGAGAGAGAGAGAGAGAGAGAGAGAGAGAGAGAGAGAGAGAGGTGTTCCAATAACTGGTTCATTCCCCAAATGGCCACAACAGCAAGTGTTGAGTCATTCCAGACCCAGGAGCTAGGAATTCTGTCCAAGGTTCTCAGATGGTTGAGTGTCACCGGACTCTCATAGGAGGGCCAACATCTGTTGATCTGTTGCCTCACAGGGTGTGTATCCAGGAAACTGGATGAAAACAGAGGTGGGACTTGATTCCAGGCACCCCATATGGAATGTGAATGCCTTAAGCAGCAGCTAAGCCCACTATGGCACAACACACATCTCATTCATTTTTTTTTATTATGCAAGAATATTGCATTTGACTGAATTATTTTTGTATTAGTTAAGACAGTTGGGAGGTTTTTTCCCCTTTATTGTATTGCATTGATGATTTTTATTTTAGTACCACTCTTTTATTCCTGGGACACATCCTACTTGGTCAAGATATATCACTTTGAAAGTATTTGGTTGAGTATGTTTAGTTTAAGGTATGCAGAAATATATTTGTCAGTAGTTTTATTTTCTTATGCTTTTGTAAAATTTTGGTAGCAGGTAAAATTTTCATTGTTTACTATGTTAGAATGTATCCCTTCTTCTTCTACTTTCAGTAAGAACATAATTAGGATTAATGTTCATTCTCTAAATGTTTTTTGTAGAATTCTCCATTGAAATCTTTAGGCTGGCGCTTGCAGCATAGTGGGCTAAGCTGCTGTCTGTGGCACTGGCATCCAATACAGGTACAGGTTCAAATCCCTGTTCCTCTACTTCTGATTCAGCCCCTTGCTAATGTGCCTGGGAAAGCAATAGAAGATATCCCAAGTACTTGGGCCTCTGCATCCACGTGGGAAACACAGATGAAGCTCCTGGCTCCTGGCTTCAGTCTGGCCCAACCCTGGCTATTGCAGCCACTTGGGGAATGAACCAGCAGATGGAAGATCTCTCTGTCTCTCCTTCTCTTTCTGGAACTCTGACTTTCATATAAATGAGTAAATCTTTAAAGAAAGGGAGAGAGAGAAAAAACTCTTCTTGTTCTGCCTTCTTTTCTGGGAGGGTTTGATTATTGGTTCAGTCTCCTTACTTGTCATAAATATACTTTTTTCTTTCTCTTCTTGAATCAGTTTTTTTTTTTTTTTTTTTAGTTTGTGTATTTCCAGGAATTTGTCCATGTCGTTATCTTGTTGTCATAAAATTCACATCCTGTAGGTGGAAACAATTCTTGTCTTGCTTTAAGAAAATTTGGCTCCAGGTTTGTGTGTATGTGTGTATGTGTGTTTATGCTTTCCAGCCAATTTAGCCAATTGTATGCTATGTTATATTTGATGAACTTTTGCAGTGGCATTCTGCATAATTAGTCCTTCAGGGATTCTGCAGTAATATGTTGTTGTAGAAAAACATATATATCCTTAGCCAGCGCCATGGGCTCACTAGGCTAATCCTCTGCTTGTGGCGCTGACACCCTGGGTTCTAGTTCTGGTCAGGGTGCCGGTTTCTGTTCTGATTGCTCCTCTTCCAGTCCAGCTCTCTGCTGTGTCCTGGGAAGGCAGTGGAAGATGGCCCAAGTGTTTGGGCCCTGCACCAGCATGGGAGACCAGGAGGAAGCACCTGGCTCCTGGCTTCGGATGGGTGCAGCGCGCTGGCCGTAGTGACCGTTTGGGGGGTGAACCAATGGAAGGAAGCCCTTTCTCTCTGTCTCTTTTTCTCACTGTTTAACTCTGCCTGTCAAAAACAAAAAAAAAGAAAAAAAAATTATATACCCTTATTTACAGATTGTGGTATATGTTAGTGTTTTGAGAACTCTGAAATGTCTTACTAGAAGTAAAGTTTTAAAACTTTTATGCCATCATTTCTCAAAGTTATCATCATTACTCCCCACCTTTTTTTTTCCATGTAACATTTTTTAACCTACATGGCCTATTTTAGTAAAACCAATGGATTTGAGTCTGTAAAATGTAAACAAAACGATTGTCTTTCTGCCCACATACAGAGGATACAATGTAATATAATGAAATGATCGATTATGAATTATGATGTTTAGATACATATTTATTGTATAATTATTTTAGAATCATTACATTTATTCTTTTTTAAAAAGATTTATTTATTTATTTATTTGAAAGTCAGAGTCACACAGAGAGAGAATGAGAGACAGGGAGGGAGAGAGAGAGAGAGAGAGTGAGAGAGAGAGAAAGAAAGAAGTCTTCCATTCTCTGGTTCACTCCCCAGTTGGCAGCAATGGCCAGAGCTGCACGGATCTGAAGCCAGGAGCCAGGAACCAGGAGCTTCTTCCAGGTCTCCCACACTGGTGCAAAGGTCCAAGGATTTGGGCCATTTCCTACTGCTTTCCCAGGCCACAGCACAGAGCTGGATCAGAAGTAGAGCATCCACGACTCAAATAGGAATCCATATGGGATGCTGGCACTGCAGGCTGCAGCTTTACCCACTAAGCCACAGCGCTGGCCCCGTCTATTCCTTTTTAATGGAGAAAGAACATAGAGTTGGCAGAATTCAACTTTTGTTTTAGGGATGAATAACTGATAATTTTAGAAAATTTATTTAGAAAATTTATTTATTAAAACTTATTTGAAAGGCAGAGAGAGAGAGAGAGAGAGGGAGAGAGAGAGAGAGAGAGAATCTTTCATTCAGTGGTTTACATACCAAATGTCACAACAGTCAAGGTTGGGGGCCAGGCTGAAACCAAGAATCCAGAACCTGACCCTGGTCTCCCAGGTGAGCGGCAGAGATGCAACTTCTTTAGCCATTATTTTTGTCTCCCAGTGTTCACATGAGCTGGAAGCTGAGTCAGAAGCAGAACAAGACTCAAACTCAGAAACTCTGATATGTGACCTGGGTACCATGAGAAGCATCTTCACCATGCTGCGAAAGGCACAGTTTGAGATGAGTAAGTAATCTTAAAGAACTTGAACAGAATCAGGTAGGTGAAAAATACATATTAGAAGTCAAGACAACATGCATCGACCAGCAATCTCTAAGGCAGCATCTTCTAATGAACCCTTTACTATTTCCTGTACCAAAAGGTAAACTCGATCTCTTAACACTTGGGCAGAATGTTATCTATTTTTCTGTGCTACTTTCACATTGTCATATGTCAGGCCACCGATGCATAGAGCTGGTGGGGTTATAGGCAAAGAAACACTGTAAAATTGCTCTGGAAAATATTGAATTGGAAAAATAGGAAAGAATTTCATTTAAAATTCGATTTAAATATATTTTAATATAGGCTATTATAATCAGAAATGAGTGTAACACATTTTAAAAATACTTTTTATTTCAAATACTTTTTAAAGACTTGTTTATCTATTTGAAAGTTAATTTACACATAGAGAGGGAGGGACAGAGAGGGAAAGACAGACACACACAGAGAGAATGAAAGAGACAGAGAGAGAGAGAGAGAGAGAGAATTTTCCATTTGCTAGTTCATTTCACATGACCTCAACTGCCTGGGATAAGTCAGGCTGTAGCCAGAAGCCTGGAACTCCTTCCAGGTCTCCCACATGGGTGGCAGGGGCCCAGGAAATTAGGCTGTTTTCTGTTGCTTTGCCTGCTGCATTAGCAGGGAGTTGGATCAAAAATGGAGCAGACAGGGCCCAAACTGGTGCTGATAGGGGATGGTGGGGTCAAAGGTGGCAGCTTAACCTGCTGTGCCAGAAGCCTGCCTCTCCCTGCAAATATTCTTATTTATATGTCAATCCTTTTATCAATGTGATCTATGGTTATAAATATAAGCTCCAGTTATATTAAAACTTGATAGATTGAAGCATTTAATGAACACTTCAGATTAATGAGATGGTCAAGAGGAGCCCAGACTATAACGTTCAGATTGAGGTGTTAATCTCCAATTATTGCCACTAATGTATAATTTAAATATTTATTGTCATCCCTTCTTTTCATATTTTTTGTTCTGTTGGCATTTGTTTGATCTTTTCTTCAACTTTCTGAATTTATTGATTTTGTTTTCCAAAGTCTCTTCTGTTGAAGCAAGTCTTGGGTGAAAAATGGTAAGAGCTTGATTAAAAGGGAAACGGCACTAGTAGATGATGTTATTCTGCTCTCAAATATGTTTGCAAAATTATCCCTTCAAAATGACATGAGGGAGAATTAAGGCATGGACGCAAGCAGTTAGAAAAGATATGGAATTGGGAAAACCAAAATATGTTAACATTTTTGTAAGTCAAGTAATACTTTTATGGGGTCATCTCAACTTAAAAAAAACTGTATCTGAGAGATAGAAACTAATAAAAGAACCTCTAGGCCCCTAGTTTTATGTTAAAAAGAAAATCAGCAAAAGGCTACAGCTTTAAAATACTCCTCTTTCCTTACCTGACATTTTTAAATTTCAATATAGGTGGAATATATCTTAAAATAAGATAATGATTTCACACTTGAATTACAGATTTTAAATAAAAAACGAACTGCTACTAATTATGATAACACTGCATTTCCATATATGCCCATGTTTAATAAGGAAAGAGGAAAATGGATTTAAAATCAGGATATCTATAGAAAAATTAGTACATTTTCTTAATTTTGTGGGAAGTCCTTTGGTTTCATTAAAAATGTTGGTTTATAAGTCTAAGCATTGAAGTTGATCTAAAATATGTAACCATATCCAATCTATGAGAAATTATTATTTTACAAAACCCATGGCTTAATCTAAAGTTAGTATTCATTTAGAAGTTATGTTGAGTACAAAAAGGAAAAATCCAGAGGTACAGTCCGTGAATCGATGAGACCTATGGCTGGAGTGCTGTGCAATGTCACTTTTATCACACTCAGTTTCAACATTTGAGTTTCACATAGTAGCCATGTAGTTATAAATTGTGTACATTGATGCTCTTCTATACTAAAATAAGTTTTCTAAAATGGGACTCCTCAGTGCTGATGAGTGCGCAATAAAATGGCCTTTACAGTTTTGTTGTATATACAATTCTAAGGCAGTATAGTGCCAAGCACTTTTGTCTTACAAGTCTGGGGGAAAACGTATCTTAGAATTCAATTTTTTTTTTTTTTTTTTTAGATTTTCAAAAGTCATGACAACATGTACTGACCAGCAATCTCTAAGATAGCAATTTCTAATGAACCCTTTACTATTTCTGGTGCAAAAATCTATAGATAATTCATAAACCAGGATAAATATTGTGTATAATGAGACTCTGAGAGTAAAACAAAAGCAACTTCTCTCTGGGAGACCAGCCTGTCAATGCTAAGCCTGTTATTCTTTTGTCAAACATAAGCAATCTCACAAAACAGTAGCCTCAGACAAGGCCACTCTGAGATCATGGTAAAATGAGAAAAAATAACCCCACATCATAATTTTGTCCAAGCACAAACTAAAACAAGGTTAAACATTCACTCTTGGCTCTAATGAATGATTGTTCTGTCTTTATCAACTCATTGCTAAAGTTTTATTCTCTCTGGAAACTGCCCTCCTTATGGACTAACTGATAAACCTAACCATAGAATTGCCCCTGCTTCTGCTAGAAGGCGATTTATACCTAACTGTACTTCCTTCAACCCTCAGAAAATCACCCAAGCAAATTCTGAATATTGTAACGGCTCTTTCCAACACCTCCTCACTGAGATACCCCACGGTTCTTCATGTTGTATGCCCTTCCTGGGTTTCCTAAGGAATAACCTCAACCAGTTCAGCAGCAGGTGTGTCCCTCGTTTTGGCTGGAGGCCCTGACACCTCATGTCATGTCTGTTCAGTCTGCGTTTGTCACTTGAGACATTCAAGTCAGCCAGGTTGTCACCAAATGAGTTATGAAAAGACTTTTAGGTTTCAAGGTATTTTGGATTTCAGAACTCCGGATATGATTGCCTTCCTTCTGCAATAATTTTGAAACCTTTTGCCAGCATCTATCTTAAGGTTCAAAATCAGAACATAAGTATATAGGAACACTGTTATCTTAAAGGAAAATATCCAATTTCTAATATCATTTGCAGCATGACTTAGAAGAAATTTCTTAAAAAGAATTTTGTAGGCTTGTGATTATAATAAATCAAAGCAAAAGTTAATTTGTATACAATCTCATAGAAATTTACTAAATGAAAACAATAGCTAATTTTAATTGATTTTTCTTTTCTTTACTATTTCAATTTACTCTTCTGAATTTCCACATTTTTCCTGAGATGATTGTGATCATGAATTAATCTCTTTAAAATAAAAACATTGCTTTTTCTCTTTTGAATAATCATTACTTTGGATGTACTCTTTAAGAAGGCCAAATATGGAACAAAATTTAATAATTCCTAAGGAGCTTATAGGATAAGAGATACAGTGGAGACTATATAAAGTAAACAATTAGCTATCAAGCAGCCATTCAGTATTGCAGGAATAGATACATACAGTCCATTAGTCATTATTATATGTCAAGGAATTAGTAGGAGGCCATTTCTGACATTTTTAGCTTAAAGTACATAGCTTGCTCCCTGTGGAGGGAGGAGAGGAGGGGCCAAGGTATAAAGTTAAAGTTGGTCTTGTTAGCATTATCCCAATTTGCTGAATCAATGAATCAAATGAATGGCATAATTCCCCACTCCATCTCTCTTCTTTGCTTGTGAGAAAATGAATTTGACATGAGGAAAATAATTCTTAAAAAGAGAAGCTGTATTTACAGGAGCTAAGTAATTCAACTTGTCAACAACACTTCTTCCAAAATATATCTGAAGCAGAGAAATCCTTAGGCGATTTACGCTTTAGGGGCAAGCATCTTTCTTTGGCATTTTATTTTCTGTAGTAATTCCATTAAAAGAGCACAATTTATTGCACATCTGTCTTTGCAGATTTTATCAAGGCTGAAACCTTTTAAACTGAGAATGGGATTAAATAAACCCCATTTACCAATGTGGTAAAATATAA
Organism: Lepus europaeus; assembly: GCF_033115175.1. NCBI lineage: Eukaryota > Metazoa > Chordata > Mammalia > Lagomorpha > Leporidae > Lepus > Lepus europaeus. The sequence goes on along the minus strand of NC_084839.1, from coordinate 79,036,096 downwards.
TAGACACCTAGTCCGCTAAATGGCCAGCTAAATCGATATATCCACTTGGCAGCAACTTCCAGGAGATAAGGTGAAACCCTCCTGTTCTATTTGATAGATGAGTAAACTTAAAGGGAGGAATTTACAGTAGATTCAGCGTGTACCTTGAAGGAGTGTTCATTATTCTCAAATTACCTTCTCGTGTCAGCAGATTTGTGGTTCGTAAACAGAGAGGCCATTCACAGCCCCTCTTACAAGGCTGGAGAGGTTGTGCTGAAGCTAGTAACTAATGTGGCAGCAGAGTGTTTGAATCTATTCAACAGAGAAAATATCTCAGCTGTATTTCAAAGATATTTATAAATTTTAATTGTGGCTGATGTGCTGTACGTGTGGTTGTCTATGTGAAGGCACAGAGAGCAGCGTGTGAAGAAAATTATAAAAAGTAATAACAACAAGAACAACAACTTAGAATGTGCCAGGTGCTATTTATGTGCTTTCTGTGTTTATTTATTTAACAGAAATAGAGCAAAGGAGGAAAACTATTTGGCATACAGTCTGCTAGCAGCTAATCTGGGCTCCTTTACATACATTTTTATTTATCTAATTGCCTCAAAAAAATCACTGAAGTAGATATAATTAGGGACCAAGAAACAGAGAAGCAAAGTTACTTGCACAAAAACTACAGTAAAAAAAAAAATACAGAAGCTTCTATGTTAATTTAAGCTTTTTGTTTCCTAGACCCAATATTCTGTATAACAAGAAGTCTTACTTTTGGTTATACTTTTTTCTTAATAGGTCTAGGCTAAAGCTGAGTAGTTTTAGTAGGGATTAACTCTTTAAAAATATTGATTGATTGATTGATTGATTGATCTGATATGGCTACAGAGATTGAGAGAGAGAAAGAGAGAGAGAGCTTCTATCGGCTGCTCCACCACCCAGATAGCCACAACGACCAGGGCTGGGCCAAGCTGAAGTCAGGAGCCAGGAACTGCATCTGGGTCTTCCACATGTGTGGAAGGGTCCCATGCACTTGGGCCATATCCTCCTGCTTCTCCCAGGCCCTTAGCAGGGAACTGGAACAGAAGATCAGAAGTGGAGCAGCAGGGATATGAACCAGGGTCCCATGCCACAACACAAGCCCCTGGAATTAACTCTTTACATAATAGTTCAGATTACTGAAGTCAGTGACTAAAGTTGGTGTCAAACATTGAAATCAAGTAATATGGGAGCAGGAGATGGTCACTCTCCTGGAAAATGCTTAGGATCAAAAATAGAATCTGAAGCATTGCTATAGTTAGAACCCAATATTTGTAGATCCCTGCAGTTACATTTAAACAACAGATCTAAACCATGACCTTAAATGAGGCAATATGACTAGAAAGTCCCTAATTTTGAGTTGGGCATATTTGAACTCTAATAGATGTCCCCAGAGCCTACAGACTATCCAACAAGGAAAGTGTGTATGTTCACATTGAATTAGACATACTTGATCTCAGGTCCTAAGTCTACCCCTTCCCTCAACTATGCGACTTTTGACATTACTCTTAGATGATTCAACTTCTGTGAGGCTGTTTATTATGTTGTATTTAATTTTTAAAGATTTATTTGCTCGTTTAAAAACCAGGATGGTAGAGAGGGAGACATACACACACACACACACACATACACAGAGAGAGACAGAGTCAGAGGCAGAGAGAGATCTTGCAGCTGCTGGTTCATTTCTCAAATGGCCTCGACAGCCAAGGTAGGACCACACCAAAGCTAGGAGCCAGGAACTACGTCCTGGTACCCTACATTGTTGGCAGAGGTCCACACACTTGGGCCATCTCTCATACTTTCCCAGGGACTTAGCAGAAGCTGAACAGGAAGCTGAGTAGTTAGGACACTAACCGGCACTCCAACATGGGATGCCAGGATAGCACACAGTGGCTTCACCCATTGCACCACAGTACAGTCCCTGAGACCATCTCTTTATTTTGTAAAATAAAGGTAGAACTTAACTCATGCATTATACTCTGAGGGTGATATGCAATACAGCTAAAGCCTTCAGTTTAATATCTGACACTCAATAAATGTCCAATTAATATCTTCTTTATACTGCATAAATAAGTATGAAACATACACATTTTATTTATGTACACATACTTTCCATGTATATATAATATGAATATATATATAAACACTATATACATGTATAAACATTCCTATGTATTACACATAAGTACATATGTGATTGACTTAGTAATCTATATAAAGTGTCTTGTGCTTACAGTTTGCCCATACAATGTAAACAGGTTTCATTCTATTATTTTAAGACTATTTCCTCACAGAAATATTTTTGGCAATTTAACTCTCAGCTCTGTTAGTAGCCCAAAATTTACTTATTCACTGGGCACTTTTTAAAGTTCATTTCATAATCTTTTGTATGTGTTTTGTTTTGTTTTGAGTTTCCAGTTATTTAGTTTGAAAAATTCTCAGAATAAAAAAGGAATTAATTTGTAATGTTATGCTTTATAATGTTCATATATATTTACAAAATAATTCAATAAATCTACACATATTTTGAAGCACCTACAATATGCCATACTAACCACCAATTTGTAGTTTGTGAATTGCATACTTCTTTCATGAATAAGTTTGACATAGTTTATGGAAACATTTATGGGGTAATTTGACAAAGATGAAAAATTATATTAATTAAGCTCTGGAAGTCAAGGGTAGGAAGTTAGTACATCTTGAGTAGCATCAATCACACATTACCCATCAGGGACTGTGGAGGACAGTTCCTATTACCTTACCCCTGTATCACTACAACTCTGAGGTGAACATGATTCCCTTTCATAGTGGAGGAAGCTGAAGCTAGAGAGTATGTAGAAAGCCCCAAGTCATTAAATTTCAAGGAACCAGAAAGTAGACCTGACCTCAAATAGGAACCTCTAGTTCTAAAGAGTGGAGTCTAATACAGCAATTTCTTGAGTGTGTGCAAAGCCCTGAGGTGCACTTTGCAGGGGGATGCTGAAGTTCTTTAGCCTCACTGCACTGCTTTGCCACAGGCTTCCCTGAGTCTTTAGTTCAAAATCCTCTTGGCAACACAGCTGGCCTTCTGCAGCATGGAAAAGAGGGTGGAGGTGGTAGTAGGAATGAACACAAGTTTTGTGTTTTTTATCCAGACCTTCAAGGCAGAAGCCAGATTCCAAATCAGAAAGAATTCCAGGAGCCTAGTCTGTAATTCTCTGTTAATGTTTTACAAACTTGGAGAACACATTAAAAATCATAGAGGATTCAGGGTAGACACAGGAGGGCCGTGAGTATTGCAGTGAAAGTAGTTTTTGAGAAGGAGCAGTGTTAAAGGAGCAGCACTTGGAATGGCAAGGCTTGTGCAAATATTCATGTTGGTGATTTACTACATAAATGCAAACCTTCAGTTGCTGGCATGGACACAGTTTGGATTGGAGAAATGCCCCTGGTTCAACGACTGTTCTAAAGATGACAGAGTCATTGTCTTGCAGGCTACTCAGCATTCGTCTCCACATGAGCCAGGTATTAAGACGGGAAGAATTGATTTTCGGGCTTTTGAGCTAATCTTCCCATATACAAATGTATTAAGCATGGTCTGTTTGGAGTCAGTAATTCACTCCTGTCTCCCTGAAGTATTGGATTTGGTTCTGACATAGGTGGTTATTTATGGCCATTTGTGAGCTGTTTCTTGCAACTGACTCCAAGTTATATAGGTCTAAATAAGATTTTGAGCCAAGTCTTGGAATAGTTTTAGCAGCTTTTCTCTTCCTATTAGCATCTTAAGATGGTGAGGAGCCTTTGGAAGCAAAGCTGAGTGATTTCATGTTTCCAAGGCAGCACAGCAAGTGTGTGTTCTCTCTCTGCTTCCTAACCAGAGCATTATAGATTATGCACTGAAACATCGTCTACGCTTTATGAGGTGGGGCTTTTTGATTTTTTTTATAGCAGCATCAATTTTCTGGGCTTATCTTAGTATATACAACAAAAGATTTTACTTCCTATCAGATATTGACTCACTCCCTTTCTCCTGTTTAGTGGTAGATCCTCTTTGTTTTTCTCTGATATGCTGCAGGTCAATTTTCCCCTTGCTGATAGCTTTCCTCTAAGGCTTCCGGACATCTGTCCCTTGATTGAGGGTTACTCTCTCTGCACACGCAGCAAAGAGAGATAAAAGTGAGATATGTCTCATTTCCTTTATCTTCCCTGTGCTCTTTGTGAAGGACTTGGTTTATACATGTGAAATTAGCTGTGGCCCACCTTAAAATAATATTATGGGGGCTGGCACTGTTGCATAGCAGGTAAAAGCTGCCGCCTGCAGTGCAGGCATTCCGAATGGGCACTGTTTCAAATCCCAGCTGCCCCACTTCCCATCTGGCTCTCTGCTATGGCCTGGGAAAGCAGTAGAAGATTGCCCAAGTCCTTGGGCCCCTGAACCTGCGTGGGAGACCCGGAAGAAGCTTCTGCTTGCTTGCTTCAAATCAGTACAGCTCTGGCAGTTGTAGCCATCTGGGGAGTGAACCAACAGATAGAAGATCTCTCTCTCTGTCTCTCTCTGTCTCTCTCTCTCTCTCTCTGCCTCTGCCTCTCTGTAACACTGCCTTTCAAATAATAAATAATTCTTCAAAAATAATACCATGTAAAATGTAATGTGAGAATTTCACCAATTCCTACTTCTTTTTTTATATTGTCATTATCATATCTCAAGCTTTTACATAAGCTATTAAGTATGTTTCTATTAGTTTTATTTGGAGAGTTATATAATTTCAAGCTATTGAAAATAGAAAGAGTTAAATTTACAATTGCCATTATGAATGTAATTTTTTTCTTATCTGTGTGTATGAGGATATTTTAAAAAGTTTATTGAAAGTGGAATTAAAAGATCTTATTGCTATTCTGTATTATTTTTCTCCTTTCTGTTTATTATCACTTCCCTACTCTTCTTAGCTTTGAGTTCCTCCAGTGGTTTAATCTTTCTTTTTAAAGACTGATTTATTTATATGAAAGTTACAATGACAGAGAGAGCACGAGAGACTGAGCGAGATTCTTGTATCCATCCCCCCATATGACCACAACTTCCAGGGCTGGGTCAAACACAACTGGGCAGGTCAAAGCCAGGAGCCAGGCGCTTCTTTCAGGTCTCTCACATGGGTGAACGGTGCACAAGCACATAGGCCATATTCTGTTGCTTTTCCCAGGTCAATAGCAGGGAGCTGGATAGGAAGTAGAGCAGTGGGACATGAACTGGAGCCTATGTGGGATTATGGCATTGCAGGCATTGACTTAATCTTCTACACCACAAAGCCAGTCTCCCAATGATTTAGTCTTAGGCTGTTTCCTTCTCTTTCTCCTCTCTCTCTCTCTCTCTCTCTCTCTAACACACACACACACACACACACTCCCCTGTAATCTTGGTTATCTTCTTTTTCCTTTTAATTATGAACAACATTGCCATTAAATTAATACAATGTTTATGAAGAGTAAGCATTTATGTTTGGATACCATCCTTTCATATCTTCATTGATCTAATTTATGCTTGTTGAGAGCCAGAGATAACCTTGGTCAAAGAGGTTGCAAATATGAAGAAGTAATGATATCTGACATCAACAAAAACAGCAATCTACTCCATAAACATTTTATTGTGAAATCAAGACTTTGTCTTTTAGTTATTACTACATTCCCTAACAGTTTAATAGTTCCTGGCACAAATTAAGCACTCATTGTGCATTACTTAATTATTTAATAAAAGTAGATAAGGGGAGCCTATTTAAGAAAAAATAAAAAGTTGCAGTTAGCAGAAGGAAGAAAGGAGACATAGTAGCCTTCATCAAATAGGTGAAAGAATATGGGATTATTACACAGAGTTGATATTCACTGGTGGCTAATTATGTGAAAATACTGTAGAGTGAAAAGGAAATATTGTGGATTTTTTAATGACTGAAAGCAAGGACTGTGAATAATTGCTACAAATTCTAAAATGAGCTAGGAAACCTTGATTCCATGAACATTTGGAAATAACTGATGACATAGGATTTGAATAGTCTTACCTGAGGGCCTTTTGTTGAAGTCCTCAGGAAACCTCACAGTGGGGCTAATGTCCTCATTAAGCGCAGGTAGCAATTTGCATCTGAAGCTTTTCTTTATCTTCTCTGTCTTCTCTCTTTATAAATCGCTGGAAATATGGGTAAAATAGATAATTCCCCAAAGTAATACCAGATATATAATGCTGAATTTCTTAATCTTCTTTCTTGCAGCCAGGCACAGAAAATTTCTTGAAATATAAAGACACGATTCCTGCATTTGATGTTGTAGAATGCACATGAATGCTAAATATTCTCAATATTCCACTCAATATTTTATAAGCAAATAGAGTGCCTCTCAAAAAGTACATATTAAGTCCTAGAAAAGGAGAGAAGGGGACATTATGCCCCTTACACTTATGTATAGCATTGAAGTATCAGACAATGCAATTTGGGGCCCATCAGCTGATTGCAGACTTTAGATGCTTTTAAAAGAGCACAGTGAAGGGGCTGGCACTGTGGCACAGTGGGACAGTGGGTTAATGCCCTGGCCTGAAGCGCTGGCTTGCCATATGGGCGCCAGTTCTAGTCCTGGCTGCTCCTCTTCCAGTCCAGCTCTCTGCTATGGCCTGGGATAGCAGTAAAGGATGGCCCAAGTCCTTGGGCCCCTGTACCTGCGTGGGAGACCAAGAGGAAGTGCCTGGTTCCTGGCTCCTGGCTTCTGATCGGCATAGCTCCGGCCACTGTGGCCATTTGGGGAGTGAACCAACAGAAGGGAGACTTTTCTCTCTGTCTCTCTCTCTCTCATTGTCTGTAACTCTCAAATAAAAAAAATCTTTAAAAAGAAAAAAAAAACCTCAAACTCAATTGTAATTTATTCAAACAACACATCTAATAGCTAGGAATACATATATGGTTTGGTAACACTTAAAAGGTTCATTTTGCTCCAAAGACATCCCATTTATAAAGGAAACTTCGACATTTCTGCTGGAAAAAAAGAGAAAAATAACAGTACCTTCTCTTAGCAAGACTTTTTGTTTGGTGCTATTATCCAGTGCAATGAGATAAATGGAAGTTAAAAAATTTGAACAGTACTGGCAATTGAACTAGGAGTATTATTAAATAAATTCATATTGGTTCACATAGTAGCAGATTGTAAAAATCAAGGACAAGATTCAATAGCATATATATGTTCACTCCAATTAGATGAAAAAATAAAAGAAATATTCCATTTTTAAGAGTAGGAAACACAAATTAAATGATAAATTTCTGTACTATATTTTTATTGTCCTGTACTATTTTATATCATTTATATAGTACTGTACTATATTATTTATATTATCCTGCTCTAATAAAATCCCTGAAACTGGGTCATTTATAAAAACCAGGAATCTATTTTCTCAAATTTTAGGGACTTGGGAACTCCAAAACCAAGGTGCCATGATTTGGTGTCTGCTGTGGGTGCTCCATGACCTCACATGGCATAAGGTGGGAGGACAAGGACACAAACCGGCCAAACTCTGAGTGCAGCCTCTTCTATATGGTCCTGAAGCCTATTAACTAGATAGGAACCTCCTGACCTGATCACATTTTAAAGGCTCTGCTTCTCAGTGTTATCTCATGGGCAACACCTAAGTTTTGATGGAGATGCATTCAAACCATAGAATCTAGTAACATATTCCCAAAATTTCAAGAACTCTATGAAGAAATATGCAAGAGCTACTGAAGACTGTTAATATCAATTTGAAAATATAACATGTTCTTAGATTTAAAAACACTCTGAGTGAGGATGGCTGTATTCTCTACAGTTGTTAAAAATTTCACTCTAGTTACAATGCTGACTTCTGAAAAGCTAGAGTATGCGAATGTAATCTTTCTCATAAAAATTTAAAAATAGCCAGAAATATGAAACAGTGAGTTGATAAAGGGGGGTTAATAGTACCTGATATTAGAACCCAACATTTGAATCTCTAGTAAATCAAACTGTTTAGTATTGGTGAATGAATTGACAGACTAGAAAACAAAACAGAATATTAAGCCTGTACATGTATACAAACTCATATGTATAGTTTATGTGTGATGTAAAATCTTCTCACTATTGCTGTACAAATCACCCCAAAATTTAATGGTCTAAGATTATTATCATTTATTAGTAGTCACTATTTCTGTGTTAGAAATTTGGGAGTATCTTAGCTTGTGGTTCAGCAACTTTCTACTGCTGGCCTAAAGTAAGCAATTCACCATGAGATCTATGGTTCCAAGAAACTGAATGCTTCCAACAATCTGTTGAAGAGGAACCCAGATTGCAGTTCATCCCAGCTCATAAATTAATCATGGCTTTGTGGGAACCAGAGCAGGCTGGACTTCTAACTTATAGAAACTATGAGAAAAATGAGTTTTGTTTTAAGCTTTTAACACTGTACTAACTTCTTATGCAGGAAGATAAATCTAAAAATCAGATGCATGTTCAAGTTTTCCATTGTGTAATAGCAAAATATGAAAAACAAATTACAAGTTCAACAATGGGACACTAGATAAAAAAAAGTTGGTCTATTTATACAATGGAATGTTATGAAGCTTAAGTGAAGTTCTTCAGGTACAAAACACAAATATCTCTGAAATATAGTACAAACTGAAAAAAGGCAAAGTGAAGAAGAATGTGTGATGTGCTTCTTGTCCTGTAATACAAGGCAAAGACTTGCATTTGCATCTCTATCTCTGTCTCTGTCTCTATCTCTATATATAAGCCTTTGGGAAGGCATTTAGTCTAACAGTTAAGATGGCCACATCCCGTATCAGAGTGCCTGGGTTCAATATCTGGTTTCAGCTCCTGATACCAGTTTTCTGTTGGTGAGAAGATGGGAGTCAGCAGTGATGAGTCAAATGATTGAGTTCCTGCCACCCATGTGGGAGACCTGGATTGAGTTCCTGACTCCCAGTTTTGGACACCCGTTGGCCATTACAAGCATTTGTGGAATGAACCAGTGAATGGGATCTCTCGATTTCTCCATCTCCCTCTCTCTCTCTGTGTGTTTCTCTCCCTCCCACCCTCCCTCTAGACTTTTTAAAAAAACCATTCTTTGAGTGAATCAAAAGTGGTAGTAATTATTTGCTATGCAACTTGAAAGATGGGATTTGATTCAAAAGAGGAAAGTTGTAGGATGCAAACTTTTTACTTTTTTTTTTTGCTGAAAAATACATTTTACTTTAAAGTATCAAGGGATATGAATGTCAAAGAGATTAATCAAGCCTTAAGGAACATGACATAGGAAAAATATGCATTAACAAATAAAAACCTTGACTGCCAAGAAAATTTAAGACTATATCGCAATGGAACAGAGTGGACAGGTCAAAGATAGAAGTTTCAGGCTGAGCGTGAATAGTTGGTACATTATTAGTAGGTTGGTCTAGTTTAAGGCACTGGAAATGGGGAGATAGTTGGAATAATGAGAAACTGTTATTTTTGGCAGTAGTTAGGGGGTGGTGGTTAGGATAGGGGTACCTTGATCCTGGAGATGGACATACACATTGGACTATTGCAACACTGTGTGAGAGACAACTCTGCTCATCCAATAAAATTCCCTTCTCGTTTCTGAACCCCACTCCCTACCAACTTTGCCCATAATGATATTTCCTTATTTATTTCCCAAAGCTTTTCCCCCAAAGCTACATGATATCTATCAATCATCTGTTGTCTATCAATAATGTATTATCTATCTAACCATCCATCCATCCATCCACCCATCCATCCATCCAACATTATTTGACGTCACTGTTGATAATAGATAATAATGAATTCTTGATATCTGCATTTGGAGGATCTCATAGCTGCCATTCCATTTAGCATCTTTAGCCACTAGTTACCTGATATGACTCATCGACTGTTACAAGTCATCCTGATCATATATTTTGCAGCAGCAAAACAATGCCTAAATAGTATTTAGATGTTTTCGTTGTTTGCTAAATGGCATGATTTGAACCTTTGAACAGTGAAACTGTGAAGACACTTCTGAAGTGTTTTGCACTTTGAAAGCATTTCTGTAATTTCAGTTTATGACAATGGCATTGCCAGAATAAATATACCTGCAAATCAGGCAAAAAGAATATGTGTGGGGAAAAAGAAGTGCATTAGGCTTGCTTGTCTGTCTCTGGCATGTGTTTCTATGCTGGGAATCTATTTGGAATGAGTCTGCAGTTGATGTAGTTTGTACCATATCTGGTTCCATTTAAGGGCCAGCTTTTGTCTCTCAAATAAATAAATAAATAAGGCAAGGAAGAGATTGAGGCATATTTTCATTCTCTATAATTCATTTTAATTTCCTACAGCTTAAGTTGCAACATGGGAGTCATTATGCACTTTGGGGAACTATGTTCACTATAGCAGGCCACTGGGGAACTATGTGGTGTGAAAAAGCTATAACTTACAAAATACTCTCTGGAGGAAGGGGAGAGGAATTGGAGCTTGGAAAGTGTTTCATTCCCTGCAGTGGAGCTTATACACTTTGGGAATTAATTCTAGCAAACTCATCATGACTCAAGAACTTCATAAATACAAAGTATATTTATTTACATACTGTAAAACAAGAGACTTGGCTATTTCTTCTTCCATTTCTATATAAGTTATTAATATAGTAAAACACATTTCCATGGTTCTCCTCATAAATTTTGAGCAAGAATATTTGCCATACCCCTTCCAGAATCCCAGGATAATACTCAGGCTGATATGCATTGCTCATTTTAACCAATTATCCCAGTAAGTAGTCAGTGAATCTATTTGCCAATTCTTGATTTCTGAGTTTAGCAATTTGTGTCCTCTTTCTTGTGTCATCTCTCATTTTTGTTGGTTAGTTTGCCTACAAGCTTGTTGATTGTATTAATATCTTCAAAAAACAGATTTATTTTCATTTATTTTTTGTATTGATTTCTTCTCAAGTTTTTATTATTTATTTTTGACTGCTAGCTTTATACATGTATTACTCTTCATTCTCTAACTTCCTAAGATGGAGGCTAACATTATTGATTAAACTTTTTTGCTTGTTTTCTAATATTTGCATTTATGCCATAAATTATCTGTAAGCACTATTTTCACTGGATACTACACATTTTCACAAGTTTAATTTTTAATTTTAACATAATTTAAAATATTTGTTTAAAATTTCATGAAACTTCTTTTACCTGTGTTATATAGAAATTTGTTGTACAGTTTCCAAAATGTGGTGTTTCTCCAGCTATTTTTCTGTTGTTTGATAGTTCTAATTCATCATGGTGTGAAAGTATATTTTATGTGATAATATTTTTAAGAATTTATTAAAATATATATTATGGGGCGGAATCAGGTTTCTCTTATGGATGTTTTGCACAAACTTGAAAAGAATATGTATTATCTTGTTACTGGATGAGGTGTTCCATAAATATCAATGAGATCCAGCTGATTGGTAATGTAGCTCATGGCAAAGATATCTCTGTACTGAATTTTTGCTTGTTTGATCCACCATTTCATTCTTTTAACATATTTATTTATGAATATGATATGGACAGGTGTAGATTTTTGGGGGGGGAAGGGGAAGTGTATCCTGAGTAGTGTTCTTTAAATTTCCTAAATATGTCATTTTTGTCTATCATTGGATTTGGAAAATTCTCAGCCATTATTATTACTTCAAATGTTTCTTCTGCTCTTTTCTTTCTTCTCTTCCTTTCTAATTACACTTATGTTACACCTTTTGAAATTTTTATCCACAGCTCATGGGGATTATTTTGAATCACAATTTTCTCTTTGCATTTCATTTTTGGAAAGTCTCTTTTTACATATCTTCAAGGCAATTGATTATTTCCTTAGCCATATCCAATCTACTGATCAAGGCCTTGTTTATGTTTACTGTTTTTTTTTTTTTGCAGTCTTTTTATTTAAGTTTAAAATGTATTTGTTAGTCCTGGCTGCTTTTCTTCCAATCCAGCTCTTTGCTATGGCCTGAGAAGGCAGGGAAAGATGGCCCAAGTGCTTGGACACCTGAACCAGTGTGGGAGATCAGGAAGCGGCTCCTGGCTCCTGGCTTTGGATCAGCTTAGCTTCGGCTGTTGCAACTCTTTGGGGAGTGAACATGCAGATGGAAGACTTTTCTCTCATCTCCATCTCTCCCTCTCTTTTTCTGTAACTCTACCTCTCAAATCAGTAAATAAAATCTTTGAAAGAAAGTAGTTATTGATTTGAGAGGGAGGGAGGGAGTGAGGATGGAAGAGAGAGAGAGAGAGAGAGAGAGAAAGAGAGAGCGAGACTTCTGTCCACTTACTCTTCAAATACCTACAATGGTCAATGCTTGACCAGTCTGAAGCCAGGAGCTGGGAACTCAATCCAAGTTTCCGATTGTGTGTCCTGGGACTCAGTTAGTTGAGCCTTTACCTTATGCTTCCCAGGCTCTCCATTAGCTGGAAGAGAAATAGGGAGCAGAGCTGGGACTTGAATTCAGGCACTGCTGTATGGGATGAGGACACCCCAAGTAGCATCTTCACTAGAACAAATGCTTGCCCCGTTTCAGTGTTTTTTATTTTATTTTATTTCTAGCATTTCCTTTGATTCTTAGAGTTTTCACATTTCTGTTTATATTACCCATCTGTTCTTGAATGTTAACATTTTCTCTGAGAATTTTTAGCGTATGAATAATAGCTATTTAAAATTTTCTGTCTAATAATTCTAAAATGTGTCATATCAGAATCTGGTTCTGATATTTGCTTTATGTCTTTTTTACATCTCCAATGTCTTTTATTGTTATTGACTTTTAACTTGCATTGTAATTTTTTGTTGCAAGTTGATTTATCTGTTAAAATAGCCTACTTATGAGTTAAATAAGTCTCATTTTGAAGTTGTATGTTAATCTGTTAGAAGGTGTGCTGTGTGATATTAACTCTAGCTGTAGGTGCCATAGATATCGAATTCCTCTTGTGTACTTTCGTTTTTTCCTTCTCCTCTTGTCCTTTGGGTTTCTCTGAGAACCTCCAGCTTGGAGTCGGCTCTTTCAAGCTCTTTCTCCTGTAACCCATTGGCATTACACTTGATCCCTGCTGGTGTGAGGAAGGGGAAACTTTCCACAATTTTGTAATTAAACTGCAATGTTTCATGAGTTTATGTCATTAGGTTGTTACCCTCACAAGTGCTTTTAGCTTCTTACATCCTCAGGTGAGACAGAGAAGCTATAGTGGACTGGCTGTGGATAAAGTCTCCTAAGTGACATAAGGCCACCTCTGGGCTGGAAATAAGGCTTCAGTAACATGTTTCCCCCCAGAGGAGGAGAGCTTTGTTGTGGAGAATGCTCTGGTAGAATTTTAGAACTGTTAAATGTCCCCTGTCTTTTCCATGGGCATGAGTGGCTTTCTATTAGCTCTTCACCCAACAACCAGTGAAGTCTCTAAGGTAGAGCCTTGCAAATTTGTATGCTTCCAGGCTGTCTCTTTTTCACAGTCAGCTGCCAACATTTTATAAAAATTATCAATTCGGTGTTTCTACCGGCTTATGCATCCTGCAGCTTCTGAATCAGATTAATCATATCTAAACTGAATCGAAGAAGGGTTAACCTCAGCTATGTTCCTTTGTCTGCTCCTTCTTCTGGTTTTTGGGGTTGTAATATTCCTAGTGACTGGTGTTCTTTCATTGGTTTACTACAAGTAACTGATTTGTTGGTTTGTTCAGCATTTTGATTCTTGTAAATATTAGAGTAAAACCTCTTAAGCACATTATATATTATAGGTGAAAATGGAAGGGATGGTTTCTTCCAATATTGAAAAACAGAAAAGAATGTGCTGTGTGCAAATGTATAACCCCAAATAACAACCATCTTTTTATAGTTTATCTATTATTATTTTCAGTCTCCTTTGTCTAAACATTGAACTTTATGAACATGTGTCATACACCATATTTTGGCAAATAAATCCCAGACTATTAGAAAAAGCAACATGACCCTGTGGACCTATAAGAGCACTTACTCAGTGGAAGCTCAGAGTCAATGTTGCCGTGCATTGAAAGCTTGCACACCTGAATTTGGACATGCCCCAAACGTGAGAGATTTCAGATAGTAAAAGAAAGGAGCAGAAAGCCATGCAGCACAATTTTTTGTTGTTATTTTTTAATTAACCCTGTGTTTGCAATGACTTTTGGGGGGAAAAATTAGAACATAGAGTGAATTAATTATGTACAATATCTTTGCCCAGCAATCATAATTTTATCTGCTTACAGGGGCAGAGCAAGTAGCATTTATAGCATTGCTCATTATGGTAAAAACTGAGAGTGTGAGAGAGGTGGATGATCCAACAGACCAACCAACTATATTAATCCATTTAAATTAAAAGTAGGTAAAAAAAAAAGCATCTGTGCACTTTATGCAGGGTACTGACCGTTTGTTATGTATAAGCCTGACTTATTTATTGGTTCCTGCTAGATTGACTCAATAAAATAAAATATTTTAGATGAGAAAAATAGGAATTTTTATCTATAATAAGAGGATTACTATGTTTTCAGGAAAGATAGTAGATTTTTATCTTATCCTATATGCACAGGAATTTGCAACTGAGCTGAATTTCTCATACATATGGGAAAGAAGATTAAACAGAATGTCATCCTGAAGTATCTACATGGCAGCCAGAGTCACTTTAAGAATTTCTGTTGCAGTAAACTTATTGTCACATTCTTCATATTGCCTACAGGCAACTCTATTGAGTTGCCAAGAGCAACAATGGAATTCTGGAAAACAATTCTGTAATATAATGATTAAAATTAAAATATTCATCCTATTTGATCTGGTAATATTATTTCTAAATGCTTCCTTTTATGTTAATATAAAATACAAATCAAATATTTATGCAAACACATTCTTTGTTTATACAACAAACAAACATAGGGTATCCATGAACAAAAACAATCATAGTTAGATAAGGAAGGGACTGAAATGAGTACATGTAATTTGATGCAAACACTAAAATGATGTGAGTAAACAAATAATAACACAGGAAACACATAATTACAACATAAAATGAAAATGTCTTTGTGCAATCTAAATAATACACACATGAAAGAGATCATATATTATATATAAAGGCTATTATTTCAGGACTAGATGCCACCTTTGTTCACAAGTCTTTTATTTCCTATCATGAAACACAGAACTTCTATGATCAGAACTTCTATTATAAGAGAAAATTACCATGATTAGAAATTCTGTTATATTTTCCTCAAAAGTTTTCATAGACCCTAGATATTTTCCATAATGTTTTTAAATTTGCCATAATTAACACAATTAATTAATTAATTATAATTTCCCTTCACAAAAATTAAGAACAAAAACAGTCAGTTGCATGTCTGTCATCAAGAAGAAAGCCTACAATCTGGAAATAAACCGCAGGGACTAGTATAGTTTGTCTTACAGATTGGCACAGCGTCAGAATTTTCAAATTTGATGCAAGGTTGCTAAGCTTGATGAAGGAGGCCAGAGGTGGCGCTTTCAAGACAGACCACCTGCCTCTCTAAATGGATGCTCTAACCTAATGCAGTAGCTTTTGTCACCATCTGTGTTCTCTGGGACAGATCCTAGCTTATGTTCACCATAGTCCAGTAGTCTGGTGACTAATATGACACAGTGTCACTATGGGCGTGGATGACACACTGGAAATCTTGTATTGGACAAGCTATAAATCCAAACCTCAGAAAAATAAAAATACCATCAACCCAAAGGAAACACTGATCTGTTATTCACTGGCAAGGGGAGAGGAGTCAGGGGTGCCAAGGGTGGATAGTAGAACTCCCAAGGAAATGTGCTATATTTGCTGTGGTTTCATGTGACTTTGAGAACATTCCAGGAACTCATGCTGAGTTCTCTTTCTCTTAATCCTAGGACATTTCTACACAACACTTAGAGATTTCTTCTTGTACAGTCAGCAAAATTTTATCCTTGCCTCTAGAATACTGTTTTTAGTATCCACATATCTACACATATTTAATAATGATCATATTAATAATACATAATATTTCATCTGGTTGATATACTAGACTTTGTATATTTATTAGTCTGATGCTCAGCATTCACATTGTTTTCAGTATTTCAGTTTTAGAAATATGTACAGGTGGGGCTGGGATTGTGGCACAGTAGGTTAAAGTGTTGCCTACGACATTGGCATCCCATATTAAAGTGCTGGTTCAAGACACAGAAGCTCTGCTTCAGATCCAGCTCCCTGCTAATGCACGTGGGAAAGCAGCATAGATGGCCCAACTTTCTGGTTTCTGAAAAGCATGTGAGATACCAGATGGGATTCCTAGTTCCTGGCCGTACCCTAGCTCAGATTCAGCTGTTGGTGTTCCCTCTCTCATCTGTTTGTCCGTCTGTCTGTCTGTCTCTCTCTAGCTCTAACTCTAGCTCCATTGCTCTTTCTTTGCCTTTTAAATAAATAAAATAAATGTTAAATGCTATGACAGTCATCATTACAATAGTTTGTTTTCTGTGTAACAGTTTCCCTTAGGTAACCACCTAAGAATGGATATTCAGGGATTTCTCTTGATTTACATTTGAAACCACTTTCTAAAATGATTCTAAGCAAATCATAATGATGTCAGTATAACAAGGATGCTCCAGTTTTACCTCAGTCATGCCCACATTGGGCACTGAGTTCATTGATCTATTTTTTTTTTTTTTTACTAATCTTTGTGGATGTACAATGATGCCTTGATATTAATTTAATTTGCACTTGTTCAATGATTTATCTTTTTGCAATTTTTTATATTCTTTCTGCTTACTTGATTGGCTTGTTTTTAAACTTCATTTAATTATTTGAATTTTGATTAGAAAATTTGAATGAATTTTTTTGCATTTTCCAGATTTGAACATTCACTTTTTTTTTTAAAGCTTGGTCTAGGTTTTCCCTTGAGCTATTGTTTTCCTTTTTTACTTTTTTTAAAAATTATTATTGAAGTTATTGTAGACACATTTCTTATTTGTAGTTGAATCTTTATTCACTTGGATACTTAGGTTGAACCTGAAGTCTTCCCATTTGCTTCTTGGGTTCTCCTCTTTTATGACAAGTCTGTGAAGACCTTGTCATCATTCCTCTTGCCATCTTCCTCTTAAGTTGTGTTTATATACTCATTTATAATCACTTTAAAAATTTACTGTGTTTTTACTAGAAGCCAAAAACGTCTTTTAAACATTGGTTGTCAAGCATGAATGAAGGAACATTTTGCCCTCATGGAGCTTACATTGCAGAATGATAGAAAAATTAGAAGGAGGAGGAAGAAAAAAGAAGGATGAGGAGGAGAAAGAAAGGGAAAAGGAGGAGGAGAAGAGGAGGAGGGGCTGGCATTCTGGCACAGAGGGTTAAGATGCAGCCTGCAATGGCAGCATTCCATACGAGTACTGGTTCAAGTCCCGGCTGCTCCAATTCCCATTCAGCTCCATGCTAATGTGCCTGGAAAAACAGCAGAAGATGGTCCAAGTAACTGAGGCCCTGCCACCCATGTGGCAGACCTGTCTGAAGCTCCTGGCTCCAGGCTTTGACTTGGCCCAACCCCAGCCATTGCAGCCATTTTGCAGTGAACCAGTGGATGGAAGATCTCTCTCTCTCTCTCTCTCTCTCTCTCTCTATATATATATATATATATATATAAACATACATATGTACATATGGAGATTTATATATGGAGACTTTATTTATGTGAATGGCATTTTATATTGTGTGTGTATATATATATATATATATATATATATATAACACTGCCTTTCACATAATTATTAAAACAGAAGCCAATAAATAATATCATGATAGTGATAAGTGCTACCAAACAAAGTAAATACCACTAGGAGATATATTAAAATATACTAAATGAGAAGTTTTAAATCTTAATTTAACAGATTGAAGAGTTGTGGAAGGGTGTTGTATCAGTACCACAAGCTTCCTAGAAATGTCTTTATTGAGATTTCTGTTATTATATGGTTGTTCTAAGTATTTTATTGTATATGGTTATCACAGAGTTGAGGAAGCCATGAATGTTGCATTTTCCTGTCTGCAGCATTAGACAGTACAGACTAGCATGCACAGTAACTAATTTTTATGAAAATAGACTGATTATAGGAACCTGTATTTCATGAAATTACTAACATTGAGGGGAGAAATCCTTCAGCAAATATGTGAGGGGTTCCTCTAGGTTGTCTTTTTTACTCCTCCAGTGTTATCTCCCTTCTTAAGGCTCCAGGGGAAACTGTCTCCCAGGGTTTCCTCTGTATACCAGAAAATGAATCTATTTAGGCCCTGAGGATTGACTGACATTTTAAATATGGAAATGTTAAAGGTGTAAATCAATGGACACCCACACACCTTTGTTCATATTTCATTTATCTACATCTGTATCTAGTTATCTATCTTCTAATGTATTATTTACCTACCTACCTAAGTATCTGTCTATCTAGCTAACATCAGCTATCGAGCTATCCACTACAAAATTATTTTGTCAAGTCATTTGAAAGTAAATTATGGGGGCTGGCGCTGTGGCATAGCAGGTAAAGCTGCCGCTCTCAGTGCCAGTATCCCATATGGACGCCGGTTCATGTCCGGACTGCCCCTCTTCCAATCCAGCTCTCTGCTATGACCTGGGAAAGCAGTAGAAGATGGCCCAAGTTCTTGGACCCCTGCACCTGTGTAGAAAGCCAGACTTTGGATAGGCTCAGCTCCAGCCATTTTGGCCATTTGGGGAATGAACCAGCAGATGAAAAAACTTTCTTTGTGTCTTTCCCTCTCTATTTTACTGTTCTACCTCTCAAATAAATAAATAAATCTTAAAAAAAAGAAAGTAAGCAAGAGATATATATATATACATATATATATATTATGATACATAACCCTTAGATATTTCAGCATATGTACTTGAAAATAGTTATTATTTTATAAAATCAAATATAACCATGACTTATTAAGTGAGCATTATTTTAGAAACATCATCTAACCAGATTTAAAATTTCAATTGTTCCTCAAGTTTGTAAATTATTTTAAATTTAAATTATTCCACAATTTTCTCAGTCTTGGTTTAATATTTCCTTTTAATTATTGGTTTTCACAAGTGGATCATAATGTGTTGTTTTGTGGCTTTCTTTATGTTTATTCTGTTTAATTTCTTTGATCTTATTAGGTCTGCGGACCTATAATTTTCATAAAATTGAAAGCATTTTCAGCAATTATTTATTTAAATGTTTATTAAAACCTATGAAATAGGAGACTTTTTATATATGTTTGTTTACTATTTGCTATTTGGCTGCAAGGCACTGAGGGACACATTGAGAAGGTGCTAAAATCATAAAAAAGCATAAACATGGAAATAACCATGCTGCTTTGATGCAATTAAATAGGAGTAACTTATCACCAATATTGCAAGATTTAGAAAGAATGCTAATATCAGGGTATGTGTTGTGGCACAGTGAGTTAAGATGGTGCTTGCAACACTTGATCCCTTCTCAGAATGCCTGTTCAAGTCCCTGCTGCTCTGCTTTTGATCCTGCTTCTTGTAATGTGCCTAGGAAGGCAGAAGATGGTGGTACAAGTACTTGGGACCCTGCCAACCATATGGGAGACCCAGCTACAGTTTCAGGCTTCTTGCTTTGGCCTGGTCTAGCCCTGGCCATTGTGGGTATTTGGAGAGTGAAGAACCAGTGGACGAGAGATTTCTCTCTCTCTCTCTCTATTTCTCCCCTCCCCCATTCTCTGACTTTCAAAGCAATAAATGAATCTGTTTTTTTTTAAATAAATGACTGCTAATAATACCAGTCATGACTTGGTAGTTTGTCTGCATATATCAGGTAGGCAAAATAACCAAGTAACATTATTGACAAATTGCTAAAATGTTTGGTGCATAGCAAGTAGCCCAAATAGTTGGAGAGGAGTGTTACAGGATATAGATAATTTATTTACCCTGGCTCCAATTTCCCAAACTAGAAATCACTTTGTATATAATGTAAACACATGACAAGGCACCTAAATAACTTGAAGAGGATAGTTTGGGACAAACTTGGGAAAATGTACAAAAGCATTATTCAAGTATAGCAAGAAATGACTAACAATGCATGTGTTATTACATAAATTCTCAAGTCAGTGGCATTGTGCATTGAAAATCTATTATACAAATCAACAAAATAGTTATTAAATTTTTAAAAGTTTATATATGATGTTAAAATCTAGCATTAAACTTATTGGTAATTACAAACATGGAGCTATAATATATATGGATTTCTTAAACTGACAAATTACTGCCCTGCACTCACTATGGTTTCTATAGCACTACAACAAAATGAGATATGGAATATGGTACATGGCATATATTATATATAAATATTTAGGGGCCACATGAAATTCATGAAACCTGCAATTATCCTTGGCAACAATCATGCAGACAATCATGCTAGTAAGGACAATTACATCTTCATTGCGGAACACCATATGCTGTGGATTGTCTCACTGCTGTCTTCGGGCACTTTAAACATAAGATCTCAAACATTAATAGTTTAAAATTTTATACTGTATATAGTACTACATAATAATATATTGTATATTTATAATTATTTTGTGATAATCTCTCAAACATTCAAAATCACTTGTCTATATCATAGCTGTGAATGTTCTTGGAAAATTTGACACGTTATCCATTCATCTACAGTATTGGTAGATAACTTTTGCCTTCCACCACTACTCAGATGGCTAGAAACTCTTTCAATGTTGGATGAAGATAATGTTTGTGCATTGCAGCTGTTTAAATGTGAGTACTTCCAAGGACAATATTTCCAGTATTCTTTTTTCAAAATATGAGGAAAGTGTTTGGTATTATGATTTTTTTTTTGCCAATAACACTTCTGAAATATCCTACAAAATACTAGTTACAATTTACACTCTAATCAAATCTGTGTTCATACCAGTCTCTACTTTTAACTTATCATTTCTCAAATGAACTAAAGTTCTACATGCTATTCTATGAATAAAGTGTTTGTTTTCCTTTCCTTTCCTTTCCTTTCCTTTCCTTTCCTCTCCTCTCCTCTCCTCTCCTCTCCTCTCCTCTCCTCTCCTTTCCTTTCCTCCCTTCTTCTCTCTCTCTCTCTCTCTCTCTCTCTCTCTGTTAGAGTTACAGACCAAGAGGGACAGATAGACAGACAAAGATCTTCCATCTGCTAGTTCACTCCCTAGATAGCCACAACAGCTGGAGCTGAGCTGATCTGAAGCCAGGAACCAGGAGCTTCATCTGGGTCTCCACTTCCACTCCATCTTCCACTGATTTCCTAGGCCATAGCAGAGAGTTGGATTGGAAGAGGAGCATCTGGGCCATAAACCAGCATCCACATGGGATGCTGGAGCTGCAGATGGATGCTTAGCCTACTATGCCACAGTGCTGGCACCAGTGTTTATTATTCTTTAGCCAATTAAGTGTTCTCATTAGTAAAATGAGAATGATATATTAAGAATAATTACTATAATTTCTAATTCTAATCTTCTCTGAAATATTTTCACAAAAAAGTGGTGATGGTAATAGTTCTGGTGCTGAGCATATCCTATTTTACATGATAGATATTTTCTTATACAAGCTTTTTCCATAAAATACTAAAATTTAGGATACTTCAATATTTAATTTTACCATTTTATATGATTAAGTTTGATGTTTTAAATTAAGGTTAATTTTGGATTAAGATAAAATTAAATCACCTGCTATATTACACAACCTTTTGAGAAACGATAGCAAAGCTTTTGGAACCCAGAGCAGCATTGTTATCATGAAACTGAGTGGCAACCGAGGGACTTGCTGAGGATTCAATAACATAACTTCATTTAGATTCACAAAGTTATTTCTCATAAATTTTATTTAAATGTTAAGACATATTTATTTTGAGCTCAAATGCTTGTGGTAATAAACACTATTACAGATTTTGTCAATATACTTAAGAATTAACAAGATAGTTTCAACAAGTCTGAACAGTTTCCTCTTTTGACTTGAAATCTTCTATGGAAATTATAGTTTTTTAAGATCTTTGGAAAGGAACTGCATTTTGTTCTGATCATGTTTCCATGAATTTCCTAGCTATTGGCATTCAGTTTCAGATAAAAGGATTTCACAATCAAACTGTGTCTCTTTCACAGCCTCATGAATATTTTAAAATGGAAACTCACTCCAAAATAGAACAAACAAAATAGACTCAAAATGCCCAACTTCAGACTATGCTGAATAAAATGACTCGATATTTTTTCTCAATGTAAATGGAGACTTTCACAGGAATATGGCAGAAACTACTCAATCCTAGATATTCTTTTCATCTTATATTGCTTTCTAGCTACATCTTTCATTCATTGTATTTCTCTAATCAAATTGAACAGAAATTAGTGAATAAGAAAAAAAATATCAGATTGTTGCAATTCCATTGAGGAAATGTTATTATTTAGAAGTCGTACATCAAGGCTAGTTCCTTTAAATATTGCATGTTCTCGATTATATATGGAAACTTAAAAAATAGATCTCATTGAAGAAGAAAATAAAAGTTGTGTTTCACAGGCTGGGAAGAGTTGATGGGGGAAAGGAACGGAAAGAGGATGATTAACACATAAGGGATGCAGTTGAATAAGAGAAATAATATCTAATGTTTTATAAGTCAATAGAATAACTATGGTCAACAACAATTGATTTTGCATTTCAAAATAGCTAGTACAGAGGACTTTTGATGTCCCCAACACAAAGAAATGGTAAATATTTTCAATGATGGACACTCAGTTCCACTGACTTGATCATTGTGCATTGTATATATGCATTGAAATGCAACATTGTGTTCTATAAATATGTGCAATTATTATGTATTAATTAAAAATTCAATGGAATTAAAGGAAAATTGTCCTCTCTAGTTAGCATATAAAAAATGGACAGATGGTCTCTGTAACTTGAGGATTTATTTGGAGCAGGAATGAGCCAGGCAGACTAATGTTAGGATCATGTTTACAGAGATCTGTATATGTCTGGAATGGTATTTCATCCTTAGAAAACACATTTTCAAGTTAACATCGTCATATTCACTTTAATAATAAAAACAACTGCATATTATTGGGTAGCATTGAATCAATCTTTTATTAAAAGTGACCTAGATATATTGAAAACCATTTTTATTTAGGCTCAGAAATGCACATGTATTCATACCGGCAAGAAGAAATACTAGTTTTGAACCTGGAACTAAAGATGTGAGGTTTTAATATAACATACAAATCACCACCTGTGCTTTGACTCTGCATACCCTTTGTCTTCCATAAAGAAAAAGTGATTTCAGAGGGGAGATAGTTTTGCATTCTCACTGTCAGGAGTGAATTATCTTGTATGTTGGAAATGCAAAACATACCAGTAGAGGTTATGCAAGAATTGTTCTGAATTGCATCATTTTTCTTTTTTCTTACTGGCCCGTCACTAAACATTTATGAATCAAGACTCTTTCAATAAGAAAAATCACATTGATTTTTGTTCAGACAAACCAATGTTGATGCAATAAGAAAAAAACAAAAGAATGATTTTTTTATTGTTACAATTCAAGACATTTATAACATATCCTATACTGGCAATACTCTACATTTCCAACAAGTTTCTTTTGGTTTTTGCCCATCTGATTAAAATAATGCATTCTAGGTATGCATTGTAATACATTGGGTTAATATGCTGCTTGGGATAGCCTGCAACCTATATCTGAGTTCTGAATCAAGACTCAGTTATTCCATTTCTGATCTAGCTTCCTGTTAATGCACCTAGGAAGGCATCAGATGATAGCTTAAGTAATTGCATCTCTGCCACTATTGTGGGAGACCAAGGTGGAGTTCTTGGTTCCTGGTTTCAGTCTAGCCCAGTCCTGGCTATTGAGAACATTCGGAAGTTGGATCAGTGAATGGAAGATCTCTCTCCCTGTCTTTCCTTTTTTTCTCCACACTCTACCTTTCCAAAAAATAAGCAAATAAAATAATTCTTTAAAATGACATGTGTTGACTTAAAAAACTAAAAATTTCATGTATATATTTAAATTAAAATAATACTTTTTTCCAAATTATGTGTATTAATTGTTTAACATTTATACTTATGAAGTTAATGGAGTTTGAAATTGTGTAAAACCTTTTGAGATGGTGAGACAGACTGTACTAAAGAAATGCTCAGGAACAGACACACTAGATACTTTGAATTTTGGAAAACAGAAGGGATTTCCATGATGAATTACACAGGGGACACTGTAAGAAAAGATGGCACAACAAAGTATAGTAAAGTAAGGATAATGTAAATGTGACACACATCCTCTGTCTTCTCATACCCAGTTCAGCTGCTTCTTTCTGTCTGCTCATGCCATCCTACTCATCAAAAAGACTTTTTCATTTATTACAGTTTTGACTTAGTCACTGATAGTGTCACCATTCACATTGCCTTCACAATTATGTGGGTGATGCAAGTAGTAAACAAGACACTTAACTGAATTTTTCTCGAATGACCCTTTAGCTTGCACATATTTGGATATTTTCATCATCAGAATATTTACCTATCATGAAACCCAATATGCAACTGTGACCACCACTATTTCCTTCTGTGATTATTGGTCCTAAAAGTCTCAAAGAGAATTTTGTTTTTATTTTAATAAACTCACTAGGACATTTAACCAACTGACTTGTCACATTTCTCTATCTAAACCATCTTTCCACTATACTGAGGAACATAGTGAAAAAAGAAAGACCAGCAAGACTGGTACACTTCACATATCTGATTTAATTTGAATACCTTGTGAGGCCAGAGCCATGACACAGTGGGTTAATCCTCTGCCTGTGGTGCTGGCATTCCATATGGGCACCGGTTCTAGTCTTGGCTGCTCCTCTTCCAATCTAGCTCTCTTGTGGCCTGGGAAAGCAGTAGAAGATGGCCCAAGTGCTTGGGCCCCTGCACCCACAATAGAGATCAGAAAGAGGCACCTGGCTTTGGATTGGTGCAGCTCCCACTGTTGCAGACATTTGGGGAGTGAACCAAAAGACGGAAGACCTTGCTCTCTGTCTCTTCCTCTCACTGTCCTCTCAAATAAATAAATAAAATCTTTAAAAAAAAATTTGAGTACCTTTTGATGTAAAGAGATTCCATATTTAGTCTGTGTATGAGCAGAGGAAATTCATAACTCTCAATAAATGTTCCATTTCCTATTTTCCTTTCAAACTAAGCCCTCTTAGTTCAAGATTCTAAAGGCAGAAAACCATTTGTAAGATCAAAATTATTACATTTATTTTTTTAAAGGAAGTTTTTTTTTTTTTTTTTGACAGGTAGAGTTAGAGAGAGTGAGAGAGAGAGAAAGGTCTTCCTTCTGTTGGTTCACCCCCCAAATGGCCACCATGGCTGGCGCTGAGCTGATCCGAAGCCAGGAGCCAGAAGTTTCTTCCTGGTCTCCCATGCGGGTGCAGGAGCCCAAGCACCTGGGCCATCCTCCACTGCTTTCCCGGTCTACAGCAGAGAGCTGGACTGGAAGAGGAGCAGCTGGGACTAGAACCCGGTGCCCATATGGGATGCCAGCGCTGCTTGGTGTAGGATTAACCAAGTGAGCCATGGCACCGGCCCCCAAAATTATTAATTTATTAAGATATTATATGCCTTTCCTTTATTTACTTTTATGCACTGTTTGATACTAATTACTGAAGTAGTGTTCTGTAACATGTGAGTTCTTCTGATGTGAAACAACAACAACAAAATAGATTTGCGTTTTTTCTGATGCAGAACACATAAGACCTCTTAGGTTGATCCCAGAAGCAAGGTAATATGAGTATTAACATATAAGGCTATCAAAGCACAATCCTGTGGAGATCTGTAGTTCCCCATTTCAATGGATTTACCTGTGGTACCGTATTTGAGATTTATTTTCTGATCTGGGTAATGTTTTTTTCTTTCTGAGAGGCCAAGAACTACTAAACTTAACTTTTCATAATTTTACTCCCTACTACTATGATAGCATGCTTGTGTCTTCTCAAATTTGTCTGTATTATTCATCATATTTTCTATTTGAATCATTTGTGGCCATACCCAGCTGTAGATACTAAAGTGGCTAGAACCTTTAACCAAACTGAATTTGCTGGATTTTGTCAAGTTTACCCACTGTTAGGAAAAGAGTCGCAGAATAGAGAGGAGGCAGCGTACAAATTTACAGCCAGACCGAATTTATTCAGAGAAAATAAATCCGTAGAGGTGGATGACCAACTGCCCACGTGCACATTGATGGAACACATGGCAGAAAGCTCTACCCCAGGGGTCGGGTCTTTTTATATTTCAGTAGGGCTAGAGATGGGGGTTTGGTTGGGGGGTAGTAGGTAGAGGTGAATTCCTGGAACTTGTCTATCAGGTGGCCTTAGGGGGTAGGGTATGGAAGCAATAGGGTGTGAGATCCAGTTGAGATTCAAGGGCAAGGAATAATTTCCAGTGTTTATCTATCATTTGGGCAATGAGCATGGCTGAGGTTTGTCTTTGTTCCATCACTTACCATCTATTTCTGACACATTGTCAAAAAGACTTACCTAAAATGAACATAGCGATGTGCAACTTTCTTGGTAACCATTGCATTAAACGAACACTGGAGGACTATTGGGATTTGATGGGGCTCTGAGATCAAAAGCGGTAACCAGAAGTATGGGCAACCAGTAAGTCATAAATCCATACTGGTAGTAGAAGGCAGAAAACAAAACAAAAAAACAAAAATCCTGGATTTTGCAATAAGAATTTGTTTTAAAATAAAAACAGAGAAACCAAAGTTAAAATCCAAAAAAGAAACAAAGTGGGAAGTGTAAACACAAAGTTCAGCCAAATGTCACTGACTCAGTCAAATTAAAGCCTCATCAATACTTTCCAATTCCTCAACCCCAAAGGCCTCTCTTCTCACCTCTGACACCTGCCTCCAGAGACTAATTGTTCATTTCCTGGTAGCCTTTTAAACAGTGAGAACCAAGGCATCAATTGCCTGACCTTTAAGAAATAACCTTTTATAACAAGGCCTCCCCTTAGATGAAAGGAGAATGTTCTATTGATAAGATAATTAATTCTACTCTTTTCCTGCAATGGGCTTAATCATTTTTTTTCCATTTTAGGATGAAAATATTTTGAATAAGACAGTGTGTCTTTAAGATCATATTATCCCTCACATCTTTACATGGCTGTGATCAGTCAATATCTTTTAGTTACAAACCTCATTCTGAGGAATTCTGATGACAGGATTGCTAATTAAGGTCAGCATAGAATCCTGCACTTGCTGGATGCTGGCATGGATGTGGTTCCTGTTAGGATGTATGTCAACATTTTCATAATTGGTCTACTTCAATAAAATGGCAGAGAAAGTTGAACATTTTATTTCTTTGTTATTGTCT
The DNA here is from genome assembly GCF_033115175.1 of Lepus europaeus. Taxonomy (NCBI): domain Eukaryota; kingdom Metazoa; phylum Chordata; class Mammalia; order Lagomorpha; family Leporidae; genus Lepus; species Lepus europaeus. The sequence goes on along the minus strand of NC_084839.1, from coordinate 79,008,692 downwards.
CCAAATATCATACAATGATTACTTGGGTGTAGCCGTTATATTCTAAAAAAAAAAAAAAAAAAAAAGAATCATTTTAATACATGCTTCAAACATATTGCATTAGAAATTAATTTGGAGTTCTGCTTTTAGCCATGGCAGAGTATCTTATATCAAATAAAGCCTTGTTGCAAAAAAAAAAAAAAAAAGCATGAGAGAGAAAAATTCTAAATAAAATTCAGTCTGCCTTGCATCAGAGGACATTATATCTCTGGATCGAACTAACTACAGTTGGAAAGTATTTAGGAAAAAATGTTTTATATTGAACACATATGATCTTTTCAAAACTGCCATTATTCCCAAACAATACAGTATAGCAACTACTTACAAAGCATTTGTAGTGTATTAGGTACTGTAAATACCCTAGGATAATTTAACATATGCAAGAGGATGTACAGAGGTTGTATGAAAATACTAAGCTGTTTAGATAAGGGAATTGATCATCTGCACATTTTGGGATCTTAAGGAGGTCCTGGAAATAATCTTCTGCAGATATTGAAGGACAAATGTATTTTTAAAATATCTGATGGCACTGGAGGGTGGCCAAATGCAAGCAAAACCTTGTAGAGTGGCCATACCTGGAGTTTAAGGGTTTTCTGGTTTTCATCTGAGGACTTCAAGCAACTGAATGGCAGTTTCAACTTCTGCTTACTGCAAGACAGAAAGTGCAGAGTGTGAATTCAACTCAGTTAAACTCCTGCTCAAAAAGAAAAAAAATCAAAGATTTATAGAGTGTTAACAGAACTCAGAGAGACCCTGGATTGATTTTAGCTTCTTGTCAAAGACATATTGGTTGTAGGTACGTGGATTGATTTCTTGAGTTTTTATTCTGTTCCATTGATGTTTTTATGTGTTTTTGTGCTGATATCAGGCCATTTTGATTATAACTTCCCTGTAGCATGTCTTGAAATCAGGTATTGTGAAGCGTCATGCTTTGCTTTTGTTGTATAATATTGCTTTAGCTACCTGGGGTCTTTTGTGTTTCCATAAAAAATTTAGCATCATTTTTTCTTGATCTGCAAAGAATTTCATAGGTATATTGATTCATATCGCATTGAATCTGTCAATTGCTTTTGGCATTATGGAAATTTTGATGATGTTGATTCTTCCAAAACATGAACCTAGATTATCTTACCATTTTTAATGCCTTCTATTTCCTCCTTAATTTTTTTTTAATTTTCATTGTAGAGATGTTTGACATTCTTCATTAAATTTATTCCAATGTATTTAATTCTTTCTGTAGCTATTGTGAATAAGATTGATATTAAAAGTTCTTCTGAACCATGACTTTGTCTGTGTCTATAAAAGCTATTGATTTATGTGTGTTGATTTTATATCTTGCCACTTTACCAAACTCTGTTTTGAATTCCAATAGTCTCTCAGTGAAATCTTTTGGATCTCCTATGTATAGAATCATGCCATCTGCAAATAGGGATAGTTTGTCTTCCTCCTTTCTAATTTGTATCCTTTTGATTGATTGCCTAATAGCTCTAGTTAAACTTCCAGGTCAATATTAAATAGCAATGGTGAGAGTGGGCTTCCTTGTCTGGTTCTGGATCTTCGGGGAAATGCTTTCAGCTTTTCCCCATTCAATAGGACACTGGCTGTGGCTTTGTGATAAATTGCCATGATTGTGTTGAGGAATGTTTATTCTATATCTGATTTGATTAAGATTTTCATCATGAAAGGATGCTGTATTTTATCAAATGACTTCTCTACATCTATTGAGATAAACATATGGTTTTTGTTCTTCAGTATGATAATGCGATTGATTGATTTGTAAATGTTGAGCAACCCTGTACATCAGGGATAAATCCCACTTAGTCCAGAAGAATGATCCTTCTGATATGTTGTTGGATTTCATTAGCTATTATTCTGTTGAGAATTTTTGCATCCATTTTCATCAGGGGTATTAGTCTATAGTTCTCTTTCACTGTTGTATCTTTTTCTGGTTTAGGCACTAAAGTGATGCAGGCTACACAGAAGGAGTTTGGGAGGATTCCTTCCCTTTCGAATGGTTTGAAAAGCTTGAGAAGAATTGGAATTAATTCTTCTTTAAATGTCTGCTCCTGGGCTCTTCTTTCTTGGGCGTGTCATTATTACTGACTCAATTTCCATTGGTCTCTGTAGATTTATCTATGTCTTCGTGACTCAATTTTGGTAGATTGTGTCTAGGAATCTATCCATTTCTTCTAGGTTTCTCAATCTGTTGGCATATGACTCTTTATAGTAATTCCTGATGATTATTTTGTTTCTGTGATATCTGTTGTAATATTTCCTTTTTTTTCTCTGATTTTATTGATTTGGGTCTTCTCACTCTTTCTTTCTTACTTTTTTTTTTTTTTTTTTTTTTGGTTAGTTGTGCCGGCATCCTATGCAGGCTCCACTTCAAGACCCGGCTGTTTTCCACTTCCAAACCAACTCCCAATTAATGGCCTGGGAAAGAAGTGGAAGATGGCCCAAGTCCTTGGGCCCCTGAACCTGCGTAGGAAACCCAGAAGAAGCTCCTGGCTCCTGGCTTCAGATCTGCGCAGTTCTGGCCGTTGCGGCCAATTGGGGAGTGAATCATTGGATGGAAGACTTTCTCTCTCTCTCTGCCTCTCTCTCTGTCTCTGTCTCTCTCTCTCTCTGCCTCTGACTTTCAAATAAATAAATAAATAAATATTTTTCTTTTTTTTAAAAAAGAAGTGAATCAAACAGCAAGTTCAGTAAATAAACAACTTAGATAATACAAACTCCTTTCAAACTCTTCTGTACTGTTAGAAAAATAATAAGTAAATTCTATGATACTAGAGCATGAGATTAGTAAGACTATTATATTAAGTACCACGAAAATACACTGAAGATCTGAAATATATTTAACTGATAAATCAGGTTAAGTTATATTGATGGATTTCTAGTCTTAATAACTTCTTTAATTTATTCAGCATGAATCATGGAGTATGTTTTGAGGATGTTAAATCTCCTGAGTTGATTTTCCATACAGAGACAGAAAAGTGAGTCTCATCTTTCCACAAGTTGGAAAACAACAAATGGCAATCTTGTGTGATTGATAAACTGTATCTTCCCCAAGCTCACTGTATTTTCTTTTTTTCATTTGTTTCTGCCATGTGTTCAATTGCCACTCCAATGCCCCCAACTCCATTTGATACAACTGTTTGTATTTGTTCTCTTAAGTGACTGCAGAAATGGAAGTAGCTGGTATTTCCAATTCTGACAACTGCTGTTAAGCACTAACCTCAGGATCAGATTGCAAATCTGTCACACATTGCCATTTTTCTGCAAACTGGCATGTAACTCCTTCTGCTACCTTTCAAATTACTGAAAGCTTATTTTTATTTGTTTATTGCTATGAGAAAATAGATTTAGACAGAAATAATTGAAGGTAACATGAAAGACATTTAGGTAACTCTGGATGTCTATTAAACGTCCTTAATAAAATGAATATGTATTTCAAATACTAAACCTCAACAACTGTTTCTGCAAAATGTGACTCAGTATCAGATTAAAGTGTTGTAGGACAGAAATACAGTATCTGTGTAATGTTGAATTAAACTTCAGATAGTTTGAACACAGTTCAGGGAAAGGAAATCTATTGACTGTGCAAGGGGACTTCAAAAAGTTATTTTTTCTTTTTAACTTTTTCACAAGCATCCTTTATTAGTATAAAGAGAAGAGATTCCATGAATTTTATAGATAGAGTTCATACCTGATGCTATAATGTTTTTTTGGCCGGTAATACATGAAATAAAATAAACCTCATAGACTAATTTTTATTGAAAGCAGAGCCTGATTCTGGCCTTATATGCAATTAAGAAGGAACAGGAGAGCAGAACAGTGCTAAGATTGGGCTGAAGAAGGACTTAGAAACATTGATGATATGTCTGTCTTTTTTTAATTTTTGCAATAATATACTTATAGTTTACTTTATAATCATGAGCTTAACCCACAACTAACCATAGTGTTCAACAAGTAACAAGTAGAAACACCATAGTTCCACAGGAATATAGACAAAAGGTATAAGTGATAAATAATAAGATATCGGTTTCACTCTTATACATCAGGGTTTTTTTTGTGCTTGATGGATTAGGTAATACATATCAGAGAAAGTGTGATTTTGTTTTAATCTGGCTTATTTCACTAGGCATAATTGTCTCTAGCTGCATGCATTTTTCTGCAAAAGATAGGATTTCATTGTTTATGGCTGAGTAGTATTCCATCATGTATACATCCCACATTATTTTTATCCAGTCATCAATTGATGGACAACTGGTTTGATTCCACCTTTTAGGTATTGTAACTTGAGCTGTTATAAAAATGGGGGGGGGTGTAGATAACTTTCATTGCTGATTTCATTTCCTTTGGGAGACTCAGACTGAGTTTCAGGACCCTGGATTTCTCCTGGATCTGCCTTGGCTGTTGTGGGCATTTGGGGACATTCTCCCCCCCCCCCCTTTGTGCCTTTCAAATAAAATGAAAATAAATACATTAAAATTTTAAAGCTATCAAGGATTAACAGCTAAAATGGGAGAACCTGTGGTCATTGTATGCTTGGTGAATGTGGTATAGTTTGTAGCTATCTTAATGTTTGATTCATTAATACAACTTCTCAATGTAGAATGATACAATTCATAGAAACAACCTATTTCTTTTTTTTTTTTTTAATTTTTTTGACAGGCAGAGTGGACAGTGAGAGAGAGAGACAGAGAGAAAGGTCTTCCTTTTGCCATTGGTTCACCCTCCAATGGCCGCCGCGGTAGGCGCGCTGCGGCCGGCGCACCACGCTGATCCGATGGCGGGAGCCAGGTGCTTCTCCTGGTCTCCCGTGGGGTGCAGGGCCCAAGCACTTGAGCCATCCTCCACTGCACTCCCTGGCCACAGCAGAGAGCTGGCCTGGAAGAGGGGCAACCGGGACAGAACCGGCGCCCCGACCGGGACTAGAACCCTGGGTGCCGGCGCCGCAAGGCGGAGGATTAGCCTAGTGAGCCACGGCGCCGGCCAGAAACAACCTATTTCTTACAAAATGAATCTGCTTAAGACAATTACCCTAAAGGGGGCAGCAGTGTGGAACGTAAGTTGGGCTGCTGCTTAGCAAAGCTGGCATCCCATATGAGCAATAGTTCAAGTCCCAGCTGCTCCGCTCCTGGTAAGCTCCCTGTTAATGTACTTGGGAAACAAGTCCTTGGGCCCTGCCACCCATGTGGGAGACCTATATGGCAGTCCTGGCTCCTGTCTTATGCCTGGCCCATCCCTGATCATTACAGCCATTTGGGGAGTGAACCAGTAGGTTGATGGTCACTCTCTGTGTCTGCCGCTTTTGGTAACTGTGCCTTTGAAATAAACAAATCTGAAAAAAAAAATAGTTAAAGCAAATTAATTGATTATACAATATTGAAAGATTTTCCTTTTTTGGGTTCTGGGCTTCTAAAAGTGGAATAAAATTGCTTTTTCACAAACAGCTTTCGCGATTTAATTCAACCAAAAAGAAAAGAGCTTTTGAGTTAAACTGATATTTGCTTGGTCTTGTTTTTCTTTTTCTGAACAGATGTTAGGAATGCATGTAAGTAATGTTCTATGTTATAAAAATAACAATTACATAGAGAAAAGTACAAATGTATATTTTTATGTGAAGTTATGTAGATTTTCCCACAGGTTTATAAAAGAGATAACAATTAAGAGATACCCATAATCTATGCACCCATATTGATTCCAAACATGAAGAAAGGAAAGGAATCAATCATGACGCATGACATAGGCAAAATGAATTCCCACAATGTTTGACAAAGTGATAAAATGTTTACAGATTTAGTTCATTCACGTAGACAGTTTATAGTTGAGTATGATGCTTGAAGAAAATCAGGTAAAACAATCTTTAAAAAAAAAAAACTCTGATGTGAAGAAATTTGTGCCATTCTATTGATTTTGAGTGATGATGAGCAGCAACAATTTGACATTTACTCTGAGTTTTGATAGGATTTGAAGGAAACAAATTCGTGAAAAAGTAGCAACTGGTCATAAAATATGGTGCTTCTAGAATGACCTAGAAATAAAACATCACAGCTTGCTGGGGACAAGCACATAGGCCCCAAGAGATCTGAGAAAATGTGTGTCAAAATAAAAGGTGAGGATAATAATGATTTATCTCTCTGTCATTCATGACATGTTTCTTGCAGAATTACAGCTCAGAGCGTTGATCAGAAAAAGAACTCATAATGCAGATATTTCGAATGTAAGATTTATAGCTGGGTGATTGATTTCTCTTGCATGCCAGTATCTTGTGTACTTTTGACTCTCAATGGACTTTTTTTGTTGTTGCTAATCAAATCATTGTTCCTCAGTGATAGCTACTTATTTATGTATTTGTCTCTAAATCCTTGTTTATCCATCTTAGATAACATAACTTTCTTTCAAATGATACAAGCAACAAAAGTGAATGTAGTATAGTCTTCCTAGGAAAGTAGACAAAAGCAATCCTATAGATGGTTGTTCACAAATATAGTGAGACTAGTAATTTTAGTAAATGTTTTGTCTTTCTTGTTTTATTTATTTGGAAGGCAGAGTTACAGAGAGGCAGAGGCAAAGTGAGAGACAGAGAGAGAGAGAGAGAGAGAAAGAGAGAGAAGGGAAAAGAGAGAGAAAGAGGTATTTCATCTATTAGTTCACTCCACAAACGTCTACAACGGCTGGAAATGGGCAGATCCAAATCCATGAGCCCAGAGATTCTTTCAGGTCCCCCACATGGGTGCAGAGGCCAAACATCTTGGGCCATCTTCCAAAGCTTTCCCTGGCACATTAGCAGGAATCTGGATTGGAAGTGGAGCAGCAGGACTCGAACCAGCACCCATATGTGATGCCAGCACTGCAGGTAGTGTATTACCAGCTATGCCGCAATGATGGCCCCTGTATATTGACTTTTAAGACGTGTACCTGAAGGTGTAAGGATTTGATATTTATTAGAAACTATGGTACTTTCATTAAGGCAATATAGCCTTAGTGGTTTAAACTACAATTTAAAATCATTGACATATACAATAGGAGATTCTGGGGCTGGCTCTGTGGCTCACTTGGCTAATCCTCTGCCTGTGGCACTGGCATCCCATATGGGTGTCGGGTTCTAGTCCCAGTTGCTCCTCTTCCAGTTCAGCTCTCTGCTGTGGCCCGGGAAGGCAGTGGAGGATGGCCCAAGTTCTTGGGTCCTGCACCCGCGTGGGAGACCAGGAGGAAGCATCTGGCTCCTGGTTTTGGATCGGTGCAGCTCTGGTTGTAGCGGCCATTTGGGGGGTGAACCAATAGAAGGAAGACCTTTTTCTCTGTCTACCTTTCTCACTGTCAATAAGTCTACCTGTTAAATAAATTTTTAAAAAAAGAAATATACAATAGGAGATTCTGATAAGTATACTCTCTGGTAATAATGGATATGCTGCAATTTTTTTCTGATTAAAATTAATAGATGCTCCATTTTGCTTAAAATACACGAATACTGGTAATTCATACTTGGTCATTTGTATAAATATGTATCAACTACAGAATTAATATTCTTTTCTTTGATGTGTGGAGATTTTGGTTTTGCTTTTTTTTGTTCCCTATAACACCATACCTTTCTATTTTAAGTGCCTATTTTAACTGATGAATCACAATGGTATTTTAGTTTCTTACGAATTAGCATCATTTCAGTTCAGGGTCTAGTAATCACTGAATACTGCATATTTCTTTTTCCACCCATGGGGAAATAGCCACTAGAGATTTTTGGGAAATTTTGGAGGAACTATTACTACAACAGTCTGGGCTATTTCCTCACTAGGTCTTTTTAATCAAGGTGTGCCAGTCAATACACCACCTTATGTCAGAAACTGAGGAAGAAGCCTTGACTGCCCTTTATGATTAAGATCACTTTTCTAGAGACCAGAACTACAGCTTCTCCTGTCTTATAGATGAGGTAATAGTTTAGCAGGTGTGCCTATGATCCTCAAGATTGCCCTCATGGCTTGATGATTCTCTAGATGGATTAATAGGACTCAGAGAAGCTGGTATATCCATGGTTACAATATATTACACAAAGAAAGACAGTGATAAGGAAAAAGATGCATGCAATAAATACCAGGAGAAGTGAAGAGCAAGATTCCAAGTGTTCCCTTTCAGTGGAGTCTTCCAGCAACAATGTGTGAGGACAAATATGAAATGTTGCCAGCTCATCTGAACCTTGACCTGAGTACTTATCAGGGGTCAGCCATACAGGCATGTACCACCCACATTACTAACCTTAGCTAATCATCATCTTCATATGAAAAATAGGCATTTACTTTAATTTATTTTATTAGGATAAACTCATCTCATCAAATTGGTACAATAAAATCCAAGGACTTGGGCGTACTGAACACTCTCATCAGAAAATTCCAAGGACTTCTAGGAGTCATGGGTCTTTTTCAGAATGTGTAGGATTTGAACAGTAGAGGCTTCTTAAGTCAACCTCCCAACTGTCAAGTAGATAGTTCTTGTATTTTGCCTTCATGAATACCATGGTTAATTAGGCTTTGTAAAGATCACCACAGAACAAATACACCCTTTCTTGCCTGCTTATGATGGTAATCAAATTCAAACGTTGTCTCTGCAGCTTAATAGGTAGGGTTTAGTCCCTGTCACTCTAGCATCCTACTAACTCCCTTGAGGTCATATAGCTAATCTCAATGATGACACCTCCTGTCATCACTCTCAACCTACAAAGAACAGGGACCAGAGATGACTTTGAGGATGTTAGTTTTCCTTCACTAATGTTTTCCTCAGCCTCTTAAAGAAGAGAAGGGTTTGGTCACTGAGCTGTTTCTGGGTGTATAGTACATATTCTGAAGGAAGAAAGAGAGGGGCAAGCTCTTTACAATTTACACATGAAAACTCTATTCCATAATTTTCTATTTCCCTATGCTTTTGGATTTAATTCTCCATATTAGGCTAGGAAACTCCTGCCTCTCAATCTTTTTGAAAGTAGGCCCATGTTAAGTCCTATTCTTAATGACCAAAGCACCCATTTGAGTTTTTCTCTGCCATGTAAGATAATTCCAGAATATCTAGTAAACTTAGTGTTATGGTATAAAATATAGATTAGGTGTTCCCTAAAGTTCCATGTGTTGGAGGTTTGATCCTCGATGTCTTATGTTAACAGATTAGGACAGGGGCTTCATCTATTATGGTGTCCTGGAGATGGAACTTGGGGGAAATCTTTGGATCACTGAGGGCAACCTTCCTGAAAAGGTTGCTTATATGAACTGAGTTTGACTCACCTGTTCTCTTTTTGGTTCCTGGATTTTCATGTGATGCTTCCTCTATGTGTGTTTGGCCATGCAATGCACTCCCCAGAAGTCAGCTCTGAGAGCTGCTTGACCTGTTTTGAACCTCAAAAACAATGTGCTAAAATTAAACATCTTCCTTCCTAATTAACTCCTCTCATGTATTTTAGTTGTAGTTATGAAAATCTAATGCATGTAGTCACGTTGATATTTATAATTGCTGAATAATATAGTCTATCTTCTTTGAATCAACTCTCTTAGTATTCATTCACAGATAACATCCCACAGATTTTACAGAAATTGATTAATAGCATCTGCTACTTTTTGGAGTATATGCTATTTCATATCAGGTCAGACTTCACATTTGTCCCTCTTGAGAATTTTTAGATCTCATTATAGTTATAGGAATAGAGGCAAAGAGTTGTTGGAATGAGTCCTAGAAAGACTAGCTATCTCTTTGTAAACTAACTTGCTTAAGTAGTGTCATTACATGGTCATTAAATTATACTCAGATATGAGGATGCAGGCTGCTCTACTGCCAATGTTATCTCATGAAGACTTAGAAATTTGAAATTCTCAACTGTGAGTACACACAGGGATCCCTGTTTTAACCATCAAGATCTCATTCATTACTAAGATATGATCTTTTTATCATAAAAGGAGTTTGTCAAAAGTAGTCAATTCAAATCCTATTATAATTGTGCAACCACAATTTTGGGCCTGATTTTTTACTTAGGACTGATATACTACCATAAGAACTAAGATTAGATTAGGATCAGGTTCTCTGGCCATTTTGAATTGAGCATTTAAAGCATTGAACTTAACACTCATTTCCTCCCTTTATCTCTATTACATTCAGAAACAAAAATTCCATCCCCAATCCTTACAGTCTTCACTGCTTCCATGGATTAAAGTACATGGTTCACATAGTCTCACTAGGTTCTTTCTTTTCAATCAGGATTTGTCTTCAATAAACCACAGGTGATTTCCTAATCAGTCAGGACGCCATTGGATGTCATGTGTTGCTAAAGTGCCATTTACCATTGCATTCAACAACAGCAACAAAAAGGATAGAGCTAAAGTGATCACAGAACCCCATCTATCTGCATCTGTTTCTTAAAATCATCCTGGTACCAAATATATACCAGCCCTTAATGAAACACTGTTATATCTTTTCCATATAGGACTTAGCACTGTTGTACTTGGTGGACTCAGCTTCCATTTCCTTGAAGACTTTCTCTAGAATCCAGGAATGTCTCTACCTACCAAACAGTTATCCAGAAGAGCTATAATATTAATGTTTCTTAGCAATAGTCACCAACCAGTAATGACAAGAGTTGGTGAGTATATAGTCTCCTTGATGCTATGCATATTTTCCACATTGATTTCCAGAGTTCCCCAGACAGATTTAGCTCCTATGGAGTTGAACGCTTGGTAAATCACTATTTATTAGCTACTTCACGTCCTTATGTTATTTTTCACTTTTCTGTTATTGTTTTCTGAGATCAGCTCTATTGCCTTCTACTGACAAAAATCAATAGGAAGAAAACAGATAAACATGAAGTATTTTGAATAATCCTCCCCTCTTGAACAAATAAATTATTTTTCTTACTTTATGTGATTAAAATAACAATAATCTTTGAAGCCATGCTGTCTGGCTGTTTTGCTGTTCGACAAAAGCTTGGTAATGAGTATGAATGCGCAGGTTATGTTTTAATTCATTGTGAAAATATGATGAAAAATTGAAAAGAATGTTTCTCTAGATTACTTTGATAATATGAGCACCTTTGAGAATGTAAAACAATTGTTAGTGAAGGAACAAGAATTATAAAAACATCTTAAATAGCCTTTTTAAATATGTATTTCCCATAAGCTTTTTGCATTTGTATTTAGGTCTTTGATCTACTTTTTAAAAAAAAATGTTTATTTATTTATGGGCAGAGTTATAGAGAGGCAAAGAAGAGAGAGAGAGAGAAAGAGAGAGAGAGGTCTTCCATCTGTTGGTTCACACCCCAGATGGACACAATGACCAGCACTGCACTGATCTGCAGCCAGGAGCCAGAAACTTTTTCTGGGTCTACCTACACAGGTGCAGGCACCCAAGGACCTGCACCATCTACTGCCTTCCCAGGCCATAGCAGACAGCTTGATCAGAAGTGGAAAAGCCAGGACTCAGCCAACATGGAATGCTGGCACAGGAGGCTGTGGCTTTACCGGCTATGCCACAGCACAAGCCCCTTAAATAAAATTTTGTATGATTTACATTGAACATTTCGGCTTTCTAAAACATTACCTCACTTTCTAAGATGTACAGCAATTAAACTACATTCTAGAATTTGTATCCAAGTTCTTAACATTTATCTTTTCTTCCTACATAAAATTGCTCCAAGGAAAACGGTGTTTCATGCCAAGTACCTAATCAAATGAAACATTTTCCTAAGAAGGATTCCTATTGAGCTTGCTTAATTACAAAACCAACTGTGATTATCCACATAACTATCCATTCATGTGTAAACACACAGACATGGTGCACACATAAATTACATAAACAAATGATTATTGTTAATATGTGTAAGGCAGTTTGTTAAATATAGTAATGGCTGTTTCTCCATTGTGTAACACAGTTTATTTCCTGCTATAGTTACCAAGTCAGGGTATCTATAAATACCCTGAACCTAATGAATATATCATCTGGGGTGCTATCTTTAGACAGCTTCAGAGCTAGTAACACAGCCCTCACTGCTTACCTTCTCTCATGGTACCAAATACAACTTCAAAATTTTCCAAAATGACTTTTAAGTTTGATATTTCCTGGAAGTACTCACAGAATGCACTGAAAGTAGTTAATACTCCCTGTTATGATTGGCTAATGATGCAGATTAAAAGTAGCCGAGGAAAGAGATGCGTGGGACATCATAGAAGCATCACAATAATGGACCTCCTAGATATCCTCTCCGCATGTATTCATGGGCAACGTTCACTGCCAACAATAGTGTATGATAATAAGCACAGCTTATTGTCAACCAGAGTAGTTGACCTAAACTTTGGTGGGAGGCTCCATCATACAAAAATTGTTGTCTGTCTACCTGGCTGATCTGTTCCCAGCCCCTCAGGAGGATAAGCTAACACCTTGAATCCCAAAGTCCAGACCATAAAGCATATTTTAGGCGTGGCTTATAACCCTATTCTAAATCACAATCTTATCATTAGCTTGGCATAAGACCCACAAACCTACTACGCCATAGTGCCGGCCCTGACATCATTGGATTTCATTATTTGCATGTTATTACCTATCAAGTCACAGCTAACAACTGCCGTGATCTGTATTCCTAACTTTTACCAGCTTCTCCAACTTCACCACTCAATCTTTTTTATTATGTTCCTATACGTGGACGCTAATGCCATTCACATCTCTACTCATTACACATCTTCACTTTTACATGAGCCGGAAGCCCTGCCTTTCAACACTGCTACATCTGTGCCTGTAGGTCATGGCAACGTGTTGGTTTGAGGGGACATCATATCCCAGAGAGCTGATATTTATACCGTTCTGTGTAGTCCCAGGCAGAGAAAATTTTGGCATAATGATCTTTTTAGTCACTTGTTATTCTTGTCACTATTTTATCAGCATCTGTCTGGCAGGAACACGTGTCATCTCTGTTTTGTATGACACAACTGTCCTGGATATCTAGCAATGATGCCGCAATTCCCACAGGCAAAGACTTAACACTGATCATGCTGCTGGTGCTGAGCCTGTTCATCCTCATCAACACTTCATGAATTACAAACATTTCAAGTTGGACTCACATTTTATTTTTAATATGTTTTCAAAATGCCTCGAGATCCCTCAGCATGATAAAATCCTATCGGAGTTAGAGTTGTTTTTGTTGCAATTCTGAGCAATCAAATGCACCGAGTCACCCTTGAGTGACTGTGATAACCATGGCATTTCTAAAGAAAATGCTGAAACTCTTTATAATGATGGCTTAGTGGCTGTTCACATCACAAATTCCATATATATGCTTCTATATATTTTTCAAAGTGCAGACTTTTCAAAAAAAAATCTTACAAAGTCAGACATTTAAAAAATATTTTTATTAGCTTATTAACTTTATCTTCACAATTCAAGCACAAAAGATAGTTGACAGACTGTATTTTTTGAAATTTCAGTTACTTCCAAAACAGTCTTTGGTAATTTCAGTTGTGCTTTGGCTTAGGGGAAATTTAAAGATTAACCAGATAGTCTACTTAATTGGACCCATGGGTTTCATTCTTCAGAGTATGAATTTATAAAAATGGAGAAAGCACAAGAAGAGGAGGCACAAGGGTATGTGGAAAATGTACAGGTCTGAGTCCGAAATTTAGTTCTTATTATTTGTCCACAAAAAGTACTTAATATCTTTTTAAAATATTTTTAAATCAAGGAAAGTTATGCCGCCCCTCTCATCTCTCTACCTCTCTAACACTTTCTGTCTGTGACATAATTATATAGCATTATATTTTTTCTCAGAAATAACAATGTATGTGGTAATATACATAATAAAATATTATGCATATAGAAAAATTATTTGGAAAATAATTATTGAACACACTTGAATAAACATACAGGCCGACTGAAGTCTGTATCTAAATCTTTCTATTCACTATTTTACTATTTCTTAAGAAATTAAAAAAATAAAGCCATGAAAAATTATTTTTTATCCATGTATCAATCTATTGAATGAAAGATATGACAATGCTTAAATTTAAACTTCATCATTTTTGAGGTATACTTTTATTACTACTGTACAACAATTCACCAGTCCATGCCTTATGTCTCTGCCAACAGGCACTGCTTTGTTTTGGTTGTCCAGCTCCTTTTCCTCACTGAACATATCAGGATGGGTCTAAGGGATTCACTGTAATTAGGTTGTTTATAGTGGTGCTTGCTTAAGTACTAAACACCTGGCGCTTCTCTGGCAAGACAGAGAGAAATAGATGGAGATGGATATTGAGTAAATTGACAGAGGGTATATAAAATATAGAAAGGTAGAGAGACGATACATAGATGATAGGAAGGTAAGTCAGTAGGTAGATAGATGATAGATAGATAGAAATATAGATAGGCTGACTCCTGGGTTCTTGATAGCATTAACTGGCCAACAAATCAAACTATTCACCTCTAGACCCTGAATAGCTTGCTAAGTAATAAAAAATGTTCTCAGGGCCAGCACCGTAGCCACTTGGTTGGTCCTCTGCCTGCAGCGCTGGCATCCCATATGGGCGCCAGGTTCTGGTCCCAGTTGCTCCTCTTCCAGTACGACTCTCTGCTGTAGCCCGGGAAGACAGTGGAGGATGGCCTGGGTGCTTGAGCCCCTGCACCTTCATGGGAGACCTGGAGGAAAGCACTTGGCTCCTGGCTTCGGATCGGCATAGCTCCGGCTGTGGCGGCCATTTTGGGAGTGAACCAACGGAGGGAAGACCTTTCTCTCTCTCTCTCACTGTCTTACTCTGTCAAAAAAAAAAAAAAAAAGTGATCTCCAAATTGACACTTCTGTTACCTAGATTTTCTATTCCTGTGTCTGAAGTCTTCCAATATTAGTGATGTTTTGATTCTACTCCATCCTAGTAAAATTGCATTACTATATTCCCTGGATCCCCTGGGCTCATGAGAATTCAGTGAGATCCTATAGTGATGCTCTTTTTGTTTGTTTTTTTCTGGCACAGTGACTGGGAACTTATTTTAGATAATTACCACTCCTCTAGCTTGAATCCCACCCCCCCCCCCCGCAGTGATTCTGACAAGTAGAAAACAGTCATCTAGCGTGAGAAGGTGCTGTTACTGAAAGCTGGATATATCTTGGGCATTGTTACTACAGTACGATCTAGACAAATATTGATGCAATATAAATATTACAGATTTATATGCTACCACCACCCAAACATGTTGAAATTGTTACCTCCTGTCCCATAGAATGTGACCTTGTTTTTAAACAGGGTAAATAAGTGTTAATTAGTCATAATTCAGGTAGAGGAAGTTAGACTGCAGTAGAATGGACACTTAATGCAATGAAATCAATGTTGCAATAAGAAAAAAAAAGGAATTTAGACAAAATTATAGAAGAACTTCATGTGATGCCAGGGAGATTGAGTTATTTCAAATGCAAATGAGGGGACACCAAGCTCCCCCCTCAAAAAATAAAAACACCAAAAATATTTAAAAAGAGCATAAAAAGGTATAAAGAGGAATGGGAGAATTCTTCCCATCATGTTTCATGGAGAGTAGGGATCTGCTGTTACCTTGATTTTGTACTATCTCCAGAACTGTGAGACAATACATTCCTGTTGTTTTATGCAACCCACTTTGTGCTACAACATGATAGCAGCCTTAGGAAACAATATACAATCAGATTAGGCAATACACTGTTTATTGTTATTGTTAATCTAGCTATTGTTATTTTGGTTTCACTCTGTAATAACGACATTAATGTCCTATAGTAAAGCTGTATTGGCTATGGACTTCCATAGTTAGTAATTCTTTCAATAGGTATTAGGAAATGTACTCACATAGATAATCTTAAAAGAAGTCAATATTTGTGTGGAGACCAGTGACTGAGTGAATGTTCGAGTGATCATTTTACATGATCTGGATGACCTAAGAGGATATATACATATTTATATGTAAGATTATATGTGTATACATATACATTTTTTTTTTTTGACAGGCAGAGTGGACAGTGAGAGAGAGAGAGACAGAGAAAAAGGTCTTCCTTTGCCATTGGTTCACCCTCCAATGGCAGCCACGGTCGGCGCTCTGCGGCCCGTGCACCGCGCTGATCCGATGGCAGGAGCCAGGTGCTTCTCCTGGTCTCCCATGGGGTGCAGGGCCTAAGCACTTGGGCCATCCTCCACTGCACTCCCTGGCCACAGCAGAGAGCTGGCCTGGAAGAGGGGCAACCGGGACAGAATCCGGCACCCCTACCGGGACTAGAACCCAGTGTGCCGGCGCCACTAGGCGGATGATTAGCCTGTTGAGCCACAGCGCCGGCCTACATATACAATTCTAAACAATTATATATGTACCTAAATATTTTTTCTGGAGTTACGCATAAAAAGATAGGCTTAAAAAAGTGATTCAGTGTAGAGATTCTTTACCAGGGTTCCCAAATATACAGAAGTCAAAGAGTCCAGTTTCCCTCAGCAACACACCCCAATGAGTATCTCACCATCAGAAGAAGCTACATCTTAGAAATAGCTTTCTCTCAGACAGATTTCTTGCCTCTCTGAGCTATTGCTGTTAACACCCTATATCCCTGC
Organism: Lepus europaeus; assembly: GCF_033115175.1. Lineage (NCBI taxonomy): Eukaryota > Metazoa > Chordata > Mammalia > Lagomorpha > Leporidae > Lepus > Lepus europaeus. The sequence goes on along the minus strand of NC_084839.1, from coordinate 78,992,079 downwards.
CTCTTTGTGCACTGGACTTAATCTGACCTACAACATCATCTGGAATTCATCTGGGTTATACTGACCTTATCACACTCTTCTCTGACAGAGTCTCCTTAACCCTACTCCATGCTTAGTTCCAACTGTTCCCTTCTTAGGAGAGTAAAAGTAATTCACCCATTCTGCTATTAAAATGAAATCTTAAAATCATGACACTCCATCTTTCCACCAGGGAAAGGAAACCAGAGTTCTAATAAAACAGTGGAAGTTTTTTGGTGTCGCATGTGGATGGTAGTAATTCGTTTTTTCGTTTCTTAGATCCACCTCCTAAAAGGAAGATTCAGTAATAGTTTATGACTAGACAGATTATCTGTTAGCAAAAACATAACAAGAAATAGAAGAAAAATAACAAAATAGAAAATCTTTAGAAATTGGTAATTAGATAACAAAGATTATGACTCCTTGTTCTGCAGTCATTGTTTTAGGTCAATGCCCAATTAATTCTTTTGAATATCAATGAAAAGAGATTCAGAACTTCAAATTCAGAAATAAAAATTATTTTTAAGTGTCCTTTTTATTTTCTACCACTAAATATGATGTAGGAATCAAATGTTACCACACAAGGTTCTATGATTTCTACAAGAATAGCTTCTTTCATGTTTGCGATATTTAAGAAGCCTAGCGTTCTTCCTGTACCACACCCACAGAAATTCATTGAGAGCCAGAATCTGTGAATGTGGTCTTTATCTGCTTCCCCAACATTAAGTAAGATAACTTGGCCTTTATTTTATACCCAGATGAACAGAATGATATTAAAATTAAATCTTTCCTACTTTTGGATCCTGAGAAAAGTGACCCTCCTCTACTGAAGAATGGAATAACTGCTAAGCAGAGTGTGCATAAGTTATCCGGATAGAAAACATAATAGAATTTGACAGAACATTACATGCTTCTACATCCTTCCTTCATTATTTTTAACTGAGAATTAATTTTGTGATATATTAAAAGACTATTTTATGAATGAAAGAATGTCCATCCTCAACAATCTGGGGTACCCTTTGGCCTAAGCAGAATATTTTGTAGAGGTCTCTTGGCACACAAATAGATCAACAAATTGAAGTCGTTTAGCCCCCAAAAGGAAAGGATTTAACTATTGTTTACTGTTTGTATGCTGTGTGTAACAATGATTTAGGTGTTTTCCTATATAGTGTCACTATGCAGGACAGAGAAAAGAGGGTGAAAGTTAGAGCCAACTTGATTGCTATTTAGTACAATGCCTTCATTTTGAAATACAGTACTTTCTTATTACATAACATGTTCAGATCAAGGATGAGAGACTATTCTGCAGGTAATATGAAGATGTTATTTCTGCATTTGATGAGATTTTGGTTTAGAGAACTAAGGTGACACTGAACTTCAAAAATAAATCACTCTCTGCAAGACTTGATCAGATTCTTAAAGCTGATAAATAACTATTGCAAGAGAATCACGAAAAGTTTGAAAAACATCTGACTGGTAACATTTGTCTTCTAATATTTGATAAGGGAACAAACTGCAGCTACTGATTATGAATTAATTAAATTATAATGAAGGAAATCATTTTTTACGAACAACCAAAGGTCCTGATATTACAAAACAAAAGAGCTGGTCAATATCTTCATCATCCACTCATTAGGTAACAGAATTTTTAGAGACACAGTGGCATACCCAATTCACATGCCCCTTGAAGGCATAAAAATATTATTGAAGCACAAAAAAACTTCTGGTTTTTATATTCATTTTATTTTTCTACTTTCTGTTCTCTCATGACAATTGCTTATTTAGGTGCAACATCATAGTGAAGCCAGTTTATGAAAAAAAATAACATCTTCTACAGTACTAAATGTGAAAATTGAAATAGTTCTAAATATATTGATATAGCATCATGTTTTATATGTAATGTCACCTTTCTGCACAATAAATGCATCTTTGGAAAATGATCCTCATTCCTACCAACAACTAATTACCTTATATAGAAAATTCGATACCATTTCTCAGTGAATAAACTTGCATGTGGAAGTTTGGCTGCCACTGCAACTTGAGCTTTCATGCATTTTTGATTAAACTCAAAAGTGCACAGTGATTTCTTTACAATTAGTTGATGTCCAGAATATTTTATTGAGCAAAAATTTTGCATGGGATTTTTCCTATAGTCAATACAACTATGAAAACCACCTGAAGGGTAAACATACTTTAAACAAATGCAGGCCTTTGTACATGCTTGTTTCAGGTTTGTTTGTATTTTTTCTTGTGATAATTGGAAAATAATATGGCATATATAATGATATGATAATAAACAGGGAGGAACCTGAACAGAAAAAGCCTAGGTAAACTTTGTTTTGTGTATTTCTATATTTTTACATCCGAAAATAATATCTTCAAATCATAATCCTATGAGATATCCAAATCTGTGTGAACTTCTTTTGCCTAAATATTTTTCAAATCATTTAAAAATTAGTGATACATTGCATTGTTTATGCAAAGTTAAAATATATTTTTTTTCAAAAATAAACCCTGTTTTCTCTACAAAAAGTCCCTAATGTCAATACACATTTTTAAAATGTAATGTATGCAGTTCATTGAGAAGGATAAAAAACTTTAAATTAGCAATCAGTAAAATATTCTGTGCAAAACAATTAAAAATGCTTCAAAGTAATCCATCAATGTTTCTTTTTTATTAAAAATTATATCTTGTAAATTCTTAGATCCATCCTTTATTTACATGGTGCTTAAGACTTTTCTTCTTGGGGACGAATATTTATCCTAACAGTTAGGATGCCCACCTGCTATATCAGAGTGTCTGGATTTGACTCTTAGCTCTGACCCCAGTTTCCCACCAATGCAGACTCCATGACATCTCAAATAATTTGGTTCTTCTTACTCATGTAGAAGATCTGGATTGCATGTCTGGCTCTCAGCTTTGGCCCCAGCCCAGGCCTGGCCATTGTGGGCATTTGGGTAGTGAACCATTATCTGTGTGCTGTCTCTCTCAGCTTCCCTCTCTCTCTCTCCCCCTCTCTCTCCCTCTTGCTGTCTCTATCCCTCTCTCTCTTTCCCTTCCTCTCTCAGCATTCTTTTATAGGAACTCTTCACACTTGCTTGGAGACTTCCTCAGAACATAGCATCCTGCTTTAACTTCCTGTCTGGCTGGTACATGCAGCCACGAGACCTGGAGACACCACTGTTAGCTCCAACTCAGAAAGCCCTATGGCCCAGAATATAGAAGCATCCCTCATGCCCTTTTGTTGCTGCCTCTTGAGACACAGCCCTCCCTCTGTGAAGTGAAATTGTATGTCTCTTCTCTCCTCTCCTCCTCAGTCTCTGGCTGTCCTGTCTTAAGACGTAGCCCTTCAGGCTGCTGCTGTGGCTTCTTTCCCCTACACGTTGGCTCTTCTTCACAGTGTTCTCTTCCTCTTCTTTGTCCCAAGGCTGTAGCTTCTTTAGGCCCAGCCCTTCTTTTGTGAGGTAAAACTTGGTCAATAAATTACTGCTACACAAACCTTGGTTGCCCCATGGATCTTGGTTCCCCTGATAGCTGACACCGTCCTCTGGAGCTTAGCTGAGTTTCTGTTTGGCTCCTTTACACTGTAGACTCCAATCTCCCCGGACCCCCGAAAATAAGTCTCTGGGGAGACCTTTAACCAGTATCAACTGGGCAAAATAAATCTTCTACATTACAGAATCTACTTGGAATATGTCAGTGTAGCATGGGAAGGAAATATCGTTTATTTATAAAAGTCAGATTTTCACTAGGGGATGCAATGTTAGAGTGTCTTCCTCCAAGGTTTACTGAGATAAGACAAAGCAAAAATTTATTATTTCCTCTTCTGAAAGGCCAACAGAAATCATGTTGGACTGATTGCACAAGAAAATTCTCCAATTTTCTACATAATTTAAAATCTAGGGGAAAAGATTAGGGGGATTTGGAAAGTGGAATATCTCTTTCAGACCACTAGTTAGGAGAGTATGTCAAACAAAAACCAAATTTGGAAGCAAAATAGGTTCATTTCCTTTAGATAAGCTTTTAAAATAGCTTGACAGTTGTTTCTTCTTTAAAAAAAAAATGTGCTCTATTTGTGTTTTGTCTTGAGCAAGTCAAATATTCACATTTATATGATTGTATGACTTGCCCTTGGTGCCCCTTATTTTTGGTACTTAGGGCAGCCTGTGGTTTTCAGTTGCCAGTGCATATTTTTACATTGTTTTTAACAATACATATTTAAAAGTCAGGAGCAGTAGTCAGGTCATTCTGTGGTCTCATTCCTAAAATTTATTTTAGTAATGTAGTACTAAATGTTACATAGGAATTGTTCACTTGAAAGTGGTATTTCACATGCACAAAAATTAAGCATAGTATACTACTTTAAAGTCACTGTGTCAATTCACTGGCACGTTTCTTTGTGCAGCTTTATGGAATTGGGTAAGTTTCAAATGTAACTGGTTTTATATAATGAGTAAAATCTGAAACTTAAAATCAGATTATCAATAGCTGGGTCTTCTGCTGTTACATAAAATCTATAAAACATTCGCAACATTTTTGAGCTCAATTTTTACTTTAGCAAACGAAAATAATAGTGGCTTCGTGGATGGACTATTCTATGCACTAAAGTCATCAACATTGTGACAGTGACTGCTAGTTTGTAAATCATCATGCAAATGCTAGTTATGATGTAAGGAAGATTAAAACCTTCTCCCATATCTCAAAAACTCTCTACCTACCATCTTCTTGTAGTGTTTGTAGTTTCAAATCATTACTCCCTTATGACATTTTAAAATGTAATCCTATGTTTTGTAAGTGATGACTCAGTGACAACTTAAATATATCAATGATTAGGGCTAGGAATGTTCCTTGAATATGGCTTGTTAGTGATAAAATTGGTCAAATTATGCCATTATTTCAGGGTGAAAAGCAGCAGTGGTTACGATGCTGCTTGAGATGCTCATTGTCATACTGAAGTATTTGGGGTGAAGTCCCAGATCTGCTTCTGATCCCAGATTCTTGCTAAGGTACACACTGGGATTCAGAAGTACTTGGGACCCTGCCACCAACCTAGGAGACTCATATCTAGTGTGAATGATTGTCAAGCATTGTGAATATATTAAATGTCACTAAATTGTTTAATTTTATTTTGTGTGGCTATTATTTTAATAAACAGTGTTAAATAAATACTTATTTTTTCATGATTTCTGCAATGATAGTGTGAATGTATATCTTTACATTTTTTTGTATTTGAGAAGTAGGGAGAAAGATAGAGAGAGAGAGAGACGAGAGATAGCAGCACAAATATCCTGTCTGTTTATTTATTCTTCAAGTGTCTGACATAGTGAGGGTTAGGCAAGGCCCAAACTGTGAGCCAGAATCTTAATCTAGGTCTCCTATGTGGATGGCAGGGACCAAAGTATTACAGCCAGCACCCGCTGCCTCTGAGGGCACACTTTGGCAAGAATATAGAACCAGAACTCGAATCCAGTCACTTTGATGTGGGGTGTGGGCATCCTAACTGGAGGGTAAACTCCTAGATAAAACATTCACCCCTATATCTTAAACTAATAATAAAGGAAAGCAATTACACAATATATAATCATCAAACAGTTCTCTAGGGTTTGCTGCATACAAGTATAACATATAAAGCAGCATTGAATATAGTGTTTTTCCTCTGGTACTTTAGAGGGAAAGGACATGGAATCAGGAAATGTCCAATAGAATATATTCACTATTTTCTTTTTATCTAGAAAAGGATTTCTACTGCTTACACATTTTGCCAATCAGTAATCTAAAACAAACTTCACTTATCAAAAGGTCATTAAGGCCAAGGGAGACAAATGTTTTATTTTTCTACTCTCACTTACCTTGTACCATGGCCAGTAGTAGAATTTTTATCTCTCAATTTCTATGTGAAGTTCCTATTAGAAAACATCATTAACACGGTGTCCAAAAGTGTCTTGAAACCAAAATATATCGACTATGGTATTTGTTTGTGAGAAGATGTAATAAATCAATCAGTGAAAACATTTTACCTCCCAAACCTCACAGAAGTCCCTATCCAAACAAGGGACATAAGTAAACACAGATGTTTCCTTACCAAAGAATAATTCTAAGTCTAGCCTTTGATTTATAGATGCAATCAATTCAGCATTTTGGTCACATAAAACTGGAGCTGCAGCAATGATCAAGGTATGGGATGAACACAGAGAATGTTTTATTAAAAAGTACTTTAATATGAGGCATATGATGTCCCTCAAAACATGACCAAAGAACTGCTGCACAAAGATTTTCAAAAGGCATGGTAAAGTAGGTGGGAAGTTGTGTTTCCAAGGTCAGTGCCTTGGGCATCTATAATAGCTCTCACCCTGCTTAACTATTTACAGAGGCATTTTCAGCAAAATATCTTTTAGTATTCTAAAATTAGTTTTCTTGTCATTTAGATTACTTTTATTTATATGCTTATTCATCACAATTTGTCATTATATTCATTTTAACTGGAGAGTTAACTACATTCTCAATGTACTGTCATCTTTATGACTACCTACTTCCAAATTTTGTTCATCATCTCAATCAGAAAATTTGTATCCATTAAGCAATATCCCCCTGCTCCACATTCCTCTCTCTCCCTATTTCATGTAAGTGGCTCCACACAATATTTATCCTTGTGCATTGTTCTTCATTTTAAATAAGTCTTTCTATTTTAAAGTAGTTTCAGGCTCATAGTAAAAATGAGTGGAAATGTATAGATAGTCTGTAAGACACATACTACTCACTCATGCAGAGACTCTCTCATTCTTGACTTCCCACACCAGAAAGGAGCATTTGTTAAAAGTAGTGAACCTACATGAATACATCATTATGATCCAAAGTCTATTGTTTTTGTTAAAAACCACATTGGTGTACATTGCACAGATTTGGAAAATCGCACAATGACAAATGCGTACCATTGCAGTATCATAGAGAGTTGTTCCACTGCCCTGCTCCTTCTATTCTCTTTCTTTCTTGACCCTAGGCAACCCCTGATATTTTTATTGTCTCTATAGTTCTGCCTTTAGTCAATAAATTGCAGCCTTTTCAGATTATCTTTTGTGACTTAGTTAAAAGCATTTAAGTTTTTTTCATTGCTTCATGATACTTCATTTTTGCACTGAATATTAATTAGTCAGTTATCTGGATATATTGCATTATTTTATCCATTCATCTTCTGACATCTTGACTGCCTCCAAGATTTCTGGTTATGAAGAAAGCTGCATAAACATCCATGTGCAGATTTTTGGGCAACCATGTGTTTTCAACTTCTTTGGTTAAATTTCAAGCAAGCAAGAATGAAAGAAGGGAAAGGAGTCAGGAACAGAAAGATGGGGAAGAGAGGATGAACATGGAAGATAAGGAAAGGAAAAGAAATGGACAAAGGGAAGGACAAGAGGAAATAGAAGGGGGATGGGAATATAGGAAGATGGGGAGAGAGAGTGAAGGAAGGGAGGAAGGTCATTTGTGTCCAGTTGAGACTTCAAGTTCAATCCATAAAAGCATAACAAAATGAAGTGTAGAAGCAAATAGTTTGACTATGATTAGACAGGAAAACAAAAGGTAAAATACATAAATTTTGTATTTATGAATGAAAATGATTTAAAATATTTCCAACTACATGACCACCATGACAGTCTCAGTTTTATTTGATTGTGAGCATATTTTGTTTAATATTACAGTCACAGGAAACTTGAACCATGTTCACATTTACCCCAAAAATTTATACCTCAAAATTCCCCCCCCCCAAGAAATAATAGAAAAGACAAGAGAAAGACGCAATTCCTAATGTTTACTAATATGTACTATTTACTATGATGAAATTCAAAGGAACATAGTTAAATGTGAAAAAAGATTCTGTTCTTACATTTAGAGTTTAACCATCCTTTTTATTTGCATTTCTAATGCCATTAAAGATGATCTGAATATGAATTAAAGGATAATGAATACTGTGGTGCATTTGTGACAATATTAGTCTGTCCAGTGTGGTCTATAGGGAGGAAAAATTGATTATAGATATTTTTCTTTGTACTTGAGAAATCAGTTAGAAAGTCTTGGAACGGAAAAATTTTGCCCATTCTGCCAAGAACTATACATAGCTGCCTTGCTTTTGGCTTTGATTTGGACCAGCATGCAATGCTCTCTTTGATTGGGCACTTATCTGACATCTATTTTTTAATGGGGAGGGGAGAAAGCTCCTACTCACCACTCTTCAAATACCTGCTAAGACCAGGATGAGAGTGAGAATCAGAAACTCAATCCATGTCTCCATGTCTGCACTATGATGTAAGGAGCCCCGTTACTTGGGTTGTCTTTGGTGTCTCCCTAGGTCTGCCTTAGCAGGATGCTGGAGTGAGGACTTGGAGCTGGATCTTGGAATCAGGCATTCCAATATGTCATGATGTTGAGGTGGATTCGTTCTGAGAGCAGGAGCATGGTGGGGGCAAGAGGTGCTGAGTCACCACACAGACCCAGGGAGCCGAGTGAAAGCAGGCCAGAGGCAAGCACCCTGCAGACTCATAGCAGCTTGGTATAGCAGCTTATATAGCCAAGGCAGCCAATCTGGTCAAGGGGCAGTCTATGCCCTAATCAATCACAGCCTGTTGCCAGGCAGGCTCCATTGCCAGCAGCTATCTTGGCATGGCCTTCTCATTCCATCACAATTGGAATCAAGCGTTCCAATATGTCATGTGAGTTTCTTAATCACTACACCAAGCACCAACCCCTTAAACGTATTTTTATACAACATGGAAAGTATGATTCTCTAAGGTACTATACAGAAGGGTACATTATTTATATACCATTATTTATATAACATTTTGTAACTTATAAGGAGATACATACATAATACAGAATTTATTCTCTGGGGAACCTTAAAACGTTCTATTTTAAGGAAACTCCTTACCCATTTATTTTTTCAAGTATTAATAAAATTGTGATCTGAAACAATAATCAAATCTCAAAATGTCAATATTGCTCATATACATTACATTTTTTTACTCAGTTACCACAGATCAGGGAAAACATTTTTCTTTTTGAGACTGGGTCATTTCACTAAGTATAAGCTTTCCAGTTGTAGCCATTTTGTTGTTGTTTTGTTTTCTCTTTACACTATTTCTTGAACTCTTTTATTTAGGGTAGGGAGAACTTTAATATAATTAAGTTTACTGAAAAAATCATTGTAAAAATTTTAAGAATGGGAATCTGAGAGGGAGGGTAACGAAGGGTTGGAGTGTGGGTGGGACAGAGCAGGGTTGTAAGTTCCACTATGTTCCTGAAACAGTATGTAGGAAATATATGAAACCTGTATAACTTAAATAAATTCTGTAAGTAAAAAAATCTAAAAACAAACATCATCATATGTAAATAAATTTTAAGAAATAAAGTACAATAATAGCAGTATTCTTAATCATAGAAAATGTCTAGAGACCATACACTAACCATAGTTAGTGAGAGTGATTGGAGCTAAGGTAATAAGTTATTATATCTGCATAGTGACTACTACATTATAAAGCATGCTGTCTTTAACTTTGTCACACATGTTTTGGGTCTTATAAGGTAGATATAGCATGGTATCGGCTTTATCATGTACAGATAATTAGGGATCAAATAAATTAAGTAATTTGTCTGAAGCAGCAGTAATAAGAGAATTGTAACTCATCTCAAATCTTCAAACACTTCTCCACTGCTCATTTCATTTCAGCTATTAATTTCGATAGTAGGGGGAAGTTTCTCTGCAGGAATTACATTCCTAAGCTACTTGAACTGCAAAGAAAGTCACCATTGTACTCAGAGTGTAGTGAAAACTAAATAGATCACACTTTAGCAATGGGTGTTCTTTCGTTCTTAGTAGTAATTCAGAAACAAAAAGATGATCAAGGAAAATAGTATAAAAATCTCTGGAAGTCAATAACATCTAGAAGCTGTGTGTCATGTGAGATGAAAACCCATAAGACCATGGCAGTGAAAATGCAAAGGTAACTTGATGCACTGAGAGACCAATGTCTCTAACTGTATAATAGTTTGTGAGATGTCACACAAAACACACATTTATACTTAAATAGGTAATATTATATTCAAATAATTACATAATGGTGATTGAAGGGACTATTAGATAAATACTCTGGTTACTAGATCTGCAAGCATCTTTAGACAAAAAGGAATTTCCTTTTACTGGCAAGAATAAATAATATTACACATAACCAGCTGGGTGGAAATGGAAAAAAAGTATAGCATGATCAGACAGTTGATCAGAGAAGGGTTTATTCTGTGTTGAGTTATATTCCTAGGAAGGGCTATCAAAAGGATGAGGGTGGGTTAAAGTTTAAGAGCTTTGGAGGACAGTTTTAACCAAAGCTGTTGGCAAGCATTTTGTTCCTATTTATCAGTGGGGACAAATGTTTTGGCTAATTACTCATGAGACAGAAAAAAATGGGCATTCGAGGATTCTGTATCTGATCTTGTAATAGGTGATCAAAAATGTCATCTTTGAGTTTGACTAACGCCATAGGGGGATGAGCATTTCTTTGCAAGAAGTCATCTCCTGAGGATGAAAGGACCACAGTTTTTCAGACTCATAGGGCTCCCACAAAATTCCACAATGTTAGATTATACTCACCCACATCCACATCTACAACCTAGGGAACGGTATTTTTTGAAAAAAGTACAGGTAGTCTTCAGGGAAATGTCACACTTTTAATAACAAAATCTGCATTTCTTGCTAATGCCTGCTACATGTAGTTTGTTGACTATGGAATTTTAACAGCAAGTACATATAGATATTTAATGTTGTCAGGGATGTATACCTTAACCACAATACTTAAATTGATGCAAATATTTCTTCTCCTAAGCACCACCTTGGTAGTCTTCAAAGCTGCAAAATATTTGCTGAAATTCATAGCTAGGCATAATAATCTCAAGGACAAGTATGGGAAAATGAAATTGGAAAATTTCAAAGCATCATCTGAGAGTACAGGCCAAAAGAAATGGTAACTCTCAGTAAAATCAGCAAAAACAAGATGATAATATGGATGAGGGAGTATTGAAGTAAGTTGCAAGTGGATTCCATGGTATTTCACTCTAGAGTTTACTCCCTGTATTCAAATTCAGTTATTAAAATTAAATATGTTAACCTTATGGTCTAAATACATTGTCAAAAGTACTAGAAAATTAATTTCCAAATGGAAAATAGCAACTTCTAACATGTCTGTAGTATATGTGTGTTTGTATAATACATACATGTAAATGGTATAAAATGTATATACACAAATCATGTGTATATTAACAGACCATATGTATATGTATTATATATATAAATATATGTATTATACACACACACACACACATGTCCTTGGATTCTTTGTTGAGCTGACTTTGATATCTGTCTTATTTCCTCAATAATGAACAGAGCATTTTAAAATCTGTTCAATTTATCTGCATGATGATCTTGATTTTATCTTCACAGAAAAATGTTTTTAACACATCTGCATTTCATACAATAGTACAGGGAATTGAACATTGATTTGTCTAGTTCCAATGCCCATTTTTTGGGTACTCTGCTTCCTTTTCTCTCTGAACCCGGAGGAGCTGGGAGAATGGTTACCTCTATTTCCATGGTGCTGAAAGGAAACATTGTCTGAAAGAACAATTCCTCTCGGATTGGAGGCAGCATGGTTGTTTAAATGGCACATTCAGTTCTAGGTCTATAGTGTTTGAACTCTGTCAGTCTTTTTTTAATAATTGAACTGGGATGATGTTTTCCTGTAAAGGGAAAAATGGGCAAAACTTTGAAGTGATTGTGGAAAGTAAAGGAAAAAAGGACAAGAAAACTTTCAAAGAGCGAATGCAATAGAAGAGAACCAAGTGGGATAAACTCCAGCCAGGGAATTTGCAGGCCTGGATGAAGGGATTTGATTAGCTAGCTCAGGGAAGAAAGAAATCAATAGGCAGGATAAGCCATTTGAAATCGTGAATTGAGGGATGCCTGAGTTCATCCTGGGGCAGGAACTATGTTTTCTAAGTTTCATACATACTATTTTTCAGCCAGATAGGTTTAGAAATAAATTCTTTTTTAGTCTCCAAAGGGTTTATAAGTGTCTACCTGCTAAAATAAAAATAGTTTTGAATTAAAATAGAAAATAAAATAGAAATTTTATATATGTTTGGAATTTTATAAAACATCTCTTGACAAACAAGTCTAAAGATAACCTTGAGTGATTCTGCTGAATATTGATCAAATGAAAGAGAAAAGCAAGATCAAATACAATTAGGAATAAATGAATTGTAAATATTTTTTTCAGCTACTAAAAAGAAAAAAAAATTACAGAGAGTGGCTTTCTAAAATCCTTACTTATTGATTTTGTTTCATTTGATCTTTGCAAGAGCTAATTTAACTTGGGCTATTGTTTTACACTGTTATTGCAGCTATTGTAATGATAACTTGACCCAAAAGTGTTAGATAAATGTTTAAGTGATTGACACAAATTATTGGATCATTTAATACTGAAATTATCCACAAAATGAGCTGTATCTTTGTACAAAAAAGTGGAGCTAAGAAATGGAATAAGGCTATTCTGGAGAGTGGTTCTGCTACTATACAAGTAAACAGAATCTAGGATAATTAACCCACTGATGTGATGCTTGCATTTCCAAACAGCTAAGTCCACAGTTTGACAATGGGAAAATAAAGTGGGAATATCTTTGATAAAATCAGAATATCAAAATCATTTGTTGAATTGATTTGCAAATAATTTCTTTCAAAATACAAAATATTGATGACTAAAAACAGAAGTAGATAAGAGCTAATTGTAGTGTATTCTTTTTTCCAAAAATTTGTCCTTAATCATATATTTTAGAGTAATGTTTTATACCTGTGTATTTTGTACTCCTATGTTAGAAACTATTATATGTTTCAGATAAATATGAATCATATATTAATGTGTTTTAATATCTTTGGATCATTCTTTAAAAATCTCCTTGTGAAAAGATTTAATGATACCTTTAATTCTGAGAAAAAAAATCACTATCCCAAAAATTAAATCACCTTTGCAGGAAACTTCTGGCATGTTACTTTTCATTCAAAAATGTATCAACCTAAGTATGTATTTGTAAGTTCATTCATTCATTCATTTATATTTATTTGTATATATATGTTTATATACAGTCAGAGAGAGAGAGGATACTATATATAAATATATATATATGTATATATATATATATATATATATGTATATTTCCATGTCGTAAAGTCTGGTTATAGCACTAAATTTGACAGAGGAAGTCCAATAACTACCTATTCTCTGATAAAATAATATTGGAAGATGCAGATATTAAACATATAATTAATTAATTGGCTTTTGTTTTATAATATTATAGAATAGCAGTAACAAATATAATAAAAGTGTAGTAAGTATCCTCACCTGGTACTGTGACTAGATGTTACAAACTTTAAATTATTTTTAGTGTGGCAAATGTGAAGTAAAGTGAGAAAAGAAATAGAAGGGTATGGTTGGGACCTCAGGCTTGGGATTTCATTCATTCTAAGTGTCATGGGAACCCATTGTTGGATTTGGACATGGGCGCAAGCCTATTGATTGCAAGTCATATATTTGATATATGAGGGAACAAAGCATGGGGCATGGCAGACAGGTATATGTCTGAAAAATAATAATAATTTTGAATCCTATACTACTTGTGTATCTGAGGAGTAATAAGCAGATTCAAAATCCAATGTGGTAGCAGCATTTACAGGATGGGAATTAGATACTCATTGATGGAGAGAAGACATAAATTAACAACACAGTTTTTAGACTGATTATTAGTTAGAAGGTTGTACCATTTACTGAGATTTTGCTGACCAGATTTTCCCCATCAGCTTCACTGAGTACTGGGTGTCCAGCGACAAAGAATGTCAACTTCTGCTGAAATTCTCCCTTAGCATTCAGGTTGGAGGCAGTGAGAGGCATTCATCACTTCGAATTGGCTTTCACAAGACTTTTCAGGAGCCCCCATGGATCCTAGTTACCATTGTTATTGCCCACGTTCAGTTGTCCTTCCCAAGGTTGGTCTGGTTGATCTGTTAGGACTAAAGATTGGATGGCACAGCATAGGTTTCTCCATAAGTTCCACACATTTTGTATAATAAATTTCTCCATAAGATCCATAAATTTCTGTAATACTTTATCACTTGCAGCTGTGCTATTTCTCTGATAATTTCCTAACAGACAAAGAATACTTCTGTCAACGCACAAGAGATGAGAAAACATACAATGGGCAGAGTAATAAGGATGTTAGATTTCCTGTTTGTGTGTTCCCATTTTCCCATTAAATTGTGAGACAGCACTGAGAGCGTGGTCTTAGCAAAGGATGTGAAGATGTGGCTTACCGGAGTGGGAAGACCACTTACTCGTGAAACGTGTCAGGATATCTGGTCACTCTTGTGTGACCATATGAGATTTCTGATAATTAATTTAAAATGATTGATTGCAATGAATGTTTTTTTCACTAGTGGTTTTCAATTACTAGTCCAATATAACAAAATAACATGTAGCTGAGCTGGAATTTTCTGAAGGATATTAAGCATGTATATATTATAACTTATATTATAACTGTATAACTTAAGAAAGGCTATAATCAAAAACTACTTTAGTGGAAGGAGAATCTAATGAGCTACTTAACAGCAAAGCATCATGATACCAGAATTTACGGAATTTTAGTTGATCAGCTAAGTGTCAAGTATTAAGTATTTTGGGGGGTTATGGCAGCATTTTGGCATAGAGGGCAAAGTCACTGCCTACAATGCCAGCATTCCATATTGGCACTGATTCCTGTCCCTCCTGCTCTGCTTGTGATCCAGTTCCTAAGTAATGTGCCTAGGAAAGCAACAACAGACGGGTTAAATGCTTGAGCCCCTGCATCCATGTGGAAAACCTGGAAGAAATTCCTGGTTCCTGGCTTAAGTCTAGCCCAGTCCTACCCATTGCTTCCATCTGGGGAGTGAATCTGTGGATAGAAGATCTCTGTCTCTTTCTCACTCTGCCTTTAAAAAATAAAATAAAATCTTTATTTAGAAAAGGAATTTAAATTTTTACAAACAAATTTGACAACACAATTCAATAACAAATTAATCCATGTGTATGCTCTGCAGGAATACTTCCTCTCCACAGTGTGTACAGTTGTATGGCAAATGGAAATACTTGAAGACAGTTGGCAGGATTTCAATTTGAAAATGTAAGACAATATCTTTTCCTTTTACACTTACATCTCAGATCTCCATCTATTAGATACTATAGGAGTACTTCCTATTCATTGCCAACGGGACAAAAATATATTCCCTCTCATATGCATTAAAATTAACTTCTAGTGACAATATACGTTAAATAATTCCCTGCTTCATTTGAAAATGATATGATTTATACAAAAATATACAGGCAACAAAAGATACTGAATTCCCAAGGAGCCAATTAAACTTGCCATTTAATTTAATTATTTTGATTCTATGATTATGGAACACATTTAGAAACCAGCACACAGATGTCTACTCATTAGAAAGTCAAAGGAAGGAAATAATGATCAATATGTGAATGTGTACTCATTAGTCAGACAATTTTTGATATAAAAATTTAAGCCTGATCTCTAAAAACAACACACTGTTTTAAGTACATCCATTGATTTTGTTGAATGTAGTTCTGCATTTAAGAGTTAAATAAGTTCTTAACCATAATTTTCATAGATTTTTTTGGACATGAATGTATAAAATAGCTTTTTATTTGCAGATTTTTCCTTTGACTAAAATCAGTGGCAGTATTAGAAAAGACATTAGAAATCACTAAGACCAGTTTTCTTATGAATAAAACAAATATTTCAAAGATACTTACTGGAAAAAATACTTCAACTGTCATCAATGGTTATTTTGTAAACTAAATATTATGGATTTTTCTCTTTCTTCCTTATTTTAGATTATGTGAAAGTCAAATGCTTAGAAAAATAAAGCATAACCAGTCTTGCACTTACAGGCAGGTATTTAAGTCAATTCATATATTTATTTTAGATGTTTATATTATTATTTTCTGGCCAGTGCCGTGGCTCAACAGGCTAATCCTCCGCCTTGTGGCACCGGCACACCGGGCTCTAGTCCCGGTCGGGGCACCAGATTCTGTCCCGGTTGCCCCTCTTCCAGGCCAGCTCTCTGCTATGACCAGGGAGTGCAGTGGAGGATGACCCAAGTGCTTGGGCCCTGCACCCCACGGGAGACCAGGATAAGCACCTGGCTCCTGGCTTCGGATCAGCATGGTGCAGCACACTGCGCAGGCCGTGGCGGCCATTGGAGGGCAAACCAACGGCAAAAGGAAGACCTTTCTCTCTGTCTCTCTCTCACTCTCCACTCTGCCTGTCAAAAAAATAAAATAAAAAATAAATAAACACTCTGCCTGTCAAAAAAATAAAAAATAAATAAATATATATTATTATTTTCTTATTTTTAAGAATAAACTTATTGTACATGACAGAGGTGTGTTGTGGTTATAATAGGAAAAGTAGTAAATAAATTGAAATTTATATGAAGATATTGGTAGACAAAAGAAGGAATATATCTCTATTTTATAAAAATATTTATTTATTTAAAAACGTAGTTACAGAGAAAGAGAGAGGGAGAGGCAGAGAGTGAGAGATCTTCCATCCACTGGTTCATACCAAATGGCCACAAAAGCCAGGGCTGGGAGACACAGAAGCCAAGAGACAGTAGCCTTACCCAAGTCTCCCATGTGGATGCATGTGCCCAAAGACTTGGACCAATCTCTTTTTTTTAATTAATTTATTTATTTGAAAGGCAGAGTTAAAGTGAAGGGGAGAGAGAGAGAGAGAGAGAGAGATCTTCCATCTGCTGGTTCACTCTCTAGATGGCCACAATGGCCAGAGCTGCACCCATCTGAAGCCAGGTGCCAGGAGCTTCTTCTGGGTCTCCCACGCAGGGGTGGGGTGCAGGGTGCAGGGGCCCAAGGAGTTGGGCCATCTTCTACTGCTTTCCCAGGCCATAGCAGAGAGCTGGATGAGAAGTGGAGCAGCTGGTACTCAAACTAGCACCCATATTGGATGCCAGTACTTGCAGGCAGCGGCTTTATCTACTATGCCACAGTGCTGGCTCCAGGGCCATATTCCTCTGTTTTCCCAGGCACATTAGCAGGGAGCTGGATCTGAAGTGGAGCAGACCCACTTGGTGGGTGCTGGTGTTGCATGTGGTGGCTTTGCCTGCCAGGACACAGTGGTGGCCCCATATCACTATTTTTAAAAGAAATAGTTAAAAAAAAAAAAAAAAGAGGGATCTGGTATGTTTGCAATGGTGAGATGGTGAGTGAATTAAGGCACTGATTCTTGGCTATGAGAGATGAGTAGCTTGGAGAATTTGGCAAAGCCACTTTAGCTGAGCTAGGGTTTTATCCTTATGCAAGTAGAGAACAAAAGAGAAAATTAAATTGAATGCTAGTCAAATTAGTAAAACTGTGCTGATAGAACCCAGTGTAGTGCAAAAATTGTCTCAAAATGTAAATCGATAGCCACATATTAAACAAAATATTGTTTTACTAAACCAATGCTCCCGAGATTTAGGAGGTACAGCTTGGGAAGATAGTGCTCTATTTCTTACTGTTGTAAGCAATTACCGTTTCCTAACTTATTTTAAAATAGTTCTTTTTGGAACTTAGATTTCTCCACTTCTCAAAGACATAATGACTTTATTGCTCTCTTAATAGAAGACTCTTAATTCCTACAAGTTGTCTATATTTGAACAAATTCTAGAGACTTCAAAGACACTTTTACTTTGGAAAGGACATAGTTGAACTTTCTACAGTGATATAGTTATTTTGTTTTCATTTTTATATTTTATTGTTCATTCTTTTTCCTTGTGAAATAACACTTTGGTCTTATCATGTTTCTACTTTTGTCACTCTCTCTCTCTCTCTCTCTATATATATATATATATATATATGAAATTTACATTTATTACATACATATACATTGCCTTTATGTAGATGAAATCCTATCTCTATATATAGATAAAATATGGATAAAATAATGTGATTTCTATGCAGAAAATTTTCTTTAATCTTAAACTGCCTTGTCAGTAGAACGCTCTATATCTTTGGTAATTCACTTTATTTAATTTTCTCTATATGCACAGTGTCCCTAATACATTCATACCAACATTAGATAACTTTATAATGTGAAAGCCACACAGTAACCCAGAGCCTGTTTTAGTAAGCACAGAGATAAGGATACTATAGAGGCCCAGTAATGTTGGATATTAATTCATAAACAGAAGTGTGCGGAGTATGTGATGGTGCTTTAGATTCTGATATGATTACGTATTAATTATTGAAGAAAAATAGCAATCTTCTCTGGTAGATGTCACAATTCAGTTGATTGAATTGAAGACTTACACAGTAAGGAGGTAAACAATTATTCAAAATGAAGAATGAAATAAGTGCTTTAGATATCATCCTAGAAAATACAAAAATCTTATCTTAGTGTTAGGGAACCCAGGTTAGTCCATTTGCCTGTGTACATCAGAAAGTCGAACACTTTAGCTGTAGTCTTCAACACAGAGAAATTTTATTATGAAGCAGCCAAGCAAGGAGTCAGAAGAAATGCTCAAATCTGACTCCCTGTATAGCTTTGATAAAAGATATTTATTGTGAAAGCAACAAGAAAGGGAGACAGGATATGGGGGTGTGTTGGCTACTAAGAAAAAGGAGTTCTTGGTTCTCCTGTAAAGGGGTGGTCAGCCACATGCCTCTTCCTACATCACATGTTCGTTACATGTTAGCATACTCAGAAGGGGGGAGACTTGGGTCCCAAACATCATTAAGTTCATTCTGTAATCAGTGATGGCTGTGGCATTTGCTGTCCTGTGGTTCTGGTTGATCTTGGGGCCAGTTTTGTTTGGGAATCAACAACATAGTGCTGTTCTGCAAGAAATGCTCAAGATTTTCAGTAGTTATGTTTCTTCTCCCTAAAGAGCACAGTTACAATAAGGGTGTGACTCCTCCCTTCTAGGATCAGTTATTACCTGATGGTGTTTTCTTATTGTTAGGAAGATCTACACTTACTATTTGCTGCAGGAT
Source organism: Lepus europaeus (assembly GCF_033115175.1). Classification (NCBI taxonomy): domain Eukaryota; kingdom Metazoa; phylum Chordata; class Mammalia; order Lagomorpha; family Leporidae; genus Lepus; species Lepus europaeus. Next base: position 78,972,933 of record NC_084839.1, on the reverse strand, counting down.
TTCCCGATGCTCTGCTTTTTGGTCTACAACCCCCTGAGTCTACTGTCAATTCCCAGTCCTTGTGATACAGACTCACTTGTTGCTAGCTTAAGTCTTAACGCAAACAACAGTCCACTGACAGCAGAAGTGTGAGATAATAGATTCCATCACTTAAAATGGAAAATATTTATGGCCGGCGCCGCAATTCAATAGGCTAATCCTCCACCTGCGGCGCCGGCACCCCGGGTTCTAGTCCCGGTAGGGGCGCCGGATTCTGTCCCAGTTGCTTCTCTTCCAGTCCAGCTCTCTGCTGTGGCCTGGGAGTGCAGTGGAGGATGGTCCAAGTCCTTGGGCCCTGCACCCACATGGGAGACCAGGAGAAGCTCCTGGCTCCTGGCTCCTGGCTTCGGATCAGCGCGGTGCCCCGACCGCAGCGCACTGGCTGCAGTGGCCATTGAGGGATGAACCAACGGAAAAGGAAGACCTTTCTCTCTGTCTCTCTCACTGTCCACTCTGCCTGTCAAAAAAAAAAAAAAAAAAAAAAAAAAAAAAAAGAAAAAGAAAGAAAGAAAATATTTAAACTCAGGGAATACTAATGGGTTTTCATCTCTTTGTATACCATAGTATTGTATATGTTTAGTAAATATATTATCATTTAAATTTAATAAAAGGTCTTAGTTAACAAAGTTAGCTGGATAAAAAGTTGTAGGACCCTGCACTGTGGCACAGTGGGTTAATCCTCCACCTGCAGTACTGGCATCCCATATGAGCGCTGGTTGTAGTCCCGGCTGCTTCTCTTCTGATCCAAGCTCTGCTATGACTTGGGAAATCAGCAGAAGATGGCTCAAGCGCTTGGGCCCCTGCACCCACGTGAGAGACTAGGAAAGAATCTCCTGACTCCTGGCTTCAGATCGGTGCTGCTCCGGCCATTTCAGCCATCTGGGGAGTTAACCAACACATGGACACGCTCTCTCTCTGCCTCTCTGTAACTCTGCCTTTGAAATAAATAAATAAATAAATCTTTTTTTAAAAAAAAGAATCTTCTAAAAAAAAAAAGAAAGATATCACACTGGACTGGAAGGGATACAAGGAAGCTAGGTGACTATGTGTGTGCTACTCAATCAATTTAATGGTAATTAGTGACTATGAACTTAGAGAAACCACTACCTAGAACCTGTTTTTTTCCCTCATTTTGCATGAGAAACTAAAGGAATTATATGGTACATGACTTTTAATACAGAAGAAATGGACCCATTTCTTATAGCCCGTAGGATTCGTGATCATTCTTGATCATTAGCCACATGATAACAATTGGGTAACATTTGGTTCCATTATGTTTTGTGTTTGTTAACAAGGGTTAAAAACAAGGAGTGTATGTGTGTGTATGTGCCAGTGTGTGTAGGGACCTCCTGGAAGCATGGGACAATCCAAGTGATTTTTGTGAAATAGATTATTATCTTTTAAAGTGTAATAATCCATGTGTTATATCTTTCAATTTTCATAGCTAAATACACTGATCTTTCAATTAAAAATGTATAGTAGCACTATGATTACAACATAGTAGTGAAAAAATACCCTTATCATAATTGTTATTTATAAGTTATGAACGACTTCCTTTGTACCCAAATAAACCTTTTGGAAAATAACATTTTAAGAGACATTTCAAACTTTTAAACTTTTCTTTTGTGAAGTATTTTTTTTTTGTATTTGTAGCTAGAGTTGGAGTCTCTCTCAAGTTAAACTCTAAAAATATGAATTATTTCCTGATATTACCCTAGAATAAGAGAGGAGAAAGACTTTATATTGAAAAACAGAAAACAAGAAGAACAAATTAATCCCCATGGATAAACTGAGTGGCAGTTAAAACCCAATTCCATTTTTGTTCCTCATATTTATAAAACAGTGACAATTTATTCCAGCAAAACAGAACTTATTGAATAGTAAATATGGTGTTAAGGAAAAAGTTGCTGTTACATGTTTGGTTACTATTCAAACCTATTTTGTTGTAGCAAGCAAGAATGTTGTTAATTGGTGATTCTGATTTCATTTCCCTTTAGAAACTTTGGAAGTTGCCCCAGTGCTATTGTATATCTCCTGAGGTTATAGTACTTGGTGACTTCTTAGACATTTTTCAATTGTCATTATCTTTAGGTATTTCTTAAACGTAAAACTGTATATGCATTTTCCACATAATGATGATGCTAAGGCTTATTTTTTAATTCATTCAATCCACTAAGAGTTATAAATGCCCCATCATTTGTATATATGTATAGTTTTGAAGAAGGGTGATTTAAGCCAAGAGCTATCTGCTGGGTTACCCTGGTTTCATAATTAGTTTTTTCCTGGAGAAATGTCAATAGAGGGTGGTGACTCCAGATTAAAATAGAGAATTAGCATTCCCAGAGTTCCTTCAACTTTCAGTTATACTAACAAAAGACTGTCATGTGGAATTAGGCTAAAATGAAAATAACCATTTCCAGCCAAGTAGTTTCTGGAAGATGCCCTTAAAGAATTCAAGGTCAACTGAAATTTTGAGATGATCAGTGGAGACAACAAATAGCACTTTGCACTAGCATATGGCCCAGCAGTTAAGTTACTGCTTGGGATGCCCATATCCCATATGATAACGCCTGTTTCAATCCTGGCTCTGCTTCCAATCCAGCTTCCTGTAACGCACATCCTGTAGATAACAGATGATTATTCAAGTACTCGGGTCCCTGCCACACATGTGGGAGAACCAGATGTGGATTCTGGGCTCCTGGCTTCTGCCTGGCACAGCCTTGGGTATTGCGAGCATTCGAACAGGAAATTCATATCAGCAATTTCTATTTTTTTAAAGGAGACCCAATTGTAGGTAAAGGCAATAAATTCCCAAACTAATTATAAATATTTAACTTCAATATAAATATATGTCATTAGTGTTCCTGATATTTTGGAGTTCAATTAGATTAATTCTGTTATCAGAATATACCACGAAGTAAAAGAAAGTCTACATTCTTACACCAACTGTTGCACTGCAATACAAAAGTATGACACTAAACTCCTGGTGCTAGCTATAGATTCTTCAAGTTTAAGTCTCCAGTAAAACTTCTGCCACTCAAATGCCAGGCACAAGTAGAATTTCTAGGTCACTCACACTTCTGACCAAGTGGCTACAAATATGGGGAAGGAAGGATTTCTTGACCCTTATCAAGTTTGATAATTGTCTAGGAGAACACATAGAACTTTCTTCTTATGACATCCCTTTCTCCACTATATGATCATTTAAGAATTAATATTCATGTTCAACTCAATGCATATTTCCTTTTCATTATCCTTTATTTGACCATTGGAATATTTAGTACCCTGCTACTTTTGAGCAACCCATAAAGCCTCCTTTAATACATTTTGTTATAATGCAGTTATATATGTTCCTTAATTAATTGTTGCCTCCTTGAAAATAAGGTTTATGCTGTTTTTCATTCTTCATCCCTTGGGAATAATTTCTGTACTTCACAGGATACATGTAAACACACACACACACACACACGGGGCGGGGAATAAGAAATAATTTGGGTGCAAAAACTTGAAACCTAAGCATCTACTAAAATGTCATGGAAAGTGAACATTACAAAAATTTTGTATAGATTACAAATTTTTGCAAAAAATGTCCTTGTCTTTTCCACTTTTTCAAAAATTTTTTGAAGTACTCTTGAAGTACCTATGTGATATGTATATATACTTATACCAACAAAGACATGTTGTTTGCCTTGTGATATAGGCAACATATGTATATGTACATGTGGATGTGTGGGTAAGTACACACATGATACACACACACATACACACCCAAATGATCTTCAAGGAGCACATAAGAATGGAAATAAAAGATAAAATAGATTTTGTATGAACTTTTTGAAACTCCCCTTTGTGATATATATATATATACATATATATACATATATACATATATACATATATACATATGTATATATATGTTTGTTTGAACCCTGCACTACTGTTTTTTCCACAAAAATGAAAGTCAGTTATACAATTAATTGTGTTTGTATCTTGAAAAAGTCTTTAGTATCCTAAGATGCTTTCAGGCACCAAAGAAATATCATCATCTGATTGGTTTCAAAACAAATTAAATGAAAGTTTATCAAGGAAATTCTTATGATGGTAAAGTTAAGAAGTTTTATGAGGAAATACAAAAGCATATTTAAAAAGACAGATATTATCTTCAGTTTGAAAACTGAACCATAGCAAAGATTAAAGAAACTTTAAGTTGAGACCAAAAGATGGTAACCCCATTCTGTGTGAGATTTTATGTGATCATATCAAATTTAAAGTGATTGTCAGAAATGGGTCAGAGAGGCAAGAGTTATGGTTTCTAAAGAAATACCAACTTTTTTTTTCTTGGTACACTGAAGTTGAGTAGGAAATTTATGAGGAAGTATCTTTTATGGAGAATGCTTGGCATCAGATTTACTGTTGAAAAATTACAAGGATCATTTTTAAACCTACTGGGAATCTTAATAGACACTTGATACAGTTGTAGCATATCATTAATGAGTCTGGAAGGAATAGAAAAGAGGATTGTCTTTTCTTGAAGTAATTATACAACCAATATATCGAGGCCACAAGGGAGTCCTCTTTAATTAGGTGGGTGATTGTATCAAGCTGTATAATATAACTCTCAGCATATTTTTTGTAATTAACTTATCATGAAATTTCAAGGCTTGATAAAGCAAGCTCAACTATATTAAGATATTTTTTAAGACAGGTGATTATATATGTTATATTGGAATGTATTACTGAATGCCATCTGGTAGATCTACTAAATGAAAATGACAATGAGAGAATAAAAATGCATTGGATAGTCCGATATCTTAAACTCCATGACTTTCCTTATACAGAATATAATCATCAAGGAGAATAAAATATTTTTAAAAACAGTATAATATCGGCTGGCGCCATGGCTCACGAGGCTAGTTATCTGCCTGCTGCACTGGCACCCTGGGTTCTAGTCTGGGTTGGGGCGCTGGTTCTGTCCCGGTTGCTCCTCTTTCAGTCCAGCTCTCTGCTGTGGCCTGTGGGGGCAGCGGAGCATGGCCCAAGTGCTTGGGCCCTGCACCTACATGGGAGGACAATGGGAGGCGCCTGGCTCCTGGCTTTGGATCAGCGCAGCACACCAGCCATAGTGGCCATTTGGGGGGGGGGGTGTGAACCAACAGAAGGAAGACCTTTCTCTCCGTTTCTCTCTCTCACTGTCTAACTCTGCCTGTCAAAAAAACAAAAAACAAGGCCGGCGCCGCGGCTCACTAGGCTAATCCTCCGCCTTGCGGCGCTGGCACACCGGGTTCTAGTCCCGGTTGGGGCGCTGGATTCTATCCCGGTTGCCCCTCTTCCAGGCCAGCTCTCTGCTATGGCCCGGGAGTGCAGTGGAGGATGGCCCAAGTCCTTGGGCCCTGCACCCGCTTGGGAGACCAGGAGAAGCACCTGGCTCCTGGCTTCAGATCAGCGCGATGCGCCGGCCGCGGTGGCCATTGGAGGGTGAACCAACGGCAAAAAGGAAGACCTTTCTCTCTGTCTCTCTCTCTCACTATCCACTCTGCCTGTCAAAAAGAAAAAAAAAAAAAAAAAAACCTACGATGCCAGGCAGAACCCCAACTGCAAGCCGCCCTACTCCTTCAGCTGCCTCATATTCATGGCCATCGAGGACTCTCCGACCAAGCGCCTGCCCGTGAAGGATATTCACAACTGGATCTTGGAACATTTCCCATATTTTGCAAACGCGCCTACTGGGTGGAAGAACTCAGTGAGACATAATTTGTCGTTGAATAAGTGTTTTAAGAAAGTGGACAAGGAGCGGAGTCAGAGTATTGGGAAAGGGTCGTTGTGGTGCATAGGCCCAGAGTATAGACAAAATCTAATTCAGGCTTTGAAAAAAGACACCTTACCACCCACCCCCACAGGGGCTAAGCAGGCCCCCCAGCTCTCCTCAGGCATATCAAAGCACATCAGGTCCACCTATCTGGCCAGGCAGCACGTTCCTCAAGAGAAACGGAGCCCTTCTACAAGTTCCCCCAGGAGTGATACAGAATGGAGCGCAGGTTCTGAACCGAGGGCTGTTTCCAGGCGTCCGGCCACTGCCAATCACTCCCATTGGAATGACAGCCGCCATGAGGAACGGTGTCAGCGGCTGCAGGATGCGGACTGAGAGCGAGCCATCGTGGGGCTCCCCGGTGGTCAGCGGAGACCCCAAGGAAGATCACAACTATAGCAGTGCCAAGTCCTCCAACGCCCGGAGCACCTCGCCCGCCAGCGACTCCATCTCCTCCTCCTCCTCCTCCTCCTCCTCCTCCTCCTCCTCCTCCTCCTCAGCCGACGACCACTACGAGTTCGCCACGAAGGGGAACCAGGAGGGCAGCGAGGGCAGCGAGGGGAGCTTCCAGAGCCACGAAAGCCACAGCGACACCGAGGAGGACGACCGGAAGCCCAGCCAGAAGGAGGTCAAGGATGCCCTCGGGGACAGCGGGTACACATCCCAGCACAAGAAGCGCCAGCACGTCACCAAGACCAGGAAGGTCCCCAGCGACACGCTGCCCCTCAGAAAGAGACGCACGGAAAAGCCGCCGGAGAGCGACGATGAGGAAATGAAGGAGGCGGCCGGGTCGCTCCTGCACCTGGCGGGGGGGTTAGGTCCTGTTTGAACAGCATCACCAATCAGACGGCAAAGGGGCAGAAGGAGCAAAAGGAAACCACAAAAAAAATTGAAAACAAGTCACTGATTTGTTTTAAACTTACGGCCATTTGGTTTCAGCATGTCAGGAGATTTGTAATGATTTGTGGCAATATCAGTAACTTTTTTTTTTTTTTTGGTTTGGTTTTCTTTCTTTTCTTTCTTTTTTTTTTTTAAATTTGCCCCCTTTCCTTTATTTTGGACCCTTAAGAATTTTATTTTTAAAGGAGATTGAAGCCATAGAACTCATGTTGACACTCAGCCGTTTTACAAAAGCTTTTCATTATCTGAAGACAAAACCGAAAAAGCCAACATTACCATTGCTTCCTCCAGCTTGTCAGAGACGTGTGGCTAAATCCCCAGGGATGTCCACAGCGATGCCGCGGGATTCACACGCACGGCACGCAGAAGGCACGTGTGCAAAGCGACCAGCGTGCAGGCCCAACCCTCAGGTTTAAAGAGTCAGGTCTCCCACCCAACTGGGCTCACTGAGTAGCAGAAAGGAACGCGATTAGGAAGAAGGACGACCCGTACCCGTGGCCCTGGGCATGCCATTGTGCCAGGAGGGCCCTTGGCGTTGCCATGCAGTGCGCACGGGGCCTTGGCCTCTGGTCCTGTGCGCCCCGTGACCATGAAGCCTGGAGGCAGCTTGCTTGGTGGACACTGACGGAACCGTTCAGATCCGTCAGGTGTCAGCGACTGAGAAAAGAAACCGGGTGCGTCTGTAGGGAAGCTGCTAATCTTTGAGTTCTACTCTAGAGTCAATTAAGAAAAAGTTCCAAAAGCCATGAGCCTGAAGGTGGGCCCTGGGCACACACACACAACACAACACACAACACGCAACACGCAGAATGAGAGTGAGAAGGAAACACACAAAAAGTAAGCTGTGTCTTAAGCGCCCGAGGGAAGAGCGGTCTCAGGCGGTCACGAAATCACAGTAGCTGTTAAGGAAATAATGGTACAGCTCTTTTTCTGTCAAAACCATTTGATCCAAGTGGGCAAAACAAAACAAAACAGAAAGCTCCAGAACCTGCCATTAGTATTGTGGTGTATTTTTTTAAGAGTGACGGCACATTGACAGACAAAGCAAAACAAACAAACAAACAAACAAAAAAAAAGTGGCAAAAAATCAACTCAAAGTAACTCCCATACTGCCCTCCAAATGGGGTTTGCAAATCAATGTCAGGTTCATCTTTGCGAAAATCAGTGGTTTCCACATTCAGCCAGTGTAGCCGGCAGAAGTTTCTGATCCACAATGCATGGATTCCTTTGAAGAAAAGAAAAAAGAAAAAAAAATCACGAAAACGAACTTTTTTTTTTATTCAAAAATAACAAAGTTCTTGTACGGTAAATAATGTATTTAGCATGACGCATGAATTATTTTCATGTAAATAGAGAAAATAGAGAAAAGACTATGCCTCTAATTTTTACGCCCTTAGGCTCAGAGGTTATTTTGGTTTTCTTCTTTTCTTTCACTTTTTGTTGGTTTTGTTTGTTTGTTTGTTTGTTTTTGTTTTTGTTTTTCCTTTCTGGGTTATTTTGTTTTGGTTTTTTGAAGCAGGTGTTTAAGGTTTAACCTTCTTTAGGGACAAATTCTGACTGTTGGGGAACTTACTCTGCAATATAAAAATATCTTCATGCTCTGGTAGGGGCTTGGATGGTTGAACTCTCTACTGCCTTGTGTGCACTCAGCCCCCGACCCCTCCGGTTCTCTGTTGAAAAGTGTGTCCTTTCTCTGTCTGTTCGTGTTTCACATGACGCAATAATCTGAGGGCAAACTTAAAAAAACAAACAAACAAACAAACAAACAAAAAATGATATCTATCCAGTACTCTATACTCAGGCATTCAAATATTCAAATTAATGTTTAGCCAAGTAATTTTTTTAATTGAGTCTCCATTCAAGAAGATTCATGTCAATCATATGTTAAGCTTTCAATTCATATACTTAGTTTTTAAAGGTGTTTTAGATTTATAGAAAAATTGAACAGGTATTCTGACATCCACTCTACCTGCTTTTGTGCCCACCCAATTTACTTTATGATTAACATCTTGCATTAGTGTGCTATGCTTGTCACAACTAACAGACTGACATTATGGTGAAGTTGTCTGTAGGTTTCATTAGTGCTCTTTCAGTGTTGTGTATTTCTATGGATTTTGACATAAGCCATTGCATACCGTGCAGAATAATTTGTCCTAAAAATGCTTCCACCTCACCTACTTATTCACAATACCTAAATGCATGGCTGCTAGAAAATTTTTACTGTCTTTATACTTTCACCTTATGGTTTTTCTCACAAATATATAATCACACAGTATGTAACCTTTCAGACCTCTTCCACCAGTGATGTGCCTTTCAGTTGCTTCCATGTCTTTTGATGGCTTGGTAGCTCACTTCTTTTCATTCTGGAATAGTATTTCATTTTATGAATGTACCATATTTTGTTTAGTACTTCACCTTTTGAAGGGCACCTTGGGTGCCTCAAATTTTGGGAATATATAGGTTTGTCAAGAATTGACATTTCAATCATAGATGAATACAGCGTGTTTCTCTGCATATTTCAATCTTTTCATTTCTCTCAATACTAGTTTTCAGTTTTTGGATTTTTAATTTTGTATGTGTTTTAGTTTAATGCATAATTTTTATGCTTTCTAGTATTATTGTAAAGGTAACTTCACATTTCGATTTTAATTAATGTTTGAAATGGAGTTAAAATTAGTATTTTACTTTATGTGTTATGCTTTCTTTTAAAAAACCCTTTTTTTCAGTACCTTAGTTGTTTATTTGGGAGTGGGGAGTTTTCCACAGAGATGATTATATCAGCATGATGAGACTTTCCTTAAAATTGAAACTCTGTATTATTTGTATTTCCTTTATTTTGCCCTACTTTTAGGGCTAGAATCTGCAGTACAAGATTGAACATGAGTAGTGAGAATGGATACTCTTTTTCTTGATTTCAAGAGTATTTCATCTTTCACCATTAAGCTGCATGCTATTTTATTTTTTCATAAAAGCCCTTTATCAGGTTATAGGAGTATTTTCAGTGCATGGTTTTACAAGCTAAAAACTGAGGGCCAAATTCAATTTCTGTATTGTTTATATATAATATTCAAGCTAAAAATAATTGATAATTTTATATTAAGCTTTTTTTTAAAAAGAAGATAGATAATGCATGAAAGACATATGTAACCCATAAACAATAATATATTTACTCTCTGACACTTTATTTATTTATTTATTTATTTATTTATTTTGACAGGCAGAGTGGACTGTGAGAGAGAGAGAGACAGAGAGAAACGTCTTCCTTTTGCCGTTGGTTCACCCTCCAATGGCCGCTGCGGTTGGCGCGCTGTGGCCGGCGCACCGCGCTGATCCGATGGCAGGAGCCAGGTGCTTCTCCTGGTCTCCCATGTGGGTGCAGGGCCCAAGGACTTGGGCCATCCTCCACTGCCTTCCCGGGCCATAGCAGAGAGCTGGCCTGGAAGAGGGGCAACCGGGACAGAATCCGGTGCCCTGACCGGGACTAGAACCTGATGTGCAGGCGCCGCAAGGCAGAGGATTAGCCTAGTGAGCCGCGGTGCCGGCCTACTCTCTGACACTTTAAAAAATTAATTGCAGTTTCTTTAATTTCATTGATAATTTATCTTGGATATATGTTCATTTCATCCAGTTTCTTCAGATATTCATATAGACTCATATTTATGTGTTGGGTATTATGCATTTCATTGATTGATTTGCAATTGTGGATTCAATCTCATGTCTCAATAATAAGCCTCATTTGGTTGTAATTTAAACACTTTGTAAACATCACTATCTTTAATTTTCTTTTATTTTCTTGAGGACATTTTTGTGGATGTTTATCAAGGATGTTGGCCTGGAGTTTTGTTTTTTTAATTATTATCTTTATCTGGATGAGTGTCAGAGAAACTGTGGCTTTATCAAATGAGTTGAGGAGTTTTCTTTTCAGATGTGTAATTTATGTAACTTTGTATTTTATTTTTTAAATGCTTGTAAAACATACTGTTAAAGACTATTTGGGCTTAAAATTTTTCTTATTCGAAAACATTTACTTTAAAAGTAAATTTCGTTAATAGACTATATCCCTTATCTATATATCTTTTAAATTTTTAAAGAGTCATTTTATTTATTTATTTGAGAGACCGACACAGAGTATGTGGTGGGGGGAGAGGGAGAGAGACAGAGAGACACAGAGAGAGAGAGAGAGAGAGAGAGAGAGAGAGATCTGTTGGTTCACATTTCAAATGTCCACAAGACTTGGGACTGAGACAGGTCGAAGCCAGAAGGCAGGGTCTACTTTGGGTCCCCAATCTGAGTGGCAAGGATTCAAGTTTGTGAGTTGTCATCCGCTGCCTCCTAGGCCCATTAGTAGAAATCTGGATCAGAAGCAGAGCACCTGGGTTTCAAATTAGGTGCTGTAATGTGCAACATGGTTGTGTCAAGTTAACCTTCTGTGTCATGATTGCCTTATCTATTCTTTTTTTTTTTTTAAAGAATTATTTGTTTTATTTGAAAGTCAGAGTTACATACAGAAGGAGAGGCAGAGAGAGAAGAGAGGTCTTCCACCCACTGGTTCACTCCCCAATTGGCTGAAATGGCCAGAGCTGTGCCAGTCTGAAGGCAGGAGCCAGGAGCTTCTTCCAGGTCTCCCATGCGGTGCAGGGGCCCAAGGACATGGGCCATCTTCTACTGCTTTCCCAGGCCACAGCAGAGAGCTGGATTGGAAATGGAGCATCCAGGACTCTAACCGGCACTCAAATGGGATGCTGGCACTGCAGGAAGTAACTTTACCCACTACGCCACAGCAACGGCCCCTGCCCTATCTATCCTTGAGTGAAATTTGTTTATATCTTTCAAGAAATTTATACATTTGATATATAAATGTATGTATTTGATAGATAAATCATTTACATTATTTTCTTTCTTTAAATATTAGTAATATGCATAGTAATTTAATTGCTGATATTATGTATTTTTGTCTTCTTTTTCTAAATCAGTATGGACAGATTTATCCAGTGTATTGATCTTTTGAAAGTATCTGTTTTGATTTCATTTACTTGATTTGTGTTTTCTACTTTCTTTTTTGCTTGCACTTGTAAAATTTCTTTTCCTCTTTTTAAATAATATTTACTTCTTTCATTTTGTAAATGTAATAACTTACATTGTTGCTTTGAGGTCTTTTACTCTTTCCAATGTTACCTTTAATACTGATGAGAAAATATGCCAATAACTACACATGAGACAGTCGCAAACATTCTCAGTAAAGGTATCTTTTACCTCAACATGAAACTGCTGTCGTTAATGGAACATTGGTTCTCTTTCTAGTATCAATTTTCCCTAGCTGTGGTATAAGTCCCTTGAATTTTTCCTAGATAATCATCTCCCCTTTTACTCATGTGTGTGTTTGTGAGACTGAACCAAAGACAAGGGCACGGTGTATTTGTACATTAGTTTCTTCAACCAGTACTTTCTGTGCATAAGCATGTCCTAGGCACTGACATAGGTACTGAAGCCATATACCAAATGAAATAGAAAAAATACCTCCGTTATTGCATTTATTTTCTAATCTAGAACTTTTTTCATATTATGTTGGATTCAAAAGGAAGAGACACTGAAGATTCAATTTATAACATTGGACTAACTCTTCGAGTAATGTAAATATTGAGTAAGATATGGTAGGGACAGAAACAGTGGTAGCTGACTGGAGTCAGGAACCTTTGTTGTTTCTCTATAAATGATCAGAGATCCTACCCAATATGATGACTGCATTATTCCTCTGTGTCTTTGATTATGCAAGTGACCTAGTACTCTCCAAATCAATTTATTTTGTTAATATTATATAAGGGTTTTGCTATCATTTGTTTCCAAAGTTCTCTAATCAACAAAAATATTTCTGAGAGCAATAGATTAATGGATTATTGAAGGGTGAGGTGCTTTAAAATTTTCCCATTACAAGTGTAAAATTAGTGTAGAATCTTACATCCCTTCCCAAGGAGTTACTCAATGAGTCTGGTACATGTTTCAGCAAATCTACACATCAGGTACTATTTACCTAGGCCTCTAATTTCTGTATGTAACTTATGCAAACATGCATTGAACTCATCACCATCTTATGTAATACTTTATATTTTGTGCAGCGATCTTATCCTTGGTTTTAGTCTTCTTGAATATGTACATTGAGTCATAGGTATTCATATGCCAATTCCCCAGGACCATATATGAAAATGGATTGATGCTCAATAAAATTAAATTTCTGTAATGATGATGAAATGGTGGCATCCCTTTAACATAGCTGTACCAGTTTCCTACATTAAAATAAATATATGTGTTTTCTTTGCCTTATATTCACTTGTTACTTTTTTTGCATGTTAATTTTTTGGTTATCCTTGTAGTTTTCACCTAAATCAAAATGAAGTAGATGAGATTTAGCTCTCTCTGTATGTGTATTTGTGTATGCATTTCAATGATTTTTTAGAAGTTTAAGCATACTCAGATTATTAGGTTGACCAACTTATATCCAGTTTAGATGTTTAAAAACCTAAGCCTGCTCAGATTATTTGAATGATCAACTTATATCCAGCAACTCTGTTCTCTTGAAGAATCAGCATTTTTGTTTGTGTTTATAATTATGCCGGTACTAAAAGTATTTTAATTGTCTTAGAGTAATGAGAAAGGAAAAGAAGCAAACTTAATATGTAAAAGATGACTTTGTGCCAAACAAAAGCCAATTGATTCACAGCATGCTCTACAAATAAAGTTTCCACAGTCCTTTGAATAGAGAAATGTGGTGAAAAATTGAATCCTCACAGGGTCCAAGGAAGTAGAAAAAGGCTGACTCCAGAAAATTTGAACCAGGCCAGTCAATAGTATATTCATATAGAGTGGCAATTTAGCTCAGAGAAACCCTCAGCTGACACTTTAAATAAATGTTGTTAATTTGAATTTTATTGGTTTTGAAGTTTTTTCTTTTATTTAATGTATACATTTGTTTTAGTTTATGGTTGTATAAAAACTATAACATTAGTAGTTTACACTTTGCTGTATATTTGAACACATTTAAGTAGCAATATAATCAAAATAATTTAATTCAACATTGAGCCATTCAGATGTTATTCCCTTTTAAGTTTATTTATGGATTTATAAATTAATCCAAATTAGAGAAACAATGTTCTATTCTAGAGGAACATGTTTATTTCAGCATTCAAATGTTCCATTAGCATTAAGAAACAAGTTTCCAACTTCACATCAGGTGTGTTTCTTGCTTAAAACTGTTGGGCACAAAGGTAGCTGGACGTTTCTGTCTGCTGTGTTTCATGTTATCTAATTATTTAATTATTGTAAGTTTTTAATTTCTATTTTTTGAGTTTCGATGATCGTTTACATCCCTTGTCTCTACTGTTGAGGAACAGTTTTTTTCTTCATAGTATTTGTTGAACTCTTTACTTAGTGTAGGTTTAATCTTCTGAGTATAAAGTAAACTGAAAATAGATCTTTGTAAAAATTAAGAGTGGAAGAAGGAGGAGGAAAAAGGGCAGAAGCGTGGGCAGAGGGAGGGTGGGGTGTGAAGGATGCCTGTGTTCCTAAATCTGTATGTATGAAAAACATGAATTTGTGTACCTTAAATAAAATTTCAAAAAAATATAAAAATATAATCTTAGTCACATTTGCTAAAGTTTTATAACATATTTGTCATTGTTAGTGATACTTCATATAAAATTTAATTCTTTTTTCAACTCTGAGATATTGAGATTTTTACTGCTTTCTAAAAATTACAAAATTATACAACATGTACTCATAAAACTTTAAAAACCCTAAAAAACTACTGTGAATTCTGATGAAGAGAAAAATTTATCAGAACATCCCGTATAGTACTTATTAATTCTTATCACCTGCTGAAGTAGTCTCTGGTGTAACAGTTATATTCACTTTTTAACCAGGACTGCATTGCCATTTATCAACTTCAGAACCAGTTTTATGACAAAGTTGAGGAGTCTGATGGGTGTTATCTCATGGGAGGTAGCCCGGGCAATTAGAAAAACAAGTTTATTTCAAGAACAATTTAATTTTTCAATACATTATAAATCTAGTATGCACAGTCTCTTAGCTTAGATAATGCAATTAAAGCATAAATTTAAACTTTAGAAATTTATTCTCAAACATTTTATGATGTCTGGGGAGTATTAAGCTGTAAAGGTGGCAACGGGTGGTTAGAACGTTGGTTCAGTGGCAGCAGAGCAGACATGCTACATGCACGAATGGCACTGGCAGCCTGTTGATGGCAATGACAAAGCTAATGACAGCCAGGAGCATCAGTGCTCAGTTCTGTTGCAACAGTGATTACAGCGACAGTCGTGCTGCTACAGCCATCAGCTGTGTTGGAGTAGCTCTGGTTGGTATTCAAAGCCTACACTTGTGGCAGAAGCATTGGCAGGGGTGATATGACTGAAAGCGTCAACACCAGGCTCGTCAATAACAGTGTCTGTTGGCATTCATGTCATGCTTGAAGCAGATGTATTCATAGCATTTTAAAAAAATTGGCAATTACAGCATGAAACAGCAAAGAATGGCAAATGGAATACATACTAATACCCGTAGCTTTTTTTTTTTTTTCTCACTCTGATCGCTTCTCCCTTGCTCTTTTAAAATCTCTATGTAAATCTCCCTGCTTTTCTTTATCTTTGGGAAGTCAGAAGGTGGAAAGCATTGGCACAAACTAGTGAAAGTAAATAATGAATTCATAATATGATGCAATTATTAGCTGCATTTCAAGCAGCAATTAGTTGGTGCATATTTATCCATTTTACATTCACTGAAAAATGAAACAAAGAGGATATGATACAAAGTGGTGGTGTGAAAGAGGCTTGAACTTTAGTGCACAGTGTTGAAGGAATTCTGAAAGGAAATTGACTATAGTTAGTGAAACTAAAGCTGTTAGGTCAGAAGCCTGCTAATCCCCCTTATAGTCCCACACGGATTATCGAGATATCCATGTACTATTGTATGTAGAACTGGCTCATGCCTCCGTAATCAGAGGACAGTTGGTATAAGTTGAGATAATATGTTTCCTGGCATGTTCTACAGCAGATGGAATCCAGGAAATAGATTCACTTTCATATTATTAAATAAGTAATATTGCATGAATAAAATGAAGAGTGGAAAAAGTATAGATCAAACCTGTGAGAATCAGGAGGAAGATCTATGAGACTAGAGTGGAGAATAAAAAATAAATAAACATTGAAGAGATCTTACAAACACAAGTTGTGATACCATATTATAGATTACAGAGTATTAATTCAGTTCTCTGGAGGGAGAATAAATATATTTAAGAAGGAAAAACAACAATGGATATTACGCTATGCTTTGTGTGCTTACTTCATTTACTATGTAGAGAAAGCAAAATGTCCAGACAGAAACCTTCCAAGAAAGAGAAATGATAATTCTATGAATAATGTAGAAGTAACTTTTTTCCCCTCTTTTTCAAGATTTCATTTATTTATTTTAGAGATAGAGTTACAGAGAGAGAAAGAGAGAGAGACAGAGAGAAAAGTCTTCCACCAGCTGGTTCACTCCCCAAATGGCTGCAGTAGCTAGAGCTGGGCTGAGCTTTAAAGCCAGGAGCCAGGAGCTTCTTCCAGGTCTCCTGCGCATGTGCGGGGTTCCAAGCTCTTGGGCCACCCTCCACTGCTTTTCCCAGGCTACCAGCAGGGAACTGGATTGGAAGTGGAGCAGACAAGACTTGAACCGGCAGCCATATGGGATGCCTTCACCGAAGGTGGAGGCTTAGCCTAGTACACCACAGCACTGACCCTGCAAGGGTAACTTTCATTTAAAAAACACAGGCATATGACCTATCCCAGAAATATTTTAGCTCTTTCATGAGTTCAGTTGTCAAAAGAAAATTGCTGTGCAGCCAAGCCAGAAATTACAACAGGCAAAGAATTATTTTCTGAGTATTATTTTAGACTAACCTCTTAAAATGTTAAGGTTTTTTCAATTATTGTTGATATAAATTGATGTTATTATCACAAATAACAATGGCTAAGATATATTTAAACAAGAGTAAGATAGGCAGGAAATGAGGGGAAGTTGCAACAAGCTCTTCACACACAGGTCTTCCTCCAACAGAGTAATAATTTGATTAGATTTATCTTGCATCAGAATGGAAAAGTCATTCATTCTTCATAATTTTTTGAAGACCTCATTGCTCGAAAGTGTCATAATGCATAATTTCTTTAAATCAATAATACTGTTTTGCATACTATTACTAAGCCTAACACACATATATAAAAGTGTATATGTGCATATAGATATGGAGCCAGTGACTTGAAACCTAGTGTAATATTGCATTTCCAATTCTAATGATGACAATAGAGCATGTCAAATCTGGAATCATAAATTGCAGTAAGTCCCCGATTGGTTAAGTATTGATTTCAAAAGTATTTAACATTAGAAAATCTCAAAAATGTGTTTGTAATTTTCACCACAAGGAATGGAACATGAGGAAATGAAACAACCTAGATACTATGCACTTAATTTCTGAGCCTGCCAAACCTATGAGACTTACCATCTTATATATATATATATATATATATATATATATATATATATATATAAAAATATATACATATTTTAATTTAGAGGCAAAGAGAGACCTCCCACATATGTTCACTTCTCTAATGCCAGGAATGGTTGGGACTAGGCTGAGATGAAAGTGGGAGCTGGGAACTCAATCTTGGTTTCCTAGGTTGGTGGCAAGAACCCAATTACTTGAGCAAACTGGCAACACATTGCAGAAAGTAGCCAGAGCCAGGTATCAAACCCAGGGGCTCTAATGCGAAGCACAAGCATCTTAAACAAGAGGCTAAATGTCTGTCTACACTCCCACCCATCGACATTTAAAACTTCCATTTCTGAATGGATTATGTTTCTTCTTTATTTATTTTGTGTAGGTGTGCATGCAAATGTTATTTTGAAAAATATCAGCTTTCTTGACTGAAGAATGAGGAAGTAGATGTTCTTAATGCTTGATCAGGAAATATAGGCATCAGTTTACTTCAACAGCCAGAGAATTGGGTTCTAGACCACAGTAAGTTAGACAATTAAGGCTGGAAAAGTGAAGATTTTGAAATTAAGATGGACAGACTCTTTGTTGACATGGGTTACCTCTAATCTTTTGTAAAAAGTAGAGCTTTTATTTTAATCCATTTTTCCAACTCCAAATTTAAAATGCTACTGGCTATAAGTGAGGTCAGAGTTGGTGGCAAAAGTTTTAATCTGAGGCTTTTTACTGAGAATTTCTGATAGCCTTGATTCAAATATACTGAATTAATATTCAGAAAGATCTTATTAATTTAAAAAATCATTGTTCAGTACTTATCACATTCAAGCAATATTTTTGACACCATAGATGAAAGCAATAAAAAAAGATATTCACATCACCTTCAGAATTACTTATACTAACTTTATATCCATTAGAAATGTAATGAAGTAACATTGCAAAAATTGTATGTGATAATAAGATAACTTGCCTATGATTCCAGGCAAGGTGAAGGAAACTTTACTTTTGAGTGTAGCCTTTATTTTGGAAATGGAACCTTAATTATGTTAACAGGAGAACACACCTCATTAGTTTGGGGGAAAAGATATTGGGATTTACTGCAGAGTTTCTGTTTGTGTAAGAGAGTGCAGAGAATCTTCAATTTTATTTAGCAGTCTTGGAAAATCAATAAGCAGTTGCATAATATTTCAAATGCCAGCTTGAAAAAGAATTTCAGACTTTAGCTCTTGTTTTAAAAACTGTTCAGAGACTTAGAGTTCATTTAGTATAGATGATATCTTAGCCAGAGACATGGTGAGAAAAAATCTAATAGATAAAATGTGTTTCTTTTAATATATATCATTCATTTATATTCTAGAAAGTTAAATGGTGAGAATAGGGCACGCACCTTCCTTTCTTTTCTTGTGGGCATTTTCCATATTATCCCAGTATAAAAGAATGATTGTATCATAGTCTGGCACTCTACCTCATTTTGTACACTCACATGTCAGGCTTAATGTCTCTCATTCACAGAAGTGTTCAAGATCTCAAGGATTTACTTGGTTCAAAGATATACGGGGCCAGAGCTGTGGTGCAGCAGGTTAACGCCCTGGCCTGAAGCGCTGGTATCCCATATACAGGCTTGTTCCACTTCCCATCCAGCTCTCTGCTATGGCCTGGGAAAGCAGTAGAAGATGGCCCATGTCCTTGGGCCCCTGTACCCACCTGGGAGACCTGGAAGAAACTCCTGGCTCCTGGCTTTGGATTAGCCCAGCTCCAGCCAATTGGGGAGTGAACCATCAGATGGAAGACCTCTCTCTCTCTCTCTCTGTCTTTCCTCTCTCTGTGTAACTCTGACTTTCAAATAAAAATAAATAAATATTTTTAAAAAAAGAGATAGTCAGTTTGGTTTCCAAGAGTTGGGCACAGAGACTTGACAAATTTATTAAATATCTTCCACTATTAACAATATCTTTTGGCACTAAAAGTTGACTTTCTTTGGAAGGGCATTGTGTTCACAGACACTGTCATTTGCTAATCCTGTTCAATATCTAGGATGAAAAGCAACCCACCTCTTGGGTTCCAGTTATAAAATCTATTTTTGTTTCTGTTAAATTCTATTTCACTGACTGCTCAATCAAATATCAGCAATTCAATCATTTCCTTTATGGTGGAGAAGAGAAAACTGAATGTATTGTACTGTAGAGGAGTATGATGGATATATTTTGCAACTTAAATGGTTTTCTGTGCATGAACTGACCTCAGGAACTTGACTTAGGAACCAAATCCACTATTCAAGGCTAAGGGAACATATCCCTTGTGGGACAGAAGATGTAGAGAACCATATTATGTGTCCTAGACATCTATTTTCTTTGTTTGTGTCTCTTTATTGCCTGTGTTCATGACATTGGTCATAAAATTTGATGCTAAGATCCTGATTTGTGTGGATCTGCTTAACAATTTGATCTTTGTTTTGGACATTGACTACATTCTCATAAGTACAGATGTTAAAAAAGTACGAGGAGTCCTCACAAAGTTGGTGGAAATCCGTGGTATGAAAATCTGCCTGGATTTCAAAAACATAATGCACTAAAAAATGTATTTTCTAACTCCATTTTTTTCCACAATTTGTATGCCCTCCAGGTAGTGCTAAGAAGTAAGAATAAGTGAAATAAAAGGGAAATACAGCATGAGAGATGTGAGATGGCAGAGATAAGGAACAAGATCTATGTTAAGTTAAAATTTAAGAGCAACAGATCTCTGAGATAAAAATGTTTTTCAAGCCTTTACAGATGTTTTCTAGAAAGAATGGGTACTGGGACAAATTCCTATGATTACCTGCCTTGGGGTTAGGTAACAATAGGAAATATGTCTTCCTGACTTAAAAGGTCAGAACATTTTATTATGAAATGTGGAAGAAAGAAAACATCAATCACTTCTGTTTCACCTACATTGGCTATATGTAACAAGGGCAATATTACAGAGAGCTGAATGTGGGGGCTTTGGTGGTATGGGAGCAGTTCATAAGCAGCTATAATTGGTGATTTGTGATTGGTCAACAATGGAAGTAATATTCCAAGATGCTATGGCAATGATGGGTCCATGATGGGATCTGAGTTTAGTTTTGATATACACTGAGGAATGTAAACTGACTAACTCCCCCATCTCTCCTCCTCTACATCTTCTGGCCTTTGTGATTACATTTAAGATAGTTCAGAACTTTTCTTTTATCACCTACTCCAGAAATAATTTGATTGGATAACAACCAGGCTGAAGAATGGTAACTAGGGCACCAGCATAAAGGGTATTTGAGCTCAATGCTGAGTGCAGCAGAGAGAGGACAGTGTTGATCTGCAGCAAATGAGTGTGTTGCGTTTGATAGCTTTTGAATTGTGAAATTCATTGTTGTATGGAAAATGATTTTAACATGCATGTGTACTCATCAGAGTTATAAACTACATATCTGATACCTTCAAAAATGAGTTTTCTTAGCATCCCAGGAGCCTGTTTTCCCACCCCACTTCCACTTATGCTACCTAAAGCTCCCTTATGATCTACATTTTTAGACTTTGAAACGATTTCACATTTTTTCCTGTTCTTTTTTGCCTTTTTTGTATTCTTATTGTTATATTGCTGATTCTCTGTTTATCACAACACTGAACAGGATTTTTTACTAAACCTACAGTGATTACCAACTTACTATTTTTTCAATTGGTGGCAACATTCTAAAGAAATAAAAAACACAAAGTATGGTACTCAATATAAAATTATTTGAATAAGAGGAGCATTCAGCCCAATTCTGATAATTTTGTAAGCTTGGTTGAGTATAGCTAAGTTCTATGATTGAAAATCAATGGGGTTCTTGCAATCAGAAGCAGTGCAGATCTGAGGTTGGAATCTTACTGTTTCTTAGAGCACCAATTGTATGTCTCATCTTGTGCCCTACATCCATCTTTTCCAGCTCCCCCTGCTTTGCCACTGGCAAGTTGTTTACAGTTCCTAGTGTGAGTACCTAAATGTCCAGTTGTCACCATTTGTTTTTTCTATGTTTCCTAAGATGTTACCCATGTGATAAGCATCTCTCTCTTTCCATTCATAAATTACATTTTCAAGATATTGTTAAGTAACAAATTGCATCCTGTGCTCCTTGTAGGAGTAATGCCATACATAGAGTTCATGTGTTACAATAATCCCAAATGTGGCATTATTTCAACAGAAGACATGATGATACATTATAATTTGAAGAAACAAATTAGGAAGGTTAAAAACTTGGCAACATTTGACCAACAAACCATTGCAGA
The DNA here is from genome assembly GCF_033115175.1 of Lepus europaeus. NCBI lineage: Eukaryota > Metazoa > Chordata > Mammalia > Lagomorpha > Leporidae > Lepus > Lepus europaeus. The sequence goes on along the minus strand of NC_084839.1, from coordinate 78,951,374 downwards.
GAACATTTGGATGAAATTAATCCAACCAAAATAAGTTAGTAATCATTCATACTTTCAGTCCTTCTGGTATACAGACACATTGAACTGTATGTATCTGAAGGTGCTTCAAAAAGTTATTGGAAAAATGGAATTGAAAAGATAAGTTCAGGGGTCAGCACCATAGCTCACTTGGTTAATTCTCTGCCTGCGGCGCCGGCATCCCATATGGGCACTGGTTCTAGTCCCAGTTGCTCCTCTTCCAGTCCAGCTCTTTGCTGTGGCCCGGAAGGGCAGTGTAGGATGGCCCAAGTACTTGGGCCCCTGCTCCTGCATGGGAGACCACGAGGGAGCACTAGGCTCCTGGCTTTGGATTGGCGCAGTGCTGGCCATGGCAGCCATTTAGGGAGTGAATCAATGGAAGGAAGACCTTTCTCTCTGTGTCTCTCTCTCTCACTGTCTATAACTCTACCTATAACTCTATGTACTATAACTCTATAACCTGTCAAAAAATAAGTTCATTTTGGTGCAATATTTTTTGAAATTTATACTTTTTTTATAGTATGCATTTGCATGAGCTTTTTTGAAGAGTTCACATGTGTGTATGTGGCCAGGGGTGAGGGTGGGAGGGATTTTGAGGTTTTGAATCAGTACTTTTCAGGATTCTTCCAGGAGAGAGGACAGTACTATACCAAGAAATGAAGAGAATTAACAAAATTTCCGTGCAAAGGCAAAGCTGGTTCAGACATATAAGAGATACTCAATTTGGCCGGCGCTGTGGCTTAACAGGCTAATTCTCTGCTTTGTGGTGCCAGCACACCAGGTTCTAGTCCCGGTTGGGGCGCTGGATTCTATCCCGGTTGCCCCTCTTCCAGGCTAGCTCTCTGCTGTGGCCTGGGAAGGCAGTGCAGGATGGCCCAATTCCTTGGGCCCTGCACCTGCATGGGAGACCAGGAGAAGCACCTGGCTCCTGGCTTTGGATCAGCGAGATGCGCTGGCCGCAGCGGCCATTGGAGGGTGAACCAGCGGCAAAAAGGAAGACCTTTCTCTCTGTCTCTCTCTCTCACTATCCACTCTGCCTGTCCAAAAAAAAAAAAAAAAAAAAAAAGAGATACTCAATTCAATACTCAATTCAATATTCTCTAAAAAAATACCAGAGCTTGTTTACATGATAGGAAAACAGAGAGAAAAACATCCAAAAAATAATTAGTTGTTCACATTTGATTTGGAAATGCTCATTATTATTGTGTTATATCATAAAACAAACTGAAGTGCTAATGCATGTGTCAACTTGGATGAACCTCTAAAACCTTATGCTAAATGAAAGAAACCGGACATATACGGTGTCATAGTATTTCATTCCATTTCTATGAAATATCTAGGTAAATCCATAGAGACAGAAAGTTTGTTGGAAGTTGCCTGGGAATGTGAATTGGGCAATGAGGAGTTGTTATTTAATGAGTATCTATTATTTTGACAGTAATGAAAGGTTTTAGCACTTGATAGAGGAGATGAGTGCACAATATTATGAATGTGCTAAATGTTACTAAAATCTTACACATTAAAATGGTTAATTGTAAGTTATGTATTTTCCATTTCTATAAAAATGCTAGATAATTACATATAGACATATATGTAAATAAGCATTTATGCACAATCACCTATGCCAGATTTTTCTTACATTAATTGTGTGGCTTTTCCTCCATATCTGTTAGTCCATTTTTGCATTCTATTTGTGAATTCATCATGTATTCACTCTATATTCACTCCATAAGGCTTGGGATTGTTCCTTCCTTGGGATTTCTTCTACTCTGTTACTCTGACATATTTTAATTTGGATCCCAAGATACATCTGACCTTTATATAACAGTGGGATTTTCATTTAACCTTTCTTTAATTTTCCCAGTATCCAGTCGACTCATTCCCCTTGAACTTCTACATCACGCCAATCACTACACCCTCTATCCTGCCAATGTGTTTTAAAACCAGACCCCTATTTCATAAATCCCAGATTATCTAGTTAGTTCAGACTCTTCCCTAGATCATCACTATAATCTCCAACGTGCATTCCTTTCCATCAATTTCTACTTGTACTCATATTCAAAGTTTCTGTTTATTATTTTTAATTTTAAGAAATTGAGCTATAAAATATCCAAACACAGAGAAAAATCTCACACACATCATCCAAAATTAGATTGTCTTATTGTATATACATCATTTCATAAAGTTTGCTGAGGTTGAATATCATTTTTATAAACCTCTTCATTCAATTTTCTAGTCCTCCCTATACAGAGGATATACATGAGTATCTTTCTAGCAATTAAAACACCATGGGATAAATTTTACTTGTATTTGTGCTTTTGAGTTACCAATGTATTTCAAGTTCATTGTTTTTAGGTGTTCTAAGATCTTTCACAGTGTGTAATATCTCAATGCATTTTTTCTTTGCCCTTGTAAACAGAATATTAGATTATTCTTCTCTGTTTTATAGGCTGTGACAAAGTGAGCAACTTCACATATGTGAACAAGAATTATGCAAATAAATATTTACTTTGATATAACTGAAAAATGACACAGTAACATAAAAACACAGATTTACATATTTGGGAAAGTTCTTCACCATCATTTCCGTACATATGTGGGTCTGTTGCTAGATGCAGTGTCATGTTATACTTTTCTTATTGTATCTCCACAAGATTCTATAATGCCTAATTCTTTAAAACTGAGTCATTATTGATAACTATTAACTTCTTAAACTTCCAAAACAGCTTTGTATTTCTGAAATAATCCTTACTTTGCTATGCTTTTCAATATATATTAAGTAAAATTAACATTTTACTTAGGACTTTTGCAAATATGCCTTTGTACTGGTGAGATTAGCCTTAATTAAACTTCTTTTTTACTATCTTGTCTCCATTTTCTGACTTGGTTACAGCCATCTTAGAATGACTCTGGAAATGTTCTTTCTTTTAACATTTCTTGGAATTCTATCAATTATTATTTATCCATTTTTAATGGCTTAATACAACTTCTCTCTACAACTTTATGTCCCTGATGATTATTTTAAAGAAATAATATTTATATAAAATGTGTCACTTTGTAGTTTTGGACAATTCAGATTTTCCATGTTTTCTTAGACCAAGATTTTATTATTATTATTATTTTTTTTTTTTTTATTTTTGACAGGCAGAGTGGACAGTGAGAGAGAGACAGAGAGAAAGGTCTTCCTTTTGCCGTTGGTTCACCCTCCAATGGCCGCCGCGGTAGGCGCGCTGCGGCCGGCGCACCGCGCTGATCCGAAGCCAGGAGCCAGGTGCTTATCCTGGTCTCCCATGGGGTTCAGGGCCCAAGGACTTGGGCCATCCTCCACTGCCCTCCCTGGCCACAGCAGAGAGCTGGCCTGGAAGAGTGGCAACCGGGACAGAATCCGGCACCCCGACCGGGACTAGAACCTGTGTGCCAGCGCCGCAAGGTGGAGGATTAGCCTAGTGAGCCGTGGCGCCGGCTTAGACCAAGATTTTTTAAGATCATAATTGCCCATTTCTTCTGTTTTCTTTCTTTTTTAAAAAATATATTTATTTCATTTGATGGAAGAGTGACAGAGAGAGAGAAAGAGAGATCTTCCAAGTATGGATTCACTTTGCAAACTGCTGCAAAAGCCAGGTGTGAGCCAGGCTGAAGCTATAAGCCAGTAAATCCATCAGGGTCTCCAACATGGGTGGCAAGGATCCAAGTAGTTGTTCCATCCTATGCTTTCCCAGTCACATTAGCTGTTTGCTAGATGGGAAGTGGAACAGCAGAGACTCAAACAGGCCCCAATATAGCCTGCTGGTTTCAGCTTAAAACACGGTGCCAAAATTTTGGCCCTCATTTCATCTATGTTTTCAAAAACTCTTTGCCTCAAGTTTATGTCATTTTATTTATTTGTGGAGAATATTATAAAATTTGTTGTTGACTTATTTTTATTGTCTTGAGTGGATACTAGTATGCTATGATTTTTCTCTGCTTTTGTTGCTCTTGCTGTTCACTTACAGGAAAGTTTGTTTTTCAGATGGCCTTTGTAATCATGGCTTGTATAGATAATAAAGGGGATTCTGGGAATGTAGCAATACTCAATTTCTGAATTTTCTGGGACTTGTGGTAATCATTATCCAAGTAGCAGTTTGCTCTTCCAACTGACTTCATTCATGTCCTATGAGGGCATTAACAATTCCACTTTAAAAATTAAAAAAAAAAGATTTATTTATTTGAGAGGCAGAATGACAGAGAGAGGTAGAGATACATAGGTAGAGATGGAGATAAAAATACAGATGATAGAGAGATCTTCCATCCACTGATTCACTCCCCAGATGGCTGCAACAACCAGGGCTGGGACAAAATAAAGCCAGGAATCTGCAGCTCCATCCATATCTCTCTCATGAGCGGCAGGGGCCAAGTACTTGGACCGTTTTCCACTATGTTCCTGGGTGTAACTGCAGGAAGCTGGATCAGAGTATCCTGGACACAAACTGGCACTCTGATATGTAATGCTGGCATTTTAAGCAGAGGATTAATTCACTGGTCACAATTCCAGCTCTAACATTCTGACTTTCAAGTAAGATACTACTTTTTCATTTTTGACACATGGAATTACACATTCCTTACTTTCTTGGTTGGTTAGATCTTTACAATTTATTTGTTTATCTGTCCATTTACCAATCAATAAGTAGCATAACTGAATTTTGAAAAAAAAATATATAAGACTCAATATCAACACAGTTTACTGCCTCATTTTTCAAAGTTTCCAGACATAGCTTGATTTATTTTTTCCATAGTGACTGACTTATTTCCAACGGATGAATCGTAGTATAATTACGTTGCTCCTGGTTATACTGAACTCACTTGTCTGTCCAGCCTCTGTTTCTGCCACAGCTCCCTCATTTTGCGGTTTTCTTGTAACCTGCCCATAAAAACTTCTCCTGGAACTTGACTGCAAACACTTGGGAATGCACTTCTCTCACTCTGGGGTGATGTCTTGCCTGCATTATATATGACTTAAACTTTGACATGCAGCTTCTGATGCCTCACCCTCTGTAAAACCTTAACTGATTAGATGATTAATGTTACTTCCTGTGGCACCTTCCTCACATCTAATTTATAGCATTGAACATATTTCATCATTATCTTTACTTATATGTGTTTTCTACACTAGCTTTATTTTCTTTTAGGAAAGTGCTGTATTTGAATGCTGTAGGTATATATTTCTAGGGCTATAAGACAAACAAATGAAAAATAATTTGATGCTAATGCTTTCCAGAATATTTTTTATCAAGATCCTTGCTTTCCTTTCATTAGCCAACTCTTTATCACTTTCCTAATCATGTTTTCGATTTGGAGCCCACTTTATTTGGTTTCCAAATTTATTTGTTATCCAATAGATTCAAGGTTATTTTTGCATGTGAGTTTTTAATCTCCAAGCTCAGCATTACAAGTCAACCATAGCTGATAGCCTGCTCTAATTTATTGTCTTGGGTTCTATCCAAAAATGGGTAATGATTAGCACTCCATCCAGTGAAAGTCAATATCACTACCCTGAACTTTTGAGAAATTGTCAGTAAAAAAGAGAAATGTACATACCCCTGTTGTAAAAGGAAAAACCAAAACTTTTCCAAGAAGCATTTATTTACTGTTCAGAAGGCAATGATCAACTGTAATGAGGGTAAAGTATACACTGTTATATTTGTGTGTGGTCATTTCATTATTTTGCTAGTCCCTGATGTATGATCAAAGAAATGCGCCTATTCTCAATATTCACTTAGATGCACAGGATTTCTTCCAAGGCCAAGCTGATTTCCTTTGTTTCTGATAATGTGAAGTGGATTATGTGCCAAAGGTTGGGAAATACAAGTGCATTTTCAGATAATTCTCTATGCTCTGATCTAGATAATATGTATTTTGGCCCGCATAGATATTTCTTTTTTTCTAATTCTATTTTATTACAGTGTCCAGGTACTGGATGGATTCCTTCCTATTGATGATAGTTTAATAGAGGTTGAGGGCCATTTGGTGGGGATGTTGCTAGAAGACTGACTGAAGGGCTGCCCTACACAGTAATGGGAGTATTTTCGAGTGAGGGGGAATGGAAAAAATTAAGAATGGTGACAACAAAAGCAACTTTGGAGTGTTTGCTTTGTGAAAAACATTGAGCTAGGAACTTTACATACAAGATCATGTCTATTCCTCACCATGACTATTTAGAGCAACCATTATAGATGCTGTTTTCACTGTGAAACCAATTAAGTCTCACAAGTAGATTCACAATATTTCCATTTTCCCATAAAGACTTCAATCTACAAAAAGACAAGAATCTGCAACTGTTGGATTTCAAATACAAGCCTTGTTAAAGGAGATGATGCCTTTATTTTTTTTTTAAGATTTATTTATTTGAAAGAGTTACACAGGGAGAGAAGGAATCAGAGAGAGAGAGAGAGAGAGAGAGAGAGATGTCTTCCATCTGCTGGTTCACTCCCCAAATGAACATAATGGCTGCAGCTGAGCCAATCCGAAGCCAGCAGCCAGGAACCTCTTCCGGGTCTCCCACATGAATGCCGGGGCCCAAGCACCTGGCCATCTTCCACTGCTTTCCCAGGCCAAAGCAGAGAGCTGGTTAGGAAATGGAGTAACCAGGAAGTGAATTGGCTCCATATGGGTTGCTGGTGCCACAGGCGGCAGCTTTACCTACTACGCCACAGTGTCAGCCCAGATCATTCCTTTTCAAGGTAATGTTTCTGTACTTCTAAGTTTGTTCACAGTGCAGAATGGATTTCAAAATAAATTTGAGGACTGTGAAAATTCATTCCCATAACATTACACAAAAGATCATGGTTAAAACAGACGAGTTCACTATTTTACTCTGAAAGTTAAGAAATGCACATGTGCTAGGGTATAATGTGTCCAGAATACTACCATTAAAGAATATACTCTTCCCTAATGATATTTATGACTCCTCAGTGATGAAAAACATTCATAACTTAATGCCAGTCAGCATTTACATAGTTTATCTGAACATTTCAGAATACTGCAAAATCTGAAAATTCTGCTCTTGACAATGACTCTGTGAATTCCTTGTAAACAACAAATTCAATTGGCCCGATTGATTGAAGTATTTCTGTAGTCTCCATTTTACAGTCGGAAAACATTTAAGGAAAACCATCAAAGCTATTACATTTAAAACCAAATTTGTCCCAAATAATTTATGGCACTAAATATTCAATATTTGAATGTTCAAGTGACAGTGAAATGAGCAGATAAATCATTTTTAGACATATGTTCCTAGCTAACTGCTGCAGTATCCAACTGAGTTATCTGCAGCTCCCTTGTCACTGTCTTACATATGTTTCCATTAGACTTAAATCTCAGGTTGCATATAACCTATTACTCATGCCCCAGTTGATTTCTTAAATCATAAAGCCGTATAACATTTGGAAGCCTTAATTAGATGTTCCTGCTTACAGTTTTAATGTATAAAATAAGAAGTCGAAAAGGAAGAAAAAACATTTCTGCCAAAATGGCAGACTGAGGAATTAGTTTACTATCTGTATTCAAATGAAAGGAAGGGAAATTTATGCAGTAAGATCAACAAACCAACTGTATCTGTTAATCATTCCCTGCTGGGCTAGGTCTTTCTCCCATTTACAATGACTCTATGTGTGAATTTATTGTGAACTATAGATGCAATTAGTATTACTATTCCCAGTCTTTTCCTTTGTATCCTAACCTATCACTATATTAAAGCATTTAAAGGGAACAGCTGTCAGATTTGAAGCTCTGAAATCAAATTTGACACAAGTAACATTTTCCATGTATTCAAACATTTGGATATAAAAATACAGGGTGTAACAAAATATAACTAGTTTTTATAGATTTATTTTAGTTGTTTGAAAAGCAGAGTTGTGGAGAAAGAGAGGAGGGTGAGATAGAGATCTTCTATCTGCTAGTTCACTCCCCAGATGACACAACGGCTGGTACTGGGCCGGGTCTAAGCCAGGATCCGGGAGATTCTTCTAGGTCTTCCAAGTGGGTGCAGAGGCCCAATCACTTGGGCCACTTTCTGCGGCTTTCCCAGCCACACTAACAGGGAACAAGTGGAGCAGCCAAGACTTGAACCGGCAGCCATATGGGATGTGGCTTAACTTGTTATGCCACAACACTGGCCCCAACTATTAATCTGAAAAGTGGTCATCATGTAGCATGTGTGTGTATGTGTGTGTGTGTGTGTGTGTGTGAAAGAGAGTGTGTGAAATGTTTTCTTCCCTAATATCACTTGCAGAAGGCCAACCAGCAGATTAATTGTATTATGAAAGAGAATTATCCAAAGGAAATAGTATAGGACTCTTCTCCTTGATGGCAATCAGTACCCGAGGGCTAGCCCCAGTGGGTATAATATTCATCTGCTATGTCTCATGGACCACACAAAGGATCTGTGCAGTCCTAAGTGTAAGTTCAGATTCCCCTGCTATGTCTCACACCTGGTAGGTGTATCTGTGTGGGTGCAAACTGTTTAAATCTTTACTTAGTATATACCAAGTTGATCTTCTGCATATAAAGATAATTGAAAATGAATCTTGATGAAGAATGGGATGGGAGAGGGAGTGGGAGATGGGATGGTTGCCAGTGGGAGGGAGGTTATGGGGGGAAAAGCCACTATAATCCAAAATTTGTACTTTCAAAATTTATGTTTATTAAATAAAAGTTTAAAAAAAATAAAATAGTATATAATCTTCAATTGCCAGATTGGGTGGGATGGTCTTTAGGCTTTCTGAATTCTAAAGCTAAATCCTTTGTTAGATTCCAAGGCTCTGCTCACAGTAGATGATAAGAATGATGAAACACCGAACAGAAACATTTTGTTAAAAGTTCAGATAGAAAATTCATTTAGCTTTTAAACATTTGTTTAATCTGTCAACAATGGGTTATAATTATAGTTATATACAAGTGTAGGACTATTCTGTGAAATGTAGTTGGAATGCATAACGCATTGCTTATGAATACATCGCTTTTATTTTTCACTAGAAAATTTTTTATTAATTGTGCTCAAACTTAGTTTAGGAAATTAAGTAAACCCTCTGTCTACAAACAATTCTATTTCCAACATAGTATTCCTCTCTATGAAAAGCACCTGCCAAACAATCCCTATGATGCATTTTTGCTTTGCTCTCATGCCACCATGTTCTAGGATTGATTTGCTGTGGTAGTCTAAGTAGCTAAGGGGGAGCTGAGATGTGATAGCTCAAGCCAAACGGCTGAAATCTAGGCAACTGATTATTTGACAGCCATGGACGACATACCACAGGGCAGCTCTGGCTGGCCCATTAGACAAGTCTCCTTCTGTGTACTATCCAAACTCTCTGTCTTTTCTATGCGCTATGCAGATCCACCTCCCATGCACAGTAAGCTGCCATCCCTTTCTGAGTAGCACAAACTGCAAGGCCCATAGTATTGCAAAGGAACCAGCACTAGCTGGAAATATCCAACATGGTTTCAAGATGAGTGCCCCTCCATGCCCTTTAGGTGATTGTATTGTCATAATAAAATTTTCCGGGCGGGGGGGGGGGGACTCCTCACTCCCATCATGCACCTGATGCCGTGACACTCCCAGTGTTTATCCTACCTGAGCTGACCCTAGCAAGATCCTCTTTTGAATATTCAATTGGGTTCTACTCCAGACATCACCCCTTTTGTCTTTGGAAGGTAAAAAGAGAAGGTCTAACTTGTTGGGATTTTTTTTTTTCCCTTGCCTGGAGTGTTTCTCCTTTGTTGAGGGCTTTTTACTTTTGGGGGATTTTCCCTGGTGATTTTATTTTTCCTTTTTTGCGTCTATTTTGCAATTTTGGCTGTTCATGCACTACTTGGTTCTTCGGTTTGTGAATTTGTTTTGCTGTGAATAAACCCTGCTTTCCTTTAAATCTGCATGTCTCCACCTTTGATTCTTTCCCACATGAAAAAAGCATCCACAATAAGCCCTGCAGAAGTCTCAGCCCACAGCAGATTCTTCTGATAATCAATGCACATTACAGTCACCATGGAACCAAATTTTGAGAGGAATGGAAAATGTATTAAATTAAATTCTCTCCCCTTATTCTCTTACTTTCTCTCTTTGAGGTCTGAAGGCATAAAGTTGGAGATGCTTTTTACTTGTGTTTGTTTTTTTAGCACAAGACAACTAAGAAAAGGGAGATATGAGTCAGCGAAAAGAATCAAGTCATATACAGACTAGCATTATCTCTGGATTTGAAATAACTAAATAAGATCCTTCAAATTTCTTTATTCTCAAGCCCATGTTAACAGAATCAGAACAGGGAAGAGTTTAGGCTGGCAGATTATTTAGGTTTAATGAAAGTGCATTTGATTAGAGTTACTATGTATCATTTCTTTAAGTAAGTCCTTCATTAAAAAATACATAGACCATTAAGGTAGAGTAATAGTCATGATGTAAGCAAAGGTCTAATGAGCAGATCATGTATGAATCAACATAGTAAAGAGTGTGGAGAAAGCCATATGAGTACTCAAGAAACATTTTCCAGGCAAGAAGGACATAAACCAGACATTTCCTGTATGAGCGTCTTCTTGGTGTCTAAGTGAGCAAAAAGGGATCAGATTCTGGATATACAATGAAGTAGGACTGACAGTGTTCTCTTATTTGTTTAGATAGATTTCGCAAACAACTGGTTAAGTAGTATTTCATTTGCTGAGTTCAAGAAGACAGACTAGCACATTTTAAAATTGCTTTTCTTATTTGGAAGGTTTGGATATGGGAACTATGTTAGGAAAAGAGGGCAGATGAGTGCCTCCTCACATAGGGCACCAAAATGTGACAAAAAGAGGCACAGATCAGAGAAGAGGCAAGAATATGAATCTACAGCCAGATTGAATTTATTCAGAGAAAGTAAATCCACAGAGGTCAACCCACTGCCATGAGGCTCACAGAGGCCTGGACCCCCTTTTATATCTTACATGGGCTAGGGGTGGGAGTGGGGGGGACAGTAGGCAGAGATTAGCTTCTCCATACTGATTTCTTCAGGTTTGTCCCACCTGCTTCCAAGCCTGTGAAGAATGCAGAGATGGGGTGGGGAACAGTACAGGATGAACTGGTCTCTTGAAAGAAGGCAGGGCGAACAAGAAACCTAAAATGGCAGAGGCTTATGTCCTCGTTCCATTAAAATGTAACATGAAAGTTTCAATGTGCAAACATATTTTGTTTAAATTAAGGAGCTCTACTTTAGAAGATTGTTCCAATCAGAATATAAAATTATATGTATAATTTGTGTATAGTATTTGGACAGTGGAGGTAGATGAGACTTCATGAGAAGTGAACAGAGATTGAATGTTAATCAAGGACTGAATCTTGGTTGCTTCAATATTAAGAATTCAGGCATGTGATTTAAAAAAAACAGCAAAGGGGAATGATTTGAGAAAAGAATGAGAGGGGAAGAGAGAAAATGAGATGGATAGATCAATTGGTTGAATGATAGATATATGTATAGGTCGATTTCGACGTTCAGATAAAAACTTCATTTGAAAAAGAGGAGAAAATAAGATGATCAACTATTGCTAATTGGTTTATTTTATTTATTTGTTTGTTTTTTGACAGGCAGAGTTAGACAGTGAGAGAGAGACAGAGAGAAAGGTCTTCCTTCTGTTGGTTCACTCCCTAGATGGCCGCAATGGCCAGAGCTACACTGATCCGAAGCCAGGAGCCAGGTGCTTCTTCCTGGTCTCCCATGCGAGTGCAGGGCCCAAGCACTTGGGCCATCCTCCACTGCCTTCCCGGGCCACAGCAGAGAGCTGGACTCGAAGAGGAGCAACCGGGACAGAATCCAACACCCCAACCGGGACTAGAACCCGGGGTGCCGGCGCCACAGGCGGAGGATTAGCCTAGTGAGCCGAGGTGCTGGCCAGCTAATTGGTTTAAAAAAGTGAAAACTGAGAAAAAAAAACCACTGGACTTGACAATGCACAAATCACTGGTAAAACTCACAAAAGCATTCAGCAATGCTAAGAATAAGAGTGTGACTGGGTAAGAAGGATAGCAAGTGAAGATAAAGGATGTCAGTGACTGTTTCACAAACTATTAATATAAATTGGAATGGGTTAACTGGATTGTGATCCACTAGAATTTTATATATATATCTATATACACACACATATATATGAATATATATATATAATTCACCCACAAACATGCATACATGTATGTGATATATGCATATATTGGTATATTGCATGTATATGCAATATACCTGAAGTAGGCAGGCATATAGGTTAAAATTAATTAGGTTTGTTAGCTGGAAGACCACACCTTCACCACGCCCCTGTGTGACCTCATCCCCCTACCTGGCCACATCTGGGTGCCTACCAGCCAATCAAGTTAATTAACCACTCCCCTTTGGAAGTGGGTTAAAAGCCTGGGAAGGAGTGTATCCTGCCATTCTCTTTTTCCTGGCCTCTTGGCAGGAGGAGGCTTGCTGTAGCCTTGCGCCTCCATGTGCTCTAGGCTTCCTGGCCTAGATGCTCCTCCCTGTGGCTGGTTCCTGGTACTCAGTATGAACCCAGATTTACCTCTCTTAAATAAAGCTCTCACTCTCCTACAAATCTTTCTCACTAAATAAAAGTCTAAAATGTACCATGCTGCCTCATTTATCTGTGCCAGTATTTAGAATTCTTCTCTAAATATTAGGCAAGAACTCTCTTGGGCTTATTAATATTGGGGATTTATTAATAAGCATATGGTGAAATCATATGGCACCCCAAATTTTGGTAGCATATGTGGCATCCCAAATGGTGCTTCTGGGGAACTCTAAGGGGCCACATCTTCGTGAAAATTTTAGGGGATCATGTCCGATTTCATACCCACACACATAAGTACATATTAGGTTTTTTGTGATAAAGTGTTTTTATGTGAAAATGAATCGAAAATATCTGATGTCTTTTACTCCCACTCTAAACTTTCTGAAAGTAGAAATCTCATAGTATTTTTAGCACATGAATATTGGAGATCTATAGTGCACGGATTATATTAATTGGTAATAAATATTTGTTGAAAAAAAAGACTATGTTATGTTTGATTTTGACCTCATTACCGTATTACTCTTTTTTCCTGTTAATAGGGCAGTCGATTCCTTGGTATGGCACTCCACTCAAGGACTTAGGCACATTTCTCTATTTCATATTCATTGTTCTTAGACCATGTGTAAGAAACAGGAAAGAAACCAGAGAAATAATTAAGGAACTGAATTCTACCTCTAAATCCCAGTGAAACATGGACCTTCTGGCGTGTTCTGACGTAAATCCAAACCTTGGGGAATATCTATTCCATTTTCTCATTATGCTATTAGAAAATACGGTGATTGTAATTGTAAGCAGCAGTTGGTAAACAATTTTAAGACTGAGCCTGAGGGAACTAAAAGAGAAGAGCTAAGAAATAAAATCAAATTAGAAAGTCCAAGGCTGCACATTAGCATTCACAGAGATGAAATGTTTTCTTTGCAATTGTAAAAAATATCTGGCCTATGCTGGTCCCATTGTCCTGAATTTGGATGAAAGGAAAATCTGCATTTCAAATTGAAGATCATCAGTTTTACAATATGTCCCTAATAAAAAAATAAACAAACCGAACTGTTTCTTCTAAACTTATTGTGTAATATTTACTTATGGAATTAAAGGAGCTGACATTTTATTCAAAATGGTCCTGTAAGAGAAGGATTCAAGTGCACAAATTCCTACACTAAAGTGCCCTGCAAGGGAATAATGTTTAAAATGTTAATTATATCCAGCAAATTTATGATTCCTTATATTGCATTTCAGATAGCATTATCAGTGTGTAGCTTCACATTAGGGGAGTACTGAATTCTGTAAAACTATCCTCAGCACATTATCTGATTTACTGTCATACTTAATATTTGAATAGAGAATTCAGAGAGGAAATTAAATAATAATAATAATAATAATAATAATAATAAAATACCCATTGCTAAGCCAGAGGAAGTGGGGAGCCAGAGATTAAAGTTTGACTCCAATGACATCAGGATTTTAATGAGGGTTTTTTTATGCCATCCAAACTTTCAATATTAAAATAATTACACTGCCAATGATTTTTCTTTCTGAATTAGAAACAAATAATATGAAAATTCTCTTATTTTCTTTCTGATAAGTGCATTTATTCAAATTAAAATGTAGTAGCCAATGACTGAACAGTATCTACAAATTCTCTTGGATCTCATCATGCACCCTGTTGTGCAGATACCATGAACTCTTTACTGGTGAGGAGGAATAGAATAAAGTTGGCTCTCTATTAATAGGTTTTACTCAACCAATTGTGGGTCAAATGCATTTGAAAAAAGTATTCATTAGTACTGAATATGAGTATTTATTTCTTGTCATTATTCCCTAAAACATGTAGTGTAGCAATTTTTATATAGCATATTTGTTGTTTTTGTTATTGTAAATTACTTAGAATTGATTTATAATATATAGGAAAATGTGTGCAGGTTATGTGTAAATACAATGCTATTTTATATAATGGACATAAGCATCTTGGAACCAGTTCCCTGTGATACTGAGGGATGACAATACCATACACATTTAGATGGAATGGTCATATGTAGAAAGTGCTCTTGGCAAAAATCTACCTGCTTCATTTTACAAATAGGAAGTCTGAGTCCAAAGACAGAGAAATACAGCAACTCTTTGATACTATAGTGACTATGAGGGAAAAGAAGTTCATTCTGTTTCAGTTTCAATAAGTATTCTGGCTACACTAGGATAACACTTGAATTATATGTCGTTACCTTTTGGCATCTACCTTAAGGATAAAGGACAAACCAGTTTTCCTCCTCTAATTCTGATAGTCTTAAGGTTATATGAGTTATTTGAACATAAAAACACCATTTTTCACAAGTTCCTTACAAAGTTGCCATTATTTCTAAAGTTCTCTCTCTCTCTCTCTCTCTCTCTCTCTCTCTCTCTCTCTCTTCCTTTTCTCTAAACACTCCTCATACCAGTTCCCCACTTTTTGGTACAAAATTCTTAAGGTTCTTACTATGCTGGTTGTGTACACAATTCTTCCTTCATCTAAGCTTCAGATCTAGTAGAGAGTTATAGTGTATCTTTATCAAATTTACATTTTCAAGGCTCCACACTGTTATCTGATCATAGCTTCTTATTGGAAATATCTTTCCAATTGTTTCATCTTCATTAGCATGGAAACTACTAAAGGCCACTAAATTGAGAACAACATGCCTTAGGCAGAGTCTCAAAGGAAGGCAGGGGTGAAAGCTTTATGAGGAAAAATTTGAAGCTCTACTCCTCAGAATTTATCATCTGAGGTTCTAATTGATGTGTGTGTAAGTTGTAACAGGGCAGGTGATCTTGGGTTATATAAATTCAAGTAATGTCAAATTCTCCCATGTTGTTCTTACCTGAGTTTATGAAATCCCTTAAGCTGTTATTTGGGCTCAGTTCAGGTTCTGGAATAAGAAGCGCAATGAGAGACGAATATTAAGAGCAAGTGATATTTGGTGGTGGTGGTGGCTGGGTTTTAGGAAAGTCATTGAGTAAAGAAGGGGATTTGAAGAAAGTGAAGATGAAGGAGACACACAAGCAAGTAGAGCAGGAAAGAGATTGGAAAGACGGGAAAGAATGACAACACTACCTAAGAAGGAAACTAGAGGGTAAGGCTAGGAGGAACTTGCTAGGTAGATGAGTCAAATTTGTTGTTCCTGGCTTTCATCAACTTGCTCATTAACTTTCGGCAAAGTATGGTTTGGTGAAACAATTTTTTGATTCAGTATTTTGTTTGGAAGATTCTGCACCTCAAAAAATGCTGTCCAGTATATGTGAGAAACCTTAACCTATATATTTTGTAAAATTCCTCTTGAATGATGCATCTGTTCAAGGCAAGTGTTTTCAGATTGATGGTTAAAGATTCAAATTCTTAGTGATACAATTATGGCATTTGGAGATACAGCCACAAGAATTCAGATTATAATGCAAATACATATAAGAAGCCATAGATTTTCCTGGAGGACAGCGTTTATACTGAAGCCCCCTTTGAAAGATGATAATACTTGAAAGTGATGCACCATGTGATTTCCTGTCTCAAGCTGATGGTTACACACTTCCAAATACAGACACAACAGTCTGTGTTCTGAGCCAGGCAGAAAATTTAAACGAATGCTTTATCAGGACAAAACCCAAGCACTAAGGACAAAGCATGCAGACAGAAGGAGAGCTTCATCTCAATTAAGTAGTTTTGATATGTAGCAAAGTTTGTTCAAATAGACATTGTTTGACAATAACCTTAAACTTGATGATGTGAGGAGTTGGCTTGAGTAACAGGCTTATAACGAAAAAGAAAAAAAGTGGTTGAAAGGAATGACCCAATTTTACTCCAAATGCCAATCAAATAGGAACCTAAAACAAAATCCAGGTACAAAACTGAGAATAAATATGGGAGAAACTCAACTCACAGACAACAGAGATCAGATCCAATGTTGTCATATTAGCACAAACTCTGTAAGCCATGAGCAACAAAGAAAAAGATATCTTTCACACCTTGTTAAAGGCTAGGGAATGGAATACCAACCATGTCATAGAGAGAACTCAGTGGCAACTGAAGTGTTTCACAGGAAATGAAGACTATCAAAAATTAACAAATAGAGGCCATTTTTATCAGACGTTGTTGAACAAGGGAATCAGCCTCCCATGCTACTTTTTTTTTATTATTTTTGCAGAAATTCAAAGGTAGTCAGATGAGTGGAACCGCTTTATAGTGATAAAAAGGGAAGATTTCAGATACGCTTTAATAGGAGATTATTGGCATAAAGAACCTGGAGGCACACTAACTAGAAATGACTCATTTTATGTGCTTGAAGAACCATATTTGAAGACTATATTTAACTTTCTCTGGTTGGCTTTTCAAAGGAGGGCAGTAGTCAATTATTGACAAATTCTGACAGCAAATTGCAGCAAATGTTGTGGTTTGATTTTCTGGGCTTTCTGCTAGTGAGATTGTAGATTAGATTTCTGTAATTATATAAAATGTAGACCTTGTTCATTTATGTATTCAGTATTTCAGTAGCTTTAATTTACTATGACTTGAAATCTCATCTCTTCCCTGTAATGCTTTCTCTGATATTCCCCATACCTCAGGTTATAAAAATATGAAAGAGCTTAATCTGATGAGTGTTTGTATTAAAGATGATGCTTTTTATCTTGTTGGGCATTCAACAACCTTTTAACTTTAGAATCCTATTGCACACTGCACCATATTTGGCTAGCTCCCTTGCATGAAGCATTGTATTAGTGGGATTTTGCCTTTGAGTATGGTGTGGTAGATCATCCAAATGAACATGTTTCACAAAGCTGGGCATTTCACATTAAGTTTGTTCATTCCTTTGGGCTCATCCTTAGACTGTGTTTATTACAGCCAAATATTTTACTGATATTTTAAGAAAATATCTTATAACTGGTCCCATTATTTGTACAAAATGTGCTAGAATTAAGAATTATTGAGCCATGACATTTGAATCACAGGAGAGCCCCACTTATCTAGGACAGTGTCTTTATTTATGAAACAAAAGACTAGAATCCATAGAAATCAAGGATCTTTTCAAGATGTTTAAGCCGTATTAATTCACTTCAGCTATTAAAATGTTTTGATGACTACATATCTTAATGGGGGGATACTATACACTGCCTTTGCTAAAATATAAGTTTGAAAAATTAAAAATTTACCATAATTATTATGTAAAATAATTATGTTAAATATTTTATTACGTTCATTATATGAGAGGACAGAAAATACGGAAAGATTGGCTTAAAGGGAATTTTGAAGTATCCACAATTGTTTTTAATAATGTAGGAAAGATTGGTTGGTAGCTTAAATACAAAATGTGCTGATGTCTTACAGGAAATTAGACTAATATTTAAGATACTGTTTTTTACTGGACAGGGAAGATTTGCATCTCTCACTAACAAAATTGTACATGTTGACATATAATACTAGTTCTGGAATACTCAATCAACAGAAAAATAACCCTTTTGTGGGCTTTTTAAGCAGCAATTCTATGACATTGACAGAACATATTGCTTAAATGTTGCATCTTTAATTGCAACTTTTCCTTCTAGTGTTGTAAACAGACACTACTACAGACAGTTTAACTGCGTGTTGTTATTTGTAATAGTTATTATACCTTTCTAAATTAGTACACTTAATTCAGGACTTGTGGAAATAAGATTATTTTTCTAATTTTGATGGCTTCCAGATTCCTGTTTGGATTTCTGTTATGTTTCTTGATTATGAGAATTCTTTCTGTCCAACCATCCTTGATCATTCTGCTACTTTCCATTTTATAAGTTTTATCTCAGTGTCATGATTCTATCTACTTTAATTTTGAGTTCAGAGGAAAACAAAACAAAAACAAGAAGCTACTTTATTGACAGCTTAAAGAATATCTCCTTTGAGTCTCCAGTCTGCAGACTGTAAAAAGATGACATGGAACCCAAGGTTTGCTTCTGGATTTTAACCCTTGTTTGCCCCAAGAGAAAGTTAACTACTAACAAAGAACCCAGCTTTCTAGACAAGTGTATGTATATTTTAAAATTTTACTAAGTTTGTCAAATGATAACAACTACCATATACAGGAAGAAAAGTGGTGAAAGGATGAGTTTTTTGCGTTTATGACATGTAATTTGTAGTCTGTAATTTGCTGTCCAAGAGACAGTAGTTGAGATGAGAAAAATACAAACTGAGATGCGATGTAAAGATAAGACCCCTACTTCATTTTCTGAAGATCTACTAAGAGAAAATAGTGTTAAATAGCTCATAATAATTTTGTTAGTTTGTTAAATAATTGTTTAAATTATTGTACTAAATGATATATACTACTAAGATTAAATGTTCAAGTTTCTCTTTACTTTCTTCAATATATCCACTAAAATCTTTAAATTATGCATGTGGTTTATATTTTATAGTTTTTATTATATTTCATTTGAACAGCTTCCCTTCCTCAGACAATGAAAATCAACCTTGGGGCTGATGCTCACCTAAAATGTACCAGTATGGATAAAGGTTAACAATTACTCTCAGTGATCTACCCTTTTCCAGTGAGTTAATGTTGTGTGGTTAACAGTGTTCAATATTTTAAATATCATCCTTCAAAATTCCTAGTTTATATGATTTTCATGAAAATAAACTGAACTGTTAGTGTACTAAAGTGGTTTAGGCATCCAGATTATAATGAAGATGATGAAGATTATAACGTTGTGAGATGTTGTATGCTAAATAATAAGTCTGTCTTAAATATTGGAAACTTGCAAAAATTGCCAGGATAACATCTAACCTCTATGAATCTAAGGAAGGGCATTAACAAAAGGTCCTGGGTTTTTGCATCTATTGTTTCTCCTAGATATGCAGAAAGACATTAAATACAGAATTTTAATATTTAATCAAGTTAAAAATTCACTTCTATAATTTAGTAAGTCAGTTTAACATCTCCTAAAATGATAACCGTTGTTACAATAAAATTCAGGAAAAACAAAAACAAAAATATTTTGTTCTACAATAGCCCATTCTAGTAAGATATCAGCTTTTATACAAAATAATTCATGTGACAAACCAGTGGTCTATAATGGGCTTGGGAATAACAAGAAAGAGAATATGTGGGGTATAGAAATTGGATTATAGCTACCGAGAGGTATTTGAGATGCTTTTGAGTGGATGGTGTCTAAAAGCATTGTGACAGAGCTTGGAATCATTTCAATGTGGTACCAGACATGCATGCCGAGTAATCACGGTCTTCTTTCACATAAATCTTACTAGACAGCTGAATTTAGGATCACAGCTTTATGAACTGAAAAGACAGCAGCTAAACAGACAGCATCATCACTGGGTAACCTTTCTTTGGATTGTGTCAGTATGGAATCCTTATTAATTTCAGTAAATTCCAAACACCAAGACTGAAACTTTCGGTTAGTTCTGGGGGACATGACTTAATCAAACCAAGAATTTCAATATATAATATGGAACAGCATTTAAACGTCATTCAATTTAAACTTAACTTTACTTTTCCCAGATGAAAAAATGTAAGTTTTAATCGCAAGGTTAATTTTTTTCAAAGGAATTATTAGAACTAACTTTCCTGGCTTCCTGGTCCACTCTACCTTCAAAGGAAAATAGATGGTAAGAATTATTTATTTAACTATGACAGAAAACAGAAAATGAATAATTACGGGAAGAACCTAGAAAACAGATTAATTTATATATACCAGCATCAGCACATTTATTTATGCATACTTTCCTTCACAAAGTAGTTTACTCATTCATCCGTGTATTCAACAATCTGAGTTCTACTGTTGTGCAGAATCTAGAGATACAGACCTGAAAATGGAGGGTGACTTGAAAGCAAGACATCATTTTATGTCAGAGAGGACTAATATAAGAATGGATAATATTAACAGTGATGTTATTGTTACAAAAATAGACACTAGGTATGGCTCCACAAAAGAGAGTAGGAAAAGATTCTAGAGAGCTGACATCTGAGATGTAATATGTTATGTTATATATCTGAGATATGGCATAAAGGTGTTTATAACTAGTCAGTGAAAGGCCTTGAGTACAAAAGAGAGGCCATTTCTGACAGATAATCAAGATGAGCAAGTGCCTGATGTTAGGAATCAGTTGAGGTTTCTGGGACTCACAGATGATGCAATCATGCCTTTTTCTATCCATATTGTTGATCACCAGTTGGCAGGAGCTCTTTTAGACGTTGGACACTTAAAAGATTATAAGGTTATGCTTACATACCTTCAAAGATTTACCATCTATAATTTTTATCAGATTAGCACAATTTGTAACATTTCCCAGATGCTGAGGTATCTCTGCCAGGTTTCACTTACTTTTTACAGCAGTGTTGGAAACATATATCAACTCACAGGCTTTGTAACAGCTGAACTTGGAGTGGATTCCGCTCTGAAATTCATTTCAAATGAAAAATCAATATATCCCCAAGTAACTATCCATTTTAAATTGTTCATTCAAAGATTCTGGGAAATGCATATGTTTTTACAGCATCAAAAAAGGCCTAAAACCCCATTAGTTTGTATTCATTTCCTGCTATAAAGAACTGCCACCAACATGATGACATTAAACCACATAAATTTATGATTTGTAATTTTGTAGTTCATGAGCACAAAACAGGTCAAACTGGGCATACATGAAGATCACAGATAGGTTCCTTTCTGAGGCATATGAGGGAAGAATCCATTCTGTTTCCTTCAATTTTTGTTCAATTTCCAGAGATCAAATACATTCCTTGGCTCAAGGTTACTTCCTCGAGTCACTCAGGTACCTACTTGCAGCAGCATCACAGCTCCTGCCTCTGTCTTATAAATAACCTTTTTCATTATACTAAGTCTACCCAGTTAATGCAAGATAAATTCACATCCCCAAATCCTTAACAGTTATATCTCAAAAGTCTCATTTATCATGGGAGAAAATATATTCACAGACTGGGGGAGTTAGCTTAAGGAAACCTTTCGTGGCAATGATTCAGCCTATCACAGTTTGCCGTCTGGTACACAAAGATTTATATCTATCTCACATGCGAAAACCTTCTCAAAAGTTTTAGACCTTGAAAGCATCAACTCTATATCCAAAAATCTCTGTATTATCAAGGTCAAAATGCATAAATATCATTACCTAAATTATTTAATTTAGGTATAGATGAGTCTCTGAGTACAATTCATCCAGGAGGAAAATGCTTTTCATGCCTTGGATTTGTGAAAGTCAACAGCCTTCTTCCATTTTATGTTTTCTCTGGTCCTTACAGTTTGTGTTTCTGCTGCTGTAACATCATCCAAGCATTGTGGATTTCCTGTGTGTGCTATGGGGATTCACATCTTAGTTCAGATTCCTCCATAGCTCTGTTAAATATGAAGGAAACAATGTTTTCTTGTCTTTTCCACATTTTAGTGGTTGATTGTATTCCTTGATTTGTGGTCCCTTTTCTCAATCTTAAAAGTCACCAACGCAGCTCACTAGGCTAATCCTCCACCTGCGGCGCTGGCACCCAGGGTTCTAGTTCCGGTTGGGGTGTTGGATTCTGTCCTAGTTACTCCTCTTCCAGTCCAGCTCTCTGCTGTGGCCTGGGAGTGCAGTGGAGGATGGCCCAGGTCCTTGGGCCCTGCACCCGCATAGGAGACCCAGGAGAGGCGGGGGAGGAGGCACCTGGCACCTGGCTTCACATCGGGGCAGTGTGCCGGCCTCAACGCGCCGGCCGTAGCGGCCACTTGGAGGATGAACCAATGGAAAAAGGAGGATCTCTCTCTCTCTCTCTCTCTCTCTCTCACTGTCTAACTCTGCCTGTCAAAAAAAAAAAAAAAAAAAAAGTAACCAATGGCTGGAAGAGTCTTTCCTAAATTTCTTCACTCTGATAAAGACTCATCACAACTGCTTCTTCAAATCTAAGTCTTCCAACTCCATCTTCCACAGTTCAGGATCCTAAGTTACTATGAGTAAACCCACATATTCCAAGTTAAAATCACAATTTAAGATCAGTTGGCTATCATGCTTTCCCTGATCTGGGGTAATACTAGAGTACCTAAAATATAACATATTGGAGTGAATGGGTGTTTTGAGATCTGAGAAACAGTGCTTTTTCTCCATACTATTTGGTGAACTCTTTACTTAGTGTAGGGTTAGCCTTATGAGTATAAAATAAACTGAATAGAGATCTTTATAAAATTAAGAATGAGAATAAAAGAGGAGGAGGAAGAAAGGTGGGAGCATGGGCGGGAGGGAGGGTAGGATGGGAAGGATCACCATGTTCCTAAATCTGCATACATGAAATATATGAAACTTGTATACCTTAAATAAAATTTTTTAAAAGTGACCAAAAAAGATCAATTGGCTAAGAATCTTAAGTCTACCAGCAAAATTTATCCTTCCTTATACAACATATCTACATATTCCTAGAAATAGGACACGTACATCTTTCAAAGACCATTACTCTGCCTATCACATTGCTTTTCAGACATTACAACTCTTAGTTAAGTAATGAAGCACAATTTCAATGTGTATATTTGAGAAGGTCTGATATTGAGAATTTATTCTCACAATAAATAAACTGTGCACATACTGAGTGATACAGGAATATTTAAAATTACTATAGATTCATAAAACCAATAAATTAAGATATTTGCAACATAATGTGAGTGTACTTCAAAGCAAAATAATATAACCTATGTTTCATGTCTACTCTGGAAAACAAATCCTTACTCTTGAGGATTTCATGTATTGCTGGTGGGAGCATACACTGAGAATAATTTGGAGATATCTGAAGAAATTTAGTAATAAGCATGTCCTAGGATAATAGAATTTCTGCTTCAAGGACATAAGCCAAATAAATTCTCACTTTAATACAGAAAGGCAATGTACAAGTACATTCCTTGCAATGTTATGTTTGTGACTGGGAGCTAGAAACAGTCTGGGTCATCGGTGTGAAAATGGAAAGGTAAAATGGGATAAATAAAAATGTATATGAGAGTACTGTGAAGAAATTAAGAGTGGTCTTTAAATGTAAATAGCAAAACAAGACTGCTCTAAAAACCTATTGTCAAGGGAAACTCGTTGCCATAAATTATAATTTATATAGATATATAAATATAATCAAAACAATGTACATTTTACCAGAACACATATAAAGGATAAACATCAAGACATTGGCATGATTGCCTATTGAATAAGGTATATGATTAACACAACCCAACAAATGTGTCGCCAAACTCCTAAGAAATCAAGAAGAGTGAATGGAAAAGAAAGAAGTGAAAAGACAAAAGAGGAAGATGACAAGGGGAAATAAAGAAACAATTCTTGAGCAGAAGGTATTTAAGGAGTATGGGAAATAAAAACCATTTCGCCCAAGGGAAGGTGATGAACAAAGATGGATGTAGAAGCAGAGTATGGAAACATTTTCAGTAAATGGCCACATACACATTTTAGTCTTTGTGAATCACATGTTTTCCATGGCAAGTACCATGGTTTCTGGTACAGAAACAAGAATGTGGTAATGGTTGTCAGTTTGTCTAGAACATCAGCTTCAGTAGATTAAAGTCTACTCAGTATTTGTTCATACTAATATTTTAGGAATCTTAAGACTTTTAAATGAAAATAATTATTGTGAGTAATGTCAGATTATTATTCTCATGACCAAATGTATTTTCTAACAAAGAAAGTGCAAATTAGTAAATGGTAAGTTTTTTACTGTGTCCTGTGATAGTTCTAATATTAAATAAGGAGGGCAGCTTTGGTTAATAGGCCCTATGATAAGGAAATCATTTGTTTTCTTGACTATGCTTATGTATCACTGTTTTTGCTTTTATCTTTTTGCTTTTTATCTTTTATACAGTAGTATATTTTTAATTATTTCCCAACAATAGAAACAAACATTTTAGGCCAAAAATTTGCTTTATATCTTAAGAAAACTGAAGGATACTTTTAAAATTAATGGAACAAGTTTGGGGATTTTATAAGTCCCCTTTAGGGTATGCACTTAAGACAAAAAAAGTGATCGTCAACTCTGGTTGTATATTAAAGCACCCAGGAAGTTTTACTAACACCATACATGATTCCACTCTGGACTCATCATATCAAGCCCAGGAACAAGACCCATCTGCTAAAGTTCCTCAGTTAATTCCATTCTACAGGTTTTGTATGTGCCACTCTAACTAGTTCCAAATCTACCAAAAAAAAAAAAAAATCCATTGCCACAATCTGAGGCGACTGAAGAAAAATGATGGTCATGTCTCATCAAATGAAGAAACTTTGACATTCTCTCAAGTGTGGAAAGGATAAGAAATGGCACTGATAAGCATGTATCACTCTAATAAAAAAAGGGGAGGGAGATGGGCTGGCACTGTGGTGTAGCAGGGAAAGCCACCACTTGCAGTGCAGGCTTCCCACATGGGCCCTGGTTCTAGTCCTGGCTGTTCCACTTCCAATCCAGCTCTCTGCTGTGGCCTGGGAAAGCAGTAGAAAATGGCTCAAGTCCCTGGGCCCCTACACCCAAGTGGGAGACCAAGAAGAAGCTCCTGGCTCCTGGCTTCAGATTGGTGCAGATCTGGCCATTGCGGTCATCTGGGCAGTGAACCAGCAGATGGAAGACCTCTCTCTCTTTCTCTCTCTCTCTCTCTCTCTGCCTCCCCTTCTCTTTGTGTAACTCTTTCAAGTAAATAAATAAATCTTTAAACAAAAAAGGAGGTTTCTTCTTGCAGTTGAAGAAAACTAAGTCATTTCTGAGTTCATAGTCTTCAAATGGCAGTTGACTTCATAGTTTTCTACAATTTCAGTTTTTTCTATTACAGCCTCCTAACAGCCTTAACTCACTGCACACACATGAGGCTGTGAATTCGCACTCACACTGTGGCCCCAAATACAGAACATAAAAGTTCATGACAACCTATGTAATTATGACACATAGTAGTCTAGAACATTTTGAACAGCATTACTTTCACATAATCACTCAGAGACAATAGTTCATGTGTGTGTGTGTGTGTGTGTTTGTGTATGTGTGTGAAGAACATACTATAAAGTCATCTTCATTTAGGTTTCATGAATATATTTCAGAGATTTCTGAACTTCGTGAAATTCAATTTCCTGACATTGCATCAAATTATTTTTAGGTGATTTCCACTTATGTAATATGTATGTATTATATTTGTCAAGTACAAACTCCATAATTTCCATTAAATATTATAATATCCCATGCCTTAAATGCCCTAGTGCCCTTGTCTCCGATCTGCTGCCCCATCTGAACACACACACAAAGCTAAAAAACATTTTAAAAAAAAGAAAGAAGGAAAATTAGAGAGTCAGTTAATTGAGACACTCTTTTTTTAAAAGATTGATTTATTTGAAAGGCAGTTACAGAGAGGCGGGGTGCAGGAGAGAGAGAGAGAGAGAGAGAGAAAGAAAGAGAGAGAGGGGGGAAAGAGTTCTTCCATCTGCTGGTTCAGCCCCTCAGATGGCTGCAATGGCTAGAACTGAGGGGATTTGAAGCCAGGAGCCAGGAACCAGGAGCCTCCTCCAGGTCTCCCACACAGTTGCAGGGGCCCAAGAACTTCAGCCATCTTCTACTGCTTTTCCAGGCCATGGCAGAGAGCCAGATCAGAAGTGGAACAGACGGGATTCGAACCAGTGCCCATATGGAATGCTGGCACTGTGGCCATTGGCTTTACTCGCTGAGCCACAGCAACAGCCCCAACTAAGACATTCTGAGTTCTAAAATCCAAATTTGTATTAAATGAGTGTTTTACAAAACTGTACCAGAAAAACACGCCAACCTTTTACTTCAAGCTTCATATATACTTACTTAACTGAATTTGCCTTTGGCATGATGCCTTAGAGAAGTAGTTCTATGAATATGTTTTCTTTGCTTACTAAAGATGTTTTACTCAACTAAATCATGTACATTCTTATTGGAAAACTTTGGGGAGATTTTCTGTGTTCTGAATGTCAGGAATTATATATTATTTCTTTTTTTCCCCCTGAGGCTCTGACTTGCTTATTCTTTAAGGATATTGTGAATTTTACAAGTTTTAATTTTGGTATTAATTTCAGTATCCAGAGAGGACTTCCAACAAGATACAGAGTTGAGATGGAGAATAAGGTCAGAGCTGGTACATGAGAATGACTGATGTTTAATACTTGGTGAGTAATCCAGGTATCAAAAATTAATTTTGACATTCCTTTTATTTATGACTTTGTCACCTGGAATTCCATGTTAAATGACAGAATGGATTCTAGGAGCCATATTTTAGTTAATTCTACTTTTGAAACATCCCCATACTTAAAATCTGAAATATGGTGATACTAACAGGAAATTCATTAAACACCAATCTCCATAAACAGGAGGAAAAAAAAGGAGTAGAATATGAAAGTCTCCAAATGTTTCCTCTCAGAGCTTTCCTTAGACTTCAGTAGTTGGAAACATTTTTCTTCATTTTTAAAAATCTTTGTGGTGTCTACATGAAATGGATAATTAATTTTTAAAGTTCATTGGGAAATAATTGCCAATTTAAGCAAGTGATTATGTCAATTTAAGTGGTTATGTTGAGTGCACACTATATGCAATATTTACTCATTTGTTTTACTAGCATGTCTAATCTTTTAAGCAAATCTTACTAATGCTGCAAACCCCTGAAAGTGGGTAACTGCAGGAATCATTATCACAATGTAAGGAAATGATTGACAAATGATGTTTACGTTCAATTTATGTCCAACCTTGTTGGAAAAGAAGGGGATTTATTTGATGACTTTCTTGGATGACTTCCTTACAAAGATCACACAATTGTTGAAAATAGAATTGCACTAGATACAAAATAAACCTATTTTTAAAAATTACTTTGTGCATAAATTGCCGTTCGCTCTAGAAAAGAACAGCATCTAGAAAGCCTGTGCCTGAAACACAGCCATGCTGCTGAGAAACAATTAGTGGGAGTGCATCGGGAAGACCAATTTGACCCGAAGAGAAAATGTCTCAGCTTTTGGCTTTTAATATTTGAAGTGTGCCTTATATCTAATAATAAGAATGGCTTTAGGGCATTGCCTTTAATTTTCTTTTATAGGCCAAAGAAACAGTTTCCTTTGGTTGTAGGCACTAGGTAACTATGCACTTTGAAAAGATTTTTGAATTCAGAAGCAATGTTTCATGGTAATTGTTAAAATACGAATAGTTTCTGAGTTTACTTTCCTAAAATAGTTTCAGAGCATCAGATGCATCAGATTCACTACTCTGTACAATGCTGTTTTATTTACTTATCAAAACATTAGTAGTAGGCTTTTTCATCCTTAAAATAATTATTTTTAGAACAGCTTTAGTTTTACAGAAAATTTGCACATTAAATACAAAGAGTTCTTGTGTTTCTATATCTTTCCACTCTATCCCATCAATTCCAGACATATGTTAAAACTGAGAAACCACTACTGATGTGTTATTAACCATAGAGCATATTTTACACTAGGGCTCACACTTTGTTCTGTTTACTCTGTGGGTTTTGTTTTGTTTTGTTTTGTTTTGTTTTGTTTTGTTTTTTGACAGGCAGAGTGAACAGTGAGAGAGAGATAGAAAGATCTTCCTTTACCCTTGGTTCACCCTCCAATGGCCGTCAAAGCTGGCGCGCTATGGCCGGTGCACCACGCTGATCTGAAGCCAGGAGCCAGGTGCTTCTCCTGGTCTCCCATGCGGGTGCAGGGACCAGGCACTTGGGCCATCCTCCACTGCCTTCCTGGGCCACAGCAGAGAGATGGACAGGAAGAGAAGCGACCAGGACAGAATCCGGAGCCCCCGACTGGGACTAGAACCCATTGTGCTGGCGCCGCAGGCAGAGGATTAGCCTGTTGAGCCGTGGTGCTGGGCTGCTCTGTGGTCTTTTGTAAATGCATAATTTCTTGTAACAGGCAGAATAAATTGATTGCCCTAAAGTTATTCTCTCCCCATTTTTCCTCCCTCTATTACTTCCATCTAACCACTGGCAATCTCTGGTTTTTCTACTTTATCTATATTTTATCTTTCTCACAATGCCATCTGTAATTGCATCCATATGGTAAGTAGCACTTTTGGACTGGCTTCTTTTACTTATCTATATTAATTATCTGTCTGGATGTACCACACTATGCTTATTCATTTACTTATTGATGGACAGTTTGATAGCAATTGATACTTGGCAATTATGAATAAAGCAGTTACAAATGCTCACATGCAAATTTCTGTGTGAGCATATATTTTCAAATCAATTGGATAAATACCTAGGATTGCGATTGCTGGACCCCATGGCAACCCTGTGTTTAGCTTGTAAGGAAGCTGTCAAATTGTTTTCTAAATTGGCTATATCAGTTTGCATTCCAACCATCAATGCAAGAGGGTTTATATTGTTTCACATACTCATCAGAATTTGATGTTTTTAGTTTTTCAACTTTGGTCATTAATTTAGGTGTGTAGTGATCTCTCTTTCTCATCAGAGTAGACTGACTACTGAGGTGGCAGAAAATAAAGGCTTTGGTGCCAGTGTCCCTGGTACTATAGTTTATCTCTCACACTTCATTACTACATGATTTTAAAATGCTTTTACTCAGTTTACTCATCTGTAAATAGCATTGTTATTAGCCCTACTTCATAGGGTTAATGAAAATAAGAATTAATTGATTTACTTTACATACTTATACATGCTCACATATGATAAGTCTCAATGAATATTATTAGGTCTTATAACTAGCATGGATAAGGCAAAAGTATTTTGGCCAGAAGTATGGGTTTAGAAAGTGGTGCAAGCAGGATTTAATCACAAATTTGTCTTCTGAGCTTATGTTCTCTCTAATATTCAGTAAACTCTTAAAGTTGAAAAAGACAGAGCTGCCATTTACAAAATTTCTTGACGCATCTAATCAAGTGTGAAGCAATTAAGTTATAGCTGTGCATTCATCTAGAGATCAAGTTACCTAAAAAATGAAATTTACAAGAGTATATCTGTGGATTCATCTACCCTTCTTTTCCTACAAACTATCTGTCTCATTTGCTAGGAGTTCTATAAGTTCTGTATCTCATTGCTCCCATCCTGGATAACTAGAAATCTCTGTCACTACTGTCCTTCGATCCAATATCATAATAAACCTACTAAGAAATCATGATGAATACTATTTAAAGAAAGGAAATGAAGAAAATAAATCCACCTTTTGCATATATTTCAGATGAAATTCTAAGGTAGTTTCAACATGTCTTAATTTGTTTATTTGGGTTGTACACACATGTTGCAAGGGGGAGACTGAGTCCAAATGTAATTACCGTTCTACTACACTGCAACTGTCATGTCACTTAGTATATATTAAGTATGTGAAACATATATACCAATTAAATAGAAGCAATAAGCAAAAGATACATACTTTGTGAACTCAGAAAATGTATGCCAAATTAATTGCATACAACAGACTCAGGGGCTTACACTCTGAGAGAGAGCTCCTTAGAGAGGACCATCAGAGTGCTAGGCATAGTGGTGAAGCAGAGGGAGAGTTTCTCCTCCAAGTTCACGTTCTGGAGAAATGTTTGAACTGTTCAGAGTTTCCAGTAAGACTTCATTGACTACTCACTCTACTCAACAGTGCTGATGTCTTTGTCATATTATCAAGGTTCATTATAAACATTGTATGTTTATAGAAAACTGATAAGCTATTATATCAATATGTTTTTGTTTGTAATTCATTGATCTGGTTCTTAAAACAGCAAACATTAATTGGGAATGAATTGCCTGTCACTTACCTGTCATATTAGTGCTTATACCAGAGGATTGGAGCATATCCTATCTAGATTATAATCATTTTGTTGTTGCTGATGTTGCCTTCCAATTCCTTTAGATTAAAATCTCAGGAATGTAATAGAATTACCTGATTTATTTTAAGGGGCATATTGCAAACTCAATTTCAACTTTTATCAGTGCCTCAGGGTCATTGTTTGAACAAGTTATTTCAGTATGTGGCAAGACAATAGGTACATATGATTACATTATGTAAAACAACTTGCTTGCAACCTCAAAACAGTATTTCCTGTTTGATTGCTTAATTTATGTATGTGTGTGTACCTATGTGTAATTTCTTTTTATCTTCTTCACTACTTAAATTAAAAAAGTATCTGAGAGGTAGACAGACAGAGACAGACAGACAGCTCCATTTGGCAATTCACCCTCTAGACAGTCACCACAGCCAGAACTGGGCCAGACCGTAGCTGGGAGCTGAGAATTCAATCTAGGTCTACCTTTTGGTTTGCAGGAATCCAAATACTTGGGTCATTACCTGCTATCTCCCAGGCTGTGAATTAACAGGAAGCTGGAATTGAGCATGGATCCAGGATAGGAGCCCAGGCAATCCAATATGGATTGGGTGTCCCAAACAGCTTCTTAACCAATATACCAAACTTCTGCACTATCATCTTCCTTGATTTAAATGAGGCCTCTTATTGCATTTACCATCTTGCTTTTGCCAAACCCTTTTACTTCTCTTTTAATTATGTTAATAATCTAAGATTAGAGAAGGATATATAAGATGTTTATAAATACTAGAGTAGAAAAACAAATAAACAATTTCTAAGCTGTTGTCTTCTATTCTGATTGACCATAGGGTCAATTCCTCTCAAGTATATTTTTGAAACATACAATTCAGAGCCCTGAGCAAGTATTAAAAGAGGTTGACTTTTTAGAAAATTCTGCACACATTTGTAATGAAATCAACCCAGATATTCATCAAATGATGACTGGAGGGGGCAGATGCTTTGACTCACTTGGTTAATCCTCTGCCTGTGGCATCAGCGTCCCATATGGGCACCAGGTTCTAGTCCCAGTTGCTCCTCTTCCAGTCCAGCTCTCTGCTGTGGTGCATGAAGGCAGTTGAGGATGGCCCAAGTGCTTGCACCCCTGCATCCACATGGGAGACCAGGAGGAAGCACCTGGCTCCTGGCTTTGGATCGGCGTAGCTCTGGCCACAGTGGCCATTTTGGGGGGTGAACCAATGGAAGAAAGACCTTTCCCTGTTTCTCTCTCTCATTGTCTAACTCTATCTGTCAAATAAATAAAAAAAATGATGACTGGATAAAGAAATTATGATATATATACTCTATGGAGTACTACTGAGCTATAAAAAAAAAAAAGAAATCCTGTCTTTTGCAACAAAATGGTCACAACTGTAAACCATTATGCTGAGTAAAATAAGCCAGTCCTAAAAAGACAGGTTTCATATGTTTTAAAGGATCAGAGGTATTGAATAGATTACCTGAAATATAAGCTATTAAAGTGAAATAGAGGTTTTGAGAATCAATATGGTTTATAGCCCTTGTCTCTTTCATTGAGGAATAGTATTTTGTTTTGTTTTGTTTTCTCTTCATACTATTTGTTGAACTATTTTACTTAGGGTTATAGTGTTAACTATACAAGCATTAATGGACTGAAAAAAGATCATTATAAAAATTAAGAGTGGATTCTCTGAAGGGAAGAGAGAACTTCCTCTTTGATTATGGCCTTGTCTAAATAAGGTCAGAGTTTGTGAACTCAAGAGGCTCCCAGAGTCTTGGCAGCTCATGACAAGAGCCTCGGGTGATTACTGACACCATAAACAAGGGTGTCGATTGTTCAGTCAACAACAGGAGTCACTGTGTACTTACTCCCCATGTAGGATCTCTGTCCTTAATGTGTTGTACTATGCGAATTATGGTAAAACTAGTATTCAAACAGTACTTTATCCTTTGTGTGTCTGTGTGGGTACAAACTGTTGAAGTCTTTCTTAGTTTATACTAACTTGATCTTCTGTATATAAAGATAATTGAAAGTGAATCTTAATAAAGAATGGGATGGGAAAGAGAGTAGGGGATGGGATGGTTTGTGGGTGGGGGGGTGGTTATGGGGGAAAAACAGTTATAATCCAAAAGTTGTACTTTTTAAATTTGTATTTATTAAATAATATATATGATTTAATTATATTATATGTTATTAAATAAAAGTTTTCTAGAAAAAAATTAAGAGTGGGACTATGAGGAAGGGAAAGGGTTGGATCATGGGTGGGAGGGAGGGTTGTGTAAAGGAAATATATGAAACTTGTATAACGTATAAAATATATAGTAAAAAAGATAGAACTTAATTACAGTCTCATCATGTACATGGAGTATTTGTGGAATTTCAAAATGTTAGTTACTACTATTATCCCTATAATTATATTTGTCTTATCAGTCTTCTGTGAAAAAAGCAGGTAATGAGATGTGTGTTCAAAGTCTAATGACTTCATAGAATCGTTGTGAATCTCAAGGAAGACAGTGGTTAATATAGTTCTCCAGAACCTACAATAAAATCACACGGATGTCAAGTTTTTCTCTTTCACCCTTTCACATAGTTGATCCTCTTCCAGACCTGTGAGGTTAGCAGAAAATTGACTTAGAATTGTATATCTTGCCACAGTTCTATATGTATAATTAGTTCAACATAATTTGCCCTCTCATGGAGTTGTATGCCAAATATACATTTTCTTTGGACACTAGGAATCTACAAAGGAAGAAAAAAATGACAATTTCCACATCTCCTTTTCATTTCCTTTCACTTTATTAGAAGTTAATGGTGTCAGGGATATTGGATGCTGGCCATTGCTGTGAACTAAGCAGCCACTCTGCTGAATAAATCATTTTAAATAAGCCAGTGGAGGTATTCAGAAAAGATTAAAGAAAACACATTCTTACTAACTAATATCACTTTCCCATTGGCCCTAGACCATCACAACATTTATTATTCATGTGGCAAATGCCACATATGTTTATGCTAGACTCTGAATTCTGTAGGTTTATAGCTCCAATTATAATCCTGATGGGGGATCCACTCCTTTGAGGGCCATTGACACAAAGGGACTCTCCAAGAGTCACATGGGTGATCACAAACTTTTTAAGTGTCAACCTTTGGCTGGGACACTGCTTTGTTCTAACCAGTCAGGAGCATGATGGAATGTTATTTCTGTACATACAGACAAATATTTTGAAAAAAGATATACATACAAATGTGGAAAACTGAAGTATGAAATGATGTGATATAATAAAGAGCTTTAGAATTTAATCCATTCTAAGTTAGATTAAAGATTTATTAGAAGATGTAATATCTGAACTAGGTATTTTATAAGAACGCAATGTTTCTTTCCTGGTATCTTTAGATCTGTATGCTCAAATCTTTTTGGGAATATTCCATAATCATTCAAACCATCACATATGATACCTGGTTTCATACACAAAGATGATTGTTTTTGGTAATTGGATAGGACATAAAGGTCAATGGCTCACATATTCTTCCAGGACTCTTAGAAGCTTCGACTATAGTGAGACTCAGCTTTCAAGGGTGTTCTCGCTTACCACTATCACAAAAGCTGAAATTCCATTCCTTTTTAAAGTCCCCTTAGCATGATCCACTTAAAAAACTATTTATCCCTTGCCCTTGACAATTCAGATCTTCTTGCAAATATTCTAGTGAAATATTTCCTATTTTACATTAAACCTCTCTTGCTGATTTCTTTTGTAATATCCTAAAGGATTTAAGGTTTTTCTTCAATCATTTAACATGGCATTATATTATGGTAATCAATGATCTGTATCCTGACTTTCTTTCCGCTGCTTGAATTCATGTATCACATATACCAATCAATGCTCCTTCACCCCTGGAAGTGCCACATCCACTCTGTTCTTTCTGAACACTAAGTGTTCGTTTTTGTTTGTTTGTTTGGTTGGTTGGTTTTTTTTTGTTTGTTTTTTTATACCAGGGTCACATTTCAGTATATATATATTTATCCCTACACATAGGCTGTGGTTCAGTCCATCACCTATTTCAGTTGTATATAGGAAATTAGCAGAAAATTACATGAGTTTATTGGTATGGAGCAATTTTAGAAACAGATGTATAGACAGACACACATGAAAATAATAGAGGTCCTCCAACATCATTGAATGTTAAAGGATGCAAACTCCATGAAAGTATAAGTCATGTGTCTTTTGTTTACTACTCTTGTCTTAGTCTCTGTTACAGTGAAATATCCAAATTAAATTCAATTAGTATTCACTTAATTAATTAATAAATTAAGACCAAGCAGATCATTCAATTGGTCTTTTTTTCCCAATGATTTGTGCATATATGGAAAGATCAATGAATAATAAAATAGATTTCTAAAACAGGGACAATTAGAATAAAGTAAATAATTTTAGTATTTTT
Organism: Lepus europaeus; assembly: GCF_033115175.1. Taxonomy (NCBI): domain Eukaryota; kingdom Metazoa; phylum Chordata; class Mammalia; order Lagomorpha; family Leporidae; genus Lepus; species Lepus europaeus. Next base: position 78,916,595 of record NC_084839.1, on the reverse strand, counting down.
TAAAGATTTATTTATTAGAAAGAGCTACAGAGAGAATAGGAGAGAAAGAGAGAGAGAGAGAGAGAGAGAGAAACAGAGACACAGATAGAGAAACAGAGAATCTTCCAACTACTAAGGTTCACTCCCTTGGGTGACTGCAGTCGCCTGACCAGGATAAAACCAGGAGATAGGAGCCTCATCTGGGTCTCTCATGTGGATGGGAAGGCCAAAGCACTTTGACCATCTTCTGTTGCTTTTTCCAGGCCATTACCAGGGAGCTGGATTGGAAGTGGAGCAGCCAGGACAGGAACCAGCACCCAAATGCGATGCCGGCATTGCAGGCAGCAGCTTTACATGGTACACTACATCACTGGTCCCTAAAATAAACAATTTTAAAGGTGTTTAAAGGAAACAATTCCTACAAAATCTCTCGATGTTTTTTATATAAAATTCATATAAAATTATTTGTATGCTTTCCATGAGGTTAAAGATGTGGTAAGACTTAGTAAATCTGCTGACATAGCAACGACACTGTCTCAAAATCCAAATTTTATATATATGTATATGTGTGTGTGTGTATGTGTGCGTGTATAAACTGCTTTCCAAATGAAGCTGGATTTCTCCACTTTCCTATTATTTCTTCATTTTTTACATTTCAAAGATTCACACAGCTCTTTTATTCTACTCCAGAACTATGGGATATTTGAAGGCAAGCTTCACAGCTGACAGATTTTTGCTGTTTGCCTCTCCCTTTCCTCAGTAATGAATGGTTGGGTGCCCTCCCAACATACAACACCATGAGTGCTGCTGCCCCTGAGGGAGGGAGATGGCAACAGCCCGGAGAACTGAGGCTGAGCACACCCAGAATGCATCAGGTCAGCTTCCTAAGGAGACAGGCAGTCTGGCTGCTGACTGAATTTTCTTTATGCCAATCTCCATCCCAACATCTAGAACCTGAAAGGAGATGTACTGCCTTTGATTAGTTTTCAAATAAGAACCTCATAAAAAGCATGCCATGTGTGCCAAACCCTTTATGGAAAGCACAGCTTAACTGATGGTCCTTTACTTGCATTTTATTGGTACTTTTTAAACACTTATTGGACAAAACATTCCCTAGGCTCCCTCTGTGTGGTGTGTATTCCTGCTGTGCCAGACACTTAAGAGATTTAGCAGGATTAAATACAAGATTCACATAAATGTGTTCCTCTGAAAACAACCTATTTGTACAAGTGTTAACATGACTAGGTTTTTAATCTCTGATCTGTTCAAAATCATGAAGTCTGCATTATAATATGCTAAGCATCTCAAAGAATGAAACATTACTTTTTGTGGGCTGCTTATTTATAGACAATATCCTCATAATCTCTTCAGCAGTCTTTCGACCTGGTTGTTTAGTTATGATTTATCTCACAATATTATTATTACATTGAAGCTTGGAGTCGATGGATTTGAGCATCAATGAATATTTCTTTCTTCATTATGAAGAGTTCATCAAAATGTTCCAAAGGATAGAAGTCTAACACTGAGTTGTTGGTTATTCTGCCTGGGTTCTAGTCTACTAACAGTAAAAGGTAACCACACCATATAGACTAAAATTTAATTCATTATGTATTATAACAAAGTGAATCCAAGAAATTCCCCCATATCAGTTCTCTGATTGTTTCTTCCTTCTTTGAACTTTGTCTTGTATTGACTTGAAAGTTGTTATTATTGATTGAATTGACTTAAATTTTTGTGCTTTATTCCAATTTTCTCATTCTAGAAATTTTATTTCAGTCTCTTTTTCCCTTTTGTGGAATTTTTATCTTATGATCAAAATCAAGGATAAGGTGTGGCTCATGAAGGAAAGAATCCAGTTGTAATATTTTAAAAATCTTATTTTGGATGCATAGACAAAATAATGGAAAAGATCACTCTAATTTTGTTTCTGACTTTAAAATGCTGTGATCATTTATTAAGCTATTGAAATTAACCAATCAATAAATTTTACATATGGATAAATCTTAAATGGCAATTTAAAACTTAATTCCACTAATCAGAAAAGGGTATCAATTAGTTGATAGACTATAATTTGTTTATATCCATATCTGAGAAAATGCTACAATTAAATAGTAAAGGATAGGAAGGATAAAATTATAGGATGATAGTGAATCAATCTCTTATTCAAAACACAACAGCTTAGTAATTGATCTCCTTTTGTGATTCCCACTCAAACTTCTTTGCAGATATTATTGAACACTAAAATGCAATAGTGAACTAAGAGTGTTGCTCTCACAAATTTTCAAAATACATGTTTTTAAAAATATTTATTTGAGAGGCAGAGCAGGGGAGAGAAAAAGAAAGGGAATAGAGAGAGAGAGAGAGAACTTTTCTAGCTTCTGGCTCACTCCCCACTGTGGCCACAATATCCATGGCTGAGCCAGGCTGAAGTTGCATGTCCTTGTCTCCCGTATGGATTGTGGGTATCCAGATATTTGGACCACCTTTTACTGACTTCCCAGACACAATAGCAAGAATCAGAATCAGAAGCAGAGTGGCTTGGACTCTAACAGGCACTCTGATACGTGATGCCAAGGTCACAATCGATGGCTTAATCCACTATGCCACAAAGCCATTTTAGCAAGATCACATCTCATGTGAGTGATTGCCAGATTTCTCTCTGCTACCACTTGACTGGGCTTACTCCAGAGGAATAGCTCTTGCCCCTTGAAAAGCCTCAATCAATTGGTCAAAATGAAATCCAACACTTCAATCATTAAAAATTACATTGTGGAATGCTATGGTAAAACTACGATTCTACCATATATCTATATCTTGCCTAATACTATCTAGAATATTAGTACATGTCATTCTGTCTTTTTGTTCATTAATCACACACATGCCTGTATGTTAGTTTGTAATAGATACAGTTTTCAGTTTCCCATACTGTTTCCGGTTTTGATTCATACTACAATCAGTAGCAATTGTTTTACTATACTTGATTTCTCATCATTTTTTTTTTAATTGGATGGAAAAACTATCCAAAGGTTTATTTTTTTATTTTATTTTATTTTATTATTTTTTTTGATAGGCAGAGTGGATAGTGAGAGAGAGAGACAGAGAGAAAGGTCTTCCTTTTTGCCGCTGGTTCACCCTCCAATGGCCGCTGCGGCCAGCGCATCTCACTGATCCGAAGCCAGGAGCCAGGTGCTTTCTCCTGGTCTCCCATGCGGGTGCAGGGCCCAAGGACCTGGGCCATCCTCCACTGCCTTCCCGGGCCATAGCAGAGAGCTGGCCTGGAAGAGGGGCAACTGGGATAGAATCCGGCGCCCCAACCGGGACTAGAACCTGGTGTGCCAGCACCGCAAGGCGGAGGATTAGCCTGTTAAGCCACGGCGCCGGCCCTAAAGGTTTATTTTTTTAAAAAATATTCACTTACTTGCTTAAGAAAGGCTGATATATTTGATATATTTTACCATTGAGAATTAGAAGGATTTGACAGTAGATACCAGAGCTAATTTTCATTCATATTGTACAGTTTGTTTTGTAGCTACGTCAATTTGGTTCTTCACAAAATCAGGATGTTAAGATAATTTTTAATCATTTGATGAGTGATATCTTTGGATTGGGAGGACATATTCCATAATCCAGGAATGTGCTGTTTTCATATAACACAGTTATTGAGTCTGTTAGCTGGATATTCAATTTTTCACAATAATATTTGGAATGAGACCTTGCTTTTATGTATTGCACAGCTAGAAGATATTTAGATTTGGAATACAAAAATTTGTAGATATGAATACTTTCAGAAATGACTCAATGTTGCAGACACATGCACAGTGATATTATAATCAAATGGTTCTATCACTGAAAGCTTTTTAAAATCATTCAATGAATGGCACCATCCATATCTTTACATTAAAACAATCAAATTTGGAAACTTAAAATATATAGTAAAGCCATACTTCTATGAACAGCAGTGCTTTCCTTTTATTTCAAACTTACACAGTATTCAACTTGCTTAGCACTTGCAGATGTGTGAGTTTCACATGTTGAATTCTATATTTCATTAAATTACAGTGGCAGCAAATTTGTAGGTCGAGAGGAAGGTTCACGTACCTCTTTTTCCACAAGCCAAAGTCACAAGGATGCACCTGTTCCATTCCATCTATCTGGTCCCCCATCCTCTCTCTAGGAAAGGCCCCCGTCCTCTCTATATATACTAATTCTGCTTCTAAAGTCCATCAGATTCTCTTGAAGTTAGGCGATTAGAATGTAGCCTCTTATTAAATATTTTAATTCAATACCATTCTCCATTGATACTAGTTTGGCATCTTGTTAAAGATACGTAGTTACTAATCTTTCACTCTTGTATTTAGTAGAAGACTATGAATGTTTTAGAATAGACATTATATCATACATCTCCAAAAGGGATTAACATATGAAATAAACAGGTGTCTGTTTTAGCAGATCATGTTAACACATATTGCTCTAATAAAGTTTCCTCCTTTGCCTTCTATTGTCAAATGATCATCATCATTTCTTTTGGAGTTTTCTTCATAACAGTGATATCTTTACCTGTAATTTTAATCTGAGTTTTATAGTGGATAGTGATAAATCCTGGCAAAATGTTACAAGCAAAAATGTTGAAATTAATTAGTAGAATTAATTATATTGAGTATTATAATACTGAAGTAACCTACCAGTGAATTTGTTCTTTAGTAGTAGATAGCTGAGTAGATGATCATACATTTTATATAAAGTATTTCAATGAGAATTGTTGTAGAAATTGCTTTAATGTTTCCAAAACAATAACACAAAATAAAATTGGTTTGAAAATGGAAAGATGATGACAGTCTAGAGACACAAGAAGATAAGCTATATTTTAGAAGATCAATAAAAACATAAATCAGGTAAAGGGAAATATATGTGCCACAATTTAATTCTCTTCTAAATCAATGCTAGTTTTGTTTTTATATTTTCCTATGTTTTATGTTTTGTATAAGCCTCAATATCCTTCTCTACAGATTCCTGGTGGAAAATACTTTATCTTTTGACAGTTGGATAAAGAGATGTTCCCTGAATCAAGATCAGGGACTGGCCGGTGCCGTGGCTCACTAGGCTAATCCTCTGCCTGCGGCGCCGGCACTCTGGATTCTAGTACCGGTTGGGGCGCCAGTTCTTTCCCAGTTGCTCCTCTTCCAGTCCAGCTCTCTGCTGTGGCCCGGGAGTGCAGTGGAGGATGGCCCAAGTGCTTGGGCCCTGCACCTGCATGGGAGACCAGGAGAAAGCACCTGGCTCATGGCTTCGGATCGGAGCAGCGCACTGGCCATAGCAGTCATTTGGGGGATGAACCAATGGAAGGAAGACCTTTCTCTCTGTCTCTCTCTCTCTCTCTCTCTCTGTTTAACTCTGCCTGTCAAAAAGAAAAAAAAAAAAAACGATCAGGGACTAATCACAACAACTTGGCCCCTACTAATTCTAATTATACCACTAATTAATCACTACCAAACTACTAAGTTGAAATGAAAATATTAGACCTCTTTGTTGTGTTTCAGAACTCTGCTTCTCTTCTTTTTTGGCTGATTTTCCATGATAAGTTCACACTGTTACTTCTAGCACACAATCACACACATACACAAACACATACAACTTGGCAAAATACTGTTCAAAATATTATTCATAAATTAAACAGTACGAGTAATTGGTTAAATCACTCCTGTATTTAAGAAGAGATAACAGTATTTATCATATCATAAATTAATTCAATGTATTTTAATTTCCCATCTAACAATAATATATTATTCATTTATATAATATTTATAAATCACAAAGAAGGCAGAGACTGTATCTTTCCTGAATTTCAGCCCTTCTATCATATCCTCCTTCTCAGAAGCCAAATAACACGGATACACAAGCAAATAAGAATTCTTTCATATACAATTATCTGAAGCAAGCAATTCTGAAGTCCAATCAGTAAAAGAAATGCAGTGCCAGTATCTAGGAAAATAAAAACACTGACAACCCTTGCATTTCTTCTGACGTTTTGCCACAAGGGTACTTCCTAGCAAAATGTACTTGGCACATTTTATCTTAATTATGGATCCAAATGCAAAATCCTGAAGGGCATTTCGTACATTTGCATCTGTCTCTTGTGAATGTAATTGAATATTGTTTTGCTGCTTCAGTGAAATAACTCTGAGTTCCATCCAAATTGAAATAGAGAAGTGGGGCAATGAAATGTCAAAAATGAATCCAGATTTATGCACTCAAAAGAAGGAAAAGATTTAAATATTGGAAGTATATATGGAGTACTTATTACCTTTCTGGATCTCTTACAGGTTATATTACATTTTCATCTTTGTACTTCTTAAAATTTGGATTTATTAATAATTGGAAGTTACCAATATATGATAACAGATAGCCATGGTGCCTCATCTATTGAATTTATACTTGGTTATCCATTCCATGTATAGAGCTATGGTACTCAACATTTTTCATGCACCAAATTCACCTAAAGCATTTGTTTAAAAAGAGATGATCAGTTTCCTCAAAGTTTCTATCCTATCCTCTGAGTTTCTATTCGGAAAGTCTAGAATAGAATCTGTTAATTTTCACTTTCCATGTGTTGAAAGATACTGGAGTTTCTGACTCACAGACCAGATATTACTGACAACTGGTATGCAAAATTAAAGGAATTGGCTTTTGTTGTTTGGTGCTGTTGTTGTTGCAGATTCAGGATGGAACAAATTGCTCAAAATAATCAAAAGAACCAACTCTCTCGGCTTTGTAGATGTTGCATTGTGTTCTGGGACACTAGTTGAAATCAATGGAGGGGACAACAGGTTACAGTGTGGCTCACTAAAGTGAAGGGTGTTGTACATTTAACCTGTATGACTGACTCATGAATGAATGACAGACAGCTGTGCTAACATGTGTGCTGGGGTGCTTTGGTGTAGGTTTAACGATATCCTAGAGAAGCTTAGCTCTAGGTGAAAGTTCTAAATGGCTTCTGGACCAAGAGATGCTCAGAGACATTCAGCTATGCTAATGCCTGAATGACTTCTATTAAAGAAAAACAAGGGCCGGCTCTGTGGTGCAGTGGGTTAAGCCTCTGCCTGAAGCGTCAGCATTTCATATGGGCGCCAGTTCAAGACCTGGCTCAACTTCCGATCTAGCTCTCTGGCCTGGGAAAGCAGTAGAAAATGGCCCAAGTCCTTGGGCCCCTGCATCCACGTGGGAGACCTGGAAGAAGCTCCTGGCTCTTGGCTTTGGATCAGACCAGCTCTGACTGTTGTAGCTATGCAGCCATTTAGGAGATGAATCAGAAGATGAAAGACCTCTCTCTCTCTCTCTCTCTCTCTCTCTCTCTGTCTTTCAAATAAATAATTTATTAAAAAAATAAAAACCAAGTAAACTAAGCAATAAGTTGATACAATCTTGGCAGGTGACAAGTTGATAAGACCTTTAGCAGTGTGTCTTACCTCTTCTAGGATTCTTTTACTTTCTAAAATCCAATCAGCAAGTTCTCAACAGATGAATATGCTTAAATTGGCTATGCTTGTCTGTGCAAAGACCTTCACCTTGTATTCAAGTCTACTTGAGGGTGTTGCTCAACAAAAAGCCTCTTTTTGACATTTACTCCATTTCTTTCAAAACTCCTGGTTCCTGGAATCATCATGGATTCTTGCTGCCAACATTCTTTAGATTTGAAAAGCATTATTTTCTAAGTCCTCTGAGTGACTACTCAGGTATTTCTTCTCTGGATCTCTTGTTTTAAGATTCTTGGGAAAAAACCAAGTCCATCGCCACACCCTGCTACTATGCTGGCTCATGCTCCAGTTCTGGGTGATCCTGCATGTTTGTAGAAGCTGCATAAACACCATGTATTCCAGCATTGAGGAGTTATGTGAAGGCTGATAGTCTGTTAACTTCTCCTCTCTTTATTGAGTACTTTAACATGCTTTACTTCTTTGTAAAATTGATATCTGTTCATTGCCAAGGTCAGGATCAGACACATTTTATGGACTCAGAAATATTCAGTAATTTATTGTTGAATTACAATGGGGATAAGGACATATTTAGAGCATTTACATATTAAACACAATGGTAACAGATGTAATGTAAGAAAAACTTTCTAAATAATGGGGTCAGGATAGGTAAACATAAAATCTTGTCCTTTGTTTCATTCTTTCCTCTCTGCTCCTTCTCAAAGTAAGAAAAAGAATATAATGCAAAAATGGGCAAAGGCATGGAACTTTCAATGCTTGCATCAGTTCTACTTCTTTAATATAGAAATAAGTCTTTTGAAGTATTTCTTCTGTACTTTATTCTAGACACCCCCTCACAAACATAAATAAAACTGTTTTTGAAGAAAGTTTATCTCCATGTTAACAAATTCTGTTTTATTTTTTGCCCCTCATGGGAGCATAAAATAATAACAAAATAATTCCGAATTTTCCAGTTAGTAATAGGGATATTATCAGTCCTAAAAGAAATGGAACCATATGGCAGAAATGGAACCATAATCTATGTCACTAGATACTTTTTCAGAAAGTTATAACTACAATTTCCTGTGTAACAGAGACAGAAAGGATTAATTCAATTCTTCATTTTCTTTATCATCTTCCTCTCATGTTTATTAATTTCCAATAAGATTTTTATAAACATACTGTACTAGATGATCAAGGACTACCTGGAATAATGTAAAATAGGCATATGTAAGGTGTATGGAATCCACAGTGTCCTTTTTTCCATTTTCTCCAGCTGTATTTCCAAATAAGAAAATAAGATAACCCTCCAAGTTTTAACATGTAAAATAGCCATTAGGAAGGGCAGAAAATCCATATTCTAAGCTTTTTTTAAGGTAAGATATGTCTAAAGATATTTGTCACTAGTCTTATTTAAGGCATTGACAAATACAATGAAAATATGCTATTAGATGGGAACATTAAAATGGACTATATCAAGTATCTAAGCATTGGTGAAAGTCTGGGTCTTTTTATTAAAAGACTACTCTTTTTATTTATTGGGGGGGGGAGAACTAAGCACATCTTTCTTCAAAAATCTAGTCCAGAAATATCTACTCTACTCTCATGATAATGGTGTTAATCCATCCATGAAGGTGGAGCCCTCATAAGCTAACTACAAGTTAAGGCCCTATCTTACAACACTATAGCATTGAGGATTAAGTGTGCAACAGACAAACTTTTGGAGACACATTGAAACCAAAACAGTTGTTTAAGAGTTTCTTTAGGGGCTGGCGCCGCGGCTCACTTGGTTAATCCTTTGCCTGCGGCACCGGCATCTCATATGGGCACCAGCTTCTAGTCCTGGTTGCCCCTCTGCCAGTCCAGCTCTCTACTGTGGCCCAGGAGGGCAGTGGAGGATGGCCCAAGTGCTTGGACCCCTGTACCCGCATGGGAGACCAGGAAGAAGCACCTGGCTCCTGGCTTCAGGTCGGCTCAGTGCTGGCCGTAGCGGCCATTTGGGGAGTGGACCAACTGAAGGAAGACCTTTCTCTTTTTCCTCTCTGTCTCTCTCTCTGTCTATAACTCTACCTATCAAGTAAATAAATAAATAAAGAGTTTCTTTATGAAATTTTAAATCTATGGTTTTATTATAATTTTTATATTCAAGTGCCATTTTATCATGAACTAAATCTCATAGATCTATGCACAAAAGGTACCTGGACAGATGTTTACTTTGGCAAAAAAACCAAAAACATTCTTTTTTCTGTATCTGTTCATGAAAGATAAGTGAATATAACAATTTTAGAATAAAATGAGTAAACACTCTATTTCCAAGTGCTGAAAACATTTTTTTTGTTTTCCTTTTCAAAATTTATTTGAACAGCAGAGAGACAGAGAAATCTATCTGCTTGTTCTCTTCCTATGTAACTACAACAGCTAGACAAACGCGAAGAGCCAAAAACTCAGTCTAGATCTCTCACATTGGTGGTAGGGATCCAAATAGTTGAACTATTACTTGTTGCTCCTGCTGTGTAATGCAAGAAGCTGAATTGGAAGTGAAGCCAGAACTTAATTCCAGACTTTCTGATATGGATCACCAGTATCGCAAGTACCATCTTAACTGCTGCACCAAGTGCCTCCCCCTTTCAAGTTAAACTTATTTAGTCATTCCACTGTCATCAGGATTCCATTTCCCTCTGTTTCTGTACTCTAATATTTGTGGTATCAACATCCTCTTAGGTTTTATTTATTTCACTCTAGAAAAGAATGGCTGCTGAAGTTTTCAGTTTTATAACTGCACATTTAATAGTGAAAGTAAAAGACAAATATATGGCTTATGCTGGATTTCCCAGAACAATATACTGTCTTTCAAAAAGTTTACAGTGGTATTCAACTCAAGTCTATTGGTATGAATTGTATCATGAGACAATTCACAAATATATCATTTAATCCAAGAATTTCACTGTTTTTAATCCATGAAGTATTAGAGCCAATTATGCAGGTGTAAGCAGTAGGAAATTCTGATTGGATTAAGTAAACAAAACACTTCCATATTGTTAGGACTGAAAATGGTACTCTTTCCTCTTCCCATGACTTGGCACTGAAAAGTATAATTATATTTGTTACTACACTCACTGTTAATATATTTTGCTCATTAAGTGAAATTCTGGTGTTTATACACAATACATGTTCTCTGGGCATGTGTAGTGTACAAGTAAAACTAATATGACAACCACAATCTCTATTTAAAATCAAATGGTTTTCTTTGGAAAAGAATGTGATGGGTAAACTCATTCTTCAGTGTATATATTTTTTCACAATTTGATTCCAACCTACCATATCAGTTGCATTTCTTACCTGCTAAAGGTTCTGTGACGTGAGAGAGTTCTCACCATGCTCACTAAATGCTGTACCCTTTCATGATTCCAAACTTCTTCAGGTGCTCTTTCCTGTGCTTTACATTCCAGTCTAAAATTGTTTTATATCTTGAAGACTTCTATTCATTATTCCAAATTCATAGACTCTGTCTGAACTTGCTTGAGTCATCCAGTAGAAGTATCCCTATAGAACAGTGAATATGTTTATGATTATACTTTTAGATTATTTTATTGTGATTATTTATACATATTTATTTTGATTATAATTTAATATTTTATTGACTTATTACTGGAGTCCAGCAACAATAGATATTAAGAACATATTCCTAGACTAAATGAAAAAAAAATCTCATACTTCAAAAGAGTGCTTTAGTCTTATAAATATTTTAATGTTATTCATATCCCACAAGAGTGCAAAACAGTGACACAGAAACTCATGAGAAGAATTCACATAATAAATACTGCATCATAAGTTTTACCGCTTGGGTAAGAGTTATTCTGTAACTGATTTTGTAACATACTCTGTATTCTTCTGTCTAAAATATTTATGAATATCTAGTTATTGTTAGAGATTGAGTTTATCTGGAGGATTAACCTTAGCATTTGAAGCATTGCATATATTTTTTCTCATAAGTTGAAATAAGTATTCTCGGATTCTATTTCATAATTTTCATAAATTTCATAATTTAAAAAAAAACCTTGAATTTCATTCTGTTATAAACAAGAATGTCTTGGTTTTGCCTTTACATCATTTGGTGATTAAAAGTACTTGGGTGCATTTAATAAATATCTACTGAATAGCCCTATATTTCTATTGATATATGAGGAATCATAAGTATAAAACTAGTCATGACTTTGTACATGAGTCGCATACATGAAACATTAAATTACCATATAAATTATTTATACTACATTGATATGTATAGTAGAATCAATAAGAGCAGTTAGAGTGGGAGGGATTGATAGGGCCATAAATAATTAGAAATTCAATAATTTGAATTGACAGTACATCTTGAATTTGTTAATTCCAATGAAATTATAGTTAGTTTTTTAATAGTTGATAACAGATCACAATAGTTGCAACTAACTTAATTACTCTCAGAATACTGACTGAGCCCCTCCAAAGCTATTTAGAGAAATGTATGGACTGTACTTATGTAAAGTGAATTTGAGTAAGCAAAGAATTAGATTAGTCCAAAAATGGCAGGACTAATAATTCAGATCTCATGAAAGGTCAAGTAAAGTTTACATATTAGGACATCAGATCCATGTTAGAAGTTGAAGTCTTTATGCCCAGGCATAAAGACATGAGTATGAAAGTAGTTCTCAAAACTTATAATGGGACAATATGATGGATGGATAGTATTAACAAAAGATTCCAGCCAGGTTACATGCTTAGTGATTCTTCTGCAGCATAGATAGGGAAATCAAACTATTGACATCTGAGAGCTCAGTCATACTACATTGGAATTCAGTGACAAAATCTTAATAACACAGAAAGGCGGCTTGGGAGAAATGAGAGACAGAGAGAAAACTAAAGCTCAGAATCCCTTAATTGAAACATTGGTGAAGGCAGCTAGAGTCAATATTACATGACAAGGGCATTGGTTGTTTGGATAACATGTCTTAAATCTGGGTGTTATTATCTCCATACGTTTAACTCTGAGTTGAAAAGCAGGATCAAGACCCAGGATTATAACTAACTAAATTTGGCAGTAGAATGAGGTGAGAAAAGAGAATACTCATAGAAATTGACTTGGCATTGAAATGAAACTGGCTGCTTTTCCTACCAAAACTACCTGGAGGTTTGAAGAACTGATTTGCTGATATGTTAGGAGATTAATTATGAAGACCTATGGTATGAATCAAAAGAGGGGTTTGCAAGGTTGGCAGGCTTTTCAAGTCAGTAAAATTGTGTCTAATATCCAGAATGCATAATGCATTGGAGAGCTCCTAGAGGTGAACCGTGAGCATAAAATATATCTGCACCTAGAGTAACTCAGTGGACTAATAAGGATGTCCAGAGGGTGATGGACACTAAAGTTTGGAATTCAATATATGTTGAAAGTTTACAGAATTTTAAAAACTTGCATTACCTTTTGCATATATAAGATTTGTTAAGTTTTTCAAATTTTCCTTCTGTAGCCATTTCTGAGAATACCTGTAGGTGAGGCAAGTTGTTTTCCACTGCACGTTACATGATCAGCCTTTTAGATGAATAAAGACTTGTAATAAGTGAAATTGATGTCATTCACTACTAAAATATTGATTTCTAGCCTACAAAACAATTCAAATATTCAGAGAAAAAGAAACAATTGACCCAAAATGTAAATTTCATTGAATAGTCTGTCCTCACCTATCTCATCAAAGGATATCTTATCATTGACCTAAAATCTAGAAACTGAACTGGTTGGAAAGGTTCCAGACACTGTAGAGTAGGGGAAGAAGAGTACATGTACTCTTAGACCCTATTCTTATCTAGGAGTCCTAAATTTTATTCTCTTTTATTACTGTAAGTTAAATAAACTAAGTTAAATATCGTAGGGGAAGTTGGCTCCTAAGACACTGTTTGGAATACTTGGAATGCAAATATCCCATATCAGGGAGCCTGAGTTTGAGTCTCAGTTGTTGTCCTGACCCCCAGCTTCCTGTTAATGCACTCTCTGGGAGGCAGCAGATGATCGCTTAGATGGTCGGATCCAAGCCATCTACAATTAATTCCTGGATTGAGTTCCTAAGTCCTAGCTTTGCCTTTCCTGGCCATGTGGGCATTTGAGGAGTGAACCACTAAGTGGGAGCATGGGAGCATTCGTTTTTCTCTCTCTCTCTCTCTCTCTCTCTCTCTCTCTCTCTCTCTCTCCCGTCTCTCTTCTTTCTTTCATTTTATTTTTAATAGATATATTAATCAAGAGATATGTTACCTATCCTGGAGATATTTCCTGGGATTGCCATCCTGACTCCACAAACCTAAGCTCCTTGCTCTCCCCTTGGGTTATGCCACTAGCAACACACTTGGGTAGTGGCAGAGATTTCCCAGATCAAAACAAAACTGGAGCTTCTCCTGGAACTGTTGAGTAGTGACTGGAACTTTTTGAACCCTGTATGAACATTCATCTTCCAAACTAGCCAGGGAGCCAGAGAAAGCAGCACCCCCCCCCCCCAAGTCTTCCCTTGGTGACTGAGCATGTATGAATTTTGTGTCTTTGTGAAGTTTTAAACACTTCCCAAAACTATATATTAATCTACTTATAAACAAAAGTGTGCAGTTTTCTGAGAAAGCTGGTCTGTTTATACCTGAATTTTTGATGATTTAGGGTTCATGACTTCAAACAAAGCAACTTATTCTCTGGTTTCCCTGAGGAAAACATGTCTCATGTTTGATTATTTATAATGTGTAGGATACTCTCAATCCTCTCTGTTCAAAATGTGCTTCCTAGAGCAGCAGCACCAGCTTTCACTGAGGCACTGATAAAATTGTGCTGCCTCAGGTTTGCTCTAACTAGACTTCCAGGGATTGGTATTACATTCAAATTTTTTTAAAGCAATATTTTATTTAGTTGAAAGGGTTACACACACACACACACACACACATACAGAGAGAGAGAGAGAGAAATCTACACAACAAAAACTTGTGGCATAGCAGGTAAAATTTCTTCCTGCAAAACTGGCATCCCATGCGAGTTCTGGTTCGAGTTCTGGCTGCTCCACTTCCGATCCAGCTCTCTGTTATGGCCTGGGTAAGCAGTGGATGATATCCCAAGTTCTTGGGTCCCTGCACCCACTTGTTAGATCTGGAAGAAGCTCCTGGCTCCTGGCTTTGGATCAACCCAGCTCCAGCCATTGCTGTCATTTAGGGAGTGAACCAGCAGATCAAGACATTTCTCTCTGTCTCTTCCTTTCTTTCTGTAACTTTGCTCTCAAATAAATAAAATCTTAAAAAAAAAGAAAAAAATCTAGTTTTAGATAGACAAACTTTTTAAAAGATGTGTTTATTTATTTGAAAGAGAGAGCAACAGAGAAAGAAACAGTGAGAGAGAGAGAGAGAGATAGTGAGAGAAAGAGAGATGGATCTTCCATCTGCTGATCTACTCCACAAATAGCCTCAACATCAAGGACTAGGCCAGGCTGAAGCCAGGAGCCAAGTTTCCATCTTGGTCATCCAAGTAGGTACCAGGTACCCAGTACTTGGGCAACTTTCAGCTACCTTTCAGGTGTATTAACAGGAAACTGGACTGGAAGGAAAGTTGCTGAGACTCAGATTGGCTTTCTGATAGGAGATTTAGCAATTACAGGAAGCAGATTAATCTGCTGAGCTACAACACTGGCCCCAGGGAGAAATTTTGTGTGCATTTATATGGTAGTAATTCTAAAATTATTTTTACTGGTTGACATAAGCATATTAGGAAAGTTCATGGAAATACATATTATGAAAAAAAATACACATGGATTTTTTTATTTATATATTTAAGATTTATTTATTTATTTATTATTTGAAAGGCAAGGTTACAGAGAGGTTTAGGCAGAGAGAGAGAGAGAGAGGTCTTATATCCATGTTTCATTCCTCAAGTGGCAGCAATGGCCAGAGCTGGGCTGATCTGAAGCCTGGAGCCTGAAACTTCTTCCAGGTCTCCCACATGGGCACAGGGGCCCAAAAACTTGAGCCATCCTCTAATGCCATCCCAGGCCACAGTAGAAAGCTAGATTGGAAGTGGAGCAGCCAGGACTTCAAACAGTGCCCATGTGGAATGCCAACGCTTCTGGCTGTAGTTCCACCCACTACATCACAGTGCCCAGCACTGCATGGCTTTTAAAAATGTTTTGCACCCAAAAAGCTTATATTTAATTACATTTTTATCAACTTTTTAAAAATACCCTCATATAGAGAAGCTCATGGTTATGCTAACTCAGTTCTCTTTTAGCTTATGTATCCATTGGAATATATATTTTGAGTATTATAGATAGTAAAACCATAGCAATATGCTAAAATGAGAAAGAAAACATTGCTATTTTCCCCTTTATTTCTCTAAGCATTTCTTAGAAGGAAACAATGAACTAAGTCAACGCAAGCAGCTGTTTGCCTATAATTATAATTTCCTTGTGTTAGGGAATTACACCTGTGTAATAGTTCATTATAGGATATTATAATTTTGATTTTACAAGCAAAATGTCTCATTTCCTCACAGGAAGAATAGAAGTTTTCTTATATGTGTTTACTAAACCTCCTAAGAGAGTTTCTTCACTGTCTTTGTCAATAGCAACATTACTTGGGAAATAAAGCTCAATGGGCTTGTTAAATACCCATCTTGCTCTTGGTTTTTCTCAGTCATTTCTGTTATGTGGCAATCTTCTGGGAATACTCAAGAGTTGAATGAAAGGTGCCACAATTACCAAATATGTTACATCCTAGCTAAATTATAAGTTTTTATAATGCAATTACAAACTGGCAAATGAGCATTATAAGACAGTAAATAATGTGATTCCAAACACCATAGAAAAGGGAATTTTTTTCTTAAGCAAAGGCAACAAAAGGAGACTAAAGCTAAAATATATGGCAGAGGAATCATATTCATGACAGTCAGAGATCTAAAATCACCGAGTCTAAACTACCACTTCCATTATAGATTCCTAGAGTGTCTGAGACTAAAATGACGATCAACTCCTGGAAAGTTGAAGAATCAAGATGCCCATGAAAAGCATTTGAATTGTATTCATTCTCCACATGGTATGATATTGAGTAACACATTCTCGTATTTTTTATGTTTAGTTGAATAAGGACATTCAGGAAATTAAGAATTTCATAGTGTTTGAAAGACATGGATTATTGTGTTAGAAATAATTGGATAGATAGCATGATATTTATCAAGCCTCTAGAAAATAGTGAAGAACAAACAAAACACACATACAAAAAAAATCCAAAACAAACCCTTCATTTACGGCTATCAGAGACATCAGCCTCCAAATGATACTGATTCTGATTTTCAGTGACAGTAGATATTTTTATGTCATAGGCACGTAAGGTATCAATGAAATACGAGCAAAGAAACAGAATTATGGGGGCTGGCACCACGATGCACTAGGTTATTCCTCCACCTGTGGCTCCTGCTTCCCATATGGGTGCCAATTCTAGTCCCGGTTGCTCCTCTTCCAAACCAACTCTCTGCTGTGGCCTGGGATAGCAGTAGGAGATGGCTTCGGATCGGCATAGCTCCGGCCGTTGTGACCATTTGAGGAGTGAACCAATGGAAGGAAGACCTTTCTCGCGGTCTCTCTCCTTCACTGTCTGTTGCACTACCTGTCAAATAAATAAATAAAATATTTTTAAAAAATGAAACAGAATTATGAAGCTCAGGACATATCACACTAATCAGTATTCTCAGTTCACAGGAAAGGGTAGCTGCATATTTCAGTTCTACAAAGTGTTTCAGCCCAACGATTACAACCCTTCCTTACGTAGGTGTTAGAAGAAATATAGCTGCAATTCTATAGCATCATTTTTAAAAGCTTATTCATTTTCTTTCTTTCTTTCTTTGAAAGACAAACAGATATGCAGAGACATCTTAGTGGCTGGTTCACTCCCCAATGCCTGCAACAGCCAGAATGAAGCCAGGAACAAATAACTTAAAATTGGTCTCCCATGTGAGTGGTAGGGATCTAACTGCTTGAGAAGTCACTTGCTGCATGTAAAGGTGCACATAAATGGAAAGCTGTAATCAGAAGTGGAGCCGGAATTTGAACTCATGCACTTCAATATTGGAAGCATAGCAAGCACTGTGCATCTCATAATTTTCTTAAGCCTATTTATCTTAAACATTTTTTTCTCCCCAAATCACCAACTTCTCCAAAAAAGAATGAAAGAAAATGTTGCAGGAATTTGAAATTTGGCTTTATATTGTTTATTCCACAGCACAAAAGTATATAAAACATCTCTTCATGGCTCTTCTAAATCTCTCTAGCTGCTTCTTCACCTACTTAGGACACTTTCTTTCTTCTTTTTTTTCATGAAAATTCTTGGGGCCAGTGCTGTGGTTAGCAGATAAAGTTGCCACCTGCAGTGCCAGTATCCTATGTGGGCATTAGTTTGGGTTCTGGTTGCTTCACTTCCAATCTGGCTCCCTGCTAAGGCCTGGGAAGGCAGTAGAGTTGGGCCCTGCACCCACATGGGAGACCTGGATGAGGCTCCTGGCTCCTGGCTTCAGGTAGGCACAGCTCCAGTCATTTTAGCTATTTGGGGAATGGAGCAGCAGATGGAAGATCCCTCTCTCTCTCTGCTTCTGCCAATCTGTAAAACTTTCTTTCGAATAAATAAATAAATCTTTTTTTAAAAAAAGAAAATTATCAATTTTTTCAGTATTTTTATGGTATAATTCTTCCTCAACTATTCCATTAGTGCACTCTCTGTTCTGTTGGTCTGTTGTGGCATTACCCATCACAACAACATTTAAGATGAAAAGCAGTGCTATTTTGTATACTTGGGGATGTCCAACAGGAGACCCTGAGGATGACTTTGCCTCAGAATGTCTGAGGACTCATCTGGGAAAGCCGTAAATGACTCATAGATTGGATAAGCTTGAGGTTCCTTTACTGCTTTACCTGGTAGCCTGCTGACTTTGCCTCACTCATTCCTTTCTGAAAAAGCAAAAGGCTCTTCTGTAATTTCCTTCACTACCTCTTCTTGGGACAACCATGTTCTGGTGACTCTTTGTGGTCTAGTGTTTCTCCTCTTGGGAATTGTAATAACTATCTTTTCTATGGCAAACCTCTCCTGAGCTGCTGGTCTCCCTACACCTGAAGAAAATAAAATATACACTTCATAAGTCTCTAATTTTGTAGTTTGCACATCCCTATAACAAAACTTTGAAGAAACAAATTCCAAATACTTGTTTCTCACTTGACAGTTGATCGATTTCAGTGTATCACCTATTGATTCCATTATCTTATCCCTTGTTTTTCCAGTCCCTCCTCTAACAATATCACAATACAAATATTAGGTTTTTGTCCATGCTAACAGATTATGTTTACATATAAAAAATCTGAGTTTTCAAAGACAAAATAGCTGATTTGAACAGGTCTGGAATGACTATTTTGTGAGGACATTGAAAATATAAATATAATGAGAGCCCAGTGTTTGCACACAAGTATTGTGAGTGCATTCACATAGTCTCAGCATTGTTGCGTCATCCGCAGGAACGTTAGGCACCTTTTCTGGTCAAAAAGGTCGAATCGTTTTTGACAGTATGTTCTGCTCAGGATCCTTACGATCATTCATATCTTTTGACAACATCTTTGCATCCTGGATCTTTTTCCAAGGATTTGCTTTCACAAATAAATTATAAAAATAAATTAGTCAGTCCTAAAGGATACACATATTATCATGTAATATTCTTGCATTTTATGAACTGGAAAAAAAGACTTAAACATTGATTTTTTTCTTAATAGAAAAGACTGATGGAAATTCCAAGGAGTTTTATGGGCTTAGGATGATTATTTTGGTAACATTGTCAAAACTTTTAATTAATGTTCTCAAGGTCACAGACTTTGTCTTTGGGCTTAGAGGTAATTGGACCAAGCTCTAATGAGAAGTGATTTGGAAGATTATATGGGCAGGGTGGTACAGAGTAGGAAGCTGGCACCTACTGTGAAGCCAGGATTGAAAAGCTGAGACTTAAGAGAGTCTCCGATCATTAAATATCTGTAAAGTGAGTATGGTCCATATTTTCCAGGGTGCTATGTAAGGATGGGTGAGACAAGGGAAAAGACAAGAAGATATTGAAGACAAGGCAATGGGATGATAATTGTTTTGGTTTGTATTGTTTTGATTAAAGAGGCCTTACCATTCATGCCTTCAAATATGGTGTTCTTATTCAACAGATATTTTTCTTGCGTAACAGATATAAGTACTTCAATTGGTTACATAAAAGCATTGAAGCCTGAACATTAAGACTTCTATTTAGTGAGAGTTGTTTTGCTATTTGATATGAAAGTATAAAGAGCTGTACATTTTAAGTGAGATTCATACTTCTGACTAATCAGAAATAATAACAACGGAAATGTCAGTCTGCATGGATTTGACATAGGGTGCCAAAGAGTAAGCCATGAGAGTCTGCACAACTTTCATTTGCTGCATTCCATGCCTTTTTATCAGAAACCATTATTTTTTATACAGTATGAATATAGCATTTCAAAACATCATCTGATTTGCAAAATAAAAAGCTGTCAATTTGGGCATTCACTTGTTATTAAAAAGAACTGACAGAATCTCATTTGAGAGCCAGGTGTGGTGCCTTTTTAATACAGGTATTTACATGTATTTGCTTTTGATGTAGAAACAAGCTCTAGAGGAAATCACTCATTTGTTTATTTTTATTACAAACAGCATGCCAATTATTACCCCTGAATTTTTATTTTCCCATGTTAAATTATATTGCTTTTTGACAATATTTGTTTCTCCTTCCTATCATGTATCTTGTTGCAAATAGGTTGCCATGTGACTTTTGTAGCCTGAATTTAAGGGTGAATAAAAGAGATATTTTTCTCTTTAACCGATCTTTAACAATTTCTTTTTCTCTCCATCACCACCATAATGCTCTAGCTATTGGTTAGTCTTTCCATCAGAGTCCCTGAAGTGAAGATGATTAAACAGTGTAAGCAACATTCTTATATAAATACAGTGTAGAATTTATAGAATAGACCTTGATTCTACTAAGGCATTTAGATGTGAGGGGTGTTACTTTGACAGAGCCTGATCCATACAGTAGCTACTGTTTAAAAGAGGTGAGTGCTTGGTCTAGAAATTAAGATATCTGTTAAGATACCCACTTCCCATATCAGAGCACTTGGGCTTGATTCCTGACTATCTCTGTATTCTAGCTTCTTGATAACTGAAACCTTTGGAGGCAGCAAGTGCTCAGCTCTTAGTTTCAGTCCAGTCTAGGCTGGCCCAGCCCCAGCTGCACAGACATTTTAGGAGTGAAGCAACAGGTGGGAGCTCATATACTGGAGAGAAAGAGAGAGAGAGAGAGAGAGAGAGAGAGAGAGAGAGAGAGAGAGAGAGATTGTTTTAAAGGTAAAATAGCTTAACAAAAAAAAGACAGACTAGATCCCGAATGTCTTTCTATCTGGATGTGTACGGAAGAAAGGAGTAAAACATGATCTAAATGATCTCAGCATCGTGAAGAGTAAGTACTCCAGCTTAGAGTGGTGCAGGAGAAAACGAGTTCATCTGGATGGGGTGGGCGTTGTGGCACAGTGAGATAAGTCGCTGCTTGGGATGCCCACATCCTGTATCAGAGTTGGGCTTGATTCTCAGGTATTCATCTTTCTAACTCGCTTCAATCTAATGCAACTGTGAAGGCAGGGGATAATGGACCCAGGCTTGGGTGCCAGCCACCCATATGGGATACCCGGATGCCATTGTAGGTCATTTGTTTCTTCTTGACTCAGTCTGCCCTGTTGCAGTTATTAGGGGAGTGAACCAGTGGATGAAAAAAGCTGTTTCATGCTTTCTGTCACTCTGACTTTCAAATGAAAAAAATAGGTCTTAAAACAAAACAAAACAAAACAAAACAGAAGAACTTCACTCAGGCAATATCTCCACCTTTCAAGTAAATCTTGAATTATCTAAATGTATGCAGTGTCCGTCCACGATGTGATAATACATTTTATCGCTATGTGTTGTTATTTAATTTATATATTGCATTGATAATGTTTTATTCAACAAACATCTTTTAAAGATCTGGTTCAAGGCTGGCACTGCAGATCAATAGGCTAATCTTCTGCCTGCGGCCCCGGCACACCAGGTTCTAGTCCTAGTTGGGGCACCGGATTCTGTCCCGGCTGCTCCTCCTCCAGTCCAGCTCTCTGCTGTGGCCGAGGAAGGCAGTGGAGGATGGCCCAGGTCCTTGGGCCCTGCACCTGCATGGGAGACCAGGAGAAGCACCTGGCTCCTGGCTTCGGATCAGTGCAGCACGCTGGCCGCAGCGGCCATTTGAGGGGTGAACCAACGGAAAAAGGAACACCTTTCTCTCGCTCACACTGTCCACTTTGCCTGTCCAAAAAAAAAAAAAAAAAAAAAAAAAAAAGATCTGGTTCACATAACACCCTTCTTTGAATGTATCTAATCTGCTGTAGGTTGTGTACCTAATAAGTGAATTAGTAAGAATTTCAAAAGATGCAGTGGAGCTCTAATCAACACAAAATTTTATCTGCAAATACTTCCATCTCTGACCTATAATATCTTGTGAAGCATTAGTAAAAGCACTGTATATATGAAATACATGAAATTTGTGTACCTTGAATTGTTTTTTAAAAGTAAATAAAATAGAATCAAAGTTAAAAAAAGGAAGAAAGCAGGTTTTAAATGCTTGTATTGGTGATGATGAATGTGTTCATTGATTCGTGGTAATGAGGAAACAACACTATATACATATAACAAACCATCATGCAGCACACCTAGAACATATTCCATTTTATTTATTAATAAATGTTTAAAATAAAAATTGAATCTTAGGGTGTGTTGTGATGCAGGGGGTTAGGCCACTGCTTGTGATGCTGGCATCCGATATGGATGTCGTTTGAGTCTCAGCTACTTCATGTCAAATCCAGCTCTAGTCTAATGTGCCTGAGAAAGCTGTGAAGGATGGCCCAAGTGCTTGGGCCCCCACCACTCATGTAGGAGATCCTAATGAAGATCCTGGAGCCTGACTTTGACCTGACCCAGCCCCGGCCATTATAATACTACTATACATGTAAAATAATAGTCATCATTTAAGTGTATACACACATAAAGAAATACTTCTCTATAGAGTCATCTCTATTGGTATTAATCTAAATGTGAGTGCAAACTGGTCTCTCCAGTTTGAATCTATTAACAGAAGTATCTTTCTAGCTTCTTTCCCTTGCTCATCTGTAGCATCTCACCCTTGCAATAAGAACCCCAACCACCACCAGCTGCCATCTATTTACTTAGACAATGACCATTAATTTATTGCATAGTAGAATAATACGCTCAGGGAAAAAA
Organism: Lepus europaeus; assembly: GCF_033115175.1. NCBI lineage: Eukaryota > Metazoa > Chordata > Mammalia > Lagomorpha > Leporidae > Lepus > Lepus europaeus. Next base: position 78,893,772 of record NC_084839.1, on the reverse strand, counting down.
CTTTATAACCTAGGTTAAAGTGCTTTTGGGCAGGGCCAGCATTGTAATACAGTGGTTAAACTGCTGCTTGCAACAGTGGCATCCCATATGAATGACAATTTGAGTCCTGTGTTATCCTTCCCATCCAGCTCCCTGCTAACGTGCCTGTGAAGGCAGCAAAAGATGAGCCAAGTAGACCGGCCCCTGCTGATCACATGGGACATGAGAGACCTGGAAGGAGTCAGGCATCTGGCTTCAGCCTGGCCCAGCCCTGGCTCTTGCAGCCATTTGGGGAGTAAACCAGTGCATTGAAGATCTCTCTCTGTCTTTCCCTCTTTCTCTGTAACTCTACCTTTCAAATAAATGAAATATTTTTTAAAATACATGATTATGAGCAATTCTTTTTACTTCTAGTCATGCAGTTTTCACTGATTCCTGAGGTTAATTAGGTTAATGACTTTTACCGCTTCTCATTTCAGTGGTGGGGCTTGTTCAGGTGGAAGCCAGGAGCCCAGAGCTCCATCAGGGTGTCCCTCATAGGTGGCAGGGGCCAAAGGACATGAAACATCCTCCACTTTGCTCAGTGCTTTATGAAGTAACTGGATCAGAGGTGGAGCTGCTGTGACTCAAACTTGTCCTCTAATATGGGATGCCACTCTTGCAGGCAGCAGCTTAGCCTGCCCCAACATAATGTCTGCTGTGATTCTGTCTTTAAACACTTTTTTTCTTTTTACCTCTTTCTACCTCATTATTCAAGCTCATTGATTCTTTCCATGGCTAATCTAATACCAAGTCTATCAAAGACATTTTTTATTTTTCTTACAATGTTTTCACTCCATTTTTTCCCTACAATTTCCACTTCTTTTTACATAACCCATGTTCTTTTCTATGTTGTACATTTTCTCGATTACAGCTCTTAACATATTAAAAATAGTTACTTTACATTCTTTAGATATGATCCGTGTCATATCTAAATTGGGTTCTGATACTTGCTCTGTCTTTTCAAATATTTTTCCCTCTTAACTTTTAGCATAACTTCTAATTTACGTTGAATGACAGAGATGATGAATTTGATAATATGAAGTGCAGTATGGAATCTTTAATGTGAGGTTTTTTTTACTTCGCTAGCATTCAAGTTATATCTAATGCTTTTTATAACTATAGGTGTCAGAGGCTTCTGAATGTTCCAGAGTTCTTGCTTTTTTTTTTTTTTCTCCCTAAATAGAGTCTACTTGCAGCTGTTGCAGCTGTTATTATACTAGATTCCTATTGATGCGGTGGGAAGGTGTGCGGGAGGTAAATCATTCCATATCCTATGATTAAATCTTAATCTCGGGGCCAGCACCATGGCTCACTTGGTTAATCCTCCACCTCCGGCACCAGCATCCCACATGGGTACCAGGTTCTAGTGCCGGTTGCTCCTCTTCCAGGCCAGCTTGCATTTGATGGTTTGCATTTCTTGGCATTTGATGGTTTGCATATTGTATGAGTATGTTTCCCAAGGGCTCTTATGCTTATAGTTTGGTACCCGGTATGAAGGTGTTGAGATAGTGGAACCTTTAAAAGGTGAAACATAATGAGAGGTAATTAGAGGTCATGAATGAACTGATGCTGGTCTCATAGAGTAGATTGGATATCACAAGAATTGAGTTAGTTTTTGCAGGTGTATTAATTTGAAGCAAGGTTACCCCACATGATTGTATTGTACCTGAGTGAGTGCGAATAAAGGAGCACCATACACCGATAAAATCAGATGGTCCTTTATTGCCGGCGGTGGAGAGTGGGCTGATGCCCTAAGGAACTCTCAACCCTGAAACCCAAAGCAACAGGGTTTATAAAGGCAAAAAACGCAAAATCGGGAGGGGAATACATAGTTACTGGGGTCAAGCTGACCTAAAACCTATGTGAAACTAATATCAATTATAATCTTGACATTAATCCAAGTATTGGATTTAATCATATGTAGGACATAGACAAATTACATTTTTATCATTAACCCAGGTACAGCTTATCCACTTCCAAGCTTGAGCAATCATGCTAGGGAGTTTCTATGCTTTGCCAAGAATGATGTAGTTGACTGCTATTGTCTGACTGTTTAAGATCATAGTTTCAGACCAGAGTCTCATGGTGGCGGCGGGGAGGGGGTGCCTTCCCAGAATGGTGTCTCAGGTGCTCCAGAATGGAGTCTCTACTGTCAAGATGTTACTTCAATCGGTCCCCTCTGAACACAGGAGTTTTCTTATCTGCTTCTCCAAAACAGTGTGATGCAGCCAGGGGATGCTTTGCTGAGGCTGGTGCCTGGCTTCTCTGGATCTTTTGTGAGCAAGAGGTCCCTGGTGTGGTTATTCCAGGCTCTTGTCTCTTTGTTAAAGAATTCAAAGAGGAGCAATGCAGGTATACAAGAAAGTAGGATTTATTTAAAAAGATAGTGTACACTCAGACAAGGTTGAGGGAAACCTCTCTTCAAGAGGAAAGAAGGGTGGTTGCTTCCATCAAAGTTCAGGTCATAGAGCAGGGGATGGTGGTGTAATTGAGTGGGGGATGGTGCTGTATTTGAGCACACAAAGAATATAGGGTTTGAGGTGGTTTTTGAGTACTGCTCAATCCTGTGTCACTTTTCTTTCTGGGTAATTTTGAAAGTTTCATGGCATCCACATGTGGGGCTGCAGCACACATGTGGTCATAATGATGTCTAATGCGTGATGAGAACTGAGGCTCAAGAGGATACTGAGGAATGGGTGTGTCACACTTTCAACCAGGATAGATCAGAATGAAAGGGGCCATGGTGGTTTTGTAAGGGGCTCCTGCACAAATGCTGCTGGCATTCTCTCAGCTCCTCCCCACTAGCTTCCTGCCTGTCCACATCACTTTCAATGATCAGAATAGTGAGCCAAATAAGCCTCTTTTCTTTGTACATTAATCACAGTCTGATAGTTGGTGATAGTAGCAGAAAAGGAATTAACATAGCTTTTAACCATATTTAACATAGCTTTAATTAACATAGTTTTTTGGTGGTTTCTGGATGTAAAGCCTAAAAAAGCAAAGAAATCCCCTCAAGATTCTCTCATGGTAGTTCATATTTCATCTTCACTAATGAACCAAAATGCCTACTTAAATGCTCTCATTATTGCACGAGTCCAGTAGTGTCTGCTGCATTTAAGATCTCTGTTGTGATTCTATGTACAAATGGTCCTCATTTAACTTATGGTAGAGTTGTGTTTTCATCATAAGGTGAGAATATTGTAAGTCAAAATTGTGTTTAACACATCTAACCAATATAGTATACTGTAGATTATTGGTTGTATACCCATGTGATCCTGTGACTGACTGGGAGCTATATCTCCCTGCCACTGCCCAACATCATGAGAGAATACTGGACTGAACATCACTTTTTCTGGGAAAAGTACAAAATTCAAAATGTATAGTTTCAACTAAATGCATATTACTCTTAAAAATCTTAAGTTGGGGGCCAGCGCCATGGCTCACTTGGTTAATCCTCCACCTGCAATGCTGGCATCCCATATGGGTGCTGGGTTCTAGTCCTGGTTGCTCCTCTTCCAGTCCAACTCTCTGCAGTGGCCCAGGAGGGCAGTGGAGGATGGCCCAAGTGCTTGGGCGCCTGCACCTGCATGGGAGACCAGGAAGAAGCACCTGGCTCCTGCCATATGTGGAGTGAACCAACGGAAGGAAGACCTTTCTGTCTCCAGGTAGTCATTGTCTATGACTCTACATGTCAAAGAAATCAATTAAAAATTTTTTAAAAAAAATTTTCAGTTGAACCTTTATAACTCAACAACCATTGTCACTTCCTATTGTCAATTGATGGTTTCTACTGCAACTTCAATTCTCCAAAAGTTGCAAAAAATAGACAATAATATTCAGTTTGTTTTTTTTTCTTATGGTGGAAGAGATCAACAACTTTGGAGTCTTTTTGTTTATCAGAGCTGAAACTAGTAATCTCCACATGTCAGTTTTTTCCCTCAATTAAAACAACCAATTTTTTTTCAGCATCCTTACTAAAATTTTGTAATGTATCTCAAGTCCTTGTCTTAATATGGTAATGCTGACGGTAAACATATTATATAGGATACTTGAAGAAATTTAGAGAATTAATTTTTCTAAAATTCTTAGAATTTTGTTTAGTGTATAATCAGATGTATTTGAATATGAGCCATTTACTGACATTATTACTAATAAGGAAGATAAAACATACAAACTTGCTTGACTTAAGGATGAGAATTCTTATATTTTGTGGTCCTTACTATTTTCTACCATGTTTGGTTACTCTCTTTTCCTTCTCTTCCTCTTAATGATTCACCTCCCTTTTCCTCCAGTTCTCATCCCTTGTCCATCACAGTGTCAGTCTCCTTGATTTTCCATCTTCCATATGTCGTTTTCTTTTGAATTGGGACCATTATCCTATTAAATTTTAGCCCACACTAAATGCATTCCCTTTGTCTCATAAACATGAGCTCTACCAAGCATAGTATAATATCATTACATATGTTTTAAATTGCCTTTTGTGAAAAACTAAACTACCTAAAATTTTGAGGAAAAAAAAGTATGTTAATAGTGTTTACTTTTCCCCCCTGACGGGACTGCAGTACACAAAAGTATTTGGAAATGGAAAAAGTTAGAGGTGCTAAATTTCAACTGCCATAGTTTTACTTTCAGTTCCTGAAGATCTCCCCTCACAAGAACCACTCTTCCTGGAAGAACAGATATTGGATCATTGTTATAATAATTAACTATGTGCTAATAGAAGATAGGCCTATAAATCTAAGCTAAGAACTTCCAAGATACCATTCAGTTGATCTGTGTGTGTGTTCTTGTTTTTTTAAATTCTCGCTCAAGTGCATGGTGAGCATACTGCATTTTTAAAGAGAAAAAAAAATGGTTGAAAAGAGAAGTGCCAAAGGTAGAAAAAAATTCCTGACGTTTGAAGTATTGTCTTCCGAATTTTCCAAGGAAGGGACATAGAATGCAGAACTTTGTCAGCACAAGGTTAGAGCAAAACAGTAATGAATGAGCATGAGCTGAAGCCAAGGTTGGCCCAGTAATAAATGAGAACTATCATCTCTGTATTACTAGAAATAATAGTTTCTAGTGCTCCACAAATCTACAGTAAGACATGTCACATTTATGTTTTCCTTTTGAGTATTTTGAAGGAGCAGAGTTGAAATTTAGTTTCAACATTAAAACCTTGACATATTATGTCAATGTGTAGAGATAGCAACCATTTATTTGTATGCAATTATTTACCAACACAATATTTGAAGTTATTCAGCCAAATAGAAGCATAACAAATTTTATCAATACTCTTGTCATATACACAATTGAATAGATATATAATGCACTTCTCATCTTTTCCCAGTGTGTCCAAATTTTAAAGTCATTTTGTCATTCGAAAGCATAATATTTGAAACCTTACTGATCATGACTTTGGGTTTTAGAATATGTCTCTGGAATGAATTTGACTTCAGTTCAGAAAATGTCAAAATTTAATTTTAAAATAGCTATTCTAATTCCTGTCTATTCCTCACAACCTTCTGTTAAGATGTTTTTTCCCTACTACTACTGTTGGCATGTGTTAAATTAATAATTCAAAAAATGCACTATTTAGGGATAAATCCAACAAAATAGAACTACATATAGTTTTTTTCTGTCAGCAAACCCTAAAAACTTGGTTTTGTATTAGGAAGCTAATTTGTAGCAAAATGCCAACAGTGGCTACATTTTTTACTTGTAACATTAGAACAAATTTTAACAAGAGACTTTTTTGAATACAGGGAAGCTGGATGCATGCAGAAATCAATCTAAATGTCCAGATGAAAATTGTGTTTTTAAAAATGCACTGCGCAGCATGATTTCTAATGTCATGAATATTCTCCATTTGGATACCATAAATGCAAAAATACCCATGACATTCAGACCAAGTACAATCCAAGTGCTTGAGTTGAATTGTGTGTGATTGCTAGCTTTTCTCAAATCTCTCAGTGCTTTACTTAAAATGAAAATAGTTTCTGTAAGAAAATATCTGAGTCATGTTATTTTTCTCAAAGCTGGTCACAATGACTTTAGTGGAGACTATACTTAGTGTGTTTAGAATTTATGACGTGCTTTTTTCACATTTGTTCTTGATCTTTTGTTTATTGGTAGAATAAAAATTTCAAGAAAGTAATTCCTTAATTATCTAGAGGAAAAAATATCAGTATTCAATGTACATTAAATTATTGTGAGGTCTAGATTAAGTCTAAGTGTGATATACAAATACATATCTTTTCCTAGAAGCTTTTTTATCGTGATATTTAAATTACTTAGATAAAGTAAATAATTACAAGCAAAATTTTGTAAACAGAATGTTGATCTGTAGGGCAAGCATTCTAATATTAAGATGCCACTTGCAGTGTCAGCATCCCATATCAGAACTCAGGCTTGAGTTCTAGCTGTTTCACTGCTGATCCAGCTTCCTATTAATGCACCTGGGAAGGAAATGGAAGTTGGCCCCAGTACTTGGTTCCCTAACGTATCCCCATAGGAGGGTGCTTCCAGTCTCAGGAGCTCCAGTTCCTTGCTAATGCTCCTGGGAGAGCAGTGGAAGGTGGCACTTGGGCCCTTGAATCCAGATGGGAGACCTGGAATAAGTTCTTAGCTCCTGGCTTTAGATTAGCTCAGCTCCAGCCATCCTGGCCATCTGGGGAGTGAACCAGTATATGGAAGATCTCTCTCTCTCTTCCCTGTAAGTCTGCCTTTCAAATAAATAAATAAATCTCTTTTCAAAGGAAGTTCTCAAAAATATTGCTTGAGATGCCCACAGTCCATGTTGAAGTGCCTGATTGAGTCCTATCTCCTCCACTTCCAATCCAACTTCTTGCTTATGGGCACCCTGGGAGGCAGCAGGGGATGGTTCAATTACTTGGGCCCTTGCAACTGGTGTGGCAGACTTAGACTGAGTTCTGAGCTTCTGGCTCATTCCCCACTACAGACATTTTGGGGGTGAGTCAATACATGGAAGATCTCTGACTGTCTCTCTGTTTCTCTACCTGCCTTTCAAATAAAAATGAAAATAAATTTTAAAAATTAAGGAAAAAATGAATACTTGTTGACTTGAAAAGTTTCACTTTCCTTTCACAGATTGCAATCATCCATTCCATGGTAACATTCCATTGTTTGCATGTCTGTGTTTTTCAGGAAATTGCACTCCATTCGGCTCTTCACAGTAACTTTAATATTGCCCAGCTGATCATTTAAAAGTGGAGAGGCCGGCGCCACAGCTCAATAGGCTAATCCTCTGCCTTGCGGCGCTGGCACACTGGGTTCTAGTCCCGGTCGGGGCACCGGATTCTGTCCCGGTTGCCCTTCTTCCAGGCCAGCTCTCTGCTATGGCCAGGGAGTGCAGTGGAGGATGGCCCAAGTGCTTGGGCCCTGCACCCCATGGGAGACCAGGAGAAGCACCTGGCTCCTGCCATCGGATCAGCGCGGTGCGCCAGCCGCAGCACGCCGGCCACGGCGGCCATTGGAGGGTGAACCAACGGCAAAAAGGAAGACCTTTCTCTCTGTCTCTCTCTCTCACTGTCCACTCTGCCTGTCAAAATAAATAAATAAATAAATAAATAAATAAAAAAGTGGAGAGCAGTGTGACCCCATTCTCTATAAGATCATGTTTGCAATATTATCAAGGAAAGAAGTCAAATATTAAAATATGAGGACAACTTTATACCCTTTAACTAACATTTAAAAAATATTGCTTATGAGAACTTGCTAAGGATAACACATCTGAATTTTATCTTCTTTTGAAATTTCTGTAGAACCCCAAAATAAAGTTACTTATTACTCTATAAATTCCTATGTGATAGAACAGAGAAGCAAAACATTACTTTTTTTTTTTTTTGGCCTTGTAAAGCACTGAAAATTTTTTATTCAACATGCTTGTCTGACTATATAAATCTCTATGCCTGGGATGCACATTTAGCACAGTGGTTAAGACAATTCTTGGGATGCACACATCTCATATCTAAGTGACTGAAACCTGGTTCCAGCTTCCCGCTAATGAACATCCTGAGAGGCAGCAATGGATCACTGAAGTACATGGGTCCCTGCCACCTGTGTGAGAGATCCAGAGTTTTGGACTCCTGGCTTTGGCCTGGCTTCGGCCTGGCCATTTGGGCATTTTAGAGAATGAACCAGCAGTTGAAAGATCTCTTTCCATCTGTGCATCTATTTGATTCTCTATGTCTTTCTGCATTTCAAATAAATATAAATTAAAAAAAAAAACTCTATGCCTAAATTTTTCTTTATGTTAGTTTTATTCTTAAGGTTGTTCATTAAGTAATGTGTTGAATAACCTCATTGATGTATATTAACTCCTTATTTGATGATATTTATGCTTTTTTTTTAAATTATTTTATTCATTTGAAAGACAGAATTAGAGAGAGAGGGAGAGCCAGAGAGAGAGAGAGAGAGAGAGAGAGAGAGAGAAATGATAGCAAAGGCAAAAATTGAGTTCATCTGAAGCCAGGAGCCAGGAGCTTCCTCTGGGACTCCAATGTGGGTGCAGAGGCCCAAGGACTTGGGCCATCCTCCACTGCTCTCCCAGGCCACAGCAGAGAGCTGGATCAGAAGAGGAGCCGCTGGGACTCAAATCGGTGCCCATATGGGATGACGGTGCTTCAGGCTGTGGCTTTAACCCGCTGCACCACAGCGCTGACCCCTATGCTTCTAACTCTTTAAAAACTCATTCAAATAGAATAAAAATTTTGTAGTTCCAAAGCACTAAGGAAAACATCTGCATAGACATAGTGTCAGAAGCAGAAAGGGATTACTCTGTGCAGTAATTATCTTGAATCTATATCAATTTAATATTGAACTTAGAAACCTCTTTATCTGGACACTAAGAAAAATCCCCTTTATTGAATATTCAATTATTCAATCAATATAAAATTATCAAATGTTCTTTAACTCTCCAAAAATGAGTGTAAATTTATTAGTCTATAAACTAAACAATATTTGTAATTACTCTGAATTCTAACTGACTTAGAAACATTTGGTAATATGATGATGAAAAGGGTTCAAAGTCAATTTTCTAATATGATTTTTCTTGTTTCCTTGAAGACTTAATCTTCATTAGTCTATTCTATAGCTTAAATCCATTCATTTTGACCAGAATAAATATTTCCACACAAGTAAAGCAACAGACACAATTAATATAAGCTAACAACTATCTTACTTAACATGTTTATTCCATGCTTTTGGAGTTATTTTTGAAGATATGATTGAAGAATTTTTTAAAAAATATTCATTAAAGCAAACAGAACTAACTCATCTGTTGCAGTATCTCAAATTTGTGTTTATGTCAACGAGAAACAAAAGCTGTTGTTCTCTGTAGCTACTTTTATGTTGGTCTAACTGTCAGACTTTGATTTTCTATGCATTCCTGTTTTAAATGTCTATTACTTGTATCAGATGTTGTGGTTAAGCTTGTAGTTTTTTCAAAGCTTTATTTTAGAATTTGTGATTCTTTAGTAAAGTCTGAGTAAAAGTGAGCCTGTGAACAATTATTTCCCAATGATCCACAGGGTCTAATATGAATGTATATCTACAGATATGGTATCATTTTTGTCCAATTTATTTTCCAAATATTATTTTATTTTATGATGCCAAAATAATTTCAATTTGATAGCATGACTTACTAAGAAACAATGACACATCTGTGATACTCATTGTAATCAATCTGATATACTGGAATTTTGTCCATAGGATCAAGTTTGAAACACTGAAGAACATTTAAGCGATTTGGGTATTTGCCTAGTGGTGAAAATATGCATTAAGATGTTCATGTTCAGGGCTTGTGTTGCCCCTTAGTGAGTTAAGCCACCACCTGCAGCACTGGAATCCCATGTAAGTGCTGGTTCAACACCCTGCTACTTCACTTCCCATCCAGCTCCCTGCAAATGTGCCTGGGGAAGCAGTGGAAGATGATTTAACTCCCTGGGCCCATGATACTCACTTGGGAGATCTGGAACAAGCTCCTGGCTTCTGGCTTAGGCTTTGCACTGCACTGAGCATTTCAACCATCTGGGGAGTGAACAAGTGATGGAAGATCTCTTTCCTTATCCTTCTCTCTCTCCCTCCTGCTCTCCACTCTCCCCTCCTCCAAGTCTCTGTGTAACTCTGCCTTTTGAATAAATAAATGAATTTTAAGAAAGATGTTCATGTTCCACATTGGATTGCCAGGACTTGATATCTGGCACTGGCTCCAGACTCCAGCTGCTTACTAGTTAGGACCCTGGGAGAGAGATGTAATAGCTGAAGAAACTGAGTTCCTAAAACTCAATGGTATAACTGGGTAAAGCTCCCGGTTTCCAGCCTGGCATTGCAGACGTTTGGGGAGTGAACCAGTAGGTGGGAGCTCTCTCCCTCCCTCCCTCCCTCCCTCCCTCCCTTCCTTCCTTCCTTCCTTCCTTCCTTCCTTCCTTTCTCTCTCTCTCTCTCTCTCTCTCTCTCTCTCTCTCTCTGAAACAACTAAGTAAATAACATTTTAAAAATGTAAGTTTTTTTTTTCCTTAATTCTGGCTGTAAGCACCATCCAGTCACTACTAAATAATATATGACTATTACCATTAAGTTTATTGGCAATAACTTTCACATAAGTAAGCAAACAAATCACTTGAATCTTAGTTAAGACTATCATGAGTGCCTTTTCTCCCCATGTAGAGAAAGGAAATAAATTTGCATGAATTTTTCTACATATATTATTCATTCCAAAGCAGAAGAAGAGTTGCAGGTGAGCTGAAATAAATTTCAGCAAATGTTTCACATGCAATATTACTGAGAAATTTCTTCATCTGTTTCAATTGAAATGTACTCTTTAAAAATATAAACTTTGGCCCTGCACCCACATGGGAGACCAGGAGGAAGCACCCGGCTCCTGGCTTTGGATAGGCGCAGCGCCGGCCGTAGGAGCCATTTGGGGGGTGAACTAATGGAAGGAAGACCTTTCTCTCTGTCTCTCTCTCACTGTCTAACTCTGCCTGTCAAAAAAATGAATAAATAAAAAATATAAACTTTAAATATTTGGTAATGTGATTTTAGCCCAATTTAACATTTCTGGGAGCAAGGAATATCTTAATATTCTCCTCCAATAGAGTGGATTAAGAGGAACATTTGTTGGAGGGGAACACCTTAACCCTCTTAGGTACTATAACACTGCCACTCTGTTAACTGCTTTACACAAGTATTTGCCCATTTCTATAGGATGCCCTGCCACCTAAGAATTGTTTGTCCCTTTTTCCAATGTCACTTCTCCTTTTGATGGTCATCCAAAGGTCAGATAGATGGTGAATTGTAACTGGGTTGGTAGATCATAAGTGTCATAGCAGTTAGAAATCAGTCACTCTGTACACCTTGACCTTTGAATGTCCTTGTCACTTATCTGATTGTGTGATCTTCGTCTCACTAATTTTCCATTCTGAATACAATTTTGTCTACTTTAGAAGTCTCTTACTACCAAAACCCTCCCAGCTATGTGCTCTTGATCATTTAATCAATAACTATCTATGAAAGAACATTATAGACCAGAAGAATGTTTCTAATATGCTGTAGGTTACAAATATGCACAAAGAATAAAGTGATTTTCTAACTAGACTTGATTTAACTAGCACTTACCTAACAAGTGTTCCTTCTGTAGTGTGTAGACACTCCCTCAGCATAAAGACTCCACTTTGGTACTCCTGTATGTTTGGTGGTGTATTTGCTTTCATATCTAAAATTTGAACACTTTGTTTTAGATTACAATCATATTATAGCTCAAGGGAAGACAGTGACCTTAACGTGTGATTAAAAACAGCAGCAACAATGGCTACTCTAATTATTATTTTGCTGCAAATTATTGTCTTAGATTCAGGGCACAACAAAAACATCCTTAGACCTAACTCAAGAACACAAATAATAGAATAATTAGGAAATATTGAGGCAGCAATTATGAAGTATAAGGACTTCAGGGAATTCATCCAACATCTTTTTATTATATTCAGGAGCAATGCAGACAGGTCATGGGTTATTGTGCTAATTAAACTTCTATCTAACACCAGATTATCAAAGAAATAGGATACCCTGGAGGAATAAATTAAAATGTGGATTAGAAACTAAAACTAGCATAGTAATAGATGGTCAAATAACACAATCAGATAATGTGAATACATTTTGAGTTTATTTAGTAAGCAAAAGACAAGTGCAAACAAAAAAGAATGAAAGTAGCTCTACATATCTGATTAAAGTGTGTTTCTTATGAATTAGAGATTCAAAATGATAGATTTACTACCCACAAGTGAACAGTTAGATTATTATTTTTCTTCTAGTGCTGAATCCTATGTTTATTCAATCACTAGTCTATTCTCTTAGAACATTTTGAGTAAGAGGCTACAATTGAATGTCTGTGTAATAAATGATCATACAGTTACAATATAGGTGAAAATATTACAATAGAGATAAGGGTAGGATATTGGGAGTTCTCAAGGGCAAAGGGAGCTATTCCTTGGTATGACATCACTTAAGAGAATTAGTGTTCTGTGTCTTAACAAATATTGTTTTATGTTTCTATATGCAGGAAAATGGACATAAATAATTAGAAGTTTTGTATAATTTTGTATAATATATATGATAGAATGTAGCAGGGATAAGAAAAATTGTTGAAGGACGCCATTACGGCATAGCGGGTTAAGCCTCCAGCTGTGATGCCTACATCCCATATGGGTTAAAGTTCAAGTCCTGGCTGTTCCACTTCTGATTCAGCTCCCTGCTAACGTGCTTGAGAAAGCAGCAGAAGATGACCCAAGTCCTTGGGCCCCTTCAGTCATGTGGGAGACCTGGAGGAATCTCCTGGCTCTTGGCTTTGGACCAGCCTAGTTTTGGTCATTGCAGCGATTTAGGGACTGAACCAGTGGATGTCTCTCCCTCTTGTACTCTCTGTAATCTCTGCCTTTCAAATAAATAATTAAATCTAAAGAAAGAAGAAAAAAATTGATGGAATTTATTTATTTATTTATTTTTATGTTTGTCTTTTTATTTTTGGTTAACATAGAATTTGTACATTTTTATAGGATACAGTGTAACACTTCAACACATAATACAGGGTAAACTGATCCAATCACACATAATACTGGGATCTATTCACCATTTATATTGTTTGAGATGTTATTCTGACTTCTGATAAAAGAACAATTATGAAATTTATAATAACATACCATTCAATATAAAATAGTCAAGAGTATAAACAAGAATTTCATAAACACAAATGAACATATTAAAAGTTCTAAAACATTTTTTATCTATTTTATTTGAAAGTCAGAGTTACACAGAGAAGGAGAGGCAGAGAGAGAGAGGTTTTCCATCTGCTGGTTCACTCCCCTGTGGGCTGCAATGGCCAGAGCTGCATGGATCCAAAGCCAGGAGCCAGGAACTTCTTCTGGGTCTCCCATGCGGGTGCAGGGGCCCAAGGAACTAGTCCTTTCTCTGTTGCTTTCCTAGGCCAGAGCAGATAGCTGGATTGGAAGTGGAAAATCTAGGTCTCGAACCAGTGACCATATGGGATGCTGGAACTGCAGGTGATGGCTTAACCCGTTATGCCACAGCACCAGCCCCAAAAGCTCTAAATCTTAAACATGAGGAAAGAAATTCAGATTCTGTGTGGCCATGTAAAATATGCCTCGAAGTCAAATTTTTAAGTTTTTTGTTTAGATCTTGCCTGCTCGAAAAGGTTCACCTTGACCTATTTGAAAGTTGCATGCCAAAATCTTTTGTCTATTTGAATTGTTCCTGCCCCACTCCCAAACATTGGGGCATTTATTCGGAATTTAACAACAGTTTTGCATCTATTCCATACTATTTGTTTATTGCCAGACACTTTGCAAGAACTCCAGTGCTTTGTTCACTGCTGATCTCGAAGGGCCAGAACAGCCAGAACCTTGTCTGGCAACTGATTTGCATTTCAAAAATATTTGCTGAATGAATCAAACATAAACAGAAATTGTGGCAAAACATATTTTATTCATGAAATTGACAGTGATTAAAAATTAGAAGTGGGATGGTATTTGACTTGGTTAAGAGGTCACCTGCCAAAATTGAGACCTTTGGTTCAAGTCCAATCACTACTTTATCATCACTGGTATTTTGGGTGAGAAGTAGGGTTATTTTAAAAATTATTTTATTAAAAATAATTGTACATATCTATGGTGCAAATTGTGACTATCAATTCATATATAAAATAAGTAATGATAAAGGTAATCATTTCTCTTCCTTTGATATTACTCTATCACTGAAGCCTTGAAGCACCTCTATCCTTTATTCATAAAATACATAATAATTATTACTGTGAACTATAGTAACTCCAATATAATATCTGAAATTCAGAACTCACTCATTCTATATAACTGTAATCTCTTACTCTTTATTCAGCCTTATTCTATTTTCTACCCATTTCTTAACCTGTAACAATTACTATTCTGTGTTCACATTAAGTATTTTGCTTTCAATATGAGATTGAGCAAGTGGTATTTGAATTTTTGTCTCTGGATTATTTCAGTTAACAAATTTATCTTTAGTGCATATTGTAGAATCCATCCTTTTTATGGTGGATTGACATGCCATTATCTCTACATACCACATTCTCTTTATAGTCATCTGATGATGGACACCTTGGTTTATTCAACATCTTGTATATTTTCAATAGGACTATCATCAATAAACATGATGGAATGGATATTTCTTAGATATAATAAGTTCAAGCATTTTAGATATATACCCAGTAGTGGGATTACTAGATCATAGGGAAGCTCTATTTCTATTTTTTAACAAATCTTCAGACCATTTTATGTATTAATTTATATTTCTATAAACAGTGTATAAGAATTTTCTTTTTTTACTTCCTGGCCAGCACTTACTAGTTTTTCTCCTTTTTTAATGTTTATTTTTACTCACTAAATGGCTACAACATCCAGGCTGAGCCAGGTGAAACCCAGGAGCTATGAACTTCTTACGGGTCTCCTATGTTGGTATCAGGGGCCAAGCACTTCAGCCATTATCTGCACCCTCTTGTGATGCGTTAGCAGGAAGCAGGATTAGAAGCAGAGTACCTGGGGATTGAATTGGCACTCTAATATGGATTGTGGTTGTCACAAATTGTGGCTAACCTGCTACATCAAAAGCATGCTTTTTGTCTTCATGATAATAGACATTTGCGTTAGGGTGAGATGATATCTCATTGTGGCTTTTATTTTCATTTCTCTGAAGGTTAAAGACATTAAACATTCTTTGATATAGTTTTGACCCTTTGTATTTTTCTTTTGATAAATTTCTACTCAGTATATTTGATCATTTCTTAGCTGGATTTTTTTGTTGTTGTTCTTGTTATTGAGTTTTTGGTTTCTTGTATGTTTTGAATATTAATCTATTTTAATTTTAAATAAATTTTATTGATATAAAGAGAACAGATTTCATAGGAAAAATTTCAAAAAATAAGCACATTCACTCCCTCCCTCTCTCCTTCCCTCAATCCTCCTCCTTCTTTTATTTTTTATTCATTTTTTTAATATAATTTTGTTGGATGAGTAGCTTGTGAATATTTTCTCCTAATCTGTCACGTAATTTATGAATGTAATATAGTGATTTTGATGTTGTACCATAAATTTTGAGTTTTAAAAATTGGGAAAAACTGAGTAAAACATATATGAATCTTACCTGCATTATGTTTGCAACATTCTATTAATCTAATTTATTTTAAAATACATAAATTAAAAAAATTAGACTGAATTAGGAGACAATATAAATATAAAACAAAATAGTAAAATATAAAACAAAATAGTAATAATCAAGTGAACAAATATTTATCAGAAACTTCAAAATTTCTTGTCATCGTGTAAGAAAATAATTTCACATCTTAGAGCAAGGCACCCAGCAACCATCAAGGAGGAAATACCACCTTATTAAGACAGGGGCTGAAAATGTGATCATGCCAGCCAATGTAATCATACCCTCCCTACTGACAATGATAGAGGAGATTTACTGTGCCAAAATTTTGTGTCACACAGGACTCTCGCCCAACCTTGAGCACTGGCCTTAGCTCCCTGGCCCGACCCAGCATACACCTCTCTATATCCACTGAGGAGCAGATATTCAACTAAGCTGAAAAGGCATTTCAAAGATAAAAGTGTGCAAAGGAGAAAAGTAACAAGTGTTTCCTTAAATGCTGACAAATAAATATAGAAATAAAAGAAACATGAACAATGAAGATAATATGACTCCCCAAGAGGAACACAGCAACATTTCAATATTAGAATGTGAAGGTGAACATATTGATGAAATGCCTAAAAAGGAAGTCAAAAGAATGATCATAAGATTACTCAAAAACACAGAGAAGCAAATACATGAGATAAAGATGGATGGATGGAAATTCCACTGGTAGAAATAGATATTGAAGAGAAATTGAACTTAAATATTAGAAATGAAGAATTCAATATGTCAAACAGAAAATACAGTGCAAAACCTTGACAGTAGACTTTGAGAGGTAGAGCAATATTTTAGATATGCAATTTCTGCTCGGCTTTCAAGGCATGTTTCCTTGTTCCATTGTACAAACATTCCCATTTTTCATTAAAAATTCCCTTCTTTTGTCCCTTGTTACATACATAGGCTAATGCCTACCTAGTAACTTAACAACTCCACACGCTTATATTTCAGAAGCAAATATTTAACTTAACTATAGCAAGGAGCTATCATATTTTTGGTTATGTTTAGTATTGTTTCACACAGTAGCAGGAAAATTTCAGTTCTCACAATGCTTTCTAGAGAGGGATAAAAATATGAATTCTCTGTATTTCTACAGATCAAATGCTGGACCAGAGGACTCTTGGTAGTTATTACAGCTGTGTGATAGAGAACACAAGATGAAATTTTAATTTAAAAATCTAGAGTATTTTGGAATGTTTAGAGGAAATACTATAGGAGAAACCATGGATTTTTTACATTTTTTGCCCCTCACCTTCCTTCCTTTTTTTTTTTTTTTTTTTAATCCTAGGATGTCCCAAAATACTGTGCCAGGCAAATAAAATCTGGAAAGCTGAATAGCAGTGCCCTTTAGATGGTCAAAATAGAAGCTGTATACATGTTGTAGAAAAGAAAATACTAGTTAGAGGTGTTGCTATACAACCTTCAAACCTGGGTCCATTAGTCTGGCATGCAGAAAGCCAATTACTGACATAGGGGTTGTAGGAGGAAGTAGTTATTTATTGGGAAGTACAGAAAAAGGAGCTAGTTTACCACTCTTAATTCCCAGGCCCTGTGAATAGTTAGGGGTGAAGATTCTTACAGTTAGGAATTGGGGCTGAGAGGTACATGTTCAGAGGTGCAAGTTCCTGGTGGGTTAGTGGTGCTTGTGACCTTCACTTGATTGGTCAGCAATTTCATACTCTTTAGAGAATTTTTATGATGCCATCTATGTGAGCTCCAGTTGGTATGGTGGTTACTTGTAAGTGGTTGTTACCTTCTCTCCTGGACCTGGAATTGCCCTAAACAAACCTCTCCTGACAATACTGTCCACAAGAATCTGTGATGAGAAGCTTGTCAGGCAGGAGGCATCACTCCCTCACTTCAGCGAATTCCTTTTGATAAAGGGCAGACAATGCCACCTTGGGCTAAGAGAGACAAGGAGAAGCAGGGTCTTGTCCTTACTTTATAGGGATTTGATCTCAACATGGTCCCTTCTTTCTCATGATTTTCGTTAGTATCTAGTAATTGATTAAGCCTGCACCCAAGGAAAAGTATTTTAGGCCTACCTCGTCAATGAAGGCTTAAATAATTGAATTTGTTTTAAAACCATCACAGGGGTTAAGTGGTTTAAAAGTACAGATTGAGAATGTTAAATTTTATTATGAGTGAAGAAGTAAAACTCTAATGTATACTTGCAAGTGCTTTAACATATCTTACTGTTAATGTGCATACACTCTCTCTACATATATACATATATGTCTATATTGCTATAAAACAAAGTTAATTCAAAGCAATGCAACGTTTTTTATTTCTATATTTGTCATAATTCTCATTAATTTCTTCCTTAAGATTTAAAAATAATTTCTGTAATACAGATTAGAATTTGAGTTCTTGGAAAGTTAATGGATTGAATATATGCACTAACCTGTGTTTTCCTCCTGAAACTCCAGTATTATGGACAAAAAATTAAGGGAAGAAGAGATAAAAGTAACTTATTTTTGGAAGTGGGGAAAAAGATAAGCAAACATTGAAAAGATATAATCCAGAAACTGAGATAGCAATTAACCACAACAAAAATGCTCAGCATTGTTAGCCATTGAGGACACATAATTTAGACTCCACAGAGATATGTCATTAAACTTCTAGATTGATTGCTAAAATTAAAAGATAGGTAAAATCAAGTGCTGGATAGTATTGTGGAACAATTGGAACTCTAACAAAGACAGGAAAATGGTAAAGGAGAAACAATTTGACAACTTCTTACAAAGCTAAACAAATATTCTTATAATCTTGCTTAGCAAGTCTATACTGGGTTCAGACTTTGCTAAAAATGAAGTGGCTTCAGATGACAGAAATCTATTCTGTCATTATGCTGGAAGCCAGTAGCTGACCTCTGCAGGCTCGAGGAGCTCTCTGCCTGTTGGACACATGTCACTAACCCATGGTGTTCCTTGACTTGGACCTACATCACTCCAGGTTTTGCCTCCTTTACAAGATTCTTTGTGTCTCTGTAAGTTCGAATCTCTTTGTACTGACAAAGACTCCAGTCATTTGATTTAGGATGCACCATAACACAATAGGACCTCACTTAACTTAAGTCTACAAAGATTCTATATTCAAAAAAATATTACATTTATCAGTTCTGAGTGAACATGAATTTTTGAGGAAGTTATTCAGTTCAGTATGAACTCCAGTCATAATTACATCAAATTGGAAACAACCCAAATATCTTTCAAGTGTAGAATGAATAAATTTGCTGAGGCATAATGAAACAATCACTCCTTGTCTCTGAGAAATTCATAATTTAATTAGAAATAAAGCTTCACAAGAGCATGAACAGAAGGACAATTAGAAAATGTCAACAAGCTAATAATATGATTAATTTATTATTTAACAACCATTTGCTTAGTAATTATTATCAAAAGCAAATCACTATGAAAAGAGCAATAGGGATAAATTTAAATAAGGCAAAATTCCTGATCTCAAAGGTGTTTAAATGATGGTAGATAACATAAATAAAAAAAAAAAAAGATTTATTACCTTGAAAAGCAGAACAACACAGCAGGAAAAAGAGAGAGAGAGATATCTTCAGTCTGCCGAATCACTGTCCAAGTATCCATAGTAGCCCGGTTTGACCACATAAACGCCAGGAGCCAGGAACTTCATTAGGGTCTCACATGGATGGCAGAGGCCCAAGCACTTTGTACATCTTCTGCTGCTTTTCAAGGTGTATTAGCAGAAAGTTGGATTAGAAGTGGAGCAGTCAGGACTTGAACTGGTCTTCTAATATAGAATGCCAGTTTTGCAAGTAGTGGCTTTAACCCATTGTGCCAAAAAGCTGGTCAAAAATTTTCTTTTCAAGAAAAAGAATAAAATTGGTCTTTGCAAGAAATTCTAAAAAGCTACACATGTAAATGCTAGCTTCAAGATTCTAAATTATGATTTGAATTCTAATTTCTACACAGAATACTACTGTCTCAATGCTGAATCTGACAGCTTTCCTTTTGAAAACCTTCTTTGAATGCCTCCAAATTTCTTGTTCCATTGTACAATTACATTTCCAAAAGTCCACAGAAAGTGAAACTTAAAGGAAAATTTAGGTTGGAGAAAAATTTTGAAATCCATGTATAGCTTCTCCATGAAATTTTTGATGTACCCTCATGTATATATGAGCCTATACCAGGCAGCTTCTTTTATTCCTATGATATTACTGGTTACTTTCATTGGATGTCTTTGACCCTGGCATTGGTTTCCTTTGAATCATCTTCTATATTCTCATCAATGGCTATCTGAGTCAAGAAAGATAACTCCAGCATTACATTTTTGATACACATCATCATCTACAAAATTTAATATAAATGAATAATTGTTTTAGGGCTCTTGTCAAATCTAGTGGAGCCCAGGCATGGGTATAAATGAGATGTATCTCTATACATTATAGATGGAAGTATGGCAAATGAACTGTAAAGTGTATCATATTTTAACATCTTACTTTAAAATTTTTTACAGACTAAATTGAAAAAAAATGTACAAAGTTCAATTTTGTGTCTAAAATAAGAAAATATCTCAAAGACTGAGTTGTTTTTAGCAACTCTGTATCTTTTAATATTGATGACATTTGGGTCAGTAATAAAATAAATTAGTTTATTCTTATTTCATATAATTATTGACATTAACCTTAGTCGAATTATAAATTTTATTGTTTCAGTCAATTTTATATACTTTGTGCTTTATTGACAATAATGGTAAATAAGATGTCGTTTCTGAACTATTATGATAAGTTTTATAATCCTGAAAAATGTTGATTAAAGATTTATTTATTTATTTATTTTTAAGTCAGAATAACAGAGAGAGAGAGAGGGAGAGACAGAGAGAGAGAGGGAGAGATCTTTCATCCACTGGTTCTCTCCCCAGACGTCCTCAATGGCTACACTAGGCCAGGCCAAAAGCAAGCTCCAGAAGCTTCACCCAGGTCTCCATGTAGATGGCAGGAGGCTAGACACTTGGGCAGATTTTGCTGCTTTTCTTAGGCTTTTAGCAGAGAGCTGGACCAGAAGTGGAGCAGCTGGGACATGAACTGGTGCCCATACAGGATGCTGGTGTTGCATGTAATGGTTTTACCTACTATACTGGCCCCAGAACAATCCTTAAGTTGGCTCCTTACTTCAGCCTGGACCAGCCCTGGGTTTTTGCAGTCTTTTTTATTTTTATTTTTTTAGATTATTTATTTGAAAGGCAGTTATAGAAAGAGAGGAAGACACACACACACAGAGAGAGAGAGAGAGAGAGAGAGAGAAATAAATCTTCCTTCGGTTGGTTCACTCCCCAAAGGGCCTAAATTGCTGGAACTAGATCAGTCTGAAGCCAGGAACCAGGAGCTTCTTCCAGGTCTTCCACATGGGTGCAGGGCCATCCTCTGTCGCTTTCCCTGGGGCATAAGCAGGGAGCTGGATCTGAAGTGGAGCAATCGGGTCTCGAACAAGCACCTATATGGGATGCCAGTGTCACAGACGACAGCTTTACCTAATAAGTCAAAACACCAGCCCCTGTTGTAGTCTTTTGAGAACGAACTGGCGGGTGGACAATCTCTCTCTCTCTCTCTCTCTCTCTGTTTCTGTCTCTCTCTGTCTCTCTCTCTCCCTCTCTACCTTTAAAATAGCTAAACAAATCTTTAAAGTATAGAAATAAAATCAAAGTTTCAGTAAAGAAATAGTGAATATAAAAAAAGACAAAATGACACTAGAAGTGAGAAAGCAATAATAGAAATTAAACCTTCACGTGGCTAAATAGCAAAATAAAAACTGCAGAAAAAAAGAGTGAATTTGAAGATATAGCAGTACAAATCACTTAACTGGAACAATATGATATTTTTTTCAAAAATGAGCAGAGCCACAGAGTCCCATGTGACCAACGAAATGCTTGAAGATCTGTTATTGAGGTCCAAAGGGTAAACAAAGGGTGATGATGAACAAGAATTTTAAAGAAACTGTTTCAAGGGTAGCTGTAAAATTTTCAATTCCTACCAGCAATTTCTTTACATTTTACCATGTTCAGTGAATCTGTGATGTGTAAACTATGACTTGGTAAATTTTCCACAATCTAACTCCCCTCATACCTTTGTCTAAACTCTGCAAGTTTCACTTCACTGCTTCACTCAGTGTTCAAGTATATTGTCATAGATTTCCCTTTACAATACTAGCACTCTGTTTTTCTTTTTCATAAGTCACACAGCAGTGCCAATCTGACTACATTTTTGGTTGGACATCATGTAATTATAGATGCTGTCCTCTGCCTTGGAGAGGGCAAAGAGTAAGTTCAGAAAAGGGATAGATTTTAACAAAATTTGGGTTCTAGAAATGTGATATATGGGTTAGACTTTGATTTTTTAAAAATATTTATTTATTTATTTATTTGATATTCAGATTCAAACACACAGAAAAAGAGAGAGAGGGAGTGAGAGAGAGAGAGAGAGAGGTCTTCCATCTGCTGGTTCACTCCCCAGTTGGCCACAATGGCTGGAACTGTGCTGATCCAAAGCCAGAAGCCAGGAGCCAGGAGATTCCTCTGGGTCTTCCCACATGGGTGCAGGAACCCAAGGACTTGGGCCATCTTCTACTGCTTTCCCAGGCCATAGCAGAGAGCTGGATAGGAAGTGGAGCAGCCGGGACTTGAACCAGGGCCCATATGGGATGCTGGCACTGCAGGCAGCGGCTTTACCTGCTACACCACAGTGCTGGCCCTAGACTTTGATTTTTTTAATCAGTAATTGTATATAAATTCAAATATTAAAAGATAGTAATATTGAGAGATCCTTTCTCAAATTTGAATGCAAGAATATTTAAATTGTTCATCTTACATGAAAACTATGCTGATAAATTTCATATCCTAATTATTTAAAATCTCTCTCCATTTTGGTTCCCTGATTGCTTTTCTTCCAGAATTAACGATAGCAGCTGATGAGACAGGTGTCCTTTCATCCAAGTCATTCCTCAAGTCATGAATCAAAACATTAACATCCCTCACGACTTTCCTTGTATTTTTAAATTGCTGACTAATGACGAGTTCTCCAAAGGAGAAGCTACAACCCTGCTTGACACCAGGATGAAGTTTTTAATGAATGACTTATACAGCGTTCTCCATGTTTAAATTACATTTGGAGTAATTGATGCATACACTCATTATTGACTCAGGATCCCCAGTTTTATAATAGTTTGCAAAGTGTTTTTAAACAATGTTTAAATCGTACCTCTGATGTCACTACAATTATATTCAAAGTGCCCATATTTTACCTGCGTTTCTGCTCTAATTTCTCTCCTTGCTTTTTCAAACAGCTGTTCCTTCCTCTTTCAACTGCTCTTGTTTCATAAGTACCACTAATGAGCCAGCAAGAAGTCTACAGAATTCCCTCAAGCCATCACAAATGAGAAGACAGAATTTTAAAACTTACTTTTATTTGTATATCATTTAAACTCTAAATCTAAAATTAAACTCATGTACACATACACAGATTACTAAAGCTAATTTTCTTTTTTCTCTTATGCATGTAAAACAAGACTTTTTTACATATAAATAGTCATGTACTACTTTTGTAAAGAATAATGACTTGCAAAACTGAAATAAAATAAATATACATGGTATGTGCTCATAGAATTTTTTTTTATTTGACAGGCAGAGTTAGACAGTGAGAGAGAGAGAGACAGAGAAAGGTCTTCCATTGGTTCACTCCCCAAATGGCTGCTACAGCTGGTGCGCTGCGTCAATCCGAAGCTAGGAGCCAGGTGCTTCCTTCTGGTCTCCCATGGGGTGCAGGGCCTAAGCACTTGGGTCATCCTCCACTGCCTTCCTGGGCCAGAGCAGAGAGCTGGACTGAAAGAGTAGCAACCGGGACTAGAACCCAGTGCCCAAATAGGATGCTGGCAACAGGCCCAGGATTAACCAAGTGAGCCACGGCGTCGGCCCCGTGCTCATAGAAATTTTCCATTTATGAATACAAAAAGCAGGTCTATATATTCCAAAAAAAAGCCTCTTTTCTCCCTGGAATTTTATGGTGAACATGGTGAAGTTCTGTTTTTTTTTTTTTTTTTTAAAGATTTACCTATTTATTTGAAAGTTGCAGAGAGAGAGAGAGAGAGAGATCTTCTAACTGCTGGTTTACTCCTGGAGCCAGGAGCCAGGAGCACCCCCCATCAAGGGTCTCCAATGTGGGTGCAGGGGCGCAAGAGCCCAGACCATCCTCCACTGCCCCCCCCCTTCCGGCCACAGAAGAGAGCAGATAGGAAGTGGAGCAGTCGTGACCTGAACTGGTGCCCACATGGGATGCCGGCACCACAGGCAGCAGCTCCACCGCCATACCACAGTGCAGGCCCCTGTGCTGTTTTTTGATGTGGTTTTTTTCCTCCAAATGTTTTTGTGGTAGAGCCTTGTTCCAGTGGGGTGATGTGGGAGATGGTGAGACCTTTAAGAGATGGAACTAACAGGAGGTATTAGGGTTTTGGGGGGCCCTTCCCCAAGAAGAGAGTAAGGTAGTTTTCAATTCCTGCATGAAACAATTATTATAGGAAGGGTTCGACTCCTGAATTGCTTGCTCCCAGGCTTCCTGTGTGATGGTATGATCACTCACTTTCATACATGCTCATATCATGAATTCTTCCACCATTAGACCCTCACTGATGATCCAATTGATGGAGCCATCTAATCATGGACATTCAGTCTCCAAAATTGTGAGCTAAATAAGCTTCATCATTATGAAGTAGTCCGCTTCGGTACCTCATCATACTAATGAAACACACGAATAAACTCTGCTCGTTTGGGTTTTTTATTCTTCTTAATGTTTAAGGTCCCTTATTACATTTATTTGTTTTCCATTTTTTTCTTCTTCCTAATTGTTCTGTGAAGCATATTTTAGCATCTCATAGAATACCTTGGGGATCACCTTCATCACATTTTCAAACCTTCACACAGGTTGTTGCTATGTGATTTCCAGCTACTCAAAATGTGTTTACATTTACTTGCCTAATTTTGAATATTGTGTTTAAATTCTGAGCTAGCAGCTTTGGAGGATTCTTTCCACAAGTGCCATTCAGATGTAGACGTGATGACTTAAAGGTAAAAGGAGAAAGTCATATCATTGTAAGTTAGTAGATTTTATTTTCCTTTGAGATGGTCTATTTCACCCAGTATGCAATATTAACTAGCAAACTAGTGGGAAATGGTAGTAAAATATAAGAATGCATGATTCTACCTTTCAAATAAATAAATAAACCTTCAAAAATTACATGGTACTCTAAGTATGTATAACTTTTATGTCAGTTAAATTTTAAAACGTTTAAATCTAAAGCAAAAAAATATATATTATTGGGGAGAACTAATCTCTCAGGTTGCTTACTGATATAAAATTAATGTATTTGGGAAAAGAATAGAGAATCCAGAACTCTATGTCAGAATATTTAGAAGTTGTATATATACGTTTTGATATCCATAGTCTCTTCCCCGCCCAGGTTTTAAGAGACTAGTGATCAAGAGAGCCATCATCTCCTGGAGGAAAAATGCCATATCTCAGGGCAGCCTTGAACAATTATTTTGATCAATGGGAACAGGGTAGAACAGAAGCTGGGACAAAGTCGAGGATTCCAGGCTCAGGAATGGATCTTCTGAGGCTAAGGTAGAAATTGAGCTTATCTAAGTTTCCTGGGACCCAGAGCTCAGCCTCTGATTCCCTGCTATACATTGAAATGTACCGACACAGGATTTCAAGGTGGTCCTGAGAATCTCCACAGTCTAACAGAGGGGGAGGGAATGAACAACGGGATCTGTTGTCTGTCAATTCATTCTGTCTAAGCATCTGTTTTGGTGATTGGAGCCAGCTGATTTTAAGCCAAAGTAAGACCTCTTTTTCTGACGTTCTACATGCATTTCACACTCTTGGATTCTCAGCCCTGCATCCTCCCGGCTAGTGACAACTCCTAATTATTCCTTGCTCTACGGTCCTGTAATACTCATTTGATCACCATGAGACAAGTTTCCAAAATCCTTTCACAAAACCAAAATGAATATTAAGATATTCGTGTTCAGGTGTGTGTGTTGTGTGTATGTGTGTATTGGGGGTGGGGGTGGGGAAAAAAATCTTTGACCCACTGGTTCACTCTCCAAACCGACCCAATGGCCAGGCTGGTCCAAGCTGAAACCAGGATCCAGGAACTCCATCCAGGTCTCCCACCTGGATGGCAGGAGCCCAAGTACTTGAACCATCTTCTACTGCTTTCCCAGCTAGGGGTTTGAATAGGAAGGGATTTGAATAGGAAGCAAAGCAGTTGGAACACTAACCTTTGCTCATGTGGGATGCCAGTGTCACAGCTGGCAGCTTAATCCACAGCACCACAAGGCTGGCCCCTGACTTATTTCTGTTTCAAAAAAAAATCTTCCTTATCCCACAACTGAATTTCTGGTGCTTTTCTTAAAGTCCTTTGCTTATCTTTGTAGAGATTATAAGCTCCCAAATTCAATGCCCCTTGGATAAAGAATCTGTTCTGCAACTTTTTATATGTTATTTTATACAAACCTGTGGGGCTTTTTAACACTTGCAAAAATGATTTTAATAACACCACTGACATTACAGCTAAATAGAAAACGGCACCTGTTTTAAAAAGCTATTTACATGTTTTATCTTTAGTCAGAGACTATTATAAAACATAAATATCTGGTGAACAAATTGCACAGTGTAGATTATGGTGTTTCCTGCTATCGATACTCAGTTCAATATTTCACATTTTAATTATAATTATTTTATGAAGAATCCCTTTTGAAAATCAAAGTGTTATTTATTTTGGAATTAGTTACCATTAGTCCAGATTATGCACATTTTACCACATTTGTATGCATATTTTAAAAGGGAAATTGTTTATGTAAACAGAGCCTAATGCTGTTGCTAGAGCCATCACACTTGAAATTTAGTGCTGTCATATAGCATCTTCTGCTGTTGACCAAGTTCACAGAGACAGTGCAGAATGCCTTTAGATTCTATGTGCTATGTTGAGAACAGTTTGCCAGTTTTTGCAAGGCTGATAATTTGAAGCAGATATTCTCGTTCATATTATAACTAACCATTATGTTTTGAAAATAACAGCACTTGGCCTACAGATCCCATAATGACTGTTGGATTATACACAAAGCCCAAAGATGTACACATATAAATGTATGTTAAATAAGTTTAATCGGGCATCAGCTAGTACTGATGAAATAACGGAAGTTCTACAGCCTTTTATACTCCACAGCCTCGTGGCAGAGAACATTGAAAGACACTGGGCTATGACCTTCATATTTCTGTTACCCAGGAAATGAAAGTATAATCGAGAAAGGACCCTATGTTCTACATGTTACTGAACCATACTTTGGTGGCACCATTGGGAAAAAAAGGATACTGGAGCAGCCAGTATCAAAGATGACAACTTTGGCCCCAATTAATGTTTCTTAGGATTAATATCTTCATAAAAACACTTCAGTCTTACGGTAGGTTAACGCACATCTTGCAGCTCTGTAATTCAACAGCTGTTAAAAGGCAGGTAGTTGTTAAATCATCCAAAATTTTCTCCTAAGTATGTTTATTGCAAAAGTTCTCAGTGAAATAAAGGCATATTATCTCCAAAATAAAAAATAATATGTGATTGCTGTAGTGACTGGTTAGTCATTTAAAACTTCTCAGAATCTAATAGTTAGTAATGTAGTGATGATTTAAATTATTTAAATATGATAATACATTCTTACAAACTTAAATTCCATGAACTCAGTCCCCTCTCATGTTCACTCGGCCTTTGGAAATATGTACTACTTCTTGAGAAACACTAGCTCAGCACTCAAGCTATGCGCCTGAGAAATATTCATTATGGAGCTTGGAGGTTGATAGATTAGGCAGGGGGGATTCTGAATTGCTCAAAGCATGAGAAATAATAAATGCTGAAGAAAAGTAAAGATACAATGAGTCAGAAAAACTTCAATAGGAAAATAAATTTAGGAATTGTCGAAATGCATCAATAAATCAATAGTCTAAATAAGAAAGCTATAAGAGGCTATGGGATTATAGTAGGGAGTAGAAAAATTCCTATAGCTAGAAATTGCCACATTTTTTTAAATGCTTCTCATTTTCCTTTAAATATCCAGCTATGTAAACTGAAATTTACATTCTAATACTCTGAGGAAATAAAATACTTGAATAATAAATTGCATTCTCAAAGTATTCCTTAAAAGTATGGGGGTTTGGAAGAAAGTTTTTCTTTGGGAATATATCTGATTTATACTTCAGTAATGCTAGCAGTTCAGTGTTTCATGTTTCTTCTTTTTTTTCATTTACTTTATTAGTTATACTAAGTTGAAAACGCTTCCTAGAAGTAACAGAAACTACAGATTTAAGAGTTTTAATGGCACACATGCCTTCTTACAATAGCATGACTTCTAGAAACTCCACATTTATATGAAAATGAATCAGATTACATCCCATATTGTTTGATATCTACCAATTATAATTTTTAATAATAATAACTTCATACTTATGTAAAATGTATCAAAATATTGCTCTCCCCCATTTTTCCACTTAATGTTTGATTTGCCTGTTTTGCTGTGGCCTAGACATGTGCTTAGAGTGTAAATGGACACTATGACCTATGAATCATTTTAAGGGAACTGAATTTCTAACAAGTTAGGTTAGTCATATTGTGGAGGTTTCTGCTTTATTAGAGGCTTTTTGTGTATTTCATAGAATTTATGATGTCACAAATTATAAGACTTTCAAATTTTATGAAACACTAACGATAATAATGGTTTCTAGCTAATCCATGATCCTATAATGTTTATCTGTTTATATTTATTAAACAGACATTCTATAATTATGTGGACATAGCTTAAAGAATATATGTATATGTATATATATATATATATATATATATAAATACACACACACAAATCAATTCCCTATAAAACCTTTTAAGTGTGTCTAAAACTTGTTCACATTGAAAATCCAAATATCTTGTGGCACAGGATCTTTGTTGTTCCCATCTTGCTCACAATATTACCCCCTCTTCCACCAATATTCTTAGTGATGTAGCCTTTGTTAATGCCCTTCTGTTTCATTTGATATAATCTTTTTCATAAATGGTTAATTTGTGATTATCCAGGACTGTAGAGATGATACAAGTCAGCATTCTTCCTCTTCTTCTTGATCCACTGAGAGGAGAACTAGGAACACTTTGTCAAACATGGGAGTGATGTAGTGGAGGTGTTACCGGAGAAATTGCAGGGTTCTTGTCTTCGCGCAAGAAAGAATTCAGGCGTGAGACAGAGAGTAGTGGGAGGTAAAATAGCAAGGTTTATTAAGAAGGAACATCTGTAAGGACGGATGGGCACCTCTCCAGACAGGGCCTGAGAGAGAGTGCCCAGTCCCTCAGACTGGGGGAGAGCAGGGCTGCATGGGTGAGTGGAGAGTACACCCGGCCAGGCCAGGCGGGCGACTCAGCAAAGATGCAGAGAGCTGAGCGCGCAGTCCAGTTGAGGCTGGGGGTTTTTAAGGAGTTGGGTCTTGCTTCCCCACCTCTGCTCCTCTTGGAACAAAGGGCTTTTTGGATGTAAATAGAAAAACTTCTCTTGAAGGTCTGAAACAAAGGACTTTATGGATGCAAATGTTATCAGACCTGAGGAAGGGAGCAGGGTGTTTGAGATGCAGATACTGGGCTGCACCTGGGAGATTGTGGAAGATTTATCAGGCAGGAAGCAGGAGGGGTGAGGGCCTCCACCTGGCAGGTTATCAGGTAGAAGGGGGCAGGGCAGGCAGGATGCGAAATCTGGGCTTCCCCTGAAACATTGTTAGGATGACTTTGAGATGCAGATGCATATAGATGTCTTCTCTTTAGGCCTGTCACACACACATAAGCTCATAACTGACTTCCTAACTAACAGAGGGAACCTGTTCCATCCTATTCTTCTCAGTTTTCAAAAGGATATAATAACAAAAGGACTTGTTACTGGGATCATGAACAGACTGTTTCATGACTGCATTTAAGTATCAACTCAGATTTTGTCTTCGCATACTAGTCACCCATAACTTGGGTATTTTAGGACTGTTGGGATATTACCCCAGGAGGGATAAACGTCTAAAACAGGAAGCCTATCTTGGATTGAGTTCATCCTACCAGGATAAGAGGGAGCTCCACCTTCTAGTTTAGTGATATCACAAATCATCAGGGTGAATCAATTACTCAAAAGAATTGTCAGACATCCAGCTCCTTGTATCCTGTCTTCTTAGTTGGTAACATCTCACTCAGTGAGTTTTGATGTTGTCAACCAAAAATTGCAGAGAAGAATTAACATTCACATTTCCTTCCCACATGGAGTTTAATTTTTTTGTTGACTGAAGCACTAATGGATTGCAGTTGTTCTGTGTTATCTTCAGGAATATCAAGCAAGTCTATGATAACTGTGTGGAGACTGCTTTCCAGCTGTTAGTGATTTTTAAGAAGTCATAGAATATAAAGTGAAGCCCAATTTCAAACTTGTAAAAATGTGAATAATGCAAATATTTCAGAAGCTTTAATATCTCCTCTCTTCTCTGCTCAGTGCAAACCCAGAAAAAGAATATAATATAGTCTAATTCATACTAGCACTTTAGGAACTTAATGCTTTATTGTTACCAGAGCAGAGTTAGGCACGGACTACTCACTGCTAGATAGTGAACATACCAGAATGGAGAGTTGATGCAGGGAGACAGTCCATTTATCACAGTGACATGGTCCCACTACGATCTTCTCCCAGGTGTAAGCGGTAGAATGCTTAATGAAAAATAGTTGTGGGAGGCCAGGGAATACAATGGATCTAGTTAATTGATTAGTAGGCAGATTTTTTTTTTTTTAATGTTCCATTCTGATGGCCATTTGGCACACACCAGATAGAGGTTTCTTTTTTAAAAAAAATATTTTGTTCATTTGAAAGGCAGTGCTACAAGAGATGGAGAGATAGAGATATTCATCCACTGGTTCACTTTCACTCCCCAAATGTCCTCAATGGCCTAAATTGGATCAGGCTGAAGCCAGGAGCCTGGAACTACATCTGGGTCTACCACGTGGGTGGCAAGGGCTGAAAGCCATGGGCCATCATTATCTGCCTTCATAGTCACATTAGCAGAGAATTGAATAGCTTAGGCATTCTTTTGTTCCCTTAGAATGCCTCTCTCTCTTTGTCCTCCCTCAATAGTTTTCTTGGACAAGACAATCCTTAAAAGCTTAAGGCTCAGTTAGATTTTTACGAAATACACCATTAATCCAATTAATTTATGGACAGGATTATTGTGTACACTGTTGTTTTACATGTGATGCTTCTGGAACACAGTCTTTTATTGAATTTTTTTTAATTTTTATATTGACAACTTTGAAATTCTTTCAGTTATTCCAATTTGTTATTTATTTTTAAGGAGGTATTTATTTATTTATTTATTAAAGATTTATTTATTTATTTGAAAGGCAGAGTTACAGAGAGGCAGAGGCAGAGAGAAAGAGAGAGAGGGAGAAAGAGGTTTTCCATCTGTTGGTTCATTCCCCAGGTGGCTGCAACAGCTGGAACTGTGCAGATCCAAAGCCAGGAGCCAGGAGCTTCTTCTAGATCTTCCATGGGGATTCAGGGGCCAAAGGACTTGGGCCATCTTCCACTGCTTTCTCAGGCCATAACAGAGAGTTATATATGAAGTGGAGCATCTGGGACTCTAACTGGCACCCACATGGTATGCTGGCACTGCAGACGGTGGCTTTATTCGCTTTGCCACAGTGCTGGCCCAGAGAGAGGGAGAGATGCAGAGAGAGAGTGAGGTCTTCCATCTGCTGGTTCACTCCCTAGATGGCTGCAATGGCCAGAACCAGGCCAGACCAAAGCCAGGAGCCAGGAGATTCATCTGGATCTCTCACATGCATTGAAGGGACCCAAACATTTAGGCCATCTTCCACTGCTTTTCCCAGGCCATTAGCAGGGAGCTGGATTGAAAGTAGATTAACCAGGATATGATCCTACGCCTATATGGGGTGCTGGCATTGCAGGAATTGGCTTTACCTGCTATGCCACAAAGCCAGCCCCTTTGTTTCAAAATTTTGGTGCAAGTTTAAGTGCTACATCACTATGAAAGTGAAAATTGAAAGTGAAAATTCCTTAGGAAGAATTATGTTATATTCTTTGAAGACCACCTTCCATTGTCTGAGTAAGTTTGAGTACAGAAAACTAACACCCAAAGAGACAAAGAAAGTTTCCTCATTAAGTATAGAGTCACTGCCCAGAAAACAAAGAGGCTGAGTATCTATACAAATATATCTGTTGGAAATTGAATATATTCAATGTAAAAGAATCACTTTTATGGTTGAGAGTCCTGTAGTCTTCATGGTCATGTATATTATTAAAATCCATGAAGGGCATATATTTTATTTTAATCTATTATCCCATTTGAGTGTCTCATCAATAGTTAGAAGTGCTGCATAGATTTTAATATACTTTTTTATTACTAAGATTCTCTTGACTGAGTTTTCCAGGAAATAAAAAAAAATGAGTCCAGTAAATGCAGAATTGAGAATAATTTATTTCAAGAGGGTTGATATACAGTGGGAGAAGCCCAAAGAAAGTAGCAAGATTTGTAATCTGGGTCTAGCTTCTGCTCTATGAGGGTCTCAGAATTCCCATCTTTATAAATGAGTCTTCCTGCAATTGTGACAATTGGATTATCATATTTGGATTTTAAAGAGCAGGCTCTAATAGTTTTATGATTCTTCAATTTTCTCTATTTTCAGCAAAACTTATTTTCTATGCTAGAATATAAAATGGAAAAAATATCTACCGGGGATAAAATTATCTCATCTTGCTTCTATAATGCTTAATAATTTGCATTGTAATATAAAAGCTTCAAAAGTGAGTACGTGGTAAAGTTAATACTTGAGAAGAACAAAGGGGACATTTCTGTGCTTGAAAATAAAAGATTATGGAGAAGAGCTAACCTCCGCCTTCCTTTGTGGTGCTTACTATGCCTGTAGATTCGGTTTAAGTAATTTTTATGGGGACACTTCACACAAAGAGGCCCCCAAGAATCCCATAGATTGACCAGTATCAGTGAGTCTTTAAGGATTTTAGACATGGCAGTGTTTGAACATAATCTTAAAAGAGCAAGAATGGTAGGCAGCAGAGTACATGAAGGAACCTAAGTCTTCATTCCACAAAGTTACACATGCTAAGCAGAGTTATTCTGAGTAATGTGTTTGTGTATTAAATTATTTTAAAATATAGTCATGGCATGAGGGACATCTATGTCTGTTTACCTGGGGTTCTTTAACCTTGAATCTATCTAATTCCACATTTACTTACAAAGAAAAAACTCAACATCTGCTCATACTGAGCAATCACATTCAATGAATCCTACCTTCCTGAATCCAACCCTTTATTTTGTAAATGTAATATATTTAAAACATACAAAAACATCATAAGAGTCATTACCAAAATGTTCACTACTATTGCTATCTCAAACAACGTTTTACTTAGTAGAGTATAAACATTTCTATTGCTCTATGTCTGCATCAGTGCTTATCAGTGTCAGAATTTTTTCTCAATTATTATCAGAATTTTTTCCTCAATTATTGGTTAAACATGCTGTAACAAAAAACACTTCTTTTTTGTTATTGTTTTTCACCACTTTCTAAGAATTAACATTTTCTTATTGATTATGAGGAATGATATACTTGGATGGCATTGATTTAACAACTCTTTTGCACCAAAACAAACATATTTTAAAACTTAAACCTCTATTTCATTATTTTATTGAAGTACTCAAGTGTGTTATTGAAGTACTCAAGTGTGTCTATATGTAGGGGGTATGCTTGGTAACTATTCTTTATTATTTATGTGTTATGCATATATATGTGTATATATATGCCCCAAATTTGACATCATATTTACTCATTTTTGTTCAATATTTTCATGCTTTGAAATGAGTTAAAAGCAAATGTACTGATATTTTCTTCATAATTTTGCTATTGGTTTCTAAGTAAAGGCATTATTTTCTATTGTATTGGCATAAAGATAATTGTCTACATTTTTGTCTTTTCTTGGAAAGTTTAGCCTTTTTTATTTTGGAGTATAATCCAAAATAATTTATTTTTCCAAGTGGTTTCAATTTGCCAGTCTGTCCCAGCACTCATTTCTAACATCCCATTCTTTCCCTCAGAGTATTTCATTGCCTGACAGGCACATGTTAATACCCATACACACACACGAACCCTTTGGGTATCTCCATCCTGCTCAAATTGTTTGCTTATCATTGTCCAAACATCTCATCCTGATTACTTTGCTTCATAGCAGCTGAAAGCAACTTCCCCAATTCTGTTTCTTTTCAGAGTAGTATTGCCTACCATGAATTTTGTGCTCCTTCATATGTAATGTAGATCCTAGTAATATACGACTATTTTAATATGTTTAAATTATGGCATAATGTGGGAAATTTAAAAATTTACCATAGTGTCTTCCCATGTGTAAGGTTTCAATGAATTTTATTGTTTTCCACAAAATCTGTGAACATCCTTTATAAGATATATTCTTAGATATATATTTTTTCTGTTTAATTAATATCATTTCTAAAAACAGTATTATTGGCTCTTAGATGTAGAGGTACATGAATCACAGGTGATTTTATTTTTATATTTACTCAAGTGTCCAAATTTGTTTCCATACTTTCTATATTTTCTTATCACTTTCAATTAATTTTCTTCATATTACATTAGTTTTTCCTCTGGGAACAATTATATCTCCATGGGGACAATTCAACAAAATTTTACTTTTTCTGCTTCTTGAAAAGCACAGTGCAATATATAGAATGGGATATAGACATAGCTGTGTCACATTTTATTTGAAAAGATATTTTTACTGCCTTATCTTTTTGGGTGGTAATTAATATAATTTATTTTTCTTTTTTAAAGTTTTAATTATTTATTTATTTGAAAGGCAGAGTGGTGGAGACAAGGAGGGAGGGAGAGAGAGACATTTGGAGAGATAGAGATCCATGTTCCTTCTGTCCCTCATTCCCATATGCACATAACAGCTGGCTCTGGGCCAGGCTAATGGTAGGAGTCAGGATCTCCATCCAGGTTAAGGAATCCAAGTACTTGGGACATAATCTGCTTCATCGCAGGCATAAACCAGAAAGTTGCATCAGAAACAAAGATGGAACTTGATCCTACACATTTGGAAGTAGAATCTGTGCATACCAAGCTATAACGTAACCCATTGTGTCCAACACTTGCTTTCCTTCTTTTTCATCACACAGTATCAGGTTGAGAACATCTGCAATCCGCTTGCTATCATACACTTGGAATAATAACTAGTAACTCATTTTGTTGATTTGCATTTTGAATTACTTCCTCAATTCTTTTATTTCATATTTTTCTCTTGGTTATGTCTTACTTTTTCTACTTTATCTGTCCCTTTCCTATATTACTTATTGTACATTATTTGATTACTATATCCTTTTATTATTCACTCTTAAATTTAAGATACGAATTTAAAGGCAAAATTTACCAGTTTCTTCCCACCCAACTTCCAAATAATTAAAGAATCCCTTCCCAGGGATTCCCAGTACTATTGTTCCTCATTTGCATTAGTTTGTTTTGTTTTGCTTTGTTCTGTCATGGATAAATATGGATAAAGGCATATTGATTTGTAAAGCTTTACATTTTTCTACATTAGTAACTTCTGTATTTCAGGCTTTTGTTTTGGAATCATATTTTTCTTCTTGGATAAAATTTTGTAACTTTCTTCAGTAAAGGTTTGTAGGCAGGAAACTAAATTCTTATTACAAGCTGAGTATAGGTAAAAAATGCACAGTAATTTTATTTCAAGATTTTGAAGTTATTTTCCTTCTATGTTCAGACAACTACCAACACTGGACCATGGAAATCCTAGCTGTTGCTTTTCTTTGGCCCTATAGCTCCCATACTCTTATTACTTCTCTTTATATGTTGTCTCTAACAGAATAAAAGCTGCCCAGCTCCAGATGGTTGTGAGGCAGAGCTCCTAGCCTATCCTATTGAACAAGGTAACCATGCCTCTGGACTGCCCAAGGTAATTTTTCACAAGGCCAGCCTCAAACACCATAGGGCAGACAGCAAGAGAAGAATATCCCAAATCAGCTCTATGCCCATATGTCAGCTTAAAGAAAATATAGAAGAGGCTCCTTCCCCCATGCTACTTGCAGAGATTATACGGCATCTCTTGGTGATTGAGGGGGTGGATATTAAGGTAAGTAGGCAGACATTAGCTTATATGTGTATGAAGGGCAGAAGAAAAATGGGAATTTTTTTTGACAAAATGGGAATTTTTGTGTGATTGAATGAGGGAGGAGATGTAGAACCAAACCTCTAGAACAGAGGAGCATTTACACATCAAAGTGTAGTAAGGTTTCATATTCTTGTTGGCTGGATCTTTTGTGTAGTTAACTGAGGCAACAAATGTAGAAGCAAGACTGATCAGCAATTACATATTTAATATATTTCCTTTTTTTGGGGTAATCTTTCTAGATGGGTCACAACAATCTCCCCGGCCCTGAACCCCGGGAGTAGGGGGCACAGTTTAAGGAAATCTTCCCACCTTAAGCCAAGGGGGCTGTTGGGTCCATTATGAAGTTCTAGAAGGAATTCAGGACCTCCACATCTACAAAACCCTCCACCCAGTAATATCTCAGAAGAAGGAAGGAGGTGGAGACCTATACCTATATCCATGAAAACTCCAGTGTGAATGCAGACCGGGATCTCAGTTCTTTTCTGAGATGCCCTACTTGTCAGTCAGGTGTACTTTCTTCGTTTAACTTGGCTAGCATGTTTCCGGCTGGGAAAAAAAAAGAGTTCTCATCGTAATTGACTATTTGCCCGTCACTTCCTCCCCAGCTTTTCTTTTGAGTTTTTGTTGGCTGATAAGTGTAGATGGAGATTCTGGTTTATTTTTCTTTAAGACTCACTTGACTTATTGAACCTGAGGTTTGGTGCCTTTCATTATTGAGGTCACGCCATTATCTGTCAAAAATGCTCAGCCTCAGTGGGTTTGTTTTTCACTTTGAATGTGAATTATTTTAGAGTATTTCATTGCATGCTATATATTTCTTATACCTCTCTTGAATTTTTCATCTTCATGAATATTTGTCTTGCACTTTGTGTAATTAACTAAGTTTATATTTTCATGGTTTTTCTTTTATTTATAAATGTTCATTTAAATGTTTTCCTGTGTTTGAAGGTCAGAGAGAGAGAGAGAGAGAGAGGAGAGAGAAAAGAGAATGAGGGAGAGAGCCCCCGAGTGCTGGTTCATTTCCCAAATTCCTAGATGCTAAGAACTCAATCCAGGTCTTCCATGTGGGTGGCAGAGACTCAACCACTTGAGCCATCACGGCTGCCTCAAGTGGTGTACACTGACCACAGACTAAAAGTGGGAGTGGAACCTGAACTCAAATGCAGAGACTCTGATCTGGAATGCAGGCATCCCAACCACTTTTCCTTTTCTGTGTTCTTAATTTTGTAATTAACTGATTTAATGTTTTTATTTATAGAAAATATGCTACGATTTTCTTTTTTGATTTGTTTGGCAATTTTTGATGATTTGTTGTTTATTTTTATATCATTTTACAGATTAGTGGATTGAAGGACAAAATAAATATATGATTTGGCCATATTCTCAATTTTGTTAGGAAAAATATATATATTAATATCTATAAATACATGCACATTCACATACCTATATACACACACATAGATTCATATACACATACATACATTTTGTTGAACTTATGTTTAAATGAATTGAATCCATGAGTATCAAAATTAATCTGTTATAAGATTATTTTCTCTATAGATAAATTATATTATTTTCTGAGGACTACCAAGTTTACACATTTTAATCTATGGATAGTAATTTTTCATGATGATGCAAATGTTGAAAATTGAAACACCAAATCCAAGTGAGACAAGAGCTGTATTTTGAATTATAGGGACTGGTTTTCAATATCTTTTTTCACTTCAAATCTAAGAGAAAAAAAAAGTTGCTTGGTTGTTTTATGTACTAGATCGGACTTTTGTTCCATATATTACTATTTCATAGGATTGGGAGATTTTGAGATCTGCTTTGATGGACAATTTCTAGTCCTAGCTTTCCATTTTTGAAGACTCCAATGAATTACTCAAATTTGAGTAGTGGTAATTAAAAATCAAGTTTCTAGTCTTGGTACGGAAAATGCCTTCATGTTTACCATCCAGTTTTTTTTATTTTATTAATTCTCCTGCTGCCCTCAAGTTTTCTTATTTTATTTCTTGTTTAACTGTCTCTTATGATGATTAAAAACATCATCTAAGACTTCTATGAATTAGGGGTCAGAGACGTCCCGCAGAGTGCTCCCTTTGTCATTTGCCAGCCATCAAGTCTTATTTGACCCCTATTGCTCATTCTTCACTTTATATGTTCAGTTCCAAAATCAGAGTCATGCCTCTCTGACCCCAATTTTGATTCCTATCTCAGTTCCCCTCCTTGCACTGCTCACATGTAGACCTTGGTTCACATAAGGTGCTTTGCCTTTGCCCTCTGCTTGAGATCTAAAATTATTTTAAACTCAGAGTCTAAGGTATTCAAACTATACTCTAACACAGATCATTTCATGCCCCCGTCCCTCTAGGGTGATTTATTCACACGATCTATGCTTAACACTTACCACAATGTTCTTTGACCTCTATAGTTCCCATCAATCATATCTACTACTACTGTATGGAGGTGACAAATATGTTTCATTTTAATAGGATGTGTACAGTATCAGTTATAGTAGTGGGCACAAAATAAGAAAGCAGACACTAATATTCACAGTGAGATATTTGAAAGGGGACAGAGAACAATAATGAATTAATGTTTTATGCAATGTGAGATTTATAAATGAAAATATTTCAGCAGAGCACCTAGAAAAGGCATAAATCAGATTGATAAAGGTAATTTTCCTAATTACATAAGCCCTATATATCACTTACTGATCATAACAAGTCCATGAGAAGGTACTGCTAATTTTATTGATTTATATATTTATTTAATTTTCCAGAGAGAGAGAGAGAGACAGAGACAGAGACAGAGATTTCAGCTACTACTTCAGTCCCCAAATATACCGATCAGAACAAGGTCAGGACATAGCTGGCAGCTGAAAATTCAGTCTGGTCCTTCCATGTTGATGGTAGAGACCCAAGTACTTGGGTCTTCCATAAATACCTCCCACAGTGTCTATTACCTGGAAACTAGGATTGAGAACACAGCCAGGACTTGAAACTAGACAGTCAAATATGGCATGTGAGTGCCCCAAATCCACTTATTGGCTGTGCCAACCACCAATCCTGCTACTTTTATTTTAACACCTTTTTGAAAGATTAATTAACTTAAACAAAATGCAAATACCTGGTTTACCCATACATATGTGTGCTCTAAACTTTGAGCTAGGATTTAAAAACAGGGAGTATGATTTTAGAATGTGACCTCATGTACCTATAATACTTTGTCATGCTTCAAAACATAAGGAAACAAAATTAACTAAAAGAAAAATGAATAAAGCAAAGAGTGCATGAGAAATATTTGATTGGGGATATCTAATAATGATTAACAAACTTAAATACATCATCTGTGAACTCAAATCTATATTTTGCTTATTTTCCTGTTGTTTAAATGGTTTACCATCTGTTTAATTGCTTATATCAGAAATTTGAAACATGAACTCTCTTTCCTCTCAGCTGCTTCTATATTCAGCCAATGTCAGTAGACTTGATGTTTACTGCTCAAACATGGATCATGTCTCCATCTGCTTTTCTATGGTTTCATCCCTCTACACCTGTGCCAGAGATGTAAACGTTATTGCATATCTAATGCTCATCTGTCTTCTTATCTGCCTGTGACTTTGCAAATATTGCAGAATAAAGCCAAATATCTTATTCTTTGATATGATTTCATTCATTGTTTACTATTATTCTCTCCAATACCCCAGTATTAATAATATCCCTATCAAGAGTGAGAGCAAACTTGCAGAATTTCTTGATGAAGAAACAAAGAAGAAATAAAGAGGAGAAGTGTGAGAAAGAATAAAAGAACGAAGAATAAGGAATAGACACAAAGAGAAGAACGAGAACAAATGGGTAAACTGGAGAAAAGAATGTGTAAAAAGAAACAGTAACTTCTGATGATCAACTTTGATCTCATGGTTGAAAAGAACATCTGAATCAAGAGATTCTTGGCAATGACCTTAAGAATGGCCAAACAGCTGCAGCTGCTTGTTAGTTGACACAAGGAGTGGTTCTGTGATTTTATTCCAAGTTTATCCAAAGGAAATGTTTGCTCTGTTCATTCCTCTGTTGACACAAAAGGTCAGCTGATACTGACTTGGAATAGTGTTGTGTACCATACATAAAATAAGATCCAGACGTAAGTGTTAAATCAAAGGATGAATATACTATCAAATATGAGTGGCTGGAAATTACTTATCTGTACATAATTGGTTGAAAAACATTGCTTGCATGTAATATATTTCAGAATCCTTTACAAAGGGGACAGGGTTGTGAAAAAAACAGTCTAAATCACAATTTACATAAATGGCATTTAGAATATATATTCTCATATTTATAAAGCAACATGCATCACGTAGGGTTTCACTTAAAATTACAACTTAAAATGAAGTGCTATAAATCTTCCACTAAAATAAAAAGATTTACAAAAACACATTAAGTCTAAGGAAAATATCTATAGGCTACATCCACATATCCACTCTTCAATTATTTATATTCTGAATTAAATTAACTAAAACTTGTTTATGTGGAGTTAATCAGTTTAAGCAGAAATTCTTTCTCTTTAACTTTTTTTTTTTGCTTTTTTTTAGCATAGACCCAAGTTACATCTACTAAAGCTGTTTCATAAAGTTTATTATAAATGTCTATTATGAGAAAAAAAAAACTATGTGTAAATCTTTCCCCAGCAAAATTAATTTATTTTACAATCCCATTTTCCAAGACCTTTTTAGGTTCCTTCATGAATAAAACATGGCTTCTTATGATCTGAGAGGCCCATTTCAAAGACATAATCAAAGTATTTCTCAATGATGATTTATAGAGTGATTGAAGGACTTGGGATCCTACCATGTTTTACCTGGAAAAAGAGGACTCCACTGAATCTATTAATTATACTGAGTTTTCAGGTAAGACTTTGCTTAAGGTGGAGAACATGCATGCTGCAAGAAGTGTTATTTTGAAAAGGGCTATTAAGAAATAAGCTTGGGGGCAAAGCACTTTTTGCAGCATTGAAGACACTTCACGGGTTGTCCACATCCCCAAGTAGAGTACCTGGCTCCATTCTAATCCCGGCTTCCTACCAATGAGACTGGCTGCACTTCTAATCTCAGCTTCCCGCCAGTGAGCACCTGTCTAGGCAGAAGCTGATGAATCAAGTACTGGAGCAATTCAACCTACAATGAAGAGCCAGATTGAGTTTCTGGTTCCAGGCTCCCACCTGGCCCTGTTCCAGTTGTTGAAGTTACTTGGGGAGTGAACCAGCAGATAGCAGATCTCTCTCACACACACACTCTGTCCCACTCTTTTCAAATAAAAATGAACAATTATTTTTAAAACAGCAGGTTGCAAATCACTGGTGTCAATTATTGACTTTCACCCCTTTACACTAATTTTCTTTATTTTCTGTATTCTGCTAAGTGTCTCACCAAACTTATCCTTTTACTAAAAGTCATTATTTCAACTCTTCTATGGGAACACTCATACAAGTGATTTAATTCATGTGCATTGTCAAAAAAAGCAAATCTATTTTGTATTTGAGATTGTTAACAAAAATGAAAGTAGCACATGGTGGGGAATTTCTGATTGTGTTACTCTTACATTAGTAGCAGGGGTCAGAAAAATTGATTTATTACCAATTGAAGTGATATTTATTTAAATTCAGTTAGGCTAATTCTGTATAAAAATAATCAGTGGAGGGGCCGGTGCTGTGGCAACCAGGTTAAAGCTCTGGCCTGAAGCACCAACATCCCATATGGGCAACTGGTTCTAGTCCTGGCTGTTCCTCTTCTGATCCAGCTCTCTGCTATGGCCTGGGATAGCAGTAGAAGATGGCCCAAGTCCTTGGGCCCCTGCACCCATGTGGGAGACCTGGAAGAAGCTCCTGGCTCCTGGCTTCGGATCAGCACAGCTCCCGCTGTTGCGGCCATCTGAGAAGTGAACCATCGGATGGAAGACCTCTCTGTCTCTGACTCTACTTCTATCTGTAACTCTGTCTTTAAAATAAATAAAAATAAATCTTTAAAAAAATAATCAGTGGAACTAAAGCAAACCAGGGAGTATTTTACTGAGTGACAATTATGGGCATGCATTATTACAAATGCAAGCAACCTTATAACTGTATGAAGTCAAGGTCTGTGTCACAAAAATTGTCTTGTCTAAATGGCAAGGTGTGTGCATGTGTGTGTGTGCGCGCTAAATACAAAGAGTATGGAGGATGGAAAAGGAGTTGAAGCTATATTTTCAACAGACTTCAAATTTTCTGAGGAAAGTATCTGGTCCATCATATCTACTTTTGATTATTTCGTTAGTAAGCAAATGCTTAGTAACTGAAGAAAACATGGAAA
Source organism: Lepus europaeus (assembly GCF_033115175.1). NCBI lineage: Eukaryota > Metazoa > Chordata > Mammalia > Lagomorpha > Leporidae > Lepus > Lepus europaeus. Next base: position 78,851,354 of record NC_084839.1, on the reverse strand, counting down.
CATGTCACATGGTGTGCATATTCATATATTTCTTTGCACACAGTAACATGGGCTGCCCATAAGCCATAAATACTGCCCCATGTTTTGATATAAGCCTTTCATTACATGTGTTTGGGCATGCACACACACAATATAATGGCAAGAACAATTATTTGGTATAGCCTAAAGATAGTAAGTTTTCTAATGTGGTTTGCACAGAAAGTACAGTGGATGAATGAAAGAAGATGGAGAAGTGCTTAGAGACCGCTTTTCTCAAGGGCTCTGGACTTTACATGTGTAGTCATGTTACAAGTAAATAGTCATCACATTGCACACCTCTTCTATAAACAATGTTTAAGAGGTAACACTGGGGATTAATGTTTGTGGATCAGTTAAGTTATTGCTCAGGACAACAGCATCTTGTACCAGAATCTCTGGGGTCAAGTTCTCCAATTTTGAGCCAATTTCTTGATAATGTGCACTTGGGAAGAAGTGATGATGGCTCAATCTCTTGAGTTCCTGCTGTCTACGTGGTAACCAAGAGTGAATTCCAGGTTCCTGACTTCTGCTTGGCCCAGGAGGTATGAACCAGCAATTGGAAGAAATCTCTCTGTCTCTCTCTTTCTCTGTTTCACTATATGCCAAGTGAATGATTAAGAACTTAAAAGTAAAAAACAAAATAAAAATACCAGTGTATAATAAACATTTTTCAATCACTAGTATATTTCTCAAAGATAGCAGGAATGTAGACAGTAGAGGCTCACATCTCGATATTGAGTTTAACACTTTCTTAAAGGTGTATTTTATTCTTTCTACTTTCTGCCTACATAGGGAAAAATGAGAATTAAAAAGAGAAAGTAGAAAATGTGATGCTACTTTGTCCTAAATTTTTACTGACTGGAGGCCAGTGTTGTGGCACAGTAGGTTAAACTGCCTTCTGTGACCATCCCATGTAAGTTCAAGTTCAAGTCCCAGCTGTTCCACTTCCCAATTCAGCGCCCTGCTAATGTTATCTCAGAAAGCACTGGAGGATGGCCCAAGTACTGGAGCCCTTGCCACCCATTTGAGAGAGCTGGATGAAGTTCCTTGTAAGAGTTACACAGAAAGGAAGAAGGGGCAGAGAGATATAGAGGCCTTCCATCCGCTGGTCCACTCCCCAACTGGCTGCAATGGCCAGAGCTGTGCCCATCTGAAGCCAGGAGCCAGGAGCTTCCTCTGGGTCTCCCATGCTGATTCAGGGGCCCAAGCACTTGGGCTTTCATCCTCCACTGTTCTCCCAGGCCACAGCAGAGAGCTGGATCAGAAATGAAGCAGCTGGGACCCAAACCAGTGCCCACATGGGATGCCAACATTGCACACGGAGGCCCCGCCCACCACGCCACAATGCGGGCCCAATTGATGTGTATTATCTTTTTTTTGTTTGTTTTTTTTGACAGGCAAAGTGGACAGTAAGAGAGAGAGAGAGAGAGAGAGAAAGGTCTTCCTTTGCCGTTGGTTCACCCTCCAATGGCCGCCGCAGCCGGCGTGCTGTGGCCGGCACACCGCGCTGATCCGAAGGCAGGAGCCAGGTGCTTATCCTGGTCTCCCATGGGGTGCAGGGCCCAAGCACTTGGGCCATCCTCCACTGCACTCCCTGGCCACAGCAGAGAGCTGACCTGGAAGAGGGGCAACCGGGACAGAATCCGGTGCCCCGACCGGGACTAGAACCCGATGTGCCGGCGCTGCAAGGAGGAGGATTAGCCTGTTGAGCCACAGTGCGGGCCAATGTGTATAATCTTAATGATGAATGGGATGGGAGAGGGAGTAGGAGATGGGATGGTTTGCAGGTGGGAGGGAGGTTATGGGGGGAAAACCGCTATAATCCAAAAGTTGTACTTTCGAAATTTATATTTATTAAATAAAAGTTTTCTAATCGGATCAGCGCGGAGCGCCGGACACAGCGCGCTACCGCGGCGGCCATTGGAGGGTGAACCAACGGCAAAAGGAAGACCTTTCTCTCTGTCTCTCTCTCACTGTCCACTCTGCCTGTCAAAAATAAAAATAATAATAATAAAAAAAATCTCTTTTGTATTAGTTTCATAATTGTTTCATAATCGGAAGTTTTTGACTTAAACAAGACAGGATTATTATACTCACTTTGCAGAGGGAGACATCAAAGGATGATGTACTAATGGAGCTTACACTGAACCCAGCTGACAATTTGTAAACACAAAACCAGCTGTGGAATTTCCGAATACAACATTTTGTACAGATGGAGTTAAACAGTGAGAGAGACAGAGGGAAAGATTTTCCTTCCATTGGTTCACCCCCCAAATGGCTGCTACAGCTGGAACTACACCAATCCGAAGCCAGGAGCCAGGTGGAGGATTAACCTAGTGAGCCACAACGCCGGCCCAGCATTTTTAGTTTATTACTTATATTACAGTTTCCTCAAGACTCTGTCATGACTCATGAAAAATTCCATTTCTGTAGAGCAAAAATAACAGCTTAGCTGAAGAAACACAAAGAGCAGCAATAAGAACCAACATTTATATTTTGCTTTACATTTTCTAGAGCACCTCACCATACATTAAAGAGTATAAAATTGCTAAATTGTGGGTCACACAGATTTGTTACAATAAGGTCGCTCAATTCTCTGCTGTGACAGGAAAGTTAACCTTGAAGGAAGCCACTGATGATAGTTCTGCCCTTTTGTGATGAAGCACTAGTTTAACAGTGTCACACTATGGATGCATATTGATAAGTCAGGAATATAATGTGGGTATAATATGGAAACAGGGTCAAAGAATAAGTTCATACTCCTTACTACAGAGATAACATTTTGCCAAAGGAGTAAATTTAGTTCTATTATTGCATATAATTTAATTTGAAAATTTTACATGATGAAGACGGGCACAAGTTTTAAATTTTTGTAATTGAAAATCAAGTTAACCATGGTTTTAGAGATAAAAAAGCAATAGGCTTTATTAGCAGTAGAAACTGCTACAGATGGCACGTTCTAAATGTTAAATTATAGCAATTCCTTCTACAGAATGGCAATAATGATGATTACTATATCTACTACTTTTAATAATGTTATTATTACTAATAATCTAATGGGTTTTCATTAATTATCGAGGGCTTGGTCAGACACTTGATTAAGGAATTTACACAAATGGAGCATTTAATAAAAATTGAAATGAGTTTGGAATTAAAAGTTAAAAAGAAATACGCATTTCTAGACAGTTTAAGTCAGTTGATCAAGGTGGATAAGAAAAAATTGTGAAAATGAAAATAAATAGCAAGTGTGTTTGAAGCTTGTTTCTCATTGTAGTCAATATTGCTATACACTAAGATAAAGGCCTTGAATGTATGGAAATCGAAGCTGGGTTTCCTGATAGCTACCTCTTATCAGCAATAGCCTCTGTAAAGCTAAACAAAAGAAAATCAGGGATGGACATTTCATAGGCCAAAATATGTCAGTGTGTATTTACCTGGTTGGGATACAATTATAACGTCTACCATCTCTTTGAATTATTAATCAAATTTGTGTAGAAGTTTTGGAAATCTAATATTGTCTGAAACAGTATAATATGCTGAAATCATCATTATTCTTTGAAATAAAAATGTGATAACATGGAACCCATAGAGGAGTAGGCCTTTAAAAGCCATCCAGTTCTTGTTTCCAGACAGATGATTGAAAAGCAGGAGGAGCCTCACAGAAATTTGCCACAAGTGTGAAGCCGTGTAACTATGAGGGTCTCAGTCTCAGTTTCGAGAAGTTAATTGTGCAGCTTGACAAGAAGATAATTTTTGGGGAAAGTCCTTTATGTGTTGATATGTAAAGGTCTGCTTTCAGACAAGCTTGTATTTTCAGAATTACACAAGTTTAAAGGATTGAGGAAGAAGGATTGGAGTCTTAAAACATCAGGGGCTGGTGTTGTGGAGTAGCAGGTATGCTCTGTCTAGGAAACTGGCATCCCATACAGATGCCAGTTCTTGTGCCAGCTGCTCCACTTCCAATCCAGCTCCATGCTAATTCCCTGGGAAAGGCAGCTACAGCAGAATGTGGCCCAAATGCTTGAGCCCCTGCCACCCTCAGAGGAGACCTGGATGAAGCTCCTGGCTTCAGCCTGGCTCAGCCCTGGCTGCTGCAGCCTCTTGGGGAGTGAACCAATGGAAGAAAGATATCTCTCTCTGTCTTTCCTTCTCTCTGTATGTAATTCTGACCTTCCAAAAAAAAAAGAGTAGGGAGAGCGGCAAGATGGCAGAATAGGCAGGGAGCACACTATTAGTCCGGGGGAGAGACAGTTTAATATAAGTGGAGATACTGCAGGGTCAAGGAAGAGTAGGGGATGAAACAGCAGAGGAAACTCTTCCGGAACTAGTGATTCACAGTGGACCTGCGTGGAGAGCGTGGGAGCCCAAGTTCGGGACACCAGCGGCAGACTCAACACACCAGCGCTGGAACGCGAGGTGAGCCGAACCTCAATAGCCCGAGACACCAGCGGGAAAGCAGAAAGAGAAGGCTAGAGGGAACGAGGCTTGAAACTCCGTGGGGAAAAATTCACCAGGCTAACTAGAAGAGAGAGAGGAAAAAAATAAAAAAAGTGACCGATACGGACACAAGTTTCTCTCTCTCCGCTCACCTCTCAAAGGTGAGCAAGACAAAGAGCAGGCGCCATTTTGGACATACGTCATAAGCAGGGCAACCTCAGGTCTGCACCGGCCCTGAGCCTAGCAGAAAAACCTGACTCTGGGAGGAGGGGTGAAATAACAGGAGATTAGCATCTAACTTGGCAACCCAGTGGGAGACTGCAGGAGAATTGGAGCCCACACTGAGGGCAGCAGAGATTCCCTGTGTGGTCCTTGGGAAAGAGCTTCCGATCTCTGGCTCCTGTGGGTATATCATTTGCCTGCTAACTACCTCCAATTACGTTCAGCTGTGCGGAATTACTTCCCTTTTGAATCAAAAAAAGAAAGAAAGAGAGATTTACCACACCTAACCTGGGAGTGTCATCTTTGACATACCCTCAACCCTGAGGAACCAAACACAGCTCTCAGTCCACACTCATCTCTTCCTTTGTAATCATAACCTCTACTCTACCACCAATGGCTCTACTCCCAACCTGTGTGTACTGATGGTCCTCTTCCCCACTTAATGCTGTATAATTGTTCAAACCTGGTAAATGCCACTCTTAGGATCATTGGTTACTATCCTCACTCTGTCTTTTATGACCTTGTCTAAATATGATCAGAGTCGGCAAACTTGGAAGGCTTCCATAGCCTTGGCAACTCATGATGACAGCCTAGGGTGGTTACTGGCACCATAAACTAGAGTGTCAATTTGTTGGATCAACAACAGGAGCCACTGTGCACTTGCTCCTCATGTGGAATCTCTGTCCTTAATGTGCTGTACATTTTGATTTAATGCTATAACTAGTACTCCAACAGTATGTTTCACTTTGTGTTTCTATGTGGGTGCAAACTGTTGAAATCTTTATACTACATTGATCTTCTGTATATAAAGAGAATTGAAAAGGAATCTTGGTGCAAATGGAAGGGGAGAGGGAGCGGGAGAGGGGAGGGTTGCGGATGGGAGGGAAGTTATGTGAGGGGGAAGCCATTGTAATCCATAAGCTGTACACTGGAAATTTATATTCATTAAATAAAAGTTAAAAAAATTAAAAAAATAAGAGTAAATCTTTAATAAAGAGAGGGAAGTGTATGGTATCTAGATAAGAGCATGCGGGAGGTAACATAGACCAAGTAGAGGATAATTGCTGACCTTTGACAAAACTCCTTTCCTAGCTACTACACTACCATTGCTATAATCAGATCTCATCCTTCAAATTTTCATTCATTTATACAAGAAGCTTATATGAGTAGGATATGAGATATTGACAAACAAAAGCAGTTCAGACCATACAAAAAGGAAGTTATAGAGATATATAAGACATTGCAAAATACCACTTATGGTAAACACTAAAGGTAAACACTAAACACAAAGGACCTTAGCACATTCCATTCACCTCTCCCATTGAAATAGAGTATCTATTGCCTACATATTCTCAATTTTATCCTATGGTTCTTGGGCCCCAGAAATTAGGAGACTTCACGTTGCTTGTCAAAAGCATCCTCATAATTCGGTGTATATTATGAGATTTGCAAACTGCTCTACCATTGAGTGGGAATCAAAGCCTCAGGAGACATGAGATGCAGGAAATGTCCCTAGGTTCTTTCCAGAGTCGATGATAAAAACACAGCCTGCCTCGTGGACCAATTCAGGGATGGGGAATTGACATCTTGTTACCTTGCATAACATAAAATAAAAGAAATAATTAGGCCCAATATTACTAAGGAAGAAAAAACTCAATACATAAATGACAGGATATGAGATATTGAGGAACAAAATGAGTCCAGAGCATGTAAAGCTATTTGATTATCAAGCAAGAGGTCTAAGGTGAAGGAAAAAGTAAGAAAAAACCAGATGAGAGAAATGTAGAGAAATAAAGGACTGCCACCCAGGAAAGAAAATGCACTCTTCGGTGTTCTGTTTTTATTTTATTTTATTTATTTATTTATTTATTTATTTTTTATTGTTTACAGGCAGAGTGGACAGTGAGACAGAGAGAGACAGAGAGAAAGGTCTTCCGGCCGGCGCCGTGGCTCAATACGTTAATCCTCTGCCTTGTGGCGCCGACACACCGGGTTCTAGTCCCGGTCGGGGCACTGGATTCTGTCCCGGTTGCCCCTCTTCCAGGTCAGCTCTCTGCTGTGGCCAGGGAGTGCAGTGGAGGATGGCCCAAGTGCTTGGGCCCTGCACCCCATGGGAGACCAGGATAGGCACCTGGCTCCTGCCATCGGATCAGTGCGGCGCGCCTACCGCGGCGGTCATTGGAGGGTGAACCAACGGCAAAAAGGAAGACCTTTCTCTCTATCTCTCTCACTGTCCACTCTGCCTGTCAAAACAAAACAAAACAAAAAAAGACCAAAAGAAAGGTCTTCCTTTTACCCTTGGTTCACCCTCCAATGGTTGCTGCGGCCAGCACGCTGCAGCCAGAGCACCACGCTGATCCAAAGCCAGGATCCAGGTGCCTACCCTGGTCTCCCATGCAGGTGCAGGGCCCAAGCACTTGGGCCATCCTCCACTGCACTCCTGGGCCACAGCAGAGAGCTGGACTGGAAGAGGGGCAACCAAGACAGAATCTGGCACCCCGACCGGGACTAGAACCCGGTGTGCCGGTGCCTCAAGGCAGATGATTAGCTTATTGAGCTGTGGCAATGGCCACGTGTTCTGTTTTGAATACAAGATACATGGGTAACAGTGAGTAAGCCAAAACGATTGAATGGGTAATTTAGAACATGGGGGAGGAAAAGACAGGGAAATGAGAAAGATCAACATCAAAAAAGTGGTCTTGGTATAGGCTGGTTCTTAAGATCAGAGTCAGATGGTGTGTTCAGCAAAAGATGGTACCTGTGTTAATGTTTTTTTTTCTTTTATTTAATAAATATAAATTTCAAAAGTATAACTTTTGGATTATAGCGGTTCTCCCCCATAAATACCCTCCCACATGCAAACCATCCCATCTCCTACTCCCTTTCCCATCCCATTCTTCACTAGGATTCATTTTTAATTATCTTTATATAGAGAAGATCAACTTGGTATATACTAAGTAAAGATTTCAACAGTTTGCACCCACACAGACACACAAAGTATAAAGTACTGTTTGAAAACTAGTTTTACCTCTAATTCTCATAGTACAACACATTAAGGATAGAGATCCTACATGGGGAGTAAGTGCACAGTGACTCCCGTTGTTAATTTAATGATTGACACTCTTATTTATGATGTCAGTAATCATCCGAGGCTCTTGTCATGAGCTGCCAAGGCTATGGAAGCCTCTTGAGTTCACAAACTCTGACCTTATTTAGACAAGGCCATAATCAACGTAGAAGTTCTCTCCTCCGTTAACATTCAATGAGTTGGCCTAGAATTGTGGTGACACAGCAAGTTAAGCCACAGCATGCAGTGCTGGTATTCCATATGGTGCCAGTTCAGCTCCCTGATAATATGCCCGAGAAAGCATTGGAAGATGGTCCTAATGCTTGGACCTCTGCACCCATAGTGGAGGTCTGGATGAAGCTCTTGGCACCAAGCAGCCATTTGGGGAGTAAATCAGCAGATGGAATCTCATTCTCTCTCTCTCTAACTCTGCCTTCCAAATAAAATAAATTTTAAAAAAAGCTCAGACTTTCATGTTATATGTGGTGGAGGAGGCAGAGCCTTCTAGATGATGATAATTGACATAATCAGGTAGATGGAGACAATGGAGTTAGAGGCACCCATTTAGTTTAAAGCTGAAACTGGGCTTGGATAAAATAAATGATTCTGAACCTAGATAATTGAGACCCTGGGCTGAGTATAATACCACATTTCTGGTGAGAAGACAAAATTTAGTGGAGAATTTAACAAAAGCTCAGTAATGAAATCTGTGCAACTTAGATGGGCTTACCTGAATATACTATAGGAATTTCTGGGAACACAGGGACCACAGTCTTCAATTATCTAGGACGGAGGAATAGTTCAGCCTGTATACACTTATGTTAACATTTAATTATATAGGTTAAATTAAGTCAGATGAAAATATTGAGATTCATAGACTATTCCATCCTCATAACTCACTTTCAAATGCAGTCTATATATATAGAAATTTTAGTACAGGTCCAATTGACACTGGAGAAAAGAGGTGTAGCATACAGCTAGTGGAACTACTTAGAAATGAATTATAATTTTATGTGTATACATAGCAGTATTTTTTCATAATTTAACTTAATTTGAGAGATAATAGCTATGATAAAAAATGATATCCATCTCATTTGGTTTTATGCATATTATGGTGCATGTAAAAGCATGTCATAAATTATAAACACAGTTGTTCAAAACAACTTTATCTTCCTTTGATGTTTATCAGATCTTTTAATAAAGAACATTAATGTGCATTTTTCCATCTTTATATGTGACAAATAGTAATTTTAAAATTGTTCTGAAATGCACGAAGCCACAATGTTTTCATGAAAGCCTTCTCAACTTTCCACTGCAAATTTGCTGGTAGGACTTAACTAAGTAAGTAATCTCTGTGCAATCCTATAGGTGAATTCTACATTTTAATTTTCATTTCCATTATTTTCACATGCAGATTGTAGTACATTTCCCTAAATCTGAATTATAAGAAAAACAAAGAGGAGTCAATAAAACAAATCAGTTGTAAGTGACACAAAAGAGGACTGGTTCCATCTTTTACCTTGTTAATAAAAGCAAAACATTGTGGATTAATCATATGCACCAAGCACTAGAATTGAATTTATTGTCCAAATAATACAGAAACTTGTTTTGTTAGAAAGCTACAGGGTTAGTCATGTAACTGAGGCCAAAATATGTAGAGTGTGAAAAGTTTTTTAAACCATGGAACAGTGAATTTTAAGACAGTATATGTTTAATAATCTGAAATATATTTCTGTCAACATTCACTTAAGGCAAAATATTTGTAATGTTTCTTTGCAATTTCATAGATATACTAAAAGAAAAAAAATGTTAAAATACAGTTTTTAATCCAAAATTCTGAAGGTTTTAAAGTCAGGTTTCATCAAAGATAAATAATATTTTTAAGACCAGGAGAAATGACCTTTTAAATCAATATGTGTGGAAGATAAAGTGCCAAGGCTATGTAAACAGTCAAAGTGACCATTGAACATAGTTGACTTTGCATGTAAATTTAAGATCTGGGATGAAGGAAATAAAACCTAGTGAGAGCATGGCAGGGAAAAGTGAATAAATGCATTGATGTCTTGATGGTTTCTTGGTCAAATAGCTCATGAAGTTTAATATTCAACATTCTGTTGAGCTCTATAAATATATAGTATATTAATAAATCAAAATCCAACTTACTGCAAATCACTACAATCGAGGAAAACATTACTTTATCAAGGTGAATGAAGTGCTAGGGTTTAAGAAGTAATGAGTCAAAATGGATACTTATAGCATTTGTAGTCTGGACTCCAGAGTTGTGGTGGCTTTTTTCAGAAAAGATTAAGTTTAAAAATTAAGTTTAAAGTTATTGAGGACAAGATAAACATCTTGATGCATGTTATACATTAGGATTGTTGGATATAGCAAAGTGAGGGAAATTAAGCTGTCCCTTTGCAAGTTAATTGTTTTCCTAGGTCAGAAGACTGTTGTCCAAGATAAGTAAACAGTAGGATGTTCTTTTTTTTTTTTTTTTTTTTTTTTTTTGACAGGCAGAGTGGACAGTGAGAGAGAGAGACAGAGAGAAAGGTCTTCCTTTTGCCGTTGGTTCACCCTCCAATGGCCGCCGCGGTAGCGCGCTGCGGCCGGCGCACCGCGCTATTCCGATGGCAGGAGCCAGGTGCTTCTCCTGGTCTCCCATGGGGTGCAGGACCCAAGGACTTGGGCCATCCTCCACTGCACTCCCTAGCCACAGCAGAGAGCTGGCCTGGAAGAGGGGCAACCGGGACAGGATCGGTGCCCCAACCGGGACTAGAACCCGGTGTGCCGGCGCTGCAAGGCGGAGGATTAGCCTGTTGAGCCACGGCGCCGGCCGGATGTTCTTGATATAAGCAATAGAGTTATTTATTGGTTTATAATTTTATCTTGCTCAGGAAAAGCTTTTTGGATGAAATTATGGAGTCTATGTTGACACAGGTCACCTAAATGTATGTCATCGATTGTCATATCAATTCAGATGGTCAAAATTCTCAAGCCATATAGCCCATGGTGACTAAGCCAAACAAAGATCTGATTCTTTGATTTATTTTTTCTATATGCATGGGTTTGTTTCTAAATAAGTATAGTTATAATTATATTCCTTTGGGGTATAAATGCAAAATTTTTCTGTTACCATTTTGTTATTGGTTGTGCACTATTATATCAAGCATGCGAGGGTTAAATAGCAATATATGTTGGGATTTTTCATTTATGCATTTTTTCTGTTGCAAACAATAACAAACTAACAGCCACAGCAAGACAGTCCAGCAGACATGTCGATATTATACTTTTTAGTGGATATTCTTTTTGTTGTTTCCTGACTATATTAAACATCATTCATGCTCAATATTTCAACAGTTTATTAGATTCAGTGGGAAGAAAAGAAAGTGCAATTTGTTTGACAATAGAATTGCCATCTAATGAATAGACAAAGATTTGAATTTCACATCTTATATGAGACCATCAAAATGTTGTGACAGGATTTCCATATGCTACATTAACTAGGAAAGCACTCATTAGACATTGGATTCCTACAGTATTCTTGTGTACTAAGAAAGCCTATGAGTCGGTGAAGATATTGTAATCCATTTATCTTTTAGAGTCTTCCTAAAATATCTGTTTATAAACAACCAATTAAAAATACAGAGCTAAGATAAAGTCCATACGCTCACAGGTATTCTCCAGAAGTATGAATGATTCCTCATTCTAAGAAGGTCTATTTTTAAATAAATTTGGTAATCTGGGTATTATTATACTTCAAACCATTACACTACATTATTACACTTCTAAAATAGGCATTTATATATCAATTTTTACAGAATATTATGTTAAATACTGAAGAAAGTTTAGTAGATTGAGTTGTTAATGAATGGGAGAATTTCTAAGGGTGTGGATAGAATGAAGAGCTGGTGAGGAAGGGGATGACAGAAATAGTGCCAAACAGAAAAATGACTTTTAACAAACTGAAGAGATGGGGCCAGCACCGTGGCTCACTTGGTTAATCCTCCGCCTACTGTGCTGGCATCCAATATGGGCACTGGTTCTAGTCCCCGTTGCTCCTCTTCCAGTCCAGCTCTCTGCTGTGGCCCAGGAAGGCAGTGTAGGATAGCTCAAGTGCTTGGGCACCTGCACCCTCGTGGGAGACCAAGAGGAAGCATCTGGATCCTGGCTTCGGATCGGTGCAGCGCCGGCCGTAGTGGCCATTTTGGGGAGTGAACCAATGGAAGGAAGACCTTTCTCTCTGTCTCTTGCTCTCAGTCTATAACTCTACCTGTCAAATAAATAAATAAATAAGTAAAGACCTGAAGAGAAGTATAAAAGAAGATGAATTTGAGAAAAATATTCCTACGTTGACCAAAGAAGTAGCATCAAGGCACTAATTGTGGGTGAGGGCAAGTAAACAAAATAGTTCCAATTATTGAATTTCTTGTTTTGAATACATGACAGTGGTTGCTCTTCATTGACAAATATGTAAAAGACTAACAAGATAATATTTGTTCATTTATAGATTTGGGACTTCAAGGCAAATCTTTTTTTTTTTTTTTTGATAGTCAGAGTTAGACAGTGAGAGAGAGAGAGACAGAGAGAAAGGTCTTCCTTAATTTTGTTCACCTGCCAAATGGCCGCTACGGCCAGCGCTGCGCTGATCCGAAGCCAAGAGCCAGGTACTTGCTCCCCGTCTCCCATGCAGGTGCAGGGCCCAAGCACTTGGGCCATCCTCCACTGCATTCCCAGGACACAGCAGAGAGCTGGACTGGAAGAGGAGCAACCAGGACAGAATCCGGCGCCCTGACTGGGACTAGAATTGGGGTGCTGGCGCCGCAGGCAGAGGATTAGCCAAGTGAGCCATGGCGCCGGCCCGAGGCAAATCTTGAAATGGGAAAGGCAGGGATTAGGTAAAAATAAAGTAAACTAGGGATAGAATATTGCTGCCAGTATTCAATAATCTACTCCAGGTTAGGGACACAAGTGGCCCATGGGAAAGAAAGAAAACCATATGAGGTAATTCTCCAGGAGCCCTGAGGGAGGTGAGAGACAGGAGAAGCATACACATTGTAATCCTCAGGTGTTGTTGAGTCTGCCAAATGGACTTGATTGAGAACTCTGCAAACTTTTACGCAGAACAGGCTACTCCAATGTCAGTTCTCTGGCCTCAGAATCAGCCCTTAAGGCACTCAGGTCTGGCTGAAGAGCCCATGAGAGTATTTTACGCATGGAAAGCAAGACACTCTGGCAAAAAGAAAACAACAACAACAACAACAACAAAAAACCTACATGAAAGATCTCTGTGAGATCCCAGTGGAAAGAACGGGTCATGTAGGATCTCTGTCCTTAATATGTTGTACATTGTGAATTAATGCTATAACTAGTACTCAAACAGTACTTTACACTTTGTGTTTTTGTGTGGGTGCAAACTGTTGAAATCTTTACTTAATATATGCTAAATTGATCTTCTGTATATAAAGAGAATTGAAAATGAATCTTGATGTGAATGGAAGGGGAGAGAGAGCAGGAGAGGGGAGGGTTGCCGGTGGGAGGGAAGTTATGGGGGGGGGGCATTGTAATCCATAAGCTGTACTTTGGAAATTTATATTCATTAATTAAAGTTAAAAAAGCAACAATACTCCTTGACAGATCCAGAAGAGAAAAGAAGCTGTAACCCAGAAGGCAACAGAGAGGAGCTGTGACCCTGCAGAGAAGAGAGAGCTGTACTACAAGAGCTGTGCTGTTCCTGACAAATGTGGTGAAAAGAACATGAAGTACTGTCACATGGAGAACCTGGGGAAAGAACAATTGGCCACATCTCCCTGAGACAAAATGCAGAACTGAGTGACTGGAGCCGCGGACTCCTCCTGCCACCATCTTACAACACTGAGCCCAGAACTCTGCAACACAACTTCAAGATGTTATTTCCCTCTAACAAGAGAAATAACAAGCAGGAAACCATTTTACTTTAAGTTTTAATATTAGGCTTACATCACCATTCATTCTATTGCATATTTAATACTCACAAAAAAGCAAAATGCAGACACTAGTAAAGAAGCTATCAACCCGAATGTGTGATTTCAGCGCACTGAACGTTCATCATCCTTGAGCTGCACATGGCATTTTCTTACCTTCTCTGTGGGGTACTGATGCATTTTTTCTCTTCAGTAGAGCCATATATAGTGCCTATGAAAGAGACTTAAGTTAATCATTCTTTGAAAGTTACCTTTAAATTTTGAGTTTTTGTCTTGGAGAGAGATAAATGTGGTTGCTTCCAAGGCTAGACTATTTTTTTTCTTCTAAATACTCATTCCTCTTCCTTTAAGAAGCACAAATACAATTTTCTTCAGGAACAACATACCTGACATAGTGTATTGATTGCTTTTTGGTTTGAGGAATTTTGAATGTGCAACTACATTTCTCCCTACTGAGAAACACTAAATCGTATTAGTATTACATTTTGGTAGAAGGGAGATGAAGCTGGAGTGGGGGATGGGAAGGAAAATGAGTGAGATAAACTTCGTAGGAGTAGCGCCGTTTTTTTCTCCTTGAACACATGTAGTTCAGTCTCACGTTCATTTTCTGTTTCAAATACTCACAGAGACACATAAACATAAACAGAATTTTACATTACAAGGTGTTCTGTGAATGTACTATGAATACAAAAATGAATAATGCATCAATTGGTTCAAAACAAACCATTTTCAGATGACTTGATAAAATGGCTGTGATTGACAAATAAAAAAAATTAATAAAGATCTCAATCATAAAATGTGTGCAGTTTATAAACAGTTAAAGAAGCTAGAAATACTACTACAATGTGATAGAGAAAATATGTTTTTCTGAATTATGCATATGAATTTGATACAATCCCACCTTTATTGCAATTTTCATTCTGCATTATTTATTCAATTAATGCACTCAATTTATTTAAATTTTAAACTTTAAAACTTATAAAAGAATGAAATGAATTAATTACTCTGAGTCATAGAGTAGTATATTTTTAAACTAAGAGCAAGTATGATGGGACTCCAAATAGTTCATGGAAAAATGGAATTAAATGTTAAAAATTTAAATACAAAAACTTTATTTACCAACACAGCCTTCCTTAACTTCAAGACAGTTTTTCAAATGGCGATATGGGCCGTTCATTCCTAAGAAACTGAGGGTCCATGTCAATGCAGTCTTTTTTTTAACATTATTAACTGAATAAAAAAAAAAGTTTTTTATGATTAGGAAATGTAAAGTTAGAGGGAGTCAAATCAGGACTGTGACATTGATTCCTAATGATTTCTTATCTTGTAAATCTGCTCTTGTTCAATGCTAGATAGTGGCAAGAGCATTGTCAGGGTTATGGTGGCGAAAAACTCCCTGATGAAGCTCTCCTGGGCATTTTTCTATGTAAGCTTTGTCTAACTTTCATGAAACATTTTCATAAGCAAATGTTATCATCATTCTTTTGCCTTCCAGAGAGTCAAGAAGAAAGTGCCTTGAACATGCTTTCAATACTCTTGTAATGACCCTTGCTTTTCACTAGTGTTCTTTTGCTTTGGTTGAACCATTTCCACCTCTTGACAATCTTTTTTTGATTCATTTTTGTCTTTAGGATCTTACTGACAAAGCCATGCTTCATCCGCCCTTATACTTATCAGAAGAAATGCTTCAAATCCTTCATTCCACATTTTAAAAAAAAAATTCCCATCGAAGTCTCAATGCATCAGTTTTCATGTCCATTGAGTAAAACAGTTTGTTCTAGTTGAATTTTTCAGTCAGAGTTGTTTAAACTGAACCAGCTGAGATACCTATACTGTTGGCTATTATTTCTCCTGTGAATTGTTGATCCTTTTCAATTAGGAGAACAAGATTATTTTTCCCTGAAAATTGATGTGAATGTTCTGTGGCTGCAGGCTTCATCTTCAATATAATCTCATCCACTTATAACGAGTCATGATTTTGTAAACTGTTGAGTTTTTTGGAGCATTGTCCTCACACACTTTCTGTAAAACATCAATGATTTCACCATTCTTAAACCCAAGATTCATCATATATTTGATGCTTGTTGTTACTTCAATTTGAGCAAAAATCATGCTGGAATGATGGGGACATCTCAAACTGATGTCTTTCTTAATGCTTCAAACTAGATTTTATTCATTCATGTCATAACAAATTAGTACAAGTTGATTTGTGTACAAAAAATAAAATCTATGCAGTTTTTTACAAAATATTTGTTTTCCATGGATTGCTTGAATAGCCCTCTAATTTGGGAAATAAGTCAATCAAATTTTCATAAGGATGTTAATAAATGGATGTTCTCAATTAGAAAGATATGTTAATTGTTTATATAGCCAAGTCCTTATGTTTTCAATTGCAGAAACAAGTCCTATGGATATTCAATGATTAGTTCAAATACATAGAATATGGATTGTATGTTGGTGCTACAGTTTGCATGGTGCTGGCACTGAAACCACATTATCTGGACTTAGATTCCAGTGTTGCATAGCATATCAAATGTCCTCTCTAATAAAATGCTAATGTGTATATAATCAAAATGGATTCTTGATTAATAAAAATGCAAATCTGGAGGAAAAAAATACCAGCTCTGAATAAATTAAAAAGTGCTCAGAGAAAAAGAAACATGAGTCATTTCTTACTTGATTATACTAAAAATCCCTCCCTTTGTTTCAGCATGAACATCAGATTGGATTTAAGTGCAATCATTCATTATCTTAGCTACAACCTTGACCCTTCACTCAGGTATAGATTTTTGACAAGCATGGCTC
The DNA here is from genome assembly GCF_033115175.1 of Lepus europaeus. Taxonomy (NCBI): domain Eukaryota; kingdom Metazoa; phylum Chordata; class Mammalia; order Lagomorpha; family Leporidae; genus Lepus; species Lepus europaeus. Next base: position 78,834,845 of record NC_084839.1, on the reverse strand, counting down.
TCTCCAGTCACTCTCAGCTGGAGTCTGAAAACACTTATCTGTCAGGAATACGTTCGCAACACATCAGCTAGTCCAAAAAAAAGCCCCCAACTGTCAGTATTTTCCAATCATTAAGTAAAATCAAACTACAAAAAATCTTGTCTTCATAAATCCAGCTCCTCTTCTTCATAAAAGCTTCATTTTGCATAATTAATCTTAGTTATTATAAGTGGATAACATATAAATTACATGAAAACAATTAGTTTGCTCAACTTTATAGTATATATCACAAGCTTAAATCTATTTAGAATGTCTATCCATATAGAGATGTTTAAGAAAGCTGATTTCAAATGTGATAGAATCAGTTTTCAATAATGTTTAATATCTTTTATAATCCTAAGGAACAAACATGGATATGAAACTGGCAATCTTCTTTCTAAAATCTGTGCCAGAGATAATCTGTCAGTTTCTTGTTTGTGATTCCATTTAATAAACAGATTGATTTGAAAGAAAAATAAATCTTTATAATGACATATTTAGTTTCCATTATCAGTATTTACGATCATGGAAAATAAGCACAAAAAGGAGAATCTAATGAAATGAGAATCATTCTAACAAAAGTGTGCAACAGATATATGCTAAAATGATAGAATATGATTCAAAGAAAGTAAGAAGTCCAATGAGAAACAGGAGGATACTTCAAAAGTTCATAGAAAATCAAATTTAAAAATAAATATAATTTGGTACAAAAATATTTGAAAGTTTTTTCATAATATGAATTTTTCCTAAGGTTTTTGAATGCCATTCTTACATTGCTTATTTATTAGCTTATAGAAAACAGATTTTACAAATTTACTTTTAAATGCAATCTGCCTGAAACTAGGGCATTGTAAGTTAAGAAAGTGTGATATATGTATAAAAGAGGGTAAAAAATAATGAAACACAAAGACTCAGAAAAACGGACACATGATTTGTATAAAAGCTTTTCCTGTAGAATAATAGCTAAGATTGTTCTTGAGATAAATGTTATTTTTACCAAAAAAGCAGAAACAAACAAAACAGGAAAGAAGCAGAGGAGTAAGACAGAAAATTTCAAAAACAGTAACTTCTCTACTGAAACTAAACTCACGGAAAAAATTAGGCTCCCTCACTCAATCCCAGCAAAATTGAAGTGAAAACTTTAATTAAAGATTCTCATTTTGCCATACTGTGATGAAACAATTCAGTTTCCCAGTGAGGGTGGTGTCAGATATTTTCACACAGGGAGCTGGAATTTCATTCATACTGGCAGTAAAAATGATTCCCCTCTCATGGTGTCAGCAGAGACAAGATTGGTAGCTTTGACTTGTACCTTTAACTGGTGGACATGAAAGATTCCCTCCATTCCTTGCTGGGGGAATTTACAGGAGATCTTATGGAGAATCAGAGCTTTCACCACTACTAAGCCTCGCTGACACTAACACTGTGATAAAATAGTTCTATTTCTTGCTTTTGGTGGTAGTTTCCTGAATCTACACATGACTAAATGATATAGTAATGTACAAACACATTGTACCAATGTCAACATTCATGTTTTTGATAGTGCAGTAGAGTTATGTAAGATGCAACCACTAGAGGAGACTGTATGAAGGCTACAGACCTTTCTACCATTCTGTGAAGACTATGGCTGCATCATGAATCCAAAGCCAAAGGTTTAGAAGAAATAAACAGCAAAGACTGTTGCTCAGAAAATTTTTTAAAACTTTAAATATGCCTGGCCGGCGCCGTGGCTCACTAGGCTAACCCTCCGCCTCGCGGCGCCGCCACACCGGGTTCTAGTCTCGGTTGGGGCACCGATCCTGTCCCGGTTGCCCCTCTTCCAGGCCAGCTCTCTGCTGTGGCCAGGGAGTGCAGTGGAGGATGGCCCAAGTGCTTGGGCCCTGCACCCCATGGCAGACCAGGAAAAGCACCTGGCTCCTGCCATCGGGTCAGCGCGGTGCACCGGCCGCAGCACGCCTACCGCGGCGGCCATTGGAGGGTGAACCAACGGCAAAGGAAGACCTTTCTCTCTGTCTCTCTCTCTCACTGTTCACTCTGCCTGTAAAAAAAAAAAAAAAAAAAAAAAAAAAAACAAAAAAAAAAAAAAAAAACTTTAAATATGCCGAATAAGTAAATATTTTTGAAAATCTATTAGAAAGAGACACACAAAACGGAAAAGGAATTGGAAATGTACTCCTTATATAAAAACTTAGATATTTAAGAAATTTATAAAACATGCTTACAATAATTAGTAATTAGAAGGTTGAAAATTAAGAGACTGCAACTCAGGCATTATGAGGCTATGAAGAAATGAACATTTCTATATACTGCTTAGAAGTACACAAACGTGCTATATCATGGAAAATTGTTTTTGTGCATGTCAAAGTTGATCATAATGAAACATTATAATATAGGATTGCTACTCCAAAATATATAACCAACACAAATTAATGCTTATATCCACTAATATGCACAGCTTTGTTCATAGAAAGTGTTACTTGCGCCGGCGCCGTGGCTTAACAGGCTAATCCTCCGCCTTGCGGCGCTGGCACACCGGTTTCTAGTCCCGGTTGGGGCACCGGATTCTATCCCGGTTGCCCCTCTTCCAGGCCAGCTCTCTGCTATGGCCCGGGAAGGCAGTGGAGGATGGCCCAAGTGCTTGGGCCCTGCACCTGCATGGGAGACCAGGAGAAGCACCTGGCTCCTGGCTTCGGATCAGCGAGATGTGCTGGCCGCAGCAGCCATTGGAGGGTGAACCAACGGCAAAGGAAGACCTTTCTCTCTGTCTCTCTCTCTCACTATCCACTCCGCCTGTCAAAAAAAAAATAAAATAAAATAAAAAAAGAAAGTGTTACTTGCAATAGTTTCCAATAGAAATACTCCATAAGTACATCAATTGAATGAATTAAATGGAATATATTTTATAAAGAATGATACTATGTCATTTATGTTTATATTAAGCATGAAAAGATAAATTCAGAAAAATTAATAGCTTAGAGTTTTTGAGCATATATATATATATTTTTTTTTTGACAGGCAGAGTGGACAGTGAGAGAGAGAGACAGAGAGAAAGGTCTTCCTTTGCTGTCGGTTTACCCTTTATTGGCCGCTGCGGCCGGCGCACTGCGCTGATACGAAGGTAGGAGCCAGGTGCTTCTCCTGGTCTCCCATGGGGTGCAGGGCCCAAGCACTTGGGCCATCCTCCACTGCACTGCCTGGCCACAGCAGAGAGCTGGCCTGGAAAAGGGGCAACCGGGACAGAATCCGACGCCCCGACCGGGACTAGAACCTGGTGTGCCGGCGCTGCAAGTGGAGGATTAGCCTATTGAGCCGCAGCGCCGGCCTTGAGCATATATATTTTTGACAAAATTTGTTAGCACAAATTTCACATTTTTTTTAGGTTAAGTAAAATCTGATGCTTGTCAATGATCTTCACTTGATGATGGTGCATAGTAGATATCCAATAATACAATAAATAAGCTCTGTGCATTTGAGCAATTTATTTAGTCGTTATTTTACTTTCCCATTCAACAAACATTCCTTGATTGGGCATGGCCCTGAAGTTCAAAAGCAAAATTATCCTTAGGAAGACTATGTTACTGAAATAAATATTCAGAAGATGAAGCATTGACTTCTAAAGTATGTCAGATGGCTGAAGCATGACTGGGACACCAAGAAATCACATTTTTAACCCATTTAAACAGTAACCAAAAACAAGATAAAAGTTCCTACTGGATGTGATGGTTTATTTTGAGTCTTTTTTTTTTAACAGTCAGAGTTAGACAGTGAGAGAGAGAGAGACAGAGAGAAAGGTCTTCTTTTTCCATTGGTTCACTCCGCAAATGGCTGCTATGGCCGGCGCTGAGCCCATCTGAAGCCAGGAGCCAAGTGCTTCCTTCTGGTCTTCCATGCGGGAGCAGGGCCCAAGCACTTGGGCCATCCTCCACTGCATTCCCAGGCCACAGCAGAGAGCTGGACTGGAAGAGGAGCAATCAGAACAGTATCCAGCGCCCCGACCAGGACTAGAACCTGGGGTGCCAGCGCTGCAGGCGGAGGATTAGCCTAGTGAGCCGCGGTGCTGGCCTATTTTGAGTTTTAAGCATTAGGTTAATCGATTTAAGTGCAAGATTTTCCAAACAGGATAAAAAATTATTCCATACAAAGGTTTAGATCCTAGTTTTTAGCAGATTTCTGTACAAGGGATAAATGCAAATAGTGAACTAAACCATTTACAGAAAAAACATAGAGGCAGATATTTGCCTAGTGGTTAAGATGCTGGTTAAAAAATTTGAATCTCATATTGCAGCACCTGTGTTCCATTTCAGGCTTTGGCTCCCCATTCTAGCTTCCTGCTCATGCTGATCCTAAGAGGCAATAGATAATTGTGCAACCACATGAGAGGCCTGGCCCCACCCTGACTTTTGTACCTGTGTGTGTGTGTGTGTGTAGGGGGAACCAACAGATAGGTGCTCTCTCTGCCTCTATCTCTATCTGCTTACTAATTTATTTTTTACTCATTTATTTTTTTAAAGAAGAAGATATGTAAATGTAACTGGTTGGGAGGGAAATATAAGCAAATAAAGTGAAGTAGGTAGCAATCAGATAAGTAAGGGAAATGTGAAAACTGTAGAACCTATAGAGGGTTTCCAGCAGGTAGCACTTTTAGAAATAGAGCTAGCTTGTTATATCAATAACAGTGGCAACGCCAGGGTAGAAGAGAAGAGGCAGGAGGTATAATGAAATAGTGAATTGATAATAACCTTGATTTTAGGACATATTTTACATGGGATGGATCTTAAGATATTTGGAAGAACATTTTCTGCAGGACTTACAGGTCTGTTCCAATAGAAAAATGACCATGGAGTTAGCTGAACTGTTTTCCAGTTCATGGATGGCTTAGTTCTACAGAAATAATTCAAGGACCTTCAATATCATCTGTGTAAATATATTGGCTACTATAACGGTTGTGATTTACTTAAATTCCTCAAACTCATCTAGATTTTGGTTTTGATTTCTTATCGAAGTTTTAATTGAACTGAATCCTTAGAAAGTCTTAGTTTTCACACTTCTTGTTATTAGAGCTTTTTAATTTTTTCAGTCTTCCAGGATCACCTCAGAACAAAGGGATGTGAATAATCTCATTTTTTTATAGTCATGGCCTTCCGAGCAAACATTAATACCAATCTGGGACAAATAATAACCCTTAACTGTGAAAGAATAACTGAATACCACATATCCCAGAGAGTGTGGAAAGTCTTTGGGGAGAAAAATCTATCCAGATAAATATCTATCTATTCATATATATGTATGTATATATAATACATAATTATATATAGTATATATAAATATCTATATCTATAGATATAAGCATCTATATGTAATTGATGAATAGATAGATAGATATAGATATATTTATATTTCAAAATGGGGATGAAAGCTGAAGGTATATAATTCTCCACTAAATGGTTGTGGAGTAATTGGAAGCAAAGTTTTCTTTTCTTCTCTCCATTAAAGGAGTGGGTGAATAACCATATCAGATGCAGATTCATAATTTTAAAAATATTTTTATTTATTTCTTTGAGAGAGAGACAAACAAAGAATGGGGGTGGGAAGGGGAAAGAAAAAGAAAACGATAAAGTGACACAGATAGATAGAGATATCTTGCCACTGATTTAATGCCCAAATTCCACCAATGGCCAAGGCTGGGCCAGGCTGAAGCCGGAAGCCAGGAACCCAACCTGGCTTTCCAATGTGGGTATCAGGCCTAAGTGCATGGACCATCAATCGCTGCCTTCCAGGGTGTGCATTAGCTAGAACCTGGATTTGAAAGGAAAGCCAAGACTCAAACTCAGCCACTCCACATGGAATGCTAATGTCCCAGCTTGTATCATCACTGGCATGCCAAAGCCTGCTCTAGATTCATAATTTCTGTATTTCTTTCCTGAGGTGCAAGGTCCTCTCTTTTCACAGGAAGAATGACTGCCCTCATCATCTTGCTTGGAAGGAAAGAAAATAATGCATGGGGGGCCAATGAATTTATGGCTATAAGGAGCAATAAATTTACCTCTGATCCCCAAATCTCATATTTTCTTTCACATAAACAAATAGAGATGACAAAGATGACTTCTCTGATTGTACTGTTTAAAGTAGACCAGGGAAACAACCTAATTATTATTCATTTCACCTCTCCGACTTCTTTTTTAATTTTCCTTAATGTATGCATTAAAATTGTAACTGTTTATCTTTCACACTAGACTTAAAAAGTCCGGGAATTTTAGGTATTAATCTCCACAAGTAGGTTTCAATATATAACATCTACACATCAATGAGTACTCCTGGCTGAGCTTATTCCCAATGCTAATATTTTGCAGAGGGCTGGTAAGTATTCCATGGATGTTTTGCATCCACTCATCATATTTATTCATGAAATATCAGGTTATGTGTAATTTATAATTGTGTGGATATGGCCACAATTGTCAGAAATACTGAATTTTGGCCACTGCACTTCAGACATTGGGCTTGGTAAACTTACCCATCACTTATGGAATAAAAAAGGAAGGATAAAAGCTTAATATGACAGGGAAAATTGAATAAGATGGCTTTTCTCTCTCTCCACAGAAAAGTTGGTGACAGAAAGGTAATAGAGTGAAACAAATAGGTACTCCATTCACAGAAATAATAAAAAAATTCTTTCTCACATACTCATATAATCAGCAAGAATTGAGAATTCAAATCAGGCCAGAGAGTGTTGATGATATAATTACTAGTACCATTTTAGAGGTCTGCTTAAGACATAGTTAAGGAATTTGGGGTTTTATGACACATGCTGATTACCTTTACAGAGACAAAATGGACACGGCATGCAGATCATTTCCATTCTGACAGCTGAATGTTAGTGTAAAGAGATGCAAAAAATGCATTTCTGCCAGAAATTGTGAATGCAAACCTAGATCACAGCTATCATTACATGGCTTGAAAATGTTTATTTTGATGCAATGAAGTTGATATGGACATCATCATATCATTACAACACTTTTAGGTTAGTGAGTAAGTTCTTTTTTTTTTCTTAAAACTTTTATTTATTTATTTGAGAGGTAGAGTTACAGACAGTGAGAGGGAAAGACAGAGAGAGAGGTCTTCCTTCTGCCGGTTCACTCCCCAAATGGCCTCAATGGCTGGAGCTGTGCCGATGCGAAGCCAGGAGCCAGGTGCCTCCTCCAGGTCTCCCATGTGGGTGCATGGGCCCAAGCACTTGGGCCATCCTCCACAGCTTTCCCAGGCCACAGCAGAGAGCTGATTCGGAAGAGGAGCAGCCAGGACTAGAACTGGCACCCATATGGGATGCCGGCACCACAGGTAGAGGATTAACCTAGCGTGCCACGGTGCTGGCTCCTAGTGAGCAAATTCTAACCTTGTATTTGCTTCATTATTAAGGACTGTGATTACTGATGCATTTTTTTTTTGACAGGCTGAGTGGACCGTGAGAGAGAGAGACAGAGAGAAAGGTCTTCCTTTTCCATTGGTTCACCCCGCAATGGCTGCTGCGGCCGGTGCACCGCGCTGATCTGAAGGCAGAAGCCAGGTGCTTATCCTGGTCTCCCATGCAAGTGCAGAGCCCAAGAACCCGGGCCATCCTCCACTGCCTTCCAGGGCCTCAGCAGAGAGCTGGCCTGGAAGAGGGGCAACTGGGACAGAATCCGGCGTCCCGACTGGGACTAGAACCCAGTGTGCCGGCGCCGCAGGTGGAGGATTAGCCTAGTGAGTCGCGGTGCCGGCCGATGCATTTTCAAAAGTTTTATGATAATTATAATTTCCTGTTAAATAGTACAGATTTCAAAATTAGATTGTGTCATAAGTTTCTCCTACCATCACTGTTATTGGATACATATTGAGAAAATTTTGTTATCCAGAATAAAATAATTTGGAAAAAAGGATCCTGTCCTCTGAACTAACTTGTACCTAATGACAATTGAATACATTGGGAATATCAGGCATAGTTCTCAGAATATTTCCTGTACATCCATATCTTCTTGCTGTTCCTATGCAGGATGCTATATGCATTGCCATTAAAAAGGTAAACTGAGACAGTGATCCAAGATGGCTGAATAGGGTATAGCTGCACTCAGTTCAGCTGCTCTTGGCTATGAAAAGAAGAAAGGAAGGACCATGTCTCCTGGGGTTTCAATGCTGGAAATTTTGGGGGTAGAAGTAAAAAAAAAAAAAAAAAAAAAAAAAAAAAGAAGACTCCTGGGATAAGAGAGAAGACAAAGACACCACTACAGCCAGCCACAGCCACAGCGTATAGTCAACAACAGACTGCAAGCTGCCATTTTTACATTTTACCATGTCAAGATAGGAAGAAACTGCCACATGCCCCACCCCTCACAGTTTCAGCTGATAGTGAATTCCATTGTCACCCACTGACTTCTACTTCAGCCTGTGGAGCTGGTTTGGTTTGAATAATGTTTAGGCTTGGATTCTAGAAGTCACATTGCTTCCTCCCTTTCTCCCTTGCCTACAGAGTGCCATACTCCTGCAGAAAGTTGCACAGCACGCCTCTGTCTCACACCTACCAGCATCAGTCAGAGACAGGCAACACGTGGGACAAAGGACAAATCCTCTGCATTCTGAAACTTTGGGAGTTTTGGGGCATTAGCCACAGAGCTGGGCTCACACATTCTATGTAAGCAAGAATGATATACCTTATTTTCTGGGGCTAACACCAGAAGCAGTCAATTAAAAAAAAAAATTCCCACTCTGGGAGATTTAATTAATGATACCACTATACCCTGCAACGCCAGGACTGTAGCAATCAGTTCTAAATTTTGCAGTGCCATATGAAACTACTTGAGCAGGGTTCAGTTCACATCCCTTAGTCCTAGGACTATGGTTTTTCATGTTAAAAACCAGTATACCACTTGGACTCCCCTAGTAGGAACTGGGGAAGGGTCCATCTGTATCACACAGTCCTAGAGCCACATCAATTGATGTCACAAGCAAGCATTACTCAGGCTTTCCAGTAGGACAAGAACAAGGCCCCAGGTAACACAATCACCAGGGAGACTGACACTAAACTCTCTGCAGACCAAAGATACATATCCTAGGAAACCCTCATTCATCTCAAAGCCACACTCCTATCCTTACGAAGTGCAGCAGATTTTACCACTCTGTCACTTATGGACACAACTATTATTAAAGCAAAGGAAATCACTCAGTGACTACAATCCCAGGCTCACCTAGAAATAAAGCAACAAGCCAGATGATACCCTACCCTGCATTCCAGATAATTCATAAACTCTTCCAATAAAACCTACTCAGTAAGGAAGAAGGGAAAATTACACAAGATGTACAGATGTTGATGTAGGGAAACAGGAGACGTGAAGAAGCAAAGTAGCATGATGTCTCCAAAGGAACACAATAGGCCTCCAGAATTAGATCCAAAACTAAAGTAAATCTGTGAAATGATATATATAGAATCCAAAATAATAATTGTAAGGAAACTCAATGAGATGCAATAGAATACAGACAGATTAAAGAAAAGAGAAAAATCAATAAGTGACATAAATGAAATTATTACCAAGGAGGTAAATAGATCTCATTAAGAAGAACCAAAGATAAATTTTGGAGATGAATTAGTTAATCAGCGAAATAAAAATATGATTCAGAGTATTCACAATTGAATAGACCAAGTAGAGGAAAGAATTTCTGACTTGGAGGACAACACTTTTGAAATAACGCAGACAGTAATAAAGATAGAAAAATTAAAAGGAATGAAGAAAGTTTACACACAATATGGGATATTATTAAATGACCAACTATTCATGTTATAGATACTCCTGAAGGAGGAGAGAAGGAAAAAAGAATTGAGAACCTACTAAACTGAATAGTAGTTGAAAATTTCCCAGGTCTTGAAAGAGACATAGACATACAGATAAAAGAAGCTCCAAGAACACCAGGCAGACTGAACCAAGAAAGATTTTTCTCCAAGGCATACTGCACTCAAATTGTCAAAAGTTAAAGACAAGGGGAGAATCCTAAAAACAGCAAGAGAAAAAAAAGCCCAGTTAAATGTAACACAAAATCAATCAGATTACCATCAGATTTCTCAGCAGAAACCCCACAGGCAGGAGAGAGTGGGATGATATATTCAAGGTCTTAAAAGAAAAAGAAAAAACAAACAAACAAACAAACAAACTTCCACCAAGAATATTATATCCTGCAAAGCTATCCTTTAGAAGTGAATGAAAAATAAGATGTTATTTCAGATATGCAAAAACAGAATTCACCAGCACCAGATGAATCTTACAAGAAATTCTGAAGGGCATTCTGCATTAGAAGTAAAAATGAAAACACATGACACCACTAAATTCACTAAGAGGGTAGGTAGAATCATTAGGCAATCAACAAAATGACATGCTTAGTTCTTTTTTTTTTTTTTTTGGACAGGCAGAGTGGATAGTGAGAGAGAGAGAGATAGAGAGAAAGGTCTTCCTTTTTGCCGTTGGTTCACCCTCCAATGGCCAGAGCACTGCAGCCAGTGCACCGTGCTGATCTGAAGCCAGAAGCCAGGTGCTTCTCCTGGTCTCCCATGCGGGTGCAGGGCCCAAGCACTTGGGCCATCCTCCACTGCCTTCCCGGGCCATAGCAGAGAGCTGGCCTGGAAGAGGGGCAACCAGGATAGAATCCGGGGCCCCAACAAGGACTAGAACCCAGTGTGCTGGCGCCGCAAGGCGGAGGATTAGCCTGTTGAGCCACGTCGCCGGCCGACATGCTTAGTTCTTATATATCAACACTAACCTTGGATGTAAGTGGATTGGATTCACCAGCCAAAAGACTTAGGTTGTGAAACAGAACAGCTGGGACGTGATCAGCATTCTAATATGGGATGCTGGTGTGGCAAGTGGCAGCTCAACCTACTGTACCACAGTGCCTTCCCTAACCCTGTTTCCTGTAAGGTAATGCTCTAAGCATTCCACCCTTGGCGAGGATTTTACCATAATGTTATTAGTAGATGATCTCCCAGGAATTAGTTGTAAATATGCAATTCTAATTCTGTAATGCCAGATGCTAGAATGAATGAAATCTTTGTACAAAATGCAGCTTCTAGGTTTGGTGTTGAAAATGAGTGGGTAACCTCCAAACTCATCCAAATTTGTTTAAAATTTACTGTAACACAATTTCTACAGAATGGAATAAATTTTTAAACCAACATTAAAATTCTCATAGCAAATTCTTGCCTGATGTGATTTGATAAGCTATAAACACTTGAAATATTGTAGATGATAGCAAATATGACAACTGACCTATAGTTATAACACTGGACACATGCTCAAAAGATATCTGTGCTCATTTTATTCTGTTGAGGTTGTTAACAAAGGATTTTTTTGAATATTTACTAAAAAACAGCCCTGAGTTTATGTGATACATCTAACAATAAAGCATGTGTTTCCTAGGCATTCATATATTTATCAACACAATCTATTATCATTACACAAGTAAAGTCAATTTTTATCTTAAAAACATTAAATTTTTCATTATTATTTCAGATAACCTATGTGTGTCCTTCAACATAATCCTAAAAATTGAAGTATCTCTCACTTGCAAATTGAAATTAAATAATCATGTGGCAAACTCAGTGTTGCTTTTGATTAAATGAGAAGTCACCCTCTTTTGTGTAAAGGTGAATGTAACACACAGATACATATTGAGTTACCTTAAGACAAGCAATGTGATGCTCTTCTCTCATTCTGGCACACACAGTATGTGCTTTGAAGTCTCCTCAATACTTACAAAAAATACTCTCCCACTTGTACTTGTTATCTCAATCATCAATTCACCTGAGCCAAAAAAAAAAAAAAAAACTTTACAAAATTCTAGAATCTTATCTCACTCCAAGTATTCACTAATTCAATGATTCAATGCCGCTTCCCCGGCTTCTATTATTCTAATGACTCTCTTTATGTTTCTCAGAAAATTCCATTATCCATAACCAGTGCTGTTTCAGAATCATTTGTTCATTCCTTTCTTTTAACCATTTTCCTTCTAATTTGTGTTCAAGCACTTCTTCCAAAACTGGATCAAGTTGCTTCTGTTTGAGGCCTCAATGGCTTTGCCTTATGTAGAGTACCAAAAATCATTGTTACCTATATTTTCAATATCTAGGGGAACACCTAGCATATCCATAAATTCACACATAAACACACATACACATACAACCCCAAAATGAAATAATTTGGATAGGTGTACTTGTTTTGTAGCACCTGCTTCATTCATTGAAACAGTAGAGAGTCCCTCCGTTTTTTAAAGATTTATTATTTGCTTTGAAAATCAGAGAGAGAGAGAGAAAGAGAGAGAGACATCTTCCATCTGGTGGTTCACTCCTCAGATGGCCACAATTGCCAGGGCTGGGCCAAGCCAAAGCCAGGACCAGGAGCTTCATTCAGGTCTCTAATGTGAGTAGTAAGGCCCCAAGCACTAACGATTTTCAGACAAAAGGTACTTTAGCCTCTCCCCACCATAGGAGAAAACAGTTTAGCCACTGGAGACAGTTTTAGATGCTCATCAGTCTTAAGAAGGTACCAGAGGAATTTAAAAATGTTGAATAATTAGATTTATCTGTCATTTGTTTGCCTTACCACCAATATATTATCCATAGAGGCTTAAAAATCTTTTTTTTCCTCACATGTTACTTCTCTAAATATTTACTGTTCTTTGCTAAAGATGCTATATAAGCTGGACTCCAAAACCAACTCTTTGAAAACTGCTCATTCTATGGATGCTTCCCATGAGTACATGAACTATACATGTTAATATACTTCTGCTTGATTTTCTCTTATTAATCTATCCTTTGTAACAAGAGTCTGTTCCAATTACAATTTTACAGGAGTTATTATTTCCCTCTACAATACTTACAGAATACCAGGTACTGTGCTGAGTGATGTGCCCTGGTAGTTTAAAGTTACATAAGGAAGTTGTACTTCAACAATTATGACACACATATAAAGGTGATGTTACAAGAAGACAGAGATGAAGTGTTTTGAAAATTAAGTCGAGGAAGAGGAAATGAGCTCAAAAATGGGAACAATGCATATCAATGAAGGCTCCAGGAGGACGTGCCATTCAAGTTAAACTCTTGATAAGTCAGGGTTTGCCAGTTTTCAGGCAGGCAGCTCTCAAGCATAGTTTGGATCCCCAATCTCCATATCCATGAATCATGCTACTCCTCTGTCTCTAAATTTTAAATTCTTGTCCCTCCATTTTTCCTTTGTTTCCCATCATTCAGGATATCTTTGTTTCTGCAAATAACTTACATGTTAACTAAAACTGCTAAAGAGTTGTATTTGTTTATGTAAAGGAAATCGGGATGAAACATGTTGATAGTTTTGGCCATGGCTCATTGATATTTTCATGAACATTAATGCTTTAATATTTGCTATCCTCTGTCTTTCACCAATGTCTTCCCTCATGGGAGCACACTGTGTATAGATGTCCCCGCTTCACTTAGATAATACTACAATGAAAAAGAAACTGGGCATTGTATCTAGGTGTCTGCTTACTAGGGAGGAAGATTTTCCAGATGCCCCCTAGGTACTTCCTCAGTTCCCATTCACTAACACAGGATCACAAGCCATTACTTTAGCTGCAGGAGGGAAGGGTGAAAATAAAAATATGGTGCTTTAGTATTATACTGGGAAACAAGCTATGCCAGAAACTGTTTTATAAAAAAGGATGAAATTGACATTATTTTAAATTATTTACCTAATTAATTAATTTTCTACACATGAAAATTAGGCAACATGATGCTTATACATATACACACACATGTGCATATATACATATACCCTTAGTTGAGTGATTATTGTAAATAATCAACTTTACACATCCATCATCCCATACTTAGAGTTATTACAGATTTTTTTTTCAGGACAAGGTTGACTTTTGAAAAAAACATTTGTTAATGTATTTGAGACGAGTTCTATGCTATATCTCAAATATATTGATCATGTTTTCCAGCAAAAAAGAAATTGTCAATGTCTTCCTGAACAATATATAAATGCGGGTTTGGATATCTGCTCTCAAATCATTGGAGTTGGCCCTGATATCATAGCTCAGTAAACTGACAAAAAAACTAATGTTGTCAATTCCAAGGTTATATATGAAATTTATTTATTTATTTACTTGAAAGTCAGAGTTACACAGAGATGAGAGGCAGAGAGAGAGAGAGGTCTTCCATCCAATGGTTCACTCCCCAGATGAGAAGAGGTTATGCAGCACTGTTGCAATGAGTGCCCCACAGAAAACAGTTGCCAATCTTGAAGGTAATAAAGGTGGTATTCAAAAGGTATTTCCAGAGTAAAGAGTGTCAATACAGGGTGGTGGAGTCCACAGGGACATCAGTAAAGCAAAATCATTTACCACCTAAGAAGAAGAGAAAGAACTATGTCACTATAGCCCAGAGAACTCTTAGGTTTGGAAGAAGGACACACTTGAGCTGATTTGTCTAGTGGAATGCAGCCACTGTCAAAATGATGGGAGGAGGATGGTAGGAAGTGCTACTTATCTGATTTCCTTCTCCTCTTGTAATCCTAATTCCTGTTGTGGTCATTGTAAAGCATAAAACTCATAAGTCAACCCATTATAGATCAAAAACTGTATGTATACAGCAGACTAAAGCCTGAAGATCCAGAAATGTAGAACAACGTCTAGAAATATTTTATAGATTGGTGGATTTGAATTAGGTTACACAATAGATAAAATGACATCAAGATCTCAGTGCCTCACAATCACAATGGCTTATTTCTTGCTTTTATCACATGCACATTGCAGATCCAATACTTTCATGTCACTTTCACTGCAGTCCTAAACTGATGGTATATCCTCAATCCAAATTGCAACCAGCTTCCTGATGGAGGAAAAGGGGTCATAGAAAACCATGTGTTTGCTTTTGAGCTTTTAACAAAGCTTCCATGTGGCGAGACAAATGTCATCCCTCCTCACATTTTACTGGTAAAGTCAGTAGGCCAATCTCAATGTCACTGTGGTAGGGTATTATAAGCATTCTGGTGGTGGGAGTTGGAAGGAGGGAAGAGATGGTTAAGATCCCCAAATATCTTATTTTGTTGAGGAATAACATAAATTATTGCATCATCTTTCTTGTGAGTTACACAGAAATAAAAGAGACCAGTCTTAAGTCCATCTAAATCTTATTTATATAGTTACATAAAAATGGGGAGTTGAAGTTATAAGGGAGCTAGAACAATTTTTAGATTTTAGTATGAAGAAAATGAATGTTGTAAGATGAAATAATATGTCCACAATCATGATACTGATCGATTAGGGACTTATTCAGCATCTTTTCAGCCCTAATCAGCTTATGAATAGACTGTGTATGTACACTGTTAAGCAGGAAGGTGCTGTGTCTGTGAACTCCATACTAGCTATTGAAGTTTAGTGTCAATGCTGACTTCATTTTTAGGAAGAGGCATATATCACATCACTATGAACCTGAAGATGAATAACTGTCAGTCCATTCCTCTCAAAATCTTTCTTCAATACCTGCACTGATATGCAAAAGAAAAAGCATGAGAGAATGTTTGACATTTTCTGGGACAAAAAATGCAATAAACCAATTCAGATTTTCTTTTTTTCAATTTTTATTTTTATTTTTATTTTTGACAGGCAGAGTTAGACAGTGAGAGAGAGAGAGAGAGAGAGAGAGAGAGAGAGAGAAAGGTCTTCCTTTTCTGTTGGTTCACCCCCCAAATGGCCGCCATGACTGACACGCTACGCCGATCCGAAGCCAGGAGCCAGGTGCTTCCTCCTGGTCTCCCATGTGGGTGCAGGGTCCAAGCACTTGGGCCATCCTCCATTGCACTCCCAGGCCACAGCAGAGAGCTGGACTGGAAGAGGGGCAACCAGGACAGAATCCAGCGCCCCAACCAGGACTAGAACCCTGGGTGCCGGCGCCACAGGCGGAGGATAAGCCTATTCAGCCACGGCACCGGCCCCAATTCAGATTTTCAAAAGACACATGCCATTTTTTTTTCCAAAAAATAATTTTTTCCTTAAAAAACTGTGGATAAGCAACTAATTCCTGTGCCAATATTTTTTCAAAATGGAGAACTATAAGAAAGACAAAAACTACAGTGGTCCACTTGGATAATGAGGCATCCAACATCATTAATAAAATTCTTAGCCACTATATTGCAAAGGTTGCACTGAAACCCATTGTTTTCTTCTTGCTTTGAAACCACTGAGAGCTAGTTGATTCTATTTCTTTCCAAGTTATAGCTGTGGAAAAGAAACTACCCCAAATAGCAGCTTTCTCTTTTCATCTAAGAGGTGCAAACAAAAAGGTAGTGTGGCATAGCCTTTATTCTTTATAATGAGAAGGAATAGTTTTCAGGTTAATTTCCAAGGAATTACTATCTTTCATAAAATAATGAACTCTGATGTGTTATTCATTAGATGGATATTATTGTTAAGTTTGAGAAGCACATACTGCAGACTTGTAGATTTTGCTTTAATTTATTGGAATATTATCATCTGAATAAAACAAAAATATAAGTCCAAAGTAATGATAGCTAAGCCCTCTGCTAAGCAATTTCAACTCTTATTCAGGCACTCATATTCACTGAGAGGAACTCTGCATCCAATAGCAGCTAGGTCAGAAAGTGATACATGTAAAATGGTATCTGTGCTGTGATTCTTGCCAGGTCACTCTGATTTGTCTCAAGCACTCTAAAGGGTGGTTTTTGCTTGCATAGAGATAATAAACAACTTTAAATATCTAATAGGAAAAGACTAAGTAGAAGTATGTTCTTCGATATAGCAAATGCATACAAATATTGAAAAGAAAACTCTTCTTCCATACTAGATTTTAGTGTGTCAAATCAAGCTTTGACAGTATTTACAAATTAAAAAAACCCTCTTTTTCAGAGGATCATTTTTACCCAAAATAACAGAATAGCTGAGAATGTCCTGTGTTGCAGTTGCTATGTCAAATAAATCACTTTTACTATTTTGTAATTTTATCTATTAAATCATATTAGGAAATATGGCCTGTCACTACTTTGGCAGCAGCACATGATTAAGCAGCTTGGTGAATGGAATGAACAGGTGCCTGGATAAAAATCAGAAGGCTTATCCATCTTCCTCTTTCTGAGGGCAAATAAACCTTTTGGGAGTTCCAACTAGTAGAATATTGTTTTCTTGTTTTGGTAGTTTAGTTCATTTTGGATTTTTTAGAGCTTTCTCTAATAATTTTTTGTAGCTAAAGTGAGACAATCAAATACTGGATTGCTTGCAGGATGTTTGCTGCCTGGCTGTTAAACAGCGCCAAGTATCTGTCGTGAAAGATGATCTCATTTCTGAGTTGCATCTATCATTTGGTACTGCGTGATGAAATTAGACTATGATCTCTGACTGTAGTGGCATATCTAAACCTTTAATATCAGATGTTTCTTACACAGAAGAGTTCTCAGAAATATAGGTGGGAGATTGAATGCAAGAAAATTCAATAATTTACACTTTGTGTTTCTGTGTGGGTGCAAACTGGTGCAATCTTTACTTAATATATACTAAATCGACCTTCTGTATATAAAGATAATTGAAAATGAATCTTGATGTGAATGGAACGGGAGAGGGAGTGGGAGATGGGAGGGGTGCGAGTGGGAGGGAAATTATGGGGGGGGGGAGCCATTGTAATCCATAAACTGTACTTTGGAAATTTATATTTACTAAATAACATAAATAAAAAAAGGAGAAATCAAAGAAACTAATTAAACTTATAATTAAAAAATAAAGAAAAGAAAATTCTATAATTCAGTAGACATATACTACTCTATGATGCACCATTCCTTCTTCTTGGATGGTCCTCTCTATTCCTTGCACAGTGCATTTGGCCCATACAATGTCATCTTTTAAATTTCTTGTCAAACATCATTTGTGAAAGGAGTTCTTTCTTGGTTCTGAAGTTTTATATAGTTCATTAGAAAACAGATTGAGGTAATTTACTTTTTATACATGCAAGTGTTTAGCAGAGTTATCATTCTTCTCTGAGCTCAATTTTTCATTATACATATGTACTGTTTAGAAATTGTGTTTAGGGTTTAACATTGTGGTACAATGGTTAAGCTGCCACTTGCAATGTTAGAATCCCATATAAGCTCTAGATCAAGACCCAACTGCTCTACTTCCCATCCAGCTTCCTCCTAGTGTGCTTGGGAAATCAGTAGAAGTAAGCTTTGTATTCTAAATGAGAAGGTTAGTAATGATGCTAGAACAATTAGAGAACCTGTTCTTTTCTCCATAACTAACTTAAATCAATGTAAACAAAATCTAGGAAGGTCTTCAGAAGCCCCTACCATTATTGTTGAATAATTTCAGCTCTAATTCTGACCCTTGACTTGACCTGGGATGATCTACACATTATTCTATCCAGGCCAAGATGCTCGGGCCCCTGCCACCCTCATGGGAGTCCCAGATGGAATTCCAGGTTCCTAACTTTGGCATGGCCCAGCCTCAGCCATTGCAACCATTTGGAGAATGAACCAGTAGATGGAAGATTCTTTGTCTCTGTCTCTTTCTCACACTCTTTCTCCCTCTCTCTCTCTCTTTCTCCCTCTGTCTCTCTCCTCTCTCTACCCCGCATAACTCTGTCCTCCAAGTAAAGTAAATAAATAAAATGTGTTTATATGGGTGTTCTCTGCTGTGCCTGGAGAGAATTCATTTTGGACATACAGAAGGTTATTTCTTTACCTCTATACATTACTTATATAGTAATGGCTATGTAATAATCTTTCTATACTACTGGATAAATGTAAGGATGAGTGGATGGGTTGAAGACATGGTATCTGTATATGTGAATACCCAAATTTCTTTAAATAAATATGATGCCATTAATATGATTATCCATTGAATGTGACATTTGAGTTACTAGTCACCTTGGAATTGCTAGGGAATAATTTACTGAAAATATTCTTTTTTCTTAATCCTGAAAAAAATGAGTATGAGAGGAATAACATTGAGAGAAGCTGTCAATTGCAAATGCAATGTTACAGAGCTGAAATTTGGACTGATTGATTTATCCAAAAAATGTAAAGAAATGCAGTGTTATTCTAGTAGTAAGAAATGAGAATGGAAATGTTGACAGGAATAGGGAATAAAGGTTTTATCCTCAGGCTGTAGGAAATGAAAAGCTAAAGAGACGTGTTCATCTGCTTCTTTCTTTGTTTTTTTTTTACACAGAAGATTGATATGTCTTTGATTTAGAAAATCATGGCATCAGTTTGGCTCATGAACAGGAATGGAAACAAACCCCACTGATAATAGAGAATAGTTAAGAAGTTCAAAGTAAAGATAGTGAAGACCCTTGGATGAGCAAGTAGAAAAATTGATATAAAGAAAAACTTGATTTATGGATATATCTAAATTATAACTAACAGGAATATGATGATACTTTCCATAGGGTTGAGAGATATATTGTCTCCAGAAGGCCTTCTTGCTTAATAATAACAAAAGTGTTACTTGCTACAATCAAAAATGTTGGAAATTAAAGTGTCTAAAGAAAATATGCTATATATAATTTATGATAATTTTCAATTAAGAAGCTTGTAATTAATTTGAAAATATGGGGTTACACAAGAGGATCTAAAATATGTGGTAATACTCAATAAAATTTTACATTATTTTATCAACTTTTCCCTTTATAATAGACTGCACACAGATTTACACAAATTCAGAAATATATATGAATGCACACCAATATTCGAAATCACCTCATCCTTTTGCTTACAGATTCCTAACATGATTGTTTATCAAAGTTCTGCAATCCTATGTCTGATCCACATTTTCTCTTGTCTAATTTACTCACTCTCTTCACTTAATCCCTCACTTAATCCCTTGTCTCCAGGTTTACAGCCATTGTGCAAATCTGTTTGATTGAAATTTTATTGATATTATTCATCTACTAGAGACTTTTCCAGAACTCCATTGCCATATTGTTTGATCTACAATCATGGGTTCTAAATTATTCTAAGAATTTTATATGGCATATAATTGTATCCCCAATGTTTTTCTCATTGGGCAGAGCTGTTAATATATACTTTTCTCAAAATAAATGTGATTCTTTTAGTTTTGTAGACATTGTTTTCTCTGTCTGGGACACGTATATCATCTATCTATTTCGAGAAAAAAAAACTTAGCATTTTTTTTTCCTTTGTGCCACCCATAACTTAATTAGTTAACACAATTATACTTACAAAAATAAATTTGTCTCTATCCTTTACATATCTATTTTCTAATGAACTATACACTCCTTGAGAACTGATCATGCCTCATTCATCTTTAAAAACTAAAAACTGAATAGATTGTGTTGGATACAGCCAGGAACAAATTACAGATTAAAAAAGGAAAATAATTCTCAGCTAAAGAAAAAAAAAGTTTATAAATAAAAGACAATACTATTTTCAAAAATCACATGGTAATTGGTATTATTACTTGGGAGCTATTTCTAAGAAACAAAGATTAATCCATCTATAGACCACATAAGGAGCAAAACCTACATGCACAGAGATAGCTAATACGTTAGAGTCATTAGATATTTTTGTTCTTCTAAGGTAAACTGAACATTCTCTACAGACTGTCATTTACAAATGGAGTTTCTCATCATATTTTCTTATAATACTTTGTGCTCCAGGTATTAATACCTCTATGTATTGAATCCTCACAAATGTGTATAGCTTATATTGAATTAATGACATTGAGGGTCCTACAGTTTCCTAACAAATCATATGAATTGTTACCACAGTGACAAAAAAGTCAACAACTGTAAAATTTTCATACCACCCACAGCACATTGGTTGGACTGTTGAGCTGCCAGAGAGTCAGTGTGAGTTTAGGTCAATGACCAGATTAACAGGTTTTCCTCTAGGGTGCAACAACTAGGTAGGATAATGTGTAGATCTCCTAAATCGAGTCAAAGGCCAGAATTAGAGCTGAAATTATTCAACAAATTTGGTAAGGGCTTCTGAAGACCTTCCTAGATTTTGTGTATATTGATTTAAGTTATGGAGAAAAGAATGGATACTCTAATTGTTCTAGCAGCACTATTAGCCTTCTCATTTAGAATACAAAGCTTACTTCTACTGAGATAGTAGCATGTCCCATGGTAAGTGATTTCAGTTGGGCTATCCTCTGGAATAGGGTGACAAGCTGGGTTGCAGAGTGGAGGGTGTGGGCTACTATGGGGTGATAGGTGATTAGTGTCTAGGGGAGAAAGGAGAAACATCATTCCTTCATGATGGTTCCAGAGCTGGGACAAGCTGAGATTGAGGTAGAGCCCTGGGTGGTGCAGGGCAACTCCATAGTGTGTCCTCCATCATAACTATGTTGAGTGTCTGTATCTCACATATCCAATATGGAGTGGCATAGAAGCATCTACATCTTCTAAGGGTGGAGTTTTGAAAGAGTGCCATGAAAGTCTGAACATAAGGAATTTCTGACCATCTTTTCTGTCTCTTACAGAAGAGGTCAAGTTGGAAGGTAGTATTAAATTTGACGGATCTGTTTGACTACCAAGTTTATCCATTCTCTGTCTTATATTGTGGCCACACAGCTTTGCAAAAGAAGATAATCCTTTTAAATTTACAACACCTAGTTTCAGAGTTTCCCAGTTTTTAAGGAGACAACCCAGTGGTGAGTTTGTGAGGATGAATGGGGTGATATCCATTACTGGAGAAGCCTCCTATTTTTGACCTAGGAAGGCAAAAGGAAGATAGGGAGGAGTAGGTTGTGGTTCTGTGAGAGCCCTGCTTTGCTTCAGAATCCAGAGCTTCTAAGGCTTTCCAAAGCTGAACAGTTCAGACCTGGCCTCTCAGAGTCTTGAACATCTTCTGCTTCACTAAGTGCATCCCCAGGGACTCCTTGCAGTTTGATTCAAGTCTGGATTCCCAGATCTCAAATGCTAACCTAATGCCCGAGTATTCTTGAATCCTTTGATTTTATCCACACATCCACAACCTCAGGACTTTCCATGAGGAGGGGATTACACGGGGTTGTTTATTGCAGGTGCACAGCTTGCAGCCATAATGGAGATTTCTAGCTGACTCTGGTGGTAAATTGCAACATTGTAGAATTTTTGGTTTCTGCTCATGGAAGAGGGTGGTATGGGTGGTGTACATGAAGGGAGGATTGGATTGGACAGTGCATGGAAAGGGAGGTTGGCAAGTTCATGGAAAGTGAGCATGAGTACTAGACAGAGCTGTCACACAAGCTGTCTGCAGCTGGTGTCCGTGTCTGTTGGCTGAGGCTGTCACAGTGTGGCTGCGTTGTAATGATGCATGCCAACTGGAGCTGTCATGCCATGGGCCATGTTGCTGCTCCATGGGACCACACAAGGCTGCAGTGGTCTGGGGCTATATAACCTAAGCTCCTTTCTGCTAGCTACCTCCCTGCCTGCATCTCTATCTGCATATTTACAGAAGTTTCTCTTGTCTCCTTGGCAACATTATGTATCATAAAAGGTAGAATAACACTGCCTGAAAATCTCAACTCTAGTACATGATAGCCTAAATCAACAGCTTTTGAAACAAAAATGCTCCATGTCTTACTTTACTTTTCAAAATAAAATACCTATAATTCATAACATTACATCTTAGAATATGATGTAGAAACCCACTCTACATCATCACATTACATCTTAGAAGATGTAGAAGTCCACTCTAACTCCAAATCCAGTTCATCATAAATCAACAAAATACACATGCACACTGCAATCATTTAAATTTTTTCCTCTCTTTCCATCCTTAAAAGGGTTTCATAGGTTTGCTTAACTCAACAGCCTTCACCTTACTATGATCATGAAATGCTCTTCTCTGCTGAATCATGTTAGGAACTAAGTTTCCATCTCTATCTTGAAATTGTCTTGTGTGTAATTCATATTTGGCACTTATTTTCTTTATGAAGTCAGTATATATTTGTCACTACTTCTTGTGTAATCCCTTTGATAGGAGCCTAAACCAACCAACCGTATATGCAAATGGGGACACTTAATCGTTTTCATTTTGCTATTGCTCTGTGGCCATGAAGCCAGGGTTCTCCAGCACCACCGTGGATCAGCTGCTCTCTAGGTCTGCAGTAGAGTTGTGTTCCTGTGAATTCTGCTCACTTCACATTGCATTGAGGATCTTGGTTGGAAGACTGCACAAGCTCATTGTTTTTGGTTTATGTCACTTTTTTATTTGATGGTATGCTTCCCAACTTCCAACCTTTTCTGAGACAAGAAGTGAATTTGATTGGTTTTATTTTTATTTGTTTCTGCATGTTTACAAGTGTAACTTTATTTACACTGTTTGCTTAACTGGATATAGAATTTAATGTTAAAAATGATTTTCTATCATAATATTGAAGATTTTACACCTACTTTGAGGTATTGATAGTAATGACTCTGATATTTGGATTTTAAATCCACTTTTGTAACTTGTTTATATTTGGTAATTTCATAGTAAATTCTTTTCAAGTTTTCAAAGTTCTTGTTTGTTTGCTTGCTTCTTTCTGTATAATCTACTTGAATGTTTTAGGGTAAAATCAAAATATGCTTCCAGGGGCTGGGCATTGTGGTGCTTTCACCATTTGTTATACTTACATCCCATATTAGAGGGACAAGCTGAATCCTGACTGCTCTGCTTCTGATCCAACTTCCTAGCAATGCATCCTAAGGACAGTAGGTGATGTCTCAAGTATTTGAGCCCCTGCCACCCAACTGGGACACCAAGATGGGAGTTCTGGGCTCCTGGTTTTCCCATGGCCCAGTCTTGGTTATTGCAGACATCTGAGAAGTTAATCAGCATTTGGAAGATCACTTTCTGTCTTTTATCTCTTTCTCTCTTCCCCACCGGCCCCGCCGCCACAACAAGTAGATAAAAATAAATAAATAAAGTTTTTTTCTAAAAAATATGCTTTATGCTGTTGGCATTTAAAATACTGAATTTTTAATTGATTTCCAGTCACTAAAAAAAGAAAAAAAAAAAAAAAAACCCTGGGAGAATTGAGAGTGCAGTAGAAAGTAGAATTTATTCATTGTGAAAGAATTGTTACCAGATGTTTTGCTTTCCTTTTAGCAACAGGTGAGATAAGAATGTTCACTGCCTTGCTCTTGCCCCAAGAGCATAAAACCATTTGCTTCTGAAAAGAACTAGAAAAGTGACACTATTTTCAGTATATGCTTTCCAGTAGTTGCCATACTTTTGTTCCAATTATTTATTTATTTGTTTGCTTGTTTGTTTTCCACTTTCCTGATTATGTAATAACATTAAAGGAGTGGAGCCAGGAGTATAGCATCATGCAATGGGGCCCGCATAACCAAGGCCTGATTATGAAATGAGTCCTCTTGGAATTCTACCCTTGCTTTAGCTACCGGAGCTTAGCAATCACAGACAAAAAATACCTTCCAACTGCCATGAATGTCATTCAGACCACAGGGAAGACAACAGAGAAAAACAAACCAAAACACAAGAACAAACAAATAATCAGAAACAGCCTGTCCCTAATGCCTGGACGTCATCAATCACAGGTGTACAGTTCTCTCTGGCTCTAAGGCTGTCATTGCTGAGACATCTTGTTCTGCCACTGGAATTCTTTGCTCATGAGGTTCATCCGTATCTGGAGGTGCTGTTCAGATGGAAACGTGAATCCCACCCCCAGATTTCTTCCATAAATTTAGTTACGCCCCTGTGGGAAGACGCATAAAGGACAAGTCAACACATTCCAGATGTCTTCCCTTGTTTGTGACAGGTGCCATCCTAAGGCAAAAATATAGCTCTGTTTTTGTTTCCTAAAATGTTAATATGCTCCCTTCATTCTGAAAGTGTAACCCAGAGAGTAGGATTTAGACAGGAGGGAGGCACAGGAGCATGGACCGAACATGTAAAAATAGTTTACTCCCTTAAGTTGCTCTGTCCTTCATAGAATGTTCCAGGAAAGTTTATCTGGCAACAGTGTTCACAGAGGCTAGACCACCACAGACAAGGAAACAGCAAACAATCCATTCGTCCAATTTTTGGCTGTATAATATATGGAGATGTAGGTTGCTTGAGCAGATAAACTGTCTTTCTCTCCCTTTTGCACATCCTGAACACTCCCTTAAACTTTGCTATAAAAGCCCTGGCAAACTTCTCCAGAAGGCAGTCTGTTTAGAATACTCTACCTTCCCACTGTCTCCTTTACTTGTCGAAAGTAAATTAAGCTTTGAGCAGCTCCCACTTTATACTGATTATCTGGCAACACCCCAAAGGGAACAGATCGTCTGCTAACAGAAATTTCTACTTCAAAGCTTCTTAAGTCTTTATTTTATAACGATAAGTGGATTCATCCCTTCATGAGTCAATCTTTTAATAAACACTCAATTTTTGGAATGATTAAAAATATAACAAAATCTTCATCTGTGAATAATGAATATTTACCTTCTGTCCTCAGAGGCTGGAACCTAAAGAAATGCCATGAAAATCATGCACATACCTCTAGTGTTGGGCGTGTGACCACATCAACATCAAAGTAACACGTCAAATATGATCGCAAGAATTCCTTTGTTCTGTGGTTAAAGATTGATATTCTTGGAGGCCAGCACTGTGATGTAGCAGGTAAAGCTCCCCGCCTGCAGTGCTGGCATCCCATCTGGACACCAGTTCGAGTCCTGGCTGCTCTACTTCTGATCCAGCTCTCTGCTATGGCCTGGGGAAACAGTAGAAGATGGCCCAAGTCCTTGGGCCCCTGCACTCACATGGGAGACCCAGAAGAAGCTCCTGGCTCCTGACTTCGGATCAGCCCAGCTCCGGCCATGGCGGCCATCTGGGGAGTGAATCGGCAGATGAAACCTCTCTCTTTCTCTCTGCCTCTCCTTCTTTGTGTAACTCTGACTTTCAAATAAATAAATAAATACATCTTGAAAAAAAAAAAACGATTGATATTCTCAGATTTTTTTTTTTTTAACAGGCAGAGTTTAGAAAGTGAAAGAGAGAGACAGAGAGAAAGGTCTTTCGTTGGTTCACTCCCCAAGTGTCTACCATGGCTGGCGTGCTGTGCCGATCCGAAGCCGGGAGCCAGGCAACCCCCTCCCAGTCTCCCATGCGGGTGCAGGGCCCAAGCACTTGGGCCATCCTCACTGCCTTCCTGGGCCACAACAGAGGGCTGGACTGGAAGAGGAGCAACCGGGACAGAATCCAGCACCCCGACCGGGACTAGAACCCCGGGGTGCCAGTGCCACAGGCAAAGGATTAGCCTAGTGAGCTGGCTGATAGTTTCTTTTTTCTTGTTTTTTTTTTTTCTTTTGGTAACAATAGGGAATAGTTCATACGATTAAGAAAAACCAGAATAAACTCCATTGGTGCATGGAAAACAAGAGATTGTGCTTCCCAGAGCTATCTGTGCCATAGACAAAGGAGCTGGGCTGGTGGTGAGAGCCACACTCAAGATGGCTTCCCAGATAGCCTGTCCCAAAGGTTCTGGAAACTTCATTTTGGGTCAGGAGGAGCCTGTTTCAATGTAATAAGTAACAAGCAGTGACACATATTCATTTTACTTTTAGTACCAATGTGTCTCTGAGGATGTTCTCCTAAATTATGAGTTACTTTTCTTTGAACGATTGGCACAAATGCCCTTTCTTTTCCCCTCGCAGAGTTTGTTCCTTCAAGTCTGCATTCAGAAACCCCTATTTTCACTCATTGTACAATGATTGTGACTCTTGCATGCTTCACAGCTTCTCAGCATCTGCTGAAAGAATGAATAGATGGATAATGGATACATACATGATTAAAGCTACAATA
This sequence comes from Lepus europaeus, assembly GCF_033115175.1. Taxonomy (NCBI): domain Eukaryota; kingdom Metazoa; phylum Chordata; class Mammalia; order Lagomorpha; family Leporidae; genus Lepus; species Lepus europaeus. The sequence continues at coordinate 78,808,029 of NC_084839.1, read as the reverse complement.
TTATGTGAATATCTGAGTTCAAGTAAGAATAAGAATTTCAGTAGGTTTTGAACACGGTTGAATGAACAGGATCCTTGACAGCAAAGATTTAATAGGAAAAGGGAGATCATGATACGCAATAATTGTTTTTCAGGTTTACTTTTATGATTTGACAGTACTATTTTTCTTCATGTATCAAGGCTTGAACATGAAATAGATATGAGGAAAATGAGGAGGGAGGGAACACCCAATTGCTTATCCCTTTGGTGCTACCCTGGGATCTGAGGAAATATCTAAGACATTCTAATGCCATGCCTTTCACTTTAGGAACTACTGACCTAATTTGCATTCAAGACTATAAACTCATAGGATGCCCACACAAGCAGAGGGATGGGATACCTTGATGCAGGCTGCTGGTGTGTTCACACACATCAATCAATTTTGTTGAGTTCTCAGCCCCATGGCATGTTCCTTTATAACCCAATTTCAACAACCTACTCTTCTTAAAGTGTTCTAATACACTATTTATATATGTTATTTATTTGAAAGGCAGAGATGAAGAGGGATCTCAGATCTTCTGTTTCATTGCTCAGATGTCTGCAATATCTAGGATTGAGTCAGGCTGAAGCCAAGAGCCTGGAACTCAATGCAAGTCTCTCACATGGGTGGCAGGGAATCAACTACTTGCTGCCTCCCAGGCTGTACATTAGCAGAAAGCTGGAACAGAGAGTGGATCTGGGCCTAAAACCCAGGTAGTCTTATATGTGATATGGGCACCCAGTGGTTTAACCACTGAGCAATACCTACTTCTCCCATTTCCTACCCTGAACATCAGCAGAAATGTAACAGGCCCAAAGCTGCCTTTGAAATTAGCATGTGTCAGTCTGTGAACTGATCCCACTATGAGCACATGGCCTGGTCTAATGACTGGGTTCTTGTTGTGATTATTTCCCCCATATCTCCATAGTACTTTATCATTCTGGTAAGGGGAAATCTTCCTGCTGTCTATTCACAGTTCATTACTGAATTTTTTTCTGGGGCTGATACTTCCACATAGGTTCCCATAGCACCACCTTAGGAAATGGACTGTACAGGTTGCCTCATGTTGGACCTCAGTGGCTGTACCAATAATGTGTTTGTTGGACGTTCTGTGCAGTACGAAAGGCTCAACTCCCAGGACTCCCAGCCTATTGCAGGGTTTCTGAAAACTATTGAAGGTGGAAGCGTATGCCTCTCTAAAATATGCTTCTTGGCACAAACATTACCATGATTGAAAGGAACGTAAAAATTGCAGATGCAAGAAGTGTATTCTAATTTTACTCTTTTTTTCTTGAAAATAGCAGGCAAAATTTCCCATGTAAAAGTGACCTTCCCTGTAAAGTAGACAGGAAATATTCTTCAGGAGGGAATCATATCTGAGACAATTTTGTAAAGTCAGTCCTTGTTGAATAATTCTTACCTTCCTTTTTTTAAAAAAAAAAAAAAGATTTATTTATTTATTTAAAAGGCAAACTTACGGGGAGGGGGTGGGGAGGGAGAAAGAGATCTTCCATCTACTGGTTTGTGGGGAAATTAGTTACATGATGGAGCCCAGGGGAAGTAAGGTGGGCGGAATCCAAAGTTGTTTACCACTAAAACTGATTGGCTGCGCAACATCAGGGGAGGTAACAAAACTAGTAACAAGTGTATAGACATATGGCTAGTCCTATAGAAATCCCCCCGTAAGGTGAATTTTTAAGTGATTGGTTGGTCCTTAGCCCTGCCCCAATGACTCTGCAGTTTTGTGCTATAAAAGGTTCTGTTTCTCAGGAAGTAAATGAGTCCTTGCTAGACTTGGCTCCCCGCTGCGTCTGATTGTCTCCGGGATCGGGAGGCTGGGGAACGGGCGAGCGGCGCACTTACCTTTCCTCGGACCCAGTCCATCCTTGTACGGGTGGACTAAGACCCAGCATCTGGCGCCCAACGTGGGGCTCGAGCAGTAACTTTTCGGCTGAGGCCAAGCGGTCTCTCAGGGTAAGTGAAACCCTAGTATGGATAATGCAGTTTCGTCCATTATGGACTGGGCCTTAAAGGCCTTACAGGACATGGGAGAGCCCAGAGACTCAGAGGAAGATGGCGGGGAAAGAGAATGGGCTAAGTTTGATCAGGAATGCAGAGAGCCTGTTGAGGCACGAACTGTTGAGGTAAAAACGAAAGTAAAAGTCGTCACGCCTAGCCCATCCACCCTAGAAGGGCTGGGACCACCCCCACACCTCCTGGGGGCAGAGGCAGCCTCCCCCTATGTAGAGCCAGGGAGGGAGCTTTGTGATCTGGGCACTTATGATTGCCCAGGAGGGGAGAGGAGAAATGAGGCGACCTTTGAGGAAGCTTATCCGGTGGACATAAAGCAGCATAGGGAAGTGAACTCTGGGCCAGGGAACCTGCTGCCTCAGGCCTACCCTGTTAATTTAGCTCCAGGCAGCAACAGAGCTCTGGAGTGGTATCCCTGGGAAGTGAAGGACTTAAAGGAGCTTCGCAAGGCAGTGGCAGAAGACGGGCCAAATTCCCCCTGGGCCCAAACTCTGCTACAACACATAGCTTATCAACCATGTGTCCCCGAGGGCTGGTTGGACGTGGCCAAAGCAGTCCCCGCGAGTTTCCAGTTCATAAAGTGGTGTGCCTTCTTTAAGGAGGAGTGCCGGGTGAGAGCCGAAGCTAACGGAGCAGCCCAGCCAGCTATCCCTATTACATACACTATGCTGGCTGGGAAGGGGGAACTATTCTCTACGGGGATCCAGCAAGCTGTGCTACCTGCTCCGTACCGTGAACAAGTGAGGCAGGCAGGACTTAATGCCTGGTACAAGCTGGATGAGGGGCCCACAGAATCTCCCGTCGCAGGGGTGCAACAAAAGCTGGGAAAGTCATTGCCAGATTTTGTAGCTAGGGTCGAACACAGTCTCCATCATAAGTTGCCAGCTGGGGACCTTCGGGATCAGTTTGTTAAAATGCTTGTTTGGGAAGGAATGAATGCTGATCATCGGAAGGCCTTCACTGGCCTGAGGGAGGCTCATAAATCCCCAGAGGCAGTTAAAACTAAGGTGGAACTTTCTGGTGTGGCGGCAACCCCTAAAAGCCCAACACTGCCTCAACGCACTGCGCCCCCAATTCCGCCCATGTGGCCACCCCTTTATGGTTATTCCCCTCCCTTGAATCGCCCGCCGACATCTTGTAAACAGCGTGCCTACTCAACCCCACAGCCAGTCCTGCTAGGCCCCAATGTGCACAGTCTTCCCTGTAAATGGGGGACCACGGCCTTTCTCTGCACTCTCTTCCAGTCAGTGTAGCCTGTTGCACCTTTGCAGGCCACAGCCAGATACTCTAGGGAGACTAGTTCTTGGGCTGCTTTTTTCCTCTCCATTTACAATTCAATGCTGTCCTCACTAGGAGGGAGAAGAAAAAATGCCTTTGGCTACCACTGGCCTTACCTAAAGGAACAAAAACCTTCATCCATTAACCCTTTCCAACCTAATGAGTCTTTATTTGCAGTTAATAAGACTTTTTCTCCAGCACTACGGAAGTCTCTCTTTCCCTGCTGCTTTGTTTCAGATGTGTTTCCCTGTCCTAAGCAATGAGCTCCTACGCTGATGACCAGCTCTTTTCTGTGCTGCTGTAGTTAACTTATCTAAGAGTTTGCACGTGTCTTGAAGGTTTCGTGTTTTGTGTCTTTAATGTTTAAGTGATTACCTAACTCTGATCAGATCTACCCCACAGCTTTGATTAAAATACTCAGGTTATACGTGCTAGTTTTTGGCTGAGTGGTTTGACTCTCTAACAGTTTAAATTCTCAAATGGAGTCTAACAACTTTGGGACTTCCAGTAGGATCCCTGGAACTCTCAAAGGATGGGGCTCTAAATTTGTTAAAGTAACAACTGTTTGAGTCAATTCAAATTATGCAAAGTATATTAAAATGTTGTGAATAATGTCAGACCTGTACTGTATTCATGTTCTTGCTTTCCAGCTAGAGTGGCCTTACAAAAATGAGTAAATTCTGTGTATACAAGCCCTTATCATGTTAACTAAAGTAAGCCAATACAGATTGGTTCAGAGAATTAAGTTAATGCCAAAGCCCTTCGGTTTGCTTGGTAGCTCACTTGCTTGGTTTTATGCTTTAAATTTGTTTCTCTTAACGATGAAGATCTTTTCAAAGTTGTAAACATGTACTAGTGTCCATGTTTGCTGTCCAGGAGGAGTTAATGGTGTGGTATTCATTAATAACTCAGTGTCTTATAAGAGAGACTTTTTGAGTTTGTTAGCATGTATTCTCATAGATTGTCCATACATGACAATTCAAGACTATGTAAAAGTAACTACAGGTATAAAGTTTCAGAAGGTGTGAGCAAGTCATGAAAGGTTTTAAAAGGTTTACAACTTTAAAATTGTTTACAGAGTTTTCTTTAAGTTACATGCTAATGCCAAAATTACATTGACCTAAAGTTGAAGTAAAAAATGTGCACTAATGTTAGTAAATATCTGGAAATGGTCTAAGTCGTAAATCTTGGAATCTGTTTTTGCAAAAACTGTAATGTCTATTTTAACAGTGTCTGCTTAATGGGTTACTCTGCTATTTCTGAAGTTAGGTCCTTTTTAGCTCTGTTAAATAGTTCTAAGTTATGTGAGGATTTTGTGTACTAACTCTTATGTTCATGGTGTTTATTTCTGGTTTAAAACATAAAATTCATGTTCTGTCAAGGTAATCTATTGTGTACTCTACTGTCTCTGTTAAGTTCAAATTGATGAAAAGCATTGCTAAATACCTTTATGATTAGATCTGGTCTAAAAGTGTTAAGATCATCCTGTCTAATAAAGGGCTATCATTTCAGGATGTTAAAAAATTTTATTCTAACCAGATACTCTAAGTTCTCTTGGCACCTTTAACAAACTTTCTAAAAATCAAAGTTCTAAATTCTCTAAACTTTTGGTATCTTCAAAAGGGCCCCTGGAGATATCAAAAGATATATCTCTCATATTACAGAGATAATAACCAATTGGGAAAAGTGCTGCCAAGATGTAAAACGATTCAGCACTCTACTAAAATTCCTCACAACCCACAGGAACAGGCTATGGTGGGGAAAAAAACAAAACAAACAAACAAACAAACAAAACCATTAATGCCTCAAAAAGTTATTAAAACAAAAAGGGGGAGTGGCTACCCCCCATCTACAGTTACATAAGGCCTTGTTTACTATCAATATTTTAGATTTTTCGAAAGGGTCAAGGGAGTCAAGGTTCCAAAAACATTGGGGACATTTAACCGCTAAACCTCAGATGCTCGTTAGATGGAGAGACCCTCTCACCCGACTCTGGAGAGGGCCTGACCCACTGATTCAGTTGGGAAGAGGATTTGGCTGTGTGTTCCCCATAGGGGAGTTGACTCCAATTTGAATACCGGCCAGAAATATGTTACTATGCCCGATGCAAGTAACAACCCACCCAGGGAGCAGTTTGCCCCTGAGGGAGATCCCCTTGTCTTTCCTCTTCCAGAAACGGACGGAGATCCAGAGGCAGGTGATGATGTGGACGCTACTCTTCACTGTGATCCTGAAGTGCCTAGCCCAGTGACGGGGGATTTGATGACCCAAACGTGATCATCAAAACACTTCAGGAAGACCTGAAAAAGATGAAGAGAACTCCAAGAAAGCCCCCTTTGGACGGGCCTTAATGGACTCTTGCCCTACCTCCTCCCTCTTTTTGGACTGCTTCTCACCCTGCTTTTAATCCTTGCTATTGGCCCATGCATAATGAATAGCCTTATACAGTTTATACAACAGCGCATAGAGGCAACAAGGGTAAGACAGGTTGAGGTTCATTACTAGAGGTTGCTAGCCACAAAGGGCTATGATCCCCTGAACTGGAGAAGTGTCCCCGGTGCTCTCCACATTGCCAACGATGGGTAAGATTCCGGATGGACCAGAACAACCTAAGACAGGTGGTGGAGAAAGCTCACCACGCTCCCATAATAACAAGTCACGCGACACCCCAAGACGGGTAAAGCACCCAGCGTCCTGCACCAACCTAAGACAGGGCTCATGGCCAAGCTGCCTGGGTTACCAATGACGGGTAAGGGCAAGGACGGCCAGGGGCAACCTAAGACAGGGACCGCGTGCTAAAACAAAAAAGGGGGAATATGTGGGGAAATTAGTTACATGATGGAGCCCAGGGGAAGTAAGGTGGGCGGAATCCAAAGTTGTTTACCACTAAAACTGATTGGCTGCGCAACATCAGGGGAGGTAACAAAACTAGTAACAAGTGTATAGACATATGGCTAGTCCTATAGAAATCCCCCCGTAAGGTGAATTTTTAAGTGATTGGTTGGTCCTTAGCCCTGCCCCAATGACTCTGCAGTTTTGTGCTATAAAAGGTTCTGTTTCTCAGGAAGTAAATGAGTCCTTGCTAGACTTGGCTCCCCGCTGCGTCTGATTGTCTCCGGGATCGGGAGGCTGGGGAACGGGCGAGCGGCGCACTTACCTTTCCTCGGACCCAGTCCATCCTTGTACGGGTGGACTAAGACCCAGCACTGGTTCACTCCCCAAATGGTCCCAAAAGCTGGAGCTAAGCCGACCTGAGACCAGAAGCCAGGAGCCTCTTCCAGGTCTCCCTCATGGGTGCAGAGACCCAAGGATTTGGGCCATCTTCTACTGCTTTCCCAGGCCATAGCAGAGAGCTGGATTGAAAGTGGAGCAGCTGAGACTTGAACTGGCACCCTATGGGATGCTGGCACCACAGGTGGCACTGCAGGCTTTATCTGCTATGCCACAGTGCCAGTCCCCTCTTATCTTTGTTTAAACATCCTCACATAACTTAGCTTTGTACAATTACTTTTCTTTGTTCAATATTAAAACATTCAGGTTTTGCTACTTCTTCAGGTCTTCATTTTAACAAGGGGGGCTCTTGCGTGATATAAAAATTTGTATTAAGTTTGTAGGTCTTTCTTTTCTTCTTTTTTAAATAATTTATTTGAAAGGCAGAGTGACAGACAGATACAGAAGGAGACACAGAGAGAAAGACCTCCCATCCTCTGGTTTACTCTCTAAATGGCCCTCATGGCAAGTGCTGGGCTAGGCCAAAGCCAGTTAGCTGGGAACTCTATGTGGCACGGGTCCAAGTACTTGGTCATCATTTGCTGCTTTCCCGGGTGGTTTAGCAGGGAGCTGGATCAGAAGGAGAACAGCCAGAACATGAACTAGTGCTCTGACCTGGGATACTGGCATCACAGGTAGAAGCTTAACCCTCTGTTCCATGACACCAGTCCTGGCTTTTCCCTTACTAATTTATTATATATCAATTTAATTCTCAGATCCAGATGGTTACTCTGAGAAGAGAGAGGTCAACTTTTGCCTCTTCTACTTTGCCTAGTCACTAAACTCTAACACAGTCTGGTTTGTTATATTCTATAAAACTGGCACCCAGACTGTAATGCTACAGCAGGGATACCAAAGAAATATGAGAAGTAACATGTAAAATAAACTAATGTTACCCATGCCAATTTGATAAGGTCAGCTTTGCTTACCTGAGTTCGTTATATTGGGAACAAAGCATGATGGGTTGTCTTCCAGTTCTTCCATGGAGTGACATAGATAAAATTACTTCCCTGGTTATCAGGATCCATATCTGTCAAAAGTGTTTTCTGAATTCATTTATTTCTAACATAAATTAGTAATATCACTAACATCTATGGTATCTTATAGTTTCAATACTATGCTGTAGAAAGTGAGGACTTCCTCACATTTGAACTACACATGATTTCTGCATATTTCTCCATGTATCTCCTGATTATACTGCTATATCCACTCATGTTGATGTAATTGCTTTGCTATCAGACAGAACATGTACTCTACCTCTTCTTCCCTCACTTCACAGCTCTGAACCTATATTATCATCAGTAAGTCTCTGCAGTCATCATTCAAGCTTTCCTTGTCAGTGATTCCTAATTCTCTGTCAGATGAGAAGTTAGGGAAGACACTGTCCTTCTGGAGGCCCTCCCACAGTTCAGAGTTAACACAACTTGGAAATTACAATATGCTATGACTGCTTCAAAAATGCATGAACGTTTAAACTGCACCATCATTAATGAGATAGTCTTCCTGGACTCTTCAAATGGAGTTTCTGAGACACAGAGTTGAAGAACCTATTTGAAGATCACGTAATTAATAAGAGGGTGGTCTGAGATTCAAAGCCGAGCAATGTAGGCATCTGTCCGTCTGGGTGCTATGCTCTGCTCTCCCACTCATGGGCAGAGGAGTACTTGTAAATAACCTCTAATGAGCACATCACAAATATTGCTCGTTCCTTTCACTGCAGCTTCTCTCATGACCTCTCCCATTCTCCCTTCCGAAGCATTTTCCCCATCCGTGTAATCACTACCTTGTCAGATTATTTGTTTGATTCCTGAAAAAAACCATTTTTTTTTCAAATAGAAACCCACTGAAGCAAAACTTAAATTCTAAATGTCACAGCTGCCAATTAGCAGTGTGACCTTTACCAAGTCACTCTGCCTCTCCGGGTCTCAGTTTTACATCCATGCAGCCTCCAAGATTTGCCACAGCCCAGTGATTTTTTTATGATGATTTGAACAAAGAAATTCCACTTTTAGCATTTAAGAGGAAAGATTTGAGCACTGGAAGTTCATGAAAGTATTTCCTTTAAATATTCATTGTCTTCAGATAAATAAATTTAGACACTCTCACGGGATTTAAAGTGATGAGTTTTAAATCATATAGACTCTGTAGAGTCATGATAATAGGTTGGTGTACTCAGACAAGTTATTGAATGCATATTTTCTCCATTGGTAAAAAGAATGAGTGTTGGTGTAATGTTATCTTGATGAACAAATCAGGCATTGTCTGATCTGGCATATATCAATTATGAGAGAAACAATTCTGGAACTTTATAACAAATGAGTTAATTGAGGTTGCAGAATAAAAACTAGGAATGAGTCACATGTGTATGCTTTTGGGGTGGTTAGAAATTCTGTAGGTTCTGCATTTCCAGGGAATACCACAATGGGGTTTTCTTACCCAGTGTGGCCTCTTCCAGGTGTTTCTCTTCTCATTCAGCTTCACTCCTGAAGCCCCACCTCCACCTCTGAAGTAGTTGCCTGATAACAGAAAGTCACTTACTTTAGATCATTAAATGGCTCCTGAAACTGAAATAGTCTTCGTAAGATCCCTTAACTATCCCATACACAAGTATTCAAAGTGAATTTTCAGTACTCTTTCTGAGTCTCCTGCATACCTTTTTCTTTGTTCCCACTGCTATCTTGAAAGTAGCATTCAATCATTTCAAACCTCCTTCCCTTCTTTCTAGAGTTAATTGACTTATCACAAGCATTAAAATTTGTTTTGTCCTATGTAATACTAAGATGTAATTCATATGCCCGGCGCTGTGGCTTAACAGGCTAATCCTCCGCCTTGCAGCGCCGGTACACGGGGTTCTAGTCCTGGTTGGGGCGCTGGATTCTATCCCGGCTGCCCCTCTTCCAGGCCAGCTCTCTGCTATGGCCTGAGAAGGCAGTGGAGGATGGCCGAAGTCCTTGGGCCCTGCACCCGCATGGGAGACCAGGAGAAGCACCTGGCTTCAGCGAGATGCGCCGGCCGCAGCGGCCATTGGAGGGTGAACCAACGGCAAAAAAGGAAGACCTTTCTCTCTGTCTCTCTCACTATCCACTCTGCCTGTCAAAAAAAAAAAAAAAAAAAAAAAGATGTAATTCATATGCTAACTGCAAGGTATCTGCAAGCCAATTGTGAAAATTATTTTGAACATAGATAAGAACTTAATTTTCCTGCATTATATCAAATAAAAATGAATAGATTAGGGTAATGCAACATAAGCCATGTGAAATAAGAGCCTTAGGAGAGAAAGAAAAAGATGTAGAGCTGGTTAGTCTCTTCTGAACAAGTCCCCTGCATATCTGTTACTTGAATCATTCCAAATCGTCATCACCATCACCATACTTTCTTGGGTTTGTGACATTACTGCTCTAAGTTTGCTCACCCAACAATTGCATCAACAACACCTGACAATTTATTAAAAAATAAACAGACATTTAGGGCACTTCAGTTGTTCTAAAGTAGTACCTATATTTTTAAGACACTAGACCCATTTGTTAGAGACTGAGAAATATGGTTGTGTGTTTCCAGTGGTCCACAGCATGACTACCTAACATTTTTGGGGCACAGATTTTTGAGATGTGATATTTGTGTGTATATGTTTATGTGTTTATATATTTATATACATATATATGCACACATATAAACATATACATACATACATAATTTACCCTGTATTTTAATATTTTATGAAAGCATTTACTGGATAGTCTCAGAAAATAAGAGGCAACATAATAGAGTCTTTCAGAAATACATGAATTGGCTCATGCTGTGGCATAGTGGGTAAAGCCACTGCGTGCAGTTCTGGCAGCCCATATGGGCACCAGTTCGAGTACCGGCTGCTCTACTTCCAATCCAACTCTCTGCTATGTCCTGGGAAAGCGGTAGAAGATGGCCCAAGTCCTTGGGCCCCTACACACAGCTGGGAAGACCGGGAGGTAGCTCCTGGCTCCTGGCTTCCAATCAGCTCAGCTCCGGCCATTGAAGCCAATTGGGGAGTGAACCAGCGGATGGAATACCTTTTTCTCTTTCTGCCTCTCCTTCTCTCTCTGTGTAACTCTGACTTTCAAACAAACAAATAAATCTTAAAAAAAAGAAATACATGAATGGATTTAAATCCAGGTACATGAATCATGCTGTGAATCTAGCCAACTTATCCATGCCTCAATTTTGTCATCTGTGAAATAGAGATAATAGCAGCATTTCATAGAGTAATTAATCAGATCAAGTTCGTGAAAATTTATAAAATTCTTAGGCTTATATCTAAGATGTCATAAACACAATATGTGTTTGTTTTAAGAATTGCAATTAAGTATAATAATATAAGAGAAAATTAGCAATTGGGTTTAGCCACAAATATTGATATGTGGATGCATTTTGAAATGCAACAGAAGAAAAAATAGAATTCAAAATACAGTTTCTCATTCACTATTTCATTTTATGTAAAGAAAAAAAAAACTGTAGGAAAACATCACTATTCACATTTTAAAGATATAAAAACTGAGGATGAGCAGTGGATATAACTACAAGTTATACACAAGCTGATTTAACACACACTGAGACCAAATGAGTTAATACAAACTGAGACCAAAGAACATCACTTTCATTCAGTCCAGCATTTGCAAAATATTGATTATCTGTCAAGACCTTAATAAGCTTTGGGATTACAGAGAAGGCAATCTAAATTTAAAATGTATTTGAGATACATCATTTAGGAAAAGAATTCCAAGCTTAAAAACAATAGTGGTGAAAAATAACAAATACATGTTCCTGTATAGCAAAAGAAATATGTTGAGTAGTAAGAAAATGCAGGAAAACTAGTTTTTAAAAGTGATGTTGTACTTTTATTTTTAATTTGTGGAAGAATCCCATATTGTGTTTTTAAAATGACTTTGTCATTTTATATCCTCCCGAAGTATTCCAATTTCTCTACATTCTTGCCAGTATTTATCTCTTTAGTTTGTTTTTGACAGTATCTACACTAACAGGCATAAGGTGGTATCTCGCTGTGATTTTTATTTGCATGTACCCAAAATTAATGATATGGAACAACTTTTCATATTTTTCATGGCCATTTATTCCATCTTTGGAGAAACGCTTAAGTGATTGTTCTCATCTTTAATTGTGTGGTTTTGTTTGTTTGTTTGTTTTTGGTGTTGAGATAAAGGGAGTTCCTACGCCTGAGATTTTACAATTTTCTTTTTTATTTTGTAGGTTGTCTTTTCATTTTGTTGCTATTTCTTTTGCTGCAGAGAAGCTCTTTAACTTGATGTAGTCACTCTTTATTTTTGCTTTTGTTCCCTGTGGTTTAATGTCACGCCCAAGAAAATCATTACCAAGATCAGTCTATAGTAGTTTTATGTATTTCTATATTTGTTCCGGGAATTTTATGGTTTCAGGTCTCCCATTTAAATCATTAGTCTATTTTAAGGTATGTGTGTGTTATAAGGATCCAATTTTATTCTTTGGCATGTGAATATTCAGTTTTCCCAGCACCAATTGTTGAAGGTACCATCCTTTCTCTATTGCATAGTTTTGGACTCTTTCTTTGGTAGGTGTTTGGTGCCAATAGTTAAGTTCCTGTTTAGGATATCTTTATCCTCTATCTGAGATGCTAGATTTAGGTCCCAGCTTCACTTCTTATTCCAGTTTCTTGCTAATGTACATCCTGGGAGGCAACAGATGACGACTCAAATATTTGGGCCCCTGGTACCCATACGGGAGATTCAGATTGAGTTCCAAGTTCCTGACTTCAGCCTGGCCTAACCCTGGCTGTTGCTGGCATTTGGAGAGTGAACCAGCAGTTAAAAGACCTCTCTCCATATTTTTCATTGTCTTTTTCTTTGTATCTCTGCCTTTCAAATAAAAATGAATATGTACTTTTTTTTTTAAATATCAACTGTCCATATATATGTTGGTACTTTAAAGGGTTCTCTATTTTGCCCTGTTAGTCTATGTGTCTGCATTTATGTCAGTGCCATATGGCATAAAGTACTAGTATTATTATAATGCTACAACATTTTGAAATTAGCAAGTGTGATATTTCCAGATTTTTGTCTTGTTTCTCGAGTAATTTGAAATAATTTTTGTTCTATCCAAATTTTAGGATTTATTTTTTTTACATTTCTATGAGACACGTCATTGCAGTTTTGAGAGTGATTGCACTGAATTTTTAAACCACTTTGGCACTATAGGCTTTTTTTTTTTTTTGCTAGAAAAGCCAGCATAAAGCACTTCAGTACAGTAATAAAACATGAAAATCATATGTGGTGCTGGAGGGCAAGGAGGGCACCAACACTTTCCCTCACCAAATGACTACACAGGACAGCACAGGAGTGCGAAGGAGCTGAGAGGGGAGAGCCAGGGAGCTGAAATCAACAGAGAGAGGTAAGCATCACAAACCAGGAGAAGCTGAAGCTGAAATGACCAGCATCACTTTCCCAAGAGAGCATGCGAGGGTGCATCGTGATGACTGGATTTTCACTGGGTGATAGTCTACACACAGCACCTTCAATTCAAACTTTCAATTAAAGTTTCATAAAATTTAGGAAGTGTTGGAACTTGTATTGATAGGAGATTGTAAACTTCTAAAAATCCATTAGAAAAACCACAATAAGGGGGAAAAAAGTGCCAGTTCACAGGAAAGGTGTCAGTGATGCCTGCTGGTCCAGGGACAGTACCTGTAGTGTCAACATTGCAGGGAAAGTGAGCTGCTTTCAGAAGCTCAGGGCTTCAAGGGAAGTTGGGCTGTGGCTGGTAGAGGCAAATGATCTCCCCTTCTCTGCAGCAAGACTGTTAACATAACTCAAAAAAGTCTCTTACATTGGAGAACAATTCAGCTCACAACAGCCTCTCAAACCAGCCATGGCTTTGCAGTGCAGCAGCAAGAATGTTTAATAATAATAGATAAAAATTCATCAAAAATAAAGTAAAATAAAATAAAGATTTCTTACAAATCCTATCATCTCTATACCAAATTCTACTATAAATTTAACCTATCACAGTTAACTCCTGAGAAGATACTTGTTTGGAAACTTAAATCCAAGCTTGAAACCAAATTTCATCCCCAAACTAAAACAAAACAAAATGAGTCACTTGAGGTTGATGGTGTCACTTGAAGAAGTACACGTACAAGGAGGAAGCGGACAGGAAATGGGGGTGTCAGAAACACAGCTGATTGACCAAACACATTCAGTTGAGCAAATGTTTGTGCAGGGTGCAGTGGATCCTCAGGCAACGCTCTATTTGGATTCTTGTGCATGACTCTGCAGCATCAGACCACTTCATGGCAGATCCAAGAACAGAGAGCAAACAGAAGGAGGCCGTTCCTGTCATTCCCACATTAGAAGCTCCACAGCAAAGTGGAGAGTGGCATGTGGTGGGATGATGTCTGGGTTCCAGGGGGCACCATAGGCATAGTATGGGGAGATGAGCAGTTTGTCTGTTTGACCTACAATCATCTGAACAACCTCACCTTCTTAGCCTCAAATCATCTCCTGTTTACCCAGTATACATTTAAAGGGCTTGTTTCTGTCCCAGGAGGAATCAAATTTATTTCCACTTCAAACATGCTGGTGCAGTGCACCAAGCAGCGCTGGTAGCACATCATCCTTCTCTGACAGAGGTGATCTCCATTGGAGCTCTCAAGACTGTGTTGGATGCTGGGAGGGTGTGGAAAAGGGCAGCGCGAACCCAGAGCAGACCTGGCCTAGGCTCAGGGACTCCGCTCTTCCAGTGTGAATAATGTGACAACGTGGATCATTCTGATCCACTAACATAGGATGTTTTTCCATTCATCAGTGTTTGCTTTAAGTTATTTCATCTATGTTCCACAATGTTCCATATACAATTATTTCACTATCTGGTAAACTTTATTCCTTATTTATTTATTTGCAACATCATATATTCAAAAGAAGTTAAATCATGAAAAGATATCAGCACACTATAAACACTGTATCATTATTCATATTATCCAAGATAGAGAAACAGCCCAAAAGATAAACAGTAAATAAATGAGCAAGGAAAATGTAGTATAATAGATTTTTCAGCATTAAAACTCAAGGAAATTTCTCTGTTTGTGACAATGCAATCAATCTAGAGACAGTTACAGAAGGATGAATTTTGCATGATTCTATTATATAAAGCATTTAAAATATTCAAGCTCAGGGCTGGTGTGGTGGTGCAAAGGGTTAAAGCCCTGGCCTGAAGCGCTGGCATTCCATATGGGCACTGGTTCTAGTCCTGGCTGCTCCTTTTCCAATCCAGCTATCTGCTATGGCCCAGGAAAGCAGTAAAAGATGGCCCAAGGCTTTGGGCCCTCCACCCATGTGGGAGACCCAGAAGAAGCTCCTGGCTCCTGGCTTAGGATTGTTGTGGCCATCTGGGAGTGAACCAGCAGACGGAAGACCTCTCTCTCTGTCTCTACCTCTCTCTGCAACTCTTTCAAATAAATAAAATAAATAAAATAAATCTTTAAAAAATAGTCAAGCTCACAGAAGCAAATAATGGCAGCCTCTAAAGCCTTGGAGATGGAGAATTCTAGCTCACTGGATAAAAAGTTTGTTATAAAGGTTGAATGAGTTCTAGAAATTTTTCATAAATCATGGCTCCCATTGTTAACAATATAGCATTGTGCATTTTAAATTAAGTTGGTGGGAGAAATTTCTTTGAAATGGTCTTACCATTTAAAAAAAGGAGGAGGAGGAAGAGGAGGAGGTGGAGGGGGAGGGGGGGAAGGAGGAGGAGAAGGGAAGGAAAGAAAACCTGGGACTGGTGCTGTGGTGAAGTAGGCTAAGCCTCCACCTGTGGCACAGGCATCCCATAAGGGTACCAGTTCCTGTTGTAGCTGCTTATGATCTGAGAAAGCAGTAGATGATGGCCCAAATGCTTAGGCCCTTGCATCTGCATGGAAACCTTGAAGAAGCTCCTGGCTCCTGGCTTTGGATCAACTCAGCTCTGGCTGTTGGAGCCATTTGGGAAGTGAGCCAGCAGATGGAAGACCTTCTTCTCTGTCTCTCCTTCTCCCTCTCTGTGTAACTTTACCTCTCAAATAAATAAATAAAATTAAAAAAAAAAGAAAACCAAAAGAATGCAATGATGGATATTCTGGTGATAGTATTGCAGATATATATACACACACACACACACACACACATATATATATATCCAAACTCATTCAAATGTATACATCAAGTAAGTGTAACTTCAGTTATGTCAGTTATATCTCTCTAAAGAGACTACTGGGTGTGAAGAAAGGTTGGGTGAGAAAGAAACATTTTTCTATTGTTGATATTGATGTTCTTTTTGAGTTTTTTCCATTTATTGATTTTAGTAACAGCTTTGTTAAGATATAATTCATATATCACAGTGCTCAGCTTATAAATTATATAATTTGGTGCTATTTTGTATATCTGTAGGGTTATATACCTATAATTACTGTGTAACTTTATATATTTTTAAAATCTCCCTAAGGGGGGGGATCAGAAAACCAGTATCCATTAGGTATTATTTCTGACTCTCCTTTTAGCTCATAGGAAACACTGAACTATTTTCTGTTTCTATGAATTTGCCTATTCTGTACATTCTTTATGAATATACATATATAGCCTTTTGGATGTTCATCTATTAATAAAGTTAATAGACATGAAATGTAATGATGATGACAAATGTATCTTAAATCTATCTAAGATCTTATTTTTTGCAAATGCTCTCTAGAATATGCTATCCTGTAAATTGCTTACAATTTTTACACTTTGGAAATGTCACTATTTAAATATGTACCTATAGAATGATAGATAGTTAATTTTCTAAAAACATTTGATGGCAAAGACTAGATGTAGACAGCATTGATCAGGGTTCATTCTCTCCAATTTCTTCCTGCAGGTAAAGGGGAATGAATCTACTTTAATCTATTGTAGACAAGTTGATTCTTTTACACATTCTTACTTGATTTTGTCCTACAACAGCCTCATTTATTCAATGTCCTCCTATTAGTGGGAAAGAAAATATACTATTTTATACTAATAAGAAAATTATCAGTAATGGTGTTTTAGCTCCTCTAAGAGTATTTTCAATTAGGAATTTAGTTTCCCTTGAGTGATAATCTTTAATATAAAAATATAGACTCCTATGGCAGCATGTTGAGAATAAGATTAGGCAGAGATTCATTCTCAGTGCTAACAAAATAACAAGCAACCTACTGCCCAGCTTGTTTGGCCTGAAACATCACCCTTACTTATGAATAATGCAATGCAAAAACTAATATGCAGTCCACAAGTTTCTCAGTGTTTCCACATGAATTATCCCATTTAATCTTGTGTCACAGCATATCACGTATCCCAGCCAGATAAAATGACAGTCAAGGACTATGAAGGAAACCAGGTACAGTTAATGATTGTGTTCTAGACCAGTCTGAAAATGTGTAAAGTATGTTGTCATTAGAGCTCAAGTTTTACTTACCATGATTAAGGTGACATGTATCAATTATTCTTGCATTCAACAATGTGAAGAATCCATACAGTTCAAGTTGTGCAGATCTGTGGAGGTATATGACTGTCTAAAGACCTTGAATACCATTTTTTCCTCTGTCATTAATTCTGAAATTACAAAATGTCTATAGATGACTTTGATGTGTACACCTCACCTATGAAACACCCTTGGATTTAAGACGCTTTTGAATAAAACTACCTTTCAACTCATTAAGAATATCATTCACAAATAAACAAAATGAAATTCTGTCCTCAACTTCATCCAATTTCTATTTTTCATGCAGACTGGAAGAGTGGTCTGATTGAGATTTTTTTCCAGAGCCTTCCAATCTACAAAGCTAGAACCACTTAACAAATTACTCGCTTAAGCAAATTAGTACTTCTATTCCTTTATAAATTCATTATTACTTTTCTAATGCATTTTCTTTGGACATTATGTGAAATAAATCAACATCACCTAAAACAACAAAACGAAGTGTATGGGCATGCATTTAAGGTTATTTTTAAGTGTACCCTGGCTTGAGATTCTATTATACTATGTTTTTAAAGATTTATTTATTTATTTGAAAGCCGCAGTTACAGACAGAGAGACAGAGACAGAGACAGATAGATCCTCCATCCTTGAGTTCATTACCAGATGGTTGCAACAGCCAGGGCTGGGCTAGGTCAAAGCCAGGGGCCAAGAGCCAGGAGCTTCATCCTGGTCTCCCACATGGGTGGCAGGGGTCCGCACACTTGGGTCCTCTTCCACTGTTTTCCTCAGGGCATCAACTGGGAGCTGGCCAGGAAGTAGAGCAGCTGAGACTCGAATTGGTACCCATGTGGGATGCTGGCACAGCAGAGGGCTGCTTTATCAGCTACTCCACAATGCCAACCCCATGTTATGCTGCCTAGATCTTGTCATTCTTGCAAAAAGAATGGATTTTTGTCAATGTGTCCCAGAACCCATAATTTTCTGCAAATTTGAAACTTTATCATATTTTAGCATTAATAAATTTGCTTATTTTTGACACTAGATGGAAACCATTTTATGTACTCTGCATTATTAGAAAGAAAAAATACGGTAGTCATTCTACCACCAACTGCTAACTGAAAAATAGGAATTACTCATTGGCTATTCTTCAAGTATCAATGAGTTAATTAATTGATAACAGGTATTTTGATCATTTAACTTGCAGGTCATAACTAGGACTATCGATCTGTATCACTATTTATTATTTGGGTATTTCATTTAGGATCAACTTACCTGAGATATTCCACGTATTCTTGTAATCCCAACATTATGAGTCATTCAGGAACCAGTATCTTTTATGAGGCAGCTTTTGGTTTTCACAGGTTTTTCCACTTAATACTGTATGTTCAGGCTTAAGGGAAGAAAGGAAAGTTTGAGCAAGATGGTGTAATATGATCTTCCAGTGTTTGTCCCCCTGGAACAGTTAAAACAATTTGAACAAATGTCCACAGTTTTTTATTTCCAAAAATGCTTTGAAAACCAGGGAATACATTACAACGCTAAATTGTACTACAGAAGTAAGGAAAAAAAAATGAGTTGAAGGAGCTAAAAAGGACAATTTTACATCATTTATGTCACCCTTCCCCCAAACCCAGACAAACAGTGTGAAGAGTGATACCTTTTCTGTTGGGGAAGAAGAGGGAAGTGAGCATGCAAGTTTGCCTTAGACCCCTTCAGGACACTGCCTACGGACCAAGCCTTTAGACTGTCTCCAGTGTCAGGTTGGCTCCCAAAGCTACAGGCTCCAGGCCTTTTCCATCACATGCAAATCACAGTAGTTTCGGTCTCCAGACCAGCTCAGTATCCTGCCCATTACAGTGTCAGATCAGGCCCCACAGATTCTAGGCATCTAGATTGCCCTGCAGACTCAGACCCATCTCAGGACAGGCTGGTCTTGTAACCCTAGTCATCAACTTAGCAATGCAGAGACAATAGAGTGAGAAGACAACATACAGGGAAGGAGAAATATATTTGCTAACCATATATCTGATAGAGTTAATATACAAATATATGGAACCTTCATAATTCAATAGTAAGAAAACAAATACTCTGATTAAAAATTGAGAAATGGACCAGAATAGACATCTCACAAAAAAGAAGTGTACATGGCCAGTAGTTATATGAAAAAATGCTTGACATGACCAGTCATTAGAGAAATACAAATTGAAATGGGAGTGAGGCAGTACTTCACATGCATTATATTGGGTATTATAAAAAATAGGAAAGTAAGTAAGGCTGTGTAGAATGGAGAACCCTAATATGCTATTCGTGGGGCTATAAATTTAGAAATTCTTTATGGAAAACAGCATTGCATTTCATTAAAATGCTAAAATGAGAGATACCATATGATCCATCAATCTCATTAATCAGTATTTAGCTCCCCCAAAAGTGAAGTCAGTATGTTAAAGTGATATTTTATTGCTATTCCCTTTGCAGAATTATTCATAAATTCCAAGATATGTAATCAGTGTGTCCATCAGTTAATGAATTCATCAAAGGTAAAGAAAACATTGTATATAAACAAAATGGAATAGTATTCAGCTTTACAATATGAAGCCATTCTGCTATTTGTGACAACTTTGAGGATATTATGTTAGGTGAAATTAATCAGGTACAGAAAGACAAATATCATGTAACCTTATTTAAATGTGGAATTTAAAAGTTCAGCTTATAGAAGAAGACAGTAGAATTGTGATTACTGGAGGTAGGAACTGAAGGATGGATGGAGTTAGGCAGATATTGATCAAAGGGTAAAGATCCAGTTAAATAGAGGAAGGAGAACAAGATATGAATTATATAACTTGATGACTATAGTTAATAAGGATGTATCATTTTCTTGAAAATTTCTGAATAGAATTTTATGTGTTCTAACCACAAAAACTGAAGAAGAAGAAATTAGAAAACCAAAAAACAGTGTTTGAGATTTATGAGATACTATCAAGCAACCCAAGATATGGGTCTTAGGAGTTACTGAAGGTGTGCAAAGAGATAATGGACTAGAAGGCCTATTGAAATAATTACAGAAAACTTTCCTAATTTGGAGAAAGAAAGGGATATCCAAGTACAGGAAGCTCAAAAAACTCCTAACAGACATGACCAGAAAAGATCTTCACCATGACACATTATAGTCAAACTCTCCACAGTAAAACATAAATAAAGATTCTAAAATGTGCAGAAGAGAAATGCCAGATTGCTTTCAGATGATCTCCAATTAGACTAATAGTTGACTTCTCATCAGAAACTCTGTAGGCTAGGAGAGAATGGAGAGATATATTCCAAGTCTTGAAAGGAAAAATAAACATGTCAACCCAGAATACTGTACTCTGCAATGTTCTCATTTATGAGTGAAGGTGAAATAAAGACCTTCCATAACAAACAGAAATTGAAAGAATTTGTCACCACTCATCCAATTGTACAAAGGACTCTTAAGGATGTGCTACAGAAACATGGTCATCACTATAAAAGGTGAAGGCAGAAAATCTCCCAGTAAAAGTATAAAGGAAATCAAAAGTAAATATTAGGAATATTTATGGAAAATGGCAAGGCTATTTATAAAAAATCACCTTGAATATAAATGGCCTCAACTCTCCAGTTAAAAAAAAATACAGACTGGCTAAATATATTAAAAAACAACCCCGACTATTTGCTGCCTAAAAGAAACACATCTCACCAACAAAGATACATGCTTACTGAAAATGAAAGGATAGAAAAAGGTATTCCATGCTATGGAAACCAAAAAAGAGCTGGTATAGCCATCTTAATATCAGACAAAATAGACTTTAACACAAAAAAGTGTTAAAAGAGACAAAAAAGGGCACTATTCATTGATTAAGGGATCAATTCAACAGGAAGAGGAGTCTATAATAAATATATATGCACCTAATTGCAGGGCACCTGGCTATTTAAAAGAAATGATAATGGATCTAAAGGGAGACACAGACTCAATGCAATAGTAATGGGAGACTTCAATACTCTACTTTCAGCAATGGACAGAAAATCAGCAAGGAAACAGCAGAGTTAATCAACACTGTGGACCAAATAGACCTAACACATATCTACAGAATTTTGTATCCCACAGTTGCAGAATACATATTCTTTCCACCAGTGCATGGAACTTTCTATAGAATAGACCACATGCTAGGCCATAAATTTGGTTTTTTTTTTAGGATTTGTTTAATAAATATTGAACAATAAAAAACAATAGAATGATGAATTTACAAACATTGCATAATAGAGACACAGTTTATATAATCCTTAAATAAAGAAAGTTGAGTGGATTTGGTAAAAAAGTTCAATATTGTGATTATTACACAATGTTGGAATATCCAGGTAGGGAATTCTGGTACTTATTTGCATATACAGATCGCAGATAGGTTTGATATATCTGTGCAGATGTAAAAGTTGTTATTGCACAAATAGCAGTAGAAATTTTGGAGCCCATTAAAGAATTTGTAAAGCAGGTGAAAATGAGAACAAATGAAATGATGACAAAAATCCATGAAAATATCCACTTTTATGAAATGAATAAAGTGAAGCTAACAAAAGAAGCAGAAACAACTGAGAAGTGGAGAAGAATATCCCAGAATTTATGATCAGAGAAGTTTAAGGGAGTTATTAGAAGAAGAAAAGAAAATTAATTAAGAGAAATACTAAATAATTCTATTGGATTTAAGAAAAATTACAATGTAGCTTCAAAACTTCAAAAAGGGTGGTATATTTATAGTTTCAGAACTTCTCGAGGAGGGAGATATATGTCTAGCTGTCTGTAAAATTATTTCTAGACATTTGGAATGGAAGAAATTGGGCACTAAGTTAGTAGCTAAAAGTAAATATAAACTCTGAAACATCTCTTTGTTTTAAGTTATATACTTGATAGTCATTTCAGACAGACTAGTTGCATTTAATAATTTTACCATTCAAACAATGCATTTACACAGCAACTAGTCCATATTAAACTCTTCTTATCCAACCCAGGATCCAGCCAGTACCATTTCTTCTCAGTCTCTTCAGTCTAGAAGAGTTTTACAGACTCATTCTCTAGTTTTTAACTTTTGAAATTTTGAACAATGATTGCATATATTTATGGGCTATAATTTTAATACATGTATACTTATCTAAACAGGGTGTATTTAAAATTTCTATGAAGGCATTGCTGTATTGGAAGATTCCAAGTCATCAGTTTGCACAGTGTCCAGCAGTTTGTGCTTGAGTGATTGTTTCTTCATGATTAGATTTACATTCTTTTAAAAGAATTTTTCTTTTTTTTAATTTCTTTTTTTTTTAACTTTTATTTAATGAATATAAATTTCCAGTGTACAGCTTATGGATTACAATGGCTTCCCCCTCCCATAACTTCCCTCCCACCCACAACCCTCCCCTCTCCCGCTCCCTCTCCCCTTCCATTGCATCAAGATTCATTTTCAATTCTCTTTATATACAGAAGATCAATTTAGTATAAAGATTTCAACAGTTTGCACCCACACAGAAACACAAAGTGAAACATACTGTTTGAGTACTAGTTATAGCATTAAATCAAAATGTACAGCACATTAAGGACAGAGATCCCACATGAGGAACAAGTGCACAGTGGCTCCTGTTGTTGACCCAACAAATTGACACTCTAGTTTATGGCGCCAGTAACCATCCTAGGCTGTCGTCATGAGTTGCCAAGGCTATGGAAGCCTTCCGAGTTTGCCGACTCTGATCATATTTAGACAAGGTCATAAAAGACAGAGTGAGGATAGTAACCAATGATCCTAAGAGTGGCATTTACCAGGTTTGAACAATTATACAGCATTAAGTGGGGAAGAGGACCATCAGTACACACAGGTTGGGAGTAGAGCCATTGGTGGTAGAGTAGAGGTTATGATTACAAAGGAATGAGGCCCAAGTGCACTAGACAGGGCCTAAAACAAAGGACAGAGTCATTATTAGAGGAGCTAAGAAAGGTGCTGTCTAAGCTACAATTAAGTTTTCTGATTGAGAGGCAAATAGAACCTGATAGAAGGGGCTTGATAATAATCTGGTGGGCTTTAGGCCTTGTAAGTTAAGAGGCCCAGACCTATCTATCTCTTCACATGGGGTATATCCTAAGGGAGGTGTGAACCTCCTAGGGGAAGGCACTCTGTTGACTTTCATTACTTGACTGGCCTGGGAGGAGAGCTGGCCAGGTAAAGGCAGGGGGCATCTCTAACAAGAAATTTATGGTTCTGCCTGCAATGTTGCTGACCCTACTTGACCATCCCCTCAGCTGCAGTGGTCACTTTGGAAGTTGGGCTGAGTGAAGGGCTTTTCAGCTTAGAGCCAATAAGATCTGTGGCTCTGACCTGGGCATCCTTCGACTCCAGGGCAGGTCCATTTCCAGTGATCCAACTCTTGGCAGAGCTTCCAGGGCTCTTCCCAAGCTGACTTCTGCTGAAGCCCAGGCTTACCACATTGAAAGCCACTGCAGTGGACTGGCCTGTTGGGTGTCCTTGAGGGCAGATCACTGTACAGATCAGCCATTAATAGGCTAGGCCATAAATTTGAAATCGTACCATACATCTTCTCTAACCACAATGGAATGTAATTGGAAATCAACAACGCAAGATTCTCTAGACCATATGCAAACACATGGAGACTGAACAACATACTCCTGAATGAACAGTGGCTCACAGAAGAAATCAAGAGAGAAATAAAAAAAAATTCTGGGAATAAATTAAGATGACAATATAACATATCAAAAATTTATGGTATACAACTAAATAAGTGTTAAAAGGAAAGTTTATAGCAATTCCTACCTATATCAAGAAATTGGAAAGATGTCAAATAAATGAGCTATAAATGCATTCAGGAACCCAGAAAAAAAACAACAACAAAGCACAAAATTAGAAGGGGGGAAAGAAATGATTAAAATTCAAGAATAAATAAACAAAATTGAAACAAAAACATATAAAGACCAGCAAAACAAAACAAAACAAAAAAACAATACATCAGGAACCTAAGAAGAGATGGCTAGATTCCTGGACACGTGCAATAAATCTAAATTAGCACACTAACGCTTTCCTGATTAGGACTCTTCCATCACTATTAATGAGTAGTGAATTTAATCAATTTTCAGCCATCTTATTGTTTTTCCTCTTTGCACAGTTTCAGTTTTTGGTAACTCTATTGTAATGATCACTGATCTTTTCAGTGTCGGTGTCATATCTTTTGATTATAATAAATACAACATAATATAGTTATGAAAAAAGAAGCAGATAACATAACACCATGGATCATTTTTTAAGATAGGTCATTCAACGATATAGTGAAATAAATAAAATTTGTCCCATGAAAATAAAAAAAAAAGTTATAACTGACTTGTGGTTGTCAATCTGTACAAAATACAAGTTTGAAGAATAGATGGCATCTTTTCAGGTCTGTTGGGTCTTAGTCCACCCGTACAAGGATGGACTGGGTCCGAGGAAAGGTAAGTGTGCCGCTCGCCCGTTCCCCAGCCTCCCGATCCTGGAGACAATCAGATGCAGCGGGGAGCCAAGTCTAGCAAGGACTCATTTACTTCCTGAGAAACAGAACCTTTTATAGCACAAAACTGCAGAGTCATTGGGGCAGGGCTAAGGACCAAGCAATCACTTAAAAATTCACCTTACGGGGGGCTTTCTATAGGACTAGCCCTATGTCTATACACTTGTTACTAGTTTTGAACTTAACAGAGACAGTAGAGTACACAATAGATTACCTTGAAAACCAGAAATAAACACCTTGAACATAAGAGTTAGCACACAAAATCCGCGCATAACTCAGAACTATTTAACAGAGCTAAAAAGGATCTAACTTTAGAAATGGCAGAGTAACCCATTAAGCAGACACTGTTAAAATAGACGTTACAGTTTTTGTAAAAACAGATTTCAAGATTTACGACTTAGACCATTTTTAGATATTTACTAACATTAGTGTATATTTTTTACTTTAACTTTAGGTTAATGTAATTTTGGCATTAGCACATAACTTAAAGAAAACTTTGTAAACAATTTTAAAGTTGTAAACCTTTTAAAACCTTTTATGACTTGTTTACACCTTTTGAAACTTTATACCTGTAGTTACTTTTACATAGTTTTGAATTGTCATGTATGGACAACCTATGAGAATACATGTTAACAAACTCTAAAAGTCTCTATTATCGAATTTAAGATGTGAAAAGTACACAATACATAAGACACTGAGTTATTAATGAATACCACACCATTATTTGAATTAAAAGTCAAAATTACATTTTTATGCTTTTAAGTAACATAAGAATAACTCCTCCTGGACAGCAAACATGGGCACTAGTACATGTTTACACCTTTGAAAAGATTTTTATCGTTAAGAGAAACAAGTTTAAAGCATAAAACTGAGCAAGTGAGCTACCAAGCAAACCGAAGGGCTTTTGTGTTAACTTAATTTTTTGAACCAATTTGTATTGGCTTACTTTAGTTAACAATATAAGGGCTTGTATACACAGAATTTACTCTTATTTTTTAAGACCACTGTAGCTGGAAAGCAAAAACATGAATACAGTACAGGTCTGACATTATTTACAACATTTTAATATACTTTGTATAATTTGAATTGACTCAAACAGTTGTTACTTTAACAAATTTAGAGTCCCATCCTTTGAGAGTTTCAGGGATCCTACTGGAAGTCCCAAAGTTGTTAGACTCCATTTGAGAATTTAAACTGTTAGAGAGTTTAACCGCTTAGCCAAAAACTAGTACGTATAACCTGAGTATTTTAACCAAAGCTGTGGGGTAGATCTGATTAGAGTTAGGTAATCACTCAAACATTAAAGACAGACAAATCCAATAAAACATGAAACCTTCAAGACACGTGCAAACTTTTAGACAAGTTAACTACAGTAGCACAGAAAAGAGCTGGTCATCAGCATGGGAGCCCATTGCTTAGGACAGGGAAACACATCTGAAACAAAGCGGCAGGGAATGAGAGACTTCCATAGTGCTGGAGAAAAAGTTTTATTAACTGTAAATAAAGACTCATTAGGTTGGAAAGGGTTAATGGATTGAGGTTTTTGTTCCTTTAGGTAAGGCCAGTGGTAGTTAAAGGCATTTTTTTCCCCCCTCCTAGTGAGGACAGCATTGAATTGTAAATGGAGAGGAAAAAAGCAGCCCTTGGGACTAGTCTCCCTAGAATACCTGGCCAAGGCCTGCAGGGGTGCAACAGGCTACACTGACTGGAAGAGAGTGCAGAGAAAGGCCGTGGTCCCCCATTTACAGGGAAGACTGTGCACTTCGGGGCCTAGCAGGACTGGCTGTGGGGTTGAATAGGCACGCTGTTTACAAGATGTCGGCGGGCGATTTAAGGGAGGGGAATAACCATAAAGGGGTGGCCACATGGGCGGAATTGGAGGCGCAGTGCGTTGAGGCAGTGTTGGGCTTTTAGGGGTTGCCGCCACACCTGAAAGCTCCACCTTAGTTTTAACTGCCTCTGGGGATTTATGAGCCTCCCTCAGGCCAGCGCAGGCCTTTAGATGATTAGCATTTTTTTTTTCAAACAAGCATTTTAACAAACTGATCCCGAAGGTCCCCAGCCAGCAACTTACAACGGAGACTGTGTTCGACCCTAACTACAAAATTTGGCAGGGACTTTCCTGGCTTTTGTCGCACCCCCGCGATGGGAGATTTGGTGGGCCCCTCATCCAGCTTGTACCAAGCATTAAGTCCTGCCTGCCTCACTTGTTCACGGTACGGAGCAGGTAGCGCAGCTTGCTGGATTCCTGTAGGATCCCCGTCCCAGCCAGCATAGCATATGCAATGGGGATAGCTGGCTGGGCTGCTCGGTCAGCTTGGGCACTCACCCGGCACTCCTCCTTAAAGAAGGCGCACCACTTTATGAACTGGAAACTCGTGAGGACTGCCTTGGCCATGTCCAACCAGCTCTCGGGGACACATGGGTGATAAGCTATATCTTGCAGCAGGGTTTGGGCCCAGGGGGAATTTGGCCCGTCTTTCACCACTGTCTTGCGAAGCTCCTTTAAGTCCTTCCCTTTCCAGAGATACCACTCCAGAGCCCTGTTGCCACCTGGAGCTAAATTAACAGGGTAGGCCTGAGGCAGCAGGTTCCCTGGCCCAGAGTTTACTTTCCTATGTTGCTTTATGTCCACCGGATAAGCTTTCGCAAAGGTCGCCTCATTTTTTCTCTCCCCTCCTGGGCAATCATAAGTGCCCAGATCACAAAGCTCCCTCCATGGCTCTACATAGGGGGAGGCCGCCTCTGCCCCGGGGAGGTATGGGGTGGTCCCGGCCCTTCTGGGGTGGATGGGCTAGACGGGACGATTTTTACTTTTGTTTTTATCTCAACAGTTTGTGCCTCCACAGGCTCTCTGCATTCCTGATCAAACTTAGCCCATTTTCTCTCCCCGCCATCTCCCTCTGAGGCTTTAGGCTCTCCCAAGTCCTGCACTTCCTCTTTCTCCCTCCCGCCCTCCGAAGCTAGGGTTATAGCGTCTGGGTGGAAGGATGCTTTAAGCACGGTATTAAAGTGTCTCTCCCTCTTAAGGGTGAGTTTTTCCACCCATAACCAAGTGTTCCAAGAAAAGAGATTGGCCGTCTGAATCCAAAGGGCCAAGGTTATGACAGCTACCCAGACACTTTTTAACATATAGCATAAGGCCTTTAAGGCCAGGTCCTTTTGGGACGAAACTGCATAAACCATACTAAGGTTTTCACTTACCCTGAGAGACCGCTTAGCCTCGGCCGAAAAGTAACTGTTCATGCCGCACGTTGGGCGCCAGATGTTGGGTCTTAGTCCACCCGTACAAGGATGGACTGGGTCCGAGGAAAGGTAAGTGCGCCGCTCGCCCGTTCCCCAGCCTCCCGATCCCGGAGACAATCAGATGCAGCCGGGAGCCAAGTCTAGCAAGGACTCATTTACTTCCTGAGAAACAGAACCTTTTATAGCACAAAACTGCAGAGTCATTGGGGCAGGGCTAAGGACCAACCAATCACTTAAAAAATTACCTTATGGGAGGATTTTTATAGGACTAGCCCTATGTCTATACACTTGTTACTAGTTTTGTTACCTCCCCTGATGTTGCGCAGCCAATTAGTTTTAGTGGTAAACAACTTTGGATTTCGCCCATCTTACTTCCTCTGGGCGCCATCTTACTTGGCTCCACGCGGCTTCCTTCCCAGCAGCTCGGGCGGGGGCACCCTGGAGCAGCTGCGCATGTGGAGCCCCTGGGCCTGGCCTGGCCGCGCATATGCCCCACACAGGTCCAACAGCCTTTGATGTCATTTCTGGCTTTTATAACAGAGTTCTATAGACTTTCTATGCATTTCAAAAATGATATGAGGATGACATTATAAAATGTGGCTAAAAGCAAACAAACAAAACAAGCAAAAACTGAATGTGAACATAAGCCTGGCCCCATTAAATTATTTATGAGAATGTGGGAAAGCTAATACAGAAGTTTCTTGATCAATATTTGTTGTAAGAATGAGTGTGCACAAGATTAATTTGATAGGAACCCTCTGTAGCTTACAAGGCATCTGAGACCTTAGGTAACTTCATGTGGTAGTAGCTAGTGGATGTTTTTGATCAGGAATGTGATGCATTCTTTTATACTCATTGTCATTTCTTTCTGAGAAAGAGTTTCTGCAAACACAGACTTTTTCTATTCTCAATCATAGAGAGCATACAATAATGTTTAAAATGTAGCTGGGGACAGTTCTTTACTCTCTGAAACTAATTCTGCACCATCATTTGAGTCACTTAGCTAATATCTTTTCAAAAACTTAATGATTAAAGATATATAAAACAAAATTATGTCCTATCCGAACTAATCTAGGATACAGCCGGCTTTAAGGTAACAGCTAACTTACTAAATTTTAAGTGCATTCCATAAAATGGAAGCATATAAATCAATCACTAAAAGGTAAGCTTGTGTAAGTAAGTATGACAAATTGAAATCTAGACATCAACACTACTAGGAAAAAAAGCTCATTCAGGAGAGGATCCGCATCATCAACCAAATGGCACAAAGACTGAATACCAGCAGAGAAAGAGGGGGAAAGCACAAGCTGCTGCCATTTCCGCTGCCAGCCCTCCTATCCTCATGCCCCGGCCAAGGGCTGCATCTTGCTGGGAAATACGCTCTCTCTATAAAGTTCAGTACTGAAGAGACTGAGGGGAAAGCTTCAACAAAGAGGTGATGAGACTTGTACACAACACAGAAATTCTGAAGGCCAGTAGAGAAAGAACAAACCACACCACTCACTGCCTTTGCACTACTCTTACCCCAGCCACACACACCATCTTGCTGGAAAAGAGGTAGGCAAAAAGCACTATGACTCTTGCCACTGCCTCAGATCAATTAGATTTAAAATTTAGCGCATTGTCTCTAACTGTATATCTCCTCTTGTGTTTGTATTTTAAATGGCATGAACAAATTATAAGACCCAATCACGGCCGGTGCCACGGCTCACTAAGCTAATCCTCCGCCTTGTGGCGCCGGCACACCGGGTTCTAGTCCCGGTCGGGGCGCTGGATTCTGTCCCGGTTGCCCCTCTTCCAGGCCAGCTCTCTGCTGTGGCCAGGGAGTGCAGTGGAGGATGGCCCAAGTGCTTGGGCCCTGCACCAGCATGGGAGACCAGGAGAAGCACCTGGCTCCTAGCTTCGGATCAGCGCGGTTGCGCTGTCCGCAGCGTGCCGGCCGTGGCGGACATTGGAGGGTGAACCAACAGCAAAAGGAAGACCTTTCTCTCTCTCTCTCTCTCTCTCTCTCTCTCTCTCTCTCTCTCTCTCTCTCCACTCTGCCTGTTAAAAACAAAAACAAAAAACAAACAAAAAAAGACCCAATCACATTTGCAAGAAACCAACAAGACATCTTTCTCCACCCTTTTATTCATTGTATTTCCAGGAAGATGCAAAGTGGTGTTCACTGCACTTTGGTTCAGGTGATTGTTATATGCTAATAATCAGATGGTTATTAGATTGCTTCAACAGTATTCTAACTAGCTTGAAAAAGTTAGCGTCACTAGCTTTACCTCCATCCCCACAGTGATGTCAGCTAATCCTTTTAAAATTCACATCTGACCATATTTTTCCTAAATAAGACCGTTTTTTGGGAATTAGCAAACTATGATCCATGAGCCAAATCCAGACCATTACTTGTCTGTATAAACTCTAGAAACTAAAAATGCTTTTTCCATTTACGTTTACTTTTTGCATTTTTAAATTGTTAGATTAAGTGATCATATAATTGCCTCCTTAAAACCCTTTATATTCTCCATTGGCCTAAAATTTTTTACCTTCTAATATTTTATAGAGCAAGGTTGGCAGATCTCTGTGCTAGGTGCTTGTAGACAGCCCAGCACTTACAATCTTATCTTTGTGAGCCTCATCTTTCTCACAACCAAAAGTAACTCCAGAAATTATTTAAATTTCACAAAGTTCCTTCTCACCTCTGGGTCTTTCCTTCTGCTCTTTCAACCTGAACATATTCCTTCCTGTTTCTTTTTGGCTTCATTCTTCCTTCAAATTCTGTTTAGCTTTTCCAGAAAGGATCACTAAGCATCATTGTTCCAGATGAGATTTCTGTACTGTGACAATCTTTCAGTTGTAAATCTGTGTAATACTGGTTCCACAATGTGATACATGATGGTATGCATTTTTCAAAAAAGCTGTCATAATTTATTCCATCCCCTAAGCCCTTGGCACTATGACTTGCCACACTCCTATAAGAAGGGGGAGTCAATGTCTCTACCTCTAGCAAGGCTTGTAACTGACTTAACCAAAGAACATGAGAGAATTGACACTTTACTAGCTATAAAAATATCTCTTCAGAGCATTGCTAGCACTTAGTTTCCAGTCTCTATATAAGGATTATGATTGCCTTGGGTCTATAATCTCATAATAGTCCTAGGTCATGTAGAGAGCCACAGAAAATGAGATGTCATGGAAAGAGTGACAGACACCAGAGAACATCAGAGGCTGCCCATACGAGTGGAGAAAACATGATGCAGCAGGCCTCCCTGTCATAAAGCCACAGCTAACACCACATGAACTGTAGGCAAACTGCCCAACTGAACTCTTCATAAATTTCTGCTTTCTCTAATATGCGCAAAAAAATTGCTTTAAATCAATAGCTGTTGTGGTTGTTTGTCATAATGCAGTATATAGCCAGGATAAAATAATTGACTTAGTACTAATTTGTTTTCCTTATTTTGAATTAAGATTTAGACAATAAATAGGACTCTTTCTTACTGAGCTTTTTTTTTGCAAAGCCTGGAATGTCATTAATTTCTGTGAAATTGATATTGAATGAGTCCTTGAATTTTCAGTGTTGAAAATATGATTGGATATGTAAATGGACTGACTTTCAGGAAAGTGTGTAGCTAGCAGATGTGTGTTCTATGGAGAGTAGAAAGAAGAACTGAAGTGAAAAGGAAGTAGAAAGAATACAGGAGACTTTGGAAACTGAATTTATGTAGGGGGACAAAATAAGGGAAGCATTGAGGAGGTCGTGTTTTGAAGGTGCATTGAAGTTCCCAAGGCCAGCTCTAGGTTTGATTATGCACTGGACTCATTCACAATATTGCTTTACTCATGGTTATGTCTTAATCACAACTGGCAGGTGGATGCTGAATAAATTACCAAAGGAAAAAGTCATAGGAGGTGAAATGCAGGAGAAAATCGACACAAGTTTTCACAAGCTCTCTCCCACTGGCTGCAATAGGCTGTACTTACTTCCCTCAATAATGACTTGTAACCTTAGTGAATTATTGCCAAGCAGGGAAGCTTATTAAAGACCCAGCACCCAGGACATGTGTTGGAGTCTGGTCACCTAGGCAGTTTCAGCTTGACACACAAAATTTCCAGACTCCCAGAAGGAAAGCACATGTTCGGCGTAAATCACAGTGTTTGTATGAATAGTATGGACATAGTGATCCATTCTTCCCAATTTTGGGGAAATGGTGGAAACTCTACTGAAATCTATTTCAAGGTGCTGGCTAAGGGCCAACATTACATTTAGGCTTTTCAAAGAGCATGAGGTTTTTTATATTCACTTTTTTGTAACATGCAAAAAAGGTTTGGGGCCTGCGTCCTGGCACAGCAGATAGAACCACGGCCTGCGGTGCTAGCATCCCATATGAGTGCTTGTTCCAGTCAGGACTGTTCCTCTTCTGATCCAGCTCTCTGCTGCAGCCTAGGAATGCATTGGAGGATAGCCCAAGTGCTTGGGCCCCTGTACCCGCATGGGAGACCAGAAGAAGCTCCTGGATCCTGGCTTCAGATTGGCCCAGCACCAGCCACTGGGGCCATTTGGGGAGTGAGCCAGGAGATGGAAGACCTCTCTCTCTCTCTCTCTCTGCCTCTGCCTCTCTGTCACTCTGCCTTACAAATAAGTAAATAAATCTTTTTTTTTAAAAAAAGGAAAGGTTGTTATCCTTAGAGTCTGCCAGTGACTCTTAGACAATGTCATTAAGAATCCATTTATGACTCTAGAGGAAAAAATTTAATGAGTGTTATATTAAACTATTTAATAGACTCAATTTAAGTTAAAACAACCCTTTTCTGAAACTTCGAAATATTTTAATTTTTTATTTTTAAATTAATTTTAGAGGCATATACATTTTATATATATTATATATTTTATATATGTATGTATATGTATACACACACACACACACACTCATGTGTATGTATATAGGAAGAGAAAGAGAAAGAGTTGTTATCGACTGGTTTGGTTCTTTCTCCAAATGCCTGAAGCTAGTATCTGGAAATTCAATACAGGTCTCCCACATGGGTGGCAGGGACTGGACTATTGAACCATTACTCACAATCTCCGAAGTTTCACATGTAGGAAGCTGGAACTGGGAGCCTATGCCAGGGCCTGTGTGGTTCTTTGTACTCACCAAAGAGAAGTTGGTGCTGTTAGTGAGGATACTGGGGAATGTCTCTATCCAATTATGCACAGTGAGTCAAAAGTGATTAAGGGTAGGATTTACTAGCCCAGAAACAAGAAAAAAGGATCTTACCTTTTCTTTCTTTCTTTTTTTTTTTTTAAATTTTTGACAGGCAGAGTGGACAGTGAGAGAGAGAGAGACAGAGAGAAAGGTCTCCCTTTTGCCATTGGTTCACCCTCCAATGGCTGCTGTGGCCGGCGCACCGCGCTGATCTGATGGCAGGAGCCAGGTGCTTCTCCTGGTCTCCCATGCTGGTGCAGGGCCCAAGCACTTGGGCCATCCTCCACTGCACTCCCTGGCCATAGCAGAGAGCTGGCCTGGAAGAGGGGCAACCGGGACAGGATCCAGAGCCCCGAACGGGACTAGAACCCGGTGTGCCGGCGCCGCAAGGCGGAGGATTAGCCTGTTGAGCCAGGGCGCCGGCCAGGATCTTACCTTTTCAACACAGAGAAAAATATGTCATAAAGTATATAACAGTCCAAAGCACACTTAATGAGTTGCAAATAAAGTCTTACTGGGATGCATTTATTTGAGAGGCAAATTAGATGTGCAAATGGAGAATAAATTAATTGTGACAATCAAGTAGATTGTCTGGATAAAGGCACCCTCGCTCATAATTCCAAATAATTCTAAAAACTGAGGAAGGAAGAAACAGTCATACTGAAAAATAGCCTGTGTAAATGGGAAATGTGTTACCATGAAAATAAACCATTAATGAATATCGTCAACAAAAAACCTAAATAATAGAGTTATAGAATGTATACAGTGAGTATTGTTTATTTGAAGAAATAAAAAGTGAAAGTATAATAAATATACAAAGTCTAACCAATTATCTCATAGATATTAAAATGAACTGAATAAGAAGTTTCTGAATTGAAAAACGACAATTAATATAAAAAATAGACATTGAATTTAAGGTAATGACTTGTATATTTGAAGGAATGAATGATCTGTAGATTTATGGGAAGAAAACAGAGAAAAAAGCAGATACATAGAAAAGTGTGAAGACACAGGTTAGATCGAAGCAAGAGGGTCCAACATACAATCTGAGTCTGATACAATGGCAATAGAAAAACATAGGTAGAGATACTGTTTGAAGGAATAATGGCTGAGAAATTCAAGAGTGAATGAAATAATCGAATTTCCATCTTGGTAAGCTTAATGTACCCCTAACCAAAGTGACTCCCCCCTCCACCACACATGACTTCATGTAAATATAAGAAAACAAAGACATGAAGACAATTATAAAACTAAACTCAGATAAAAGATAACTAGTATAAAAATAATTAAAATTAATAGAGGACTATAATTATATCCTCAATAAAATACAGCTATTAAAATTATATAGTCTATGACATTATTTTTTATTTCTCTGATGTTTTTAGGCAGATAATAAATTTGACTATAAATACCATAGCTTTAAGAAAATTAAACATTATTCAGGAAAGGAACCCTGAACTTTAAAAAAAGTCCATTGCTGTACCACTCCACGGAAATCGTGAGATGAACTTCTGCCCAATGTTTGGTTCACATGCCCAAACTGATAATGCTGTGCCCACAAACAGGATACAAAAAGATTTGTATTTGTATAATGTGGCATTTGGGGAAGAGCAGGAAGACTTAACCACGCTGGTGCAGAAACAGGAAACTTTTGGCGTAAGGTACTTACAATAACAGAATTTGGGTTTGGGGTTAGGTTTAGTGAGAGTTTCTGTCTCAGAATACAGAGTCTTGCCTTCCTTGTACATCCTGGAATACTTGGCCTCTCTTTTTAATTTTTTCCAGACTTGGGCAGAAGTAGAAAAGGCAGGGATAGGTCTTAAAATGTGCCCAAAGATAAATATCAAAAGTAGGAGCTGAGATAGGCATTTGATCTAGAAGTTAAGGCAGTGCTTGAGAAGCTGTTGTCTCTTATCAGAGTGCCTGGATTTGGTATCAGACTCTGCCTACTAACTCCAGCTTCTAGCTTATGCAAACCCTGGGAGGCAGCAGTGCTGACTCAAGTTGTTGGGTACCTGTCACTCACATAGGAGGCCTTCATTGGGTCCCTGGCTTGCAGTTCACTTTCTCATTCCAGATTGTTGCATGTGTTTGGGGAGTAAACCAGCAGATTCTCTCTCTCTCTCTCTCTCTCTCTCTCTGCCTCTCAAATAAAAAGGTCTAACATTTTATTGCAAATGCTAAAAAAGTGAAAATATGAAGAATTTCTGATTGGAGTCCAGGTCAGGAACTGTGATTTAGCTATTTATTTTTTAACCAACTAGACTATATGAGAAAAGATACACTGGGGATATAAATCAATGTGTTAATTAATTATTGTGAGAACTAAGTTGAAAGGAGGAGACAGCTTCCAGAGCTAAAGAAGAAAGTGCCTTTTTTTTTTTTTTTTTTTTTTAGAATTATATAATTTAGAAGTTAAACTCCTCTTTGGTATTTTAAAGCATTTAAAGAGAGTACTTTAAGACCAATTAGGGGACTGTGTTAATTAAAAAAAATAGTATTCTTTAGTTATTTATTTGAGAGGCACACACACACACACATACACGAGAGAGAGAGAGCGAGAGCGAGAGTGAGAGAGAGAATCTTCCATTTGCTGGTACACCCCAGCTAATACTCTGGAGCCAAGAAGTCTATCCATTTTCCATGTGGGTGGAAGGGAACAATTACTTGGGCAATCACCTGGTGCTTGCCCTGGTATGCATTAGTAGGAAGCTGGAATTAAGAGTGGAACTTGGATTCAGACATATGCGCTGGGATATGGAATACAGTCATTCCAACTGCAGTGCCTTTTATTATTATTATTATTATTATTGCTATCATCAGAACTGAAAGATTAATATATTTTGGTTAAAAATGAAATCTATGCAGTTTTTTTCAAAATATGTTTTCCATTATTAATTTTCATTAATATAAAGAGAATAGATTTCAAGTATTTACTAGATAAAATTATAAGAATATAATGATACTTCCTTCCCACTCTCTTATTTCCCTTCTCTTTTTTTGTTCCCTATTTTAAACAATTTATTAAAACCTTAGATTATGAGGGTCCCAGAAAATGCATAATAATTGTGACAACACAATTCTTGTCAATGTTCATGTTAATGTGATATTAATACAAAGAGAACAGACAGAAAACAGATTCAATGTAGTTCATAGATACAATTCTGGGGATATGATAATACTCCCCAACCACTACACCAAATGCCTGCTCCTATGTTTTTGTAATACTAACTAGAAAATAGAAAATTTTGGAATACTTAGTATTTAATTCACTATCAGAAATAGACTTATACAATGAAATGGACCCCTTTGTTGTTCTTTGTCCCCCCTATTTCTTATTTATTATTAATTCAACTGTATTTTAAATTCCCTAAGATCATGACAACTTCTATTATTTTGGACACCATACCATGTCCCATAACTAGTGAAGTACATTGTTAACATACAGGCAATATGTCTCTTCTGTGATCAGCTTTTCAGTAGAATATTGAAAAAGGGGTACAACAAAAGGGTATAAAATAGGAGGTGAGGAGCAAGTACTTGTTACAGAGGTTAAGACTTTGGGATTACCATATATCACATTGGAGATCCCGAATCTTGGCTCTGCTATTGATTCTAACAGCTCATTAGTACCAAACCTGGAAAGAAGGAGGTTATGCTCCAGACCTGCCACCCATGTGTTCTATGAGAAAATGTGATTTGAGTAGGGTTTGAACAATCTCACTCATACAATTTTTTTATTTTTAATTTGTATTTATCTCATAAATACATTATGTATATAGTAATTCTTCCCACCATGCCCACCCTCTCACTAATTCTCCCCCCTTCCTGCTCTATCTTGTTTTATCCGAGAAAGAGAAATAAAAAGAAAGAAAGACAAAGGAAAAAAAGAACAAATGGAGTAAAAAAAAAAAAAAAAAAACTAAGAAGTGTTCCTCAACTTTCTATATAGGGGCTGACTTATGTTATTGCTTCTGGAAGGTGATTTCACTGTATTTTTTCTCCCTTTCACTTTTCCCTTCCGTTCTCCCTCTTCTTTCCTTTTAGAAATGTAATTGTCTTTAAAGAAGAAACCTAGGATGTTACTTCCTTTGTGAGCTCTTGGACATAACTATAATATCCTCCTTTTAATATACTAAAAGGAAGTGATTCTTGAGAACAAGTTTTACTATTAAGTTTCATGGGACAAGTCTTTGGGAACACAAGTCCTGCATGGGAAGTTAGTGCAAAGTGACTCTTCTTGTTTATTTAACAAATAACACTCTTATGTATGACATCAGTAATCACCTAATGATCTTGAAATGATCTGTCTTGGCTATGGAAGCCTTTTGGATCCACTAGCTCTAGAAAGCCATAAGCAAAGTGGATGTTCTCTCCTCCCTTCAGAGGAAAGTACATCCTGTGGTGGCCCCTTATTTCTTTTTGAGATCTTGCCCATGTGTTCTTTGTGTAGGAAGTTTTTTGTCAGAGTGTCATGGTTTTTCTTGCCTGATATGCTCCCCCTGGGCTTTCCAGCCTGACTAGCATGCCTGAAGGGCTGATTCTGAGGTTGGAGTGCTCCTTATGCAATTGCCTAACCAGATTGTTTGTTTTGTTGATGTTGAGTTTCTTGATATCTTTATATATTCTGGTTATTAATCTGTTATCAGATGTATGATTTGAAAATATTTTCTCCCATTCTGTCTGTTGTCTCTTCATCTTGCTGATTGTCTTTTGCAGTGCAGAATCTTCTCAATTTGATATAATCCCATTTGTCTATTTTGGCTTTGGTTGCCTGTTCCTCTGGGTCTTTTCCAGGGATTCTTTGTTTACATCAATGTCTTATAGGGGTTTCTGAATGTTCTCTAATAATTTGATGGTGTTGGGTCATAGATTTGAGTCTTTAGTCCATTTTGAGTTGATTTTGGTGAAAGGTGTCAGGTAAAGTTCTTGCTCCATGATTTCTCATGTTGTGATACAGTTTTCTCGGCACCATTTGTTGAAGAGACTGACCTTGCTCCAGGGTTGATTTAAGCTCCTTTTTCAAAGATAAGTTGGTTGTAGATATTTGGACTGAGTTTGGTTATTTCTAATCTGTTCCATTATTCTATCCATCTGTTTTTTTACCAGTACCATGCTGTTTTGATTAAAACTGCCCTGTAGTGGGTCTTGAAATTTGGTATTGTTATGCCTCTGGCTTTGTTTTTTTGTTGTCTAAGATTGCTTTAGCTATTCAAGGTGTCCTGTGTTCCCATATGAATTTCAACATCATTTTTCTATATCTGAGAAGAATATCTTTGGAATTTTGATGGGTATCACATTGAATTTGTAAAGTGCTTTCAGAAGAATGGACATTTTGATGATTTGATTCTTCCAATCCATGACATGGAAAATTTTTTTGACTTTTTATAACTTCTATTCCTTTCTTTAATGTTTTGTAATTCTCATCATAGAGCTCTTTGACATCTTTGGTTATTTTATTCCAAGGTATTTGATTTTTTGGTTGCTATTGTGAATGGGATTGATCTTAGAAGCTTTTCTCAGGTGTGTCATTGTCTGAGTGATTTTTATATTCTGCTACATGTCCAAACTATTCTATGAGTTCCAATAGTCTCTTAGTGAAGTCTTTTGGATCCCCTATGTATTGAATCATGTCATCTGTAAACAGAGATAGTTTGACTTCTTCTGTCCCAATTTGTATCCATTTGATTTATTTTTCTTTGCTAATGGCTCTGGCTAAAACTTCCAGGACTATATTGCAAAGCAGTGGTGAGAGTGGACAACCTTACTTGGTTCCAGATCTCAGTGAAATTGCTTCTAAAACTTTTCTTCATTCAATAGGACAGTGGCTTTGATTTTGTTATATATTGTTTTGATTGTGTTGAAAAATGTTTCTTCTATTCCCAATTTGCTTATGGTTTTCATCATGAAGTAGTGTTGTATTTTGTCAAATGCCTTCTCTGTGTCTATTGAGATAATCATATGGATTTATTTTTCAGTTTGTTAGTGTGATGTATGACATTGATTGACTTGCAAATGTTGAACCATCCCTGCATACAGAAATAAATCTCATTTGGTCCAGTGAATGATCTTTCTTATGTGTTGTTGCATTTGTTTGGTTAGTATTTTGTTGAGGATTTTTGTGTCTGTGTTCATCAGAGAGATTGATCTGTTGTTGTCTTTCTTTGTTGTATCTTTCAGGTTTAGAAATTGAGGTGATGCTGTCTTCAAAGAAGGAATTTGGGAGAATTACCTCCCTTTCCATTGTTTGGATGACTTAAGAAGAATTGGAGTTCTTCTTCAAATGTTTGGTAAAATTCAACTGTGAAGCTATCCAGTCCTGGGTTTTCCTTTGTTGGTAGAGTCTTTATTAGTGATTCAATTTCTGTCTTGGTTATGGGTCTGTTTAGATTTTCTATGACTTTCTAGTTCAATTTATGTAGGTTGTATATGTCTAGGAATCTATCCATTTCTTCTAGGTTTCCCATTTTGTTGGCATATAGCTCTTTGTAGTAATTTCTGATAATTCTTTTTATTTCTGTGGTGTCTATTGTTACATTTCCTGTTTCATCTCTGATTTTATTAGTTTTGGTCTTCTCCTGCCTTTTTTGTTAGTTGGGCCAATAGTGTACAAATTTTATTCCTTTTTCATAAACCTCACCCTTCATTTCACTGATCTTCTGTATTTTTTTTTTTTTTTGGACAGGCAGAGTGGATAGTGAGAGAGAGAGAGAGACAGAGAGAAAGGTCTTCCTTTTTTGCCGTTGGTTCACCCTCCAGTGGCCACCGCGGCCAGCGCACCGCGCTGATCCAAAGCCAGGAGCCAGGTGCTTCTCCTGGTCTCCCATGCGGATGCAGGGCCCAAGGACTTGGGCCATCCTCCACTGACTTCCCAGGCCATATCAGAGAGCTGGCCTGGAAGAGGGGCAACCGGGATAGAATCCGGCACCCCAACAGGGACTAGAACCCGATGTGCTGGCGCTGCAAGGTGGAGGATTAGCCTGTTGAGCCACGTTGCCGGCCGATCTTTTGTATTTTTTAAATTTTGTTTATTTCTTCTCTTTTCTTAAGATTTATTTATTTATTTGAAAGTCAGAGGTACACACAGAGAGAAGGACTACTGTACCCTGCAAAACTCTCATTTATAAATGAAGGTGAAATAAAGATCTTTCATAACAAACAGACATTGAAAGAATTTATAACTACCCACCCAGCCCTACAAAAAATGGTCAAGTATGTGCTACACACAGAAACAGAAACAGGAACATATCACTATGAAAGAAAATGAGAATTAAACTTCAATGATTAAGGTGCAAATACAGAGATGATCAGGATATGCCCAAACAATGAGAAAATAAATGATTCTAGAGTGGTGAAACAGAACAGGACTTCAAGATGTGCCTAGAGAAGAAGGCTGTTGGATTCAACAATAAAGTTTAGAAAGTATGCCACATATCCAAGTAGGATGCTTCATTATTTACATTTCTCTGTTCCCAAAATTATCTTCTGATCTGAAACTTTGCCTTAATTGAATCAAAGTTTTCAATGTAAAGCACTTAATTGGTTTTCTAGTATAGATATTCATTTTCTGAATTTTAAATAGTTTTCCTAGATTTTATCTTATTGCAATATATTTTTAAAAATCTGTAAACCTCTTAATTGTTTTTAGAATAAAATTCATATTCCATTTTTTTGTTGTTAAGAATGATTACCATCTGGTCCCTAAGTATATGCCAATCTGTTTTTGATCAAAATTTCTTCATCTCTACTCCAGTTATATCAGGTTCTTGATTCTCTTGATTTTCCATTTGTGGGCTTATCTCCACATTGATTGCTTCTCCTTTAATTTTTCATATAGTTTCATGTAGTCTTTAACCTATCCTACCCCTATGGCCCCTCATTTTGCCAAGAGGGTGCTCTGACATAGTTTAAATTCTAGAAAAAAATGTTGAGCATTCTGAAATAGAATTTGAGTGTGAAATGGAAAATAATAATTAAGCATTGTTGTTTCTACAGAGTTTGTAGAAACAAAGTTTGTGGAAACAACAATGCTTAAGATTATTTTCCATTTCACACTCATTATATCGTCTTATTTGTACTCTAGGAACTTTGAGACAGGTATGGAAAAATGGGCTTGTGGCAACCTCAGTTTCACTGAGAAGTGTATCCTTTATTGGAAAAGCCAAACTACTCCATGAAGAATGGCCAGGCTACTTAAGTGTCACTCTGTATGATTCTAAGGGGAATTTTCATTTTACACTTGATCCATTATAATTTCTTAAGACAGTGTCTTTTGTTACAAATACAAAACTGTCATCTTCATTACTCTCTTTCATATGAGAACACAATTTTCATGAGAGCTTTTCCATGCCCTCATATTATTTTCAGCAATGTACTGTTAGTACATAGTAAGATGCCTTTCATATATTAGAAATGCAATAACTATGAACATGTGGGATAAATAAAGAGATGATAAAACCAACAGTCTACAAGTTGTTGACAAAGTCCGTATCATCACCAGGGTTCACAGAACAAAGTTGTAATCTCTCTTTAGATGTCCGAAAAATAATTTAAGATCTATAAGGAGGAAAATTACAATAAAACTTCCATATAAATATGACTTCTCTGGCTACAAAATAAATAAAAAAATGTTATGGAGATAGAATTGGATGATACTAGACTAGTGATATGACTGCAGTCTCCTCAATGGAAAAAGAGGAAATGGACACATTAAAAAAAAAACAAAAACAAAAACAAAAACAAAAACAAAAAACTACCTGTTATCCTTGGGAATACATTTTAAGACTCTGACTGGATGTCTGAAACCATGGATAGTACTGAATTCTATACACGAACACTGAAATACTGCAACAGTAAATCTAACAGTCCAAAAGGCTAGGTGACCAATAAGCAGGCAACATATATAATTGGATACTCTGCACAAAGAAGAGATTCATATCTCCAGCAAGACAGAGTGGGGAGATGGGAAGTTTCATTATGTCACTCAGAAGAGCACACAATTTAAAACTTACAAGTTGTTCATTTTTGGAATTTTCATTTAAAATTTTTGGAATGCAGTTGTCTGCATCTAACTTACGGTACAGGTAATAAAACCACAGATAAAGAGGATTACTATAATACTTTGAGATATGCTTTTGATGTGGGTTGGATATAAGGAGAAAAAAAGTTCTGAAGAGAGTTCATGTCCAATGTGGGCAACTGGATTAATGTTGGAGTCATTCACTAAGCAAGAAAGAGAAGGAGAAAAGCATGGGGTGGATAACACATCCAGTTTTGAAATCTTTGTTTTTGAAGTATCCTGAATGTCTGACTACAAGACTATGCCAGATCGTCTACACATCTTTCAGGTCAGCAAGAGTGTCTTTCAGGAAATAGTAGCTTAGATCACATTAGCACTGAATAATCTGTATCATTGGCATAGATAAAATACACTAGACAGAAAGAAGAAGGGTGAAGAGAAAAGTTAATACCAGAAATAACTGTTAGAACTT
Organism: Lepus europaeus; assembly: GCF_033115175.1. Lineage (NCBI taxonomy): Eukaryota > Metazoa > Chordata > Mammalia > Lagomorpha > Leporidae > Lepus > Lepus europaeus. The sequence continues at coordinate 78,765,467 of NC_084839.1, read as the reverse complement.
CTGTTATTCAATGACTTGGTGGACAAAATGAAGCATTCAAGACAAAGACAAAGCCTCCAGAAGAGCACAAAGAGGACTACCATATCCTAGAAGACAAATGAAAGACCGTTTAAGTAGGTAATGGCGAGTATTTGAGGTACTTTTCAGAAACACAGCTAATAAGACCAACTTCTATCCCATGGTTTTAGTGCGACATAATTGACTCTAACCTTTGAAAGCATACTCATGTTCATCACAATTGAGGCCAAAGGATAATTATGGTAGATTGAGCAGAGTCAGACAGGAAGTGAAAAAAAATAAAGCATTAGTATAGCAAATTTTTTTTTTCTTGACAAGTTTGTTCTGAAAGGAAGGGAGAGAATAATATCATCCCAATGTTACCCTCTAAAAACTGGAAATCAGAGCAAGTAATAAGTGTTTATTGGAAGGTTTGTTTATATTGGTTTTAAGATTAAAAAAACTGGATAATTAAATATTTCTAATAAGAATCTTTATGTGAAAGTTTAGTAGGCAGTAATTACTAAAAGCATTTGTTGAAAAATATTCCCTCAACACAATGTAGTCATTAAAAATATGATTGGCGGAGCAGGTTCTCTGTCATAGCATGTAAATTCGCTGCCTGCAGTCCCGGCATCCCATAAAGGAGCTAGTTCAAGTCCCGGCTGCTCCACTTCTGATACAGATCTCTGCTATGGCCTGAGAAAGAAGTGGAAGATGGCCCTGTACCCACATGGGAGACCTGGAAGAGGCTCCTGGCTCCTGGCTTCAGATCAGCACTCTAGCCATTAAGGCCATTTGGGGGAGTGAACCAAGGGATGGAAGACTCTCTCTCTCTCTCTCTCTCTGCCTCTCTGCCTTTCAAATAAATAAATAAATCTTTTTAAAATATACGTTTGGATTATCTGCCAGATGAGAATGAAAGGACACCCATGCTTCTTTCTACACAGTGCTAAAAACATGGAAGAGAAAGCACTAAAAGAATGGAGAGCAAATACAACCACCATTTTCTTCATTCCTCATTGCTTAGTACGGATCCTGGCCTGCAACATGCTTGCTATGCAAAGTTTTGTTGTTTGAATGGATAAATAAAGGAATACAAAGTGAAATCAATAAGGCAGAGCATCAAGAATTACTTGACAGTTGTTTTGTTGATTCTGTGATGGCAGAGAGTGTGCAATCCATAGGACTAATGTTCCAATATCATATTTGCCTGAAAAATCCCTAGAGAGGATGATATAGACAAGAAAATCCCACATTTCCTGTTCCATCTTCAATCAAATTAATAGTTTTTGATTTGATATATATTGTGGTTTCCATGATCTTAATGGGTAATTTTTTTAAGCAAAGAACAGGCTATCTTCATTTAAAGTTTCGATATCATGATCATTATACTTTTTTTAAAGATGTATTTGAAAGTCAGAGTTACACAGAGAGAGAAGGAGAGGCAGAAAGAGAGAGAGAGAGAGAGAGACAGAGAGACAGCCCTGCATCCACTGGTTCACTCCTCAATTGGCCGCAACGATGGAGCTGTGCTGATCTGAAGCTAGGGGGCAGGAGCTTCCTCCAGGTCTCTCACACGGGTGCAGGGGACCAATGACCTGGGTCATCTTCCACTGCTTTTTCAGGCCATAGCAGAGAGCTGGATCAGAATTGGAGCAGCCAGGACTTGAATCGACACCCTATGGGGTTCTGGCACTGCAAGCAGCTGCTTTACCTGCCATACCACACTGATCGCCCCAATCATACTTTTTTACAACACTAAGCTTTTTATTTAAATTTTTATTTATATAAGTGAAACCAATTTCATGCATTCATACACACAGTTTTAACAACATAATAACACTTCCCACCCCATCCTCCCTCCCTCACTCAATCCCATCCTTCTTCCTAACTCCTTTCGTATTTTTCTTTTAGTTTTTGTGATAATATATTTTTTCTTTGTAAACAAGTTTTTTTTTTTTAATTTATTTATTTGACAGGTAGAGTTATAGACAGTGAGAGAGAGAGACAGACAGAGAGAAAGGTCTTCCTTCCATTGGTTCACTCCCCAAATGGCCTCTATGGCCGGCGATGTGCCTATCCGAAGCCAGGAGCCAGGTGCTTCCTCCTGGTCTCCCATGCGGGTGCAAGGGCCCAAGCACTTGAGCCATCCTCCACTGCCCTCCCGGGCCATAGCAGAGAGCTGGACTAGAAGAGGAGCAACCAGGACTAGAACCCGGTGCCACTGAAAAGAAGTTTTATCATTAATTGAAGAAGCACCTAAGGAAATAAGCAATGGAGTTGGGCATGTAGGCTCGTGTAAAACTTATGGGACATATCCTCCACTTAATATACTAAAACAAAGTAAATCTTTGAGAATATGTATTATTATTAACTCTCATAATACCACTCTTTGAGGACAGAAGTCATGCACTGGAAACTATTGCTCAATGACTTCTGTTGTTAATTTAACAATTAACACTTCTATGTATGACAACAGTGATCACCCGAGGCTCGTGACATGAGCTGCCTATGCTATGGAATTCTGTTGGGTCCACAAACTCCTTCAATATTTAGACAAGACCATAAACAAACTGGAAGTTCTCTTCTCAATTCAGAGAAAAGTACATCCTTCTTAGATGACCACTTATTTCCACTGGGGTCTCACCCAGAAAGGTACTTCATGTAGGACACTTTTTGCCACAGTGTCTTGGCTTCCCATGCCTGAAATGCACTTCTGGGCTTTTCAGCCAGACCAGAATGCCTTAAGGGCTGATTCAGAGGTCCGAATGCTAATAAAAGTGATTGTCTTTCTATGAATCTGCTGTATGGACTGCTTCCCATATCAGAGCATTCATGCCTTTTAATTCCTCAATAAGCCTATTCATTTAACCACTTAAATACTATCTATAAGCTTTCTACTCAGATGATGACTTAATTGTTTACATTTCTTCCTTAATTAAAAAATGTTTCTATTTGAAATACCAAATGTAATTTGAATATGCTTATGATTTTCTGTGATTTTAGATGTTGTTTAAATTTCCAATAGCCTCAGGCTGTTGATTTTTTGCTAAATTATATCATTTCCATATGCCTACAATATTTTCATAAAACTCTTGACATTTAATAGAATAATTTAAAATTAAATTTCTGAAACCATTTACATTTCTTTCAGGACAAGAAATATATGTTCTTGTTTTGTATTTTAATTTTTTGCATGATTTCCTCAAATATCTGGTAATTTTTTTTTTAAACTTGTATTTAATGAATATAAATTTCCAAAGTACAGCTTATGGATTACAATGGCTTCCCCCCCATAACTTCCCTCCTACCCACAACCCTCCCCTTTCCCGCTCCCTCTCCCATTCCATTCACATCAAGATTCATTTTCAATTCTCTTTATATATAGAAGATCAGTTTAGTATTTATTAAGATTTCAACAGTTTGCCCCCACATAGCAACACAAAGTGAAAAATACTGTTTGAGTACTAGTTATGGCATTAAATAAGAGTGTACAGCACATTAAAGACAGAGATCCTACATGATATTTTTTTAAAAAAACTGATTACTTTTGTATGCAATTTCCAATTTAACACCAGGTTTCTTTTTTTTTTTTCATTTTCAATTATCTTTATATACAGAAGATTGATTCAGTATATGCTAAGTAAAGATTTCATCAGTTTGCACCCACACAGACACACAAAGTGTACAAATACTGTTTTAGTACTAGTTATAGCATCACTTCACATTGGACAACACATTAAGGACAGATCCCACATGAGACATAAGTACACAGTGACTCCTGTTGTTGACTTAACAATTTGACACTCTTGTTTATGGCGTCAGTAATCTCCCAAGGCTCTAGTCATGAGTTGCCAAAACTATGGAAGCCTTTAGGGTTTGCCAACTTTGATCTTATTCCGATAGGGTCATAGTCAAAGTGGAAGTTCTCTCCTCCCTTCAGAGAAAGGTACCTCCTTCTTTGATGGTCCCGTTCTTTCCACTGGGATCTCACACGCAGAGATCTTTCATTTAGATCTTTTTTTTTTTCCCCAGAGTGTCTTGGCTTTCCATGCTTACAATACTCTCATGGGCTCTTCAGCCAGATCTGAATGCCTTAAGGGCTGATTCTGAGGCCAGAGTGTTGTTTAGGACATCTGCCATTCTATGAGTCTGCTGTGTCTCCTGCTTCCCATGTTGGATCAATTTTTCCCTTTTTTATTCTATCAGTTAGTATTAGCAGACATTAGTCTCATTTGTGTGATCCCTTTGACTCTTAGACCTATCAGTGTGATCAATTGTGAACTGAAATTGATCACTTGGACTAGTGAGATAGCATTGGCACAAGCCACCTTGATGGGATTGTATTGGAATCCCCTGGTACATTTCTAACTCCACCATTTGGGGCAAGTCAGATTGAGCATGTCCCAAATATTTGTGTGCAGTTTGTGTGTGTGTGTGTGATTGTGTGTGGTTCTAAATGAAGCTCATAAAGTGTGACAGAGGTTTCTACAACTTGTTGAGTTGGGGGATTTTACATAGGTTCATGCGCCTAAAAGACCACATGGGCAGAGGAAAGGATTGGTTGACATTCAGCTGTTTCATGGGCAGGTATACAATTAAACCCTTTCTTCTCATCTCCAGTTCCCCTGCCCACTCGTTGGGACCTGGTACATCAGAGATTTACAGGTTTCTGCTGTGTCCATTGGCTTTGATTACTTATTGTCACATGCTCAAGGGTGTAGGTTATTCTGCTTTGATTAACTGCATACTCCTTCAAGTATTCTGTCTTATTGTAGAAATTTGCTGAATCTTTCAGAAGCTAATGCCCCCCCCCCCATTTTATATCTTGTGGACTTAGAGCTTTTGGTGGTTTTCTTTCCTTTTATTGTATAATTTGAATATAGCCATGGAGGAAAAGGAGAAAAATGTATATGACATGTCAACAGCTATAATAAGATGATTTACATGGAGTTAATTTTTAGGTAACATTTATAATCATTTTTTGCAAAATATGTGATCATTTAAAGTAGGGTGGCATATGCAATGTAAAGCAATTGGCAATTGTGAGATACTAAGAACAACTTGCTTATGTTGCGTAAAGCTTAAGTCTTGGCAAACTGGGTTGTTTTTAAAAACAGTGTATATACTAAGAACCTTCCTGGAATACTCACACTGCCCTTTTGTTAATAGATTTCCATTAAGAACAATAATCAATAGAACATTCTTATTGATCATGCAAGACCTAGCAAGTGTATAATGACTGACTTAAACCATGAACTGTATTTGTTTGCATTCTTTGAGGATTTTGTGCCATTGTCTATTATAATGGTAAAAAAAAAGATTATGTGTAATATTGACCCATTAAAAATGCCAAATGGTAATATCTATACTTTTTCAAAGGTACCATTGTATTCGCAATTTTGAAAGATTAATTTATTTGAGGGGCTGGTGCTGTGGTATAGCAGGTAAAGCCATTGCCTGCAGTGTTGGGCATCCCATATGGGTACCAGTTCAACTCCTGGCTGCTCCACTTCCCATCCAGCTCTCTGCTATGGCCCAGGAAAGCAGTAGAAGATGGCCCATGTTCTTGGGCCCCTGCACCCAAGTGGCAAGACCTGGAGGAAACTCCTGGCTCCTGGCTTTGGATTGGCACAGCTCTGGCTCTTATGGCCAATTGGGGAGTGTACCAACAGATGGAAGACCTCTCTCTGAAGACCTCTCTCTCTCTCTCTCTCTCTCTCTGCCTTTCCTTCTCTCTGTGTGTAACTCTGACCTTCAAATAAATAAATAAATAAATATTTTAAAAAAGATTAATTTATTTGAAAGGAGTGTTACGTGTTACAGAGAAAGGGAGAGCGTGAGTGAGAGTGAGAGCAAGAGATATTCTATCCACTGGTTTATTCCTCAAATGGCTGCAAAACCAGGGCTTGCCAGGCTGAAGTTAGTAGTCAGGAACTCCAACCGAGTCTCTCTTGTGGGTGGCAGGAGCCCAAGCACTTAGTCCATCTTCTGCTGGTTTCCCAGGAACATTAATAGGGACCTGTGTCAGAAGTAGAACAGTTGGGACTCCAACCAGCACCCTTATGATATGCCAGCAACATAGCCAACAACTTAACCTACTACGCAATGCTGGCATCTGTACTCAGATTTTTGAGGTGAACAAAATGCTGTGTAGTAGACAAAATCAAAAAGGAATATAAAATCTAATAGCTTAAATTTGGAAACATGAACATTTGAGTGTAGATTAAATTATCTTAATCCAGCCATATAGGGAGCTAAATTTAAATATATTTTAGTGACTACCCCAGTGATTTTTTTGTCCCACTGACCTGTCTACATTCAAAGATACATACCTCCCATCTCATACTTATATAACCATTTGAAATAAGTTAATAAAATTAAAGCAGAGGGGCTGGCGTTGTGGCTCAGTGGATTAACACCCTGGCCTGAAGCGCCGGCATCCCATATGGGCGCCGTTTCTAGTCCTGGCTGCTCCTCTTCTGATCCAGCTCTCTGCTATGGCCTGGGAAAGCAGTAGAAGATGGCCCAAGTCCTTGGGTCTCTGCACCCACATGGGAGACCCAGAAGAAGCTCCTGGCTCCTGGCTTCAGATCGGCATAGCTCTAGCCATTTGCGGCCAATTGGAGAGTGAAACATCGGATGGGAAATGCATTCTGCTACATTTTTTTCGCTTCTTTGCTTATTTGTTTCCACTTGCAGCTATTCTTAAATTTAACCATTAAATGTCATTTTGTCAGTTTAATCCAGGTTAGTATTCTTTCCATTTTACAATATTATTTTTAGGGTACAGAACTATAAATGTGCCCAAATTGATCTCGAAAATATTCAGAACAGATTCAAAACAGTTTTGAAAAGAGAGATAATGGAGGAAGATAACTAGCAACTATCTCCCAGATCATATTGGAGTTATCATTAGTTTTTGCCAGTATTTATCCAATGTGAAAACTAGAGGTAGTAAAGAAAATAAAATATTTTTCATAAATTTTGTTGGGAGGGTGGCATTGTGACAGCAGGTTAAGCCACTGCCTGTAATGCTGGCATCCCAAGTGAGCACTGGTTCAAGTCCTGGCTGTTCCACTTCTGATTTAGTTACCTGCTAATGGATCTGGATCTGGCTAACATGCAGATGTTCTAAGTACTTGCACACCTTCCACCTACATGATATACCTGGATGAAGCTCCTGGATCCTGGCTTTGGCGTGATCACCCCTGACATTTCGGCCATTTGCAGAGTAATTCAGCAGATAAAAGATATCTCTGGCTCTCCCTATAACCATACTATACAAATGAATAAACACATCTTTAAAAATAAATAAGTAAATTTGGTTAAGATCAGTCCATTGTGAAGACATATAAGGAGACCCATATTTACAATGGATTTATTAGCCATTGTTGTTGCAATCCAGGTTGTCATATGAATGAGAGAGGAAGAGTGTTTTAATCCTGAATCCTTGTCCCTACAACTATTTTAAATACAATTTGGATTCATTTACAGTGATTGGTGAGAATAACAAACATGTCTAGATGGCTAACTGAATTGATTTTTTAAAGTTCATTGAGTAAGCAATTGAACAGATCATTGCACAATCAGTTCTGTTCTACAAGCAAATTGTCCACACCTCCAAAATGTCAGGCTTTTCGTACCAGTGGTGCTAAGCACATCACAGGAGTTCAGTGCAATGCCAGTATAAATGATCTAACAAATCAATGGGATTTTGATTTCCTTATTCTAGTGACAAAAGTATAAAGGAAAGAGAATTAAACTAAGTCATGAAAGCTTTATAAGTCCCAATATTCCTATTAATTAGCCCTATAAAACTTGGAAGTTGCAAATAACATAAACAGGAAAGCAAGGGATAAGAGAGATGTGAGGCTTCAATCTTCAGTGTCTCTCTTTAGAAAAGTAGTGCTCACTAAATTTGAAGCAATGCTTCCAAACATTATCAGTGAAGATAAAGCACTCTGATGCACAGATCTTTCTTGAGAAGCTGTGGATTTAAACCTATGGCCTCTGCAATTCCCCAAATGCTTAGCACACCAACTTCTATCAGTTCATGAAAGCTATGTGTGATGACTTTGTGATATGTTAAATTGACTAGCCAAGAATTTCCCAGAATTCCCTTTATAGTGTTTGTAGTGCAATATGTAAGGAAATTGTGTCATAAGAGTTGTTGGGCAGAGCAAGGTAGCAGCCACTATGTAGTGCATACACACATGAATGCATACATGCACACACACACACCTATCTTCTACTTGTCATCCATACACTGGTATAGGTGCTGTCTCAGATTTTGCAGATGTACTCAAAATCTATTATCAGTTGACTGCATTAATCTAAAAGAATAATATATTTCTCCCCTACTTAATGATGTTAAATCTATTTAAAAAGGGACAAGGGTCCTTTACGTTAGAGGCAGAGTCCAGAATGTTGAAAGGATTGAAAACCATTGAGTCTTGCTACATTTCAGGTCCCACACTGAACATGTTTCTGCTAGTGTAGTGATCATCTTGCTGGTGTGAAAGGTAGCTGGAACTAAATTGTTCTACATTGCTGTGTGTCTTTCTTCATTTTATTTGATTCTCGAGGCAGGCATGTGAGTGTGTGTGTGTGTGTATGTGTGTTCATCTTCATGACAGAGGTACTTAGAATCTGTAGGTGAACTTGCTATGGCAGAAGCAATAAGAATCAACATTGGTTTCCATCCATCCTTGCTAGGATTTATGCTCGGGTTCATGGGATTCCAGGATGCATATGATCTGTCTGCCTGTCTGTAGGCTCTGAAGTGAGTGTCCAGTGTGAATTCACCCTTGTCCTCACAGTTAGCTAATCCCCCACAATTCCCTATAAACATAAATATACTATAAACAAATATATTTATATATCATATATTAAAATGTTTATACCATGCATAAGGAAATTAATGCATTACTATAATATAAATATGTAAAGTAAAATAATTATGTTATAATTTATATTTATATTATAAATAAATAACTAAATATATTTGTATATCATACATTAAAATTTCTATACTATGGGGCCAGTGCCATGGCTCACTTGGTTGGTCCTCTGCCTGCGGTGCCAGCATTCCATATGGGCGCCAGGTTCTAGTCCCAGCTGCTCTTCTTCCAGTCCAGCTCTCTGCTATAGCCTCAGAGGGCAGTGGAGGATGGCCCAAGTGCTTGGGCCCCTGGGAGACCAGGAGGGAGCACCTGGATTCTGGCTTCGGGTTGGCACAGTGCTGTCCGTGGTGGCCATTTGGGGAGTAAACCAACAGAGGAAGGACCTTTCTCTCTCTCTCTCTCTCTCTCTCTCTCTCTCTCACTATCTATAACTCTACCTGTCAAATAAAAAAAATTCTATACCATGTATATGGAAATTAATGCATTCCTACAATATAAATATGTAATTGAAATATTTAGACATACCATGTGTGATAGAGAAATGGCAGGGACTAAGAAACCTGTATACTCACATTCTATCCTTCTGAGAGTACAGCAGGTAAATGAACAGAGGCTTAAAGTGAGCACAATATTAGCCCTAAATTAGATTAACTCCTAAATTTAAGTGTACAAGTTAAGTGCATTAAAACTATATATCAAGGATTCCAAAATAAGGACACATATTCCAATAACCTAAAGATTTTTTAATAAATGTATATGCACACTTGTTTTCATCCATATGCACTGTGATGGAATAGGGTTGTATAGGGTGAGAGATGGGGATAGATATTTTTGTAAAGCTCTCCTGCAGCTCTCATATGATGGTCAAGTTGAAATTTACTGTGCAAGTCATTCATGTGGAGGACATATTTTGCATAGATTTGACTTAATTATCCCAGGGACAAAATATAATACTTTGCAACTTACCCCCAATACAGTAAGAACAGACCAGGCCATGAAAGTTAAAGAAAATAATCAGCATGAGGAAACAATGTTATAAAGACATCAAAACAAATCTGTTCAATTTGGGTATGCTCAGTTTCAGATATTTTCCAAACAGGAAGATACCTCCCAATCCATACTTTGCAGCTTATACAAGAGAGAAACCCACTGAAAGGGAGTAATATATAATATTTAGTCTAAAACACAGATCACTTTAATGTGCATACTAAGTTTTGCACTCATATATGCTGTGCCTCAGTAACATAACCCTTCCTTTGACATTTTCCAAACCTTGGTGAGGAAAGGAAGAAGGAGGTTGGGAATATCAGAGACTATTTACCCTAGAAACAAAGCTTGCACATGTAAATTCATAATGATGAAGGATTAATACCAAGTGTAAAGAATCCTTCATTGAGAATGGTCTTTGGAACATTCAGCTAGAGATCACATGTACCTGCCAAGTCCATATTGTCAGATGCCTGCCATGATAAAAAAAAAAAAATCCCCTGAGGGTGTTGCCTCATAAAGACCCCAAACCAGTGAAATTCTAACTGGTAGCATGTGTGTTCCTTCTATTAGTAAAGGAAGTTTTAGAATGATCTCATCTTCAGCTAACTAGTTCTGTGATCTGTCTACCTTAAAGCAAGCAGAACCCTAGTTTAAATAATAATGTTTTCCAATAACTCTCATATTTAGTTGGCCTGTTCTCTTTACATCCATAGCCCAAGTGAATAGATTTTTTCCTTTCTATCATTCTGTTTAGTACCCTTGGAGGCGCTTTCCTTCCTGAACTGGGCATGAAATATCATAAAGTTTGGCTTTTCTTTCAGCGTATCTTGCTCTCTCTCTGAAAATTTATTTATTCCCTTCCCTTTTATCAATGTTTGCCTTCTTTTTTCAGATGCCCACTTATTCTGGGATAAGGTATTGCCCAGGATGTTTGTATATAGATAATGAAAAGTTCCAGAAGTCAATGATTTTGTCTCTGAAAAGAAGTAGCACAATTTAAATTGGGAACAATAGGAGGTATTACAATTTGTGAGACTTCAAAACATGGAAACTGATGTCAAATTCCTCAAGTCAGAGACTTTCAAGGAAAAGAAACTACCCACAAATTTCTAAAGTTAAATATGTCTCTGAAAATATTGGGCAACTTTTATATTTAAATGGTTCAAAATTATCTTGAATATTGTAATGATTATACTCCCACTTAACTAAAAAAAAATCTAATTGTTTAACAATGCTTCTCTTTTTTCTGATTAGATCATCCATGAGGTATGCGCCATCATGTGCAGGAGGAAGAGAAAAAGAAAGAGAAATAAAGTGAGAAAAAAGAAAAAAAAATATTTTATTATTGCTTGGCAATTATGTCCTATATTTTTAATTTAGTTCAATATGACTATTTTTTTTAATTCGCTAAGGATGTTCATTTCTTTGTTTCTTTGAATGACTATAAAATAATTAAGCTGGCAGTGTAGTGTAGCAGGGAAAGCCACAACCTTCGATGCTAGCATCACATATGGGCACAGTTTCATGATTGGGCTGCTCCATTTCTGAGCCAGCTTCCTGCTAATAGCTTGGGAAAAGCAGCAGAAATGGCCCAAGTGCTTGGGACCCTGTACCCATGTGAACACCCAAATGAAGCTTCTGACTCCTTGCTTCAGCCTGTACAAGCCTTGGCCATTGAGGTCATTTGGGAAGTGAAGCAGCAGATGGAAGACCTATCTTACTCTGTCTCCCCTTCCCTTTAACTCTGACTTTCAAAAAATAAATAAATATTAAAAAATCTATTTTATCTATTTATTTTAAAAGCAGTTAGAGAGAGAGAGAGAGAGAGAGAGTGAGTAAGTGAGTGAGTGAGTGAGAGAGAGGGAGGAAGAGAAAGGGAATCTTGCATGTACTGTTTCACTCCCCACAATGGGCTGGGTTGCATCAGGCCAAAGCCAGGAGCCAGGAGCTCCATCTGGGTCTCTTATATGGTTGCAGGAGCCTGAGGACTTGGGACAACTTCTGTTGCTGTCCTAGGTGCATTAGCAAGGAGCTAGTTTAGACGTGGAGTAAAAGGACATTAACTGGCACCTGTATGGAATGCTGGCCTTCCATATGGTGGCTTAACCTACTGTGCCACAATGCCAGCCCCTGACTATAAGTTATTATCATTACATAAAATTGTTCATAATACTGTTTTTAAACAGCTTCAGTTCTATAATTTTATCTTACATTATGGGGTAACTTGTGGTCTTAATATTTCGTCTATTAGGGAGAAGTTAGGTTACTATCAATGTTTTCTATGAATTATGTCAACGAATCTTCAATTTAAAAAGCAATTGCATAATTTGGATGGGTTAAAAGTTTCCTGATGATATCATAAAATACTGATATAGTTAAAAATTTATCAAATAAGAAAGCATTTTTCAAGAAAGTGGAATATAGGTCTTTGATTACCACTATGCAAATAGAAGTGGAGATCAGAGAGTTTCAGATGTTGTGGTATGAATGAAAGTATTATATCCTGTGGAATAATTTGTGCTTAGTAATTCAACAAATTTGAATTCTATCTCTGTCATTACCACATTTTAGTTGTGTGTCTTAGAAAAGAAAATTAATCTTCTTTAATCTAAAATTTTGCTATCTGTGAGGGAGGTGAAAGAATATTTATTTGCCTAAGTCAGAATGAAAGTTAAAAAAGAAGGTATGTAACGTGCTTAACGCAGAACTTGTTTTTTAGTGTTTATTAAATGACTGTAGGATAATTTTTAATATGTTGATCTTCAAAAGTAGGTAGATAACTTATTGGGTAGATAAGAAAAATTGAGAGTAAATGGGAGATATAAAACATTGGTTACTATCCTCACTCTGTCTTTTATGACCTTGTCTAAATATGATCAGAGTCGGCAAACTTGGAAGGCTTCCATAGCCTTGGCAACTCATGACGACAGCCTAGGGTGGTTACTGGCGCCATAAACTAGAATGTCAATTTGTTGGGTCAACAACAAGAGCCACTGTGCACTTGCTCCTCATGTGGGATCTCTGTCCTTAATGTACTGTACATTTTGATTTAATGCTATAACTAGTACTCCAACAGTATGTTTCACTTTGTGTTTCTATGTGGGTGCAAACTGTTGAAATCTTTATACTAAATTGATCTTCTGTATATAAAGAGAATTGAAAATGAATCTTGATGTGAATGGAAGGGGAGAGGGAGCGGGAGAGGGGAGGGTTGTGGGTGGGAGGGAAGTTATGGGAGGGGGAAGCCATTGTAATCCATAAGCTGTACACTGGAAATTTATATTCATTAAATAAAAGTTAAAAAAAATTAAAAAACTGCCCACTACATAGAACTGTCTAGAATTGACTTTGCCTTTAGCAGTGCAAATTGTGTCTTTACAAAAAAAAAAAAAATAAAACAAAAACAAACAAACAAAAAAATGCCCAGTGAACTGATTCAATTCTGGTCATTTAAATAGAAATTTCTTCAGACTATTTTTTTTTAACTTTTATTTAATGAATATAAATTTCCAGTGTACAGCTTATGGATTACAATGGCTTCCCCCCCCCCCATAACTTTCCTCCCACCCGCAACCCTCCCCTCTCCCGCTCCCTCTCCCCTTCCATTTGCATCAAGATTCATTTTCAATTCTCTTTATATACAGAAGATCAATTTAGTATAAAGATTTCAACAGTTTGCACCCACATAGAAACACAAAGTGAAACATTCTGTTTGAGTACTAGTTATAACATTAAATCACAATGTACAGCGCATTAAGGACAGAGATCCCACATGAGGAGCAATTGCACAGCAGACTATTTTTATACAGATGATTGGAATTGGCTTGTCTAGAATGTTGAGCAGTTGGAATAAGATATCTTCATCATCAATCCTAATAGCATGAAATATAAGATGGATAAAGGAAGTACTTTAAGAAAAGAAACATGGGTGTTCCCTGCTCTGGCTCAATTCAGCTCTAACCTGGCCTATTTCTCACCACAGTTGGAATAATTGTGTTGTTTCTGAATGAATGTATTACAAGATGATCTCTTAATATTTTCTGTTTGCCAAATATCTCCTCCAACATTCCCTAATTCATTTTGCAGTTCTCTGGTTATGGAGTATGGAATTACCCTTTGGTGTTCTTGCTTTCCCAGAGGTTACATTCAATAGTTGATCAATCAGATGTGTGCCCTTTAAATCACTGGATGATTTATTTGATGGTTTATATGCTACCATATTCCAATGCTTGTTTTATTTATTCTGGAGTTTTAATAAAATCTCCTGAATGATCAACCAATTTAGGTTCTTTCTTAGAAGTAGTCCCTGTGTTTTGTTATATCCTTGAAATGTAAATACAGTTATTTGAATCACAGATCCACCATTATTTACTGAATTTTACTTAGGAAAATCATATAAAATCACTGAATATCAGATTCTTCTTTTGCAAAAGTGGAGGCTGTCATGTCCTTTTCATAGATTATGCTGCACATAAGGTTATCCAGCAGGATCCAGAACATACAAGTGTTTAGAAGTTAGGAATGAATATTAATCTTCCCCTGACTTCTCTAGGACACAAATTTGACCAATCAGTTGTCCAACTGGAAATTTAATGTTTTACCAAATAAACGAAAATGTTTAATACTGTTTTCAAACTTCCTTCCATATCATCCCTTTTTCAGCATTCAAATTGAAACCAAAATTAATGAAATGTTCACCCCTTGGAATGCTAGAAATGATAATCAAACGAGATTGACAATTATTTTCTGAGTTCAGTTCTCCCATCTTAAATGGGTAAGATAAGAAACCTGTCTATATAATCAGGCAAGACACACATGTATGGAGAAGAAAAATTTGGGGGCAAGAGGTGAGGTCTCACTTTTCAACTGAGATTCACATAGAGAATATACCTAGAAGAGGAATGGTGGGCGCCTGTAAGAGTTCTAATGGCACTCAGAAGGTAGTCATTGATTTCCAATGCATTTAGCCTCATGCCAAGAAATTACATGTTCAGAGGTGCTTGTTGCATGAAAGGTTGATTGATTTTCCATAAGGTCATGTCTTATAATTCTCTCTGTGAATACTACTGAGTTCTATCTCGTCTTTCACAACCTGCTTTAAAATCAAGCAAGCTTATCTTTAAATTTCTCTGTGGTCTTTAACCTACCAGGAAGGACACTAGCTGCATGATATTGATCTCTTTCTGATATAGATCAAGAAATATACACTCTCTCCAAAGTCTTTCATTGTGGTTCAGTACTGAAAGAAGTTTCAATTTTTCCATCTGCTTAACTATGGATCTACCTACCCATGTATGAGTAATCAATTATTTATATAGTAAAACCGTTTGTATTGCCACATTTTTAGGCCAAATCTTTATATATATTCAAGTCAAGAGTTCATTTGTGCATGCACATGATACATAGACAAACTCATCTTTTTAAAATTCAAATAGCCTTTCCCCGCCCTTTGTCACAGAGAATGTTAGTGGTAGCATAAAAAGGAGTTCTAGAGTTCTAGAGGATATTTAAAGTCTTTTTCCTTTTATTCTGTATCTCATGATGAAAAACCACTATTTAGGTCATAGATGTCTGGGCTCTGTTTGTTATGGTTTTATATGTCTTACCTATTTTCTTGTTGGCCTGTGTATTAATCAGAGTTCTCCAGAGAAACAGAATACCACCACACATATATGAATGTGTACACATAAATGGAGATTTGATATGAAGAATCGGCTCTCATGACCGTGGAAGCCGAGAAGTCTCAAAATCTGCCAACTGAAAGCTGGTGCTTTAATTCAGTCCAGATCTGAAGGTTTGAGAATCAGATATACAAATTTCAGTCCAAAGGAAAGAGAAAATGATATGGCGTGTCGCTGCTCAGTCAAGGAGGTAGGAAAATTATCAAAGATTCAGAGTCTCGCTTTAGCCATGGGAGTCGACAGATCTGACAGTTCTGGGGACATCCTGAGAGGACTTCTCTTTTCTAACTTCTGGTCCTGTTTCTATGCTTGCTCCAAGCACAGACTAAATATGTATATGAAAAACAAAACTGCTATCATATGCATTTAACTTTGAAAACAATTTAGAAATTTAAATCAGGAATAAGATTTGAACTAGGTAGAGCATCAAGATCTATGAGAGCAGCTGTCAATAGGGGATGGCATACAGTTGGCTTCAAAAATTCTTTGGATGAATGAAAAACAGTTAAAAACATCTTTGAAAAGAATTAAGAGAGGCCAGTGCCATGGCTCACTAGGCTAATCCTCCGCCTGCAACGCTAGCACTCTGGGTTCTAGTTCCGGTTGGGGTGCTGGTTCTTTCCAGTCCAGCTCTCTGCTATGGCCTGGGAAGGCAGTGAAGGATGGCCCAAGTGACTGGGGCCTGCACCCACATGGGAGACCAGGAGGAAGTACCAGGCTCCTGGCTTTGGATTAGCATAACGTCAGCCATAGTGGCCAGTTGGGGGGTGAACCAACGGAAGGAAGACCTTTCTCTCTGTCTCTCTCTCTCTCTCTCTCACTGTCTAACTCTGCCTGTCCAAAAAAAAAAAAAAAATAGAATTCAGAGAAATATGTAAAACAAAGAGGGGAATTTAGGACCAAAAAACAATTTGTCTTGCAACATTTCTCTCTGAGGGAGATCATACCACCGTGAGCAAGGAAAATTTAGAGCCCATTTAAAGTGTTGAATCTTATCCGAATCTGATAGCTTAAAATAGACTTCTTTACCAAAGATGCTAACCATGAAGTGTTGCTGGCTAGAAGAAGCCATTAGAATCAACACTGGAGGAGCTGTACTCTGACACTCTTAATCTTTCAAAACTTAACTGAGTTAGGGTGGCTATTGTGGTGTTACTGGGTAAGCTGCTGCTGGGGATGCCTGCATCCCATATCAGAATACCCAAGACTGAGTCCCATCTCCACTTCTGATCCAGCTTCTTACCAATCACATGGTGGAAGGCAGCAGATGACAGCCCTGGTCCTTGGAGTCCTACCATCCATGAGGGAGACCTGGATGTACTTTTTGGATCCTGATTTCAGCTTATCCCCACCTCTGACTGCTGTGGGCATTTCAGAATAAATTAGTGGATGAAGATCTTACTATGTTTATGTGTGTGTGTGTGTGTGTATTCATGGCACTCTGCCTTTGAGATAAACAAATTTTAAAAAAGTAAAATTTAATATTAAAAAGAAGTTTGTTCAGTGTTTAAAATTCAGTTATCTTTGCTTGCTGTATTTGAGAAAATGTTTCTAAATTGTGCCTAATTTTCTCACATGTATGCTTATGTATATGTCTATCAATTTGCAAATGGGAAAAATATCTTAGATTATAGTTTTTTTGGAATGAAAAAAAGTCCACATAAATGAAAGTGAAAAGAGGATTCCAGCAATTAAATGTTGCAATATAGTACAAATTATTGGAATTTCAGATTCTATTATAGCCTAGCACAATCTCATGTTCTTTTCTCATTTATAAAGATACTTTTATTTCCTTCAATGAATCTAGAGATCAGTGACATTTATCAGTCATAGTTGAAGCAAGACTCATAGTTACCAAATGTTGGTGCAGAGGTTATAGTTACAGGTGATTTCTCGGTTCTTCCCCTAGTTTAAACTAAATTACCTTGACAGTGGGACACATTGGACTTATCCTTAATAACATGCACGCCAGATGCTTCTTAGATCAGGATCAAGTATTGCATATTTATTAAAAACATTTTTCAAATTCACATTGTTTTTTAATTCTTTACAGCATTATAACACCACTGATTGTAACATTTGACTCTACTTGTCTCACTGTCAACTCTTCCTTCTCTCTCGAGCACCAAACTTTCTGGAGGAGAAAGCCAACATTTAATTACATTGATAGTAAAATGAATATATGTCTGAGCTTATTTGGAGTTGTCAATATAATTGCTTTTTTGCATTTAATATATTTGCTGAATGCTGTAATTTTTAAAGATGTTATTTTGTTTCAGATTTTATTTTATCAGTGTTAGAGAGAGAGAGAGAGAGAGAGAGAGAGAGAGAGAAAGTTTGTTTACTCCCCAAATGGCTAGAACAGCTGGGGCTGAGGCAGGCTTAAGCCAGGAGCTTGGAGCTTCTTCTTGGTCTCCCTGCTTTGTTCAGGGGCCATTCTTTGCTGTTTTTCCAGACCATTAGCAGGGAGTTGGATTGAAAGTAGAGCATCTGGGATTCAAACCAGTGTCCATATGGGATGCCGGCATTGCAGGCAGAGGACTAACCTACAATGCTGGCTCCTGAATTCTATATTTTTAGTTTAACAATGGGGTCTATGAAATTTGATTATTCTTATGAAATTGTAATGTTGTCTACTTCTCTGAACATGACTGCAGTTATATATAACATTTAGGATATAAGGAAGCAAAAGAAATTATTCTTGCTCATTAATAATCTAATTAAGATGGAAAACAAGAAAATCTCTATAAAGTACAAAGAAGCACATGCTAATTATGAAAATAAAAGCAGTTACACTAATGAAAAATGGTAGACAAAATGTATCTTATGAGAGGAGAGATAGTAGTAGGTGAGGAAACCTACCTATGTATCTACCTATAATTTATCTACTGTCTGTCTTTCTTCTAAGGCTGAGCCTACAAGTGACTACTCTTGAGCCAAGCAGAAACACCATGGGGTATTTCTTAAAATTTGGGGGGGATTATTAATTTATACAAGACAAGTAGACGAGTAAATGAGTTTTAAAGAGGATGCCCATGTTAATTTTTTGATTCCTGGCTCTTTCTAAAATGGGATAGCAACCAGTTAAATGAAGCGACTTTTCTCTGGTACATAGAAAATTGCTTTTCCAGATGCAGTGATGACTTAGTACAACATTCACTATAAACATAATCCATTTAATTTTATCCACATAGTTTTATTTTCTTCTTGCCTATAAGAGTTTTTCAGTTAAATATTTTTGATATGAAGTTATTAGGCAATCCATAAATAAGCCATACCAAAAAAAAAAAAAAGGAGACCATTCTTGTGGAAACCCATGTAAAACTTATTTTAGCAAAATTATTTCCATTTTACTGTGTATTCAGGAATCACACACACTGATTTGCAGATTTGCATTTTAATTTACTTTGTCTGGCTTTTCCAGAGGAGCACAACTTATTTTCATTGCCTCTTTTATATTATTCTAATGTTTGTGCAAAGCTCAGTTGGTTATTATCCAACCATTTTAGCAGAATGCATTATTTTCCAAAATTAAAATACCCTCATTGTTGGTGAGAAGTGATTAATTACTGATTGCATAATTGCTTCATCATGGAACACACAGAAGAAATGAAATAAAATGCTAGAGTTTGCTTTTGTATTCATTTTTATCTTACAGGGATTACAAATGGATTTTTCTTAGCTATAATTTAAATTAATTAAATCCTAACCTAAAATTATATATTTAAAATGCCAACATAGTTTAATACAAAGCAACAGTATACATATCTAACTTAAGAATTTTAAATGGTATTACAAAATGAAGTACTTAATAAGCAGTACCTGGAACTATAAAATAAAATATGTAATAAACCCGCCACACTTGTGAATTGATTATTTTTAATTACAATTTGAATAAATAAAATTAATCTTGGAGTTTTAAGTGGACATTTCCTTTTATAGGATCATGACTCCTATCAGCATGAAACAGTCTAATTTGTTATGTAATTCTGTATGAAATAGTGCACTGTTTTCTAAATAAGTTGCTCCCAAACAATTTTGTATTCTAATTTCTTCTATATCTTAAAACGGAACAAAGGCAAAGGCAACAAAATAAACATATTACCAGTGGTAAAAATAAAGGATGCATTAGGTATTTATTACATATGTGCTTTTTAGAATGCAAGAAAATGAGATATATAATGAGATTTCACAGTTTAAATATTTTTCAGCTGTGACCATCTGGTCATAAGGAAATTCTTCAACAAAAACCATATGCAAAATTATCTAATAACAGATTAAGATGTTTTACTTTTTCTGGAAAACATAAAGCTGTGGTTAGTGCTACTAATATTATTGTTCTAGAATTTTCCATAATATTTTTTTGAGAATGTGTACTAATTTAATAAATCTCAGTGTTAACATTTAGTTTTATAAAGAAATTATTTAATCTAGATAATTCCAACTACTTAACTTTGAATTTCTGAAGATTTCAATTTAAGGATACATATTTGGACAAAACTAATTGGTAAATAGAATGTATTGTGGTATTATATATTACTGAGATTAAAGTTTCTGCTAATATTCCACACTTGAAATATTATAATTTATCATCTCTATATTCAATTGGCATTAACTAAATTTAGTATGATTTTATGTCTTATGAGATGAAAGCATCATTTATAGGGTGAGAATTAGGAGTCAAGTTCTATTTTTCTGCTGAATATTCAGTTTTCCCAACACCATTTATTGAAAAGAATAGTTTCTCCAGTTGATGTGCTCGATACATTTGTCAAGTATCCATTGGCTAAAGGTGTATATATTCATTCTGGGGCTCTCTATTCTGTTTTATTTTTCTGTGTGTACATTTTTATGCCAGTAACATGCTGTTTGAGTTACAATATCTGTGTAATGTGTTTTGAAACAAAATGTTTCTCTTTTTTACAGTTTTATTTTTCTAATTTTAGCTCTCACATGTAAAGGAGAAGATGCAGTATTTATCTTGCCATGTTGGGCTTATTTCATTCAACATGATATTGTCCAGTTGCATCTATTTTCCTGCAAATGGTGGAATTTCATTTTTTATAGCTGGATAATATTCTGTTGTGTGTGTATATTCGTGTGTGTGTGCATGTGTGTGTATACACATTATCTCTATCCATTCATCTGATGATAGACACCATGGTTGATTCCATATTTTGGCTATTGTGAACAGTGTTGCTGTGAACATGGTGGTGTGGGTATCTCTGAAACAATATGTTCATGTCTTTTGAATATGTACCCACAAGTGATATTGCTGTATCATATGGCAAGTCTATTTCTAGTTTTCTAAGAATTTGCCACACTATTTTCCACAATGACTGCATTAATTCACATTCCTGCCAACAATGTATATGTGTTCCCATTTCTCTACAGCCTCTCCAACATTTGTTACTCTCTATCTTTCGGATAATAGCCATTCTGAGAGTGCCGATGAGATATCACATTGCGATTTTTATTTGCATTTCCCTGATGTCTAGTAATGTTGAGCATTTTTCCATAAATGTGTTGTTCTTAACTGGATTGATTGTTTTATTGTTGTTTTTTTTTAAATTAGTGATATATTCTGGATATTGATCCTTTGTTGCATAGGTCATTCACAAATATTTATTCCCATTATGTTAGGTGTCTCTTCACTCTAATGAACATTTCTTTTGCTGTGAAGAAGTTTTTGAGTTTGATCTATTCCCATGTGTTTAGTTTTGCTTTTGTTACCTGTACTTTGGGGGTCTTGTACAAGAAGTCATCCCCTATACAAATATCTTGGATTGTTTCCTCTATATTTTCTTCCAGGAACTTCATAGTCTCGGGTCTTAAATAGAGATTTTTGATCCATCTTGTGTTGATTTTTGTATATGGTTAGAGGTATGGATCTACTCTCATTCTTCTACATTTATACACTGCTTTCCCAGCACCATTTATTGAAGAATTATCCTTATTTCAATGTATTACCTAAGTACTTCTGTAAAATATTCGCAAACTATACTACAGATAAAGGGTTGATAACCAGAATCTACAAAGAAATCAAGAAAATCCACAACAACAAAACAAACAACCCACTTAAGAGATGGGCCAAGGACCTCAATAGACATTTTTCAAAAGAGGAAATCCAAATGGCCAACAGACACATGAAAAAATGTTCAAGATCACTAGCAATCAGAGAAATGCAAATCAAAACCACAATGAGGTTCCATCTCACCCCGGTGAGAATGGCTCACATTCAGAAATCTACCAACAACAGATGCTGGAGAGGATGTGGGGAAAAAGGGACACTAACCCACTGTTGGTGGGAATGCAAACTGGTTAAGCCACTATGGAAGTCTGTCTGGAGATTCCTCAGAAACCTGAACATAACCCTACCATACAACCCAGCCATCCCACTCCTTGGAATTTACCCAAAGGAAATTAATTTGGCAAATAAAAAAGCCATCTGCACACTAATGTTTATTGCAGCTCAATTCACAATAGCTAAGACCTGGAATCAACCTAAATGTCCATCAACAGTAGACTGGATAAAGAAATTATGGGACATGTACTCCATAGAATACTATACAGCAGTAAGAAACAACGAAACCCAGTCATTTGCAACAAGATGGAGCAATCTGGAAGACATCATGCTGAGTGAATTAAGCCAGTCCCAAAGAGACAAATATCATATGTTTTCCCTGATTGGTGACAACTGAGCGCCAAAGGGGAAACCTGTTAAGTGAAATGGACACTATAAGCAACAATGAACTGATCAGCTCCTGTCCTGACTTTAGATGTACAATGTAATACTTTATCCTTTTTAGTATTTGTTGGTGTTGTTGTTGTTCTAGTACTATTGGTTGAACTCAGTAATTAACGCACAATTATCCTTAGGAGTTTAAATTTTAACAGAAAAGTGATCCCTGTTAAATATAAGAGTGGAAAAAGAGAGGGAGGAGATGAACAATTTGGAACATGCTCAATCGGACTGGCCGCAAATGGTGTAGTCAGAAAGGTGCCAGGGGATTCCCACACAATCCCACCCAGGTGGCATGTACCAATGCCATCGCACTAGTCCAAGTGATCAATATCAGCTCACAATTGATAGCTCTGATAGGTCTAAGAGTCAAAGAGATCACACAAACAAGACAAGTAACTGCTAATACTAACTGATAGAATCAAAAAGGGAGAGAAAACTCAGTCTTCTGTATGTATGTGAATTAACTGTAGGCTTTCTATTCTGTTCTATTGTATATTCCATTGTATGTCAGTTTTTATGCTAGTATCATGTTGTTCTAATTATTATTGCTTTGTAGTATGTTTTGAAATCAGGTATTGTGATTGAAATTGTGGATTTCTACTTTTATTTTCCTTTGTTATCTGAGGTGATACACGGTATAACTTCAATCTTTTTACATTATACTTGATTTGTGGCCTAATATATAGTCTACCCTAGAAAACATTCCATGTGCTGATGAGAATAATGTGTATTCTGTAGCTGTTGGGTGAAATGTCCTCTAAATGTGCTCAATACTATGTTTCAACTCTGATGTATCCTTATTGATTTTCTCTCTGGATGATCTGTCTATTAATGGGAGTGTATCATTGAACTCACCCACTATTATTATATTTGAGTCCATCTCTCCTTTCAGATCTAATAGTATTTGCTGTATATTTCCGGGTAGTTTTATGTTGGTTGCATATACATTTATGATTATTGTATCTTCTTGATGAATCAAACCTTTTATCAAAATATAATATCCTTTTTATCTCTTTACAGTTTTTGATTTAAAGTCTTTTATCTGATATGAGGACAGTTATTCCGGATCATTTTTGTTTCCTATTTCCTGGAATATCTTTTTCTAGTCCTTCACTTTACGACTATGTGTATATTTGTGAAGTGAGTTGCTTGTAGGCAGCATAGAGTGGGGTCTTGGATTTTTTAATACATTGAGGAAAACTAAGTCTTTTGGCTGTCTAAATTAATCCATTTACAATTAGGTTAGTATTGATAGACAAGAACTAATTCTTGTCATTTTATTGACTTGATATTGATTCCACTTGCTCTGTTAGTGAAGGTGGTGGTGTCATGTGTCTTCATGTTGACTTCTAATGCAGGATGCCTTTCAGAATGTCTTGTAAGGCTGCTCTGGTGATGCTGGATTCTCTGTTTTTGCTTATCTGGAAAATACCTTGTTTATCTTTCACTACTAAAGGATAGTTTCACTGGATATAATATTCTTGGTTGGAAATTTTTTCTAAAGAGAGAGAAGTCTTCCATCTCCTGGTTCACTCCCCAAATGGCTGCAATGACCAGAACTGGGTCAATCTGAAGCCAGGAGCCAAGATCTTCTTCCGTGTCTTTCATGTGGGTGCAGGGGTGGGAAGGAGGGTTGGGCCATCTTCTACTGCTTTCCTAGGCCATAGCAGAGAACTGGATCAGAAGTGTAGCATCTGAGACTCTAACTGGCACCCATTCGGGATGTCAGTGCTACAGGCAAAAACTTCACCTGCTATGCCACAGTGTCGGCCCCGGAAATTGTTTTTAAGATCTTGCATACATCATTCCACTCTCTTCTGGCCCATAGTGTTTCTTCTGAGAATGATAGTCTGAGTGGTTGTATTTATATGTAACTTGATACTTTTCCTTTACTGTCTTTAGGATTCTCTCCTCGTCCTCAACTTTTGATAATCTGAGTATAATATGCCTTGGAGAAGATCTTTTCTTTGGTTGAGTCAGCTTGTGGCCCTTCAAGCTTTCTGTATCTGGATGCCCATGTCTCTTTCAAGACATACGACCTTTTCAATTATTATTTCATTTAGCAGATTGTCAACACCTTTTACCTTCCCTTCTACAGGAATACTTATACTATAAATATTTGATTATTTAACATTATCCCAGATTTCATGTAGATTGTTCAATTCATTTTAATTCTTTTCTCTTTATGTCTGATTATACTATTTCAAAAGTTTTGTCCTCAATATCAGAAATTCTTTCCTCAGCTTGGTATATTCTTCTGCTAATATAATATAATAATATGATACAATCTCTTTTGTTCTTTGTCTCACTGATTGAAGTTTTCATCCCCAAATTTCTCTTTGGTTCTTCTTAATGATTGCTTTCTCCTTAGTAATATTTTCATTCATGTCACTCATTGATTTCCTCATTTCTTTAATCTAATGTATTATGTTATATCACATAGAGTTTCCTTACCATCATTATTTTGACATTTATTTCTGGTATTCATTTATTTCTTTCAGATCAAGATCAATTTGTGGAGAATTATTGCTTTCTTTTAGGGGTATAAAACTACTTTACTTCTTCATCTTTCATAGGCCCCTATGTTGACGTCTGCTCATTTGGTATAATAGTTCCTTCTATTTATGCAGTGTTTTTTCTTTTTTTTTTTTTTTTTTTTGCAGATTTCATGGTTTAGTTGGAATGCATTGTGATTGTACCATTTACCTTGTTTCTTTGGCTTTCGTTCTAGGTGAGTCTAAATGTTCAGCCCCTGAGTGATTTCTTCTGTTTTAATCAGTGTCAGCTATGACTACAAGTGACACAATCGTATACTGTGGATTTCCTTGCATAAGTGTCTTCAGCCAAAAGAGTGTTCAGTATCAATCACATTGGGGAATGTGATAGCCATGACCTTGTTATAGATGTTAAGGGAGACATAGGGGGCTGTCCCCTTGTTCCACTGGTAAATGTAAGTGATGCTGTGGCACCAAATGCTGTGATTGTAGGACTGTATCATCAGGTCTTTCTAGGAGAGAAAAGTTTGTGCTGTGGCTTATAACACTAACAGCTCTACTCCTAGGACTGGAGAATGTAAATTGAATCCTGCTCCAGTCCCATTTTGCTGTGGCTGGTATGGGTCCAGGTAGGTGAAATATGTGTAGGTTTTCCTTACTTTCACTGAGTAGATTCCAGTGGATTAAGGAAATGAGAAATGATTGTTACAGTCCTGGTGTTGCAACATACAGTGGGATCATTACCCAGATATTCCAGGGTGGGAAGGGAAGAATTTTTGAATGGTCTGTTACTGGTGCTAGCCCCCAGAAGCTAAGGGAACCACCTCCCCACCAGCTCACATGGAGTGAGTTAGTGTACTTCTGAAGTTCTGTAGTTGCAGGACACAGGGGAAATGTCCATTGTCCCCAGATTTGCCTTGACTCTTGACTTTTTCTGGTAGCAGAGGTGTAGAAATCAGTTGCTTGACTTTTCATAGTTGAATCCACTGCTCTCTGGGTTTGGGGACCAGAGGGGGCAGTGTGGCTTCCCTTCTTAGAGCCCAGCAGTTACTCAGTCCCCAGTAAGCTCCCCACATTGAAGACACAGATAGTTGGGGATTGTGGAATTCTCTGTAAGCAAAAGCTGTAGGTGATAGTATGGGCAGCAAATTCTTCCTTCCTTGATTTGGTAAGATGGTGACTCACAGTCAGCAGCTGACTGCACTGTGAGACTGGCCTCAATGTTGTCTCTGTCCTATTTCGTCATTGTCCATGGAGTCTTTGTTCATTTTGCTACATATCCACTAAAAATTTCTGTCACTCAGAATCTTGGAAATGTAGCCATTTCTTTGTATTTTTTAAAACCATAGCCCTGCTGCAGTTGGTGTGACGTCATCCTTTTCAGCCATCTTGGATCCTCAGCTTTATTCTTAGCACCTTTGTCAAAGACTATTTGGAAGTAAATATGTGAGTTTACCTCTAGGGACTCTGTTCTGTCCTATTAGTCTATGTTTTTATGCCAAATATCATGCTATTTTAATAGCTTTGTGATTTGTCTTAAAATCAGATAATTCCTCATGCTTTGTTCGTTCTATTCATGACTGTTTTGGCTACACAAAACAGTATGTGAATATGGTCATTGGCGTTTTTATAGGAATTGTAGTGAATATGTAAATCTTATTATAAGGTATATGCATTTAAATGATAATGTGTCTCAATCCATGAACAATGGAAGCCTATTCATTTCTTTGTGTCCTCTTCAAATACTTTCACCAGCGATTTACAGTTTTTATTGTATAATCTTACACTTTTTGATTAAGTTTATTCCTAGGTATGTGTTTTGTTTTGTTTTGGGACTATAGAAATGAGATTGCTCATCCTTACCTGGCAGGGGAAATACCATGATCACAGAGGTGGTTTTCCCAGGATAAGGCTGATCCATTGCACTCTGGATGTGCTAATTCCTTTGATTTTCCCAAATGTTGAAAACTCCACTGCATAATTTGTGGTACTGGGGGACTGGTTTGTGCTTCCTCCCCCTAAAAGAAAAATTTTTAAAAAATGAAGTGAAACTGCTTTCTTGATTTCTCTTTCCAATAGTTTGCTATTAGAGTATAACAATGCTTCTGATGCTTTTATATTGTCTTTATATCCTGCAAACTTGTGGAATGTTCTTATTGGTTCTCATATCTTTTTGTAGTAGTCTTTGGCATTTTCTGAATAAAATATCATAGTATCTGTAAGCAGTGACATTTGACTTCTTCCATTCCAATTTGGATGCGATTTATTTTTTTCTCTTTAACATTTGTCCTGGAAAACACTTATAGTGGTATGTGGAATAAAAGTAGAGAAAGTGAGCATTCTTGTCTTATTCCAGATTTTAAAGAGAAAGTCTTCAGTTTTTCTTAAGTCAGTATGATGTAGGCTGCAAGCTTGTTATATATATAGCCTTTGTTGTAATATGTTTCTTCTATATTTATCTTTTTGGGAGCTTGTATCATTGAAGGATGTTAAATTTTATCAAATACCTTTTATTTATCTATTGATTTTACTATATAATTTTTTAAAGATTTATTTTATTTATTTGAAATACAGAATTACAGAGAGAAGTAGAGAGAGAGAGAGGTCTTCCATCCATTGGTTCACTCCCCAAATGGCTGCAATGGCTGGAGCTGTGGCTATCTGAAGCCAGGATCCAAGAGCTTCTTCCAGGTCTACCACATGTGTGCAGGGATCCAAGGAATTGGGCCATCTTCTATTGTTTTCCAAGGCAGTAGTACAAAAACAAATAGATTATTTAATCCCTTTGTCAGTTCTACAAGCTGACATTAAAGTAATGTAATCCCTCTACAAGCCAGTAGCAACATAGCTATAAGATTTCCATAAAGGCAGGTAAGTAGCACACACTGAGAGATAGAGAGAATGAGAATGAGAGTGAGAGTGAAAGAGAGAGAGAGAGAGAGAGAGAGAGAGAGAGAGAGAGAGAGAGAGAGAGAGATCTTGAGCTCTTGGTTCCTTGATTTTTTTTCTTTTCAACTTTTATTTAATAAATACAAATTTCCAAAGTACAACTTTTGCATTATAGCAGCTTTTCCCCCCATAACCTCCCTCCCACCGCAACCATCCCATCTCCCACCCCCTCTGCCATCCCATTCTTCATCACGATTTATTTTCAATTATCTTTATATACAGAAAATCAACTTAGTATATACTAAGTAAAGGTTTCAACAGAATGCACTCACAAAGACACACAAAGTATAGAGTACTGTTTGAGTAGTAGTTTTACCATTAATTTGTATAGTACAACACATTAAGGGGCGGAGGTCCTACATGGGGAGCAGCTGCACAGTGATTCTGTTGTTGATTTAACAATTGACACTCTTATTTATGATGTCAGTAATCACCCGACGCTCTTGTCATGAGGTGCCAAGGTTATGGAAGCCTCTTGAGTTCACTAACTCCAATCTTATTTAGACAAGGCCGTATTCAGCCATCCCACCCCTTGTAATTTTCCCAAAGGAAATTAAATGGACAAATAAAAGAGCTGTCTGCACCTCAACGTTTATTGCAGCTCAATTCACAATAGCTAAGACATGGAATCAACCTAAATGCCCATCAACAGAAGACTGGAAAAAGAAATTATGGGATATATATATATATATATATATATATATTCTATAGAATACTATACAGCAGTAAAAAAAAAAAAAATGAAATCTGGTCATTTGCACCAAAATGGAGGAATCTGGAACAAATCATGCTGAGTGAAATAAGCCAGTCCCAAAGGGACAAATATGTATTCTCCCTGATCAGTGACAACTAACTGAGCACCTAAAAGGAAACCTGTTGAAGTGAAATGGACACTATGAAAAACCATGACTTGATCAGCTCTTGTCTTACTATTTTATTCCTTTTAGTATTTTTTGTTCTACTTAACACCATTTGTTGAACTCTTTAATTAACACACAATTATTCTTAGTCATGTAAATTTAACTGAAAAGTGATCCTTGTTAAATATAAGAGTAGGAATAAGAGAGGGAGGAGATCTACAGTTCGGCACATGTTCACTCAACTTACTCCTAATGGAAGAGCTAGAAACGTGCCAGGGGATTCCAATTCAGTCCCATCAAGGTGGCATATACCAATGCCATCTTACTTGTTAAAGTGATCAGTTTGAGTTCATAATTGATCAAAAAGATAGGATTAAGTGTCAAAGGGATTACATAAATAAGACCAGTGTCTGCAAATAATTGATGGAATTAAAAAGGAGAGGATGATACTACATGGGAAGCAGGATACACAACAGACTTATAGAACGGCAAAAGCCCTAAACAGCACTCTGGCCGCAGAATCAGTCCTTAAGGCATTTGAATCTGGCTAAAAAGTCCACGAGAGTTTTGCAGGCATGGAAAGCCAAGATATTGTGGTAAAAAAATGACCTAAATGAAAGATCTCTGTGAGTGAGATCCCAGCAGAAAGAACGGACCATCACAAAGGTTCCTTGATTTTTTTGTATAGTTGTTTTGAACCTTTGAAGTTTTGCAAAATTTACAGATTCTCACATTCATTTTGGCATTTAGTTACACAATGTGTAATCACATGTTCTTCCCACCATCTGATCTTTAATTTACAAAAAAGATGTATTACTTGACAGATACTACATGTACAACAAAAGCCTGTTAATTAGATTTTATATTAATTTGGGACATCAACTATTGCATTTTACTGAACCACAGGGACAAAAACAATAGCTATAGTTTCCTAATGAATTCTAACTTAAGTTTTAGATTTTGAAACATCATGTAAACAGAAATAAAAGAATAACAAATAATGTTAAAATTATCATTTACTCAATGTGTTCAAATAGATTTCGTTTCATTTGTCAAACCTGCCCATTAACAGTGGCTGTCAAAAAAATGTCTGAAAGTATCTCTTTGAGTTGACCGGATGGTGGAAAGAACAATGATGAATTTAGGTATTCCTGACCTGAGTATAGCAGAGATATGTCGTAGTGTGTGCTGCTTACTTGCCTTTATAGAAATCTTATTGCAATGTTGCTACTGGCTCATAGAGGGATTACATTATTTAATGTCAGCTTGTGGAACTGACAAAGAAATTAAAAAATTTACTTGTTATTATACTAGAGAAACTCATATGTATATCATAATAGTTGAGTTTATTTTTTCTTTGTGGAATATGCTGATGTTCAGTTAACAAAAATTTGTATTTTGGTAATTCAGAAAATATTAAACAATAATTTTTTCTTTTATTGCTTTCCAATTATCAATTTAAAATAAATATTTGAGTAATACAAAAGCACTGGGAAGTCATTGGTGTTCAAAAAAATAATTTCTCAAAATGACACTAAATCTTGTAAAGTCTACTGAGGAGGTGTAGGACATAATGACAAGAAGATAGACTGAACCAAGTGCCATTCAGACATAAGGCATGCAAGGATTTCTCATTTTTCATCACTATACATTGCCATAACTAGATGTACTCCAAAATACTTGACTTTGTACCTTTAATAATTCATTTTGCCTCAATGTGAAATAATTCATTGTAAATTGGGGTTCATACTACTTGGACTCTGGGATTATGTTCCATGCTAATACTCTATAACTATTTTATGACAAAAGGTACATTTAGTAGAATAATACAACTGATAATAATATGTGTTTTATTTGATCAATCAATAACTAGTTCAATAGACATTACCAACTAATAATGATAAAATAATAATGTATACTACTGCTACATAGGAGAAACTATGTGTAAACAACTTATTCAAAGATACAAAATTGTTGCTAAAATAATGATTATAAAATTATTCTCTGTCTCCAGATTGGTGCTGGTGATATTTTTCTGATAAATAAGACTAAAAACTGTAGAGTTGTAGTATAATATACTCAAGTGGTAGGAAAACAGTTTCAGTATGGCTGGAACCATCCCCGAGTTGCTTTTCCTTGAATTATACACACATAGATAAAATCCTTCAACTGATAAGTATTCATTAAATGTATTTTGGGCAAGTAATCATCAGAGTGCTGTGTGTATCTTTCCCACAACTTACTCCATGTCATTTTTTTCAGAAATGAACTTATCCAGCAATCAAAATTGGGAAAATCTGAGCTATTATGATTAATATCAAAGTAATATTGAATTCCATCAACTACAAAATAAAATTCACACCGCCTGATCATGGCATCAATCAAGTAGGCAGATGGAATTGTGATATTCCACCTACAAGCTCTGTTTAGTATTTTGTAAACACTTCTTTATTTAGAAAACAAACTGTGTAACAGGAAAATTGTGGAAGAAATATAGCATTGAACTTCAACATTTAGCTTTTTTCAAAATAATGTATCTCATTATATAAAAACTTTTTAAATTGATACAATTGCTCTGTTGGACTAGTATTTAATCAAAATGTCAGGTTAACTAAGAATTTACTTGAACATCATTTTCATTTTTAACAATGGATATAAAATATTGAGCTCACTTACACTTTAGAAAACAGTTATACAAGGTGCATCAGATAAGGGCTCTGTTTTAGAATTGGATTTGGATTCCTAATACTAAATGTTAATTTAGATTTTTTTTCCTGATTGTTGGGTGTTGTTGCATTTTGAACTTATTCAAATCTAAGACATGTAACTGACTAAGAACTATTTATCTGTAATCATTGCTGCTAAGCAAATACTTGATGAAATCTCAATATGCTACAAGGTTTTATTAAAATCACCTTGCTCACATCTCCTTGATAGTTTACAGAGTTGTTGTAAAAATAAGTTGTTCTATTCTGAAATCCTTCAGTAATAATTAATGATGTTTCATACTGAGGAGATAGTTTGATGGGGAAAGTAATTTGAAGAGCAATTATCAATAATATTAGAAAGGACACTATGTTTATAGCAGATGGATCTTAAGCGGGCCCTCAAGGGATGGATAAATTTTTCATGGGAACAGCCAAAATCTAGGAATGTGGTAATTCATACAACAGCATGAGCTATAGCCACATAGGTTCTTATATACTATTTTCTCTGACTGAATGTATGTATTTCCTTCAAGGTTTCTCTTACCATTGAAACAACAAAAAACAAAGTTTGAATATTATATTTTCTGTGTGATAACTTACCTATTCTAAAAGCATTGCATGTGTGTGGATATACCCAAATTATGCACTATTTGAGGAGAGGTTAATTCTTTTAAGAAGTAAATGGATATGAACCAGGAGAATGGCAGAAAAGAAAGGAAAAGAGAAGAGAAGAGAAGAGAGGAGAGGAAAAGAGGAGAAATGTTGCAGCTCTTTTAGATAACAGCTCTTTTTCTCTGCTGGGTTGTCTAATATCCATGAATAGTTAGGAGCATGGACAAAGAAGAGTGTAAAGCAAAACTGGTTCCTAGAAAGAAGCAGAAAAAGCTCACGGCAGCCAGGAGGTGTCCCTGAAGGAGGAAATCTTTGAGTGCTGACTGTCTAGGGCTTTTTTAGTTGTAAAAATGAAGTTCTCATGATTGATGTAGGAGATACATTGAGAAGTGAGGGTTTTAATTGGTAAATTTGGTGAAAGTTATATTTCCAATCACAGAAGTCCCAAGTATTTTTGTATCATTAATGAGTGTTATCCAGGCATGATACTTCTTATGGTAAATAATTAAAATTACAAAGCCTTTATCTTCTTTGTGAAAGAATACATGAGTATTTTTTAAAGGTAATGGAAAATGTATATAATGACAAAAACTATTCTTAGATTGAGGTACCTTGTTCAATACACAATTATGTATCTGAATTTCTAGGCAGTGAAAAAAGCAAGTAATTCCTTGGGCATAATTTCTATAACTTTAATCACTAAACTAATTTAATATTCCATTGTTTATGTACTAAAGAGATTTTATTTGGATCACTCAAAATTTATCCAACTTTTTCATTTTATAAATAAGAGAGGTTACATTATTCCCCCTGTATCAAGTTGATATTATGGAACTCAAACTTTATGATTACAAATCTTTGTTTTCTTAAACAAAGTATATTATCTCCTAGTTGACATTTTGACTACAAAGTTCACTGTTATTTCCATTGTACAGGGTTTCTTGGTTGTATCTGGGATTTTTAGAAGGGGAAATGATGGAGTAAAATTATAGAAAGTTAACAGTCAACTTACAGAAATATTACTAATAAACAAGATAGGTAATCAAAAATACACCATAAGATGAGCCATCCATGAGGTATAGACACTGATTGCTAGCCAGGTTTGTTTTAATAAAAACCATTATACCCATTTACATCCCCATCACACCCACAAACATAAATAACACACAAGCAGTAGGAGGAGAAGATCTAGGAAGGATATTATGTGATTTGAGTCCATCTATTTGAGGGAAAGTAATATGAAAAAGAGAGAATGGCAAAACAAGAAACCTTCACCAGATTTGAGAGTTTTGGAATTGACCTAAGCCAGTTTGGTCACATTCAGTTTTGAGGGCTTTGAGTAGACTTTTGGAGCCATGGATAACTTCAAGATAAGTGAGCATTAGTTACTCCACCAAATTCTAATTTCTCCAAAATAACAAGATCTCTAAAATAACAAAATGTCCTACACAAGTTACATAGTTGTATGCAAAATTTCACAAAAACAGTCTTATAGCACATCCTCTAAATTAGATGACATGCCAGGTATCTATCTTTCGGATGCTGTCCTCTGGCTTTAAAAATTTATTAGAACAACATGCAACAATATAAATTAGGATTAAATATGCTAATCTATAGAAATTGTAGACAATCAAGAGTGACCCTGAGTGTAGGAATTTCTGAGTATGGGAATCTGATATGAAAAGAAGTAGGTATGTGGGCTCTAGATTTGTTAGTTTGCATGTGAAAAGCATTCTTCAGATGAGTTGTTTATTATTATTATTATTATTATTATCACCAGGAACTCATTGGCCCTAGGAGGGATAGTATGTCAAAGCATCAGAAATAAAGCAAATTTGGGGTTGTTGTCATGGAACAGCAGGTTAAGAGGTGATCCCAGCATCCCATTTGAGTGCCAGTTGAATTCCTGGCTGCACCACTTCCAATTCAGCTCCCTAATAAAAAGTCTGTGAAGGCAGCGGCAGATGGTCTAAATTCTTTGGGCCCTGCCACCCATGTGGGATACATGGATGGAGTTCTGGGTTCCTGGTTTTGCCAGGCCCAGCCTCAGCTGTTACAGTAATCTGGGGAATGAATCAGCAGATGGAAGATATCTCTCTCTCCATTCTCTCTCCCTCTTTCTCTCTCCCTCCCTATATGTGTGCATGTGCGTAATTTTGCCTTTCAAATATATAAACATTTTAAAAAAGAAATAAAAAAAATTTGAAGTCATCAAGCCTCTTTAATATGTGAATATTATGGATTAAATGCTATAAATTACTTCTGAACATATTTCTTTTTATAATTTTGATAATATTTATTTATTTGTTTATTTGAAAGACATGAAGATGGAAAGAGACAGAGGGAGAGTTCTTCCATCCTCTTGTTCACTCCTCAAATGCCTACCACAACCATGGCTGGAATGGACCAGAGCCAGAAGCCAGGAACTGAATCAGAGTCTCCCATGTGAGTGTCATGAACCCAAGTACTTGAGCCATCCTGCTATGCCTCTCAGTGTTAATAAAACCTGTGCTGCCTTATCTGAGGTGCCATCTTGAATCTTGGCTGCCATTTTAGGCTCTGGCCAAGACACCATTTTGTACAATAAGTTTCAGCCTCTCCAAAATCCAGCTTGGCTTACTAGAAGTCAGGTAACCAAATGGCCCAACTATAAGCACCAACTCCACCCCAATTCTAATAAGATCCGCTCCTCCTACTTCCCTACCCCTTGCAAAGCTATAAGAAGACCTGCTTTCCTGTACATTCTCTCTCTCAACCCCTCTTTCCACCCCATTGGTCCCCCTCCTCCTGACAATAAACTTGTCCTTTAACTTTGGTGTTTGGTGTGTTTTGTGGTGGCCTTTCACCCAGAGTACACATTAGTAGGATGCTGGATTTGGAACTAGAACCAGAGATCAAATGCAATCAATCTGTTGTAGGATGGAGGCATCCCCAAAAGGGCATCCCCAAATGTCCACCCTGAGAATTAATTTATAATAATGAAAACTGTCTAAACTATTAATCATCAACTAATCAATAAAAACATAGTTTAGTACTGACAAGGCTGAAGTCCTTTGAAGCAAAAGACCTACAGTATAGAGTATCGGCTTCACTAACTTCATTTCATAACTTGCGTATTCATTCTCATTTATTTTTCAAACACACACATGCAATATTTTACTTTATAAAATGTGTACATAATTTTATATATGCAGTATATGTTTATCTGTGTGTGTGTTTCCACAGAGAAGTGATGCACAACTATGTCTCATATTTGCTTGAACAATAAAGGACCATTCTAATTCTTTCAGGAGGGAGATCATCCAATAATAATATATTTGATAGAACCACAATTATCCAATTTTTATGTCTTCTTTTGACAAGGAAAATTGATATATTTACCTTTAATGCACTGGAACAATCTGATTTTACATTTTATCTAGATAAATTTGTTGTCTAAAAGTATCAGCAGTTTCCCATGAGCATTAGGCAATTTTAGCTATATGAGGGAACTTCAAAAAGTGTGTCAAAATGGGCTAAAAAAGTATTTTGGTGCACAAACATTTTAAAATCCATAAATTATTTTCATAACATGCATTTTCATGCACTTTTTTGAAGACCACTTGTGTGCATGCATTTCAAACATTTTTGCACCAAAATAAACTATATTTTAATTTCATTTTCTGCTAACTTTTTTTTTTATTTTCTTGTGTCTACTTTTGCATACAATTGATACAATGAAGCCTATGATGTTATTTGAGGGAATTACACTAGGCTAATTACACTAGGCTTTGAGCATTGCTAAAACAGAAAAACAGAAATCTATCTGAACAGATCACTAGATATGCAAGTCAAAAGTTACAACAAGTCATCCGGAAATCCAGAGAACATCATGGGAAATATTATGACAAAAAATAAGCATCAAGGTAGAATAGGCATCTAATTCAGGACAACATCATGGTATTAACGGCAGAGAGACTGATAGCAGACTTCTTTTATGTGCTTTGAGTTCTAAGTCACTCTTTCTTTTAAGTGACTTTGACCAAGGCCTTGGAGCTGTGGATTAACCAAACACTAAAACATCATCCCTGGTGACTACTGTTCAAAAGCCATGAGATTCATTATCTAACACAAAAGCGTATGGGTAAGTTTTTTTTTTTTTTTTAAATAAGCTCAATACAAAGAAATATTTTTTTAAATTAATATAAATTATAAAATAAAAGAAAATTTAGGTGGAGTACTTTGCCCATAAGAAAAAGGTAATCAACATTTGGCTTAGCAGTGAGTTTTTTTTTTTTTTAAAGATTTTTGTATTTTAGTTGAAAGTTACTGAGAGAGAACTTCCATCTGCTGGTTCATCTGAGTCTCCCACATGGGTGGCAGGACATGGGTGGCAGGGGCCCAAACACTTGGACCAACCTCTGCTGCTTTTCCCAAGCCATCAGCAGAGAGCTGGATGGAATTGGAGCATCCTGGCATGAATCAGCACTGTCACTGCAGGCAGCAGCTTTACTTGCTGTGCCACAATGCCAGCCTCCAGCAGCAGTTTAACTATGCTAGTTAATGTAGGAGGTGAAATTGAGGACTAAAGTCTTAGGTTGAATTAACATTGATAGACTCCAGAATATGTCCTTAAATTGAACAGGAATAACTTGACCTTTGAAGCCATCCAAGTTATAAAGCTTCCTTTAAAATATAATTTTCTCTTGGGGGGGAAGTTTGATTGATTTCTAAGAAGGTTGTCAGCAAATGTTATAATTTTCCAATAATTTGGATAGGTCTCTTCTAAGCATGGAGACTGCTGTTTAGACAATAGTAGAGGAAACCTTATTAGCAATACCAGGTAGGGAAAGGAATAATTTCCAATTTATCTGCGAAATAACAAATATGTATAACACATTCCTTTTGGTTCAATTAGTTAAAAAATAAGAGAATGGATGAAAGAGACTGATTTAGCAACACTTTAATCTAGGCATAATGTTGTTATTTCCAAATAAAGCCAACTAATTGGTCACATTAGTCATTTGACAGCCTAGGAAGTCACACTTGAGCTGTGCATGTTTCTGATTGCAAAGCATCCAAACCAAAACTTATGGAAAATTATGAGTGTGAGACATTGAAATATATTCCTAATACTAGCTTGAAGATGTACAATATACAGGGCTAAATCAGACACTGTTTTCACAATAAAAGAGAATACTAATTTATAGTTGTACTTTGAGTTATATTTCTAGGAAAAGAATAAATTTCATGATCTTAATTCTTAATTGGTTTCAGTGAAGTTTTGTATGCCCTATGTCTTGTTTAATTATATTCTCTCTCCCTCCTTCCCCTTCCTTTCTCTCTTGTTCTTTCTTTCTGTCTGTTTCTGTCTCTCTCTTTCTCCCTCACACACATACAACTAAACATGAAGTTTATAGTTAAATAAACTACTAACGTAATAGAGAAATTGAAAAAATGATGGAAATGTATAATTTTACAATTCACACAGTTGAAAAATATTACTAAAGCAATATAACATTATATTCATGTGCAAAAGTCTTGCAGTTTGAATTACTGCAGAAAGAGGGCAGTCTTACATTTTAATGCAAAAGCAACGTGTTCATTTAGCAATGCTCTCATCAGCTGTACAAAAGAAAGTAGGTGAGCTGCAGTTGGGCAAATAACTCTTGGCTAAATAGGTGAATGTTTCTCTCATGTTAACCCTATTCTATAATTTTCTATTTAAGTACGGATGCCTTTTAGATTTAATACTCAGGTGAAATTAATAATGTGGCTTATTATGCCTACTCTTCTACCCCCAAATGACCTTATTTACTATTTTACAAAGAAATAGAAAATATCAGTTATTTTCCCTTAACCGACTTGAAGCTGTGAATATATCCATTGTATCTTCATTCTGTCTTCTACTCTCAGAGCTGGATTTGTTATTTCTCTTAAATGATTGTTCCTGCCATTTTATTTTTCAGTCTTTTCCTTCTCCTCATGACCTTTCTCCAGAATATTCACACATCTTTTCATTGAAGAATGGGATATCTATAAAGCTTCTATATTTTTAATTTTTCCTTTTTTCATACCCTTACTTTGAACTCACACATATGAAACCTACAGAAATTTTAAATTAAAAAAACAAGTAGCTGGAATTGTAGCACAGTGGATTAAACTTACACTTGTGATTTTGGCATCTTATATTGGAGCACTGGTTTGAGCCCTGGTTGTTCGATTTTCAATCTAGCTTCCTGCTAATGCATCTAGGAAAGCAGCAGAAGATGGCCCAAATACATGGGTCCCTGTCACCCATGTGGTGTTCTGGACTCCTGGCTTCATAGTGACACAGCTCTGGCTATTGTAGTACTTTGGAGAATGAAACATTAGATGGGAGAGTCTCTCTCTCTTGTTCTCTCTCTCTCTCATTCTCCCTCTCCATCTTCCTACCTTTCAAATGAATAGTTAATATTTAGAAAAATAAGAATAACAAACAATAGAAGGATCCTATACCCCTATAATTTGTCTTATTTTTTTCATCATCATGTCAAACATATAACTTTTGGAGAAATGCTAATATGCAAAAATTGTGCTGTTTATTTGAAGTCTTCTAACTCCCAAATACATAAAGAGTCTACTAAGTCTGCATGTGTCGCAACTTACCATGATCTCATTACAAGTAAACACAATGGGGTTTTTGGACTGTTCATCATTCTTCCTGAAAAGCTTCTTTGCTAATTTCACTATTTCACTTAATCAGCTCCTTCATACTCCTTTCCACAGTGGCTGTGTTAATTTACATTTCCCTCAACAATGTATAAGTGTTCCTATTTCTCCACATCCTCTCCTGCATTTGTTCCATTATGTCTCTTGGATTATAGTCATTCTGACAGGGGTGAGGTGATATCTTATTGTGGTTTTGAATTGCATTTCCCTGATGGTTAGTGATGTTGAGCAGTTTTCACATAATCGTTGGCCATTAGTATTTGTTCTTTTAGAATTGTCCATGGAGAGCCTTGGCAATTTCTCAACTGGATTGATTATTTTTGCTGTTGGTGTTGAATTTTTTAAGTTGCCAATATATTCTGATACTAATCCTTTGTCAGATAGGTTGCTTGCAAAACACAAGGTATAAAGAATATATATACATAGAAATATCATTTCCAAGTGAAATCGTGTATATCCACCTTGTTGAAAACTCCTGAACATTCTCTTTTTCTCCTCAAATCTGGTCAACAGATTGAAGCAGTAATAAAGACCCTCCCAACAAAGAAAAGCCAAGGAACAGATGGTTTGAGTGTTGAATTCTACCAAACTTTTAAAGAATTAACTCCAATTCTTCTTAAGCTATTCAAAATATATGAAAGAAGGGAATCCTCTCAAACTCCTTCTGTGAGGCCAGCATCACCTTAATTCCAAAACCAGAAAAATATATAACAAAGAAAGCGAACTACACTTTTTCTGGATTGAAAACTTGTGAGGCCATCAAGCAAGTCTCAGCAAATTAAAAAATAAATAAATAAATAAAATCATACCATGCATCTTCTTGGACTACAATGGAATGAAACTGGAAATCAGCAACTAAGGAATCTCTAAAACATATGCAAACATATGGAGACAGAAAAACATGTTCTTGAATTAACAATGGGTCATAGAAGTAATAAAAAGAGAAATCGAAAACTTTCTGGAAACATGATGACAACAATACAACTTATCACGATTTATGGGATACAGCAAAGGCAGTGTTAAAAGTTTATAGCAGGGGCCGGCACTGTGGCACAATGGGTTAAAGTCCTGGTACCCCATACTGTCCCAACTGCTCCTTTTCTGATACAGATCATTTACCTGGACCAAGTGGAATTAATCCCTGTTATGTAAAGATGGTTCAACATTCTCAAATCAGTCAATGTGATGCATCACATTAACAAATTAAGAATAAAAACCATATGATTATCTCAATAGATGCAGAGAATGCATTTGATGAAATACAACACTATTTCATGATGAAAACTCTAAGCAAACTCGGTATATAAGGAACATTCCTCAACACAATCAAGGCAATTTAAGATAAATTCACAGCCAGCATTCTACTGAATGGGGAAAAGTTGGAAGCATTCCCTCTGAGATCCAGAATCAGACAAGGATGCCCACTCTCACATTGCTGTTCAATATAGTACTGAAAGTTTTAGAGTGATTAGACAAGAAAAAAAAATCAAAGTGATTCAAATTGGGAATGAGGAAATCAAGCTATTCCTATTTGCAGATAATATGATCCAAAAGACTCACCAAGAGATTATTGGAACTGATATGTATGTATATATATATATATATATATATATATATATATATATATATATATCAGATCCAAAAGACTCACCAAGAGATTATTGGAACTCATAGAAGAGTTTGGTAAAGTAGCAGGATATCAAATTAATACATAAAATCAACAGCCTTTGTATACACAGACAAAGCCATGGCTGAAAAAGAAGTTCTAAGATTGATCCCATTCACAATAATTAAAAAAAATATAAAATACCTTGGAATAAATTTAACCAAGGATGTCAAAAATCTCTATGATGAGAATTACAAAACATTTAAGAAAGAAATAGAAGAAAATGCAAAAAAATGAGGAAATCTTCAATGTTTATAGATTAAAAGAATCAATATCATCAAAGGCAATTTACATATTCAATGTGATACCAGTCAAAATACCAAAGACATTCTTATCAGATATAGAAAAAAATTATGCTGAAATTCAAATGGAAACACAGGAGTCCTCGAATATCTAAAGAAATCTTATACAACCAAAACAATGTGGGAGGCATCACAATAACACATTTTAAGATATACTACAAGGCAGTAAAAATCAAAACAGCCTGGCACTGGTACAAAAACAGATGGATAGACCAATGGAACAGAACAGAAATACCAGAAATCAATCCAAACATCTACAACCAATTTATATTTGATCAAGGACTTAAAACCAATTCCTGGAGCAAGGACAGTCTCATCAACAAATGGTGCTGAGAAAACTGGATTGCCACATGCAGGAGTATGAAGCAGGAACCCTACGTTACACCTTACATAAAAATCCATTCACATGTATTTTTTTAGACAGGCAGAGTTAGACAGTAAGAGATAGAGACAGAGAGAAAAGTCTTCCTTCCATTGGTTCTACCCCCAAAATGGTCCCTATGGCCAGCACACCATGCAGATCTGAAGTTAGGAGCCAGGTGCTTCCTCCTGGTCTCCCATGTGGGTGCAGGGGCCCAAGCACTTGGGCCATCCTCCACTGCCTTCCTGGGCCACAGCAGAGAGCTGGACTGGAAGAGGAGCAGCTGGGACTAGAACCTGGTGCCCATTTGGGATGCTGGCACTGCAGGCGGACGATTAACCAAGTGAGCCATGGCACCAGCCCCCCATTCAAATGTATTAAATACCTAAATCTATGACCTGATAACCATCAAATTATTAGAGAACATTGGGGAAAGACATTGACACAGGCAACGATTTCTTGGAAAAGTCCTCAGAGGCACAGGCAATCAAAGCTAAAATCAACAAATGGGATTACATCAAATTGAGAAGCTTCTGACTGTAAAAGAAACACTCAGGAAAGTGAAGAGGCAACCAACAGAATGGGAGAAATTATTTGGAAACAATGCAACTGATAAAGAATTAATTACCAGAATATATATAGAGATCAGGAAACTCCACAACAACAAAACAAATAACCCATTTAAGAAATGGGCCAAGAACTTAAATAGACATTTTTCAAAAGAAGAATCCAAATGGCCAACAAACACATGA
Organism: Lepus europaeus; assembly: GCF_033115175.1. NCBI lineage: Eukaryota > Metazoa > Chordata > Mammalia > Lagomorpha > Leporidae > Lepus > Lepus europaeus. The sequence continues at coordinate 78,723,750 of NC_084839.1, read as the reverse complement.
AAAAATGCTCAGGATCATTAACTATCAGGGAAATGCACACAAAAAGCACAATGATGTTTCACCTCACCCTGTTAGAATGACTTTATTCAGCAATCAACAAACAACAAACACTTGTAAGCATGTGGGGAAAAAGGTACCCTAATCTGCTGTTGTTGGGAATGTAAACTTGTAAAACCACTATGGAATTCAGTTTGGAGATACCTCAGAAATCTGATTATAGACTTACCGTATGGCCCAGCCATTCCACTCCTGGGAATTTACCCAAGAGAATTGAATTCAGCAAATTAAAAATTATTTGCACCTCTGTGTTTTTGCAGATCAATTCACAATAGCCTAGACACAGGATCAATCTAAATGCCCATCAACTGAAGATTGGATAATGAAATTACGGGATATGTACTCAATGGATACTACATTGTGACAAAAAAAATTGAAATCCAGTTATTTGCAACAAAATTGATGAATCTGGAAAACATCATTCTTAATGAAATAAGCCAGTCCCAAAGGGAAAAATATCGTGTTTTCCCTGATCTGTGATAACTAACAGAGTACCTAAAAGGAAATCTGTAGAAGTGAAATCGATATTTGAGAAGTGATGACTTGAACAGCCCTTGTCTTCACTGACAAGGAACAGTTTTTTGTTGTTTTCTTTCTTAATGGAGAATGGGACTGGGAATGGGAGAGGGAGGAGAAGGTGGGGTGGGAGGGCGATATGATGTAAAGAATCACTATATTCCTAAATTGTACTTATGAAATTTGTACTCATTAAATAATTGGTTTCTTTGAGGAAAAAAAAACATAGATTCAAAAATCCTCAACAAAATATTAGCTAATGGAATCCAACAACATTCCAAGATCATTCACCCAGATGGAATGGGATTTATCTCTGATTCGCATGGATGATTCAACATATGTGAATATGCAAATCAATATATGTGATACGTCACATTAATAAATTGAAGAGGGCTGGCATTGTGACATAATGGGTAAAACCTGTAATGCCAGCCTCCTATATGGGCAGTGGCTCATGTCCAAGATTCTCCATTTATGATCCAGTTCCCTGCTAATGGCCTAGGAAAAGCAATGAAATATGTTAACCATGTAGATACCTGGAAGAAGCTTCTGGCTCCTGGCTTCAGTCTGGCCTGCCCCTAGCTGTTGTGGCCATCTGGGAAGTAAAAAAGTATATGGAAGATTCTCTGTCTCTCCCTCTCTTTCTCCATAGTTCTGACTTTAAAATAAATAAATAAATCTTTTTTTAAAAAATGAAGAATTAGGCCGGCGCCGTGGCTCAACAGGCTAATCCTCCGCCTTGCGGCGCCGGCACACCGGGTTCTAGTCCCGGTCGGGGCACCGATCCTGTCCCGGTTGCCCCTCTTCCAGGCCAGCTCTCTGCTGTGGCCAGGGAGTGCAGTGGAGGATGGCCCAAGTGTTTGGGCTCTGCACCCCATGGGAGACCAGGAGAAGCACCTGGCTCCTGCCATCGGATCAGCGCGGTGCGCCGGCCGCAGCGCGCTACCGCGGCGGCCATTGGAGGGTGAACCAACGGCAAAAGGAAGACCTTTCTCTCTGTCTCTCTCTCTCTCACTGTCCACTCTGCCTGTCAAAAAAAAAAAAAAAAAAAAAAAATTAAAAAAAAAAATTTAAAAAAAAAAAATGAAGAATTAAAAATTATGATTATCTCAATAGATGCAGAGAAAGCATTTGTTAAAATACAACATCATTTCATGAAAAAACCTTAAGCAAACTGAGTACAGAATTAACATTCCTTACAAAACCAAGGCAATATATGACAAACCCACAGTCAGCATCTATTGAATGGGGAAGATTTGGAAGCATTTCCACTAACATCCAGAAGCAGATAAAGATGACCAATTTCACCATTGCTATTCAATATAATTATGGGAGTTTCAGTCAGACCATTATGGAAGAAAAAGAAATTCACTGAATACAAATTGGAAAGGAGGAAGTAAAAGTATCCCTGTTTGCAAATGTCATGATCCCATATACAGGGGGAACCAAAACACTCCACTAAGTGATGGCTGAAACTCATAACAGAGCTTGGTAAATTTGCAGGGAAAAAATATACGCCAATACACCGTTGGTGGGAATGTAAACTTGAGAAGTCATTGCGGAAGATAGTATGGAGATTCCTCAGATGTCTGAAAATAGATACACCATATGACCCAGCCATCCCACTCATGTGAATGTACTCAAATGAAGTGAAAGCAGCATATGAAAAAGTTATTTGTACTACCATGTTTATTGGAGTTCAATTTACAATAGCTATGATATGGAACCAATCCAGATGTCCATCAACTGATGAAAAGATAAAGAAAATATATTATGCATTGTGGAATACTACTCAGCCATCAAAAAGAATGAAATCTTGTCTTTTGAAACAAAATGGGTACAACTGGAAATCATTATGCTTAATGAAATAAGACAATCCAAAAAAAAAGAAATATCGTATGTTTCCTCTGATATGTTATATTTAGTGTAGAATACAAAAAAAAAAGTGTAGGAATGAAATGGACACCTTGTAATCTGAGTGGTGTTTTTAGCTCTTATTTATACTCCCATGAAACTAGTCTTTATTTTACTTGTTAAATATTATGGTTAGTGGTGTATTAAGCCTGTGAATATAGAGTAGATTGAAATTATGTCTTTGTAAAAAATAAAAAGCATATAAAGAAAGGAGACAAGGAAGAAGGAAGAAAGGAAGGAAGGAAGGAGGAGGATGAGAGGAAGGAGAAAGGGAGGGAGGGAAATACAATTATCTTCTTAGGGTTGTATCTATGAAATACATGGAATCTGTTCTCTTTATATTAATAAAAACTAGCAATAATACTAAAGATAATAAAAACACAAATCCCCTTTCCTATAGGACTTGTGTTATGGTTATTTCTTCTCAGTTTATACTAACTTATTTCATAACATCAGCTGACAGGATTCTTATCTATTCTATTGTTTTCTATCCTTCAGGGACTGTAAAATGATAATTCTTCTTCATATTTCTATGATTTATAGTACCTCTTTTAACCCAGCTGAAACAAACAGGTGAAATTCTCTTTCAAGCCACTTTATCTGGAATAATCAATAAACTGTTGCAGGATTCTTTTTCTTTTTCTTTCTAATTAATTAGAGAATAATTCACTTGTGTTCTTTTTTTTCATATGCACTTATTTATTTGATACTCTATTTAAACTTTTCCCTCTCTCTCTTTCTCTCTCTCTATCTTTCTTTCTCTCTCTGTCTGGAAATTGGAGAAAATTTATCTCAATTACATACCTAAGAAGAAATTGGAAAGAAAATAAGAATGAAAGGGACCAGCATTTTGGCACAGAGAATTAAGCTGCCACTTGCAATACCAACTCATACCAATGGTTTGAGTCCTGGCTGCTTCACTTCCAATACAGTTTCCTGATAATGCATTTGGAAGGCAGAGTAGGATGGTTGAACTCTGTAATTAATACACAATTATTCTTAGATGTTGAAATTTAACTGAAAAGTGAAACTGTTAAATATAAGAGTGGAAATAAGAGAGGGAAGAGATGTACAATTTGGGACATGCTCAATCAGACTTGCCCCAAAAGATATTAGTGAAGTTTTCTCCTCAACAATAAAATTATACTATGGAATGCATAATTATAAATGAGATTTGAGTTAAAAGAATAGCTAATGTAACTTTGGAAATATGTCTGGACTATGATGGTAGTCTAGTATAATTTAATTCTACATTTTACATTCAGTTTTATATATCCTGATATTTGGCATAAATAAAGTGTCAGCTGTACTGCTCTCATGTTAACTTTTTACCATGTTTCACAAAATCAAAGACAAGAGGAAGGGACAATCTGATATCTCAAAACTGTACCCTGTGGAAGATGAGACATTATTAATGTCTAATTTAAATCACATTTCCACTCATAAAATAAGTTTTTAAAATAGTAGTAACTAAAATAATAGTTAACCTTTGAAGTAGAACTAATAAATGCCTGCTAAATGTTGATATTTCCTGGTGTAATGTAGAGAGCTCATCAGGATATATGAGTGTTATCTGAAAACATGATGTGAAACGAGTGATGGATACTGTTAGGGTTAATACCACTTAATAGCCATTCTGATGTGTTCAGATAGTTACTTTCAGGGGAATTAGTGCACAGTTGAAAAACACACATTGCTGCTGTTGTTTGTGTAGTTTCATGAACGTCTGTGTTCCTTGTACTGGATGTTCTGTTTACTCTTTGTCTTTACAAAATCAACATAATCCTATTCAAGGAGCATATGAAATTAGTTCTGAAAATTAATTTAATCTTATTAAATGGAAAGCGGGGTAGTCTGTCCATAGTTTAGGAAACAGAGGCTTGCCTAAGAGATGTTGTTAGGTGATGTAAAGGGTGAAATTGTGGAAGAGTTAAAAATGGTGACTAAAAGCAATGATTCAGACCATGGCTTAAAACGGAGGAGTCTGGGAACACAGGCACACGATTTAAGAACAAGAGAAACCACCGTCAGAACTGATAGACATGGCAGGGCAAACAGTAGCTCTGTGCATGAGTGTGGTGTGGTTTTCATAAACAACACATGCATTTTTACTGCATCTGTAAGAGTCTTAAAAGCACATTCTAGTTTGGTCTTTATCAACTTATGAATTCATCTCTTAATTACCGCCATATATTGGACTGTATCCCTGGAAATACTGATATGCTGCATATGTGTCATCACATTTACCATCATGATATTAAGGTCAGAGACAATGCCCAGCTCAGAAATTCTCTGTAGGCATTAAAGGACATTAGTTGACTTAACTGGAATCATATGAACATCTAAAACCAATAAACTTACCTATTTTAGAGGAAACTCATGCATATATATATATATATATATATATATGTATATATATATATAGTGAAAGGATATACAGTTAGCAGAATTGAACAGTTTCAGTTAATTAATGATAACATATGCTTGATTTCAATGCAAATACTTGAAACTACTGTTATATAAAACTGAATTAGTAGGACTTACATACTTATTTATATATATATTTTCAACACCCACCTGCACTTTGAGAAATTTACTGTCATTGCCCTATCTTCAGGAAAAATATTAGGTCAGCTAGTCAATGACTGCTTGCTTTCTGGGCCATCAGTAATTCCATAGCAATTTTCTGAATGTTTGGAATAGCAGAGGATGGACAGTGGATTCATTGCTGGGAAATATAATCTCTGTAATGGCCTTTGTCACATTTTGCAGCATATAAAACATTTCTGGGAGACAAATGTGACTCACTTAGTTTGCAGCTAGCTCTTTAGGGTCCATCCGTCTTCACAGATGTGTCAGTAAAGACACTAAAGGCATGGTAGAGTGTGTTCTTCAGGGAAGTTTCATTTACTCCTTAATGCAACAGCCATTTATAAAATACTGCTGGAGAAAACAGTCATTTAAAGGAAACTCATCAGTGGCAATATCATTTTATTTGCAAAGGCAATACAAATGAAGCAAGCCAAAGACAGTTTTCACTTCCTCAGGATGTCCTCTACTGATTCTCCCCTTCTAGCACAGGGTAATAGTCATGACGCCCTGAGAGAGGAAACTTGTGGTAATTCTTGTTGCTCCTGATGCAATGATGCACTCTTCCTAGGGGGCTTTCTCCCACAGGATTACCACACTTTGTCCTTCAGCAGGCTAGACAGACTTACAGGAACATGGACACGATGAGAACATAGCTGGATGGAGAAACACAGATCGCTTCTTGTGTGGATGTTTCTATGTGTGTTTTGAGAGCAGTCTCCTTGATCAGAGTCACAAAAATAATATTCTCAATAAAAAAAATCTATGAAATAATAGATGTCTATTTTGAACAGCTGGAGCTTGTTCTTTTACAAGAAATAGGTAGAAGGATTATCTCTGCCTATTCAAATTAAATTTCTTTATTTTAACAGCTTTATTGGTATGCTGATATAGAAAAACTGTGTATATCTATCTATATATATATATATATGGATTTATTAATATATTGTGCACAACTTGATAGTTTCATATAAGTATATATTGTATAATGATCTCCATAATCAAGGTCATGGACAAAATCCATCACAACATGTAATTCCCATTAAGTGTGTGTATGTGCATGTGCATGTGGTGAGATGATTAAATATAAGATCTATCCACTTGTCAATTTTAAGTATGCATTGTAGTATTGTTAACTACTGTCTCCATGGTATACAATGGATCTCCAGAATTTTTTCAACCTGCATAACTGAAGCTTACAATCCTTCATCTACATCACCCCATAGGCCCTTGCTCTCAGTCCCTTGGAAACCACCATTCTAGTCTTTTTTTTCTATTACTTTGAAATAAGTGATAACATGACATATTTTTCCAATTGTATCAAGTTTATTTCATTTAGCAAAGTCTCCTCCAGCTTCATATATGTTCTTGAATATGGAGAGATGTCCTTTTTTAAGGCTGGATATTATTCCAATGGAATTTTGGCTATTTATATCATTTGCTCACTGTGAATAATGCAATGGTTGTAGGGTGCAAATACCCCTTTATGATTCTGATTTCCATGCCTTTGGGTAGACACATAGAAGTGAGATTGCTAAACATAACATAGTTTTAGTTTAAATTCTTTGTAGTGCCTCAATACAGTTTTCCTTAATGGTTTTATGAATTTCCATTCCCCCCAACAGTGTCTATGGGTTACTTTCCTTCATCTTCTTTTTGGCAACAAAACCCTGCTCTCAGAAGTTCCCCTAAACCTATTTAATTTCCTTATGTCTTCCTCTAGATAGTATTATTTGTTTAAGCAAGAAGCCCTGATTTTTACTTTGAAAGCTACATGGCACTGCAAATTATGTGACTTCTTCTAGGTAGAATGACAGCAAAATACATCAAAGGAAAGAAAAAAAAAATAGGAGAAATATGTTCTATTTGTATAGCAACTGCATTCCATTTTTCAGCCTTGTTTTTAGGGGAATGAGAGGGATTACAATCAGGTTCTGAAAAAGAAAGAGGAAAGGAAAGGAAGGAAGGAGCTGTCATATGCATAGATAAGACATTTTAGAATTATGTTTGGTTTTACATCTCCCAGCCTTCTATAACTGTGTGAAAATGTTGATTGTTTATAAAGTACACAGTCTATAATACTTTGTTATACATATGCAAATAGGCTAAGATGGGGCTGATAGTAAAGAGAGGATTCTGGGGTCTGCACTGTGGTGCAGCAGGTTAAAGCACTAGCTTGCAGCTCCAGCATCCCATGTGGGCACTGGTTTGAGTCTCGGCTGTTCCACTTCTGATACAGCTCCCTGCTAATGCACCTGGGAGGGCAGCAGAGGATGGTCCAAGTCCTTGGGTGCCTGCACCTACATGAGAGACCTGGAAGAAGCTCCTGGCTCCTGGGTTTGGATCAGCTCAGCTCTGGCCACTGTGGCCATTAGGAGGTGAATCAGTGGATGGAAGACCTCTCTCTTTCTATCTCTACCTCTCTCTGTAACTCTTTCAAATAAATAAAATCAATAATTTTTAGAGTGGCTTCTTATTATACAATATAGTACTAATAGTAAAATTACATAAAATTAAAATTAAGTGAATGCACGTAGAGGATCTTCACACTTATATGATCCATACTCCATTACAATTGCTTAAAGCTAAAATAGGTAGAAATGACAGAGGAAATACACCTTTAAACTTCTTAGAGTAATACTAAGCAGTTATACAAGATGTGAGTGGATGTGACAAGAGAAGGCCACTGATCCATGCAGAAACTTACAAGTATAATTCTGAGGATCTGCTCAGGGAACAGAACATATTCTGCCTTGAGCTCATGCTCATCTGAGTACCCTCTGAAAAGAAAAAAAAAATCAGAAGAAAATGAAAGTTGAAGTCTTAAAGGTCTTACAGGTTTATTTTGGTACAAAAAATGAATTCCATGAAAAGTTCTTCGGAAAGTGTATTTTACATGAACTTTTTTTCTATAAACTTTTTGAAGGTTACTATTATATGCATACACACTCAACTTTTGCAAAACACACACATACATATATATTCACACAGAGATGTCAATACAGAGATAGAAAAATAGAAATAAGAAAAATGTATTGATGTGTTATATAAATGGTTTCTAGGAATGTCTGCTATTTGTAAAATATACAGTGTTTGCTAGCTTGAACTTGATTCTTCACAATAGCAAATGCCATTTATGTGCTGAGCCTGGACACCAGTGGTGTAGCCATATAGAACTTTCTTAAGGCAGAGAGGACACTTATCTTATGGATAACAAATAAAGAAAACCATTGGGCTGAAGATTTTACAGTTTTCATGGCTATTTACCTCTTTTGGAATCAAGTTTCTATATTTGAATTTTCAATATTTTTCACTTTCTTTTATTTAGAAACAAGTGGGAAATAGTAAGTAAATGCTTAAATTTTTGTGAAGTTAAATTTATATACTAACTTGACTACATGGTGCCCAGAAACACAAGTCAAATATTGTTCTGGGCCGGCGCCGTGGCCCAATAGGCTAACCCTCCGCCTTGCGGTGCTGGCAGACAGGGTTCTAGTCCCGGTCGGGGCACCGGATTCTGTCCCGGTTGCCCCTCTTCCAGGCCAGCTCTCTGCTGTGGCCCAGGAGTGCAGTGGAGGATGGCCCAAGTGCTTGGGCCCTGCACCCCATGGGAGACCAGGAGGAAGCACCTGGCTCCTGCCTTCGGATCAGCGCGGTGTGCCAGCCGCAGCGTGCTGGCCGCAGCAGCCATTGGAGGGTGAACCAATGGCAAAGGAAGACCTTTCTCTCTCTCTCTCTCTCTCTCTCTCTCTCTCACTATCCACTCTGCCTGTCAAAAATAAAAAAATAAAAAATAAAAAAAATATATTGTTCTGAGTGTTTCTGTGAGGGTGGCTTTGGGTGAGGTTAACATCTAATTGATAGAATTAGTAAAGCCTGTTTCCTTCTGTGATGTGTGTGAGTCCCAACCAATCAGCTGACAAGAAAAAGAGAGCAAAAATCTGACCCTGGCAGCCTTTGGATTGCAACCTAGGCTCTTCCTTCTTCTGCATTAGCTTCTAACCTTTGAACTAGAATCATACGTGTGTGTGTATTTATGTGTGTATATGTGTGTTTACACACACACACTATGTATATATTTAATTTTATTTATGTTTTAAAAATATTTATTTTAACTTGTTTGAAAGGCAGCAGCTGGGGCTATGCCAGACCAAAGCCAGGATCTAGGAACTCAGTATAGGTCCCCCACGTGTGTGGCAGAGGCCCAGGAACTTGAGCTATCACTTGCTTGGTGTGCATCACTGGGGGGCTGGTTTTGGAAGCACAGCTTGGGAATCAAACTACTCTATACAGGATACAGGTATGCTTATCATAGTGCTAAATCCCTGCCCCTATTTTAAAAATAGAAATACATTTTCAAGAGAATGATCATTCACCTTATGTTTTATGCTTTCCTTGCCTTTTCATAAGCCTTCACATCCATATGTTTCACAGTATTTCTACATCAATTAATATATCACCGAGTTGTTAATTTCTATAGCAAATATGCATTAATGGGTTTTGAATTATACCACTACCAATGAATATTTAATTAATGAAAAACAGAATAATGTCTGAGTTCTAATTTTAATTTATTCTTAAAAAGTTCAGATAATGTCTATAGACACAACAGTTATCACCAACGGATGAAAAGATCATTCCATTTAAATCTAAGTTGAAAACGATGAAATAAATCACAATGACTTAGCATTCCATTCCCTCTTCTACCAAGTATAAATTGAGACTTGTTTCTTCTTTCACACTCATTTTCCGTACAGAGTTGGAATGAACATTTAAAAAATCTTTTCTCATTGTGGATGTGAATTATAAGGAAAAAAAGTATGGGGTATTAGAGTACATCAATTAGAGAGAGCATATGACTTCAGTACTTGCTAGCATAATCCGTTAGTTAAATAGACATGGCTGCATATTCAACAGAAAGATTTTTAGAAATATCACTTTAAGGAGGGAAGGACAGATATATTGAGGAATTTCTACCTGGCCCTAGATTTCCTACGGCTAACTGTAGATCTCATTTCAAAAGTTTCCACTGGGAATTTTTCCTGCCCTTTGCTGTTTCCTCCAGTGCATGTCTTCATTCTTGTTGCATGTGATCAGTCCCAGATGGTGCTAAATTTACTTCTACCTGTTCATTGATTAGATTTTATGCATTGACTTGGTCCAAATACTAGCAAAGTGGAAGTGACTACACTGGCTTCTTTAAATAATTTTAGTTTTTTTCTGGTTATTCTTTATATAAGATTTATTTTATTTATTTGAAAAGTAGAGTTTCAGAGAGAGAGAGACAGATCTTTCATCTGCTGGTTTACTTCCCAAATGGCCACAACAGCCAGGGCTGGGCAGATGAAAGCCAGGAACCAGGAGCTTATTCCGGGTCTCCTACAGGGGTGCAAGGGACCAAGCACTTGGGCCCTCTTCCACCACTTTCTTAGGCACATGACAGAGAGCCGGATGGACGTGGAGCAGTGAGGACTTGAACAGGTGCATTGCAGGCCATGGCTTTACCAGCCAAACCACAACACTGACCCTAATAACTAGTTTTAACACAGGAAATGGTGGATACTATTTTACTTTCAATTTTTCTTCAACTGAATCACGAGAAATTTTTGAGTATATTTATGCAACAGGAGCTAGTCATGATAAAGCTTCATAAAAGAGACAAATAGGTGTGTGCACCACCTTTTGCCTCATTACATTGAGTCTTCAGATCCAACATCTTTGCAATCTTCTGCAATATTGGTCTATTTGCTATGGAACTCAGCATTCAAACCTTTATGTAGTTACTGAGTATAGAATAACAGTTTCAAAATCAATTCTTCTGCTTAGGTTTCCTATCATTGTGAACTGAATTTGTACTAGGCATAAACCTGGGGCCAGCATTGTGGTATAGCAGGTTGAGATGCAGCCTGTAATGCCAGCATCCCATATGTGCCCTGGGGGAGAGAGACAGATAGAAATATTTCCCATCCATTTGTTCATAGCCAAAACGGCTGCAATGACTATGACTCTGCCAGGCCTGAACTGGAAACTAGGAACTCACTACAGGTTTCCCAGGTGGGTAGCAGAGCTCCAGTTACTTACCATCACCCTGTGACTGCTACTCTGCTGTGGTAGAACTTTGGAATCGGGAGCCTGTGGAAGCCAGCCACTTCCACATGGAACATGGGCATCTTAATGGCTAGGCAAAACACCCACCCTAGAGCTTTATCTTTCAATTTTATTCATTTCTTTTCCCTTTTAAAAAATTTCAAATGCAGAGAGATGCGGAGAGATAAAAAAGCAACAGAGAGATGTCATGTAGCCACTGATTCACTCCCCAAATGCATGCAACAGCCAGGACTATCTTGGTCAGAAGCCAGGAGCCTGGAAATCCATCCAGGTTTCTTGCATTCCTAACAGGAAACCAAGGACTTGAGGCCTGTGCCTCCCAGGGGGTGCATTTGCAGGAAGCTGGATGAGAAACAGAAGAGTTGTACTCAAACATGACACTAACACTACAGTGCCTAAGAAGCCTTATTTTTAAAGTGCTGTATTCAAAACCTACTACGACAAAAACTGATTCCTTTGTTCAATTATTTTGTGTAGCTACTTTCACCTGGCTCCTTGATTATCATATCAACTTACTATTTGTCATTTTATGACAAGAGAATGCATTTTTTACCTGAAACCTCTGAACTAGCAAATAAAACAGATTTACTCATCTAGAAGATCTCATGGTAGTATCCTTCCTCTATGAACAATGGTTCTTTTACACAGCATGTTTTTAACACGAGTCAATCCTATGCTGCACCGACATCTGTTAACTGTAATTCAGCTTTTCCATGTCTTCACCTTCTCTCAGATAATAAGTGCCCGCATATTCTGACATCATTATACCTCTCTGAATGTCACCCCAATAACTGTCTCAGTCTCATCTTAAATTTCAATTCCTGTTTTTAAAGTTTGCACATACTGCAACAAATAAATTCTAGTAATTATCCTTACCAGACAGAACTAGCTTCCATTTTCATTCTTCCAGTTGTTGTAACTTGTGTATATTTCATTGAAAGGTAATTAACCAAAGTATGAGTAGCAATTGTATGAGGAATAAGAAGTGATCTTAATGCCAAAGTAACATAATATTTCCTAGTTTTACCACACATTACCTTCGCTAATTTTTCCTACTGACAATTTGTTTGTGGTGGGATCATTAAATGATTTTCAGGTCATTAAAATCCAGGTAACTTTAAAAGTACTTTTAAAAGTTCATGGAAAATCGGCCGGCGCCATGGCTCAACAGGCTAATCCTCCACCTTGCGGCGCCGGCACACCGAGTTCTAGTCCTGGTCCGGGCGCCGGCTTCTGTCCCGGTTGCCCCTCTTCCAGGCCAGATCTCTGCTATGGCCGGGGAGTGCAGTGGAGGATGGCCCAAGTCCTTGGGCCCTGCACCCACATGGGAGACCAGGAGAAACACCTGGCTCCTGGCTTCGGATCAGCGCGGTGTGCCGGCCGCAGCGCGCTACCACAGCGGCCATTGGAGGGTGAACCAACGGCAAAAGGAAGACCTTTCTCTCTGTCTCTCTCTCTCACTGTCCACTCTGCATGTCAAAAAAAAAAAAAATTCATGGAAAATTAAATTAAAAGATGCATTTATTTTAGAACAAAAATTGTTGAAACTCATACATACAATATCAGTAGGTTTGTGAACAATGTGTGTTATGAAAGAAAGCGTGTATTTCAATATTTCCACACCAAAAATAAATATCTTATAATTCAATTTTCCTACAAACTTTTTACCACCCCCTCATGTTAATGATATTACCTAAATTGTAACAATAACTGTGAGAGGCAAAAAAATTACATAGATAAAATGCTATATCTCAAAGCATTTTTAAATTAATGGGATTGTCAACTGCTTAATTGTTGTTTCCATATACTTAAAGTTTTACATCACCACTCAATGTGCACTTTATGTACCAGCATGGGTTCAGGCCTACTCTTCATTCCAGATGGATGGGATAGTTACTTACAGACACTAAACTTCCTGGATTAGAGCAGTACCTATCATTGCTGTCAGTATAAAGATAGGACCAAATTACACAATTCCAGCTAACTGAAAGTCAAAAACAAACAAACAAACAAACAAACAAAAAAAAACCTGTCACATCCTGCTCCATTTCCACATAGCAAGAAGTCAAAAAATGCATATTTCAAGTTTACAAGTAAGATGAATTGTGATGGTCAGATCCAGAATTTAGCAAGCAATTATGTCTTCAGAAAAACATGTGAAGGTCACACAGATTACGATATTACTACAGACCTTTAAAATGGGAAGAAAATAACTGTGAAGTTGATATTCACTTCAGGTTCCTTGGGTGGTGATTTTAAAGGAGGTTAATGTGGTGGAACATGTTTGGAAGAAACCAACTCTCTTAGTTGAATTTGAGCTGCAGCTGATTATTTTTTAAATTGAATTGATCTTCCATTTGCTATTCCACAGTATCTTTGTTACATGCTCCATAATCCAGGGGATTTATCATGCAGAATAAACATTTGGTGGTTTTTTTTTTTTTGTTTTTGTTTTTTTGGCTATTACCTAATTTAAAAAGTCTCCACAACAATTTCAATAAACAGGGTCATGTGAAGGGAAAAAGAGAAGCTTGGAGAAAGCAGACGGTGGACTACAGAATAAAATTGTGGGCAGAAATGGAGGCCACCTGCTCACTGGTCATCATTTGACAAAGACTCCAAGGTTAATCTATTCCAGAGAAATACACTTACTAACCTAAAGTAGTCCCAGAAATTTCAACAAAAGTTATTACATTAGATGAAAGTACCTGGTAAGATATAAATCTAATTCCTGGCAGGTTTATTACATTGGTGCAGACTAAATTAATATGTTATGTAAGTTGAATAAACTTGATATATTTGAAAAGTATATCAGGTTCTTTTTTAAAGGAAAAAGAATCATTAGACTCTATAGAGTTGAATTTTAAGCAAGTAGATTTGCCTCACAGCATGGAGAAGGTATTTAAATTCTGAAAGTCCTGGAGTGGTCTGACCATGTTGGGAGAGAAAGTGATTTTATCTAGGTAATTCGCAAGATCTTTGTCATAATGAGTGTTCTGTCTGAAATGCATATAATAGTGCCTAAAGGAAATAAAATATAAATTGCATAGTGTTATAAAAATGAGAGGCCATATTTCTAGGCTGCATTTCTATTGGGGTGGGGGGATATAGTCACATGGTTCAAAAGAGACAAGCGGAGTCTAAGGATTCAAATGCTCTAGGAGCAGAGACAATACACACTATTAGAGTTTAGATGGACTTTGAAATTAGGTACTATTGTAACAGGGCAAATGAGATATGCTGCCTTTTGGGGACAAAGTCTAAGAAATAGGAACAAAAGTGTCTTTATATTGTTAAGATCAAAAACTTTTTTTTTCTGGATTCTCTTTCTTTTTTACCTTATTCAATTTCTCATCAAATCCTGTGGATCTACTTTCAAAATATACCCTAGGACATTTGCCATTCTATGAGTCTGCTGTGTATCCCACTTCCCATGTTGGATCGTTCTCTCCCTTTTTTATTCTATCGGTTAGTATTTGCAGACACTAGTCTTGTTTACGTGATCCCTTTGTCCTCCCATTATGATCAATTGTGAACAGAAATTGATCACTTGGACTAGTGAAATGGCATTGGTACATGCCAACTGGGATTGAATTTGAATCCCCTGGTGTGTTCTAACTATTGTTTGGGGCAAGTCAGCTTGAGCATGTCCCAAATTGTAAATCTCTTCCCTCTCTTATTCCCACTCTTATATTTAACAGGGATCACTCTGGCCTCAGAATCAGCCTTTAAGGCATGTGGATCCGGCTGAAAAGCCCATGAGAATATTTTAGGCATGGAAAGTCAAGACACTCTGTCAAAAAAAAAAATGACCTAAATGAAAGATCTCTATGAGTGAGATCCCAGTGGAAAGAACAGGTCATCAAAAAAGGAGGTACCTTTCTCTGAAGGGAGGAGAGAACTTCCACTTTGACTATGAACTTGTCTAAATATGATCAGAGTCGGTGAACTCAAAAGGCTTCCATAGCCTTGGCAACTCATGACAAGAGCCTAGGGTGATTACTATGCCATACACAAGAGTGTCAAATTGTTAAGTGAACAACAGGAGTCACTGTGCACTTACTCTTCATGTAGGATCTCTGTCCTTAATGTGCTGTACATTGTGATTTAATGCTATAACAAGTACTCAAACAGTATTTTTCACTTTGTGTTTCTATGTGGGTGCAAACTGTTGAAATCTTTATTTAATATATGCTAAACTGATCTTCTGTATATAAAGATAATTGAAAATGAATCTTGAGTGAATGGAAGGGGAGAGGGAGTGGGTAAGGGGAGGGTTGCGGGTGGGAGGGAAGTTATGGTGGGGGGGAAGCCATTGTAATCCATAAGATGTACTTTGGAAATTTATATTCATTAAATAAAAGTTAAAAAAAATATACCCTAACTCTGACCTCTTTTTACCACCTGGTGCTGATTCCACTTTGGCCCCATGGACCTTCCTCTCTGACCTCAATCATGGCAAAGGCATTCGCTGGGTCCAGTCTTTCCTGTCCTCTTGGCATTCTCTTCCCCATAGAAGATCCAATTAAAGCAGGAGTTACATTATAAAACTCTTCTCTTCAAAATCTTGTTTGTTTTCCCATTTAACTAAAAATTTGGGTATCTCTGAAACTCCTTATATGATCTGTGTCTCTCTCAATCCCTGCACCTGTGTCTGACTTCATGACCTTTATTTTCTTACTTGCTCAATCTGCACACTAAGATTCTTGCTGCTTCTCAAAATCTCCAGCTACAGCTCACCTACTGGAATTTGAAATTGCTGTTTCCTCCATCCAATATACTGCTCCTGAGGCACCCCCCTGCTTTTTCACTTCCTTCAAATCTTCACAGTGAGTCCTTTTGTTTACCACATTCAAAAGTTTATCTCTCTTTCTGCTGCTTCCAATTTTCCTTTAGTTAGTATGTAATTATTTTCTCTTTATAATATATGCCTTACATACCATATACAATTACTTATTTATCATGTTCTCTGTCTCCCTGTAACACTAAAAAAAAGAGCTCCAAGAAGGAAGAGATTGCTTTATTTTGTATTCTGCTGTACTCACAATACCTAAACAAGTAGGGGCACACAGTAGGTAATCAACACATACATTCTGAATGAATGAATGGATATTGCAGAGGACACCCAAGTATGCATGCATCTACCCTGAAAACAGTAGATGGTAGATATTAATTATTGAACAATGGGATAAAAAGAATTTCTGTAAATCCAAAAGGTGAATTTCTATACAACTGTGACTGGAGACAGTAGCTGGAGGACAGAGCAAGAAAGCAGGCATCTCATGCCAAGGATCCTGGGGCCAAACAAAGGATATAAATGATATGTACAGCAGACATTAAGGGGATATTTCAAAATGTTCCTTAATAAGATGGAATAAAAACACAAGTTTATCTTAGAGCAAAATAATTTTGAAATCCACACATGATTTTTCTTATACTATAATTCATCTTGAGATTTTTGAGGACTGTTTTTTTTGTTTTACAAGTCACAAACACAGATACACAACAAACCCTTAAAAAAGTCTAACTCAGACTAGTTTGTATATCAATCATCTTTGCCTACCTGACTGCATGTTTTAATTGTGAACACAATTAATCAAGATTGAGAGTAGACACACATCTCAGACCAATAGGCAATTTAGGTAACCATCACAGTTAAAACTAACTCCAGTAGATGGAGTGTGAGAGAAAATACTCTGAATGCAAGAGAGTTTGAAAAAGAAAAGTCTGCAATTGACGAATCCTCACCAAGTCACATGTAATTAACAATATGTATTCTATGTAGCTGTTTGTCTATATCTGGCCTAGATTTTCACTGTTCCTTAACACAAGGACTATGCAAGAAAATCCCTTTCCCTTTCCTTTGCCTCATATCCAACATGAAGTAAATTAGAAAGTGGTTAAAGCCTGGGATGCGTGATAAAACACAAGTGTTATAGAAGCAGGCAAA
The DNA here is from genome assembly GCF_033115175.1 of Lepus europaeus. Lineage (NCBI taxonomy): Eukaryota > Metazoa > Chordata > Mammalia > Lagomorpha > Leporidae > Lepus > Lepus europaeus. Next base: position 78,706,616 of record NC_084839.1, on the reverse strand, counting down.
AAAAAATGGCCCCTGTATATTGAGCCTACATTGTTTACTTCTTCACACCCTGCTGGAACAGCTCCAAGATCCCTGGTGCCAAATTCAAATACACATTCAATTGCTTTAAATATAGCTCAAACAAAACAAAATAAAAACACATAGGTTTTGCCATTTAAAGCCCTGATGTGTTGTACCACCCACAAACTTACATCAAACATCTGCTAGCCTTAAATGAGACAAGTCCAGGGGGCTGTAAAAGAGCACAGGTCACTGCTGCCCTTCAGAGTTCTTTGGCCCAGAAACATCCCACCTGCTGCGAAGTGATCTCATCTCCACACAGGAGCCCCTTCATGATTCCTGGGTCCTCTGAGTCCCCAGCTCCTCCTCTCTCGGTTGTCGGTGGAAGGTTGCTGTGAAGGACCTTCTCCCCATGGGTATCTTCTTAAAGTGCCACCCAAATAAAGCTCATGTGGTCAAATCATTTTCCTTTATCTGCTTTGAAATCCTAGGTCTCACTATAGCAGCAGCATAGATTGTTTGCTAGCAGGCACTTGCAAGACATTCAAGACAAAGAAGCTCATTTGGTTCCTTTTATTCTATACTATCCTCCACCGTACACAAAATATAGGAAATGGGAATGTATACTGTATTCCTCTGTTTTTCCTGTTTCCTCATTTTTCCAAGACATTTCTCTGCTTAATGCTATCTACACAAAGAGATAGTAAGATTGTGCCACTTCAATTCATCATCCTTCTCCCCTCCCTTTTTCTTTTTAAGGGAGCAACATTCATTTAATATAACATAGCAGAGACTGACCGATTTTTCTTCTAGATCATGTCCTCTATTTGGGGAGCAAATGGGATGCATGTATATAATATACACTAAATCTCAAGAGGTTGTGAAACTAATGTAACTATGGAAACAATGAAAGCACCAAAATTGCATGCTAACATTCAGCAATACTGTGTATTCAGCACAGTCTTCAAGGTTCCCTACATCTCCCAATTTCAGCTCTTCCCTCCTCAGCCAAACTTGCTCTGTGGTTTCTCTGAGACTCTTGTTTTCCTGATCGTCCCCATCTTTCTTTTCTTTGTCACCTGTAGTACTGGCTTTGGATATTTAAATTTTTTTTTATCTTTATTTTTGTTTTACAGGCAGAGTTAGACAGAAAGAAAGGTCTTCCTTCCGTTGGTTCACCCCCCAAATGGCCCCTACGGCCAGCACGCTGTGCCGATCCGAAGCCAGGAGCCAGGTGCTTCCTCCTGGTCTCCCATGCGGGTGCAGGGCCCAAGCACTTGGGCCATCCTCCACTGCACTCCCGGGCCACAGCAGAGAGCTGGACTGGAAGAGGAGCAACCAGGACAGAATCCGGTGCCCCAACCGGGACTAGAACCCGGGGTGCAGGCGTGCAGGTGGAGGATTAGCCTAGTGAGCCGTGGCGCTGACCCTGGCTTTGGATATTATAAAGAATTTCTTTCTCTCTCTCTCCCATCTATATTTATACCTCAAGCTTTCCTTTTTATAAGATTTATCTATTTTACTTGAAAGAGTTATAGAAAGGCAGAGACAGTGAGAAAGAGAAAGGGAGAGAGAGAGAGAGAGAGGGAAGGAGGGAGAGAGAGAGAGAGAGAGAGAGAGAGAGAGAGAGAGAGAGAGAGAGAGAGTCTTCCATCTGCTGGCCCACTCCCCAGGCAGAGCTGGGCAGATCTGAAGCCAGGAAGCAGGAGCTTCCTCCAGATCTTCCACATGGGTTCAAGGGCCCAGGAACCTGGGTCATCCTCTACTGCTTTCCCAGACCACAGCAGAGAGCTGGGTCAGAAGTGGAGCAGCCAGAACTCAAAGGGGTGCCCATATGGGATGCTGGCATCACAGGTGGGACTTCACCCGCCACACCACGCCACAGTGCCAGCCCCAAGCTTTTCTTTAATGAACTTCCTATTTCTCTAGTTCTACCCTTTCATCTCTTTAGCCTTCTGCTTATCACTCTGCATTGCTGATACTCATTCTCTTTGTCTTATTTTTTGGTCATATCCATAGCATCACCCAATTCTGCACAAGACAAAGTAGCAACAATGAGCTAGCTGTAGGTATGCATTTCCTAAAGGAAAAAGGACATTCTGGATAATGCCAATCACCTCTTGCAAAATCTGCTTCAGTCAGTAAACATGCAATATTTATTTAACAACCAAGAGGTAACCTGATAAGCCACAAAAAAAAAAAATGCAGGGAGCATATATTTAATCTAACACTTAAGATGCCACCCTGTCACATTGGAGCACCTGGATTTGATTCTTGGATCTGTCCCATGACTCTTCCATCCTGCCAGGGTAGACCCTGGGAGGCAGAGGTGTTGGTTCCATAAATTGCCCATGATATGGGAGATGTGTGTTGTGTTCCCATCTCCTGGCTCCAGCCCAGATAGTACAGGCTTCTGAGGAGTGAACTATTAGGTGGGAGCTCTCTGTATGCCTGAAAATGCTATTGTACCTTCTTAACTACATCACATTTTGGAAAAGGAAAAACTACAGAGACAGTATAAATATTAGTGGTTGCCAATGGTCTAAGAAGTAGGCATAGAATGTGAATTTGTGATATGCGGAGGAGGGTAGTAAAACTATTGTACACAAAAACGAAATGGTGAATGCAGAGCTTCCTGCATTTATCAAAACCCGTAGAACTGTCAAACACTGAGAGACCATTTGGATGTACACTCTAGAGTACAGTTAAAAATTATGTACAAATAATGATTCGTTAATTTTTACAGATATCACAAAAATGTGAGACGTTTGAGAGAAAATATGGAGCAGCTGGTGAGATTGGGTGATTATAGGGAACTCTATACACTAGCTACTCATCTATTCTGTGAAGCTTAAACTGTACAAAAATAAAGACTAGCGTGTATTTTTAAAAGTAAGAGAAGAAAGAAAAAATGCAGTTTATTGCCCTCAGGGATTAGAGACTGGGGAATAATTCCAGTAGCAATAGGTTTAAAGACTAACAATAAGCATAGTTTACTTGTTTACTGCAAATGTTATTGTAGCAATTGTAAATTGACTCTTATCATAAATGTGCCTGCACATTGTAACGTAAATCCCCAGGCTTTTATGTATGCCAAAGTGGCTTCTTAACATGTAAATGGGATCCCTTACTTGGCAGTATAAGTCCCATAAGATTCTACTGACATAATAAATCAGATGGCACATTATTAGGAAATACTGGAATTGCAATGGCTTGTTGATTTTCATTTGAGAACTTCCTGAAGGAGATATGTAAAATTAGCTAAACAAATTTAGCCACTGCCAGGGATGTATAGTCTTTCACCCTGTTAATCACAAGGGGAACTGAGGCTATTAATTGTGAGATAAATGTTTTTTCCCCTAGTAAATGCAAGCCAGAAGTTCCATGAATGCTAAATGTAGTTTGAGTGAATGAGTGAGTGGGGAGCTGGAAAGGAACTGTTATTGTCAGATCAAAGGAGAATATTATATTATCGCAAGTTTTTAAATTTTTTTAAAATTTTTAAAATGTATTTGAGAAGAAGAGGAAGAGAGGAGGTTGAAGGGAGAGAAAGGTGAGGACTGGGAGCTCCCATCCACTCCCCAAATTCTTATTACACTTCGGGTCCCAGCTGAGGCTAGACTGGGCTGAAAATCAGGAGATAGGAATACAACCCGTGTTTCCCACATTGATTGCAGGAGTCCACTTTCTTGAGCCATCACGGACACCTCCCAGTACATACATTAACAGAAAGCAGATGGAGTTAGGAGCCAGGGTTAGAACTTGAATCCAAAGGAAAAAAAAAAAAAAAGCCGGCGCCGCGGCTCAATAGGCTAATCCTCCGCCTAGCAGCGCCGGCACACCGGGTTCTAGTCCCGGTCGGGGCACGGATCCTGCCCCGGTTGCCCCTCTTCCAGCCAGCTCTCTGCTGTGGCCAGGGAGTGCAGTGGAGGATGGCCCAAGTGCTTGGGCCCTGCACCCCATGGGAGACCAGGAGAAGCACCTGGCTCCTGCCTTCGGATACGCGCGGTGCGCCGGCAGCAGCGCGCCTCCCGCGGCGGCCATTGGAGGGTGAAACAACGGGAAAAAGGAAGACCTTTCTCTCTATCTCTCTCTCACTGTCCACTCTGCCTGTCAAAATAATAATAATAATAATAATAATAATAAAATAACTTGAATCCAGGCAGTCTGATGTGGAAATTCAGTATCTTAACCATTAGGCTAAATACCCACTGCATATTTCCCTGTTCTTGATTCCATGAAAGCAATCACACGGGGCTTTGTTTTTCAAATAACTTTCTCACCTTTGGGAGAGTAATAATAAATAAATAAATAAATAACCTGCCAATTAATAAGCAAACACACCTGCTCCAGGCTTCTTGTTTGTGATTTTTGTCTATATAAATTGACAAAATATTTATGCATGGAACCCTGCCTGTATAAAGAATAAATATGTCAAATATGATGTCATACAAAAATATTGCATTTGTGATTTTGCTACACAGTTAGAGATTGATATTGCACTTCAAGTTTCTAAAACAATACACTCATCTGGCACTGTGGGATAGAAAGTTAAGCCTCTGCCTGTAGTGCCAGTGTCCCATATGGACACTGGTTCCAGTCCCTGCCTCTCTACTTCCGATCGATCCAGCTCCCAGCAAATGTACATGGGAAAGCAGCAGAAGATGGCCCAAGTGTTTAGGCCCCTGCACCCATGTGGGAGATCCACAAGAAACTCTTTGCTCCTGGCTTTGGCCTGGCCCAGCCCCAGCCTTTGCAGCCATTTGGGGAGTGAACTTTTGGAATATTCTGGAAGATCTCTCTCTCTCTCTCCCCCCACCTCCTTCTCTCTTTCTCTGTATTTCTCCACCTTTCAAATACATAAATGAGTCTTAAATAAATAAATACACTCTACAAAGAGGAAGGTACCAGAGGTATCAGAGCCCTTAATGTATTACCTAGACAAAGGAATGAATATCCCAGGCATATGCTCACACAATTAGTCAGTTACTTTCTTAAAGAAGAGAAAACACAAGTGAATCTAAGTCTCAACCCTTTCCCAGTATAAGATTCATAAAATAAGCAGGAAGAATATAAATAATTGAAAAGACAAAAAGGCTATCCACATTCTGCTTTCCTTGCCACTATCCTTCACACCTTCTAAAACCATTTTGATTATTAACAGAATGAATATTTTGTAGAACTAAAATCTACTCTGTTTTTTACTACAAAACTAACAAATAGGTATAATTGCTTCATCATGACTCCTTTCTTGTTAATCTCCACCTATTAATTTCTGGTCTCCACCTAGAAATTTACATTGCTTAAAAAATGTTTTTTCTATACTTTTTTTCAATTTTAGCAGTTTTCTATTTCATTATGATAAAATGAGAAAGCCATGCAATGGCCTACAAGGCTTTGAATGGGGAAAACTTTATCTTCTTTCTCAATTTATTATTATTTTTCACTGGTCATGTAACTTATGTCTAGCATCTTCCCTTGAAATTTTTGTATTACTCCTTACCTCAAGTACTATGCACAGAAGATACCTTCCAGTGGAATATTCTTCCCCTCTAACTCTTTGTTGCTTACTTTCTCTTGACCATCTCTTCAGATATTATATTAAACCCTGGCTTTAATTTATTTCACTGTTATTTTCTTATACATTACATTTGATTGATGATCTTTTTTGTTCTCCAACTAGAATATAAGCTCGCTTAGAACAACACAATGGAGTATTTTATTCTATTTTTGTCTATAAAATGTCTAACATTTCCTAGCATAAAGCAGTGGTTAAATATATATTTTTAATGGATGAAAAATATTAGTCAAGGTAAATTTTCTTAGATCTCATCAAAGTAAATAAGATTCTTCTTTTAGCGTTTTATATAGCATCAATGGGGCTAGTGTGGATGTGCAGTAGAGTCCTGGCTGCTCTGTTTTTGCTAATTCACCTGGAAAAGCAGAGCAAGGTGGCACAAGTGCTTGAGCCTTTGCCATCCTCACAGGAAACCAGATAGAGTTATGGGGTCCTGGCTTCAGCCTGGCTCAGCCCTGGCCATTGCCGTCATTTGAAGCTTGAGTCAGCAGGTGAAGATGCCTCTCTCTCTCTATCTCCACCCCTCTTCCTATTCTTCCAAATAAATAATAAATAATAATAAATATTTATTCTTTTTATTCTCTTTATTCTTCCAAATAAATAACAATAAATCTTTAAAAATCAATGTATATTGCATCTTGACTTTCACTAACTTTAATACTCCTGATTATTAAAAACGAAAATGGATGGCAAAGATGTATTTAGGTAGATTGACTACTGCTCCAAGAGTTAAATGACCCAGGCTATGATCAAGAGGGCTGTACTGTTCCTGCAGCATAACTAGATTTTAGACATTTCTTCTTGAATACAGAGCCTTTATCTCCATTTCCTTAGAGCATTTACTTTCAAAAATTCATAATCTCAAATTCTTTCTTCACCACCTGAAGTGAAATCTCCCAGTTTCTGAAAATTCTTTCTCATTAAATATTTATTTATTTGAAAGGCAGAGTTACATATATAGAGAGAGACAGAGATGAGACAGAGAGAGAGAGAGAGGCAGAGAGAGAGAGAGAGAGAGAGAAAGAGAGAGAGGAGATTCCTTACACTGGTTCATTTCTCAAATGGACACAATGGCCATCACCCACCAGGAACTTTATCCAGTTCTCCCACACGGTGGCAGGGTCAGCTTGGCATCCTCTGCTGCCTTCCATTAGCAGGTAACTGGATCAGAAGTGGAGCAGCTGGAACAAGAACCAGTGTCCATATGAGATGCAGGCAGCAGCCTAACCTGTCATGCCACAATGTCTGGCAATTCTGAAGACCCAGGAAATATTTTTCTGAAGATATTTTGAATGATATGCCTTCAAAATGTCATCAAGAAAGATAGTCCCCTTACCTCCTAGTTTCTGTTGGAATGATTCTATAGGCATTAATCAGTAAATATAGGGGCCAGCACTGTGGTGCATTGGGTTAAGCCACTGTGTGCAATGCTGGCATAACATATGTGTACTGGTTTGAGTCCCATCTGCTCCAGTTTTAATCAATTTCCTTATTAATGTGCCTTGGAAAGCAGCAGAAGATGGCCCAAATACTTGGACCTCTGCACTTAATGTGGGAGACCAAGATGAAGCTCCTGGCTCTTGGCTTTGGCCTGGGCCAGCCCTGGCCATTGTGGACATTTGAGGAGTGAACCAGCAGATGAGAAATCTCTCTCTCTCTCTCTCTCTCTCTCTCTCTCTCTCTCTCTCTCTCTCATCTCTCCCTCTCTCTATCGTTGTGCTTTTTTAAATTTTTACTTATTTATTTACCCATAAACCTTTAATTTAAGGCATACAAACTTCATGCATTTCATAACAAATTTAGGAACATAGTGATTCTTCCCACATTACCTGCCCTTCCACCTGCAACCCCTCCTTTCCTCAGCCTCCCTCTCCTTTTCAACTAAATAACATAAATTTTTTTTTACACAAATAAACAAATGGAGGCTGGCACTGTGGCATAGAGGGCCTGCAATGCCGGGACCTCATATGGGCACTAGTTCAAGTTCCGGCTGCTCTACTTCAGATCCAGCTTTCTGCTATGGCCTGGGAAAGCAGTAGAAGATGGTCCAATTCCTTGGGCCCTGCACCTGCGTAGGATACCCGGAAGAAGCTCCTGGCTCCTGGCTTAGGATCCGCACAGCTCGGCCACTGTGACCAATTGGAGAGTGAACCAAAAGATGGAAGACTTCTCTCTTTCTCTGCCTCTCCTTCTCTGTGTGTAATTCTGACTTTCAAATAAAGAAATCTTTAAAAAATTAACAAATGTATATGACCTAAACATATTGACAAATTTCTGCTTTAATGTCTACTAGTACTTTTCCACTAGCTCACCAAAGCACTTAAAAACTCTTCTGCCTTTTGTATCAGTGAGTTGAGTCAGTTTCTGTCTCCTATTGCAAGTCTTTAATAAAATCTTTCTTATCTGTTAATCTTTATATTCCAGAAAATCATTTCATATTCTCAGATTCACTGTCTGCATCACTCAAAAAATACTTTCTACCTTTTATTAAATGCTAGAAATTAAAGGAAATATAGTGAACAAGGCAGATAAGTTATGTTTACTGTGGAAATTACATTTAGGAAAGGATCCTGAATAATTCAACTAAACAACAAAATTAATATAAAATGTGCTAAGAAAGCTGACATCAATAAACAGAATATGGTCATGATGAATGTTTTTAGAAGATTCTGTTTTTGATAGGTGTAACAAGAAATTTTATTCCAATGTGTCATTATTTGGAGTAAATTTGAAGAAGTGATGGGTACTCCGTGGTGAGAAGGTTTTAGGCAAGAAGATCTAAAGAGTTCCATGTGGATGGAGGATAAATATGGCCCAAATTCTGTAACCCTAAACACAATGAGAGATGAGCTCTTTGTCCTTACCCTGCATTTTGGCCATTCTGTCAATACTTTGACCATCAGAACATGGCAGAAATGATTCTTACCAGTGTATAAAGCAGATCTAGAAAACAAGATTTCACTTCCTTTCTCTTTAGGTACTTTCTCTTGAAGTCCTGAGCAGCCACGTTTGAAAACAAAATCAGACAACCTAGCAGGAGAGACAGGTGGTGGGGCTCTTAGATCACATGAAGACAAAGAGGAGTCCATGTGAATCTAGCCATCCAGCCCTCCATGTCAAGACACTAAACATTTGAGCAAATACATACAGATCCTCTAATCTGAAATGAACACCAGATGAAAGTTACCAATTGGCTCTAATGGATATTGTATGAAACAAAATAATCACCGTATTGAATCCTTATAAAATAATAGCAGAAAAATTCAAATATATAATATACTTTGGTGATGATTTATAACTCATGAAACTAGAATTCACTGGAATTATATTATTGTATTCAAAATCCGAGATTGAATATTGAGCATGATAGGAAAGTGGACTAAGAGATACTGGAAATTTAGGCCAAGAATAAATAATGTTTTTCTTGAGATGATGGTAGAAAATTTGGATTTTAATAGCAGTGGAACAGTATTGATGAGATTTTAAAATGAGAGTGACATAAAATGCTTTTACCTTTTAAAAGCATCCCTCAGATTGGGAAAATTGACGTATTTCAGAATGGCAAGTCTGATTTTAGAAAGGGAAGACCAGTAAATATACCTATGTAATAGTTCAAGAAGATGTTTGATATATATTTGATTTGATGTGATATATGATTACATAAGTAGAGCTATACTAGAATGATATAAAATGCTTTTATGGTGTGATTATGTCAGTAGAGATATACTAGACATATTTGAAATCTATTTTGGAATAGAATTGACAAAAGATTTATAAGATGAGCCCCTTTGTTTTTGCCATTGGGTTGCAACGTGGGTCGTTTATTAGCCACCTCTCTTGCAGTAGGGCAAGAGAAGTAAACAGAATCCCAGGACATAGATTAATGGACATGCTTTAATGGAGAAATTTATGCAGCCAGTATCTATGCAAGATGATAACATGCAATTACCAGTTAACACATAGATAGCAGTCCTGGAGCCAGAGCATAAGCACAAAATGGATCTGCTTTCCGCTGAATGCATCTCACAACTCCTGTGCCTTTTCCTTGTTAGCAGAGGTTAGCCTTTTTTAAAAAAATGAACACATAAACTCTTTGGATGACACACAGCCCACATTGACTGCCAGCTTTTCACAGGTGTTTGGAAACACCAGCTGTCCAGCACATGTTTACCATGGGAGCTATTGAAAATGACAATCCTTCTGTTTAGGGAAGGCGCTGAAGTCAATCCCTGCTTGGAAAAGGAGAAACTTTCATTACCACGGAGGTCATTATCCAAGATTTGCAGAGTGAATTCGTAGGGTGATTTTCAGTAATTCTGTTCCCCATATCAAAGAAAAGCTTTCTGATAAAATAGATTGATATTTGGGGAATGAAAAGAGAGAAATCAAGGATAAATTTCAGGTTTTTGACTTGAGAACTGAGAAAATTACAGTCATATATACTAATATGAAAAACTGAGCGATGGCATATTTTGAGTTTAAAAAGTGAAAGGATGTCATTGTGGTATACCAGGTTAAGTGACTGCCTGAAACATTGACAGCCTATATAGAAGTGACAGTTTGAGTCTCAGATGCTACACGTAGGATACGGCTCCCTACTTAAGTGCTTGCAAAAATAGTGGATGATGACCTAAGTGCTGGGGCTCCTGCCACTCACATGGGAGGCTTGCAAGCAGTTGCTGGCTGCTGGATTCAACTCTCGCATTTGTGGCCATTTGGGAAGTGAACCAGAGAATAGAAAATCTCTTTCTCTCTTTTTTCTTTCTGTCACTTTGCCTTTCAAATAAATAAATAAATATCCTTTTCAACAACTGAAAACTTATTTTGCACATGACAAACAATATTGCAAATATTGTTAGTGGATGCTTGGGTATTTGAATCTGGAGCTCATAAGAGAGATGAGACAAGGAGACATGCATTTTGAAGTAATCAGCATATAGATGGAATTTAAGGTCATACGAACATGTATACCTCCAGATTAAAATGAACAAAACCTAGAAGAGTGGGATTCTGATTCTAACGGCACTCTATACTTGCAAAAATTGCAGAAATTCAGACAACACATGACCCTAGAGACGAAATGGCCGCTGAAGTAAGTGGAATCAGGAAGTAGCCTTTAGATATCCCTAAAGTCAAGTGAAGCATGCAACTCACAAAAGACAGGAAGAAACACATGTGGTAAATGCTGGTGAAAGATCAAATAAGGAGACAATCGATGAGTGACCACTAGAATTCATGACCTGGGAATCTTTATTTAATTTGACAAGAGCAACTTCAGTGTAAGGGACAAGTGTCTTTTTCAGGGATGAACTTAGGCGAGAATGAAAAGAGAGGTATTAGAGACAAAACACAGTACACAATTCTTTTAAAGTGTTTGCTATAAAAGGAAGAAGAGCAATACTATTCCAGCTGGCATATTTGCTTGTTTGTATAAAAATGTAAATGTATTTACATGCTCACTCAGAAAACTTCAGATGCAGGAGTGTGTTTTAAAATGGTATTGCCTCTAAATCTAGAAAAATTTAGGTTATATTCACATTTTGTAGAGCTTTCCAATATCTCTTAAAGTAATTCAGTTTTAATAAGAAGCAAGTTATAATATCTATCTGTCTCTCATCTATAATTTATCACACATGAACAATAATAGAGATGAAAGCTTAATTTTAAAATATGTTGTATTAAAGGATGACAGAGCATCATGAGAGATAGAATAAACATGTATAACCTAGAATTCAGTGAATATTAATATTCCCATGTAGATACTTCCCAGGTCAAAAAATATAAGAAATAATGCCATCCAAAAGCCTTTGTTGTATCTCCTCCCATATACTAAACTCTTTGTCCTTGTCAGTTAAATATTATTTTGAATTATTTAACACAAAGAATAAGTTTGGGATACTTTTCAACTTTTCAACAAACATGGAGCATTTAAACATTGCTTCATCTCCAAAGTGCTTCTCAGAGTAAGGTCCCTGTACCAGCAGCATTTACATCTCACCCACAAACTAGTAAGCAATGGAAATCTTCAGACTCCATCCTAGACCTCCTCAATTATAAACTCCGGGGATAAGGACCATCAATTTAAATTTTAACAAGCCCTTCAAATGATTCTAATGCACAATAGAGATTGAAAACCATTGATCTAGACTGGCACAGATGCCTTTCCTCTGCTAGATTAATTTTTAATTTATGCACATTTTACACATCTGTATGCATGTTTTGATTTCAGCTATAAATATTTCAGCATGACACCCAACACAATTAATACCACTTGTAATTGTGAATATCAGAAAATTTCCAATCAGTGTTCAGATTATTTCACATATTTTATGTTTAGTTGCTTGAGCCAGAATGCAGATAAGCTCATGGCTTTAAAATCAGTTGAACATGGTTAGCACACGTATTTAGCTTATGGTCTCTGCATTTTGTAATGGTCTCTCATCTCTCTTTCCTCTCTCTATCTCTGTTGCTATTGTGATTTCTATAACTTGATTACCTCTTTCGTTATCAATACTAGACTCCTCTTCCTTTTACACACACACACACATAGACACACACATGCACATTCTTATTTTTCACAATGGAATTATTAAGTAAAATTCATCATTTTCAAAATCTGGATTTTGTTTACTAGATTACCATGAGTGCATGTGTGTGTATGTGTGTGTGCACACACATGCTCACACAAACATATAATGTGTTCTCCTGACTTTACTATTATTAGATTAGCTTTTCTGATAACTGGAATAATTTGAAAACTTTAAAAAATTAGTTTATTTACCTAAAATGAGGCAGAATGACAGAGAAATAGATAGGGAGAAACACACACACAGATCTCTGAGCCACAGATTAGCACCCCACATTGCACCAATGGCCAGTGCTGGGCTAGGAAATTTATCCAGGTCTCTCACAAGTGGGGCAGGGCCCAAGTAGGTAGGCCATCATCTGCTGCTTTCCTAGATGAGTTACCAAGGAGCTGGATTGAAAGTAAACAGCCTGGAATTGAACTGGCACTCTGATACGGGATGCAAGTGTAGCAAACAGTTTTAATTGTGGTGACCCCTGGAAACTTTTTCTTTGTGTCATGTTGATGTTGCTGTTTAATAGAAAGGGAGTGATCAAAGATATAAGTTTTCAGAGGTGATAGCAAAAAGATTGTGGGATATAGGCGGGGTTGGATGAGAATACAGGCAAGCTGAGAATTTGTGAAACGCACAGGAGTGCAGTAACTAGTCTACATTTTGAGCAGATGATAGGAAAAATGGCAAAAGGAGATAACTGAGGAGTATGATAAGAAGAAAATAATTTTGGCAACTGTAGATCAAAGAAAAAGGAGGTGATTCAGTCAAAGATAAATCCAGTGTTTAATCCTGGAAGTCTGAGATTGTGGTACCATTCACAAAATATTATTTAGCTTAATGTTGGAAGAGGAGCATATTTTTAAAGTACAGTGTTGCCTTTAATTTACAGAAGATGCATTTAGGAAACCAGTTTAGATGATCCATAGAAAACTGCAAATGCCCTAGATAGACCCTGCTGTGTTTTCCTCTTCTGTATTTTCATGGTAAGACTTTTACTCTGTATAACTCGTCACTGCCATATCCTACTTAGGTAAAAATAAAAATAAATAAATAAATAAAATATTCTTGTGCTTTCTGTTGTCCCAGCAAGAATAACCTTTCTTTTAATGCTTCATTACCTTTAAATTATTGATTGTTTTTATCATATGGCCCTTTTCTTACATTTTTTTGTCTCTTATATTTTGTTCATGAGATAAAAAAAATCTAAGTTTCTGTCACATTTGCTTAATTTAGTAAACTTAGAGTGTTGCCTTTACTGGATACCTTGCCCTTGGACTCTGCTTCAGGATGAATTCTCCATATTTTACCCATAGGGGTTTCTGCTCCCTGCCTTGTCTTCCCTCTTTCACATACTGGCATAGTCTAAGACTTTTTTTTTTCTGTTTGTTTTGTTTTGATTTGGTTTCTCAGAGAGTAAGTGTATGTCAGTGATCTCAGACACATTTCATTGCTTATCATCTCCTTTTTCTGAGTGATGTGAAACTAGATGCTTACATTGCAGGATTAGTTTGGGTAATAACCAAGGTAACACATGCTAACACCTTACCATATGAGTTGGCACAAAAGAGAATATATAAAAGAGGATTAAGTAAGCGCCATGGACTGTTTCTCGGTGAGCTGTGAGCTCTTGGCATAGAGTAAAGGTTGCAGGGGTAGATTCCTCACCCTTCTCCCACCTCTGCTCCAGGACTTCTACAAGTCACTTATGCAAAAGCAGTATTTCATGGGGGATTACAGGCCATATTCTCTGGCACTATCTCCTGATCAAGGCTTGCTCCCTCTTGTTCCACAGCAAAACTGTATGTTTAAGCCAAATTATAAAAAAACAGTAAAAATTATATTCATATCAAAGGAACAAAGGTACTCCTTAATATGCTAGTCATCTGAAGTGTGGCTAATTAAAATAGGGAATCTAAAATATGGTAATTGAAGAAAATATATTTTAAAATAACTTTTAAAAATGAGTATTGCTGTAGATGCTTCATTCTGATTTGTAACTAATATACTGAAAATTCTAATAATCTCTTATTGAATTCCAGAAACAAGAACATAAAAATGGCAACCCAAATTGTTTTTTTTTGCCTATAATTCAGGAACCTTGTTCACAGAAAACAATTAGCCCATGAGCATTGTAGGCTACAGGAAAATATATGTATGAGTTGGTTTTAACTGTTGGAAACAATAAAAGAATCTCTTCCTTTCCTGTCTCCAGCCTTCTCTTCCTTGTTCCTTTAATCCCTGACTACCATTCTGTGTTTCTTTATGAAATTGAAGAAAAAATGATTGAGGAGAAAAATTCAAGTACCAAGATTTTAATGACATATTTCTTCTCTTTATAAAGCTGCTATTTGTCACAGTTCATGGCAAACCGACAATATTTAAAATTTCAGTAAACTTAAACATAAAATTACAGGCATTGGGTGAAAATTGTTTTCATTTTACAAGTAGTACCCTTGAAGTCTGAAATAAGTCTCTCATTTTGTTCATTGACATGGATGCTTTACCAATGTTCATCAGAAAAATAATATATTAGTAGCTATGGCATCAATATGTATGAAAGTAGCATTAAAAATTGAACACATAAAAAACCAGTAAGTCCAATATTTGGATAAATATGCCTATACAGAAAGATAAAGAAGAAGTTGCCTTTGTGTTTAAGCTGAAAATTATGCTGATATACTGCAAGTACTATCTCAATAGGGGCACATCATTAATTCTTATGCAGTTTATTAAATGCTAAAAATGGAACTCTTCTTTTGATAGAGATTTTGACACAGTCATCTCATTTTTAATATTTCTTCATGGAATAAAAGTTTCAGCAAACCATAAATTTTAGTGATATTTTTCACTTTCAAAATAGCAGTTAGAAAACAACTTAAAATGGTGATGATTATTAATCTATCACAAGTTTTGCACATAGTGAACTTGCTTTTCTTCAGTTCATGGC
Organism: Lepus europaeus; assembly: GCF_033115175.1. Taxonomy (NCBI): domain Eukaryota; kingdom Metazoa; phylum Chordata; class Mammalia; order Lagomorpha; family Leporidae; genus Lepus; species Lepus europaeus. The sequence continues at coordinate 78,691,510 of NC_084839.1, read as the reverse complement.
TGAGGTGAGCAGTGTTTGGTTAACTTTCCCAAATGAAAATTCTTAAAATCTTTAGATAAGGCAATTGTTTTATAGGAGCAATTGAATTTGTGATGCTGAAATATGTAAGTCTCTAGTATGACAATGGAGAAGATTTAGTGGTGGAGGAGGGTGCTTGGGTTATGCTGTTGGAGGTATTTTCAAATCATACAACACTGCTAACTTCCCACTGTATCTATAAAAATCCTTAAGAATACATCAGGCAGAAATTCAGAGCACTAAAACTGTCAGCAGCTAATTTATTTTGGTTGTGTTTCCATTTTCCTTGTCAACTGGACTTCATCTATGCAAGGTCTCTGCTTTCAGTTAAAACTTTCTGTTCAAAGGTAATATTTATGAATATTGCAAGAATAGTGGCATTTTGGTGGTAACTATTCTCAGGGACAGAAATTCAATCAGTAGTTTCCAAAAATGACAGAAATTAAGATACACAGTTTCTTTTTTTTTTTCTTTCTTTTCTTTTCTTTCTTTCTTTTTCTTTTCTTTTTTTTTCTTTTTTTTTTGACATGCAGAGTTAGACAGTGAGAGAGAGAGACACAAAGGTCTTCCTTTTCCATTGATTCACCCCCAAATGGCTGCCACAGCCGGGCCTATGCAGTGCGCCAACCCGAAGCCAGGAGCCAAGTGCTTATCCTGGTCTCCTATGGGGTGCAGGGCACAACCCCCTGGGCCATCCTCCACTGCCTTCCCGGGCCACAGCAGAGAGCTGGACTGGAAGAGGAGCAACAGGGACAGAATCCAGTGCCCCAACCAGGACTAGCACCCGGTGTGTGCCAGAGCCACAGGCGGAGGATTAGCCTAGTGAGCCGCGGCGCCGGCTAATACACAGTTTCTTGAACTAGTGCCTTAAATTGTGTTACTGGAAGCAGAACACAAGAGGGAGAGTAATTTATGTACATGTGATGTTTGTGAGAAAAAAAAAAAATTAAGATTACCAAGAAAGGCAATCCTAAAGAGTAAGAGAAGAGCAGGTTAGGAAGACAAACGAGCTACAAAAGCCTGTGGTATGAGGCCAAGTCAAACTTCGATCTGATCATGACGGGAGCTCTGGGGAATAGATTTTGCCACTAAATCATTCCTATACAGGGGACAGGGTGCTGATAAGCTACTTCAACTTTGTCCAGTCATTGACCTTCAGGAGCTGGGCTGCTTGCCTTCCAGATGTCACCACAGATGATGGCTTCAATCAGCTTGAATGCAATATTTTGTATATGACTGTGTGTGTGTGAGCAATTAGACAAAATACGGATAATAGTTAGAGAATAGACATAACCAAACTGACAAAAAAATTCCAGAAAATCCAAGACAGGCACAACAAAAAAATTGTTGACCTTTAACAAAAAATTAAAAAAAAAAATAGAGCAATGAAAAAACTAAAAACAAGAAGATAGCCCTCATTTTAAGTTTTTTTATGAGTTCATTTTGTTTTATTCCTGTCTGAGATCATCTCCAATTGGTCTTAACATATACTATCATTTTATATATTTGCTTTGTGAGTACATTTTTATGTTTTCTTGACAAATAAGCTCACTGTTTGCACCTACATGAGCATTGAGCAAAACTCAGCAGCACTAAATTGATATTGATCACTGCAAAATTACAAAGCATTTAGTAAGCAGATGTTTTGTTTACATTTATCAAAGAAAGAGACAAACAGATTCCAATGAAGGTCACTCGTTTTTTGTCAATAGAAAAACCCGTTTACTTATTTCCAACTTTTTCTAGAAACACCAATTCATTGTAAATATTTCATTAAATTCTGTAAACAGAATTTAGCACAGTAGCTAAATCACTGCTTGAGGCACCCATATTCCATTTTAGAGTACCTGGATTTGAGTTTCAGGCCTGCTCCTAATTCCTGATTCCGGCTTCCTGATAATGTGCACTTGGGAGGCAGCAGGTAATGACCCAAATAGTTGGGTACTTGCCCCTAACATGGGAAAATTGGATTGAGTCCTGCACTCTTGATTTTGGCTTGGCACAGCCTTGGCTTTTGCAGGTGTTTGGGGAGTGTCAGAGACTGGAGATCTCTGTCTTTCTGCCTCTTCAAGTTAAATGAAAGGAAAAAGTACATAACATCCCATATACTATTTTTTAAGATTCATTTTATTTATTTGAAAGGCAGGTTTATATAGAGGTAGAGAAAGAAGAGAGAGGTGTTCCATCTGCTGGTTCACTTCAGAAATAGCTGCAATGGCTGGAGCTGGGCTGATCCGAAGCCAGGAGCCAGGAGCCTCTTCAGGGTCTCCAAGGTGGGTGCAGGGGTCCAAGGACTTAGGCCACCCTCCACTACTCTCCCAGGAGCATTAACAGGGAGCTGGATTGGAAGGGGAGCAGCTGAGGCTCAAACTGGCACCCATATGGCATGCTGGCCCTGCAAGGCTTTAACCTGCTGCACCACAGCACTGGCCCCTCCATAGATTATTCAATCTGGTAAATACAACAGGTGTCTAGTACCAGAAAAAATTTTCTCTATTACTATTTTATGGCTATTTTATAGATTTTCCTTCATCCTTCATACTGTAATATGACATGTTCTCTTATCCTCATTTCGAATTTTTTTTTTTCCTCTTTGCCAGATTTGTTGGGGAGAGGTGCAAGTGAAAAAAAAAAAAATTCTCTCCTGTTTGTGTCCACAGATTAGGAATGGACACTTACTTAGTCTAGAGGCCACAAGCTTTGGCCAGCATTATCACTGGTATTGTTTCTGACACAGTGATTCAAAAGTCACTTCCTAAAAAGCACAGATAATGCGGTTTCTGACCACCAACCAGATGGACAGACATGTGGGTTCTCAATTATTGAAGTGGTCTCAATCAGTAGTTCTCAATAGGGAGCCAATTTTGCTTTACAGGACATTTGGCAAGGTCTGGAGACATTTTTAATTATCTGGGGAGGAAGTGCTACTGGCGCTAGTGAGATGCTGTGAACGGTGGTAAACTTCCTGGAGCTCACATACAGCACCTGTGAAAAACAATTACCTACCTGCCCAAAATGTTAACAGTGAAAATGTTCAGAAACCCTGGTCTAGACTAAATCTGCACGACCATCTATTAACATTGACATAAAATTGATTTCTGTCTAGGTAGAATTTTGTACTTTGGAGTTTGTTGCTAACTACAAAATATATATCTTTCTCGCTTTTTCATTCCCTGCACAGTCAAGTCAGTCCACCCAAAATCAACATGTGTGATACGAAATATATACATTAATGTTCAAAATGCCCACATTCCTTGCCTCCATTTTTTTCAACAAATTTTTTTCTTTAATATTAGGCTGACAGGCTCCACCTTTTTGTATTAGCTGATCTCAATGGTGTAGTTTATCCTTCCCTCCTCCTTGCTGTCCGTATCTGAGTCCATGTCTGTCTTTATACAAGTATGTTACTACTTTCGAGATTTATAGTTATTCTTTACTTCTTGTTGTTGGCTTTATGCTTCTCATCTCTGAACTTCATTCAGTGTCTGGCTTTTCCCCTTGAACTTCTACCATGCAATATGTAGGATTATTAGTTCAATAATTTCAATTATACTCTTGATTTACTGAACAGAAACTACTTAAGCTGAATGCACGGTAGAATGCATCGTTTTTAGGCTAACATAACTGCATTAATCTTGGAGTTAGATTTTATCATCTTTAAATTCATGCTCTAGTTAATTTTCTTTGACATTCTAAACCCAAACATATTTCTAGAAGTTGAATATACTAACAAACAACATATTTTTAGGCCCTATGACTAAAGGATACGAGGTTCTTTTTCTTTAGTTCTTTGAGAAATGAAGCAATTGTGTGTTCAGCAACGGCAGAGTGATCTGGAAATTGGTTCTCAAGGTGGTCCTGTGAATCTGTAGTCATTTCTGAATGAGTGTCATTCTTAAATAGAGTGGTTTCTGGTGATTTATTTGCATAAATATCTGTCCCCCTGTACTCTGTGGAAAGAAGATGAGAAACGAGTGCTTTTCCATGGGCTTTTTTTTTTTTTTTTTTTTTTTTTTTTTTGACAGGCAGACTGGATAGTGAGAGAGAGAGACAGAGAGAAAGGTCTTCCTTTTTGCCATTGGTTCACCCTCCAATGGCCGCTGCAGCCGGCTCATCGCGCTGATCCGAAGGCAGGAGCCAGGTGCTTCTCCTGGTCTCCCATGCGGGTGCAGGGCCCAAGCACTTGGGCCATCCTCCACTGCACTCCTGGGCCACAGCAGATAGCTGGACTGGAAGAGGGGCAACCGGGACAGAATCCGGCACCCCAACTGGGACTAGAATCCGGTGCGCCGGTGCCGCAAGGTGGAGGATTGGCCTGTTAAGCCACGGCGCCAGCCGCCATGGGCTTTTTTAAAACTCTCCTTCCCACTGCTTTTTTCTTTGATTTCAAGCCTCCTGAATAGTAATAATGGCAGGAAGCTCAAAGTTAGGCAGCTGACAGAAGCCCTGAGTAAACTAGTCAGAGCACCAACCAGGTGTTTGTTTTTTGTCACCATACATCCCATAATTTCATCCATGACTCAATACCAATGAAAAAAATAAGTACTACTAATAATAGCTAACTAGAAATACACTTATTCCATTTATTTCCTACATGGTCCTCAACAGTGTAAGTGGGAGGAACAAGTGATTAGCAGTAATAAGACGCTCCCAGGCCAGGGGCTCACACACAGAGTTCCTTGGAAGCAGATGAGAAAAATAATTACTGTTCCCCCAATCCCAAAAAAGACATAATTGCAGATAAGAGCAAAAAATAATTGTGAAGGGTATCTGTGAAATATCTTGGAATATTTTTTAAAATATTGTTTGTTGTTTATACATTTGAAAAATTGACTTAAGAATAAACTTGTATGTACAAAAAAAAGTTGCAAAATATAACACAAAGGATTTAGTGTATCTTACAACCAATTGTTAACATAGTATAATGATAAAATATTTATCACTACTAATGAACCAAGATTGATACACTAACTGAAGTCTGGTTATGGATTTATTAGCATTTGTTTTCCCCAAACTCATACAAAAGTTTAAACTCTAGTGTATTAATACTAATGGTTGATAGATTCAGAGTGGATATTTTATCTAATTGTGGTGGCTAGGAGGTGGTGCTGGTGGTAGTGTTTGGGTAACTGGGGGCACGCCCTCAGAACGTGGTTCTCCAGAGAGTGTTGGTGCTTATTTGAGTTCAAATTCTGCCTAACTGTTCTCTCTGCTTTCTGGCTCACCATGTGATTGATCCTCTGCACCTGTCATGACCAGCCTCCACCAGACATCACACTATGAGGCCACGTGATCCTGAACTGTAACCACCAAACTGTGAGTTGCAATACACCTTATCTTTCCCAGGCAACTCCTCTCATGAATTTCAGTGAAAGCAATGAAAGCAAATTAATATAAGCTTGTACTTGATTACCATATTTTTCCCATATTGTATTTTCTCTGCTTCAAGATTCTATCCATCAGATCACATTACATTAAAATATCATATTTATGGGCACTGAGAGACTTATTTAACTCAGTTCTACTTCTGATTCAACATGTCTGGCTTCCTTTTTTCTTTTTTCTTTTTCTTTTTTTTGACAGGCAGAGTTAGACAGTGAGAGAGAGAGAGCGAAAGGTCTTCCTTCTGTTGGTTCACCCCCCAAATGGCTGCTAAGGCCAGCGCGCTGTGCAGATCCAAAGCCAGGAGCCAGGTGCTTCCTCCTGGTCTCCTATCAGGGCCCAAGTACTTGGGCCATCCTCCACTGAGGATTTATGTTAATCAATCCAGGAGTTGAACTAGGTTTAAACTTTTTTGTATCTATAGGTATCAGAAATTTCAAATTCTTCTACCATTCTGTTTGTCATCCCTCCTCTTGGTTGATGGCATCCCTAAATACCACTCTGAGTGAGTGCATCTTATGGTACTTTGGCTAAAATCTACAGCTATTTTTCTGGAGCTCCATTGGTGCAGAAATAGGTTATTTGGGAAGGATTGCCTTCTCTAATCTTCTAAGTATCAGTCCAGTCATGTCCCTTGATCACTGGAATGCATTCTTAGAAATCACCCTTAGATGACTTCATCATGGTGTGAATATTGTAAAATATGCTTATACAGACTAAATTAGTCATCTATGCACAGGCAACATCTGAAATCTTTACTTGGTTCTATCATCTTTGCATTTTGTCCCACACATGTGGAATTCAGAAATTAACCATTTTTTTTTATATAATTTATGGGTAAATTTGTATCTTCCCCTTTCTGAATATCTTCTATCTGGGATTTCTGCTTAAGTTTCCAGTATCAGCAGGATCACCTCAAATTATTTTCATTAAATTTTCATCCCGCAATGTCATTTCTTTTAGCTAAGTCTGATCCATTTTTACACTGGCAGTTATCTATTCTCAGGTGAAAATTCCCCCAAATGGAAAAATTAACCTGTGTTGTTCTCTTTGTAGTCTGCTACTCTCGTGGTTATGCCTCTTAATCATAGCATTTTAGTATCTTATTATTCCTTTTTTGCATTGCTATTTCTCAGTTTATTTCTTTTCTATGTTGCAGATTTTATTTTATACATTAATAAAATTAAAATATTAATATTTTATTACAGAAAATTGAAACATTTTTGTCAGTTTTGTGCACAGGGCTAATAAGTTTATCCATTTTTACTTTGTTTTCATCACATATATGTAGTTTGTATTATATGTGTGTGAAGGACATATTAAAATTCATCATCATTTTCTCTTATACTGTCTGCTATTTATTTATTTAAATATTCATTGTAAGACTAGCTTCCATTTTCAGAGGTAGAGAATATCTTTCTTAGTTTTCTTTTACTTCGTTTTGAGCATATTTGTAGCTCTTGTCTTGATATAACTAACTTTGCATTTAGCATTGCAAAAATCAACATGATTTATTTTTGTCATTAAGCATTACTTAGCATTATTTTGCAAATGATGTCTTAGTGCAATCATAATAACTCATGAAGATAACAGATATTTATTGTCTGTAATCCCTAAGTGCAAATTTAAACATTTTTGTTATAATTCCCACAGAATTTTTTCTATGAATATATAAGAGTAATTTATTTTTATGAAAAGTCATGCTACGCACAGTGTTTTCTAAACTGCTTCCATCAACCAGGAATATATTCAAAGATTTTTATGTCTATAAATACTGATACAAATGTATTTATATATATGATATATTTATATAAATAGAAAACATAAATATTGACATTTTTCTCATATCAGACATTGTGGCATAGTCGTTAAGCTGCTGCTTAGGATGCCTGCAAACCTTACTGTAGTGCTGAGGTTCAGGGCCTGCCTTTGCCTCTGGTCCAGCTTCCTGGCAATGTACATCATTGGTGTCACTAGGCAATGGCTCAAGTGCATGGGTCCCTGCCACCCATGCAGGGGACCTAGGTAGAGTTTCTGGCTCCTGACTTCTGGCCTGGTGTAGCCCTGGCTGCTGTGGGCATTTTTGGGAGGGAGCCAGCAGATGGAGACCTCTGTCTCTTTCTTTCTGTCATTCTGCTTTTCAAATTTAAAAAGAAACAAAAGTGTGGCTGGCATTGGGGCATAGCAGATAAAGCTGCTGCCTGCAAGTACAGCATTCCATATGGGTGCTGGTTCCTTTCTTATCTTGGCTTCTTTACCTATCCAGCTCCCTGTTACTAACCTGAGAAGAGCAGTAGAAGATGGTGTCAATGTTTGGGGCCTTCGTACCCGTGTAGGATACCTGGATTAAGTTCCTGGCTCCTAGCCTTTACCTGGCCCAGCCCAAACCCATGTGGTCATCTGGGGGGTGAACCAGCTGATAGAAGATTTCTCTCTCTTTTTCTCCCTTTCTCTCTATAACTATGGCTTTCAAAATAAATAATAAGTCTTCTTTTAAAAAAGTTAATTTGAGTGAGTATCCTTGTATATGATTTGTACAAAGGATAATGTTAGCTATTTCAGATACATTTGTGGAGTGATATCTTTGATTTAAAGGATATAACTACTTTTAAAATTAAGTTTAACAGGCTATTTTGTGGCTTTATTATGTTGACAATAAACTGTTTTAAATTAGTAATAATTTATTTTTCTGTTAAAAATATAAGAACATACACACCTCAGTATTTTACATTTTATAGGAACAGAGACAGAGAGAGGGTGAGGACTTCCATCCACTGGTTCACTCCCCAGATAACCACAACAGCCAGAACTGTAGCTGATCCAAAGCCAGGACTCAGGAGCTTCTTCTGAGTTTCAAAGATCTAAGTACTTGGGCCATCTCCCACTGCTTTCCTTGGCTCTTTAGCAGAGAACTGGATTGGTAGTGGAGCAGCCAAGACTTGAACCAGTGACCACATGGGATGCAGACTCCAAGGGGGCAGCCTTACCTACTATTACCACAAAAGTGCCCCTCTCCAGAATTCTTATGGCAGTATCACTGCTTATCTGCAATTTATGCTTTTCTGATGGATTCCTTTTAGGTAAACCACCTAAGAATTAGAATAAAAGTGTTTATTCTCTCTGCCGATCTTGGGCCCCTCATTGTAAGAGCTTGAATAGATAGATAGACTTTTGTTTACCTAATTCTCAGAAGATTATCTTGCTTTAAGTAACTGTCAGCAGTATGAAGTGCCACTGAGGTGTTTTTTTTTTTTTTTTTTTTTTTTTTTTTTTTTTTTTTTGACAGGCAGAGTGGATAGTGAGAGAGAGAGAGAAAGAGGGAAAGGTCTTCCTTTTTGCCATTGGTTCACCCTCCAATGGCCGCTGCAGCCAGTGCATCTCACTGATCCGAAGCCAGGAGCCAGGTGCTTCTCCTGGTCTCCCATGCGGGTGCAGGGCCCAAGCACTTGGGCCATTCTCCACTGCCTTCCCGGGCCATAGCAGAGAGCTGGCCTGGAAGAGGGGCAACCGGGATAGAATCCGGCACCCCGACTGGGACTAGAACCCGGTGTGCCGGCGCCGCAAGGCGGAGGATTAGCCTGTTAAGCCATGGCGCCGGAGGTATTTTATTTGCCACTGTACACTAGGAAATCTATTTGTTCCTATATCTGAAATAGAAGCTGGTGCTAAAAATGTATAGAAAACTTCAATTCAGACTTCCAGATATTTTGCTTTTCTATAGGTCAATTTAATTTTTTAAACTTTAATTTGCTATTTGGAAAAAAAGTTGATGATTTTTTTTTCTATTGCTTTTCTATTTTGGTAATTGTAAATATTCTCCCAGATTTCTTATCAGTGCTTCTGGAATCCATTGTTAACTGAAGATGATATTTGTTTAGGTGTCAGTCAGTTTAATAGAACATTTAATATTGCAAGCAAACAAATGCTTCTTTTGTATCTAAAAGGCAACTGGAGACAACTTAGGTAATTTGTGCACTTGAAATATATTATTGTTGGCTTCCTGTGTATTTTGTAAAGCAATTTTCCATGAAATTGCTGTTACCTTTTAAATGTGAGATCACTTTGTACAACGCTCATTTAAGAGAATTATCCCTTCCATATAAATATCACTCAGGTTAACTATGCAGGTAACAACATATTAACATTTTTCAATGTTTTATGTCTTAGAGGGATAAAGGAATACTTTTCTACAGTGTAAGTAGGATCTGATTATCATTTGATTTAGGGCACATTTCTGGCTGAATTGTTTGTATAATGCTATACTTTTGCTTCAGTGACCTAAGAAAATACAGGTCCTGTTTTACATACTGGCATTAATAGCCAATTGTTAAACCCTCTTGCTAATGGTCAAAAAAAATTATGAGCCAAAGACATTTCAAATGTATTTTCCAATAAAAGTATTCATTAGTTGAAATAAAGAATATGAAATTTTTTTAAGAAATGTATGTATTCCTTTTGTTCATGTGGTATTTGAAAACTTAACTTAGATTCCTAGACACTATGTGCTTATTTACGTTATCCATCTCATGATTTTATTTTTAAAATTTTATATATTGGGGCCGGCACCATGGCTCACTTGACTAATCCTCCACCTGCAGCCCCAGCATCCCATATGGGCGCTGGGTTCTAGTCCCGGTTGCTCCACTTCCAGTCCAGCTCTCTGCTGTGGCCCAGGAGGGCAGTGGAGGATGGCCCAAGCACATGGATGCCTGTACCTTCATGGGAGACCAGGAGGAAGCACCTGGCTCCTGGCTTCAGATCAGCTTAGCTCTGGCGGTAGCAGCCATTTTGGGGGGTGAACCAATGGAAGGAAGACCTTTCTTTCTGTCTCTCTCTCTCACTAACTCTACCTGTCAAAAATTTTATATATTTATTTTTATTTATTTGGAAGAGTGACAGAAGATTCTTCCATATGATAATTCATGCTTCATGTGTCCAAAGCCTAGAGCTAGGAATTGCATACGAGCATCTAAATTTCTTTTGGAGGTTTCAGGGACCCAAGTCACTGGGCCACAATTTGTTGCCTCCAGGATATGTATTAGCAGGAAGCTGTGTCAGAAGCAGAGGTGGGCCTTAATCCCATGCACTGCTATATGGAATGTCAACATACCAGACAGCGATTTAAACTGCCTGATACCTGGTTTTAGGTAGGTTAGTCCTCTGAGTGATCAATAGGCCTGACTTTTCCCCTTGATTTGGGAGTTTCTTCACCACATTTTGCCAGTTTATACTCCTTTATTAGGAGGTATGACAAAGGAACCATGGTATTTAAGGTAGGGGATATCAGAAAAGCTGTTGACTTCACATCTGGAACATCTCTAAAACATCTCCTATGCTTTAGTTTTTCCAATATTTTTCCAGTCTTCTTGAGATCCCTAAGTCTCCTGTCCAGTGACAGACCCATTTTAGGATGCTGAGATATTCTTATATTTAAGATACAATTTTCAGTCTTCTCTGGGAAGACATAATGTTAAATCTTTACCTTCTCTCACTTTCTGAAAGTTTAATGATTAAAATACTTTTGCTCTAGTTAATTTTAAAGGTGAGCTGTTTTACACAAGTTAGAAGTGCCAAGAAGTAGATTGAGCATTCTGGAATAAGATTGAAAATTTGGATTGAAATTGTTTTCTATGATGTAATCATTCCGAAATAAAAATGTCTGAGATATTGGAGGGAAAGAGTATGAGGGTGGTAAGAGAAAATCCAAATAATAATGCAAGTTATGATTCAGGAACAGCAAATTATAGAAAAGACTATATTTGCACTGACATTGTGGCATAGTTGGTAAGCTGCCCACGATGCTGGCATTCCATATGGACACTGCTTTATGTTCCAGCTGCTCTGCTTCCAATCCACCTCTTTGCTGGTAGCCTGGGAAAAGCCCTGCACCCATGTGGGAGACCCAAAAGAAGCTCCTGGTTCCTGACTTTGGACTGGCCCAGCCCTGGCTGTTTTGGTCGTCTGGGGAGTAAATCAGAAGACAGAAGACTTCTTTCTCTCTGCCTCCTCTCTCTCTCTCTCTCTCTCTCTCTCTCTCTCTCTCTCTCTCTCTGTAACTCTTTCTAATAAATAAATAAACCTTTAGGAAAAAAGTACCATATTTATATGCACTATACAAGAATGGTGGAATTGCATATTATGGCATAGATTGACAATTTGAAGTACAACTCCAATGTCAAATTATAGTAGGTCATATTGACCTTGAGTTTGGAGGACAGAATATTTTAGGAGGAGGTTTATGGTTTGGTCAATTGCAACTCATTTTTACTCATCATTATCACTGTTGTCACTATTACATTACCTCTCTGCTTAATACTTTAAAGGCTTGTTTGCAGGGGATGACACTCAGCACTTTACGCTCAGCTTAATACATGTTCAAATATGAGGGAACTTCAAAGAGTTCTTGAGGCTATTATTTATAGCCCCTGTCTATTTTCCAGGTGGATTATGGTCTTTTAACCTTTTAGTGGCTATAAGCTTTTTTTAGTGGGATGTTAAGACTTTGATTATAATGTAAATAAAAATATGTTAGCTCAAAAAATTAAAAAGAAAGAAAAAAAAATGGGCTTGGGACTGGGCAAGTTTGAAGCCAGGAGTCTATAGCTTCATCCAGGTTTCCCACATGGATGGCAGGAGCCCAAGTACTTGGACCATCTTCAGCCTCATTTCCCAGGCCATTAACAGGGAGCTAGATGGTAGTAGAACAGCTAAGACGTGAACTAGCACCTATATGAGATGCCAGCATTGCAGACAGCAGCTTTACCTGCATGCCATAATGCCAGCCCCAAATTTCAAAATATAGTTGCGTCAAAATGTGCTTATCTTTTAATTATATTTTCTGTAAATTTTTTGAAGCAATCTCATACAAATGAGATTTGACATAATGTTCCAAGTTTACACAAAGCTGTGATTTAAACTTGCATGTCTAACTCCTTAACCCATGTTCTAAAATAAACCATCGATGTTATTCACTTACAATTGGCATTTAAATACTTTATCTTTACTTATTAATCCTCACATTTAATTTCTTTTAGTGAATAATGAAATTCTGGGCTTGAAGAAAATTACACATTCTTCATAGGCAGTTCTTTTTTAAAGGGGTTTTTAGTCACTACTGGCATCTAATGGGAAGATGCTCCTATCAATTAACTGTTCATTTGGAAAAGGTGGCTTCTTTGGATACATGTTCTGCCTTTGTGGTGATTTCAATTCCTTCTTCAATCTAGTGCAAACTTCTGTGGACTTCTGCCTGAAATTTTATCTAAAAAAATCATATATTGTTGTATTCTGTTTATTTATTGAGGTATAGAGCAAGGGCATAGCAAGACAGAGCGAGAAAGTGAGAGAGAGCAAAATCCACCTGATTGACACCCAAATGCCCATAGTAGCTGGTTCTGGAACAGGGTAAAGCCAGGGACTGGGAACTCAGTCTCTATAGACCGCGTGAGTGTACTTGAACCATCTCTACTGCCTCCCAGAATGTGCGTTAGTAGGAAGCTGGATGCATGAGCGAAGCTGGGACACCCATCCAGACACTTGTCAGCAGCGACTTTACTGCTATTCCCAGTGCCCACCCCAAATCTGGGGCTTCCTAAGGTGTTTATTATAATAAAAGAACAGTGGGCCTAGGATATGTTGTTCACTGTGAAACAGTGGGAACTCATTGAATTAATTGAATCAGAATAAAAGGAAAAATCTTCTTGAGCCTTGGGCTTGCAGGACATGAGTAATTATTAAATAAGTAAGCAAAAACATTTAGGGAGATCTTGTAATATTAAAAAAATGTTGAAGTATTCTTATAGTGGGGCAAGCATTGTAGCACATCGGGCTAAACTCGCTACTGCTTAAGACTCAGGCTGCCAAGAGTGGCTTCTCTTTCTCTCCTTGTTATTTTCCATTAACTATATAGGAATTATAAGTGTGCAATTTTTCCCCAACTAGCAACCTCCTTTTTTCTTCTTAGTACATCAAAGAGAAAAAGAAAGAAGATTTAATATGAGCATTACTGCCTAACCTAAACATTTCTTATCTGTACACCCAAGTTCAAGAATGAGACACATGTGTATAACCTAAAATGTAACTTGAATAGCTTCCCTAAGCTACTGATAGTATTTCAAAGATTGTTGACATGGTATGTGAATTCAAAATCACACAGAGTTTTAAAAATATATGAGTTTCAAAAAATCAAGTTGTCATTAATACATGATTTAGGATATACAGACACACATCTCTTGATGACAGAAATATGTTCTGACAAATCCATTATTAGACTATTTTGTGTGTGAACATCAGGGTGTATACTTACAGAAATTAAGAGCTACATAGCCACTGGGTGATCTAATTGTTTTATGTTTATTTATTTGAAGGCAGAAAGAGAGAAAAACTTAGAAAGAGACAAGTCTAAACAGATCTCCCATCCACCTGTTTACTCCTCAAATACCCAAAACAGTTAACGCTAGGCCCTGCCAAAGTTAGGACCCAGAAACTCAATCGGTGTCCCTTGCGTGGTTGCCAGGGACCCAACTATTTGAACTATCAACTGCTATTTCCCGTTGTGCTGATTTGTAGAAGGCATAAATAGAGTGGAACCAGGGCTTGAACTGAGGCACTCCAGTAGGGGGACTGAGGTGTCTTAACTGCTGCACCAGATCCAACCCAGGTGATACAATCTTATGTGACTACCATGATGTAGGTAATCTGGTATGTTGTTAGGCAGTGTGGGGCTGTATTTATAAGTTGAGGATTGGCACTAAAACTTCATTATTTAATATTTGCCTCCACAGTTGGGATCACCAGATTTCCAACGTGAAAAGGTCCACCAAGCCACTATCTAGAGTTCTACTGAAATAACGATTCCTTCTCAGACTGCATCTACATCACAGCCACCTGAAATACCACTTGGCCTGAACATTCCCCAAGCTACCCCAGACCAAATTAACATGACATCTGCATTTTTATAACTTTTCAATTTTATACCCTCTGTAATGATTTAATCATAGAGAACATTGAGAATCCGTGTTTTAGTTCATTCCTGTTGATTTCTCATCAACATTGTGTTTCTTTTTTTTTTTTTTTTTTTGACAGGCAGAGTAGACAGTGAGAGAGAGAGAGACAGAGAGAAAGGTCTTCCTTTTGCCGTTGGTTCACCCTCCAATGGCCGCCGCGGTAGCGCGCTGCGGCCGGCCGGCACACCGCGCTATTCCGATGGCAGGAGCAAGGTGCTTCTCCTGGTCTCCCATGGGGTGCAGGACCCAAGGACTTGGGCCATCCTCCACTGCACTCCCTAGCCACAGCAGAGAGCTGGCCTGGAAGAGGGGCAACCGGGACAGGATCGGTGCCCCGACCGGGACTAGAACCCGGTGTGCCGGCGCCGCAAGGCGGAGGATTAGCCTAGTGAGCCGCGGCGCCGGCAACATTGTGTTTCTTATTAAACTATGATCACTAAAATTCAAACTCATATGTATATACTCTGCTGGGTCAAAACTGAAAGCCATAAACTTTTTTTTTTTTTTTTTTTTTTTTGCCATGGATCCCTGGTTAGATGGTACAATTGGAGGGTAGTGGAGAAAGACTGCAAAGAGGAAGGAGAGAGAAGGAATCGGCTCTTTTCCGGCTTTCTTGTTAGTTCCACCCCAGCAATGCCTTTCCCAGCCCATTTGTTCCGCTGCCTCCAGCTGATTCCTGTTTGCAACATTTTGCACCCTCACTCAGCCAGTCTAATTTTGTCCCCACCCCAGCCTATCCATGCCTCAAGTTTCAATCCTCATCCTCTTTATTTTTTGAGGGTATTAGCTTTGAAATTCTTTTGTCGGTGTCTGTTTGCCCCCAGATCATTTTCATGATATTCCATTAACAGTTCTTTGGTTTAAATTCCCTTGCTAACATAACAGGCATTGCTTGTTTTTCTCCTCAGTAGACACTATGGGTACAAGGAAATCAGTTCACCTCCTACTTTAAGAAAATCCATTTGTTAGTAGGCAAATTTGTCTTCTGGATAATTCCCCACATTCTCTGTCTATGCAATACGTGGCTAAGCAGAAATTAAATCATTTGTAATCTTGTTTTATTTCCCTTGTGATGTTTACTTTGTTTTAAAAAATTGGTTAATACAAATGGATAAGCATAATATTGTAAGCTTTATATTAAATACTATTCATTAGTCTTTTCAAACAACATGCAAAGAAGGCACTAGTGGGATTATAGGGGGAAAAACTGCTATAATCTAAAAGTTGTACTTTCAAAATTTATATTTATTAAAGTTTTCTAAACGAAGACTCTTAAATGTGGGCAGATTAATGTCACTAATTTGTTGTAACTCACAAGACTGAAAAATGGTATTGATTTTTTCCCCTATATTAACTTTATATGAAAATTGTTCATGGTACTTAACTTGTATTTTTATTTTTAAATATTCAAAAGGAAAAATGAAATGGGTCAACTGGATTGTAAGTTTCTGCCAAGGAGAGAAAAGGAACAACAGTTCAAGAAAGAAGTAGAGGAAAATAATTTTGGTGACTTACTTTTTCTTTCTTTCTTTCTTTTTTTTTTTTTTTGAAAGAGTGGATAGTGAGAGAGAGAGAGAGACAGAGAGAAAGGTTTTCCTTTGACGTTAGTTCACCCTCCAATGGCCGGAGCACCGCGCTGATCTGCAGGCAGGAGCCAGGTGCTTCTCCTGATCTCCCATGGGGTGCAGGTCCCAAGCACTTGGGCCATCCTCCTCTGCACTCCCTGGCCACAGCAGAGAGCTGGCCTGGAAGAGGGGCAACCAGGACAGAATCCAGTGCCCTGACAGGGACTAGAACCCGGTGTGCCGGCGCTGCTAGGTGGAGGATTAGCCTATTGAGCCACGACGACGGCCTTGGTGACTTACTTCTAAAGGCTTTATCAGTGACCAGCAATATGCCAAGTGGGTTGGCCATTGCCTTCGACACCAGGGAAGCCTACATGACTACTGGTTTGAGTCATGGCTTCTCCATTTTTTTTTTTTTTTTGACAGGCAGAGTTAGAAAGAGAAAGGTCCCCCCTTTTCCGCTGGTTCACCCCCCAGGTGGCTGCTATGGTCAACGCACTGCACTGATCTGAAGCCAGGAGCCAGGTGCTTCCTCCTGGTCTCTGATGCGGGTGCAGGGCCCAAGGACCTGGGTCATCCTCCACTGCCTTCCCAGGCCACAGCAGAGAGCTGGACTGGAAGAGGAACAACCGGGTCAGAACCGGTGCCCCAACCGGGACCAGAACCTGGGGTGCCAGTGCCGCCGGTGGAGGATTAGCCTAGTGAGCAGCGGCGCAGGCATGGCTTCTCCATTTGGATCCAGCTCCTTGCTAATGTGCCTGGGAGAGCAAAGGAAGATGACTCAAGTGCTTGGGCCCCTGCCACCAACATGTGAGACCCAGAAGGAGGTCCAAGCTTCTGGTTTCAGCTAGGCCTACTTATGGCCATTATGGCCACCTGGAGAGTGAACCAGCAAAAATAAAATTCTTTCTCTCTCATTGTCTGTAACTGCCTTTCAGATAAAAATTCAGGATTAAAGGTGTTGTCAGTTTCTTAAATGTTTAAGCATTGCACAAGAATTTCATAGTACATTCTGTATAATTATATATATTTATATGAATATATTGTCTTCCTATTAATTCTATCAGTTATATTTCGTAAGGTTTATATTAGTTTACTACTTTAATGTTATAATTGATTTATTTATATCAATGATCATTAATAAATAATAATGAATCATTTTATTAGGAATATTTTTAAAGTTTCATTGACCTCGAGATAAATTGGGTCTGATGGTCTTAGAATCAATGCTGACAGTAGAAAATAATGTAAACTGTTGCCTCTTTCTTTCTGAAAATCAATTTGTTATATAGCAGCAGCAAATATTGACTTGCTTTCAAATTATAAATCCTATTATCTTCTGTAAAAACATTATTTTTCCCTGGAGTTTAGTGTGATAAATAATTTTGTATTTAAAAGTAAGGAAAGAGAAACAAAACAGAGAGCTGATTTGTTTCAAAAACAGTGTCAGTAGTGAGCAAAAGTGTTGCTTTTCACCAGAAGTAAAATACAATTTGAAAGGAACATAAAAAGCTCACAAATACTCTCAGATTCCTAAGAAAACTATAAAAGTTTCTGATAGATAATCCTAAGAAATAGGGTACACTAATTTTGGATTGTAATTTAATCTAAGCCATCACTTTTCTATATTTTTAAGGATTTATGGTGAGAAAAGTATAATAAATTTAATTTATAATTTTATTATCTCTATTGAGCTTGAGAAGTAGCTCTATTCATACTGACAAATATTGGAAAAATCTGGTATTGAGCTACTAACCCAGATTTCCTGACTGATGAAGTGATTGTCACTAGCTTTTATACTGGAAGAACTCATGTAACTGTTCAGTTATTTTCGTGGAAAACACATCAGAGATGGTCCAGAGGCAATTTTTCTCCTTGGACTCTCTTGTTTCAGAGGTGGATGGAGTTCTCCAGGCGGGAACTAATACACAAATAACCCTTTTCATCCAAATGTATTTGAGGTTCCCCTAGTCCATGAAATGCAAGAAATCTTTATGTTTCCCAAGATTTAAAAAAAAACAAAAAAGATCTTGTTGGGATTAATTGCTTACATTTTGTTATTCTTTAATTTGAAAGAGTATTAGGGATTTTCTTGGACAGAAATCTGACTAGGATTTTTCTGCTGGACGAATGCGCTGTCTTGGGTTCACTGTCTAAAAGGAAGCCTATACCTTTTTGATCCATCTTTATATTTTTCTAAAACAGCTGAGAATAAAATAAATTTCTTTTTCTTTATATATTTTCTCTTCAGATACATGTAGTCAGATGCTGTATGCTCCATTTATGTTCACTTTTTTTTTTTTTAGACCATCAAACATACTTCTCAAAATGTGATTTTGTTACCTTTAAACTATCTTTGTCAAACTCGTAAAATACTATTTTGGCCAGAAACCAAGAACATTATCTTGCACAAAATTAAAAACATACTAAAAATGTATCTAAACATCAAATCAATATTTCTGTAATCAAAAAACAGTGTTACAAGTTTATTTTTTTATTGTTTTGAGACTGCAGTTACATTGATCCTTTTAAATGGAATAACTATTAAATTAGAGTTTCCCTTTATTTGCCTGCCTATATGATTGTTTAAATTGAGGAAGCTTATCAGTTAGCTATGAAATTCAGAATTTATGAGGTACCAACAATTTTTCTATGACTGTAGATGCTGGACAGTGTAAAATACTTCTAGATGGAATGTGGGTATCTAGAGGTATATAGAGGGTAACTAACATAGGATAATCTCCATTCATATTATAGAAGTTTTTCTGAAATCATATATTCATATGAAGTTGTGTAGCTTTTTTCAATACTACTATCTAAGTTCTATTACAAATTACCAAGTTATGGACAAGGAAATTGGTTCTACCTCACTACTATCTAATATAAATTATAGTTATGAATTTATGAAAAAACAATGGATTATGTGCCTTTTTTTTAAATTTTTTATTTTTGGACAGGCAGAGTGGACAGTGAGAGAGAGAGACAGAGAGAAAGGTCTTCCTTTGCCGTTGGTTCACCCTCCAATGGCCGCCGCGGCTGGCGCGCTGCGCTGATCCGATGGCAGGAGCCAGGTGCCTATCCTGGTCTCCCATGGGGTGCAGGGCCCAAGCACTTGAGCCATCATCCACTGCACTCCCTGGCCACAGCAGAGAGCTGGCCTGGAAGAGGGGCAACCGGGACAGAATCCGGTGCCCCGACCGGGGCTAGAACCCGGTGTGCCGGCGCTGCAAGGCGGAGGATTAGCCTAGTGAGCCGCGGCGCCGGCCGGATTATGTGCCTTTTATAACTTAACTCAAGTATTTCATCTGATAGAGCAGTAACAATGCATCAATAGTTATATTTAACAAAAGATAAATTGATGGGGATCAGGCTAAACAGTTAGAAAAAGATACCAGGCTACTGGCCGGTGCCGTGGCTCACTAGGCTAATCCTCCGCCTGTGGTGCCAGCACCCCATGTTCTAGTCCTGGTTGGGGCACTGGATACTAGTCCCAGTTGCTCCTCTTCCAGTCCAGCTCTCTGCTGTGGCCCAGGAGGGCAGCAGAGGATGGCCAAAGTGCTTGGGGGTCCCTGTACCTGCATGGGAGACCTGGAGGAAGTGCCCAGCTCCTGGCTTCGGATTGGTGCAGTGCCAGCCGTAGCAGCCATTAGGGGAGTGAACAAATGGAAGGAAGACCTTTCTCTCTGTCTCTCTCTCACTGTCTGTAACTCTCTCGCTCTGTCTCTCTCTCTCTCTCTCACTGTCTAACTCTGCGTCTACTGAGAGGTGAAGTCAGGATTGCACACCAACTCTTCTTGATTCTGAAGTCTACACACATTTCCATATTTGAAAAAGTAAATCCTTTTCTTTCAATGAATGTCCTAGGTGCTATGTACATTATTTTATTTTATTTGCACCATAGATGTTAATACATTACACATACCTCCATTTAACTGAAAATAAACCTAAGTCTGAACTCAAGTCAATTTACATATGTTGGCTCATCAAAGCTGTAGCACCTCCAGAGAAACACACTGCCAAAACAAAGCAAGTACAATAAAACTAATGTGCTTATTTGGGGAGGTATTCTTTTAAAGGATTTTTATAGCTCTGAAATGAGTTGTTAATCAGTGCTGCCTATGTCACATTACTTGGGCCCCTTTACTCCGGTTCCTTAGTCCAGCTTTAGGTCCTATTTAGTTCAATAACTAAGTGTGCACTGGGGGTGTGACCTGTGCAGTATACTCTAGACCCACAAAGCCACTTGGCTTTCCTCATTTAGGAGCTTGCTTAATCATCTGCCCCTACTCTTTAAAGAAGAGATCACTTTATAGTCATGGAGCTTTTGAGTCTTCACTGTATTTTTATTCATTCCCTT
This sequence comes from Lepus europaeus, assembly GCF_033115175.1. Taxonomy (NCBI): domain Eukaryota; kingdom Metazoa; phylum Chordata; class Mammalia; order Lagomorpha; family Leporidae; genus Lepus; species Lepus europaeus. The sequence continues at coordinate 78,671,183 of NC_084839.1, read as the reverse complement.
CACTGTATTTTTATTCTCACCCTAAGTTTTTAATATGGTCTTCTATTTTTCTTATTTAAGAAAATATCCTTACATTAGCTTTCTTCTCACATTGATTCATCAACTCAGTGAAGGCAAAACATTTATCCAATGGGTTCATCTATTCATTTTGGACATCCTGTTTTCCACATAGTATGTAGACAGTAAAATTAGTTTAATAGAAGGATGAACACATATGCATACTTATGCATACAAAGATCACAACACTAAAATACACACCCATAAAAAGCAATATGTAATATGTAAAGATTACTATATCCTGATATGTAAAATAGTTCTTTATATCTAATGTATACATGGTATAATATTTAAAAATAATAATTGAAGTTTTAGTAGAATTGATCAATACTCAAGGTTTACACATAAATACTGAGAAACACAAGTCATTCATTACTTTTCTAAATGTTTGTCCCATAAAATAGAGTTGAAGAAGAATATTGTTTAGTATGAGGAAATGACTTTGATTTTATTTCATTGTTTCAGAGTGATGTTATGATTAGCTGTTATATGGATTCTAGAAAATGCTGATTTTAACTTCAAGTTACACAATGATCTATCTCTGCTAGCGTTCTATGATCAAAAATACCCAAAAATATGCTGGTGCTTGTTTTGAATAAGATGAGATTTATGGTTACCACCACTAATATTTTCGTAACCTGAGTCCACATGGTATCTTCTCTACAAATTGGAATCATATATTAAAATTCAGTTTATGGGCCGGCGCCGTGGCTTAACAGGCTAATCCTCCGCCTTGCGGTGCTGGCACACCGGGTTCTAGTCCCGGTCGGGGCGCCGGATTCCATCCCGGTTGCCCCTCTTCCAGGCCAGCTCTCTGCTATGGCCCGGGAAGGCAGTGGAGGATGGCCCAAGTGCTTGGGCCCTGCACCCGCATGGGAGACCAGGAGAAGCACCTGGCTCCTGGCTTCGGATCAGCGAGATGCACTGGCCGCAGCGGCCATTGGAGGGTAAACCAACGGCAAAAAGGAAGACCTTTCTCTCTGTCTCTCTCTCTCTCTCTCACTATCCACTCTGCCTGTCTAAATAAATAAATAAAATTTTAAAAAAAATTCAGTTTATCTACTGCAACATTAACATGCTTATCAGAAAGAAACCAGAGAAGAGAATCATAGTGCACTAGAGATTTCCAGAATTTTTTATATCATTTTAGATTTTATATACAGACAATATAGGATATATAGGATAAATGTTCTTACTGAAACATTTTAGTGACATATAATATTTTCTGACCAATTTTATGATAATCAATGAGCCTTTTCCAGGACCAAGTCAAAGATTATTCTTAGCCACAAGATTAATCAAGTTTCTTGGCTTAAGAATGAAAACTAAATTCAGAGAATTTAGGAGAAAAAAAAAGAAAATGAAAGAGATAAATCTTAGGATGGGAATGGGAGCAAAAGGAAAAAAACAGCCAAAATTTCCTGAAATTTCAGATGGAGAAAAGAGCAAAGAGTAAAAGACTGTTGCTAAATTTCTAAACAAAAAAAAAAAACAGACTGTTCAAATCTAGGAATAAATGAAGCAAAAAACATCCAAGTACACACACACACACACAGGATGTTGCATCATCAAATTACCAATAAGGAAAAAATTTTGGAAACAGAAAAAGACAAAAAAGTCAAGGGATAAAGATAATACTATCAGGCATCTTAGCAGAGATAAAGCAAAACAAAATAATATGGAGTAGAACTTTTAAAACACTGCAATTAAAAATTAAAGCAAAGAAAACAAGAAAATAAATAAACAAAACCTTGCCAATCAAGAATGCAATAACCAACAGAATGTCCAATTTAAAATGACTATTATTATTTACTATTTTTTTTCAGGAATAGAAAAGGTGATGATATCAGATTGCTTGGCTTAAGTCTTGCCTCCCCTTCTGATCTAGCTTTCTGTTAATGTACCTAGGAACCAGCAGGTGCTAGCCCATGTTCTTGGGTTCTTACCAACCATATTCAAGAACTGGATGGAATTCCTGGCTTTTGGCTTTAGCCTAGTCCAACCCCAGTTGTTGAGGGCATTTGATGAATGTACCAGCAGGTGGAAGATCTCTCTCTTTGTCCCTCTCTCTCTCTGCATTTCAAATAAACAAATAATTTTTTAAAATTATGTGAAAATGGAAATCATAGTCTGAATCTTATTTAAAAAGATCATAATGATAGAGAACGTGGCTATGGGTCTAAATGTTCTTTTAAGTAATATTGAATGAAAGATTACAATATTAAAATAATATTTTATTATTAAGAATAACCAGGCATTCAAATTACTTTAACATAAAAAACTGAATAATATTTCACTAAGTATAATGGTTTCCAGTTTCACCCATTTTGTTGCAAAAGACAGGATTTTATTATTTTTACAGCTAGGAAGTGTTCCATAGTGTATATATACCATAATTTCTTCATCCAGTTGATGAACATCTGGGTTGATTCCATATCTAAGCTAATGTGAACTGAGCTGCAATAAACATGGGGGTGCAAATAGATCATTCATATGTTGATTTTATTTCCTTTGGGTAAATTCTCATAAGTGGAATGGCTCATGTTGTAGATCTATTTTCAGATTTCTGAGGTATTTCCATACTGTCTACCACAATGGCTGTACTAGTTTACGTTTCTACAAATAGTGGACTAGAGCACCTTTTTCCCACATCCTTGCTAGCATTTATTGTTTTTGGTATGAGCAAAATTGACATTTTGAGATTCACTGTTTTTTATGGTCTTTGTCTCTGCTGTTGGGGAACAGTGTTGTTTTCTGCTTACTATTTGTTGAATTCTTTACTTAGTGTAGGGTTGTTCTTAGGAGTATAAAATAAACAAAGTAGATCATTGTAGAGATTAAAATAAAGAATAAGAATGGAAGGAGGAGGGAGGGTGACAATCTGGGTGGGAGTGTAGGGTGGGAAATATCACTATGCACCTAAATCTATATCTATATCTATATATATATATATATATATATGAGACATACATGACATTCGTTCACCTTAAGAACTAACTAAATAATATTTTTTTTAAAAAATGAGAAAAAAATCAATGCAAGTTCTCAAAATATAATATTAAAAATGGCATAGCTAATTGAGCTTAAGTTTGTGATGCTTATATTTATTAAATAAAAGAAAAAAAAGTTTGTGATGCTGACATTCCAATTCAGAGTGTTAGTTCAAGTCCTGGATACTCCACTTCTGATGCAGTTTCTTGCTATTATATCCTGGGGGGCAGAGGATGATGGTTTGATTGTTTGGTCCTCTACCATGGATGTGGACTTCCTGGCTTTGACCTGGCTCAGCCCTGGCTATTGAATATTGACTCACTGAACCAGTGGATAGATCTCTCTCTCTCTCTCTCTCTCTCTCTCTCTCTCTCATCTGCCTTTCAAGTAGATGAAACAAACACACATTTAAACATTCTATAACAAAACATAGGAGAGTATATTAGTGATCTAATTTCTTAAAAAAATGAAATGAAATTTACAAGATGTAAAATAATAAATAATATATACTTTAAAACATAGCTAAAAATAATATATATTATCTCACATTTGCTATCTTAGGTATCAGAAATCTGAGAGCATTTGACCTGAGTTGTTCTGGGTCCCACTCAAGCTGCTAGTCAGTTATGGTCCCCTCATGACTATACTTAGAATAAAGAATCTACTGCCTAGCATGCTCATATAGTTTTCGGCAAGTTTCAGTTTCTTATACTTTGTTTGTAAGACCTGAGGTTTTGCCATTCAGGCTTCTCAAAAAGCTACTCAAGGGGCTGGCACTATGGCTCAGTGGGTTAAAGCACTGTCTGCAGTGGCAGCAATCCATTTGGGCATAGGTTCAAGTCCTGGCTGCTCCATTTCTGATCCAGCTTCCTGCTAATGTGCTTGGGAAAGCAGCAGAGGATGGCTCAAGCTCTTGGGCCCCTGCACCCATGTAGGAAACCCAGAAGAAGCTCCTGGCTTCAGATCGACTCAGCTCTGGCCATTGTGGCCATTTGGGGAATGAACCAGAGGATGGAAGACTTTTCTCTCTCTCTGTCTATACTTCTTTCTGTAATTCTTTCAGATAAATAAAATAAATCTTTAAAAAAAAACTGTCTAAGATTTCTTGGCATATCCTTCCCCAGACTGAGTGAAAATAGATAAACAGAGTGTGTAGAGGAGTTTCCAATGCTTTGTATGGCCTTGTTAGATAACACACACACACACACACACTTTCACTGATTTGTCTCATTCATTAGATGAATATAACTGAGGGGACTCAGTGCTTAAAGAGTAGAAAATTAATCCCTACCACTTGTAGGGAAGAGTAAATATGTAGTAAATTTGGCAATTTTTATTTTAAATTTATTTTATATTTTTACTTTTAAAATTTTTATTTATTTGAAGATCGGAGACTGTCAGACAAAGATAGACAGATGGAAACCTTCTTTATACTCTTTCACTCCTCAAATGTCCACAAGAGAAAGGGCTGGTTAAGACTGAAGCCAGAAGACCAGAGCTTCCTTGGGTGACAAGGAACCAAGTGCTTGTACCATGACCTCTCAGATTGTCATCATCAGGAAGGAATGGAGCTGAAATCCAAACCAGATGTGGAAATTACATGTGATAGCTTAACTATGCCAAACAATTGCCCTGTGAACATTTTTTATAGATTTTATTTATTTATTTGAGAGGCAGAGGTATAGACAAAGAGACAAAGAGGCAGAAAGAAAGGTCTTCCATCAGCTGGTTCACTAACCAAATGGCTGCAATGGCTGGAGCTGAGCCAATGAAAAGCCAGGAGCCAGGAGATTCTTCCAGGTCTTCCACGTGGGTGCAGCAGCCCAAGCACTTGGACCATTTTCTGCTGTTTTCCCAGTCCATAGCAAAGAGCTGTAATGGAAGAGGAGCAACTGGAACACGAACTGGCACCCATATGGGATGCTGGAGTCACAAGTGGAGGCTTAGCCCACTAGCTATGGTGCCGGCCCCGCTCTGGACATATTTTTAAAGCCAACAAAATATCTCTACACATGGACTAGAATGACAAAAACTAGAAAAAACTAGCAATGTAAAGTAATGGCAAATATATGATGACATGAGGATTTTTATATACTCTTGATGGCAACAAAAAATGGCATATCCAGTTTGGAAAACAGTTTAATAATTTCTTAAGATATTAGCTATATCTCAATTATATGTTCCAGTATTTCTACAGCTAGGCATTTATGTGAGACAAATAAAACTTCGTGAACACACAAAAAAATTTCACATACATGTTTATCACAGCTTTATTCATAATAGTGAAGAATCAATATAACTAAATGCTAATCAATGATAATAGGCCAATGAATGAATATATAAGTCCTACTAGATGCACAAGACAGAATACTATTTAGCAATATAATTAATGCATTAATAATACATGCTACAACATAGAGATTCTCAAGCACATTATAGTAAGTTAAAAAATTCAGATGCAAAAGCCTATTTACTGTTTGATGCCATTTATATGAAATTGTGTAAACAGAATTGTAGTGATCAAATGCAGATCTGTAGTTTCCAGCATCCAGCATGTGTAATGCTGAGAAAACGTGGCATAATTTGTTGGGGATGATGGGTGTGTTCTATAGCACTCTGTGATGTTGAGATTGCATGACTGCATATATTTCTGAATATTACTCAGATGATGCACCTAAGATACATTAGCTTTTTATGCAATTATGCTCTAATTTGGATAAACAAACAAACCCCAAAGAAAAGAGGAGTTAATAAAATAATATGAAAAAAAGAAAACAAAACAAAATTTATGCATTGTTTAATAGTAGGGTTGTGGAATATAACAGTATGTTTTCATAAAAAAACTTGGTATGATTTTATTCTGTTTGCACCTAGACAGTTTCATGTTGTCATAAAAGATTTCCTGAACACATTTTATACTCCTGCTTTCATTCTCAAACTATCTCTTTGTAAATTTAATTGCTCCTGCTTTGGAACAAAGTTGGATCACACAAAAGGCTTGGCAGGACGGCAATGTCTTAGTTTGATCATTAACACAAACTTTTGTTGTTTAGCTCTCCTTCAGAGAATCTCGGAGTTACAGATTTCTTTCCTGGCATTCAAACTATAAAAGCAGCTGTCTTTCAATTCAGAGAGGTAAAAAATATCTGAACAATATTCATCCATGTACTTCTATTTCTTCCATTGTGTGTGTATATATATATATATATTTGACAGGTAGAGGGAACAGTGAGAGAGAGAGAGATACAGAGAAAGGTCTTCCTTTTCCGTTGGTTCACCCCCCAAATCGCCGCCTTGGCCAGCGCATTGGGTCGATCCGAAGCTAGGAGCCAGGTGCTTCTCCTGGTCTCCCATGGAGTGCAGGGCCCAAGCACTTGGGCCATCCTCCACTGCACTCCCTGGCCACAGCAGAGAGCTGGCCTGGAAGAGGGGCAACCGGGACAGAATCCCGCACCCCGACCGGGACTAGAACCCGGGGTGCTGGCGCTGAAGGCGGAGGATTAGCCTATTGAGCCGCGGCGCCGGCCTATTGTACATATATTTTGTCATAACATAATAAGAATCAATTGTTATAAAGCTGGAACAATGTGTTCTATTTGCTACTCTGTCACTATATTATCGCTAATACACCTGTAATCCAGCACATGAGTAGGGATTGACAAGGTAGTAAATTATTCTCCTTTGGGCTTAGAACCTAGACACAGAATTTGTTTACAATACTTGCTCTCATGCAAGAAGTTAGTTGTGTGGATGTGCTCAGTTAAAGGCAAAGTGATATAATCTAACATGTCAATCAAATTATAATGTGTCCCTGAAACTATTTGGTATTCGTTTAAACCTTTTATCCCAGGTTATTTAAAAGCATTGGGAGGGCCAGCGCTGTGGCTCACTTGGTTAATCCTTCCCCTGTGGAGCCGGCATCCAATATGGGTGCCAGATTCTAGTCTCGGCTGCTCCTCTTCCAGTCCAGTGGAGGATGGCCCAAGTGCTTGGGCCCCTGCACCTGCATGGAAGACCAGGATGAAACACCTGGCTCTTGGCTTTAGATCAGTGCAGCACCTGCCGTTGTGGCCATTTGGGGAGGGAACCAATGGAAGAAAGACCTTTCTCTTTGTCTCTCTCTCACTGTCAATAACTCTACCTGTCAAATAAATTTAAAAAAAATTTAAAAAATAAAAAAATAAAATAAAAGCATTGGGAACATACGAGATACAAAATAAAAATGTAATTCCATCAACCAAAGAAAATAACAGATATTTTATTATTTTCATATACATAGCAATTAGTTCTGTAAACTAAGTTTATAATAATTTCTATATATTATACTTTCCAATCACCTAGAAATGTATAATGCAATTATATATTTTCTAGCATTTTAATGTCCAAAGCTGTTAGTTTTATGTATATATAGTCATTTAAGCATTTTATCCTATTAAAAATTTTAATACATTCACTTTATTCAACTCATAAATTTGAATAACTATGAACTTATGTACTTATACTTTTTCATTTTTTTTTTAGAAAACCTCCTTATATGTGAAATTATTAACAGGAAAGTAGATACATATTTCAAAAGCCCTTAATATTGGCATATCAGTCTCTAAAAAAAGCAAGCAGTATTTTTGATTATTCAGTAATAAGCTGTTATATATTTAAAACTACTCAGAGTGAAGTGAGAGACCCAGAAGAAGCTCCTGGCTCTTGGCTTTGGATTGGCTCAGCTCCTGGCTTTGTGGCCATTTGGGGAGTAAACCAGTGTATGGAAGACCTCTCTCTCTCTTTCTCTCTCTCTCTCTCTCTGTGCCTCTGCCTTTCAAATAAATAAATAAGTCTTTTTTAAAAAGAGAAATGTTCAATTTTTTCAGGATCTATAATAAGCATGGAGATACATTATAAGTAAAATATGTTCACTATTCTCAGAGAGCTCATAGTCAAATGTAGCGAACTTGTGGGTGAACAATGACCTGTGATGAGTCTTGCCAGTACAAAAACAAAAACAAAAACAAAAACAAAAACTATAACATAAAGGACCTGTTGCAGATATTTGACATTATAAGAGTTCTTTAAAAATGTGTATTGTGAGATAATTGCATTGATGTGCAAACTTATTTGCATTAAATTCTTAGTAACTTGTTATAACATGGCTAAAGAGAATCTAGTTTGAGTCACTAAAGGATAAGACATCAATTTGAAATGAGCCCCTCCCAAAGCAACTGCTGTAATTGAAATAAAAGCAAGCATCAACTTTATGGTGAAATTTGAATGGAAGAACAAAATAATTGATCCCTTACAGAAAAGCATATAAAGACAATTCCCCCAAAGAAATCAATAGTTTACAAATGAATAACTCATTTTAAGAAGCGATGAGGCTGGCGCCCCAGCTCACTAGGCTAATCCTCCGCCTGCGGCGCCGGCACTCTGGGTTCTAGACTCGGTTGGGGTGCCGGTTCTGTTCCGGTTACTCCTCTTCCAGTCCAGCTCTCTGCTGAGGCCCGGGAAGGCAGTGGAGGATGGCCCAAGTGCTTGGGACCTGCACCCACATGGGAGACCAGGAGGAAGCACCTGGCTCCTGGCTTTGGACCAGCACAGCATGCTGACCGTAGCGGCCATTTGGGGGGGGTGAACCAACGGAAGGAAGACCTTTCTCTCTGTCTCTCTCTCTCTCTCACTGTCTAACTCTGCCTGTCAAAAAACAAAAACAAAAAAAAAAGAAGCGATGAAATAGTATTTAAAATGAAGCTCACTGCAGAAGACCATCCTTAGCAACTTGTCAGAGATAAATTAATCTTGTTCGTGTCCTAATTGAAGAGAAATCAAAATTGATGGCAAAAAGGACATCCAACACTGTACACATGAGAACTGGTTCAGCTTAACACCTATGCTAGTGAAAAATTTAAGTCAAACAAGCTTTCTGCTTGATGGGTGCCCAAACTATTGTACCCAGATCACACAAGAGCAGGGATTTTAAAGGAAATTGTAAATAAGTGGGATAAAAATCCTGAAGTATGTCTTCCAAGCATTGTAACAGGAAATGAAGTATGACTCCAGTAGTATGAGCTTGATGATGAACTCAATCAAAGCAATGGCTATCAAGATGTGGGAGTGTCCACTGGGCAGAGTGGGTGGTCCAGTCAATGTGAAAACAGATCAGCCAAGAGCAAAAGTCATAGCAACAGTTTTGGAATGCTCGAGGAATTTTGCATGTTGATTTCTGGAGGTTAAAATTTATAGCATATGCTTATTATAAGAGCACTTTGAGTTAGTGGAAACTATTGGAAAAAAAATAATACTTGTGAAAGCCTCACTTCAGTTGCATTCTCTTAGTTCCAGAAGAATGCCAAGTAGTACCTAATGGTCATTTGGGTAAAAACCATGAACACAAAACAAGAACCAAGAGGATTTCCTTGAAGAGATATGTCTCTTCTCATATATGGTAATTGTTTTCATTGATTATATTTTCTATAGATCCAACTTAAATGCCTACCTAGTGGGAAATAAATGAACATTTTGTTAAGTGAATCTTGTGGTCTCTCTGAAAATTGTTATGCTTGGAAAATGTGAGTGAAGGTTATCTTCTGTTAAATATTACTAAGTTACTAGTATAAATTGAGCAGTACTTCTGGAAGCGTCACATTATATACATTTTTAGTGATAGATAAATGAGTGTTCTGGAACAAGAACTTTTCAGCAAAACCAAATTATTGCGTTAAAGATGAATAAGTCTAGATTTGTTAGTTATTTTACTTGTCATTGATTTATTGAAGCTAAATCTAATACCAAATCATGGAGACAGAAAGATGCAATGACATAAAACTATATATCAGGGGTGGAACTGTGGTGTAGCAGGTAAAACCACCGCCTGCAGTGCCAGTATCCCACATGGGCGCTGGTTTGAGTCCTGGCTGCTCCACTTCTGATCCAGCTCTCTGCTGTGTCCTGGGAAAGCAGTAGAAGATGGCCCAAGACCTTGGGCCCCTGCACCCACATGGAGACCCAGAAGAAATTCATGGCTCCTGGCTTCAGATCAGCACAGCTCCAGCTGTTGCGGCCAATGGGGAGTGAACCAGCCAATGAAAGACCTCTCTCTCTCTCTCTCTCTCTCTCTCTCTCTCTGCCTCTCTTTCTCTCTGTGCAACTCAATTTTCAAATAAATAAAAAAACACACATATGCAAATATAATGTGTGTTTATGTGCATGTGAGTTTGTATGATATCTATCAACATCTTCAAAGAAACTTCATTTTATTTTTAAGGTTGCTATAAATTTTGCTATATATTTTCCTAACCAGAAAAGGTGTTTCAAGAATATAATATAGTGCATTACCACAAGCATTTCTTGTGTTACCTTTTTATAATCACGCCTATCTTCCTCCTTCTCCCTGTCCAACACTGGAAACCACTAATGTCTTCATTATTTCTGAAAGCATGTCATTTCAATTTAAATGTAATCAAACAGTAGGCAGCCTCTAGAGAATAGCATTTTCGACTCAGCATATTTCTTTGTTGATTCATCTAAGTTGCTGCATGTATCAATATTTAATTATTTTATTGGTAAGTGATACTGTATGGTTGTATGAATATGTTGTACTTTATTTTATTATTCACCTATTGAACAACATCTGAGTTGCTTCCATTTGGAGGCTACAAGGAAGAAAGCTGCTATGAAAGTTTATTTGCACGCTTTTGTGTGAACACATATTTTTGTTTCTTGGTATAAGAATTGTAAAGCAAAAATACTTCATTTTATAGTAAGGACATATTTAGTTTTATAGGAAATTTCTCAGCTTTTCTCAGTGTCTCTACCATAAATTTCCCAGAAACTGTACATGACAAATTCAGTTTCAACATATCCTTAACAACAGTAAACAGTAAATGTTGTCACTAGTTTTATTCTTTTTTTTTTTTAAGATGGAACCCAACAATGTATTTTAAAAATTAGACACCAACCTAATGGGCTATTTTTTTGGCCAGGTATGAATTTGAAAATTCAGCATTTGAAAATCAATTAACATAATCTGTCACATCAACAAACTAAAAAAGAAGCAGCACATGATCTTATCAGTAAATGCAGAAGGAGCACTTGGCAAAAATCCAGCACAAATTCATGATAAAGACTCAACAAGCTAGGTATTTTAGTAGAGAGGAACTTCTCAACTTGATAAAGAAAACTGCAGGACGTGAGGGCAATCGGGCTGCGACATCTGTCACCTCATGGATCGCCAGGGTTGATTTGGCTGATGTGGCTGGCTAGACAGGTGTCCCCCTCCTCCCTCACCACTCCATGTGTGTTCCTCCAGAAGCCGCACGCTCAGTCGAAGAGGACGACCTTCCCCGCTAGAGGTGGACTAATCTTCGGTCAAGGGTATACAGTTAGCTGAACTCCCCTGCTAGAACCTCCTTATAGATGTATATTGATATCTTCTCACTGTGATTTAAATGCATTTTTCTTATAGCTAATAATATTGAAAATATTTTAATGTGATGATTTGCTATCTGACTGTTCTCTTTTTCCTGGGTACAAGGTCACTTTATTTTGAAATATTTTTCAAATTCACAAAACAAAAATTGCTTAGTAATATTAAAATGATTTCCCATATATACTACCCACTGCTTCTTCTATTATTAGTACCTCATATTAGTATACTTGTCACAAATAATGAACCACATCCAATTTTCTCTATTCATCGAAACTCCTTTCAATACTCCCACATGTCCCACGTGCTAGTAATTAATATTTTGTCATTGTGTGTTCAGATTGAATTTTTTTTAATGTTCCCACATATGAGAGACAAACAAGTGGTATTGGCTTTGTGACTTATTTTGCTCAGCCTGATGAGTTCCATTAATATTTTTGCAAATATCAGAGTTTCATTGATTTTTATGGCTGAATTCTATTTCATTGTATAGGTATACCATATTTTCTGTATCCCTTCATCTGAAGATGGACACATTTTTTGTTCCATATTTTGGTTATTGTGTATAGTGTACAATAAACATGGTGGAGCTAGTATCTCTTTGATGTTTTGGTTTCATTTTGGATATATTCCCAGTAGTGGAATGGCTGGATCAGATGGCAGCTCTATTTTAGTTCTTAATATTCAGGGCCTGCATTGTGGCAAAGTAGGTTAAGCCTCCACCTTTGGCGCCAGCAATCCAAATGTGGGCTGGTTTTTTGTCCTGGCTGCTCCACTTCCAATCCAGCTCCTTGCTAGTTGTCTGTAAGCAGTGGAAGATGGCCTAAGTGCTTGGGTCCATGTACCCAGGTGGGAGACCGGGAAAAACTTCCTGGCTCCTGGCTTCTGATCACTTCAGTTCTGCCACTGCAGCCACTTGAGGAGTGAAGCAATTGATGGAAAATTTCTCTCTCTGTCTCTCCCTCTATGTCTATAACTCTACCTCTCAAATAAACAATGAACATTTTTCATGTATGTAGGCAAAGAGTTACATGCATCTGTTTTTATGTGCAATGTACACACTTATGCAGAGATAAGAAGTTGTATAAAATATGAAAATAACATTAAGATAAACAATGTAAAGCAGGGGAATATTGATGAGTATCCACTGTAATAGACATCAGAGATGGAAAACTTCATACTATAGTGGGGGATATGGATATCATCAGTAAACTTTTTGATAGTGGTTTCTAGTAAATATTACACATTGTATACAGATTGTAAACAATTGGGAAATTTGAATGATGAAGAAACAACACAATGCATTGATTTTGCTGCTGTAGATAAGGGATTCTGATAGAACTTTGAAAAGAAATTAGAGGACTCCTGGCCAAGAGAATGCTATAGATCATGCATTAAAGTTTCCCCTTCTCTTCAAAAACAGAAATGTTAACAAGAAATAAAAATAAAATTACATGATGTGAAATGATAAAATCACTAACCAGAAAAAATGTTTCCATGGACCAGATTGTTGAAAATGTTGTAGCAAGCCCCAGATGAAGCTGTCTGCCTGCTGGGATCAAAGACTGAATACAGAAAGGAGAGGATCTGTAGAGAGTTATTGGATGATAGGATTCAAAGGCAGCTGGACATTCATCTTAAAACTACACTTTGGGATTCCTTTCCTGTTAACAGTAGATGAGAAAAGTTAAGCCAAATGCCTAAGTTTTACATACAATCCCTTACCTTGTTTGCCTGGATGAAACATAGTATGAAAGAATACATGGACCAAGTTCTAACTAAGCTAGCTCCAATTTCAGCAGGTTCCCTGAAAAACATTGAAGGCTATTCCAGGTTTAGAATATGGCATGTGTGAGCATCAAAATATGCTTTTGTGAATCTCTTTGAGGACGAAACTGAGAAAAAATTTTAAAGTAAATGACACAAAAGTTCACTCACATTGATTGTCAACATTTGCAAAACGAAGAGCAAAAGTATACTCTCAGCAGCAATGCAAATCTGAAAGCCAGCATTATGTCATAGTGGGTAGAGTCACAGCCTGTGACACCACTATCCCAAATGGGCACCAGTTCAAGTCACTGCTGTTCCACTGCCTATTCAGATACCTGCTAATGGCCTGGGAAATGGAGTGGAAGGTGGGCTAAGTGCTTGGATCCATTCCACCCATATGGGAGACCCAGAAGAAGCTCCATCCTCCTGGCTTCAGCCTTGCCCAGCCCTGGCCACTGCAGCCATCTGGGGTGTGAACCAGCATACTGAAGATATCTCTGTCTCTCCCTCTTTCACTGTAACTCTGAGTTTCAAATAAATAAGCAAATCTTAAAAAAAAAAAAGAAAGAAATACAGTTTGTTCATTTACATGAGTTTTGGCAAGAATCTTTCCATACATATGATTGATAATAAGTGCAAAAAATAAAATGTATGAACATAAATGGATAATTCAAATATAAATTTGCTATTTCTGGGGCCAGTGCTGTGATGCAGCAGGTTGAAGTCCTGGCCTAAAGTGCCAGCATCCCATATGGATGCCGGTTGTAGTCCCAGCTGGTCCTCTTCCAATCCAGCTCATTGCTATGGCCTGGGAAAGCAGTAGAAGATGGCCTAAGTGCTTGGGACCCTGTACTCACATGGGAGACCAGGAAGAAGCTCTTGGCTCTTGGCTTCAGATCAGCGTAGCTCCGGCCATTGCTGCCATCTGGGGAATGGACCAGCAGATGGAAGACCTCTCTCTCTGTCTCTACCTCTCTCTGAAACTCTGTCTTTCAAATAAATAAAATAAATCTTTAAAGTACATAAATAAATAAATTTTCTATTTCTTAATGTTTCATATATACTAAAATTTTAATTTCATTAAAAGTGGAGATAATTTGATATATTTATAACATGTACTAAATAAAGATTCACATGCAACTTCATGTTATAAAGTCAAAATCTTATGGAGGTAGGGAGTTGATTCGTTTGAGAGAGAAAATGCTTAAGAAATGTATTTTATACAAACTGTTTCCATAATACTGTGATTACAATGTTCATTATTTTTTCATTAAGTTAGATACAATAGTATTTTTTTTTTTTTTTGACAGGCAGAGTGGACACTGAGAGAGATAGACAGAGAAATGTCTTCCTTTTCCGTAGGTTCACCCCGCAATGGCCGCTGTGGCTGGCGCGCTGCGGCTGGCGCACTGCGCTGATCCGAAGCCAGGAGCCAGGTGCTTCTCCTGGTCTCCTATGCGGGTGCAGGGCCCAAGCACTTGGGCCATCCTCCACTGCCTTCGCGGGCCACAGCAGAGAGCTGGATAGGAAGAGGAGCAACCGGGACAGAATTCGGTGCTCCGACCAGGACCAGAACCCGGGGTGCCAGTGCCGCAGGCAGAGGATTAGCCTATTGAGCCGCGGTGCTAGCCGATACAATAGTATTTCTACATGGCAAAACATTGTCTGCATTTGTTTAACTCAGATAAATACTTGCAAGCAATACAGTTAAAATAATGTATATGAAAACAGTGTGTAAGTACAAGAATATTCAGTACATGAGTTTCTGCTTCCTACCTCTAAAAACACACTGCACTGCCTTTTTTTTTTTTTTTTAACAGAACCCAGGCCCACTTTTCTAAGAAGGATTTACTGAAGAGGTATATGTTAATTCTATTTGTATCTTGTCTCTATTGCAGCTATTTCATCCTGACAACTCAGTCATTTCTCTCGTGCTGTTTCTAAGGTAGTGTAGTCCTTATCTTCAGTGGTATAAAGTAATCCATTTTAGCATGAAAGTGTTCTCTTTTCCATTCAATTATTGTTTATAACCATTGTTCATATTCTCACTAAACTAGGGTCTTCGATTTTTACTTGTTAAACTTTATTAGGTGCAGTATCAAACCTTTTTACTGTAATGTAATTTTAAAATATGTCATCTCAAAAACTAAAAAAGAAAGAAAGGGAGAAGGAAAGAGGATGGGAGAGGAGGGAGAAAAGAAGTATAATTATGTTCTTAGAATTGGATATACAAATCACATTGAATCTGTTAAGTACTAATTAAAATTTAAATAAAAATATATAAAAAGAATATGTTAGGCCAGCGCTGTGGCTCACTAGGCTAATCCTCTGCCTGCGGCGCCTGCACCCCGGGTTCTAGTCCCAGTTGTGGCGCCGGATTCTGTCCCAGTTGCTCCTCTTTCAGTCCTGCTCTCTGCTGTGGCTTGGGAAGGCATTGTAGGATGGCCCAAGTGCTTGGGTCCTGCATCCGCAAGGGAGACCAGGAAGAAGCACCTGGCTCCTGACTTCGGATCAGCGCGGTGCGCTGGCCACAGCGTGCCGGCTGCAGCAGCCATTGAGGGGTGAACCAATGGAAGGAAGACCTTTCTCTCTGTTTCTCTCTCTCACTGTCTAACTCTGCCTTGTCAAAAAAAGAAAAAAAAATATATTTATCATTGATTTTCCTTTAACACTAAAGGAAAATCATGGCTAAAACACATTTTTATTTAATAATTACAACACTTAATATAGTTAAAAGTAACTCTTCTGTTATCTTTACTACTGCTCAAAATAAGATGATATATCTTGAAATACTATTAAGTTGCTAATATAGGATGTTGTAGACATTCAGACGGTAAATCTTCTTTCAGACCTGTTTTATGCCGTGGATTTTGTTTATCTGTTTCTGTAACTGGAATTTTGGAAGTTACATGGAATACCAGTAAAACTTTCCATCAAAAATAATTCCCATTAAAACTATTTCCAGCAACTGGATGGTCACACTGATTTACATTGACTTCAGACACCCCCTTAGTTGAACCTAATAAATTCTAAATGCATGACCATTACACAGGAAGAGGTTACATGGTGCTCAAGATGTTATTAGATCCACCCATTTGTGGGAGGCTGAGCATAGCCATAATTTATTTTATCTTGAAAAATGGTTCATTTGAAGTTAGCCTTAGGCAAGTATAGAAGAAATGAATTACATGGTGAATAAGTCTGGATTTCTGTTCACATACTTGAGCTGATCTAACATCTCTCTCTCATATATTCATGCCTATAACTTCAATTCATGCCTATAGTTTCACACGTATTTCTTTTATGAGGGAAGAAAGGGTACAAGCCTGCTCACAGATAATCAGTGCAATGAGTTGACACTAGCAGGAGAGAAAAACTTTTACTGAATTATAACCTATCTCAAGGGTAGCACAACTCAGTTTTGAAATAAAACTCAATGTTAGATTGGAGAGAAGTACTGAAGTATGTATGTTCCCTAAATCTTAAGAATGGCTGCATTATTTGGTTAGAGATCTAAAACTTACACGATCAGAAGATTCAGAACAAGATTAAAAGAATAGCTACCCAGAAAAATCTATGGAACTTTGCTGACTTGCCTTTGTCACACACTAGCCATCAATAAATTTTATCACTATAGATGCGTCTTTCAAAAATTGGGTGTGTGAAAAGACTCATCCTGTAGTTATCAATCTGAATCTTTCCTAGATGATCCCAGAATTTGTACCACATGTAAATAGACAAAATAATCATCAGGAAAGGAATGAAACACATACATGAGTCATAAAATAGACTTGTAATTCCAAAGACGTGCTAGCCACTACCACTGCTGGATATTCTGCCATTCAGAGACAGACTCCAATGCCCTTACTCTTTAGAAACAAAAGCTATCCCAAAACTAAAATGGATTGTTCAATCACATCAAAGTCCTTCCTCTTTGGAAGAGATAGAAACTCAAGCATAGTTTTTTAGGGTTTATTTATTTATTTGAATGGCAGATGACAGAGAGAGGGAGACACACACACATACTGACAAAAAGAAGAAGAAAGACACAGAGAGACAAAGAGATGGAGAAAGATCTTCCAACTGCGGGCATACTCTCCAAATGGGCACAACAGACAGATCAGGGTCAGACCAAAGCCAGGAACCGTGAATTCTATACAGTAAGAGCAATCCAGATCAGCAAAAGTGATGGATAAAGGTGAGGGAAATGTAGGAAATAAGAGTGAGATGGGTACAAATACTGACGACACTATTTTAATTATCCAATTATTTAATTCTTTTTTGGATGTGTCATTTGATAATAATCTTGAAAGAGTGGAAGTGCACTCTTTTGTAATTTAGGGAAATTTTCTTCTTTCCTTCTTGATCCAACTGTACAAGAATTGCACAAAAGGGACTGGCAACATGACATAGTAGGTTTGGCCTCTGCCCATGGTGCAAGCATCCCATGGGGCGCTTGTTCATGTCCTGGAAGCTTCCCTTCAGATCCAGATATCTGCTTATGGCCTGAGGAAGCAGTGGAAGATGGCCCAAGTGCTTGGGCCCTTGTATCCACTTGGGAGACCTGGAGGAAGCTCCTGACTCCTGGCTTTCGATCAGCCCAGGCTTTGCAGCCATTTTGGGAGTGAACCAGAGGAAGACCTCTCTCTGTTTCTACCTCTTTCTGTCTGTAACTCTACCTCTCAAATAAAAAAAAATCTTTAAAAATAAAAGAATTGGTGCAGGCATTGTGGAGTAGCTGGTGAAGCTGCTGCCTACAGTGCCAGCATCCCATGTGGGGGCTGCTCCATTTCCAATTCAGCTCTCCGCAATGGCCTCGGAAAGCAGGTGAAGATGGCTCAAGTCCTAGGGCCCCTGCGCCCACGTGGGAGACCTGGAGGAATCTTTTGGCTCCTGGCTTCAGATCAGCCATCTCTGACCGTTGTGACAACTTAGGGAGTGAACCAGTGGATAGAAGACCTCTCTCTCTCTCTGCCTCTGCCTCTCTCTCTCTCTCTCTGTCTCTGCCTCTCTATAACTCTTTCAAATAAATAAACAAATCTTTTTTTTTTTAAAGAATAACACAAGAAATGACCATGGCTAAATTAAGTCATATGCCACTCACAATGGTCTCAACTAATTTCTTAAATTTAAACTTAACAGGGTTCTGTGCTACAAAATGGCCCTAGGTATGGTTGAAGCCTATGTTTCTGCAGCAATGGCCACCACCACCACAGAGAATGTACTTCACATGTACAATGTTATTGATAAATACAGATAGTTATACCAGTGCATTGGAAAGTTTAGATATAAAGAATCTCTGATTAATCAAAAGTGTAGATGAAGGACCAGAAAACATCTTGAGCAAAGAGTCTATTAATGACTTGTGCACAGGCCCTTATCAATGGGCATGGGGAGCAGAAATAGAAGCAATCCATGGGATTGTTTTCTCTATCTTGAATTTCCTTGAAACATAGTACTTTGATTTATGTTTCTGAGGGCATCCTGCCAGCCACTGTGCTTAGTGAGGACAAATGTTCCTTATTGTATTTACTCTTTACTTCCTTTACCTATAACTTTGCTTTCCCTGCATTTCAAATTTTCATCAAGTGATAGCATGGGATCTTTTTGACTTTGACTCTCCTATTTTGGACACTTGAGCAAAAACCATTGAAATGTTTACTTATTTCATATTTTCACACATTATCTTCCCCATATATATGTGACACTTTCAGTTTATCAATCAAAATGAGAATTTGTAGAATTTGAAAACTAATCCATGTTCTAGATATTTAATATGTGGCGAAATTTTGTATGAAATATTTGGGCTCATAAAGAACAAACTTGTGATCTGATGAATATTTTCTCTTAACAAATCCCTAGGTTCCTTCTCTTGTTCTTTAACCTACCACTAAGTTGCCATAACTTGGCACCTAATTTTTTTTATTAGAGACATCAGTATCATGCATTTCTAATTTTAATGCCATCTTTGTTGCCTGGACTAAGTTAAACTTTTCAACGGTGGTGATAATTTATTTGGATAAAGTTATGCCCGGATGCATTTCTAGGTGGTAAAAAAGAGGACCAATATTCGGTAATTATGAGTCTTTATGTTGTTTTTTTCTCAGACAGTAAATCCACTGTACATCCTATTAACTGTATAGTGTTAGAGCCAACTGCACATAATTACTCTGAGTATATGAAACGTTGAGTGGATTTTTATATGCTGGAGTAGAACAATAGATCTCTTCTTTGAAATGAAAAACTTAGAGATACCGATTTCCTGTACTTGACAGCCTGTGGATTTCCCTACTGATGCAATATTCTGTTCAAAAGTCATCTGATCTGAGGTTCAACCTGTGGAGAAATTAAGCCACTCACTTTGAAGTGATGAAGTATTTCTCATCAGCATCTAAGTCTCTTAAATTGCCTTTTCCTTCCTCCAACTAATCATACATTGGCAGCATCCGTGAGTGGGTTTCATTTCTTTCATAATGATTTACTCAAATGATGAAATTCTTAGAAAAAGACTCTAATACTTCTCTGGTTTAAACCTACCCTTTGTCTAATATCAGAATGAACTAGGAGAGTGAAAAAAAAATCTCTCACAACATAATATACCATGAAATGTATTTTACAGAAACAAATGGAAGACAATATTTTATCATGCAGAGCATAATCCCTGTTGGAACATCAATATAAAACCCACTTTTGTATATTAGTATTTCTTTTTTAATGCTATAATTCTGAAATCTTGACTACCTCCTAATAAATGACCTTCTAGTCTTCAATTTATACAACATTTAGAGATACCACAAGAATGAAAGATCATTTTTCTATCAGACTTTCAAGATTAGTCTAGTGTTATTTCGAAGTAGAGGAAAAGAGAATAGCTTCATCTAAGAGCTATTGTCAGCCTTCCTTTCCTTTTTGCATTTGATTATAAACTTGTAAAGCTGGAAATGTTTGTATTTGATTTTAATCCTGTAAAACGATATTTGCAGAGTGACAATGTGAGGATGCTGAAAGGGACATGCTTATAACAAAGGATTTGAGTATTGTGCCTTGTTACCGTCATTTTCCAACCTCTTAGCTAATTCCAAAACTTGGTTCACAGCCTTCCTGTCTATCCTAGCTCATCTCTTCATTTTAGAGACCTTATAATTCAAATGGACATTTTCTTGCCCTTGCAAACAATATTGGTTTCAGCTATATGCAATCATTACTGGCTACCAAGACTTATAATCATGAACAGTGGTTGTACCACAGAAATCTACAACTCATCTTTATCATATATATTACCACCTTCTTCCATTCTTTCATTTATTATATTCCTTTCAAAAATTTCAAAATTTTAGTTTTTTTCTACCTTCAGTCTTTGTAGTCCATAGTTTTTGTTTTTGCTTATATTTTCTGTAGGTAGCCAGTTTATTTTTCTTGTTCCACACCTCTCTACAAAGTAGATATCAAGTTTAGAGACACATGTGATGATGTATCCAACTTGTATAAAAATCAATAAAGATTCACATGTGCATGAATGAATATACCAATGAGAACTTTGCTTCAGAAGTATTATCAATAGAACTTGTTTAAGATTCTCATAGTGAATTATTTTACTGCAATCATAATATGACACTGAAATGTAAATGGGTATATAGTTCAAAATTATAATGTTCTTTATTTTAATTTTTAGATATTTTAAATTTCATTTACATAATTTGCAGCTTTTCTTAGCCTTTATAAAGAATATCAAGTAGTATTAAAACATAAGTTCCACTCCCTCAATCAATCCTCACATATAGTGCATAAAGGATGGATTTGTAATATTAACTGGAATATGTATTTACCCAATGACTTTATACCATTGTGACATTGTTATAAGTCATGTTGTTTATTTTCTTTTATTCTTCTCTATCCACTTTCTAAATGAGTTATTTTCTATACATTAAAAGTCATATATAATTTATAAAAATAATAGTTCACCTTTGATATGCATCCCTGACCAAATATCTTACTTCTCAGAAACGCTTTTGAAATTTATCCCATTCTAAATAACCTTCCATTTCCCCCATTTTGCTAATTCTACCTGTAACACATGGTACTGGTATCTTCATGATTACCAGATAAGAAGTTGATGGTTTTGACCACTTTCTATTTTGATGCCATTGAAAACATAAACTCTCAAGTTATAAGATAGTAAAAATAAATTTTGGTGCTGGTGTTGTGGCATAGTGGGTTAAGCCATTGCCTACGATGCCAGCATCCTATAAGGGTGCTGATTCATGTCCCAGCTGCTTCACTTTCAGTCCAGCTCATGGCTAATGGCATGAGAAATAAGCAAAAATTGGTCCATGTACCTGGGAAAATGCCACCTATGTGGAAGACCCAGAAGAAGCTCCTGGATCCTGGCTATGGCCTGGCCCATCCCTGGCCATTACAGACATTTGGAGAGTAAACCAACAGATAGAAGAGATCTCTCCCCACCCTCTCTTTTTCTCTCTCTCTGTAACTCTTTCATATATATAAGTAAATCTTTAAAACAAATTTTCCTTGATAAAATTGTGGTAACAGTAACACCTAAGATGACATCATGCCCTTATAGTCAACCCTGAACATAACAGATCTTTCTTTGCTCATAATGAGATTTGAGATTATTTCAGGAAGTTTTCAGAATCTTTTCCAGATTATGGTAGTCAAATATTTTAGTTCTATCAATTTCATGAAAATACTTCTTCCTGATAAAAAAATTGTCGTTTTGATCTTTACAAGAAAATTGAAGGGCCGACACTGTGGCGTAGTGGGTTAACACTCTGACCTGAAGCGCCTGCATCGCATATGGGTGCTGGTTCGAGACCCAGCTGATCCACTTCCAATACAGCTCTCTGCTATAGCCTGGGGAAGCAGTACAAGATGGCCTAAGTCCTTGGGCCCCTGCCCCCATGTGGGAGACCTGGAAGAGGCTCCTGGCTTCGCATTGGCACAGCTCCGGCCATTGCAGCCAATTGGGGAGTGAACTAGCAGATAAGACCTCTCTCTCCCCCTCTCTCTGCCTCTTCTTCTCTCTCTGTGTAACTCTTTCAAATAAATAATAAAAGTAGTTTAAAAAAAGAAAGAAAATTCAAGCATTTAATCATCAAACATATTTTTAATAGTTCCTTAAACAAGCAGTCAGTTGGCAAAATGAATGGGAAAGTATGAGAATCTTTTCAGTTCAGCATTACAACTAACATCTGTATAATTTGTATTGCTTTCCTTCAATCTTATTGTACAAGTAGAACAATAACACAGCTAAAAGAAGCCATCCAATGTGATTTTGCATCTTTTGAGGGATGGAAGACCAGATGAATTAGAAAAGATATATTTGTTCTCAGAGATGCCAATTTTGGTACCTTATGTGAAAGCTGACAATAAATCAAATGATACAACAACGTATGTAAGTATTTAGATTATAAATCTAGTGTATAAAAATTAATCATATCCTTTTTATAGCTGAGAGTTAGGACATTTATACTTCTTATCTCAGTTAATACTTTCAAGAACTCAAGAGGTGGTTATGATAATTTCCAGTTTCAGGATAAGGACTCCAGGCTAAAAGAGGGTAGTGAGAGATCACATAGTTGCTAAATAGTAAATCATAGATTGGAAGCCTTACTGTATGAATGAGACCCTTCTGTACATAAGTTAGACCCTAATTTAGTCACTACGGCACAATAATCAAGGGTAAAGTTCTACTTAATATACTGATGTACTACATTTAAGAAGAGATGAGAGGATTCTATAGTTCATTACATGTTACAGATTCTTCTAATTTTTTCTGAAGTCTACTGAGAATTCTCCCAAAATATTAAACAGTTATTTAGGGAAATACTGGGTGACATTATCAAGTATTGAAGCAACACTACCCATCATGACACTGTATGTTCTGTAGAACCTTCACTTAAATGTGAAGGCTGCTCAGGAGAGTTGGTATTAGCTGTAGATTGTCTTAGATGTCAGTGACATGACTACTACAGTAAAAGGTTTCTGAGGCTGCTACCCAAATATACTACCCCACCAATACTCTGATCTGTTTATAGACATACAGAATCATGTTTATTTTTAAACTTGGAAATATGAAAATACTTTATCCTCTATCAACTCTGAATGTGATTATTAAAATACCAATAAGTGCCAATTGAGGCAAGCAAGAATTTTGACTCCTGTGTCTTATCTGGTTCAGAAAGCAAATGAGATGAGTATCTTTAATACATTCTGATATAGGATGGAAGAGGTTTATTGCACTCTTACATGCAGGATATGTATGTGACTGAGCAGAACAACAAATGATTGGGTTTTAAAGAAGGACCAAGGACCAGGAGTAGAAGGTGAGAGTATCTGCAACTAAAGATTTGCTCTCCAGAACTGAGACCCTGTAAACTAACATTAAGTGTTAAAGGAGGAGGGAAGACATGCCAGTATTTTGAGGAAACATAACGTAACCTAAGAGAGCAAAGGCGTTTTACAGTAGCAGAGAAGATAAGGTTATAGCCACTGTTGCCTAATTCAATTCTTTTTTTTTTTTTTTTTGAGTTTCAATCTCAAAGAATTTTTATGTGGAACATACAGTAATGCCAGACCTTTTCTGCTTCAGTGGGGTAGGATTCCATAACTCTGCTCCTCACTTTCCAAGGTATCCTCTGATTCTTCTCTGTGGAACTGTTTAGGCTCTGTAGGCCACAGGGTGAATGCATCTAGTTTAGAAAGATAAGTTTAACCTTGAATGTTGGGTTCAAAACTTCCTGTGTGTAGCTGACATCTGAAGAATATCTCCCAGCATTCTTAGGTAATATTGCTTAAATGCCTTTGTAGTCAAAATGGTTTGCATTAAAAAAAAGTACTTTGCAAAAGATTAAAATTCTATAGATTTTCCAGCTCCCATCATAGGGTTCTTTGATGGATTAAAATCCAGAATCAGATATTGGATTTGAGTAATGAATAGTCAGTCCATGAACATGATGAATGCCATCTACATATGTTGAATCAAACCCTAGTTCTTTGAAAATTAAAAAAAAATTCTTTTTATGCAACTCTTCATTTTTAAATAAGAGGGAGCCATATGTTTCCCATGTCCTTACCTTTGCTTAATTCCATAGTGAGTCTCTGTGCTGTGGTGATCTTCAGTTTCACCAAGCTGCTTCTTGATCACAGATCAGGTCGCTGAAGCAGCAGTACCATTCATGAATGCTGTAAAGAAGCCATCTCTCTCCAAGGGCAAGAATCAGTGGAAGAGACCCTTACCCAAAACATATTCCTCTATACTGTATCACATTTCCCGATAGCATGATGGCTGAGAACTATTCCTCCAGCTTATAACCTTTAAAATCATGATTTCTCTGTTTTTTGGGGGGATACCAGGAAATTTAATATTAGGGTATTCTGTCCTTGCCTTTCATGGGAAAAAAAAAAGTTTTGCTGTTCTGATAAAGGTGTGATACATGATAAATTGATGGCAAATTTTTGAAGGATTTTGTTCTGAGGACTCTACTTCTTCTGATGTCTCCAGTAACAATTTCAAGAAAATAAAACACAGCTGTAACTATGAATTTCATATCAAAAAATGTTCTTTCTTCAACAGTGGCAAATAAAAATGAAGCTTTTCAATGTTAGGGCAGAAAATAAAAGCCAAATTCATTAAAAGTTAATGATGTAGGATGCAGATAATGAGAAATAGAAATGGAATTCATGGAGACATATTATCTTTTTGATGCATGGCAAAATTTAATGCATAATCAACATTACTCAACAGTTCCAAAGGCTATTTTTATCTCAGTGCCTTTAAAACTCAAACCCATTAAAAATTCATGATCCCCAAGCCATGTGTTTTCTACAGTAAGAAACATTTTATGTCATGGGAGTGAACTGCTTGCTAATAGAAACATTTGCTACTTTGCATTGTAATGAAGACAACAATGTTTCACATACTAGCCTTCATTCTTTCAGCCTATAAACATTAAGTGAGGACCAGAGACTTGGTGTGCATTTTAGCAAGAAAAATAAAAAAAAAAACATTAAATGACATTAAATGATTTATATCTATACTGGGAAAAATAAAGAAAAGTAAAACACTATATACCATGTTAGATTGGCAACTATTCAAACTGAGAAATTCAGCAATGGCTAACCTAGTTTTATAGAACAGGGAATAATGCCTTTAAAGGTGAAAGGGTTTATTCATTTTTTCATGGTTGATAAGCATCAGATTCCAATTCATTTCATAAATTGGCTTGTGCTCCTTCTACCATGTCACATTCTATATGCCATCTGGGAGTAGAGAGTAGAATTTGAAGTTTGATGTTATTCTTGGCAGTATTTATGTATATATTTAAAATCCTTTCTCTAGTTGTTTAAGCCCTAGAGAACATAACATTACAATAGGAAAGATTGCTATCACACAACCTCTACATTTGTAAGATGCTAAAATGACATATTTTTCAAAATAAATCTATATATTATGATTTTAATTACTATGTGTTCTGTTAATATGTGTTTCAAAATTTGTAGTTTTATAACAATGTAAACTATAGATTTTAATAAGAGATGGAATTAATTAACAAGCAAATTAATCTGTTGTACCACAGTAGAGCTTTTGTTTTTACACTCTTTAATTTTTAAAGTAAAGTTTAAAAAATATATGTGGGTAGGAAGGTGCCACAGCTCACTAGGCTAATCCTCTGCTTGTGGCGCCGGCACCCTGGGTTCTAGTCCCGGTTGGGGCACCGGATTCTGTCCTGGTTGGTCCTCTTCCAGTCCAGTTCTCTGCTGTAGCCTGGGAGGGCAGTGGAGGATGGCCCAGGTCCTTGGTCCCTGCACCAAGGGAGACCAGAAGGAAGCACCTGGCTCCTGGCTTCAGATCGGCGTAGCGCACCGGCCACAACGCGCCAGCGTAGTGGCCACTTGGAGGGTGAACCAACGGAAAAAGGAGGACCTTTCTCTCTCTCTCTCTTTCTTTCTCTCTCTCTCTTTCACTGTCTAACTCTTCCTGTCTATATATATAGACATATGTGTGTGTGTGTGTGTGTGTAGAAACCAGTGTTGAATTACAAAGGTAGAATAATTTTCCTTTTGATGCTGAATAATATAACAAAAGCAGCATTACAGTTCTGTAGTAGCCTAGGTGTCTGCTCTCCACTCAATTTTTCTTCTTACCCTTTCTTTTGCAATTTTAAATTAACAATAATTGCACATATTAATGGGCTACATTGTGGTATTTCAATACATGTATATAATATATACTGTTCAAATCTAGGTACTCAATAATTTTGTGTTTTTTGAATTTGCTTTAATATTGGAGGCTTAGATTTCTTTTCTCCCACTTCTTATAATATATACAAGGTTATTGTGAACTGTAGTCTCTTCACTGTGCAATATAGTACAATGAACTCATTCCTTTCATCGAACTCTGATTTGGTACCCAATATCCAAATTCTTGTTATACCCTGTATACATCCAAACTTCTAGTGATCACTGTTTTGTATCCAGGTAAAGTTTTGTTAGATTCCACATATGAGGGAGAAAAAACATTGTTTGTCTCTTTTCATTTAATGTAACTTTCATTAGTTCCACTAATTTTGCTGCAATGATAGGATTTCATTATGATTTACAGTAGAGTAATATTCCATCGCGATCTTTGCCCATTCATCTGATGATGGGCACCTTGGTTGATTCATTATGTTGCCGAACAAGGACACTGCTGCAATACACAGGGAAGAGCAGGTATCTCTTTTTCACACAGTGTCATTTTGATATATACCCAATATGGGATTGCTAGATCATATGACTATTCTACTTCAAATTTGAGGGGGAATTTTTATGCTATTTTCCAAAGTGATGTACTAATTATATTCCGAACAACAGTATATAATTTCCAGTTCTCACATCCTTGACAGGATTTGTTACTTTCTGTGTTTTTCTTAACAGGCATTCAAGCAGGGATGAAGTAATAAGCCATTGTAGTTTTGATTTGCATTTCACTGATGACTTTGTCAGTGATTTGTCAGTGTTTTATAATTTTCAATGTAGAGATCTTTCAGTTACTTGGGTACAAGTATTCCTAAATATTTACTTTTTGTTGGAGCTATTGTGAATGGGATTTCTTGCTTTAAAAAAAAATCTTTGTTTATTTACTTGAAGGGCAGAGTAACATATACACAGAGGAAGGGAGGGAGACAGGAAGGGAGGGAAGCAGGGAGAGAGAGAAAGAGAAGAAAGAGTGATCTTACTTCAACTGGTTTACTCCCCAGATGGCAACAAGAACATATCTAGGCCAAGCCAAAGCCAGAAGCCAAGTAGCAGGGACCCAAGCCTTCAGACTATCTTCCAATGCCTTCCCATATGCATGAGCAGAAAGCTGGAGTAAAAGAGGAATAGCATAAAATTTACCAAGATTAAATTAAGAAGATATTAAAAAGCTAAACAGACCGATACCAAATAAAATAATGTAAGTGGTAATTATTGAAGTCTTCCATCAAAAAAAAAAAAAAATCCAGGACCTGATGTCTTTACTTCTGAATTCTACAAAGCACTCAAAATGGAACTAATTCCAATAATTCTCAAACTATTGTAAAACAATTTAAAGAATGGATATCTGCCAAGCTGTTTGTATGAGATCAGCATTACTCTGATGCCAAAACAAAGACAATACAAAAAGAAAACTGTGGACCAATATTCCTGACGAATACCGATGCCAAAATTATCAACAAAATATTAGCTAACTGGATCCAACATCACATCAAAAAGATCACAAATTGCAATCAAGTGAGATTTATCCTAGGGGTGAAAGTATGGCTCAACTTTTGCAAATCAATAAATGTCATGAACCACATCCGGAATGAAAAACAAAAATGATATGGTCATCTCAATAGATGAACAGAAAGCATATGATGAAGTTCTACATTGCTTCATTATAAAAACTCTCAACAAATTAGGTATACCTCAAAATAATAAATGCCATTATGAGAAACCAACAGCCAATGTCATACTGAATGAGGAAAAGTTGAAGGCATTTCTCTTCAGATCTAGAACAAGATAAGGATGGCCATTTTCATGATGGTTATTCAATATAGCATTGAGAGTATTAATAATAAGGAAGAGAAAGATAAAAAGGCATCAGAACTGAGGAGCAAACAAAAATATCTGCATGTGCAGATTACATAATTTTTGTACATGGATTAGCATTTCAATGTCTCTTTTTTAAAATATTTATTTATTTATTTGAAAGGTAGAGTTATAGAGAGGTAAAGGCAGAGAGAGAGGTCTTCCATGTGCAATGGCATGAGCTGTGCCGATCCAAAGCCAGGAGTCAGGAGCTTTCTCCTGGGTCTCCCATGTGGGTGTAAGGGCCCAAGCACTTGGGCCCTCTTCCACTGCTTTCCCAGGCCATAGTAGAGAGCTGGATTGGAGGCAGAGCAGCCTGGACTTAAACCGGTACCCATATGGGATGCCAGCACTGCAGGTGGCGGCTTTACGGGCTATGCCACAGTTGCAGCCCCTCAATGCCTCAATGTCTCTTATAATTGAAATAAAATGTCAGCAATGCCTTATTATTCATTTAACCCCATTTAACCTTTCCCAACATCACTTCAGTATCTGTGGCATAAAGTGAAAACTGTGCTTCTTTCCCCATAAACTTCTTCTTTTTGAAGAACTATTTATATCTTTATTCTCCTTTTCCTTTGCACCTTGTCTCTAACCATCAAAGGATAGCTAATGCTCTGTTGTCTCACATGCACAAATACATTGTCTCATCCTTACTGTAGATTTTCATATGGCATTTCCCCGAAAGGAATGAGTATTTCATTCTATGAGTCCGCGGAATACATTTTTTTTTTTTTGACAGGCAGAGTGGACAGTGAGAGAGAGAGAGAGAGAAAGGTCTTCCTTTTCAGTTGGTTCATCCCCCAGTGGCCACTGTGGCCAGCGCACTGCGCTGATCCAAAGCCAGAAGCCAGGTGCTTCTTCTGGTCTCCCATGTGGGTGCAGGGCCCAAGGACTTGGGCCATCCTCCACTGCACTCCCAGACCACAGCAGAGAGCTGGCCTGGAAGAGGAGCAACCGGGACAGAATCGACGCACTGACCAGGACTAGAACCCCGTGTGCCGGAGCCACAGGCGGAGAATTAGCCTAGTGAGCTGCGGCGCCAGCCCTGGGAATACAATTTTCAACACAAATTGTATTTTTAACTCATTTTAACTCATTTTTTTCAGCTAACATTTCACCTTTCCTATATGGCTCAAGCAGAAATGGTATTATTTTCACAACATTGTAATAATTAGTGATTATTTCAACAAATATTTATGTTATTTAACAAAACGTATGAGGAGTCATTATTTTGGACTCAGTCACTATATTAGGCTCCATTAGACAAGACCAAAATGGTGTCACTCATGAAAAAAAAAATGGTGTCTTTCATGCAAAATGCTAAGTAATCACTACAAAACTTTAAGGAAACAGATATTATCCCAAATAAGTTTTTCTTGAAAATCAAGAGATTGAAATCCATATGAATCAGCATAATGAGGAAATTCTCTGAGTTTTAGGATTTACGAAATCAAATGATTTAAAAGAACCTAATCCACAAAGACTGGTAATTTTATTGATCAATCCACAAAATTCATTAAGAGCTGGTCTTTAGTTTCACTGCTTCTCTCTATTGTTTTCCTTTTGTGTTGTATTTGATTTCCTCTTTTTTCCCATTTTCTATTTTATTAATTCTGTTTGATCTTTGTTATTTCCTTTCACGTGGTTCACTTAATTTTATCATTTTTAGATTTTCAAGGGAAATTTAAAGAAAAAAGAATTTAAAACTACAACGTTGTCATGGCACTAGTTGTGATGGAACCAGGGTAAGTCAATACTATGTTGACAATCTATGCATTATTTAAGACAAATTTTAAGTGGGTACCATAAAGAGTTACTTTTATTGTACAGAAGCTGAAAGATAACATAGGTTGTCAATAGGTATTATAAGGAAACATCATAATAATAGTTAAGGACATTGGAAAGAAAGGAGATGACTTGGATAGCTTAAGAAAAGAGCATTTAGATTGGATATTATAATAACAGCTCATTGTATTAAATTGTTTTCCACTGGGTTTTGTGTTAGAAATTCTGCAAATAACACTGCATGTATGCTTGTAGTAAAACAGCACATTACTGAATATTTTATAGATATTAAAGTTTAATTTCTCATGCTGGAAAAATCGGTCAGAAATATGAAAATGCAAGTGCTAAACTATACCTGGTGATATTAGAGTGGAGCCTGAGGTACCAGCGTGAACTCATTTGGACTTCTTTTTTATATGTTTGAAACTTTATGACATCATATTTTGGATAGGCAAATTATAAGTCAAGCCCACAGCACACTTTTAATACTATAAAGTAGAGCAGAAATCAAAAAAGGGATGGACATAGAGAGATGAAGAGTATGGGATATGTGGAAATGCATTTTGAAAGATATGCAAATGGATACCCTGGGACAATTCATACAAAATATATACTAATAATATTTTATGATAGCTCCATATAAAAATAAGTGAGACAAGTAAAAAATAAAGAAATACAAAGAGTTCCTGTCGGTATAAGTTAATGTCTGAATAACAGATAAATAGAAGGAAAAAAGAAAACCTCTTCCTTTTGGAAGAATTTCAATCAGTACTTTCATGGGGAGTGGAAAACAGAAAGTCATCATGGTGATAATTGCTAACAAGAAGATTCCCTGAAGGATGTT
This sequence comes from Lepus europaeus, assembly GCF_033115175.1. Lineage (NCBI taxonomy): Eukaryota > Metazoa > Chordata > Mammalia > Lagomorpha > Leporidae > Lepus > Lepus europaeus. Next base: position 78,640,209 of record NC_084839.1, on the reverse strand, counting down.
AATCATTTCCTGGTATCATCTTTGTGTATTTTATATTTTGTGCTCACTTCATGTTTGTAATCTGTGGATTCATAATTTTCATTTTTGAAAAGTTTTGGATCCCAATTTATTCAAAAATTCTTATTCCCCAGTTCTCTTTTGTCTTTGTTAGGAATATCATTTGTGTATTTCATATTTGGTGATTTGAACTTTCACAAAGCTTTGTTGCATTTCTTCAGTTATTAAAATTACTATTGATTTTATATGCTTACTTTTGCTTTTCCATGTCTCAAATTCATGGATTTCTTCTCCTGCAACACACTATCTGCTGTTATGCTCCTACATGCTTTCTCACTTGTTGCAGTTTTCATTTCTAGAAGTTTATTTTTGGTTTCTTTTATATCTTGTCTCTTCTCACCTTTTTAAGCTTATGGAATTCAAGTATAATTATGGGAATACCTTTGCAAGATAAATGTGATGCTGTTTCAGTTCATAATATTTGTTGGCATTCTTGTTATTATGGGTTGTGTTTCTAGTTTCTTGCATGTCTGATTATTTGTTGGATATTAAACATTGTGAAATTATCTAATTAGTTGTTCGATGATTTTATGTTCATATTAATATTCTTGAGCTTTGTTCCAGGATATAGTTAAGATTCTAAGAAATAATTTGTCCTCTAAAAATTTGCTTTTGATATTTATTATCCAGGGTCAGAGGCTTAGTTAGTCTTGGGTTAATTAATCTTTAATGCCAAGGCAAGATTCTTCTAAGTACTATACTCCATGAATTATGTTCTTTGAATTATGTGCTTTTTCTAATTTGTCTACTGGAATTAAGCATTATTCCTGAACTACCAATACTTTTCCCAGTCTAGATTTCTCAAATTCATGTATTGCTCAGTATTCCGCCAGGTATTGCATAAATAGTATCTGCTAATCTTGCTGGATTTCTCTCTTTGTGCGCTTCCTCCCCTAAGTCTTCTGTCTTGCCGAGTCTAGCCCCCTCAGTCTTCCCTGTTCCCCATTTCTGTATCCATCAGTGGAAGAACCTCGTGGTCCTCACCTGGGTTCAGCCTTCCTGTCCTGAGAATTCCCTCAAGTCACTGAGTGGTCTGATTATAGGAATAACCTCATTTGTGCTCCATCTCTTGACGATCATGAAACTTCCTTCCATGAGTTTCAGTGTCTTGACAACCGTTGTTTCACCGTTTTTCCTTCAGGTTTATTGTTTTTGTTTGAGTCAGGAAGCAAACTATGATCACTTTTATTTCATATTGAATGGAAGCAGAATTTCTGTCATTTTGATTTTGAATTTTAAACTGTGTTGAAAAACATTCCTTCCATTATTAACCTATTCCAAAGAGTTTATTGTGGAAAGCATAATAAGTTCTAGCAACTGGAGGGAAAATTAGAACACTAACCATACTTTTCAAATGAACTCAAACACTGGTTTGGATCCTTAGTCAACATGTGTACACAACAAGATCTAAAAAGCACATTGAATTTTCTCTCTCTGTTAAGCCAGAGATTTGACTGAATTCACTTCCATGGTAATCTTTCTATATGAAAATTTGTACTGTTTTCATTTTAAAAGTCTTCTCTTCTGTCATTTATGAATATTAACGGTTGTTTAATGTAAACTAAAGGTCACATCCCAGAAAAGCTTATTTAAAGAATTTTTTGAGAGTGGAATAGAAAAGGAAGAAAGTTGAACTTCTGATGAAATCTAAGATGTGAAAGTATGCTAGCTAAAGTTTGCTAAAAATCCTTTCTTCTCATGATTTAGAGATGACTAGAATATTAATGACATACATTAATACATCAAATATATAATATGCTAGCATAATACATTCAAATAGGAAATATCAGAACTTTTCAGATTTCATGTAATTCAGATACAATTCTAAGAATGATACTCTCCCCTTCCTCCACTTTTCTTTAATTTTTAAATTTTTATAATATACATATTTAAAGATTTCTTTATTTATTCGAAAGTCAGAGTTACACAGAGAGAGGAGAAGGAGAGAGAGAGGTCTTCCATCTGCTGGTTCACTCCCCAGATGCTGCAATGGTTGGAACTGCACCAATCCAAAGCCAGGAGCCAGGAGCTTCTTCTGGGTCTCCCATGCGGGTGCAGGGACCCAAGGACTTGGGCCATCCTCCACTGTTTTCCCAGGCCACTCAGAGAGCTGGATTGAAAGAGGAGCAGCTAGGACTAGAACCAGTGCCCATATGGGATGCTGGCTCTTCAGGCCAGGGCGTTAACCCACTACACCACAGCTCTGGCCCCGATGTATTTTTAACTTACTTTGTAATAACAGGCTTAATGAAACAATAAGTAAAATTTAACAAGTTAAAAGTAGAAATACCACTGTTCAAGGCTGGCACTGTGGTGCAGTGGGTTAAAGTCATGGCCTACAGCACCAGCATCCCATACGGCCTCTGATTCAAATCCCAGATAGCCCACTTCTGACCTAGCTTCCTGCTACTGTGCCTGGGAAACAGTAGAGGATGGCCCGAGTCCTTGGACCCCTGCACCCATGTAGGAGACCCAAAAGAAGCTCCTTGCTCCTAGCTTTGGATTGGCTTAGCTCCAGCCTTTGTGCCCATTTGGGAAGTGATCCAGCAGATGAAAGACTTCTCTCTCTATTTTTCTCTCTCTCTCTTTACCTCTCTCTGTAACTCTTTCAAATAAGTAAAATAAACTTTTTAAAAAGAAAGAAAGAAATACCACTGTTCATGAGAAATATAGACAAAACCTATAAACAATAATTAAATTTTAAGATTTCAGTTTCTCTCATACACATTAAGTATTTTTCCGGACTCCATATATTAGCTACCACAAATCAGAGAAAATATGTGATTTTTTTAGGGGAATTCTGAGTTATTTCACTAAGGAAATGATTTCCAGCTGCATCCATTGTTTGCAAAAGACAGGATTTCATTCTTTTATATGGTTGAGTAGTATTCAATCACAGAAGCAAAAATCCTAACAAATATACTAGCTATTTGAATCCAACAACATATTGAAAAGATCATCCACCTGGACCAAGTGGGATTAACTTTAGGGATGCAGAGATATTTCAATATATGCAAATTAATAAATTCTATATATCACATTAACAAAATGAAGAATAAAAACCATACAATTGTTTAAATAGATGCAGAAAAAACAATTTAAAATACAACATCTTTCATGAAAAAAATCTCTAAAATTATGTATAGAAGGAACATATCTTGACAAATATTTTTAAGCTGGTATGGTATGCAGTATTTTATGGAAGTTACTTTATTTGTCTGAACAGAATATTTAACTGTTGCTTTTTTCTTACTTGAAATACCTTGAAAGCTAGTAGTGTTTTTTGTTCCTATAGTCATGATGCCTAAAGCTCCGTTTCTTTTGACCCCTGTATTTGACAACTTACTTTATTCTCAAATCAAACAAATGCAAACTACTACTTACTCTTATCACAGAATCCATCAATTATTAATATATGCTATTTACAGACTACATAATGAAATACCTTTCTTAAAGGCTCAATACAGGTCATACTCTATTCATATCAAAACTCCAGCGCATTCTCTATGCTGGGATGAATGTTTTAGCAATCGGATCAGTTCAACCAAAAAGAGGATGTTTTGTCAAACTGGAACCTCTCTGTATTGCTCTGAGACAAAAAGCTATCACACAAAAGGCAAGCTTTTGTGAAAAAAAAAATGTTGAATTAGAATATGAGTAAATGTTCTTCCAACATGGAGAGTCTATGTTTCTACATCTATCCTGTCAAACACCAAATGTTTTTCATTCTATAAAGTTTCCTTAATCATAAACTTTGATAGGCTTTCCAAATTTCTTTCAGGGTTTTTCTCAGCATTTCACAGTATTGCTTTGGGAAAACAATTTTTATATACTCTTGTCTGTTCTCAAAGTAAGTGTGTCCAAACTTTCCTGACCAATTCAGAACAAGAATTAGTGATAAGCTGTATAAGGCATTTCAGATGTTGGTACTGCCCAACCATCAAGTCAAGCATCGAATTCTAGCCAGTCTTCCCATTCCTTTCCTTTTACATATGAAGGAGCAGCAAAGCTTTACAAGACTTTCGAAAAAGTAGACCAGAATGTGTAAGATGGAATGTGCAAGTTTACAGGAAACACATAATTAATAGACAATAGAATGTTTAAAAAGTTACACTTGAGTCGGAGAGATTTGTGAAAAATTTACAACCATGGAAAACACCAGGGAGCAGATACTGTGGTACAATATGTTAAGCCATTGCCCACAGTGCCAGGATCCCATATGGCTGCCAGTTTGATTCCAGTTGCTGCACTCCAATTCACTTCTCTTCTAATGTGGTTGGGAAAGCAGCAGAGGGTGCTCCAAGCCCTTGGGCACCTGCACCCACTTGGGAGGCCCAGAAGAAGGTCCTGGTTTCTGGCTCCAGCTGGACCAGAGGTGGCCATTGCAGCCATTTGGTGAGTGAACCAGTCTTCACCTCTCTCTGTCTCTGTCTCTCCCTCTCTATCTGTAATTCTGCCTTTCAAATAAATAGCAAGAAAAAGATAAAGAGGATAGCTTCTTTCTTTTTTCTTTTTATATCTATATATTTATTTGAAAGGTAGAATTGGGGGTAGGGGGAGACAGAGAGATAGAGAGCATCTTCCATCTGCTGGTTCACACTGGAAATGGTTGCAATGGCAAAGGCTGGGCCAGGCTGAAGCTGGGAACCTAGAACTCCATCCAGCTCTCCCATGTGGGTGCAAGGGTCTAATCATTCAAACCATCTTCTGTCGCTTTCTCAGTCACTTACCTGGATGGGAAGAGGAGCAGCCAGGACCTAAAGGGTGCTCATAGGGAATACCAGAGGCACAGGCAGTGGTTTAACTGGCCACACCACAACATCAGCTCCTAAAGAGGATATTTTCAAGGATATAATTTTTTTTTCCAAGATGAATCAATAGTTGATTCAAACTAACCATTTTTCTCAAAAGAGTTTTTAAAAGGGAAACATGATCAACAGTTTAAGGATATCAAACACCTCATAAGATCAAGAGAGACTACTAGTTTAATAAAAGTGTTATCGGAGTGAATGGAGATGCATCTGCTCAAGGGAATTTACCCACAGGATGAAATAGCAGAAAAGGAGGAATCTGCAAGTGGAGAACTCAGAAGCCAGCTATGAATAGGCCAGAAGATTGAGTCACCAGACATGGAGCTGTTACCCTGGAGTAGACCCTTCACACATTTTGTGGGACTTAAAGGCTGATGTATTTACTTCACATTTCAGGGATGTAACTTCTAGGAAGGAATTCATTTTGAAAAGCCATAATGGGATAAGGAATAAAATATAAAATCAGTATTTATCAAAAAAGAAGACCTCAGAAGAACAATTTCTGCTCTGGATTGAGACTCCTAATAGCTATACATCGTAAGTAGAGAAATAGATATAACTGAACTCACAATGACTTTAGTCCCTGGGTCTAAAAGGCTACCATTCAGGTTTATAAGAATAAAAGGCAATTTCAAAGGATTTTTTTCAAGTTAATGTGCAACAAAGATAAAAAAAATCAAGAGTTATAATGAAATTCAAACATGAAACTATTATCAAACAAAATAGACACATAGAGAAACTTAACACTGTAATTTTTACACATAGGATGAAATAATCATTATTATTATGCTCAAAAGAATACAAAATACTCCTAAAACTTAATAAGTAATGGACTGTGTTAGAAAGTATCAGTATAAATTGAAAAAGAAGCACCCACAAGGGATCCAATTGAACAAATATGGTAAATTTAATCAGAGTAGATACTAACTGAAAATAGTTATGAATAGGAAATTGATTTTAAAATCTTTTCAGATTGAAAAGCAAAAATTGTAACAATCGCTAAGAAAGGAGAGCTACTTTAGAGCATATGGTGAAAAGATATATCATGCATTTGATTGGAATCCAAATTGAAAGTAAAGAGAAAGACACAAAGTCAGTATTTGAAGAATTATAGTGAAAACAATCTCCAGAACTGATAAAAATACAATTCAATTTTTTAACAAATTCTAATAAAACTTATAAATGATAAATCTAATAAATATTCAGACACATGACAATAAAACTATAAAATAAAGGGTAGAGAAAACATGTTGAAATAAAATATAGCCAGGAAAAAAAGATATACTATACATATACAATGCTACACATACTTAAAGGCATAGCATTTAAACTAGCACCTGTCTTACCAAGAGCAATACTGGAAATGAACGCAGTAAGAACCCTAATTTTAAGGTGATGAAAAGGGACAAATGCCAGTCAGTAATTCTATACTTGGGAAACATCTAAGAATTCAAGTGAAATAAAGGCATTTTCAGACACATGAGTAGGTAGAGAAAGTCCAAAGAAGGAATTTGTCACACTGATCCCTTGCTGAAAGGACATTTAATTTGCACACTAAAGAACTACAGAATTAGAGCAAATGTCCAAAATTTTAATTCAAGTGAACATTTCCTCCAATTTTAAATGTACATTGACTATTTAAAGGACTAATCACAAGATTATCTTACAGGTATTAAAATATTTTTTTGGCACTAACATGCGCTGTGGCAGCAGCCCATACATTTGGAGGCTTCAAGTGGGACTAAACTGCTTTAAGATACATATAGTTACTAAGGAGAGGGTAAAATAACAGTAAGATCAAAAAATGATAATTATAACATAAATAAAAGTAATAAGAAAGTACTATTTTCACTAATTATGATAGACTAAATGTCATCTGGATTGGAGGGTAAGAAAGGACCTCAGGTATGTACTTCATAAATGTTCATTTCTTCTTCATGTCACAGCACAATGCTAGCTGGTAGGAATAGCAATACATTTGTTGTACTCTACTACTCTTCTCAAGGTCTTTGAAGCCCTATAGATCTAGTTAGCACAGAGGTACAACACAAGCATGGAGTGTGAGGCCTAGAAATTGTGACTATCATTTCAACTCATATTCCATTGACCGGAACTTGGTTACATGGCATCATCTAATTGAAAGGGCCAGAAAAATGTAGCTACGTGTGTACCCAGGAATTTGAGAGCAAGGTCACTAGTGAGACTGGCAGTCTTCGTCATAGATTTTCAGTGGAAAGAGCTCAGTGAAGAGCAATCCAGGTGTGTGTGTGGTTCCCCTGGTCTTTTTCTTTCTTCTTACAAAACCACCAGTATTCAATAAGGGGGTTCAACTCCGATGTTATTTTCTAATCTCAAAGGCCCTAGCTTTACACACTGTTGTCAGATTGTGTTTCTTCCCTCTTAATTCCTTACCATGAGGACTAAACTCCAACCTGAGTTTTAGAATGGACAAAGGACATTCAAATCATAACACATTACCACTTTTATTGTTAGTCATAAACAATTAGTAGAGGGAATGTGGATAGTACATGGTAAAAAATCTGGCAAGTTCTCAGCCATATATGGCAGGGGTCAAAAAGTGTATGAGGTCATAGTGAATATTTTTAGTTCATTGTGGGAATCTAGTTAGCTAGGGGAAGGATCTGAGGTCTGACAGCCTCAGCCATACTGTGTTCTACAGCCTTCTGCTCACCCACATGGGCTGTTGATGAACATCTCCAGGAAGTCTGGTTTGAACAGCAGTGGCCACTAGCCTTGGGACAATTGCTGTTGGCCCACATGACCCTCTGCCCCCCGCTCCCAGCATCACAAATCCCCTTCTTGCGATATCCATATTCTCTTCCCTTCCTGTGTTCAACCCAAGCTTCCTATTCTGTGCACCACCTTTGCCTATGTCTCATTCATCACCAAGCCACCCTCTCCTCACCACCTTTCCAGTAGAAACTGCAAGTTCTTCAATGTTGCAAATGTAGAACCAGTGTTAGCTGAAAAAATCTAATATGTCTTTAGGATATGTCCCCCATAAACTTTAATTCATTATAATGTCATTTCAATAAAACTACCATGGGGACATTCCCATTCCCATCATGAAATTGAAACCATGACACTTCTGATATTTCCAAAAGAGAGCAAGGAAATGAGTGATGCTTAAACCTTGTCCCAAGGTTTTTTTGAGTATTAAATTGAATACCACTCCTTTGCCTCCAAATGGTATAAAGGGAAGGCCTAACATAGATTGGGAGCTTTTTCTTTATTGGGGTCTTTCCTCTGTTGGGGACATTTTCAGTGTTGCAGGTGTTTTCTTGGTGAGAAATTTTTCTTTGTTTTGGGGCCATTTTTGTCCTTTGGCTTTTTTTTTTTTTTTTTTTTTTTTTTTTGACAGGCAGAGTTAGACAGTGAGAGAGAGAGACAGAGAGAAAGGTCTTCCTTCCGTTGGTTCACCCCTCAAATGGCCACTATGGCCAGCATGCTGCGCCGATCCGAAGCCAGGAGCCAGGCGCTTCTCCTAGTCTCCCATGCGGGTGCAGGGTCCAAGCACTTGGGCCATCCTCCACTGCACTCCTGGGCCACAGCAGAGAGCTGGACTGGAAGAGGAGCAACCGGGACAGAACTGGCGCCCCAAATGGGCCTAGAACCCAGGGTGCCAGCACCACAGGCTGAGGATTAGCCTAGGGAGTGGTGGCACCGGCCAATCCTTTGGCTTTTTGTTCATACACTCTCTCCTTCTCTCTTGATGGCCTGATTAAGTTCTTGAGTCTTCATTTTTGTCTTGCTCTAAATATATCCTGCTTTTTTGTACACCATTATGCTTCACCTTTGAATTCGTTCATGATTGGAAGGAAGAATCTCGTATAAGACTGACTGGGAGCCCCACAACCCACAACAACTTGGCAGGCCATCTGATCTTATGTAGCAACTACTCAACACTCAACTCTGCTATGAAACTGGTGAAAATGGGGCAGGCATTACAACTTGGAATGACTTCAACCCATATCAGAGTTCTTGTTCAAGTCTAGACTCTTCTGTTTCCAAGTAACTTCCTGCTGATGCACTTGGGTAGGCAGTGGATGGTAGCTCAGCACTTGGATTACTGCTTCTTGGCTCCAGGTCCAGCTTTGCATGTTGTGAAAACTTCAGAAGTAAACCATAGAATAGGCCGGTGCCGTGGCTCACTAGGCTAATCCTCCGCCTTGCGGCGTCAGCACACCGGGTTCTAGTCCCGGTCGGGGCACCGAGCCTGTCCCGGTTGCCCCTCTTCCAGGCCAGCTCTCTGCTGTGGCCAGGGAGTGCAGTGGAGGATGACCCAAGTCCTTGGGCCCTGCACCCGCATGGGAGACCAGGATAAGTACCTGGCTCCTGCCATCGGATCAGCGCGGTGCGCCGGCCACAGCGTGCTACCGCGGCGGCCATTGGAGGGTGAACCAACGGCAAAAGGAAGACCTTTCTCTCTGTTTCTCTCTCTCACTGTCCACTCTACCTGTCAAAAAAAAAAAAAAGAATAGTTTGCGAGTTTGCAATCTCTTTTCTCTTTTTCTCTCCATTTCTCTTTATGTCCTTATCATGTATTCACCTCTCTCTCTCTCTCTCTCCCTCTCTCTCTCAGATGGTGTAACTAGTTATCTCCCTCTCTCTCTCAGATGGTGTAACTAGTTATCTCCCTCTCTCTCTCAGATGGTGTAACTAGTTAGTTAAAATTTAGGCAGGCTGGAGTTCTTGTGCCTCTGTAATGTAATTCTATCTCCTAACTTGATTTGATATTCCTACCTTCCTAAGGTGTGCCTGTCACATCTGGGAGCAGGGAGCATAAAAGTCCTCATCCTGTTTGCTGCTTGTACATCCATTTGTGGTACCACTCCCTTCCTTAAAATAAAGAAGAAAGATAAGAGAGTGCTCTTTCTGCCATGGATCCTGCTTAGAAGTACCACTCTCCAGGTCTCTCACTCTTGGGCGGATATTCCCAAAGACAGGTACCATTTTGGCTTTTCTCTTTCTTTTATTTAGGGACAATTCTTTGGCCTATTCATCTTGTGTATTTCTCAGTGCGGGGCAACCCACACTTGTGCATGAATGTTTGTTTATTCTTTCATTTCCAAATAAATTCTGTTCCTATTTGAACATTGTACCAGTCTTCTCTTAATATTTCTATGTCTAAAGGAGTCAGTAATCCAGGTTAAAATATATTATGCTCATTGCCTACATCACATCCATCACTCTGCTTTTCAAATGGAAAGAATTTTTTTCTGAAAGAAAGGTGTGAAAATATCTCTAGACAATAGATAAACAAAATATTGATTAGTTAAGAAAAACTCAGAAGCAGTGGAAAATCCTGATTCTTGCCTCATGGTAAGAAGATAATAGATGCCTTGAGAATATTAGCTCGAAACAATAGAATTATAAAAATAACTCCCATCAGAACAACAATAACAAAAATTAAAGACCAGGGAATTCTACTGTGCTACTTGATATTTTACTATAACACACATACATCATTTCAATCACAATAAAGTCAGTGTTCTTGCTTTGCTATTTGTAAGTTTCAGAGAATAGGATTGGAAAGATAATGTCATGTGCAAATGAAAAATAGATTTGAAAATACATATAAAGACAGCATATTTGCTTTAGGAGACAGTAACTAGATTTCTGCAGAATTATACGGGGAATCAAGTTTTCAGTCTTAAATAATCTAATCCTTCAATTTGTATGTTTGTGACAAAGAACTTCTGCCTGATCATGCAAAGCCAGAAAGGAATTGGTCAGGCTGAAGCAACAACCTTGTATCATTTGAGTTTATTAAAACCAACCACACTGAAGATAGGTGAGGCTGTTTTGTCATTCCCTGAAGTTCTTAACAGTTTACTTTAGAAACCTAGTTAATGGCCATGATCTTGCATTCGTATTTTCCTCTTAACCTCTCCTTTGTCCTGACCATTTCTAATACAATTTTTATGTGACACTTAAGCTTAACCTTTATAATATGAGAGGAGATTTTTTAAAGAGGTTTCAGGAAAATACAATAATGGCTTTTTTTCTGTACAACTAACATGTTAAATGCCTGTATCAGATTAAAGAAAACTATTGTATTTATATGACATCAGGGAATAAAACAATTTCATTTCATTTCCTTTCATAATATCACACTGTGATCTTGGGATTGTGTGCATTTACATTTCATTAATTTGAAAAAAAGAGAAGTCAATTATGTTTTTAACAATTGCTTTTAAAAAGCACATTTAATTCATACATTTCCTTCAACACTGACAGTTCATGCTCTTTATAGATTACAGTGATGCTATCAGCCATCAAATTGTTTATATCCCTATGAACAGCACTACACTTAACAACAGCCACTGTAACATCCCTTGCATCACAGAAAAACTACTCACAGTCCCTCAACACAAAAGTTTAAGTGAGGAAAATACAATTAAATAAGGGTGATACCCTTTAGTGTACAACAAAGATATCACAAAAGGATAGAACTTCAACAGTAAGGTGTAGCCTACAAATGGTTCTGGACAAAGGTGAACTGAAAGTTGCACCTTCGCCGTGCCACATCACCTCAGCATATTGGTCTCTTCCCTCTAACGGTGAACATTCTTCCCCTCACTCTTTGTGTAGCCAACTCATATCCATCCTTTTAGAGTCAGTGCATGTGTCATTCCTGAGGCAAGAATTCCCACACATACATTCAAGTTCAAGCCGTGGTGTTTGCACAGCTCTTTACAATTTCTCAATGGCAAAAATCGTCATTTAAACAAGTTTTTGGTAACTGTGAGTAAAATTATCTATTAAGTTATAAATAGCAGCAGTGCTTTTTGGGACCATCTATAATTCTATAATTTCTGTTTCTGCTAAATATAGAATGGCCATTCAATAAACATTTGTCTTAAAGTGACTATGCAATGGTGAGTTACCATGTCTCTGAACAATACAATTACAGAATGCTTCTTAGAATATTTAGATTGTTCATCCATCTCTGGGAAAATTATCCATAGTAAACATGGATGCATCAAGATCTAATAAGAATGGAGAATGAGGAGGTGGACACAAAGGCACAAAGCTTTCCTTCTGTACAGAATAGACTCATTCATAAAATGTAGAAAAGCATTTGCTATTTAACTAATATTGAATGAGTAAAAGAGCAATATCAAAAGCATCACAATGACAACAGAAAAGGCAAGTCTGTATAGGTAATTCTACACCAACGTGATTTTTCCCAAGGCATGTAAATTTTAAAAGTTACAATAGGTTTATAAATAATTTCAATTCTTTCTAAGATTTTGGGTCAAAAAGTTTATCTTAACTATCTCTAAATTAACAGTAATATTTGATAATTAGAATTTGTGAGTAGAAATTAAAGACTATAAACATTTGCTTTTCTCTGCCATGTTTTTAGAATCATTTAAAATTATTTAGAGTATTATTTGAGTTAGGAAAGTGAAAATCATCTCTCTATTTTTCACCTAACTAATCTTTTAGTTCCCAAATGGAAAATTTCATTCATAATTAGTGTATGATGGGAAACTTTACCCTATTGAGATATCCTTGCCCAATTCAGAATTAACTCCATGATTAAATTAATAACTGTAATTTTTTGAATTAGGTGAATATAATGATGTGTTTGGTATTAAGTATACAGATAGAGCAGTTAGCTTTGGAGGAATTTTTTTCAAGATTTATTTATTTATTTGAAAATCATAGTTAGAGAGAGAGACAGAGAGAGAAAGGTCTTTCATCTGGTTCATTCCCCAGATGGCCTCAATGGCTAGGGATGGGCTATGCTGAAGCCAAGAACCAGGAATTTTTTCTATAGCTTCCTGCAAGAACCCAAGTACTTGAGCCATCTTCCACTGTTTTCCCCAGGCCATTGGCAGGAAGCTGGATGGGAAGTGGAGCAGCTGGCACACAAACCAGCATAGTTTGGGAGGAATCTAAATTTTTGAGTCTTTCAGCCTAAAATCAGACAGATAATAAAGCAATATAAAAGTATACATTATATAAAAAATAAAATACAGGTAATGTTATACTTAATTAGTCACTGTAATGAAAATCTCAGTTGTCTACCTGTCCATCCCAGAAGAATGATCTGTTATTGCTATTATTCCTTCCATCTGTTTGCAATGATTTCTGCATGTAATACAGATTAGTCATCCCTCAGCAAATCCAATGTTTCATTTTGAAATTTACAAGAATTGCTAGCCAAAGTATGAACACCTGTCTCAGAGCTTGTGCTGTGCCTGACTTATTTCAAGGGATCCATTGAATGACTGATAGATGCAATATTTTGTGGAACTAATGGTAAATTTTGTTTAGAAATATTGACTAAGATGGAAAGATCTTATATCCAAAAATTAATCCTGTATTCTCATCATTTTATTGCATTCCTTCAGAATTCCCACTAGTAAAATTACTAATTTTTCACTAAATTAATTACCAATTGTATTTGGAGCCACAGACATAAAGACACCAATTTGCACACAGCATAATATTTACTACTGACATGTGCCTACTTACAAAGCTAGACAAAAATAACCTGACCATGAAAGATATAAACAGTTAAACAGTAAGAGCAATGGGTTCTAATTTTGTTGTTTAGGATGGCTACATGGAAGTCTTTGTACAGAAACTTCATATTGAACACACAAATAGAGAAGTAGAAATAGATCTAAAATGATACATTTTTCTTAGACCATAGATCTTTATGGAATTTAACCCAGAATTCTGAAAGTTTCTGTATCTTCAAAAATTTTTTTTGTTGAATACTATGCAATTAATTGGAGGAAACAAAAGCCTGACTTATACGCCATCCACACCCAAAATGTCTTAAAATTTAGCAGGAAATATATTATTCTACTGATATATCTATTCATCACTTCAACGGGGAACAAAGATAATTGGTAAATGTAATCTGATTTTAAATAAGATGGAAATTGGAAGTGATGGTATTATTTTTCATTATATAACATGTTTTATTTTTATTTAACAAAGATTTACATATATAGTGTAAAATAGGCACACACAAATATATGTATTTATGTAAATAAAATGGTAATTAAGCAAAAAATTCTCAGATCATGGCATCCACCCAAATTCATTGCCTATAAAAACAGACTTTGATACCCTAACTTCAAGAAATAAAGTAATAGTAGGAAAATCCTTGAGTCTATAAGGCATAAATAAAAACTCAGCACTTAATGCGCCACCAAGTACATCATTGGATATTATTTGATTTATTCATTTATTTGATCTCTTCTTTTCAAATTGCACCTGGACATAACACATTGACAATTCTCATTTACTTTGTATCATTTTACTAGTGTAACCTCGCAAAATGAAGAGGTAGCATCAGTATTCAACATGATTGCACAACTTATGATTATTCTAGACTCTGTGATGCCACATCAATTTACAAAACTATTAATAGAGTTTCTACCTCAAAATAAGAGGAAACTTAGACATCAACTTCGACTTTGCACACGACAAATTGATTTTTTTCTTACACTGACATACTTTCAGTTTAAAACTGATTGATTTTTAAAACTTAATTGTCCAGCCTTCAGTTTCTTCTTTTGCATAAAATGGGGCAGGTTTAGAAAAGTTTCAAGATCCCTCCTGGATAATATACTTGTGAACCAAATTTTCTATGAGACAATTTAATGGGATTAAGGAATATCTCAGAAAGGGAGTGCAGTATGGAAAGTTCAGAGATGAAGGGGACTTAAAGTCAAAGAACTATAGGAAAATGTTTCCACATCATGCTAGGAGGCTAGATATGACCACTTGGTAACTTCTACATCTCTAGATAAAGTGTATTTTTACTTTGTTACAAATAGTATTGAATGAAGTAAATTTATTAATATTAGCTCTTGATTGTTTTGAGATGCACCTTGACTAAGAACAAAGAAGACAGTCCTAAGAAAGACTTCTTGCTTTTTCTTGGTGCAGAGTAAATATTCAGGTGCCTTAGACTTTTGTCAGGTGAAGGAAAGAACGAATGTCCTGCTGTCCTTATGCTGTGAAGTCCAGTTCTTTTTAAATATTTATTTATTAATTAATTCACTCATTCATTTGACAAGCACAGTGACAAGGCACAGGGATGGGGACAGGGCAGATTTACCAAATGATGGTTCATACCCAAATGGCCACAAAGGTCAGGGCAGTTCCAGGTTGAACCTGAGAGCCTGGAACTCCATTTGGGGATCCCCCAAGGGTGGCAGGGGCCCAAATAATTGAGTAATCTTCTGCTGCCTTCTCAGGCACATTAGCAGGGAGCTGGTTTAGAAGTGGAATAGCTGAGACTCAGACCAGTGGTCATATTGGATGCAGACATCACAAACAACAGCTTAACCCACTGTACCATAACTCCACCCCCATGATGTCCAATTCTCATTTACTTTCTCCATTTACAACATCTCAGTGTCTCCAGGTAAAATGTATATTTTCCCTTAGATGCACTGTCTCTGACCTTAACTGGAACCAAAATATCATGCCATGTTTCCTCTTTCTTCTATTCAGCCTTCTATTCAGTTCTTCAATGGATTTACTGTAAATGTGCATTTTCTTCACTTTTCTCCACTCCATTACACCAAAGAAAACACTGAAGGTACAATCACAGAGGCAGTTTGGGAATACATTAAGACCAGAGTAGAAGGCAAGGAAGAAGAGATTGTGATAATGGAATATTATAAAGCAGTTAGCCCTAATGGGGAGGCGGAGTTAACAGTTAGGGGAGGTAAGAAGAGTGAAGATATTTTTGTTAAGTGAGTTGATAAATTAGTTTAAATGAGCCATCAGAGACAGTAAGATGCGATACCAGCATAGAGTGTAACCCAAAGCTTCAATTTCAGATGTTTATGGAATTCAAATTACTGTTAAGAATTGACTTTATGTATCAGGAAAACAGAGAATGAAAGAAAACATTGCTGAAAATGCAGGCAGATTGTTACTTCTGATCTTTTAAGAAACTGAGAGACATCCTGGTTACTGGCTTTGACTAGTTTTTGTAACATAGCAAGTGATATCATCTATAGCACTTAATAGTAAAATCAGGAGAAATAAATAGGGGAAGACACCAGAGATTTGACTAGAATAGAGGGATTTATATTAATTGATTTTGAAGAATTAACAAACTGAAGAAAAATTAGAAGGATTTTCAGACTGTAATTAGGACCACTGTGGATTTGTGACCATAATCTGTTTTGGTACCAACATTACAGATATGTGATTTCAGCAGCAGCATTATCTATCCAGAAACAAGATTAGAGGTAATGCATAGTTGTGTTTTATAAAAATTATATTCTTCTATGAATTTGCAAATTAAAATGCAGAAGGTAAATAGTTTATGTTATTTTAAATGATCATTTCAATTATAAGCATGGATTCTAAGACTAGAGAATGAAATGAAGGCAAGAGTTAAGAGAGATAAAGGAAAAGATCAGTTAACTAGAAGTTTTCACGTAGTCAAATGACAGACATAGTATAAATATGCAAGAAAACTGGAAGAGTAAACATATGTTTTCATGAATTAGTAAGTGTGATTTTAAAGTAGACATTCTCTGGTTAATGACAAAGAATGGATTTGGAATTAGAGATAAAAGATGAAGGTGATCTCATTTATGATAGAAAAACTATGAAACTTAGAACCCCACAGGTCAACCAAGTTATTAATGGGATATTCAAGTCACCCAGGGTGGTGATGACGGGGATGTAGGAAGACTGCCAGCACATGTCAGCGGCTTTCTGAGTGGGGTGCCTGTTCACAGTGTGATGGAGGCATGAGAATTTGAACGGACATGTGAATAAGCTTCAAAGAAGCAGCAGGAATTTGTACCATAGGGTGTGACTAGAGATGGTAGTAAAGTAGAGGAGGAAAAATGTCACTTTTCTGACCTAGAATAGCACTGGTCATAAGAGAATTGTGAAGAAAAAAGTAGAAAAAATAAAGTTACAAGTGATTTGCTAGACATTAACTAATCTGCCTAGAGATTAATTGATACTATAGAGACAACTTGTTTGGCTTGTTTTTACAAATCCTAGGATATGTAATCTCTCAATAAGAGTATATTAATGTTTATAAAATAAAAGCAATATAAATGATTCTTATGATAGCCATATAAGTGAATTTTTCCCAAGATTAATTCTTTTAAAAATAGCATATAATAACATAGGCTCTGGTGGCCATTAATCCATATTGTATATAAGTTAAGAGCCTTATATGAGGAGTCTTTCATTCAGTAATATAAATGTATATATTTTCCAAACTCTCTCAGCACCTCAATATATTGCAATGTCCTAAACAATTTTTAGCAGTTGTGTATTTAAAAACTTGCAAAAGCCAAAAGTTTTCACATTTTGAAATTTGGACAAAATCATATCTTCTAATTGATAAATCTGACTCAGATATAATTTCTACATCTCAAAATCTGAAAAGGTAATAGTCACAGGAAATTCCATCTAGTCATTGCTGATATCATTAAATTTCCTTATTTTCTGTCTGAGATAAGGATAGGATTTTCATAATTCTAATTTTATTTTAGAATAAACATAGAAAGGAACACTTCAAATGAAAGCATAAAAGAGGCGTTAAGAATGATACTAATAGTAAGTCACCTAGAAAATTTCCTCATGTTGAAATTGAAAGGAATAGGAAGATATATTCCCATATGACAGCAAATTGAAGTGGTGATTCTATAAACCACTATTGTCTTTCCTTTCATCTCATTGTCATCTGTTTTCAATGATGAAACATCTATATGTGAGACCAGAAGAAAAATCTATCCATTCATTCAGTCACTGAGTAAAATAAGCACTAACATAAGAGGGGTGCTAAATTATTCTCCCATATTAAGTGATTTATTTACAAGAGTAATTTGTGATATTGCATTATAGATACAGGCCAATTCTAAGGGACAAAGATATTAAGGAATACTGGGAAATAAAAGACGATCAAGTTTGTTGTTTTCCCCCATTGGTTGTATCTAGAAAGTAGCAGATGAAAAAATTCAGACAAAATACTGTATTAATACCCATGAAAATAGGAAATGTTGGACTTTTTAAGTTATTTAATTTGAGAATTTTGAGAAATAAATGATACAATTTCCTTGTTTTCCATTATATAACAGCTATGATTTTTATCAACAAATATAATAAGACTTGGAATTGACTTTTGTTGAAATTAATACTAAAGCCTCAGTGAAATTGTCACAAATATTTTAATGGCAAGAGAGTTCCATACTATAAAAACTGAAGAATTCAAGCACCTACTTGGTTGTGGTAATTAACCTTAACTGAGAATTACTAAAATGATGATTAGGGTAAGTTTGCAGCACAGTTTTATGATTATATGAAAATGTGGCTGCTGCTATCACATCAGATTAGGGCATTTTATTTGGGTTGTAGGAATAATGACCACTTCACACAACATAACAATTTTATTTGATGTTCTGTTGTTTGCTGAGCTGATATCTACGCTCTTTATTTGTCTCCAACATCTATTTTGCCCAGTTTAAAATCCACTCTTGACCAGAACCAGCTACCCAACATGCAGAACTTATCTTCTAAACAACTCAAACAACCCTGGAATCAGTTACATTACAATTTGGTAATACCCAACTTCAACTGCTTTGTGTTGAATCTGAAAGATCTGTTGTGAAAATCTGTTCGTTCAGTAAATAGCCACTGAGTCCCTACTCTATATAGGCATGGTTTGGGGCTGTTGATACATCAGTAGACTGTACTGGTTTACATCCTAACAAATATAGAGGGAGAAAGACACAAATAAACACTAAAAAAGTCACATTGGCAAACAGTACCTCAGCTAAGAGTTTCCCATCTTATATTAAAGTGTCCAGATTCAATTCCCAGTTCTGGCTCCTGAGTCCAGATCCCTGTGAATGCAGACCTTGAGAGGCAGTAGAGCTGAATCAAGTAACTGGGTTCCTGTTACCCATTTGGAAGCTCTGGGTTGCATTGTCAGCCAAGCGCAGTCCTGGATGTTGAGGTCATTTTAGGGGCGAACCATTTTTGGTAAGAATTCTCTCTCTCTCTTTCTGTATCTCTCTGCCTCTGTTTCTTGCTTTCTATGACTTACTACCTCTCCCAGAAAAGCTAAGATCAGCAAAATCTGCTTTCATTCCTTTGTATGCCACATCCTTGGTTTCAACTGATTTCAGATGAAAAATATGGGGGGAAATTCATCTGCACTAAACAAATACAGACATTTTTTCTTGCTGTTGTCCCCAAATTAATAGTAAATACAAACTACTTACCTATTGTTTTCATTTTATTAGGTGTTATAAAGTAATCTAGAGATGATTTATAGCATACAGTAGCATATATGTAAGTTATACACAAATATTATGTCATTTCAAATAGGAGGCTAGATCAGCTTTGGATTTGGTTCCTGGAACCAATATTCAGTAGATACCAGGGGGTCACTGCATACCTAGACCTCTTGATGAGTGAACTTTGACAAAAGGGTCACTTGTTTTTATTTATTTATTTATTTATTTATTTATTTTATTTTATTTTATTTTTTGACAGGCAGAGTGGACAGTGAGAGAGAGAAAAAGAAAGGTCTTCCTTTTTGCCGTTGTTTCACCCTCCAATGGCCGCCGCGGTAGGCGCGCTGCGGCCGGCGCACCACGCTGATCCGATGGCAGGAGCCAGGTGCTTCTCCTGGTCTCCCATGGGGTGCAGGGCCCAAGGACTTGGGCCATCCTCCACTGCACTCCCTGGCCACAGCAGAGAGCTGGCCTGGAAGAGGGGCAACCGGGACAGGATCGGTGCCCCGACCGGGACTAGAACCCGGTGTGCCGGCGCCGCTAGGCGGAGGATTAGCCTATTGAGCCTTGGCACCGCCAACAAACAGGTCACTTGTAATCAAAGGTGCCTCCTGAAGTTTAAAAACAGGGACAATTAATGTGAATTTTAAGATTGTTGATAGGCAAAACAGGGAGGGTCTTAGTTTATATCTCTTTACAGATACCAAATCTGCCTAAGCTTCCATGGCTTGAAACTATAATGAATAAATTTATGGACACAAAGATTGCACAGCAGAGAACTCATGACTGAGTTTTCTGAGTTGGGAGTGAAGAACTACTGATTCTGCCCATATTTTATGAGTTTGGTGTAGCAAATCAGCTCTTATGGAGTAAAATAAGGTCATCGTGAGATTTATCTAAAATGAAGAGACTCCTTAGACTCTCTTCTGTTTTCCTTAACCAATTGCACAACTACTATGATTCTATGTGTCAAGTGTACGAGTGTATCAAGGAATGGCTCTAGCAATAGAGGGATGTCCCAAAAGAGCAGATAGTGGGGAACAACTCCAAAAAGACTTTCCAAAGGGAAATACAACAAGTCCATATTCCCTAATTATCCACCAATCTCTATCTACAGTGGACATTATAAGACACTGATGATTTCTTGTCTAACCTCATCACTCAACACCTCAGAATCATCACCCCTTCTTTACTGAGAATATAGAAGTTAGCAGTCTAGAACTTCACTTTCACAGAAGGTAACCTCTAGCCACCTGCGACTCTAACACTTAAAATGTGGCTTATTTAATCAAAATATATGTGTTTGTAAAATACATTATATTTCAAATATTTATAAGAGAAAAATATAAAATATATCACTAAAATTTTGTAAATTACTGAAATTTTAATATTTAGGAAAGTTGATTAAACAAAATATTCCAATAAATTTTAACAATTTCTTTGACTTTTCAATGTAGCTAATAAAAATATATATAATTTAATTTTGGCTCCGTTCTATGAATTGCAATTCTTCTGGGAAGCCCTGGCTCAGAAACTAGCAATCTGGAACTTCTTTCGTGGTTGATGATGCTCGTACTATTTTCTGCCTTCAATCACAAAAACTAAACTTTACACCAACTGGCATCAGTGATCATCTTCACCATAATGTCATGATTAATACCCATCTCCTCCACCATCAGACCATGTATTTCCTTCAGCTGAAAGATTTTGTTCAGTCCATATGAGTATTCCCAGAGTTTAGCAAGCATGCAATGTATTTTAAAAACTCAATATGCAATTGATAAAACATTAATTAATAATTCATATGAGTGGAAACAAAAAATCATTTTAAAAAAGGTTTTGAAAGAGGCACAATGAGTCCACTGAGACAAACAAATGCTGCAGTATAATTGAGGTCACTTTTATTTATCTATCATTAAATTCAGTTTAAGTCATTTGTGCTCTGATGCAGATACAATTTATTTTAGGATTAAAATGGCATCCATTATAATTGATCCAGTTTTTTAAGTATTTTAAACTGTTTATAGCAAAATAGTGAATCTGGTTTTATTAAAATTTTAACACTCTCTTTTCAAAATAAGTAGCTTCTGCTCCAAATTTAAGAGGTGATGACTAAAATAAAATGAAAAGTGAAATTGTAATTGGAATACTCAGATAATTGGCCAGGAGTTTTAATTCTTGGCTTCTGAAACTTCTTTAAAAAATTCATGATATAATTTATTTTGTGGGCCAAGAGGACACCTGAATCCAGAAGCACAGCAGCTATGATCATACCCTGTTGTGCTACCTATTATGCATTCTCCAGCAGAGCTGCATATCAAAGACAACATGAAACAAGTAATGCAATACAACACTGTAGAATGAATATTGAGCTATCAGGAGAGCAGAAAATTAGTTCAATTTATAAAAGTAGTGTCTTTGAGATTTAACTCTTGATGTCTAGAAATGGAGAAACAGGCCCAAATACCTTTTAAAATAAATTCTCAACAAACTTCAAAAAGACTAAGTGTTGGCTTTGCATTTTTACTGATTTTAGACCTGTAAAAGAATTTAAAGCCCTGGAACAAAATTCAAAAAGAAATAGTATAGAACTAACTTCCAGTAGTATTATAGGGGAAGAAAATTCTAGAACCAGTTCCTCTTACATTATGTAATTATCATGCAATTATATGGAGCTCATTCAATTCAGTCCATGGTAACTAGATTGAGTCCCATATTTTAAATATGTCATTGTCAATGAACTTGCATGCTCTGAAATCTTAAGTCAACATAAAAAGTTAGAACATGCCTTTAATTGCAAATCATTCATTTTTTGACATATACATTGCCTAGTCATCTGGATATTAATGGTTATGGGTTCCATCACATTGTCTTAAATCTCCACAAAGCTTCGAGTAGAAAAAAAAGGAGAGAGAAGATTTCAGTGTTCTTATCTTACAGAATGGTTACATGCTTCCACATTTTCAAGAGTCATGAGGATTTAAGGCACAACATAGAGCCAAGAGGAAAATAAACTTCAAAGAAACCCAGTCTCCCTGACTCTAACCACTTTTCCAAAGAACAAATTTGGAAAAGAATGGCATTTCTTCATAGAAAACAACACTTCAACACTTTAGTCAGACATATTCAGTAGTATAAAAGCTATTTTTCTTCAATTCTAGTGCTAAGAATATTCCTTTTTATTTATTCATAAAGCCAGATGTCATAAATTTTATTTGTGTATCATCTGTCTACTGTTGCTAAAACGTGAAGCTCATGAAGGAGAAGGTTTTTATTAACCTATATATTTTTGTTTATCTCTCTATCTCCAGGCCTGGGAATAATTTCTGGCAGAAACTAAGTTCTTGATATATATTTATTGAATAAATGAATAAAGAAATGAATGGATTCCACTTTATCTATATTTTACAATAAATAGTCATAATTGGTAACATCAAATCAGGAAGCTGACATGTGAGCTTTCTTTATAGGACTGAAAAACTTCATAACATTATTTTTATGAACTTATTTGTTATTCAGCAGATACTCATTTGCCATCTTTTATGTGCAAGTCAAAGAAGATAAGAATTATGGTGAATCATCCATCTCTTTAAATGTAATATGAAGAGATTAAACTAGTTTACATATAAAGTATCTTCCCCAAATAAAATTGTATCATAATCTCTTTCTTGGTTTTCACAAACATTGGTGCCAATAAATCTGAAAACTATGACAATGAATACATGAATAACCTAGTAGCTGATTCAACATTTTATCTCCTTGGTAACTACAGATGAAATCTTTGTTATGAAACTTCTACCTTCTCCTTGATGTGAGAATTAGACACAAGTGATAATATGTGATATCTATTCCACATTCCTGATTCATGGATGTATGACATGAGATTGCAACGTGAATGATCTTAAGAAATCAAGAAAAACAACATGTAATGAATGGGCAAAGCGAAAGGTGGTCCTGATTCTAATGTGACTTACCTTTATAAAGTGACACCTATTTAGGATACATCTGATCTTAGCATATATTATTGAACAAAGAATCTCACAAATTGCAAATTGTTTTCATGAAAAAAAATTATATAAAAACCTGACTTTGGTCATGCAGTTTTGTAAGTGAAAATTAGAAATGCATGGGTCAGTGATTGATCTCAACTCCAGTAGATCAAAAGTGTGTGTGTGTGTGTGTGCATGTGTGTTTAAGCACTGGGTTGAACTAGAAGAAAAGTACTAGAGGATATTTTGGGGACCTTGGTCCATATGATTTGTCCATTTGTTTTTGTGAATTTGTGCTTATGAAAGTCAGGCTCCTGCCATCCCATAAGGATAGAGGAATTACAGGCACAATGTGGTTAAATGATTGTAAGGTCCCTATGAAAGTCATTTCTGGGTTTTTAAGCTAGCAAAAGGCTGATAAGACTCTTTTGAATCTATTTTTTTTAAGTAGGGAAAGAATAATTATACATTTTTTAAAGTAAATACTCTCAGAGTATCAAGGAGCCACAATTAGGAAGACACCTGTCTAAAGCTTAGTCAGCAGAGGGGAATTGGTAAGGCTATCAGGATCAAAGGAAGAAAATATAAATTGTGTTCATATCAAATTTTGGAAAATTGAATTTTGGCAAGAGATTTCTTGTATTTATCTAAATTAGTTAATGATAAAACAGGGATTAAATTATGGAAGGCATCCGGTCTGCCTATATTTAGACATGCATGCTAGAGGTGATTTGAGTATACAGGATGATTTGTGTAGCCTAATGCCAATACTGGATTATATTATGTAAGGGATATTAGCATCCTCAGAGTCCGATATTTAGGAAAATGAATGTCTTGGAATCAATCTTCTATTGATACGAGGGGAAGACTCTGTGTGTGTGTGTGTGTGTGTATATATATGATATGCATGTCTACATATTATGTTATTTACACATTAAATATTTATAAATATAATTTTGTTTTATAAACTATAAATATGTATGAGGCATAAGTATTATTATAAATATACATTTAAAGAACGCATACATATTTATAAAATATGGTTTATTTTAATCTAAAATGCCCACAAAATTTTAATGAATATTATCCTCTATTTTGGGAAAATTTGCATATTCATTTTAATGTTGTATTGCTAAGATTCAAGAATACTAAATGGATCTCTGTAGTTGATCAGTTTTGGGAATTCATTTACTCATCTTTTGCAAGGAACTTAGGGGCATTGCTAGCACTTTTTTTGCTCCCCTTGAGTATGGACTTACATTTTAATAAATAGAATATGGTAAAATTGACGGACAGGGTGCCGGCACTGTGGTGTAGTAGGTAAAGCTGTCACCTGCAATGCTAGCATCCAATATGGGCTCTGGTTTGAGTTCTGGCTACTTCACTTGTGATCCAGCTCTCTACTATGGGCTAGGAAAGCAGTGAAAGATGGCCCATGTTCTTGGGCCCCTGGTCTCATGTGGGAGACTTGGAAGAAATTCCTGGCTCCTGGCTTCAGATTGGCGCAGCTCCAGCCATTGAAGCCATCTGGGGAGTGAACCAGCTGATGGAAATCCTCTCGTCTCTCTCTCTCTCTTTCTCTCTCTCTCTCTCTTTGCCTCTCTGTAAATCTGCCTTTCAAATATATATATATATATATATATATATATATATATATATATATATTTAAAAAGTGATGAATAGCATGTCTAGGAATAGATTATAAAGGCTTCTGAATTCCGTCTTGCCTTCTTTTTCAGAATTCTCACTCTGGTGAAAGCAAGTTGCCACAATTTGAGCAGCTCTGAAGAAAGATTCACAAAGTCAGAAAAAAGATTCCTGCCAACATCCAGTGAGAGACTGAGGATTGCCAACAGCGAGATGAATGAGACAGGAAACAGGTTATCCCCCAGATGACCTTTAAAATGACTGCAGCTTGGCCCATCATCTTGATTTCAGGCTTTTGAGTGATGCCCAGTTAAAGGCACTGACTCCAACTGTGGGATAATAAATGTTAGGCCACCACAAAACACACCAAACGCCAGAGATAAGGGAAAGTTTTTATCGTTGGGTGGGGGTACCGATGGGCCGGGGGAAGAGGACAAGAGAGTAAGAGAGAGAAGAATCAGGAGAGAGGGCACATATATGAGGAACAGGTCCTGTTAGACCTTTGCAAGGGGCAGGGAACTAGGAGCAGCAAATCCCATTGTTGGGGTGTGGAGCTGACACCTGTGGTTAGGCTCTCTGGTCACCTGGCTTCTAGCAGTGGAGGGGGGCCAGAGCCTAGGATCCTAGGATGGTGTCCAGGATGTAGACTGCACCACAGATAAGACCTGTGCCATTTTAGGAACAATAAATGTGCTTAAATCATTATAATTTTGTGTTATTTGTGATACAATTCATAACCAATAAAGGTTGATTTGTGGTTTTTGCTCTTGTGATCAGTAATGACATGAAGACTCATTTATTTCAGTTGGCACAGCAGCTTAAGTTGCCAAGGCAGCCAATCTGGTCAAGGGGCAGTCTATGCCCTAACCAATCACAGCCTGTTGCCAGGCAGTTTTTGAAGCCATCCAATCACAGCCTGTTGCCAGGCAGGCTCTGTTTTCATGTGGTTTCCGAAGCCATCCAGCCTGTTGCCAGGCAGGCTCCGTTGTCATGGGGTTTCTGAAGCCATCCAATCATAGCCTGTCGCCAGGTAGTTTCTGTTGCCAGCAGCCATCTTGGCATGGCCTTCTCATTCCACCACAATCAAATATTTTATAAATCTATAATTATCGTTTTAAATAATTTATTAGTTATAAAGGTTAACATGATAATTATGCTACCCAAACTACAAGAATTACACATAAAATAAAAAAATGCCATACAGGTAACATATTTCATAGGACCGGTTTAAGGATATATCATGAGTATTTTTCATAAACTTAGCATTTCCCTGTGAATATATAATAATGACTTTGGAGAATAACTGTAAAATCTCAACTTGAAGTCTTACATGAATGTGACTTAGAATAATATATGGCTCTTTTGTCTCTTTCCCCCTAATCCTGTGATAAGAACTGTACTTGACTAGGTTGTACAAGTGGATAATCTAACTTCAGGCTTACACTGCAGAGAGGGAAGGGAGATGCTTTTACTATCAGTTTAGACAAAATTGTTTAGAAAAGCCCAATGGTGTTGCCAGAAATGGAAACATACTCCTATTAATAAGTCATCTTATGTGCCAAGGCCAAATTTGTTAGTTATAACTGTTGTGAAGTTGTATCAGTGAGGTGATCAGAGAGCTAACTGCCAAACCAAATCAAGGGAGAAGAAATATCATCAATTAGAGGTGAGGAATAATAAAATAATCCACTGTCAGCGCATGTACATGGTACATTCAATATCATTCCACTAGTTAATGATGAGACAATTTATAATGTTCATTAAGATGCACATGTCACAGCAACATTATTTAACTGGAATAGTCTGAAAAACCATACCTTTTTCTTGCTTATTTGGAATTTACAATAGTTAGCCTTGTAGCTAATTATTTTCTTGGTTGGGTGGAAATAGGAGTTTCTGGGAACAAAAACGTTAAGAATTTTGGAAGGAAGGAATAGTAACTACAAACTCTGGAGATACTTAGGAAAAGTTGAAGAATTGAATGTAATCTGAGGGGCTTGCATTGTGGCATAGGGGGTTCAGCCATCACCTGTGATGCTGGCATCACATATGGGTACTGGTTCAAGTCTTGGCTGCACCCACTTGTTTTTATGATATTCAGTGTGATTTTTTTCCCCAAAGAAAGTTTCTATTTAAGGAATACAAACTTAATGGATTTCATAAGTACAACTTTAGAAATATAGTGATTCCTGCCACACACACTCCTACTCCTTCACCTCCTCCCTCTCCCATTCTCAGTCCTATTCTCCACTAAGATCCATTTTCAATTAACTTTGAAGACCAACTCTATACTAAGTAAAGACTTTAAGAATCTGCATGAGGAAAAGAAATATTTCTCAACAATTGAGATAAGGGCTGTTCAAACTTATTGCCTCTCAAAGTTAATTTCACTTTTTTTTTGTTTTTTTTAGAAACAATTAACTTAAAGAAGCCACCAAGAATGATACATCTTTTGTGAGCACTTAGATATAGTTATAATACAACTCCTTGAGGACAAAGGTCCTGCATGGGAAGGTAGTGCACAGTGACTCCTGTTGTTAATTTGAAAATTAACACTCTTATGTGTGACATCAGTGACCACTCAAGGCTCTGGACATGAGCCGCTCAGGCTATGGAAGCATTTTGGATCCACAAACACCATCATTATTTACACAAGGCCATAAGCAAAGTGAAAATTCTCTCCTCCCTTCAGAGAAAAGTATCTCCTTCTTTGACGACGTTGTTAATAGTTGCCACTAATCTCTTACTGTGGTTAATTTATAAGTTAAATTTTATCATAGGTATGTCTGTACAGGAAAAAACCAAAGTATATCTAAGGTAAGTATTATCTGCAATTTCAGCATCCACTGGAGGTCTTGGAAAGTATTACATTGTGTGCATGAGGGAGTCTACTTATATTATTTTTTTGTTTTGTCTTTTAATATTATTTTAATAGTAGTTCATCCTCCTGATACAAAGATATCAAATCCTAAGGTCTTACATATAATAGACTTCAATGGAGGAATGGCATTCAGGAAGAATCGTATTCTACATTAACTAGACATAGAATGCTACTTTTTAGGAAAAGAATAGTGTGGAAAATACAATTTGAGATTACTAATGTAATATTAGCTACATTTAAACATCACTGTGAATTAAGCACTTTGCTCTTTTTCCCCATAAACTCCAACAGTGTGGAATTGTTATAATGTGTTTGCAAATAAGCACACTGATGCTATTGGAAGATGGTTAGCTTTCCAGAATTCATGACAAATAACAGGACTTACAATTAAATGTACTATGTTTAGAAAAAAAATGTGTTTTTCAGGACTTTTCAGGACTGAGAAATGATAGTTTAAGTGTCTGTAGCATGTAGACACAAGGCTCATATCCTGTGTCTATATTTTCAATATTTGGTAGAGTTTTCACCATCTAGTTGTCTGTCTGTAAATGTCTAGATTCCTAGGCATGGATTTGGCTCATATATACAACTTAAAAGAAAATTAATGGTCATATCACATTTATTACCATATGTAGTATACATTTTAAGTGCATGGTTGTGTTTTACTTATGTCAAAACTTGAACAGGTTTCTAATTTGACATATTTCAACATAGATAATCAAGAAATTTGGATATGCTCTAGCGGTGAAAACTTTCTAAATAGTTATTGCTTAAAAACCTTCTCTTGATTGATAGAGTTGTCCAATCACGCTCTAATTACAGTGTAGAAAATTGAAATAATTATTGGCACATGAGGTTTCATTTTTTTAAAATTTAAATTTGTCAATTCAATGTGTCAACATTTCAAAATTAAATATACAATGACTAAGGAATTGAAGTTAAAATAAAGCTACTAGAGAATTTCAAATTTGTAATGAAATGACTCTATATATTCATGAGCAAATTATTTTTAATTAATTAGACAAAGGTTTTCTTTTAGTCACAATTTCTTCATATAAAATAGGCCTTATTTTATTTGGTATAAAATGTTCCATCTATGTAAATATCTTTTAGTTATATGTTATGTATTTGATATAAATAATTGTGTAAACTGAACATCACATTTACATAAATAATTATGTAAAATGAACATCCTAGAAATAAAATAGTAACAACCCAAAGTGAAATATTTAATATATTCTATATTTCTTTGATATCAATATTTCAAAAATGATAACTCTTCTTTATTCATGTAATCATATTACCAGGAAGAAGGTAGTAAAATAACTCATTGATGTTGATAAGAAAAAAATATTACATCCTTAATTCTTCCTCTTTCTCTTTTCCGTGTTAATAAATACTCATATTAAACCTAACCATTTAGTTGTAATTAGATTAATTCTGAAATGCACTGAAATTCCTGTTAGATTGTGTGCATTTAATGAAAATGATGCTAATTTGATCTATGTGGCTCACATTATTTTATTTATGTTTTTGTTTTTCAAAAATAAATGTGATATTTATTATCTCTTAGAATTGTACATCTTTCTTCTTCTTTTTTTTTTCTTAAAGATTTTTATTGGGCCGGCACCATGGCTCACTTGATTAATCCTCCGCCTGTGGCGTCAACATCTCATATGGGTGCCAGGTTCTAGTCCTGGCTGCCCCTTTTTCAGTCCAGCTCTCTGCTGTGGCCTGGGAGAGCAGTGGAGGATGGCCCAAGTGCTTGGGCCCCTGTACCCACATGGGAGACTGGAAGGAGGCACCTGGCTCCTGGCTTCGGATCAGCGTAGCTCCGGCAGTAGTGGCAATTTGTGGGGTGAACCAATGGAAAAGGAAGATCTTTCTCTCTGTCTCTCTCTCACACTGTCTAACTCTATCTGTCAAATAAAAAAAAAAGATTTTTATTTATTTATTTGAAAGTCAGAGTTACACAGAGAAGGAGAGGCAGTGAGAGGTCTTCCATCCACTGGTTCACTCCCCAATTGGCTGCAATGGTCGGAGCTGCACCGATCTGAAGCGAGGATCCAGGAGCCTTTTCCGGGTCTCCCCTGTGGGTGCAGGGGCCCAAAGACTCAGGCCATTTTCTACTGCTTTCCCAGGCTATAGCAGAGAGCTTGATCAGAAGTGGAGCACCCGGGTCTCGAACCAGCACCCATATGCACATCTTTATTCTAACGGAACTCTTTTTCCTTACTATTTGTTCTTTACTACTAGTATTAGCAGTGGAGAAATCTCATCATAATGTTCATATCTAAACATTTTTGAAAATGTGGTTTCTCCTCATACGGTAAAAAAAAGTATAACTTTTTATTTCCTTGATATTTGCTCCTAATTATCCTCCAAAATCAAAATTGTTTAGGAAGGATAAAAGCAATAGAATTTCTTTCTTTTTTTAAGACTCATTTGTTTGTTTAATTCAGAGTTAAAGAGATAGAAACAGGGAGATCTTCCATCTATTGGTCCACTCTTCAGATGGCTGCATTGGGCAGGGCTGGGCTAGCCAAGAGACTGGAGTTAGGAGCTTCTTGCACATCTCTCATATGGGTGGCAGGGATCCAAACACTGGGACCATCTTCCAGTGCTTTTCCAGGCCATTAGCAGGGAGCTGGATTAGAAGTGGAGCAGCCAGGACAGGAACTGACACCCATATGGGATGCCAGTGTTGTAGTAGGCAGCTTTCATACCATGCTACAACATTTGTCCCTAGAATTTCCTTTTAAGTCTATATAACGCAAAGTCAAGACCAAAGTTACGAAATTCTTCTCTATTTTTGTTTATTTAGCATTTTCCCACCAGGTTATTCTGTAAATTGAACTGACTTTAAGTCTTTTTGTGCAATAAATATAGGGAATATGTATTAGCAAAAATGTGGATGTTTTAGGATTCACTTTGTTAGGGAATCTATTTATTTGAACATTTTGAGGTCCAGGGAATATGCACTTTGCCAAGGTCATGAAGCAAGGAAAGGGAAAAAAAAATAAAGCAACGACTCAGTGCAGATGTTGACAATCAATACAAATTGTGGTCTGCTTCAACCCAGTAGTTGCATTATTTTCCATCTGTGAAATTAGTCACCCAAAGAATTCTGCACCTTTAAAACATTTAATCATCAGAATATATACTTGTGTTACAAACAAAATTGCCTGATACAAGGACACCAGGCCACTTCTGATTTGCTGGAAATTGGGAATCTGCTGTTTCCTCTGTTGACTTCATCCCTCCATTTAATATTTTAAAACACAAGTAACAAAATGTATGTTTTATACACCTAATTGCTAACTTCAGGAAATTCTAATATTTGTTTTTGGATTCTTGTTGGTTGAAAATGCATTGCAAAGTGGTCTTTCATTCAGCCAATCATAACTGTATCATTTGTTCCCAATTGGCCACTTCATTTATTTTTTACTAAAATGCACTCCTTAGAAAATAATTGTCTCAGGTGAAAAGAAAAAAAAAATACAATAATTTAGAAAACAGAAAAAAATAACACTTCAATTATGGTTTATATCAGTGGTGCACAACACATTTTATAAAACTTTTATAGCTATTACTTCCTTTTAAGTCTTAAATAAAGGATAAAGACAACTAATTCTACTACTTTCTAATACTATAGTTTTTAATATTACTAGAATTAAATAAAGCATGGTTTGTTTCTGACAATGTGAACTGTGATAATAAATGGGTTTCCTACTTTATATTGGAAGGATAAGAATTACAAATGAATGGTTATGGGGTTAGCCATGTGGTATAGTAGGTTAAACTTCCAAGCCTGCAGTGCTGGCATCCCATATAGGTGCTGGTTTGTGTCCTGGCCACTTCTCTTCTGATCCATATTCTCCCTAATGGCCTGGGAAAGCAGTGGAAGATGGCCAAAGTGTTTGGGCCCCTATGCCCACGTGGGAGACCCAGAAAAAGCTCCTGGCTCCTGCCTTCGGATCTGCCCAGGTTCAACAGTTGAGGCCATTTGGGGAGTGCACCAGTGGATGGAAGACCTTTCTGTCTGTCTATAACTCCAACTCTCAAAGAAATAAATAAAAATTATTTTTAAAAGTGAATGCTTACAATGATCTTTAATTTTTAATTATGCAGCATGTGTGTTAAGAGCATATCTTCTTGTATTCTAATTTCTTAAATGTGTAGTGTCACAAAAGCAGTATCAAGCACTTTTGATGGAAATATAAAATGTAGCCACTTAGAAAATTTAATCTAAGAACTCTCTAGCAATTAAGTGCACTGTTATAGTTGAGTTATTGAAATAATTTGTATCATTAAATGAGAGTTTAGGAAATAAGGCCATCCCTATAACCCATTAGTAAGACCAGTTAGAATGTAACTGAAAATAAAATACAATAAACAATCAAAAGATATAGTTATTAATAGTAGTGTTAAGCCCCCTCAAAAGTCCCTATTGTTGATATCCAAAGATTTTAAAGTGGTTTTCACTACTAAGCCAGAATATGGTTAAAAAATTTTATCCATTAAAGAAATTCCTTCTAAATTAAAATGTATATATATACATATTAGTATGTTCTGATTGTACAGGGAAATAATTTTGGTAGATCAAGACCATATGGATTCAGATTTTTCCCATTGTATCTACAGAATAGCACAGAAACACCAGAAGCAGTTTAAATTAAAGCATGTTCATCTTGAAATCAGTTTTTATTCCTGAAGTTTGGTGTTTAGCCCTGTGGTTAAGATGGCAGTTGGGATGGGCTGGGCTCTCAGAGTGCCTGCATGTCATACCCAGCTCCATGACTAGCTCCAGCTCCCCACCAATGCAGATCCAGGGAAGTAGGGATGGTGACTCAAGTTACTGGGCCTCAGAAACCCACAGGGGGCTGGCGCCACGGCTCATTAGGCTAACCCTCCACCTGAGGCGCTGGCACCCCGAGTCTAGTCCTGGTTGGGGCGCCGGTTTTGTCCCCGTTGCTCCTCTTCCAGTTCAGCTCTCTGCTGTGGCCCGGGAAGGTAGTGGAGGATGGCCCAAGTGCTTGGGTCCTGCACCTGCATGGGAGACCAGGAGGAAGCACCTGGCTCCTGGCTTTGGATTGGGCAGCGCACAGGCCGCAACTGCCATTTGGGAGTCAACCAATGGAAGGAAGACCTTTCTCTCTCTCTCTCTCTCTCTCTCTCTCTCTCTCTCTCTCTCTCTCTCACTGTCTAACTCTGCCTGTCAAAAAAAAAAAGATAAAGAAACCCACAGGGGAGATGTGCCCTGGATTCCCAACTCCTGGCTTTGGCTGTGGCCCAATCCAGGGAAATGAACTAGAGGATAAAGGCATTCTCTCCCCGTCCCCCTTTCTCTTTCTCTCCCTCTTTTCACCTCTTCTCCCTCCCTCCCTGTCCAATAATAAATAAACATAAAAGAAAATCAGTTATTGTTCCAATAACTTCAGAAGCAAAGTACTTTCCTGTACCTCCAAGGCAGGAGAGGTGTCTTTTCCTTTGATGATACTCAACAGAAGCCCTCATAGTTTTCAACACAGACCACTCCAGTTATCTTAAATTAAACCATAAACAAACTGCACAAGCCCATCCAGGGCACACAGAAGGTTGGTTGAGCACAGAACCAGACCTGAGAAATAAATGGGAGACAAAGTACTTCCAGAAAGAGCAGAAGAATTTGAAGCAAACACCATGGTACCTATCTTGTGAGACACATCTATTCATGTAAACCTATGTAGAGCCAGCCCCATACAATGCTTATTCATTTTTAACCCTTCTCCTTCCATGTTCAAGTACTAGCTTATTTGTCTATATTTTACATCAAGGAGGCTATATTACATAGTCTTTACCTTAGTTGTATTTTTCTCATAATACCTTATGAAAATTCTTTCCTTCTAGCTCCTCTGATACAGGTTTCATACTTTCTTTTTCTGGTGGCTGCATAATATTGCATGTAATATAATTTATTAATTGACTTTCTTTTACATGGGTATATACTTGTCTGATGGACTGCACTAAAGTACCATAAGAAACATCCTTGAGTTTTTGTGTGGATGCTTGAGGGTAGATAAATTTAAAAGGAGAGATATAGATACCCCATGCAGCCTCACAGTTTGCTGACCAGGAACATGTTGTGTCTGTGTACCAGCACCCCCAACTTCAAAACAGGGCTCTATGTCTGTGCCAACTATAGGCGCAGTGGGCCCAGGTGTGGCTTAGGCTAGCAACTCTTTCAAAGGTTGCAAAAAGAGAGCCTTGGGATCCACATGGTGTTAGCTCACTAAGCTCATAGAGTAGCATAAGATGCATGGCTGCCCCCACTTAGATTTCTAAGTGAGCTACAGAGCGCCCAATGGACCAAGCAGAAAAGTGCCCCAATTAGGGAGATTCTGGTGGAATCATGGGTTCCAGACTACTAAAAAGTATCTCCACTAGTGGAGCTGGAGGATAAGGAGTTCCCCTGATGCTCCAGAAACCTAAAGCCACCAGTGTGTGGTGCCAGCATTGAAAAACCACAGATAAATTATTTCAAAACATGAAAGCTACATCTGAGGCTGAATCAGCAAAGATATGGGGGTAGATCTGGCCAAGGCCTTAAGGCCCATCCCCTGGGTATCCCCAGTGTATCCAGAAGGTGTGAAAAAATATTATTCCCAGGACTTAATTTGTTCTAGCATTGTTTTCCCTATGGAGTTTTAAACAAATGAGTATATGGTTCAACTTTTCCTTTCTTCTTTTCTATTTCTCCCTTTCTGGAATGAAAATGTCTGTCCTATGCCTTCTACACCATTGATTTTGAAAGCACATTACTTGTTTGATTTTACAGGTCTACAGCTGGAGTGAATGTCTCATGATGAATCATGCCTCGAGTCTGACCATATCTGCTTCAGATAAGACTATGGGCTCTGGAATTTGAATGGGAATGAGTTAAGATCTTTCGAGGTTGCCAGTGTTGAGGGAAAGCAGATTAAGACTTCGACAGAGCTACCATGATCCCATATGGGTTTCAGCTTGTATGCTGTTTTTTGCTCCACTTCTGATCCAGCTCCCTGCTAAGATGTCTGGGAAAGCATGGGAGACGGTTCAAGTGCCATCTTCCAAGTGCAGCCATTTGAGGAGTCAACAAGTGGATGGATGATCTCTTTGTCCCTTGGTCTCTCCCTCTCTCTCTGTAGCTCAGCATTTCAAATAAATAAATAATCTTTTTTATATAAGAACTCTTTGGGGGATATTAATATAGAATTTAGTGTGAGAAGGCTATGAATTTTAGGAGGTCAAGGAAGAAATTGCTGTGGGTAGAATGTGCACTGTTAAATGATGTGGGTGTTGTCAATGTAATACATTAAGAGTTGGGGCTCTCAAGAGGTAATTAAGGTGATAAAGCCTCTTCCCTTACTAATCGCAATACATTAGCCATGTTTGCATTCTGGAGGTGACACAGTCACATCATAGCAGTTACTAAAAAGTGTGCACCACTGAGGCCTTTGTGTTAGTAAAAATAGCAGATACATTCTAAACCATTGTGTCTAATAAGTAACACTGTGGACATTTTGGCTAAATTATTCCTTTGGTCTGTACAATGCTTCATGAAATGTTCAGCAGCATTCCAGGCCTCAGCTTTCCAGAAGCCAATAGCAGTCCCCATCCAGTTGTGATAAATTAAATGTCTTTTGACATTTTGAAAGTCCTTTGGGAAGTTACATCTCCCTCAGTTGAGAATCACTAGTTCATTTAATATAAAAAGAGTGCATCACAGCTTGAAGAATTTTCCTGAAACTGTTAAATCTGTTTAATTCAAAATGTGCCATGATCCAAAGTTATATAGTTTGTTAATTTTTGGTAATGCTTGGTATCAAAAGTTTTCACATGAAGTGAAAACTTAACAGCAGTATACCTTGCATGCAAAAGGAAAATGGAAAAAAACAGATAATACTACTGCACTGATTATGTACAAATTTCACTCTCAACCATTTTTTCTTATTTCTTTCTCTGAAAGATAGTTGTAGAAAAGATTCAGGTTTAAAAGCAAAATCACAAGCATGAATAATTTAGGCAACTTTGGCTGGAAAGATGGCCAAGTGTGAAGGATTTATAGTTAGGAAAGTCAGAATAGTAACTCTAAAGTCTATCGTCAGCAGAATTTTAATAAAACTTGGCAATGCATCTTCCCAAACACTGAAGGTCTTCAGTCTGTGAGTATTGTGAGCTGGAGATTCCATGCATAAAGATTCACATGGTGAAACATTGATGATTGATGAAGAAGGCTGGATTTAAACTAGAGTGATTTATGCCATACTACATTTTGCTATATTTAAACAACATGTAGAAACCAATGAAAATATACACACACACACATACACTAGAGAGAGAACTTCAAATAGCAAATGGATTATGGATTAAAGGTAAGTTTATTTTAGTGCAAAACTGTTTGAAATCCATTCATACAGGAGGTCATAAAATAATGAAAATGTATATTATGAAAATCTATGCATGGATTCAAATATTTTGAACAAAATAAACTGATATGATTCTATTTTCCCAAAAAAATTTTTGAAACAACCTTGAATTTATATAAATAGCACAGATGATCTTGAGATTGTTGTGCTTTAATATTGAATACACTGTAAAATTTTTTGAATACACTTTTGTATATAATCAATTAATCAGCAACAATTCACTGAATGTTTAATAATTTAAGGTGGCTATTGTAACTATTGTTGGATTAGAAAAAATGAATATATGAGAAATAAGATTAACATCCAAGAAATCCAATGAAAGACTCCACTCCCAAAATGCTTATATAATGTGCAGGCAATGGTAGATGGGTCTAAAGATGCTCTATCTGGGACTTCTATTTCAATTGTCAGATAATGGTCACCCCAAACACGAAAGTATTCTAAAATCAAGTCAAAAACAAGACAATATGCTCTTATTGATGTCTTATAAGTGAATACTGTTTAAGAAAAATCAAGTAACTATAACACATGATTTATAATCTTATAAGTATATTTTATTTCAGTGGAATCATGCCCGGGTAATTTTATTTGTCATAGTTAAACATTCCCTTTATGTTATAATTATATTCCCTATCATAATAAATGCAGGGAATTGGTTAATACATAAAATATATATGTATATTATGTATATTTGTATTAAATTTCCTATTTGTTGGATACACAATAAACTACTTAGTGTATGCAGCCACTTAATGGTGCTCTTTTTAATTAATTCAGATATACAAGTTTGCTCCCATGCAAATTTAACATATTTTAGATAATTGTATATCTCTCTTTTGTTTTATTATTCAGACTTTAGTTAATATGTGAATTAAAATTGGCTCATAATGTCTGTATCAGAAAGATTATTTGAGGATTTATATTCTTTATTATAAAGTTTAAATATTTTTCTCTGTAATAATCTTTACACTAACACATGTAATAAATAGCTGAAATATGACAACAGATAGTTGAAAGAAGAAAATGATTAGTAAATAAGGTAATATCTGGTTTGTGTGTGGGATCCCATGTCATGTTCCTTAATTTTCTACCAGATTTGTCTGTAGGCAACATAACAGGTGAAAACACACATTACCAACCTAAACTAATACAAGTTGTAAACCTAGCACCAAAGTTCAGGATGGCAGTGGGTCATCTATCTGTATCATGCACAGGGAAATAGTCCATTGCATTTTCTTTTTGTCGTCCATCTGGATTACAAACACAAAGCTTTAACACAGGACCATAACCCTATTATCTAGTCCTGGACCAAATGACCCTTGACGACAGAAAATCACCTGCTTGATCTCTGCGTATATCAATGAGATAAAGCAATATCTGGACACTGGTGGGAAAAGAAATGCATCAGTCCGTCTATGACTGCAGATGCATTAAAATGTTAGTAGTATAGTTTCTGCCACGACCACAAGCCAGACAGGAAGCATAATGAGAACTGTGGTTGATACTAATTATTCATTTATTTATGAGTCCAAGGCGAAGCATTGGAAAAGCTGTCAATAGTTCAGACCAACAGAATTATATTAAAAGAGCTTTTGAAATTTGAAATGGACATGAAGTCATTCAGTATCAGTTCATCATCCCTGTAGAACTAATGAATATTTGTTCATTGCTTATGGATCAGCCCATTTTTCCAAAGTTAACAATATCACCTTGTTTATTAGACAGAATTAATTCAGATAGATCATCTTACTGAAAGATGAGAAACTAGGAAAGAACTTCAATAACATAAGGCTTATGAAAAATTAATATAGACATAATAATATCATGTCAACACAAATACACTATGAGAAGATAATTCAAAATAATTTACCCTAGAAACTCTCAGACATTTTTAAAGTTTTGGTATAAAAATAGCATAAAATTTATAGCATTTAGAGAAAAACTATACATTAAAAACAAGATGAGAGGAAAAGTAAGTGGATAGAATGTAAAGGAAATAAGCAAAAGAAGGAAGAACACCAAGGAAATCCAAACACAATAATCAAAATATTAAAATATTTTTTACTACAGAAAGTATAAAACTAATATCTAGTAATTAAACCTTAACTTGGAGATGAAACAGTCCAGTCATTTTCTTTAGAAAATATTCTGAACTTTAGAGTTAAAAATAATGCAAGCATGCTTGATATAGTTGCCAGGAAGTAGTCAAACTAAAACTATCAACATCATCAGTATTACTAATTTTTTTTTCTAAAATTCCTGATTATATAGACAAGGTAGTCATTCATATCCAGTGGAAAATGATGTTGAGGAAACCTCACTTGAGAGGCTAACATTGTGGTGTAAGCGGGTGAAGCCACCATGTGCAATGCCAGCATCGCATACAGGTGCCCATTTATATTCCACAGCTCCATTTTCTGATCCAGTTCCCTGCTAACGGCTTGGGAAAAGCAGCAGAAGATGGCCCAAGTGTTTGGGTCCCTGATACCCATGTGGGAGACCTGGAATAAGCTCCTGGCTCCTGGCTTTGGCCTGGCCCAGCCATGGGCATTGTGGCCATCTGTGTAGTGAACCAACAGACAGTCAGAAGTGTGTGCTCTCTCTCTCTCTCTCTTTCTCTCTCTCTATTTCTCCCTATCTCTTTATCTCCTACTTTGAAATAAATATGAAATCTTTTTTTAAAAGGTACCTATCTTGGTATTTCTCTAAAAAATTAAGAAATAATTATTATACATACAAATATCTAGATATATAGGCATCATAGAAATAAAGTTAATTCGCTTGCAAAGAAAAGCAAAAATAATTCAGCTGGTAGACTTTTAATTATCACTTCATTTCAGAAAGTAAAAAATATTGGAGCTGGGTGCTATGACACTTCTGACACTAGCATACCATATGCGAGAGCTTGTTTGAGTCCTGGCTAGTTCACTTCTGAATCAGATCCCTGCTAATGCTGTTGTAGGGCTGTGGAAGATGGCCCAAGTACTTGGGTCCCAGCTACCCACATGAGAGACCCATATGAAGTTCTTGGATCCTGGTTTTGTCTGGTCAGATCTGACTGTTATGGTCATTTGGGGACTGACCCAGTAGATGGAAAATCTCTTTCTCCTGCTATCGGTCTTTCTCTGTCAGTCTGCTATTCAAATCAATCCATTTGCCAATCAATAAAAAAAATTTTAAAAACATTGTTGCTTCACAACCATGGGGAAATATGGATTCTGTGCCAATAATTCTTTCTTTCTTTCTTTCTTTCTTTCTTTCTTTCTTTCTTTCTTTCTTTCTTTCTTTCTTTCTTTCTTTCTTTCTTTCTTTCTTTCTTTTTTGACAGGCAGAGTTAGTGAGAGAGAGAGAGAGAGAGAGAGAGAGAGACAGAGAGAAAGATCTTCCTTTTCCGTTGGTTCACCCCCCAAATGGCCTCTATGGCCGGCATGCTGCGCCGATCCGAAGCCAGGAGCCAGGTGCCTCCTCCTAGTCTCCCATGTGGGTGTGGGGCCCTAGCACCTGGGCCATCCTCCAGTGCTTTCTAGGGCCACAGCAGAAAGCTGGACTGGAAGAGGAGCAACCGGAACAGAACCGGCACCCCAACCGGGACTAGAAACCGGGGTGCTGGTGCCACAGGTGGAGGATTAGCCAAGTGAGCCGTGGTGCTGGCCCCGATAATCTTTCAATTAGCAATCTTTTTTTTTTTTTTCTTTCAAGTATGAAATGAACAGAAGAGAATTTTCCATGCAGGAATAATGTGCCCTTCATGAAATAAATACTCAGAGAAATGAGCTAATAAGGTGTGTAATAATAAAATATTATCAGAGAAATAATAAATAAATAGTACTTCAGGACTTCTTATTACTAACATTGGACTAGAAGCACAGAACTAAACTTAGTTCACGAACTACAAATTTGTTAACTTAAACTCAGTACTAGGAGTGGGTATTAGCCTAGCAGTTAAACTGTGGGTCAGGACTCCCATGCCACAAACATCAGTGTTTGTACTGGACTCTCAGATTTGCCTCATGATTCCAGTTTCCTGCTAATGCAGATCCTGTGAGGCAGTGGTGATGGCACAGGTAGTGGATTCCTACCAAACGTGTAGGAGAGATAAGAGGATTAAGTTTCTGTTCCTGGCTTCAGCTCCAGCCTAGCCCCAGCCCCAGCTGTTGCAGGCATTTGGGAAGTGAACCAGCAGATGTGAGTTTTTCGTCTGTCTCTCTTGCTGTGTCTAAATAAATGAATAAATAAGTAAATAAATAAATAAAGTGTTAGCGAATAAAGTTAAAGAGAATAATCTCCATTATTCTCTCTGCGCCTAGTCTTCTGATATGTCCATCTTTATCTAGGACAAGGAATGTGAAAATATTAAAAGAAGCAGAACCATCAACTACATGTGCAGCAGCATTTGCATTTCTTGAAAGTTTCTGAAGACTTTGCCCTCTTCATTGGCATATAGCTTAATATGTTGTTACGATCTTTATGAGTTAGGATTCTCTAGAGAAACAGAGCCTATAGGATATATATTTTATTTTCAGGAATTGACTTGTATGATTTTTTGTGGACTGGCAAGTACAAAATTTGCAGTGCATGCCAGCAAGCTAGAAATTCTAGCAGGAGCTAATGTTGAGTCTTTCATTCAATAGCAATCTGGGAGGGGGTTCCCAAGATGGCAATAGAGCAACAAGACTATCCGAATCACACGGTGCAAAATCGATGGTTATAAAGTTAAGAAGACACATGCGGAGATAGATCTGTGGGAAATTCAAGACAGAAAGCCCAGGAGACAACAAGACACTGGGCAGATCCACACTGAAAGAGCAAGTAAGAAAGGGAAGCAGCAGAAGCACAGCGGAGGTGTGGACTGAGGAAGGCTGGTGCCAGCCCCCAATGGGCCAGGTTAGATGGGAAATTGTGGGTGCACAGAGCTGCAAACAGCTGCGGGAGGGGGAGCTTGGCAAACTGCTTTTGAAGTTCCATGTGGGAAAAAAAAGAGAAGGTATAGAAGAGCAAACAGAGAGCTTGGGAGCCCCCTGCCCATCTACATTTCCCTCCTCCCCACCCAGACCTGCAGCAGGCTGAGAGAAGCCATCTTATTTGTTTACATTTTTTTAGAAAACTTTTATTTAATAAATATAAATTTTGAAAGTTCAACTTTTGGATTATAGTGGCTCTTTCCCCCCATAACCACCCTCCCACCCCAAACCATCCTATCTCCTACTCCATCTCCTATCCAATTCTTCATTCAGATTTGTTTTTATTTATCTTTATATACAGAATATCAACTTAGCATATACTAAGTAAAGATGTCAACAGTTCGCACCCACACAGAAACACAAAGTATAAAATACTGTTTGAAGACCATTTTTACCGTTGATTCTCATAGTACAACAAATTAAGGACAGAGATCCTACATGAGGAGCAAGTTTACAGTGACTCCTGCTGTTGATTTAACAATTGACACTCTTATTTATGATGTCAGTAATCACCCAGGGCTCTTGTCATGAGCTGTCAAGGCTATGGAAGCCTCCTGAGTTCACAAACTCCAACCTTATTTAGACAAGGCCATAATCAAAGTGGAAGTTCTCTCCTCCCTTCAAAGAAAGGTACTTCCTTCTTTGATGGTCGATTCTGTCCGTTGGGATCTCACTCACAGAGATCTTTCATATGGATTATTTTCTGCCACAGTGTCTTGGTTTTCTATACCTGAGAAACTCTCATGGGCTTTTTAGCCAGATCTGTATGCCTTAAGGGCTGATTCTGAAGCCAGAGTGCTA
This sequence comes from Lepus europaeus, assembly GCF_033115175.1. NCBI lineage: Eukaryota > Metazoa > Chordata > Mammalia > Lagomorpha > Leporidae > Lepus > Lepus europaeus. Next base: position 78,598,336 of record NC_084839.1, on the reverse strand, counting down.
TTTAGGGCATTTGCCATTTTTTAAAAAACTTTTATTTAATGAATATAAATTTCCAAAGTACAGCTTATGGATTACATTACAATGGCTTCCCCCCCATAACTTCCCTCCCACCTGCAATGTTTGTTTACATTTTTGAATGCAAGCAGTAGAAGGCCACCTCTGCCTCCCGTGCACACACCCATCAATTGCAGCAGCCACCTCATCACACACACACACACACACACACACCCAGGAACGAGGACCACATTTCAGAAGAGTTTCTTCCCCACCACTGAAGCTGTACAACAAGGAGAAGTTCTTAGATGTCTAAGTTTGACTTTGCTTGTTTGTATATTAAGTTTGGCTGTGGATCATTAAAGAATACCATAAAACTATGGAGTCCCTGCTTAATTACTACATGTTGAAAATATTCAGTCACACACACACACACACACACAGACCTTTCTCTCTCTCTCTCTCTCTCTCTCTCTCTCTCTGTGTGTGTGTGTGTGTTAATAGCTCAATATTTTATCCTAATCCTCAATGATTCATTCTCAGGTTTCATTCTGCCTACTTTATCTTTCAATTTGTTGATGCTCCTGGAAGTGAAATTACATTGATTTCTGTGGCATGGAATTAAAGGAATAAAGAAACCTATGTAAGATTTATCCCACAACTTTCAGAGGTAGGTTCAAAAAGGACAGGAGTAGTACCTTGAGAAGAAGCAGTTTTTGAGACTCTAACATCCCAGAGATAATAAGAGTGGAATCGTAAGAGAATTCACCGAAGTACATTTTCCTCATACTGTTTTTAAAGAACTTAAAGCTCTTCAGATAAGAATATTCTCATTTCTTCATTCCCTCTTTATTTTTTTTGAAAATTACTTATTCATTCATTTATTTATCTGAAAGGCAGAGTCAGTGATAGGGGAGAGAGAGAGAGAAAGAGAATCTTCCCTCTGCTATTTCACTACCCAAATAGCCACAACAGCTGGATATACGCCAAGCTGAATACAAGGGAGAGGAAATCCATCCAGGTCTCCCACATTGTGGGGGAGGGACTTAAGTACCTGAGCCACCTATTGCTTCCCAGGCACATTAGCAGGTAATTGGATTAAAAGCAGAGTAGCAGCCCTCTTAACTACCTGCACTGTGATAACCAGCTCCATATATGTACTTTTATTCTCAAATTATTTCAACATCAAAATGCGAGAAAGATCTCATGGTTTAACTTTGTTTTCTTCAGTATCTAACTGAAATATTGCTATGCTTAAGAAGAAAAATCAGCTGGCGCCATGGCTCAATAGGCTAATCCTCCACCTGCGGCGGCCAGCACACCAGGTTCTAGTCCTGGTCGGGGTGCCGGATTCTGTCTCGGTTGCCCCTCTTGCAGGCCAGCTCTCTGCTGTGGCCCGGGAGTGCGGTGGAGGATGGCCTAAGTGCTTGGGCCCTGCACCCCATGGGAGACCAGGATAAGCACCTGACTCCTGCCTTCCGATCAGCGTGATGCGCCGGCCGCAGTGCGCCAGCCTTGGCGGCCATTGGAGGGTGAACCAATGGCAAAAGGAAAATATTTCTCTCTGTCTCTCTCTCACTGTCCACTCTATATGTCCAAAAAAAAAAAAAAAAACAAAAACAAAAAAAAAAACCAGCACCTAGGTTTTTAGAGATTTTAGTTTTAGTCCTGGTCCATTTTCTCAGAGACTCTTTGTGTAGATTGAGCAAATATTCATTGAATGATTCAGCAATCATTTGGGGTGTGAACCAGCAGTTGGAAGATACCTGTCTCTCTTTGTCTCTGTGTCTCTATGTCTCTCTCTCTCCCTCCCACCTCCCTCTTCCCCTCCTCTTTCTGCCTTTCAAATAAAATGAACAAATACATTTTAAAGTGTATATGTGAAATTATAGATCTTCTGAAGGTATTTTTCTAGATCGGGTTAGATGTTCAAGGAACTTTATCTTGACTTTATGGTTTGTACAAGTGTTAACACTCAACATGAGAAATCTTAGAAGCCACTAAAGTTCTATGGATTATATAGTTTATTAATGCTTCAGTACTTTGAGAGCATCATCAGTATCTACCCCCACTTGAGGCCCCAACAACCACTGGTCTTTTCCTTGGCTATTGTAGGTTCAGTGATTAGTAAGTAAAAAAAAATCCAGGATAAGATAGAAAAAATAAATTAGACTATGTTTCTTCCTAACAGATTGTAGTTTTTTGTCTTCTCTACTTTTCTTTCATGTTAAAATTACATATATGAGGATAAAAGAAAAGAGAAAAATGAATTAAAATAATCAAAAATCTCAAAATTCAAAGCTTTTTTTAAAGATTTATTTATTTGAAAGTCAGAGTTACACAGAGAGAGGAAAGGCAGAGAGAGGTCTTCCATGTGATGGTTCACTCCCCAATTGGCCTCAACGTCTGGAGTTGTGTCGATCCAAAGCCAGCAGCCTGGAGCTTCTTCTGGGTCTCCCCCACGTGTGCAGGGGCCCAAGGAGTTGGGCCTTCTTCTACTGCTTTCCCAGGCCATAGCAGAGACCTGGATCAGAAGAGGAGCAGCCAGGACTAGAACTGGCACCCCTATGGGATGCTGGTGCTTCAGGCCAGGGCGTTAATCCACTGCACCACAACACCTTAGTAGTTCCTTTCTTTAAAGAACCTGGACACTTGATAATGGCTCATATACCTAGTTATTAAACAAATGCAGAATCAGTGAGTGGTCATTTGTACTTCATTAGATTATTCACTAATGCCTGCACTTTAAATTAAAAGTCATATAATTACTGTTGCCATTTAATGAAGTCAAATAATATGTAAGTCGTTCAATTAATATGCTTTCTGTTAATATCACTAGGAGTTCAAACATAAAGTATTCTGTCTCATTTATCTGTAAGAACACATGTCTATTAAATGGACAACTGTGGAGGTATGTAACTCAATGACCCTGTATGTGGTCAATGAATTATTCATTGCCGTGGAAAAGATTAGTGTAAATGGATATTAAATGCCCTGGAAAAGGAGAAGGTTTACAAAAATAATTCAGAGACAAAAAAGACTTTCTAATATGGCACTGGCACTGCCTGATCTACCAACTGTGTTATGAGATAAGTGTTACTTTTATTAACTCAACGGTTAGCCACAGCGTAATTTCAGAAATAAATATTTTGGGGGCGGCGCCATGGCATTGTAGGTTAATCCTCCGCCTGTGGCACCGACATCACATATGGGTACCGGTTCTAGTCCCAGATGCTTCTCTTCCAATCCAGCTCTCTGCTATAGCCTGGGAAGGCAGTGGAGGATGGCCCAAGTCCTTGGGCCCCTGCACCCACGTGGGAGACCTGGACGAATCTGGAAGAATCTCCTGGTTCCTGGCTTCAGATTGACGCAGCTCCAGTCATTGTGGCCATTTGGGGAGTGAACCAACAGAAGGAAGACCTTTCTCTCTGTCTCTTCCTACTCACTCTCTGTAACTCTACCTCTCAAATAAATAAATAAATAAAATCTTTAAAAAAAAGAAATATCCTTCCTATTTTTGAATATAGATTTCCTATTCTATCAAAACTGAGTCTCTTAGGGGCTTGGCTGTGGCATAGCAGGTATAGCTGCTACCTGAGATGCCAGCCTTTCACATGGGTGCCAATTTCTATCCTGGTTGCTCCATTTTCAATTCAAATCCTTGTTCATGATCTGGAAAAGGCAGAAGATGGTCCAAGCACTTGGGCTTCTGCCACCCACTTGGGGATCCAGGTAAAGCTCCTGGATCCTGTCTTTAGGCTGACCCAGCACTGGCAGTTTAGGCCATCTGGGAAGTGAAAACCAACAGATGGGAATCTCTCTCTCTCTCTCTCTCTCTCTCTCTCTCTCTCCACACACACACATGCACGCACGTGCACACACACACTCTAATTCTGACTTTTGAATTAATAAATCTTTTGAAAAATTAACAGTTTTGGGGCCGGCACATTTGCGCGGTGGGTTAATGCCCTGGCCTGAATCGCCGGCATCACATATGGGCTCTGGTCCGAGACCTGGCTGCTCCACTTCTGGTCCAGCTCTCTGATATGGCCTGGGATAGCAGTAGAAGATGCTACAAGTCCATGGGCCTGTGCACCTCTGTGGGAGACCTGGAAGAACCTCCTGGCTCCTGGCTTCGGATCGGTGCAGCTCCAGCCGTTGAGGCCAATTTGGGAGTGAACCATCGGATGGAAGACCTCTCTCTCTCTCTCTCTGACTCTCCTCTTTCTGTGTAACTCTTTCAAATAAATAAATACATCCTTTAAAAAAAAAAAAAAAGAAAAATAGGCCGGTGCCGCGGCTCACTAAGCTAATCATCCATTTGCAGCGCCAGTACTCCGGGTTCTAGTCCCAGTTGGGGCGCCGGGTCTGTCCTGGTTGCTCCTCTTCCAGTCCAGCTCTCTGCTGTGGCCTGGGAAGGCAGTGGAGGATGGCCCAAGTGCTTGGGCCCTGCACCTGCATGGGAGACCAGGAGGAAGCACCTGGCTCCTGGCTTCTGATCGGCACAATGCGCCAGCCGTAGTGGCCATTTGGGAACTGAACCAACGGAAGGAAGATGTTTCTCTCTGTCTCTCTCTCTCACTAACTCTACCTGTCAAAAAAAAAAATTAAAAAAAAATAAAATAGTTTTTTTATACTTATCACATATAGCACATATTTTAGATATAAAAAAGTTATCTCTTCAGTCCTTTATTTTTGCTACTTGATAAAAACTATCATCCTTTACGATAAATTCATATACATTAATATATTTTATTTTATTTAAGTTACACAAATTTCATATACAGACTTAGGAATATAGTGACATTTTCCACTCTACTCACCCTCCCACCCACGCTCCCACACTTTTCCCTACTCCCTCTCCTATTAACACTCTTAATTTTTATAAAAATCTATTTTCAGTTTACTTTATACTCATAATAATCCTACAATAAGTTAAGAGTTCAACAAATAGTATGAAGAAAAAAACACTGTTCCTCAACAGTAGAAACTAGGGCTATAAATAATCATTGGATCCAAAATGCCCATTTCACTCCAGTACATTACATTTTAGGTAGTCTGTTACCATAGATAGTTTCCTCTTTTGTGTACTTGACTTATCTGCCTTAGGAAAATGTAAGTGTATTGTTAATGAGAGTAAACTCAGGAGGCTTCCACATGTGTCTGACCTTTGAGTTAATATTTAGCTCTGAGACCTTCAAGGACTGATGAAGTGTAAAGGAATGTACTATATTACTCATATTTCACACAAATGCTTTAAGAGTGAATGAGCTCTTAGTGTTTCCTTCTCTCTTGCTTTACTCTCCCATTTTTTACTGATGGAGTAATTATAGAAGTCAACAGAAAACTCCACTAGACTGGATCCCTGAATGATTGGAATAAATAGAACAAGACTGCTGCTTGTTGTTCAACTTGCAGTTTGTAAGAAATACATTCTTTAGTATCATGACATTGAAATTTTGGGCTTATTCATTACTGCATTGTAATTTAGCATAGCCAGACTACTACATGCAGTTTTGAAATTTGACTATACCAGCTCTCATTCTGCTTTACTCTTCTCCTTAGCAGTTCATACTTTCCATCATGTGATGCACTTTTCTTCTTATTAGATTGTTTAGTTTTTCCCATTCTCCTCCCAATTGTAAGAAGAAAATTCAACCAAAGGGATGCATGGGCTATAAGGTTTTGTTGATAGGTAGATATACATCTAAAATATTCCAGATAATCCACTTAACTATTGGCTATTAAATAAATATAATTTATATTTTTTAAATTTTTCACTCCAAAAAAGTTAAAAGTGAAGCTCAAAACCTATGCTGTACAACACAGTGGTTACTAGGCAATGCACCTATTTAAAATTAAATAAACAATGCTTTTTAAATTTAATAAAAAATTCATGAGACACACAAACCAAATTGGAAGTGCTCAGTAACCACATAGCTACTGTATCAATCAGTGCAGATACAGGCTACTTCAATAGTTTTTGGAAATTCTATTATTCTGTGTTTTCATTGACAATAATAACAAAGAAAAAATTATGCCAGGAGTTGAAGCAACTTCATCATACAATGGCAGGGGATGGGATTATAATTTATAAGAATAATATATCTTTATAACTTTATATAGAAAATGAATGCTTGCCATCAACATAAGAGAAGTAAAACAATTGCAGAAGAGATATTTGTTTTTAAAATCGAGCATGCAGGAAACTTCAAAGTTGCATAATACAGTACTTGAGGCTGTGGAGTCAATGGCCATACTGCTTGCTTATTAAATCAATGACCCTGGAAAACTATATCCTCATGCCTTAATTTCCTCATTTGTAAAACATGAATAACTGTGTTTGTATCATTGGTTCCTGTGACGATTAAATGAGTGAATACATGCAGAATTCTGAAAACTGAGAAAAGAGTCTGGATATCTGACATGGAGGCAAGTTACAGATAACACAGAAACTGTATTAACGGATTTCTGATGGCATTGAAAAGGCCCTTCATTTTCTCTGGCTTTATTCAAGCCATTTTCATACTACTGGTGTGAACCACATTCCCAAATGAAGCAAAGGCTACTGTATTTATGTAAATAGCAGAAGGCTTGGTGCATTGAAGACATCAATTTAAAAAGTAAAGGAGATTTACTGTGCAGTATTTTTTATTCTCAAGCTTGACAAAATTTCTTAGATTGCATATATTTGAAATAGCAATTAATCCATGTTTTGAATCAGTTAAATTATTAATATGGATCTGTTAAGACATTAAAATAATTATTTCATTTGTGTATTGAATAATACGTGATATTTTAATTTAAAAAATTTTGCAATAAACAAGAGACCTTCAAGTGGTGTTCATATTCAGACAGAATAGGATCTTATATTTTAAGGGAAAGTACTTTAAAATGTTGCTGGTTTTTCTTCTATGAGACACTATACAATATTCAGCCAACATGTCTTTGTCCCTAGTACTATGCTCATACAAAAAATGTATATAATAGTTAATTCTATGTAAGGCACAGATTTAAAAAAATAAACACAGATATTGATGATTCATGCATGGAAAATTAAATTTCTTTGTAAGTAATCTATGCTTTTATTAGTTGTATGAACAGGATAACAGAAAATAAGTAGCTAATTGTAGTACAAAATCACAGCAGGGCTGCATAGAGGCTTAATATCCTACTGAGAAAAGAAGTGGGTGGTTTGAAGACATTTCATCTTATTTATTATCTGCTTCTACCTAAAACAAGGACATAAAGACACATAGTTTGTGATGATGACTTTTGCTTCACACATATTTGGTTTCCAAAACACAATCATGAATAACAAAAATGCCAACAATGTATGCTTATGTTCTATAATTCTTTCAAACATCTTTTGGTAATATGTCCATAGTATGCAGAAGCCAATAATTTAAAATTGTGCATTTGTAAGCCTGGGCTAATACTAAAATTTTCTATTTTCTGAGAGTCCCAACAGAATGGGTTTTGAAATAGAATTACTGAATTTTATTACCCAGAAGCTACTGATGAATACTTATAGCTACTTCAGAAAAAGTATAAAATCCTTAAAACTTCAAATATCCTGAACTATATATTTCTTGTCTATGGTTGTCCATTAAGCTCAAAATAAATGATATATACTTATCAAGAATATTATGTACACTTACCACACACACACACACACACACACAGAAAGAGAGAAAACTTTCTGTAAAAAGAAAGCTATTATTTTCAATTTATCAAATTACTTGTCTACATAATTCATTGTTGTTAATAGTGCCCCATCTCTCTTACTGATACAGATGTAACTCTGAAATAAAAACATTTGCTACTAAATCATGTAGATATATTTTATGGTTTAAGGTGGTTAAGTAATATCTCATATTGAATCTATAATGGTTACTGGAAAATCAAGTAAGAAAGTTAAAATAGGAATATTAATGTTAGTAAATAATGCCAAAGATCTAGGGTCTGACACTGTGGTGCAGTGGGTTAGGCCACCATCCTCAAGACTGGCATTCCATATCGACTCCAGTTCAAGTCCTAACTGCTTTACTTCTGACACAGGTCCCTGCTAATGTTCCTGAGAAAGCAGCAGAAGATGGCCCAAGTTATTGGGACTCCATACCCACATAGGAAATCTACTGCCATTTGGGGAATAAACTAGCAGAAAGAAGATCTCACTCTGTGTCTCCCACCTCCTTGTAACTCTGCCTTTCAAATAAACAAATGTATCTTTTGAAAATGCAACAAATAAGACAGGCATATGGCATAGTGGTTAAGATGCTGCTTGGAACATCCTCTCATATTGTAATTCCTGGTTTGAGGCTCAGCTCCTAAAACTTTCAATTCAGTTTTTTGCAAATGCAAACCCTAGGAGGCAGCACATAATGGCTCAAGTGCTTGTGAACCACAGATGGAAGTTCCCTGTGTCTGTCTCTCCATCTATCTCTCTGCCTTTCATATAAAATGAATGGAAAGAAATTTATTTTTTAAAACACACAATACTGTTTGTGTATACAAATGTCATTGGTTTTTGCTTGTTGATTTTATATATGTCAACTTTGCCAAACTCTCTTAAGAGTTCTAATAATGTCTCAGTTGAGTCTTTTGGTTCTCCTGTATATAGGTACAAGTCATCTTCAAACAGGGATAACTTGACTTCCACCTTCAACATTTTCATCCCTTTGATTTCTATTTCCAGCCTAATGGCTCTGGTTAAAACTTCCAGAACAATATTAAATAGCAATGATTGACAGCTGGCATCCTTTCCTGGCTCTAGATCTGGCTGCCATAGTTTCTCTGTTTAGTGAGATACTGTTTGTGGGTTTGCCATATATTACCTTGATTGTTCTGAGGTATGTTCCGTCTATACCCAATTGCTTAAGGTTTTTATTATGAAAGTATTTTGCATTTTATCAAATGACTTTTCTGCATCTATTCAGATAATAATATGGCTTTGTTCTTCAATTTGTTAGTATAATGTGTTGCATTTGTTGACTCATGTAGGTTGGCCCAGCCCTGCATGCTAGGAATGAATTCCTTTGATCTGGGTGGATGATCTTTTTGATGTAGTATTATATTTGACAGACAAATGTCAATAGCATTTGTATACAAAAACAAAGTCATGGCTGAGAAACAACTTGTACAGTCTCTCAGTTGGTCTGTCTTTCCCTCATCTCTCGTCTTTCCATATGAATTTTACGACAAAAATTGTTCATAGTATTTTGATTGGGATCATATTAAATTACTTTTTGATAATGTGGACATTTTGATGATATTAATTCTTCCAATCTATGAACATAGAATATTTTTCCATTTTTTGTGTTTTCTTCTATTTTTTTCCTTAAAGTTTTGTAATTTTCTTTGTAGAGATCTTTCATGTCGTTGGTTAAATGTACCCCAAAGTACTTAATTTTTTAGTTGCTATTATGAATGCTGAATCATTAAGCAATCTGTAGGCATCACAATACATTTTTTTTTTGTTTGAAAGGCAAAGTTATAGAGAGAGAGAGGGAAAGACAGACCAACTGAGAAAGAGAGATACCGTCCATCCATTGGTTCACTCTCCAGATGGCTGCAATGGCCTAGGCTGGGCCAGGCCGAAGCCTGGAGACAGGAGCTTCTTCTAGGTCTCCCATGTGGGAACAGGACCCCAAACACTTGGGCCATCTTCAGCTGCTTTCCTAGTTATAAGCAGGAAACTGTATTGGAAGTAGAACAGCTGGACTTGAACCGGCATCCAACCGGCAGAGGCTTTATCCACTACACCACTGTGCTGGCCCCAACACAATACCAGATTTAAAGACATATTACAAGGCATTTATAATCAAAACAACCTTGTTCTGGCACAAAAATAGACGTGTGGATAAATGGAAGATATTAGAAATTAATCCATATATATATAAGTATATAACTAATTTTTTACAAACAAACTAAAATCAATCCCTGGAGAATGGACAGTCTCTCCAACAAATTGGATCTCCACATGCAGAAGTATGAAACAAGATTCCTACTTTATAACCTATATAAAAATCAACTCACAATTGATCAAAGATCTAAACTTAAGACCTGAAACCATCAAATTAGTACAAACACTGCAAGATATTTACACAGGCAAAAAAAATCTTGAATAAGACCCTAGAACCACAGACAATAAACGCAAAAGTAGATAAATGAGAATACATCCAGTTAAGAAACTTCTGCCCAGCAAAGGAAGCACTCAACAAACTGCAAGAGGCAACTGACAAAATGGGAGAAAATGTTTGCAGAATATACATGTAACAAAGGACTGATAATATCAATAATGTATATGGAGCTCAAGAAACTGTACAACAACAAAACAATATGTAAATGACCAATATAGATATGAAAAGCAGCTCAGGATTACTAACCATCAGGCAAATGAAAATCAAAACCACAATGAGGGGGCCAGTGCTGTGGAACTGTAGGCTAAGCATCCCATATGGGCACCAGTTCACGTCCTCTTCTCATCCAGCTCTCTACTGATGGCCTGGGAAAGTAGTGGAAGATGGCTTAAGTGCTTGTGCCCCTGCACCCACTTGAGAGACCCGGAAGAAGCTCTTGGTTCCTGGGCTCAGATTAGTCCAGGTCCGGCAGTTGTAGCCATTTGGGAAGTAAAACTGTGGATGAAAGCCCTCTCTCTCTGTCTCTCCCTTTCCCTATCTGTAGCTCTGCCTCTCAAAGAAATAAATAAAAACTGAAACAAACAAACAAACAAAAACAAAAAACAAAAAAACATCCATAATGATATTTTACCTCACCCCAGTTAAAATGTCTATTACCCAAAAATCCAAAAATAATAAATATTGGCTTGGATGTGGAAAAACGGTACCTAATACCCCATTGATGGGAATGTAAACTAATATAACCATTATGGAAGTCAGTGTGGTGATTCCTTAAAAATATGGAAATTGAACAACCATATGGTACAGCTTTCCCATCCTGGGAATTTTCCCAAAGGAAAAGAAATCAGCATATGAAAGAGTTAACTGTAACCCCATGTTTGTAGCAGCTCAATTCACAACAACCATCCAGATGTCTATCAACTGATGACTGGATAAAGAAAATGTGAAATGGCTGAAACTGACATCTTCAGCTTTGATTAATTTTTTATAGCCCTCGTCTATACTACTGAGGAACAGTGGTCTTTCTTTCTACATTTTGAATTCTTTACTTAATGGAGGATTAATCTTGTGATTATAAAGTAAATTGAAAGTATGTCATCCTAGGGGCTGGTGTTGTATCAGATAAAGCCACTGCCTATAGTGCAGGTATCCCATATGCCAGGTTTTTTTTTTTTTGATTGTTTGTTTGTTTGTTTGTTTTTGACAGACAGAGTGGACAGTGAGAGAGAGAGACAGAGAGAAAAGTCTTCCTTTTCCGTTGGTTCATCCCCCAATGGCCACTGCAGCCGGCGCACTGCACTGATCTGAAGCCAGGAGCCGGGTGCCTCCTCCTGGTCTCCCATGCGGGTGCAGGGCCCAAGGACCTGGGCCATCCTCCACTGCACTCCCAGGCCACAGCAGAGAGCTGGACAGGAAGAGGAGCGACCAGGACAGACTCCAGCGCCCCGACCAGGACTAGAACCCAGTGTGCGGGCGCCGCAGACGGAGGATTAGCCTATTGCGCAACGGTGCCAGCCATGCTGCACTTCTGATCCAGTCCTCTGGTATGGCCTGGGAAAGCAGTAGAAGATGACCCAACTCCTTGGGCCCCTGCAACTGCCTGGGCGACCTGGTAGTAGCTCTTGGCTCCTGGCTTTGGATAGGTGCAGCTCTGGATGTTGTGGCCATCTGGGGAATGAACCAGTGGATGGAAGACCTCTCTCTTTATCTCTGAAATATAATTTTAATTGTATAAACACTGACTCTCTATCCAGGATATACTATATATTAAACAATTTTAATAATAATGAAGATGAAGATGGTGATATTATTCTAAATCATGATGCAAATTTTCAAAATTCAAGAAAAGCTCTTTATATGCTTATACATACTCAGATGATAAAGCATATTTGTTTTTGTGTTTGTTACTAAACCATTTTACTACTAATATAGTTTTATTATTTTTCCAGTATCTTCATATTATTTATGAATCACCAGTAAAAAAGGCAATCAAAAATACACAGTGCTGCTATAAAGAGAAGAATAAAATATGAAAGACAAATATTAATTCTGGAATGACGCTTATTAATGGCAAAGTTGTGGTAAAGTGTACCAGAGTCTTTAGAGATAAAATACTAATTCACTTTTAATACTTGTAATAAGAAAGTACAAGCACATACCAAACTAACAAATCAAATAAAGCAAGACATTGGTATTAATTGAAACACAAATTTGCATAAGAAAACACAGACTCAGTGTTATACTCAAATGAATTATACTTGCATATTTACATGAATTGATTATCAAATCCATGAGACATTATTCCTATAAGAAATTTTGAGCAAGAGGATTTTTTTTGGGGGGGGGGTAACACAGAGGAGGACAGTTACAAGAGTGAACTGCTTTGTTTGAATTGATAAAGAATGAAATAAATACATCTTTTAGAAACATTGAGGTATATACTATAAATAATCAGTAATAGGGAAACTTGCACACAAGGACTAATAGAGAAATCCACGCTGTCTCTACCTGTGTCCTCAACTTTTCTTTCACCTGTTATTACAACCCAGGTATGAACATATTGAGATTGTCAATTGTCACTAGATTCTGAAGAAACAGAGAATTCCTATTTTTAATTTTTTTCTGATTTTTACTCTTAATTTTTAAGCTATATTCAGTAAATCTTTTAAAAAAATTAAGAAAAAAAAAGAAAGACAAATTTAAAAGAAAACAGAATTTGGGTGTGGTAAACAGTGTGAAGGTTGTAGACAAGAAAACCAGGAATGAAAAGAATCCATGTTATATAATAAAAGTGTATTTCATAAAACAATAATTATTCACATGTGACTATGGAAAATACTGTTTATTAAAAGAATAGGGACATGAGTTACTTCAAACTGCAGAATAGATGTTGACTATGGATCTCTTTAAGGACTCATGGAAAACGGGCACAACAGAGAACTGTCTTATGCAGCAATGTTAGTTTAGAGACAGAAAGCACAGCAGAGACAGGTGGATAATTGGCTCAACTTGAGGAGATGGAACATGATGAGGCATGTCAAGGGTATAAGTTAGGTGGAAGATTGAATGGTAGGCTGTTGTATAAGAATTGGATATTGTTGTATAGGAGCGAGGCTGTTGTATAAGAATTAGATATTGTATAAGAGGTAGGCTGTTGTATAAGAATTAGAATATCTTTTAATATTTTTCTGGGGCATGTAATTTGGAGTGCTCTTCTGAAAATAAGAGAGACATGTAGCTCTGGGTGGAGCCAAGAGGGGAGAGAATCTGAAGATGTCATGAGAAAGGCACTGCCTGTTCCACTCCCTCTTGTATCTCTAGGATGTTGCATCATTCCTTGTACATGGATGTTCAAGACATCATTGTTGAGTGAATATAAAAAGGCAAGATCTCCCTGAGAAAAGGAGGAAAAAATTATTTTGAAGGCTTTAGCAGAATGATGACAACATTTTCAGTATTTCTTCATGTTTTTTTTAAAAGATTCAGTTTTGTTTATTTGAAAGGCAGAGTGACAGAGAGGAAGTACCAGAAGAGAATGAGATTTCCTATCCTCTTGTTTACTCCTCAGATGGCTGTGATGTAAGGACAGGCCAGGCTGAATCCAGAACCTGAGAACTCTATCCAGGTCTCCCATGTGGTAGGCAGGGACACAAGTACTTGGGCCATCATATGGTGTCATTCCAGGTGCATTAAGCAAAGAGCAGTATTGGAAAAAGAGACACTGGGACTCTGAGTGGAACCTCAATGTAAGATGCTGATGCTGGCATTGTAGGTGTCTGCTAAATCCAATGCACCTCAATATTGGCTCCTCTGTGGTATTATCTCTCTCTCTCTCTCTCTCTCTCTCTCTCTCTCTCTCTCTCTCTCTCTCCTCTTTCTCTCTCTGAGTCTTTGAAATGTTCTGAAAAGTAAAGGACCAGTTTCATGCATATGTAACATGTGGATGTTCCCAAGACCTTGAATGCAGTTGGCTTAATGCTCTTCTTCTGCCATGTTGAAATTCTGAAGATTTTCTGCACAGGGGATCTTGCATTTTCATTTTGCAGTGAGCCGCACTAGTTCTAGCCATTCATTGCTGAGGAATTGAGAACAGAAATCTTTCTTGCCATTAGAAGCTTACTTCCTTGTAGTGTCCAGTTTTTGAAATGATATGATTTGTATCAAATTGTTTATCAACAATTTTTGTTTTGTTCTGTTTTGTGCATAATCTGACCAGTTTCTTGTCTTTTCATTTGGCTGCAAGTATCTAATAAACAGTATTACAATCAAGTGAAGTTATTCATTATACTGATATAATATAATTAGAGATTACTATCCTTCCAGTAAAATTATAGATACTAGTCAGCCAAAAACTGAAGATTTTTCTTTTTTCCTTACATATTTATGTTGTGTGTGTGTGTGGGGGGGTCTGTGTGTTTGGACTTTTAATTTTTAACTTATTTGTGTCATGAGCCCTTTTGAGAAGAGGGTTTAAGATATAAATCCCCTGATAGCTTACACATGCCTTGTGTATTCAGTTAGATACAGTATTAATTGGGCTGAAAAACATGAATTCATATTTAGAAGCTTTTTAATCAGACACATCCATTATTCCTTCTGGTCAAGTGTTATGTACTACTCTGCCTTATTACATTTATTTACTCATATACTAGACACAACCAATAAAATTGTGCCTGATACATAATGAGAGTGAGAGAATGAACTTATGTCTAACACTTGTGTTTTAAGACCTGAATTACTGAAGGCTAGTTCAAAGCAAAAATTGGCATGCACTTTAAAATCTCTACCTCTCACATCTTCCTCTATCTATTTGCCAACTTTTTACCACATGTAAACACTCACACTGCAGAATGTAAACACATTTCCCCTCAAAAAATTTGAGATTTGGAACTGCTGATGTCTTGCAAAATGTATTTCTACAAAGGGAATGGCTGTGGGGGGGGGTGTTAAATCCTTTTTGAGGAACTGTAATTTGTCATACACAATGATTTACTCTGTAAGGTAAGTAGATTCTATGAAGTACTGTAAGCCCCCTTGGCAAGAAAATCCATTTAGTCAAAAACTTTAACCTATCCTGGTGACAAAACTTTCTCTTTAGTTTATTGCTTAAAAAATTGAGTTTTATTACTTCCATATACATTTGCAAAAAAGTCTGTCATTTTATGATACACTTATGATGATCCTTTGTCACAGGGAAAACTGATCACAATGTAGATATTAAGATGGTATATTTTTAAAGTGAATGTGTCTCTAAAACATATAAACATTTTAACTTTTCTCATTAATATTTTCTTTAATGTCTTATAACAACTAAAACATTCTTTAATGACCCCAATGGATTTCATATGCTAGAACAGTTTACTTATTCACTTAAAAAATGTAGTGCTCTTATTTTTCTACAATTATTTCTCTATATATTTATTTATTTGAAAGGAAGAGCACCAGGTGGGAGGAGAGAGAGACAAAGAGGTCTTCCTTCTACTGGTTCACTCTGCAAATGGCCACAATGGCTGGGTCTCCACAGAGATGCCCGAGGAGTTGGATCATCTTCTACTGCTTTCTTAGGCACATTAGCAGGCAATTGAATCAGAAGTGAGGCAGCTGCCACTTGCACCAGTGCTCTGATATGGGATACCAGCATCACAGGCAGTGACTTAACCTGCTGTGCCACAACATAAGACTCTAAACGTTGCATTCTTCAAGTCACATTTTCCTTTATGTCACAGCATTTTTATTTACAGGATAAATTTCAAATGTCATGGTCTAACACTGTAAGTCAGAAAAAATTGGGATCCCTTTCTAACTATCAATAGGACCTTCAATTATCTACAGATTTTAGGGATGATTTAGCAAGTTATAGATCTTAATGTGGAGACAAAATATATTTTAATTTACTTGGGAGTCATGAGATAATAAATAGTTGTTCCCTAGTTCACTATTTTTGCCTCCAGAATAATTTCTTACGTAAGATACATTGTTTTGCCCCGTTGATGCAGGGTTGTATTAGGACATACAAACCATCAATCTGAAAAAGGTTTATGTTTAAAATTGTATGTTTACTAGTAGAAGCAAAGAAGAAAGCAATATATTTGGTGTGGTACTGTGCTAGATTATGGAAGATTAACTGGACTTCAAAACTGCTCTAACTCTTATGTTGGTCAATCCTAACTATTTTGTGCTGTTTACTATTACTATCTGCAAGCTCTATGAGGCCAGGATGAATTGCATTCTCATATACATATACATATACATATATATATATATATATATATATATTAAAGATTTATTTATTTTACTTGAAAGTCACAGTTACACACAGAAAGAAGAGGAGAGGCAGAGAGAGAGAGAGACAGAAAGAGGTCTTCCACCCGCTGGTTCACTCCCCAGATGGCCTCAGTTGCCAGAGCTATGCCAATCTGAAGCCTGGAGCCAGGAGCTTCTTCCAGGTCTCTGTTGTGTGTGTCAGGGCCCAAGGACTTGAGCCATCTTCTACTGCTTTCACATGCCATAGCAGAGAGCCAGATCAGAAGTGGAGCAGCCAGGTCTCAAACCGGCGCCCATATGGGATGCTGGCACCGCAGGTGGTGGCTTTACCCGCTATACCACAGTGCTGACCCTGACATTCTCATATATCAAATGCTCAATATTGACTTAAGAGTGGAAACAGATATTTGCAATAACATTTAGAAAAAATTCTCAGAAACTCTTGAAGATGAACTGATTGAGTTGTTTATTCAACTTCTAATTTTTTTAAAAAAATATTTATTTATTTATTTGAAAGAGTTATGGGGGTGAGGAGAGGGAGAGAGAGAGAGAGAGAGAGAGAGATGGAAAGAAGTCTCCCATCTGCTAGATTACTGCCCAGATGGCCACAATGGCCAAGCCCGAGCCAGATTGAAACCAGGAGCCAGGAGTTTCACACAGGTCTCCCATGTGGGTGATCAAGACCCAAACACTTGGGCCATCTTCCAATGTTTTTCCTAGGCCATTAGCAAGGAGCTGGATTGAAGGTGGAGCAGCTGGGACATGAGCCAGAGCTCATATGGGATGCCAGCATCAGAAGCAGCAGCTTTACCTGTTATACCACAAAGCCATTCCTCTTCCTCCTACTTTTTTAACTTGAATCTCAGGTGGCTGAATGACACTGGAACCACCCAAAGTCCTACTATGATTATGCTGCCCACTAAACAGTATTAATTCACATCTATGCTACCTAGCCCTTGACTTGGCTGGGACTCTACTAGCTAGCAAGCTATCAAAGGACCATACACTTGTATTTCCTTGTTCTTCTTATAGCACAATTACCAATTTATACCTTGGGACAATTCATTCTTGCCATCTTTTGAGTTGGTGGCTTGTAATCCCAATAACAAGATTTGTTCCCTGGGGATAATTATTCTACCATGTTATCTGGAACTCTAAGACATCTGAAAATGTGAGAGCCTAATAGTCAAAGATAACTTCTCCTTAAAGGACAATATTTACTTTGTCGCAAAAACCATAATGATTAACACCATGCCTCAGTTTCTTTTGAACATTTGGGTAGTAGTGGAAACAATGCTATATTGTTGTAAGCATTAAATAAACTAAGGTTTATAGTCATTTTAGAGGAGTGCCTGAATCATAGTAAATATCATTTTAATTTTTTTCTGAATTATTGTACCTGTGATCTTTATCCCCATTGCTATGGAACAGGTTGGACCATTTTCACAGATTCTTGTTATAATAAATTAGCTTTCCATAACACTATAACCTTGTCAATATCAGGAAAGGGGATTAGTGATACACATGCTTTTTCACTTAGTACATGATGAGCATATGATTTGGGACTTAGACTATGTCCTGGTGACTTACCAATTTGGACCACAAATGCCGTGCATGTCATTTTAGTTGCTTCTGATAGTTGAACATCATTATTTTCAATAAACCTATTATAGCACTTGTTTTTTGGAAGGCATATAATGTAGCATTCATGACATAATGGTAAATTCTGAAAAGATAACACAAGATTTGAAAGAGAGATGCAGGATTACCCATGGTTGATCAAGATAATATGAAAATTCCTTGTTCTTTGGCCATCATTTTTGTTTTCCACAGGGCAACTATCATTTGTATATATTATTTTTCAATTAACTCTGAGATTTAAACTATTTGAACAGTTGCTTTTTATCTGTTTAAAGTTATAAATGGTTATTTGATTTTTTCATGTTCTATTACTCCTACATCATTTCTATATTGTGTGTCTTTGTAAAATTATCAGCGTTTGCTTAGATTTTCTTTCTCATATTCATTAATTTATGTTATATTAATTTGAAAGTACTTTGTATGTGGTAGCATGATTTAGAACTTTACGTAATATTCTTAAATCTATATATTTACCTCTATGTACTTGGGACATATCTTTTATAATTTTAATATAGATACCACTGAACTAAAGGGATTCATTCTGAGAAGTATATCATTAAGTGATTTTGTCACTGTGTGTATACACCACAATGTATGCTTACTCAAATCTAGATGTTATTCTTATGTCTCATAAGCGATAATTAAATCTAAGTGCTCACAAAAGATGTATCGTACTTGGGTTCTTCTTTATGTTCCTAATGCTGTATTTATGAAATGCATGCAAATAAATAAAAAAAAATCTAGATGGTACAGGTCAATCACTTGGCACAGCCTATCGATGCAATCAAGGTGTGTGATAAAAACAAACTGGGTGTGCCAGCGCCGTGGCTCACTTGGCTAATCCTCCACCTGTGGCGTCGGCACCGAGTCATAGTCCCGGTTGGGATGCTGGATTCTGTCCTGGTTGCTCCTTTTCCAGTCCAGCTCTCTGCTGTGGCCCGGGAAGGCAGTGGAGGATGGCCCAAGTGCTTGGGCCCTGCACCCTCATGGGAGATCAGGAGGAAGCGCCTGGCTCCTGGCTTCGGATCAGTGTAGCGTGCCTTCCATGGTGGCCATTTGGGGGTGAACCAACAGAAGCAAGACCTTTCTGTCTCTCTCTCTCTCTCTCTCACTGTCTAACTCTGACTGTCAAAAAAAAAAAAAAAAAGAAAGAAAGAAAACAAAGAAAGAAAGAAACAAGCTGGGTGAGGATGCCACCAGTGTAAGACAGAGACCATGCTGTCTTACAGTAAATGTTTTGTTTTACAAGTAGATGAAGTAACACTCTAAAATAACACTGAAAGTTCAATGTAGTAGCATTGATGTTTTTATCATTATAAGTATTCTATACTGCACAAAGTTGCAAGTGTTATTCTTTTATACAACTGATCAAATAGTAGACTTGTTTACACCCACATCACTACAAATGTGAGTGATGTGTTGTGCTACAACACCACCAGGTGGTACTATTAAAAGTTGTAAGGGTTAATAGGCAGTTAGGAAGGTCCTCTGTGGCAATAAAGAAGCAGGTGTTTGTATGAAACATGCCATCTGCTGATTAGACTAAACACATTGCCTCCAAGAAGATGAAAAGATTGATAGTTGGAGAACACAATGGGCATCATTCCCACAGATAATTATAAGAAACCAGGCTCTGGCACCAGATGAGAATACACCACAAAGTAGCATATTCCCAACCATCACATTTCTCAAGTGATTGGCAAAGTAACCATAATCACTACCCAAAGGGCATAGAAAGAAATCAAAGCAGACTTCTCATGTACTGAAACTATGTAGAAGAATTCATCAGTTGATATGCATTCCCTACATAAGCTCCCAATATCCAAACGTTGGTGGACCCCTCCCTTGGGCACCCCTTGTGTCTCTTCTCAATAACATCTACTTTCACTCACTTTGCTCACCACCACCCACATCTTGTCCACAACGTAATTCTTCATCACTGTAAGACAAACAGCCAACTCCAATCTCCTGTAACAGCAAGAATTTTTTAGCTCCATTACAAACATTATGTGATAGCTATCCTATGTGTTGTCTACTGTAAAATGTATCATAAAGTGCAGAGCTGTACTTTAAACCTATTTTTCTAAAAGATGTATATATTAATTTATTTGAGAAGCAGAGAGACAGAGAGAGGGAGAAACAGAGATAGAGAAAAGTCTTGCATCTTCTGGTTCATTCTCCAAATGGTCACAACATCCAGGTCTGGATCTCTCTGAAGCCAGGAACCAGAAATGCTATCTGGTCTCCCACATGAGTAGTAGGATCCCAAGTACTTGGACCATCTGCACAGCCTTACCAGGACCAATAGTAGGCAAATGGATTAGAAGTGCTGTATCAGAGACTTAAACAGGCACTCTGATATTGGATGCCATCATCACAATCCACAGCTTAACAACAGCACCCTCTTAATCTATATTTCTAAACCAATCAACTTTAATGACATAACTCTGCATTTGGATACTGTACATGAAAGAGAAGTTACTGACTACCAACAGTCTTACTTTATTTCTTCTCTTAATATTATTTTAATTCATTTATTCTGAGATTATGGCTTTGATATGTTTTTGTTAAATTGTATTTTATTAGATATCTTGTTTTATCTTAGTATTATTTTTGAGTATCTTTTATTTTTAACCATAATCATAGAAATCAACATCATTACTTAAATTAATCTCTGATGTTTAACTGCAGTAAATTTGCTCTGTAATTACTCCACAATTCATGGACTGTTGTTTCTTTCATTTTTGTTTGATCTAGACTTTGCATAGAAGTAGGAGAAGTGACACATTTCACAGTTACTTGCATAGCTGTCAATGTTGATCTGTTAATTTTATAAGAAATAATGATTTTATAGGATGCACATTGCTAATTGAGTTCTTATAATAAACTTTTCATAGCTAAATACTTGCACAGAAGAAATATCAAACTATTCTCTTTCCCTATTTCATTAACCTTTTTTGTTATAAGTAAACAGCTATTTGTTTAGTTAGAAAAAATACCTTTCCTTTCCAACTGTTTCTTATTTTCTAGAAAAATAAAAATTACTAAAAATTAATTAAAATGTTAAAAGCTGGTGTTTTGAGAAAAAATGCTGCATGCATATGTATAAATATTTTTGCAAGTGATAATACCATTCAGTATTTGGAAGTCAGCCCATTTTGTTATGTCTCACCCCTTTGTTATAGAACTGTGTCTAAGAAATGAAGTTTTGAAATTTCAATTATAAAAAGAAAATAAAAGCCTTCACAGTATCTGGTGAACTCTTGATATGAGAAGCTGTGTAATACAGGAATAACTGAAGCAAAGCATTCCTCAAATTCAAATAATGAAGCAAGTTGTCTGAAAAGTTCAAGATCCATGCAGCTTTCATGCAACTAGGAGAATAATACAGCTTCTACTCTGTCAGTTTCTACAGCAACTACTTTGGAAGCTACATTTTAATTTTTGTGTGTGGGCTAGGTAATATCTCTACTTGTTCCTGGAAATTGGTTTTTAAAGGTTAATAAAGACCTTTAATTTAGATAAATGCTATTCTCCAAGTCTTCAGAATTTAATACAGCAAATGATTTTTTTTAATGTTCATTCATTTGAAAGGCAGATGGGTAGAAGGGAGAAAAAGAGAGAAAGAAAGAGAGAGAGAGAGAGAGAGAGAGAGAAATTTTTACATCTGCTGGGTCACTCCCCAAATGCCCACAATAGCACGACAGCCAGATCTGGACCAGATGGAAGCCAGGAACAGGATTTCCACCTGTCTTCCACATGGGTATCAGGGGCCCAAGTACTTGGGCTATCTCCCTCTGCCTTCCCAGTTACCTTAGTATGAAGCTATATTACTCTAAGCAGAAGAGCCAGGACAGGAACTCACACTTTGATAGGGGAAGCTGGCCCTTCAAGTGAAGTAGACAGGCTAACACTGATTAGGTTTGTGAGCTGGAAGACCATGCCTTTGCCACGCCCCTGTGTGACCTCGTACCCTACCTGATACCCTCACTATACCCCCTTGTGACATCATGCTCTACCTGGCCATACCTGAGTGACCACCTGCCCATAAGCCACTCCCCTGTGAGAAATATATATAAAAGGCAAGGAGTGTCCCAAAATGCTCTCTGCCTCTGCTTTGCTGCCGGTGATAAGTGGTGGATAGCAGCTCAAAGCGCTTGCTGCACGTGGCTTTTGGCCTGCTCTTTGCTTGGTGTGGATGCTACCCTAGTTTCCAAATTTTCCCTTCTCTTTAAACTGAATTAAAGCCCTCACTTTCTATTCACCTTTCACACTAAATAAAAGTCTAAAATGTAGCATGCTGCCTCGTTTATTGATGCCGGTATTTAGAATTCTTCTCTAAATATTAGTCAAGAACCCTCTTGGGCTTATTAATATTGGGATTTATTAATAAGCATATGGTGATATCATATGGCACCCCAAATTATGGTAACATATGTGCTACCCCAGATAGGACTTCTGGGGAATTTTAAGGGGGCACATTTTGATATATATTTTAGGGGGTCATTTCCAATATCACAAGCATCAGCTTAACCTTCTGTGCCACAAAGCAGCTCTCAGTAAATGGCAATTTTTATTTACATGTTACCCCTTTTATTCTGAGATTTCTGTTGTACTTGTACCTTTTCTTTGAACGTTTATATATGTCAACAATCCAATGGAGTAAAATACTCCCACTCAAATTAACTGAGAACGGTAACCAAAGAAAATGAATACAATAACTCCTTCAGGACCTCAGTGTTGTATTAACTGCATTGGCCTCAGAATGCTTCAAGGATGTCTAGAAAGCTTTGCTAAGATTTTGAAATACTATATATATTTTTGAGATTTAAAAGCAAGATTTATTAGAGTCAAAGACCTCCAGCCAGAGTGACGTGGAGAAGGGCTTCCAAGAGAGGAAAAAACCTGAAGTGGTCCCTGTCAGTCAAGCTTTTAAGCAGAATTTTGGGAAAAAAAAATTGACAATCAGATTGACATTCAGTTACAAGGTAGGGACAAAACTCTTTTTGCAATCCTTTATCCTGTCTGGCTTGCTCATGATAAAACAAAGAGCCATTAGACGGATACCTAATTTGTTTTCACAAAAAACTGGGAGCTCACTCCCTTGCTAATCTTATGATAAGATTGGAAGCCTTCAAGGAGTGGGCAAGCAGGGACTCTGACCTTGCTAAGAATAAGTTTTGGGGGAACATTTTTCACCCACAATTTAAAGATTGCCTATTAAATCATATGACTCCCCACATCCCAAGCCCCCACAAGAATGGACCTAACTTCTGTTGGGGGGAGGTGCTGGGCAATGATCATTCTTGCTGCTTCATGCTGCAAAGGGAGATCCTTAAAATACATTATTTTTAAAAATAGATTTTTTTAAATTTATTCTCATCTACTTAAACAGAAGAGTGACAGAAGAAAGAGGGAGAAGAGATCCAGAGAGATGTTCCATCTGCTTGTTCAAGTGGCCAAATGCCTGCAGGAGCCAAGCCTGGACCACGATGAACCCAGGAGCCTGGAACTCCATCCATGTCTCAAGGGCCCAGAGCCTCCTAGGATGCATCAGAAGGAAACTGGATAAGAATATCAGTGGCCAGACTCTAAATGGCAGTCTGATATAGGATACTGGCAGTCCAAGAGTCAGGTTAACAAGGTGTGCCAAGATGCCCACCCCATCAGGGTTATATTAAAATACCAAGCTGATTAAGTTAAAATAATCAAAACCAAACAACAACAACAAAAACAGGAGGAAAAAAAACTAGAGGATTACAGAATCTGGAAAGGAAATCAATCATCCAGACAGAAAGGGAGGCATCATCCTAATATTTGTTCATTCAAATAAATACATTAATCATCACTGAGAGATATTAGTAGGGGACAATTCTGGCTTAGATATGATTGCACGAGGACTTCAGACAATGATATAAGCCAATGTGGGACCATGCAATCATTAAGAGAGAAAAAATGCTTTAGATATACATCATTATTATATAATGAATGCAGTCAACATGAGCTCATCAGAGTCACTGCACTTCTACCTGCTTATCTTTGTGTTATGGGAAAAATGACTGCAGAGAAATTATTATTACCTCATTTCTTTGTCTTGCATGGAAGAAGAATTTCCAAGCAGACAAGCAGAGGGATTTAAAAAGCAAGATTTTTTAGGATCAAAGACCTCCAGCCAGAGCAGCATGGAGGAGGGCTTCCAAGAGAGGAAAAAACAGAAAGTGGTCCATGGCAGTGGAGTTTTTAAGCACAATTTTGATTGACATTCAGTAACAAGCTAGGGAAAAAAAAAAACATCAAAAGACCTGATTTATAAACTTCAATCCTATCTAGCTTACTCATGATAAAAAAAAAAAAAAATCCAGAGGAGTAGGATAGTTAACTTGATTCCACAATAAACTGTGAGCTCAGGAGGATGGAATCACCACTCCCCTGCTGTTCTCATGGTAAATTTGGAAGCTTTCAAGTTGGCACTTTTGACCTTTCTAAGAGATAACCCTTGGGGAAAAGTAAGCATTCTACACCCAAATTTCCACTGGGACCACCCTAACCCATCTGACTCCTCATATTTGGGCATGATTTCACCCAAGGGTGAACGTAAAGATCCTCCATTCTACAAAGAATTTAGCAGTGGTATCTTCACTTTCTATCATGGCATTGTATACTTAAATATAATGAAGTGATCGTTACTATAGAAGAGGTAAATTCTTCTGTGTTGTTCCATTTGTTTATGAAGTTGCATCCATCTAATGCTGTCATATTTGTTTCTATTCACTGTGCTTTTTTGTTATAAAGGAAATGTGTGAAATTGATAGAAAGGAAATGATAAGTGGAATTTTATATTGAACACTCTGCAAAATTGATGTTTCTACTGAGGAATCCCTAATGTCTAAATTTGGTCAGGATTTTTAAAAAATTGTGGAAATTATTTCAACATGAGAAATATATTAACATTTCTATTAACTGTCTATTTTTTCATATTTATATACACTACTCCTTTGTGCAGAAAAAATGAGAGCACTGACAAAATGAGGTACTTTGAGATTGACATTTTAATATCTAGAATTAGAATTCTTAAGCCAATATATCCTAATAAAGTAGAATGTACTTAATTTATAATGAGAATGAATAGATTTATCTTTCTAAAAAAGGGCAAAATTGGGACTAAAGAATATATTATAAAACCCTAAATTATGACATATGACTTCATTGGACTCTAACAGTAAAGGAATTTCATTTAATTTTGAATTAGATTTTACATCAATTACACTAATTCCATTTTATCTCATCAAATATCATGTCAGACAATATCCAACTGAGACTATGACATTCCTTTAATGTATCATGCTTTATGAAACATTTAAACATCAATATTAGTAACACAGCCTATGAATTATCATATGCAACCATTTTTATAAAACTCAATTCAATTCAGTTCTAGAAAACAGAAACATCAAACAAAAACACAAATTTTGTTCTAGCTCAAATGAACTTAATATGCTATTTTATATGATAAGGTTTCTACTATCTTATAAAATATAAAATTTGACTACTACATTAACTACTACATTTCAGAGAAAATATGATATTTGTCTTTTTGGATTGGCTTATTATATAAAATACAAGAAAATGTATAGGTATGAAACAGACATCCTGTGATTTGATTGCTGTTTTTAGCTCTTGTTTATTCTACTGTGGAATTGTAGTTTTTCTACTTTTTACTTGTTGACTATTATGGTTAGTGGTGCTTTAAGTCAGATTATAGAGTTGACTGAAATTATGTTTTCTGCAAAAATTAAAGAAAAAAAGAAAGGAAGAAATGAGGGAAATTGAGGGAGAGAGAAAGGGAAGGAGTGAATTATGTTTAGAATAGTTCTTATAAGAGAATTTATCCAAATAAAATTAAAGCAGCATATGAAAGTTATCTATGCTCCCATGTTTACTGCAGCTCAATTCACATTGAGCTCAGATATGGAATAAACCTAGATATCCATCAACTGATGACTGGATGAAGAAAATATAGTACATATACATTATGGACTAATAGCCATAAAATGAATGAAATTTTGTCTTTTGCAACAAAATGGATGCAATTGGAAACCATTGTACTTAATGAAATAAGCCAGTCTGAAAAATACAAATACCATATGTTTTCCCTGATCTTTGATAACTGAGTAGCAAAAAATGCAATGTATAGAAGAGAAATTGACATTTTGAGATCAATGATTGTTTACAGCCCTTGTCTCTACTGTTGAGGAACAGATTATTTGGATTTTTTGTTTTTTTTTTTCTTTTTACTATTTGTTGAAATCTTAGTGTAGGGTTAATTTCATGAATATAAAGTAAACTGAAAATAGATGATTGTAAAAATTAAGATAGAGAAGTAGAGAGGAAGGAGGAGGAAGGATGGTAGCATGGGTTGGAAGGAGGGTAGGGTTAAAAATATCATGGGGCTGGTGCTGTGGCATAGCATGTAAAGCCACCACCTGCAGTGCCCACATCTCATATGGGCGCTGGTTGGAGACCTGGCTACCTCCATAATCACAAGACAACCAACTCCGTGTTTGTTATAAATAATCTAGTCTGTAGTATTATTTATCATAGCATAAAATAAACTAGGAAAGGCTGTCATAAAAATGCTACAGACTTGGTGGCTTAAATAGCGCAAACTTATTTTCCCACGGTTTTAGAATCTCGACACCCTAGGTCAGATGCAGCCAAATCAGTTTCTGGTGATGGCTCTTGTCACGGCTCACAGACGGTAGCCTTCGCACAGTGTCCCCATATGTGCTGTGTGTGGGTGTGTGTAAAGAAAGAAAAACTATCAGGTCAGGGCTCCCTTATTGTGACCTCACTTAGCCTCCATGACTGCCTTATAGACCCTATTTCCAAATATAGTCACCTTGGGGGTGAAGGGATCAATATATACATTTTGTGGACGTGAGCAAGTATCTCCATGTCATCCATGTTACTGTCCAGAGACACTGGGGAGAATCAATCTCCCCGTATTTGCCAGCTTCTAGATGCCATCAGTGTTCTTAGCATCATAGCGCTTTTCAAAGTCAGCAAAGGTACATTGCATACTTTTCTTCCTTCATCAATCTGTCTTCTCTTCTACCTCAATCTATTACTTTCATAAACACTTGTGAAAACATTTGATCCTCTCAGGTAACCCAGCATAATTTCCTCATCTCTTTATCAGCTAATAAGCAGCCTTAATTCTGTATGAAATTTTAATTTTTCTTTACCATGTAACCTACATTCACAGGTTCAAAGAATTAGGATTAGGATGCCTTTGGGATATCATTATTCTGTGTGCCCTGTTCACTATTTCAGAGAATGATAGGATAAGCAACACAGCTGAAGTATACTCCAATCTTACAAATTTAGACAGATTTTCTTTGAATTCCCTCGAAGCTGTTACTTTAAAAAAAGATTTACTTATTTGATAGGCAGGGTGACACAGAGAGAAAGGAGAATGCATGAAAAGTACATGGAGAGAGAGAGAGAGATCTGGTTCATGCCCTAAATGCAGCAACAACATGCCAAGACCAACGACATAAGTGCTTGAGACATTCTCTGCTGTTTTCCTAGGTGAAGTTAGCAGGAAGCTGAATAGAGGCAGAAGAGCCAGGATCAAATCATCACTCTCCTGTGAGAGGCTGCTGTTGTAAGTGGTGGCTTAGCCTGCTGCACCCTAATGCTGGCCGCAGCCACTGTTTCTGTGGGAGCAAAAATGATGAGCACAATCATTCAATTTCAGCACAGTTTAAGGAAAGGGCATTGGAATTTTTAATTTTTATTGTAGCTTCTGATCTCCAAACTGAAATTGTTTCATTTTATTATTTTATGGATTATGTAATTGATTGTTTTAACCTTATTATTTAGTCCTTATTAAATGCACTAGGGTATTGTGACATATTTGATCATTTTTTCCAGGTTTTGGAAGTCAACTGACACTTCAAAGCACAGCTGAGAGGGAGTGGACTCTGGGAGATGGGGTCCAGTGGAAAGTGGTTATGTTGTTGGAGGCACGCTCTCAGAGCGTATTTCTCATGCGATCTGTTGAGTTCTGAAAAGAGGGTTCTTACAGAAGCCTGAGTTTGGACTCACTGATTCTCTCACTGTTTCCTGGCTGCCATGGGGTCCTTCCTGTGTACTCTGCCATTCTCTATGGGCCTCTCACCAGAGCTCAGGTCAGCATCATTCCATTTGGACTCCAAAACTGTGAGGGAAAATAACCCTTTATTCTTAAGTTAGATGAATCAGGTATTCCATTCTAGTGAAAAAATAAAAACCTGATGGATATACTTATTATCACATATTGTGATCAAGTGGCCATTGTGCATTGAGAATTACATGCATCACATCTAATCACATCCAAAACTTGGAGGAAGGGGTGGTTTATATTATTTACTGCCATTTGATTGCCTTCAGAGTAACAATTAAAAACATCTTATAGGAGGGTTTGCCAGTAGCTCCACTAAAAACAAAAGTTTTATGCAGTTTTGCAAGCATTATCTCTGAAGGAATTTTTAAATACTCGTACATTGTCAAAATGGAATGATTCATTCTATTTTGGCATTCCTTAAATATACCTTAATAACTTAGTATAACTTAAGTGGAATTTATGTATATGAAAAATAATATACAGTAATAGCATGTATTTCTTCGCTAAAAAGTTATTATTTTTTTTGACAGGCAGAGTTAGACAGTGAGAGAAAGAGACAGAGAGAAAGGTATTCCTTCTGTTGGTTCACCCTCCAAATGGCTGCCATGGCCGGCACGCTGCACCTATCTGAAGCCAGAAGCCAGGTGCTTCCTCCTGGTCTCCCATGCAGGTGCAGGGTCCAAGCACTTGGGCCATCCTCCACTGCACTCCTGGGCCACAGCAAAGAGCTGGACTGGAAGATGGGCAACCAGGACAGAATCCGGCTCCCCAATCAGGACTAGAACCCGGAGTATGGCACCACAGGCAGAGGATTAGCCTAGTGAGCTGTGGTGCCGGCCTAAAAAGTTATTTTTTTAAGCACAGAGTCTGGAGAGATTTTTTCAACTTATTTTTAAGTGTTCTGTGGACAGGGTAGGAGTTAATGAATACTTGTATCCTCAAGAAGAATGAAATACATGCCAATGAGAGGAAAAATAAATTTCACAAGATGATGGTTGAGGAAGAAACAACTGAGATAAATAAAGAAAGCTTAAAGAGAATGTGAGGTTCGAGTTTCAGATTGTAACCTGACTCAGATAATATGGTGAAAATGAAGCAGAGCAAGTAGACTAAGTAGACAATGTTGGGGTTAGGGTTTTTGTGAATGAAATAAATAAAGATAGCAAGAGCCTGGTTAACCAAAATATTGACTTAGAAAAATGCTTAGAACTACGTATCCATTTCTCCCTCTCTCTTTTTCTCTCTCTCCCCTCTGTCAGTTTCTACTATAAGAGACTTACAAGGTCCACACACAGAAGCTGTATCAGTGATTGGAGTACATTATTCATAATACCCAAAATGTAGAAATAACATCATTGGCCATTAAATAGTGAATAGATAATTTTTTATATTCATACAGTGGTATACTATTCAGTGAAAAAAATGAATACAGTAGAGGTATATGTTAAAACATATATGATGAACCTTGGCCGGCACCGCGGCTCACTAGGTTAATACTCCGCCTACGGGGCCGGAACCCCAGGTTCTAGTCCCATTTGGGGCGCCGGATTCTGTCCTGATAGCTCTTCTTCCAGTCCAGCTCTCTACTGTGGCCTGGGAAGGCAGTGGAGGATGGCCCAAGTGCTTGGGCCCTGCACCCGCATGGGAGACCAGGAGAAGCACCTGGCTCCTGCCTTTCTATCAGTGCAGTGCACCGGCCGTGGCAGGCATTTGGGGGGTGAAACAACAGAAGGAAGACCTTTCTCTCTGTCTCTTTCTCTCACTGTCTAACTCTGCCTGTCAATATATATATATATATATATATATGTATATATATGTATATATATGTGTATATATATATATATATGATGAACCTAGAAAGTAATATGTTGAGAGAAATAAATCAATCACAAAGGAGCACCTATTATATTGAAATGTCAAGAATAACCAACTATCAAGATACTGTAAGTAGAGCAAAGGTTGTCTAAGTCTAGGGTAAGGGGTTTGGGGAATTATAACTAAGGTGTATCATTTCTTTTTGAGACACTAAAAATTTTATAAAATTGATTGAGTGTACTAAACATCAGTAAATTTGGGGGCTGGTGTTGTGACACAGTGGATTAAGCCATTGCCTGGGAAGCTGTCAGTCCAAAATAGAGTTCAGGTTCAGGTACCAGCTGCTCAGTTTCCAATTCATCTCCCTGCTAATTCACATGGGAAGGCAGCTTGCATGAATGGAGTTCCCATCTCCTTGCTCTGTTGTAACCCACCCACAACAATTTCAGCCATTTCAGATGTGAGCCAGCAGATGAAAGATCTCTTCCTCTCTGTCTCTTCCTCTCCCTCTGTCACTCTGTTTTTTAAATAAATAAAATACTTTTTTTTTTTTTTTTTAGAAAAGGAGTAATTAAATTATATACTTTAGGATGGGCAAATGTTCGATGTGTGTATCCTGTGACTCACAAACTTTTTAAGTGCTTAAGAAATAGTGTTTTATTCCTCAATACTATAAGACATGCATGGTAACTGGCTCATTATATA
The DNA here is from genome assembly GCF_033115175.1 of Lepus europaeus. Lineage (NCBI taxonomy): Eukaryota > Metazoa > Chordata > Mammalia > Lagomorpha > Leporidae > Lepus > Lepus europaeus. The sequence goes on along the minus strand of NC_084839.1, from coordinate 78,567,607 downwards.
AAAAGGAAACTGAGGCAAAGACAGGTTATGTGATTAGTTGATTGGCCACACGCTAGGAAGTGGTAAGCCTGCAGTTGAACACACATAATCAACATGTAAAGCCCACACTTTATTTTTATGCTCTACTGCACCTATGAAGTGGAAAATTAATTATCCATTTATGCAGCAGCAGAAAACATGGATATTTAATATCAAGTGAAAAAAATAGTTATTTATTTTATCCAGAAGGCCAAGCACCACTATCTACACTGTGCCTTGCTCTAGTCCCATTGCAAAGTTAAGGGAGCTCTAACTTTGAAAATAAAACATTGCTTTCCAATTACTGCATGCTACTCTTTTAATCAGAGTTTACTCCGTGCAACAATGACCTGAAACTACCAGAAACAGGAAATGATGCTTACAGCTGTCACCTCCTGAAGTGCTGGCTTTCAGCACTGGGTTCTTTGTGTTGACTCTGATTGCCTAGTTGCTGGAATGACAAGTTGTGTTCTCACTAAACTCCACTAAAAAAATACTATTGATTTTGGCTGCACGGCAAAAAAGTCACTATCTTGTTATCATCTTCCTTGCATTGGCCTTTGGCTTTCAGTTGTACTTCAGTAATTTTCCTATCAAGGTGTAAATATAACTAAGAAGACCAATTGTATTTATTAAAAAGTGTGGGAAATACTAATACTGCATTTTTTGTTTTTGAATTCAATGAATAAAATGAAACAGGCAGCTTTTCTCTTGGGTGCACTTTGTCAAGATGAGTTATTCAACTGCTTGATAAAGTGCTTGTCAGCCACAGAAGTTTTCATTTCTGGCCAAAGGGAGAAAATTCTATTGAAATATAAATGTAAATTTTCAGAAAGTCAGTGTCAGTTACAGCAAATTTATCCTTATCCTTACTTTATCCTTTAACCTTACTTTCTTTTTTAAAATTTCTTATTGATTTTTGTTTATAAAAAGTGAAAAAACTTCATATATTTCATATATATAGTATTTTTAATTTTTTTAAGATTTTATTTATTTATTTGAAAGGCAGAGTTACAGACAGTAAGAGGGAGAGACAGAGAGAAGGATCTTCCATCCGCTGGTTCACACCCCAAATGGCTGAAATGGCCACAGCTGAGCCAATCTGAAGCCAGGAGCCAGGAGCTTCCTCTGGGTCTCCCACATGGGTGCAGGGGCCCAGGTGCTTGGGCCATTTTCTACTGCTTTACATGCCATAGCAGAGAGCTGGATCAGAAGACGAGCAGCTGGGACCAGAGCTGTCACCCATATGGGATGCCAGTGCCACATGTGGAGGATTAAACTACTGTGCACAGCGGCAGCCCCCATATATAAAGTTTTCAGATACAGTAATGCTTCCCACCCTACCCTCCCACTCCCTCCCTCACGCCCACCCACCTTCCTTATTTTTCTTTTAATAGCTATAATGACATACTTTCAATTTTCTTCTTCTTCTTCTTCTTCTTCTTCTTCTTCTTCTTCTTTTTTTTTTTTTACAGGCAGAGTAGACAGAGAGAAAGGTCTTCCTTCTGTTGGTTCACCCCACAATGGCCTCTGCGGCTGGTGCGCTGCACTGATCTGAAGCCAGGAACCAGGTACTTCTCCTGGTCCCCCATGGGGTGCAGGGCCCAAGCACTTGGGCCATCCTCCACTGCCTTCCCGGGCCACAGCAGAGAGCCGGACTGGAAGAGGAACAACCGGGACTAGAACCTGGCACCCAAATGGGATGCCGTCGCTGCAGGCGGAGTATTAACCTAGTGAGCCACAGCACCGGCCTCATCTTATTTCCTTTTCTTGGCTCATTGCGTCATCTAAGATCATATTTTAATTTTATTCTCTTCCTCTTTGGCTTTTTTTAATGTTAATTTCAAGTCCTATAACTTTTTCATGCAGATATCCATTTATTTCAAAATGAGATTTGCCATGGTTAAATATTCTCACTCAGTACCAAAGGTTGTGGTTATATAGAAAAAATAAATTATACTCTGTGCTGGAGATAAACATATCTTTATCCCTGAGGAACAATTTTGCAAGATGCTTTATAATGAGGACTGTGTTCCACTACTAGTTGCCCTACATTTTAGCTAAAGTGCAGTAATAGAAGACAAGGGAGACCCAGTTGCTACTGAAATTATTCCTTCTACTACTGTAACAGCAAATACCCTTTATTCTTATGTTTTTCCTTTACCATCTTAATGCACGTGTGCAATAGGTTTCATTTTTCCCGACAGAAACACAAGATGAATTTTTTTTAACCTTGAACTGCTGTTTAATTTAAGGAAATTGCTTTTCTTTGAACTGATTGTGGTCAAATTGAAATAAGAATCATGTGATTCAAATTTTGTAGCCTCTGAACACTACAGTATAATCTGTGTCTTTTCTGTGAAGCTCTGTTTATCTATTCCTAGATTTTTAAGATAGGTCATTTGGCAAAATTGAAGTAAAACTTTCCTCATTGAACAATGAACTAGCAAACCAAAGAAAGCAAGAGAAGATATCCAGAGCTCAGAACGATGGAGAGTTAAAGAATTGGAAATTAATAGAATATGAAAGTTTTGGATTTTCCACATTGTTTCGTAGCAGTAAGCAGCGGTACCTAATAAAGTGAGCTCAGAAAACTGGAACTTGACCCAGTGGACCAAATATTTTCTTTGTAAATCTTATTTTTACAGGAATTAATAATTGTTCCAGATAAACTCATGAAATGAAAATTCATTGCCTTCTGTGGAAAGGTCATTCTAAATAATTCATACTCATGGATACTAATCTAATGCCAATTATCTACTTCAAGGGGAAGAAAGTAGAACCAATGAGCTCATGTTTTGCTTTTAAAATTCTCTTATTTGACAAGGTACCATTTTTTGTCATCAGGCCAAAAAGTAATGATTCAAGAATAAAATATGAATTGGCTAGCACATATTTTTGAACTTATTTTTAATATTCTTTTTAAGTTTACTATATTATCTAGTTCATAATATTGAAGTAAATATTTGAGACTGATGAGAAGAAATAGAAGACATAGTTATATGCATATATATATATATATATTATATTATGTTGTGAGATTTGGAAATTAAGATATTTTGTCATAAAAATTCTGATAAAAAATCTGGTTAGAGTAAGAAGATGAAATTGAAAAAGGAATGGATAATGAAAGGATTTTGGTCTATAAAATAGGCCCAAACCAGAATGAAATAGGAAAACTGGAATGAGCAAAATCACCTAGGGAGTAAGATAGTAGATATATGAAAGATAAGGGGATACAAAATTATTTTACAAACTCTTGAACAATTATGTCTATCATAACTATAAAACAAAAGGAGACTTTTTGATGACATTTTACTCATGAAAAAGCTTAATTTTAATTAAGAACAATTAGAGAATCTGATTAGAATTGCTAATCCCAGTGAATATGTGTTGTCATATGAAAGGTGTGGAACAACTTATAGCAAAGCAGAGGAGACAGAAGAGAAGCACTACTGTTGTCCCCAATATTTCATTCTCCAACTTCCAAAAGCCAGTTGGTAATTCTGTTACTGAATGCAGGTTTGGCTACCTGCCACTCAAAAGCCAATACTCTAGAGACAAAGAAGTCTACCATCTTCTCAAGGTGCCAATAAATCTGGTTTTCTTGCACCAATTCTTATCTCTCGAGTATTAATAGTGATATGAAGGGAAAGATTTTTGACTGAAGTATGAATTCTATTTAATAGAGTAATGATAGAGTTTTCAACAGTGATGTCAGAACAATGAGAAAGCTACATGCAGAAAAAATGAATTGACACAATAATAAACCTTTCAATAAAGATAAACTCATGTCTTAGAACTAGACATATATTACTGTAAAAGTTTCAGAATTAAACACAAAAGAACAATCTCTAAAATTTTGGGTTTCACAGTGAGACTTTAAGAGTCCACCAAATCAATAAAATAAAATATTACATAATTTAGACTTTATAATAAAAAAATCCTCTGTTCTGATGAAGACATCACTAAGAGAATCAAAATTCAGTCACTGACTGGGAGAAAAAAATCTTTGCAAAACACATATCTGATAAATAATGTGTTGGATAAATGACGTAAGAACTCTTAAAATCCATGGATAAGAAATAGAAAAACCTACTAATAAAAAGCACATAATTGGAAGCAGAACCTCACTGAAGAAGACAGTAGCCTGCACAAAATCATGAAATTATGTACCTCATAATTTGTCACAACAGAATTCTAAATTTATAAATTAAAACAGCAGTAAGAAACTAATACACACTTATTAGAGTTACTAAAATCCCTCCATATTGACAATGCCTAGGGTGTAGAATAGCAAAAACTCATTTATTGCTTATGGGAATGCCAAATAGTATAGCCACTTCAGTTTCTTACATAGCAAAACATAGACTTCACATATGATTCAATAATTACAGTCTAGTCATTTACCTAAGTGAGTGGACAGCCCATATGAATGCAAATATCTGCAGCCAAATATTTGTGATAATTTTATTTAAAGTAACCAAATTTGATTGTAATCAAGATGTTCTATCAAGCTATGAAATGACAGCAATCAACTCTAAGTACTTCTTAATTATTGAAACAAGGCAGATAAAAAAGGTACATACTCTAAAAGTCTTACTTATTATGTGCTGGAAAAGCAAAGCTCTAAAGACAAGAAAAGGATCAATACAGGATTATTGGGGAGGGATAAGTAGGTAAAATCCAAAGGATTGTTTGCTTAGTAAAATTTATTCTATATAATTTTTAATGGTGGATACAAGATGTTATACTTTTGTCAAAACCCACAGAACTGAACAGCATAAAGTGACCCTAAAAGTACAAAAACTTTAAAAGGTTCATTTAGGTCCTAAATGATCCCAAGAAGGAATGCAAGTAGTGATCCAAGACTAACTGCATTACAAATGTATGAAAAAACCCCACTGAAAGGAATGCAGGCAAGAAAGGCTGACGTAAGCATCTTTCAAAATGAACAGAAATTCTAAATCTAATAGCAAAAATAACTTAACATAAACACTGTTCTAGCTGATAAATGTGTTTCTCATGGAGGTACCCCTTAACAATTCTGCCTTTACTACTAGAATCAAACAACGAAGGGAATCTTTAGCAGGTAGTAGAATCCAGGCCTCTCATTATAGTATGGGGATTTACGGATAAGCAAGGTCAGAAAGAGTGATTCAAGTGGATCACTTCATAATCATCATTAATGAATTCATATTCATTATTTATGATAATGTAAATTTGAGTTTAGTTTGATAAAGATATATACTTACATAAGAAAGTGTTTGCAGGCAAGTTTCTATACACAGGTTAATATGAACACATACTTTTTGCTCTGGCAGCTGAGAAATGTTAAAGAAATGATACTGTATTGGAAACAATCAGGTCTAGCACCCATTTACAGGTTTCTAATATGCTTCTTAAATAAAAAGAACCATGCTTCCCTGGAGAAGTGGTTAATTCTAGAACTATTCAAGAAATACACAAAATGATCTGGAAATTATCTGAAGTATCAGATTAAAAGAAATCACACACACATATACACACACACACATCAGAGACATACAGGAGCCAAGTGAAATAACTCTCAATAATTGAATCTGGAACAATTTTAGTAACAAAACAAAGGATTATGGTATTGTACTCTAAATATAAATATCCATGTGTCCATACTGACACAAGTAAATGGTTGAAAAATTAATAAACAGAAGAGAATAGATAACTCTGCTATATAGGGGAATTTAAAATCACATTCTGTGGATATTAGGTCCAGATTTGTACTTCTTTTCTTAATATGCATGATGTAAAGAAAAAAAGAGGTGACTTTACATGAAAAAAGCCTACAAAGTTAATTGAGACATGTGTTCAAGGAAAAATCAATAGTCATAAATCATGTTGATTTTATGTGCACTTGACATGAAGAGATGAAAGTGCCACTTCATTATCTAGCAAGTAACCCATAACCCTATTCTTCCCATGAGAAGAGCACCAGAGGGATTCTAATTGTAGGTCATCTTTCAATATGAATTTACCAGTACACTTTATGACCGCCAGGACATTGAAAATCAAAGTTAGAGAGATTGCTGAAATCAAGAGTATACCAATGAGATATGAAAATAGATGTACTATGTCATTTTATATAGGACCCTGGAATAGAAATATAATACTAGATAAAACCAAGCAAACCAAAACACACAATATGGACATTTGTATATGTGTGAATTTGACATTTCGAGATTTGATTATTGTTTATAGCGCTTGTCTATACTCTTCAGGAACAGTGTTTTTTCTACTTACTACTTATTGAATTCTTTAATCATTGTAGGGTTAAGGTTGTGATTATAAAGAAAATAAAAATATGCCACTGTAAAAATTAAAAGAAAAATAATAAAAAAAGAGGAGAGAGATTAGGTATGAAAGAGGAAGGGAGCGTATTGTGGGAACTATCATTATGGTCTTAAGCTGTATATATGAAATACATGAAATTTGTTTCCTTTATATACTTTTTTAAAAGTACAAAAAAAAACTGAATAAAGGAAATCTATGTTGTATTTTATAAGTTTGATTTTTCAAAACAGAATACCAAAATAAGAAAACACATCAAATGCAAAGGTAGGGAGAAAATATTTACATTATCTGAAAAAAATAACACATCTAAGTTGTGTGTTAAATATATATTTCAAGGGTCAGTGCTGTGGAGTAGAGGGTTAAAGCCCTGGTCTGCAATGCTGGCATCCCATAAGGGTGCCAGTTCGAGTCCCAGCTGCTCCACTTCTGATCCAGCTCTCTGCTATGACCTGGGAAAGCAGTGGAAAATGGCACAAGTGCTTGGACCCCTGTACCCACATAAGAGTCCCAGAAGAAGCTCCTGGCTCCTGGCTTCGGATCGGTGCAGCTCTGGCTGAGGTAGCCATCTGGGGAGTGAACCAGCGGATGGAAGATCTTTCTGTCTCTCTTTCTCTCTCTTTCTGCCTCTGCCTTTCTGCAAATCTTTCAAATAAATAAATAAATAATTTTTTTAAAAAAAGACACTTCAAACCTAATAACAAAACAACATAACAAAAATGAGCATTGTATTTTAGTAGATATTTTCAAAAGGATGCATATAAGTTGCTAACACGATTTTCAACATAAATAATCATCAGAGAAATGTAAGTGAACAGAGTACAGAAAGTGTCATTCAGAAACTCAAAGAAAGCATGGACAGAAAAATTGGAGAGAGAAGTTAGATATAATCTCTTACCAATCGGATTCTCTGTCACAGAGCGTAAGTGTATGGGGATTTTCAAAGGTCCTTGGAAAATGCACACTATGAAATAAGTGTGCATAATTTCAACATTTTATGCACCAAAATAAATTTATGTTTTGACTCCATTTGTTCATAAAGCTTTTGAAGCCCATTAGTACATTTCAGAGATTCAGATTCCTCATCTAACAGAGTTGAGCAGGATTGTGTTAGAAGTCATTGTCAATACAAATATTGAATGAGTTGATTTTAAGCAAGAAACATATAAAAGTTACATATTTTCTCATTTTTTTCTCCTGACAGTTGAATTAATTTAGCGACTTTGGGTACTTTCTCAACAGTAATACGAAGTTATAACAATAGAACAGTTTGTGAGTAATTTGAATATTTTCAATTGCACTTTATTGTATGTTAAACAATGCTATTACCCTTAAAGGTAATTTTATCCTTATGTGGTGGGAATAGCATCCTTAATTTCTTAGAATAGAATGCTCTAGTGCCTCTATTACTAATCTAAAGATGAGAAAATAGAAATGTTTACCATATATATTACTATAACTTAAAAAAAATTGCTCTAAAAGAAAAAAGCCAAAAGATTCAATTCATCCCTGAACAGGCCCTGGGGCAATGATTGATCTAACTATAAATTTTACAGTTGTGGTATAAACTTCTGAAATTGCTAGCTTGTAGTAAAACACTGACAGAACTTTTAAACTTCATTTCTCCATCGGTGTTCCTATGTGATTATGCTATTACAAGTTACAGTCAATATTTGAAAACTTTAGTGGTAGGAAGCACTTTCTAAGATTATTATTAATGACCAATACATACACGCAAGACAGAATGTTTTAATCTTTGCACAGCCATGTTTCCTCTCCCAGCTCAGAACTCCAAATACTGAAATTGCTCCTGAATAGCCAAGAGGGAATGAAAAATTCTCTGCACAATCAAGTTATTACCTGACATCCAGCTCACCTACACTAAGCACAAATAACTATGTACCCAACAAAACGATGCTCCAAAAATCTGTTTTTGAGAAGTTGGAATGGCTAAAGGTGAGAAACATTTGTTTTGGCTTAGTGTTGCTGTTGTTACTTAGATTGCAAAACACTAAATCTGCATCATTTGCTTATTATTCATTATAAGGAGCTGTGTTGATTTCCAAAAGAGGCACCGCTTTGCATTGTCAAGTTGATGTTGTTCTACTATAAGGTGTGGTTCACAATAATGATAATTAAAACAGAAATCAGTTAAACCAGTAACCATCAGAAATATGAAATATAGAGAGGTTTAGCGAGGCTCAGTGTATGGCAAAAAAAAAAAAAGTAATATATATGAACTTGTTAGAGAGCTAAAAGAATCTGAGAAGTCTATTTTACTTTTGTAATTTATAGCTCATAATCATATAGTAATTACTATTAAAATTCCATTATATGGATGTACTATGCTGTCATGTAGACGAGGTCTAGGAAGAAAGGGACTGAGATGACCACCTGCAAACAGTTAATAAAGCCATCAATCTAACAGACGTGGAAGAACTGAATCCTGTCATGAGCTGTGCTAGTGAACTTGGAAGCAGATGCAGTCTCACTTGAGGTAGTAGATAAAACCACATAACAAGGTTAACATCTTAAGTGTGGTCTTGAGAGAGTTAAAAAAAAAAAAAGCAGAGGACTCTGTTAAACTGTGCCTGCATTCCTGACCTACAGGAAATGTTAGAAAATAACTGTGTGTTGTTTTACCACAAAACATGGTACAATAGTTGTTATGCAATAATACTTTATTGAAACAATAGATGTGGACTCTGAAACTTTGAGAAGCTGCATTCCATGGTTACCAAGTAGTTGAGCAAACCAGCTGTCCTTTTTCATTAGAAACATTTTTTTTTTTACAGTAACAGATATACTTGTGTGTATTTACTGTGCAGAACATGATAGCTTGAAGGCACTGAAAAACAAATACACCTAATCTCACTCATCTGTAGAATCTATAAAAATTGATCTCTTAGAAATAGTGAAAAGAATGGTGGTAACCAGGTAGGTGGTACCAGGACAAATTGAGGAAATGTTGGCCTAAAGACACAAAATTTCAATTAGAAGGAAGGAATACATTCAAGGGATCTACTGTATAGCATGAGGAGTACAGGGAATAACACTTCTTTTCACCCTAACAACTCCTGTCCAGGCTACTCCAATTTTTACAAATTGAATGATTTTATTTTATTTTTTTAAGATTTATTTGTTTTGAAAGGAAGAGTTGCAGAGAAAGAGGGAGAGACAGAGGAAGAGAGATCTTCCATCTGCTAGGTCATTCCCCAGATGGTTGCAATGGCCGGTGCTGGGCCAGGCTAAAGCCAGAAGCAAGGAGCTCCATCTAGGTCTCCTGCAGGGGTGGTGGGGGCTGAAACACTTGGGCTATCTTCTGCTGCTTTTCCAGGCACAGTAGCAGAAAGCTAAATAGGAAGTGGGCCAGTCCAAATACAAACCTAGGCCCCATATGGGATTCAGGTGGTGGCTTAACTTGCTGATTGGAGCCCACACTGTTCAGCTTCTCATCCAGCTCCCTGTCAATGTGCCTGGAGAGATGGCAGATGATGACCCATGTACTTGGGATCTGGCCTCCCACGTAGAAGACCAAGTTGGAGTTTCTGGCTCTTGACTTTGGCCAGGCCTATCCCCAGGTTTCATGGCCATTTGGGGAGTGATTCAGCATATGGAAAAATGTCTTCTCTCTCTATCTCTCCTTCTCTATTATTCTGCTTTTCAGATAAATAAAGCATTGAAAAAAGTATAAATTAAATATCCATTTGTTCATGCTGATATAGCTTATTGAATAAATTATCTAGAATACATAAAACTCCCATGCAAAGAAACCTCAAATAATTTATATAGATACTCTACCCTCAATGATGTGGAGCAAAACTCTTCATTCCTTAAGTGTGGGCTATGCATAGTGACTTTGTAGTCAAGAATACAGACGTGAAAAGGGAGAAGACACGTTATAGTGGACAAATCTGACAAGCTCTGCTCAGAGTTGGGTTAACTAAAGGCTGAGAGAAGTGTTCCTCCCGGTAAAATCTACTCATAAGAAAAATAACAAAAAAAGAAGTACAAGAGAAGTTAATCCTACTCAAATCTGAACAGTACTCCTCAAAATTCTCAGGTTCATGGAAGACGCACACACAGGAAAGTGGGAGAAACTCTCACAGCTAAGTGCAAACTAAGGAGGCAGGACAAGTAAACATAAAGGATTTTCCTGGGGCCGGCGCCAGTTTGAGCCCCGGCTGTTCCACTTCTGATCCAGCTCTCTGCCATGGCCTGGGAAAGCAGTGGAAGATGGCCCAAGTGCCTGGGCCCCGGCACCCGTGTGGGAGACACAGAAGAAGCTCTTGGCTCCTGGCTTAGGGTCAGCTCGTCTGACTGTTGCAGTTATTTGGGGAGTGAACTAGCAGATTTAAGACCTCTCTCTCTCTCTCTCTCTCTCTCTCTTTCTCTTCCTGGCTCTACCTCTCTCTGTAACTCTACTTTCAAATAAATAAAAAATAAATCTTAAAAAAAAAAGGATTTTCCTGAACAGGAGACCATTTCAGGAAATAGACAATAAAAAGTAAAGAAATCTGTATAAACTGCTGACTTTAATTCATAAAAAAATATTAATTTGTAGTACTAGTATCATACAAAAAATTTAGCTTAACAATGTTAAATGGGGTTATTCTATAATTATAAATGGAATGTTTCACCAAAAAGATGTTTAAGTCATTATTATCTACAAACTTAAGAGATAGCTTTAAAAAAGATGAATTAACATGTAATTTTTGCAACTGCAGTGTCAAAGAATAGTTGTCAATGCAGCAAGTAAGATCTGGAAATCAGTTAACCAGAATATTAATTATTAAAATGGTGAATAATTAAAATAATTTTTAATCTACTTGATTAGAAGAACACTTTTAGGAAGAGAAGTATTTCTTTTTTTAATTAATGTTCACAGACAATGAATCCTGTTCAGGAGAGACAGGATTCCTGGAAAAAGAAAATCAGGAACAGACTTTTGGTGCAGTGATGAAGACGTGTTCCATGTCAGAGTGCCTGAGTGCAAGTAACGGCTTCACTTCCAGTTCCACCTTCCTGCTATTACACACCTGGGGAGGTGGTGGTGATGGTTCAGATGCTTGGGTCCCTGCCAGCCACTTGTTCCTCTCAGATTGAGTGTAGATTGGAGCTCTCTATCTCTGCCTCTCTTTTCTTTTGTCTATTTATCTTTTAAATAAATAAATAAAATACATTAACAATAAAAACAAGTAAAAGGTGTATTGACCAAGTTGTGAGAGGAGACAGAGCATGAAGAAATGGCCATTGCACATTGTAATATAGAATGAGACTAAGTAGATATGAAACAGTGAGTCACTCAGGTGTGCTTGCAATGATGCTGGCCTGGAAAATCAGATTGCTGCAACCATTGCCAACAGAGAACAAGACACAGCCACCTAGATCATGAAAACAACTAAAGGCCGAAGTGGCACAGGATTTTGAATCAGTGAAAATTTTGCACAGGATGTCCTGCGTGACTGTGGATATAGACTATCTATTTGAATCCAAAAAAAGATGTGACAACAGGTGGGACCACATGCCAGGTGAGAGCAAGTGGAAATAATCCAATAAAGTTATCAGAATTTTATACCTAGAACTCTTTTAAATTGATTATTTCAATTCAGACTACTCTATTTAGAAGCTATTTAGAAGTATTTTAGTATTTGTGGATGCATTTCCTTGCTCTAAAATATTGAGTAGTTTGTCTAAGGAGATCCATTATTTTATTTACTATATATCTATAAAACAAAGGAGGTTTATCAATACTTTCGTCAGTGGCTTACAGGTGAGCACTGAGCCCTTAAATGGCATTGCTTGCCTGGAAAAAGTATAATAGATTGAGACACCATTTCTTGAAAGTCGCCACTGAGACCGTCACAATTCTCCTGAGACCTCAGGTAACTCTATCTGATGCGACTGTGGTGATTACAATGAATAAACTCACACAGCAAGCAAGATGAGGACAGAAATGTCTTTCTGCATGGAGAGTCTCTCCCTCATCTTTCTCATTGTGGATAACACTCCTAAGTGTTGAGTCCTACATGCAGTGTCACCCCATGTGGCTGTACTAGCTATTGTATCACAGGTAGAGAACAGAAAGTCTGACATACTTGGATCTTAGCTTCCTACTTTTGGACCCATTTTTATATGCTTACCTGATTGCTTTCATAATCTTCCAGACAGTACTCTTTTCTATAACATTTGAATAACTATCCCACAGGATTTCATGAGAAAATGAAGACCTCTATGTGTGTCCTAACAATGGACCTTCTATTTCTAACCAAGTAGAAAAACATTAGGAGAAATGATTGCTTCCTCCTAGGTTAATTTCTCTTGAGTGCCTAGGAATATATCTAATACATCAAAAACATTACTGACTAATGGATAGATGTAGTCTAATATGGAGGAGCTCATGCCCAAGAGATTACCTTAAATTGCATAACACATTGTTATATAAAGCAGGTTTTTTTGTTATTGTTGTTGTTATAGTACTTGATGGAGTTTATTGTTATGCTGTTTTGATTTCAGTGCATAAAGGCACATGCGTCTCTATTGTATTACAATTACTTGGCATCTGACAGACTATTCATTACTGCCAAGGATCTGCTGATGTCAAGTGAATTTAGTTCAGTGTTCTAAGGCATTTTCCAGAGAGGAGGTACCTTTCATTATAAAAATACTGTGTTCATATAGGTAACAGTTGTTCTATTAAAGGACCAAAGTCTTTTTTCTTTGATAAGCATGTCCTCAGGAGATCTGATCCCAAATACAATGATTTTCAGCTTGTATTACCAACCAAGAGCCCTTCAGGAAAGTTGTGTTATACAGAATTGCAATGATGCATGAATGGCTGAGGATTAGAAAATAAATGGAATTTTTATTTCAAGGTAGATTTTTTTTTTTTTTTTAGAATTTGGAATTACTTGGAAGCTTTCCCTGGCCCTCTTAATTTTAACCTGAAGTCATGGAAACAAAATTTCCTCAATTTGCATGCACTACACATGAATTATTTCAAGATTCGTAAATAGTATCTACTTTTCTAAAGAAAATGATACTTTAAAAGTTCACAATGTTATATCCTAATATGAATTGACTATATACAAAGGTGTTATTGAATCAATGCTGACAGCTCTGGGTCCACATACTCATAATTATTGAAGTCACAGCTTATTAAAATCCTTGTTTTTCTTTTCTTTTATCCTCAGAATCAGTTTTTCCTCACTTGCTGAGATGCCAAAACAGAAAGCTGACATTATAAATTGTTAATGTGTAATATTCACAATTGATCAGAATGTTAAACTACCAGAATTTTAATACATCATTGGAATATATTATGAACAGCAATTATTTTACACTTTGGGTGGATGGCAATTCTTCAGAAAATTGTAAAAATGTGATTTAATTTGTCTCCCTCTGTTAACTACAGAAAGTAAAGAAAAACAAGTAAATTTAAATCAATGGTGAAAAGCACACCCACATTCACACACAAATATAACCTGTTTTAATTCATCTCTGTGGTCTAGGATTCTAGGCATACCTACTCAGTGCAGACTCTATTGTATGTAGTGGTAGAAAGCTGGAATTTTGAAATAATGCATGATGAAAATGCTTAGTTGAAATTAGATATCTGTTTAACTCTAAAATTTTAACCCTTTGATATGTTTTCCATCCATTTTTCTGGTTAAAGTTTCAAAAAAGATGAAGAATTATTGAAAAGAAGGAAATATTTCACCAGTAATTAGACAGAAAAATAATTCAAGTATTTATTGAAAAAAATTCCAATCATATCAATATATTTTTTGTTGTGTTTCATTGATGAGGTTAAAGAATGCTGCTTAATTATGATTATTTCTTGTATGTTGGTACTGCTAATTTACAATAAAGCTGCTAGTTTTCATTTCAACAAAACCTGATCTTCATAGGAATTCTGTGTTTTAGGGATTAGTTTCTGTTTGTTCGAAACTTACCACAGTGGCCAAATTTACCTTTCTAGTGATTTGTTTAAGCATGGAGACGCAAGAAAATTTGGACCATGGAGAAATGAGGATAAGTGTTCAAGGGGTCTTTTTGAAAGGTTTCTGTATTGACCAGTAACATCCAAGTGATAGGGCAAATTTCCACTATTCCACCTTACATTATCATGTCTCTACATGATTCCTGATACTGTGACAGCTACCTGTTTCATGAACTGAAACGGCATGAAATGGCAGAGCTGAAATTTGAAAATTAAGATTTGTTTAAAATACAAAGTGAAATATGTATTCAAACAATTAAATCCCAACGTCCTAAATCAATAAGATTCAAAAAATAATAAAAAATGTGAAAGGTCTTCTACAATGAAAATTATAAAACATTAATGAAGCAAATCATTAAGGCACAAAAAAAACTGAAAGATATACCTCCTCTACTAAGATGTCTACCTAGAACATTTCAAGTGGATCCCATCCCTTGTTATGTAGTCATTTACTGGCAATCAAAACATTTCCACAAGCTGTAGCTTAATTAATCCCTATCGCATAATCCATTGCCTTGGTACTTGGTTCTTTCTTTATACCTAGTGGTACCAGCGAATGTTTGCACCTTCACTCTAGCTGGGGCTAAATGCTAATTTATCTTATTTCTGAGGCAACAAACCAGCCATTTTTCTAGGATATGGACATTTCCGTGTTAAAATTGAGAACAATCCAAACCCAACTGATACTCATCCCGAGATGGGTATCCTTAGTCTGAGGAGAGAAGCAAGTAGACAGACAAGGCAATTAAAGCTGTGTACAGGCTATCCACAATACGTTCTCACAAAGAACCTTTACTTGTCCTTACAACTCACCTTCCAGCTACCTCATAGTCAACTTCACATGGCCACTTCTGAGATCTTGGGCAACTGGGGAGAATCTGCATCACAAATAATTTAGAAGGGGGCTGGCAGATAGAGCCTCCGCCTGCAGTACCTGCATCCCATATGGGTACCTGGCTGCTCCACTTCTGATCCAGTTCTCTGCTATGGCCTGGAAAAGCAGTGGAAGATGATCCAAGTCCTTGGGCCTCTTCACCTGTGTGGGAGACTTGGAAGAAGTTCCTGGCTCCTGGCTTCGGATAGGTGCAGCTCCAGCCATTGGGCATCTGGGGGTAAACCAGCAGATGGAAGACACCTCTCTCTCTCTTATTCTCTCTCTCTCTCTCTCTCTCTCTCTCTCTGTCTCTCTCTCTTCCTCTCCTTCTCCCTCTATCAACTGTAGCTTTCAAGTAAAATAAATAAATCTTTAAAAAAAGAATAATTTATGACCTGAAGAAGTGGCTTTCTTTACTCTCAGATGTAGGTTTTCTATCACATACAATACTTTAGCCTTTGGAAGAGTTGAGAGATAACAAAGAAAAATCCCAACCTTATCTTAATTAACCAACTATATTTTCAGTTTGCTGGTCTACCAAATATATTATAATCATTTTAGGGGCACAGCCCATACTCTGTTTGCACTGCTGTAACATTTTGCTTTGTTTTGATGTATTTGTCGATAGAAACTTATGAGCATATTTTTTTCAGCCACAAGTATCTGCCCTAGAGCACAATTTCTCTGGCGTCTTCTCTCTGAATGTAAAGTACAGCTCATTGCAGAAAGAATGCCTCTACATGCATACAGCAATTTTTTTCTCTCTCATTTTTTCCTCCCACATTGCACCTCCTTTCCTTTGCTATAAACAAGTTTTGCTGCTTCCATTCATCCATCACAAACCTTTTTACATGTTTTTCCCACAGCAACCTTGCTTATCAGACTCTTAGGACACTTTCTGATATGTGGTCTGTTTGTAACTGAAATGTATTTATATTGGTGACTGCAATTGCCAGTGCATGTCCATAAATAACTGTAATTTTAAGCATATTTCACAGAGTGATTGATGTTTTATTTAACCTGGACTAAACAGACATCTGTTTTGTTATTAGACAGCATTGGGCTGTAGTCAAGGCTCTTTGGATTGTGTTCTCCTCCTTCCTATTTTAACTGCCCCATCCCCACAGGTGCAATACCATACAGGCATGTTATGCAAGTAAAGGAAGTTCAGATTTTTCAAGAAAGGACAGGGGAAGAATTGTATCAGTTAAAATCTTTCCTCCTATCCCTCAGATCACTCGTACAGCCTCTCCTTATTTTCAATTCATATAAAGAAAGTCCTACTATGGTGACAGTAGGTTGAAAAACCAAGAATAAAATTTAAAAAATAATAATATTGGGGGTCCAGGTAGAGAAGGAAGGTAAAGGGACATTTACAGAGTTAGTGCCTGGCTGATTAATCTGTACCATCTCCTTTTCCAAAAGTTGCTTTCCACATATTACGACACCTTTGAAAATTCTTTCTTTTCTTCTTTCTAGCCCAAGCGATTCAGTCTATTATCCTTTGTATTATAACACCGTCATTAAGTGTATCAGTGCAGATATAGAGAAAAAAAATAATTTTCCCCATTCTTCTGTTCCCAAGCATAAGAATGCAACTTTTGTTGCTTTTGTTAAGTCTTCATGCTACTCATTCTAAGGATACAAGGGTGACAAAACAGTAAACTTGTGGAAAAGATAAATGTCTAGGACTTTATACAACTTCTCTCAGACACAGCTCTTCACGGCTGTCCCCATCTTCCTCATCTCAATTTATTATTTTTTGGAGGGTGAGGGAGTAGGAGAACATTATCTACTGAATGCTTAATTCTTAAGCAAAAGTGATCTGTTTTCATTTTCAAACATATACTGTGATATGTCACACAGCAAAATTTACTTACGTTGTTTTTTTCTGACTGGAGTATTGTTTTCTTTTTTTATTTTTTATTTATTTATTTATTTATTTATTTATTTATTTTTACTTTTTGACAGGCAGAGTGGACAGTGAGAGAGAGAGAGAGAGACAGAGACAGAGAGAAAGGTCTTCCTTTTGCCGTTGGTTCACCCTCCAATGGCCGCCGCGGCTGGCGCGCTGCGGCCGACGCACCGCGCTGTTCTGAAGGCAGGAGCCAGTTGCTTATCCTGGTCTCCCATGGGGTGCAGGACCCAACCACTTGGGCCATCCTCCACTGCACTCCCTGGCCACAGCAGAGAGCTGGGGCAACCGAGACAGAATCCAGCGCCCTGACCGGGACCAGAACCCAGTGTGCCGGCGCCGGTAGGTGGAGGATTAGCCTGTTGAGCCATGGCACCGGCCTGGAGTATTGTTTTCTATTCTCCCCAGCTTGGGTAAATCTATTTAAATTTTTTAAGAGTTTCCTTAGTTGTTAACTCTGGAATCCTCTCACCCAAAATTGATCTAAATGTTTCCTGTGTGTGCCGCTAAGAGCTTGTATGTTTCTATTTTATTTGTACCCAGCATTTTATCCCCCATAAAAGTGATTCTCCTTCATGGCAAGATCACTAAAATAGCTTTCCTTGTATCTCAAGATTGCATTAACTGTGACACTCAAGTGTCTGTCACAGTAGTGTAGAATATCTAGTTTCTCACCTCAATTTCATTTGCAAGTATCTCTTGTCAGAAATGCTTAATATTCGAAGTGTTGAATATTTTTTTTCAGAATTTGGAATAATTGGATATATACAATGAGATAATCTGTGAATGGGACCCATAAATAAACACAAAATTCATTATTGTTTTATATACTTCTTACACACATAACCAGGAGTAATTCTATAAAAGATGTTGGTACATCTGTACTGGCATGACTCTCAACATCAATGAGGTCAGGTTGGAATTTCCCACATTAGGCAGCCTGTTATTTCTCAAATTTTCAGAGTTTGGAGTATTTGGATTTCAGATTTGCAGAAGAGGGATTCTCAACTTTTATTCACTGAGTAATCCTGCTGATTAGCTCTTTCCCCACCTTCCTTTACCTAGTCCATATAGGAAAAATATTCATCACTCCATCCAAGACAATGGAATTATTGCCAATCCCTTACACACACTTAATCTTATTGCTGCTTCCTTCTCCTTTATATGCATTGAGCTTACTACATCCAATTCCTACAGGATTTCCCCCATTTTATACCTAATGAATGCCTCAGAAAACTGACAGCACTTCAACATTCCATGAATAAAGAAAATTTCCCCTTATATGGTATTCTACATATTCCATTCTTTTGTTTTTGATCTTCACATTCTGTGCTTCTGTTTTGAGAATCTTCACTCTAATTGTCTTTAGATAAAATTTCTTTCCATATAATGTCCCTGTACTTGTTATCACACTACCTTTTGGAAGGATTACCAACAAACAGAAAGCCACTTTAAGAACAAAGAATGTCAGTTATCAGGGCTGGTGCTCTTGAGTGGCAGGTTACACTGCCACCTGCAATGCCAGCATCCCATACATTTGGTTCAGCCATGACTGTTGAGGTCATTTGGGAAGTGAACCAGCAGATGGAAATCTCTCTGTCTCTGTCTTCCTCCATCTCTCTCTCTCTAACTCTGCTTGTCAAATAAATAAAATAAATCTTAAAAAAAAAAGCTTGAAATGTCTTTAAAGAAAAAAAAAAGTTTGTCAGGAGCCAGTGTTTGGGCGTAACCAGTGAGGTCAATGCCTCTAAGACCAGCAATCTCATATGGGTGCCAGTTGGAGTCCTGGTTGCTCCACTTCCCATCCAGATCCTTGTTGATGCCCCTGGGAAAGCAGTGAAAGATGGCCCAAGTTATTTGGCCCCTGCATCCACATGGGAGACCCAGTTGGAGCTCCTGGCTTCACCCTGGCCCAATCCTGGCTGTTGCAGCTCGCTCTCTTTCCCTTGCTCTCTCTCTCTCTCTCTCTCTCACTCTCTTTCTGTATTTCTGTAATTCTGACTTTCAAGTAAATAAATTAAATTTTAAAAAAAGATTGTCAATCATTGAAAAGCAGAAAGTCCATATATTGGAATAGTGTCTTCCAGAAATGAAACATTCCTATTCCTTTTACAGGGGCAGAAAATCGTGATACCACTTCGCAGTCCTCATAAGGGTCTCAGACAAAGCTCCTATGGTAAAAGATACATTAACAAAATAAAATCTAACACATTTATTAATTGAGGATTTATCTGACATGGCAGTCTTTAGAATGAAGACCTAAAAGACTAGGGAAAACACCAAGTTTTTGTTTAGATTTGATGAAAGGACAGCAGTGTAAAAAATGTTGTTGGATAAAAAGCACACGACCTAATGTGATACACTGAATGGCGACAGTACAGAGTGTTCTTGGTCTTGCTGCATGACATTCCTCTCCTGTGATTGTAGGGCAGGACTCCATCTGGAATAAGGGCCTTATGATCTATATCAGACAAGGTAAGTCAGAGAATTTCTTTATGCTGGCTTTTATACAAAGAGGCGGGTGAAGGTTAAAGCCATATTCCTGGGCGTTATTGCTTTCTTTGGGGGAAAAGTGTTTCATTTCCTGTGATCCACATTGGCAAAGAGAAAATCTGGTTTCGGTGACTCTTTTGGGGGAAGAATGAAAAGGGAGGCAGGAAGGCAGGAGAAGGTTAGAGACCTTGTTTCTGAGGCTGCTTTGATAGTTTTCCCATATGCTTTAAATCAAAGCATCCACATGCCAAAATGTCATAATTAGAGATGTCATCTTTCTGATTGTCAACAGTTTTAATATAGCTTGTAAAGGATATGTACTTAATTCTCCTTTGGGGGAAAAACCTTCTCTTATTTCCTCATCTAGGCCAAATCACTCTATTTCAGACCCCCCTAACAACTCTTTATTATTTGTAAAAGTTTTATCACTGTGGAAACAAAGGTTTAGTTTTGGATCACTCTGATTAATAATTAGTCTACCATTACACTATATTTTCTTTTTGTAAAAAAGATTTTATTTTTTACTTGAGAATCAGAGTTACACAGAGAGAAGAGAGGCAGAGAGAGAGAGAGAGGTCTTCCATTTGATGGTTCACTCCCCAATTAGCCACCACGGCCGGAATTGCACCAATCCGAAGCCGGGAGCCAGGAGTTTCTTCCGGGTTTCCCATGTGGGTGCAGGGGCCCAAGAACTTGGGCCATCTTCTACTGCTATCCCAGGCCATAGCAGAGAGCTGGAATGGAACTAGAGCAGTCGGGACAAGAACCGGTGCCCATATGGGATGCCGGTGCTTCAGGCCAGGGCATTAACCCACTGCACCACGGCACCGGCCTCATTACACTATATTTTCTGAGAGAGCTGTTACTGAAATCAGACATGGCTCCAATTTCGTTACGAATGGCTTCATAGTATCGTGCTTGGTACAGATACTGGTTTAATGGAATTAAGTAACTATTGGTTATATGACAGTGAATAAATTAGTGCTTTGAACTTTTATGCCATTTTAAGACAAATCTCCAGCCGCTCTGTGCCTCCCTTAAAGGGGCCCCCCAAATTAAGCATGCTGACATAAAATAATTCAAGTTGAGAGAAAAGTGATGCATGGGTCTCTGTCTTTTCAATAACGCTTCTCTTTCACCTCAGCAATAAGCAAGCCACAGCAAACAGGGACTCTGCTATCAAGCAGACCTCATGTTTATATGATTTCATTGCCTGCCTTTGCCCTTTTCTGCTATTCATCTAGGTTCTGTCCTGACATGGAATTCATTCCCGAGAGTCCAGCTCCGGGGCTGAAGCCTCCCACCACTGTAATTCTCAGTCCTTAACATGCTCCTGATCTACAGCATGATGTGCATTAGTCCAATCATACATATTTGAAATCTTTATCTTATAATTAGAGTCATGAGCCACAATATATTTTTAGTGACTGTAATTCTTCCTGTGTGCACTGGCTTCCTTTTTCATATCATTTTCTCTTAGTAAACTGAACCATGTCATGCATAAAATGCATTGATGTTCTACTCCTTGTAGCTCAGAATGTCACTGTGTTTGAAGACAGGGTCTTTAAAGAAGTAACTAAGCCGTAATGAGACCCTTGAGGTCTTTCTTCATCCCATATGACTGCTATCTCTTAAGAAGAGGATGTTCACATTTATAAAGAGACATCAGGTATACACAGGCATTGAAGAATGACCACATGATGAGTCAATGAGCAAGTGGCCATCTGCAAGCCAAGGTGAGATGATCACTCAGCACCTTGAACTTGCACTATCCGCCTCAAGTCTTCCTGGAAAATATACACTCCTATTGTTTAAGCCACTCAGTTGGTGGTGTATTGTTATGGTAGCCCTAGCAAACAATGTATTTTCATGCAATGTGACTTAGAGAGAAACTTCAATATTGTCCCCAATTATTCAGTTCTTTCTTCATCTCACCAATCTCACTACACTCCCATCTCCATTACAAAACAACATTTGGGATCTGCCTATCCCTCTTGTTCCGTTCCACATCTATGCCAAGGCATAGTTTGTCTCAACTATTCCACAAAGAGTTTTTGAAACATCTATTTCTTGACTCCAGGACATCCTTCCTAATATCACCAAGAATCATCTTTGTACAATGGAATGTTTTAACTTAATAATTATCCTTTGCCTATTTTCTCATTTATTAGGGAAAGAAAAAGCCCTTTGCACATTGACTCAATGTTCATTGAAGTCTCATTCATTATCCCTTTTAAGTTCCTTAATGTATCTGATCATTCTAGGCATAAGCATTTGCATAAAGGTCTCTCAAGTGTCACACATTTCAATGTGACCATGTTTTTTCATTCCTTCATTTCATGGTTTGATTCTCCCAGAAATGCAACTATGTATGTTACGTAGTTAACTATTCCTTAGCCAAGTCCTTTTGCGATATATGTTTCTATAGAAAGATTCCATAACTCTTTTATACAAGTTCAGCAAACCTAATCTGAGGATTCAAAATCCAAAATGCTCCAAAAGCCAAAAATCTTTCATGTTATGCCACAAGTTGAAAATTCCACATAAGATCTCATTGACCAATCACAGTTGAAAAAGTATACTAAAAGTACAGCATAAAAATATTACCTTCAGGCTATTTGTGTAAGCTGTATATGAAGCATAAATGAAGTTCATGTTTAGACTGTTCCTGTCCTCAAGATATCTCATTAAGTACATTCATAAACTTCAAAATCCCAAAATTTCTGAAATCCAACATACTTCTGGTCACAAGCATAAGTGGTATTCAACCCGTGACTACCAAGGCCTCAGAATTGTGACTATTCTCATATCCTTTTCTCCAGCATTAATCTGTGAGCTACTAATTAACAGGGTACAGTTAAATTTTTGCTTATTTTCTGAGATCTGCTATTGTGACTCAAAGAAAGGACCCAACCCATAGCTATTAGACAGAGTTAACTTAAACATCCTTTTCAGCAAATAAAATGGTGACAAAACAGATACTGGCCAAAGTGATTTGCTAAAATTCACATGATGATGGGAATTCTAGCATTTTAAACTCTGCTCCCTCATTACTAATGTCAGGTTGGGTTCAAGTAGTACATTAAACTGCATTAAACAGATGTGCAAAAGATTAGTGGTGTGTAGAACTAATATTTATTATCATCTTCTTCTCAATTAAAAAAAAAAAGAAAACATTCAATATGCTCTGATTGAAATCCCTGTTCATAGCATGCAGTGTGTAAAGCCTGTTATGTGGAAGTAAGGTAGCCTCATGGATAAAAGCTGTTTTTGTCCACTTTTACTGCAAGAATATTGTAATAAAAACTCAATCCTCAAATATCAGGGCTTTCAATAGATTACATTAGTCTTCAGGTTTTTGTTTTTGTTGTTTGGTTTGCTTTGTGGTTACTCAGCTCCAGGTGCTACACCCAGATCTGGTTTAATCCACTTGTCTTCCATTTAGGGTCTAGACTAAAACTATCATCATCTTCAAAATTCCAGTGGTTAAAACAAGTTACATGGTCAAACCAAAGTCAACATTTATTTAACACAGGTGCTCAGACAGTCACAGTGCATTGTAAAGGTCAACATGGCTTATTCTGCACTCCTTAGTTTTGCTGTGTTTGGCTCTGAAAGCTTCCAGTGAAAAATTCTCCTCTGTAACAATTTTGAGAATATCATCAAGTTGTTTGAATTTTTAAAAAAGGAACACAAGACATGCATTATGCTTTTATGGTTCAATCTCAGAGATAAAAAAATATAAGGAGAACATCTGATAAAACTTAAGATTTCACTGATCAACACCTTACAGAAGTTGTTTTTTATCTAATTGTATGGGAGTGGCTCAAAACTCTAGGGTTTACATACTTGCCGTGAGTTTCTGCACGCAGCCCACTATGTCTATTACAAAATGAATAAATCACCATGCTAAATTTTTTTTTTTTTGCTATGAGTGTGGGAATTAAAATTGAAAACCCAAATATATCATCTTTTATTAAATAAAGGAACTACCTTTTGACTCTCAAACTATGCAAAAATACTGTTAATATGTTTGGGGGATTTTCTCCCACATAGTTGGAAAAATAATGCAAGTTGCGTTTTAGTCGAGATAGTAAACCAACCAAGAGATGGAAGGCTTGGCCTGCACCTCGCTCAAGACGTTAAGAACACGTCTGATATAAGCACATGACTTTGGCTTTGAAGCATTATAAAACCAATATATGTTTCTATAGAAAGATTCCATAACTCTTTTATACAAGTTCAGCAAACCTAATCTGAGGATTCAAAATCCAAAATGCTCCAAAAGCCAAAAATCTTTCATGTTATGCTGCAAGTTGAAAATTCCACATAAGATCTCATTGACCAAGCACAGTTGAAAAAGTATACTAAAAGTACAGCATAAAAATATCAGTGATCAGATAAATTTCATGAGGCATATTTTAAATATGTCAGATACTGAGTGTTTTAGTTGTAAATTGAATATTTTAGTCTGAATATGAACTATAAAACCATTTTACCACCAATTTTATTTATATAATTCATATTTCTTCAGATGAACATTATCTAAAATACTGGAAACATACTCAATTTTTAGAAATATGACTCATTTCAGTAAGTCAAATGGAGGAACAAGAAAAAACAAGATGATTTTTTTAAATTGTCATAAATATGCTAGTAAGCTTTTTATGAATATCGCTTTCATTCTGATCTCATCTAGAGTTAATCAGCATGAGTCCAAAACAGAGTAATATAATCCAAGAAGTCTTTTTTAAGAAAATGGATCAGTTATACAGAAAAACCAATAATATGAACTTACAGCACTTTTCCTTCTATTTTCTTTTTAAAAGTGATGTATTAACTGAGAGCAATGAGGTAGACTATGAGGGATATGCACTTTTACTTTATATTTTGTATTTATTTCAACCCACTTTAAAAGGAAAAGGGGAGAGAGAGAGAGAGAGAGAGAGAGAGAGAGAGAGAGAGAGAGAGAGAATCTGTCTCTTCTATTGGTTTAAACCAATTTAAATGCCCACAAGAGCCAGTGGTGAATCAATCTGAACTCAAGAGCTGAGAACTCATTCTTGGTCTCCCATTTGGAAGGCCAGCATCCAAGTACTTAAGCCATCATTGTCTATGTCTCAGGGTACAAATTAGCAGGAATTTTGAAACAGAAGTGGAACCAGGACCCTAACCTACGGACTCCAATATCAGATACAGACATTTCCAGTGGCATTCTAACTTGTGTGCCCAATGCCTGCTGCAGGGTTATGCACTTTTAAAAATAAGAATTTGTTTAAATAATTCCCTGGAGTAGAAACCATATAATTCTGCTATTTATTTCTTATTCATAAAATTGTTCTTCTTTAAAGAAAAGCACCAAGCTAATTAACTTGGTGGCACAGTTCTCCATGAAGCATTGTTCATATTAGGCCTATGGATGGGAAGTGATATGAAAGGAAATAGAGTGGTTAAAAAATGAGAAACCTGGCTTCATTCACCAACCAGGAATCCATGGTCAAAGATGAGTTAGGATTCTTAAATTCAACATTTTTTTAAAAAAATTAATTGTAAAAGAAACCAAGCTTCTCAGACTAAAAATTGAGCAAGTAGAAATAATATTTTAGAGAGAGAAGGAGGAAGAAAGAAATTTTAGTTTTATTTTACAAATACTTAAAAAGAAATAGGAAGTATGGAAAGATTCTAGTTGTGTCAGCAAAAAGAAAGAAAAGGGAAAGAAAAGATATCAACTCTTAGAAATGCAGAGTCAGAAGCTTAATATAAAACATACCAATGAAAGGCAAGAATAACAAGGGAACAATGAAATACAGAATCAGGTGATGAAAAGAAATCCATGTTACAGTATTGGCTGGATCAAGGTAGACTTACTATTTCCTGAGGAAACACCTATTTTTTGCCACTTGCACTTCTTCAACTCTATTGATAAAGTTTTGCATATCATGTTCAAATTGGAGATGATGAATAATAATTTTTATGTAACCCAAAGTGATTTGCTATTTTAATAACTTCACTAGATGTGTTTAAAATATAATTCAATATAATCCTGCATATTTTGAACATGTGGAAATTTACTCATTAAGATTCTTAACACTGAGGATTCAAAATCAACACACAAAAATTAGTAGCCTTTTAATATACCAAGAATGATCTTGCTGAGAAAAAACTTATCAGAGTAATCTCATTAATTTGCTATAAAAAATAGTAGATACCTTGCGATAAATTTAATCAGTGATATGAAAGACATCAACAAAGACAATTGTAAAATGATAATGAAAGAAATTAAAGAATATCAAAAAGAAAGATATCCCATATTCATAGGTTGAAAGAATATTATTAAAATGTCAATACTACCCAACGCAATTTGCAGACTCAATGCAATTCCCACCAAAATATCAATTTTATTCTTCACAGAATTAGAAATAAAAAGGAAAGTTCTAAAATTCATATGAGAACACAAAAGACTCTGGGTAGTCAATGCAATATTGAAGAACAAGAACTAAGTTGAAGACATCACAATACCAGATGTCAAGATACATTATAGCATTATTACAACCAAAACAGTCCTGTACTGGCATAAAAATAAGTACATAAGACCAATTGAACAGAATAGAAACCCCAGAGATCAATTCATGTATCTCTAACTAACATATCTCTGACAAAAGTACTAAAAATTCTTTCTGGAGAGAGGACAATCTCTTCAATAGGTCGAGCAGGGAAAACTGGATCTCAACAGCAGAAGTTGGAAACAATACCCCTACCATTGCCCCTACACAAAGAAAACAACTTGATGGATCTAAATGTAAGTTCTAAATTTAAGACACAAAATTAGGCAACTAACTGAGGGAATCATAGTGACAATCTCAAGATATTGGCATAGGCAGCAATGTTTTTTGTAAAGAGCCCCAAAGTACAGAAAATAAAAGCAAAAATAGGCAAATAGAATGAAATGAAACTTAGAAGCTTCTGTACAACAAAGACAAAAACAGGGTGAGGATATAACAGAATGGGAGAAAATATTTGCAAGCTGTATGTCTGATAAAAGAGTAAGATCCAAAATGTATAAGGAACTCAAAAATCCACAAGAGCAGAACAAACAATCCAGTTTAAAAATGGGTGAAGTCTCCAAATAGACATTTTTCAAAAGAATAAAGAGATGGCTTATAAACACATGTAAAAACTCTCAGTATCACTAGCCACCAGGGAAATGTAAATAGACATTAATTCAAGGTATTATACCAAAGGACAAAACAAAATAACACATGCTGGGAAAGTTCTGGAGAAAAGGAACCCTAATAGACTGCTGCTGGGAATGCAAATTGGTACAGCCATTATGAAAAATCGTGTGAAGATTCCTCAAAAATTAGAAATAGATCTGACACATGGACTACCTATCCCACTTTGGGAATATAGCCAAGGGAAATGGTATCAGTATACGAAAAAGACATCAGCACTCTCATGTTTATGGTAGCACTGTTCATGAAAAGATACAGAGTTTAACCTAGATGTCTATCAATCTATGAATGGATAAGGGAAATATATTTATATATACACATATAATTAGCCATAAAATTATGAAACCTTGGAATTTGCAACAAAATGAATGGAATTGGAAATACTTATGCTAAATTAAATAAGCCAGATAAATAACACATAATTTTCTCTCATGTTTTGAAGTTAACATATATACATATACAATATTCATAACACAACAATATGAATCTAAAATAATGATTTCTACAGACTTGGAAATGTGAGAAGATATGGGGGAGATCTGATTATAGGTACCAAGATGTAATCAGGTGAAAGCGATAGGCTTTTGTGTTCTACAAAACTGTAGGGTAACTAAAACCTATAATAAAGAATAAAGGGTATGGGAGCACTAATAGCTTGATAGCATTGGTTTAAATTTGTGTATCTATACCTCATAAAATGTACAAGTATTTAAACTTAATATTGGGTTTGAAAAGCAAAATTACAAATTAATTAAAAATAAAAGAATACTGGAATATGTGACAAAGTATGATCCCGGTCACTCCTTTTTATGTCAGAGGAGAAGAGAGAGGAAGTGGTCTCCAAAGTCAAAAAAAAATAAAAAGGTTGGGAATTACTCTTAGATTCAAGATATCCTCCCCAGATTGGTCATCTCATGCATAAAAACAGGAAATTCTGAAACTGTTGAATACAACGTCTCAAAGTTAGAATAAACATGAATATAAAGGTAAAATAGAGTCTGCACATTGGTAAAGTTAGTGGAATGATAGAATGCTTTACATACAAATCTTTCCTTTTAACTTCATAATTTTGCCTCACAGTTAATATCACCTTTACTTATTTGTTCACAGATTTGAATACCCTGCCGCAAAGAGCATATAAGTTGAAAGTTTCTGCACATTGACCTGCATCATTTTAAGTTTCATCAGACAGGTCATGTGCATAAATTGAAGATGAGTTAGACATAGTTTTTGGTGCTTAGCATACATCAGATTAACTTGTAATATGTGGGACACAATTCCTATCATTCTCCCTTTGTTTCCTGGGAATTTCATAGCTGGAGCTGCTGATATACTCTGCTTATGGAGTAGTTCTTGAAATTTGAGGTCCTATATTTTTTGACATCTGTAGAATTTATGGAAATTCTATCCTCAGAAATTTTTAATATCACCAGAAATAAATGTCCAATCTATGGGTTTATATACACTCCAGCTTTGAATTTGGTCTTCATTGGAAGCCTCTACAACTTCTTTTAAAAAGACTTGTTTGGTTTTTTGGAAGGCAAAGATACAGAGACAGTGGGAGAGGTGGAAGGAGGAGAGAGTGGGGAGAGGAAGAGAGAGAGAGAGAGAGAGAGAATATCTTCAATCCACCTGTCACTCCCCAAATGTCCACAACAGCCAGGGCTGGGCCAGGCTGAAACTAGGAACCAAGGAGCTGGACAAGAAGTAGAGTAACAAGGATGCGAATTGGTGCTCATACTGAATGCCAGCATTAAAAAGGAGGCTTAACCCAGTGTGCCATCCACAAGTTTCTATCCAGGTTTCTCCTGTTGATCTTGATAGGTTTATGTGAGACGCCTCTTTGAATCTCAGTTTCCAGAATCTGCTTGTTGGCAACTTCCTTCCCTGGAACTGGATTGTTACCTCCATTTGTAGACCCAAGCACCTGAGCCACTATCCCTGCCAGCACTCATTAGCAGCAAGCTGGATTATAAGCAAAGTACCTATGACTTGAAAGGGCATTCTAATATGGGATGCAGGCATCCCAAACAGCAACTTAGCCTGCTATGCCATGCCTTTCCCTCAAAAGGTTTTTATAGTTAATTAGAGAGAAAACAAAGCTCTAAATTCTGATCTGTGACCAGTGTATACCTTGATAGTATAAAGATTAGTTTATACTATAATTTAAGTGTTAGTTTATAAATATGTAATTGCTAGCAAATAACATAAATTTCTAAACACAAAAACTAATTTTATGAAAATAATAAAGATGTTATCCAATAAATCTTTTTTTTTTTTCAAATAGATGGTGTTGTATGTTTAGTTATGTCTCTCCAAAAGATAGGCAGAATCTTACACTCTGATATTTGTGCATGTGACCTTCTTTGGAAATTATGTCTTCACAGATATAAAGATACTGTAATCCAATATGACTGCTGTCCTTATAAGAAGAGTAGAAACACAAAGACAGACGTACACACATAAGAAAATGCCTTTGGAAGACAAAGAGAAAAAGTAAAGGGACCTGTGAGTATGGAGGCAGAGACTGAAGATTTGCAGACACACAGCAAACAAGGGTTGCCAAAGATTGCTGGCAATCATCAGAGGCTACAGGAGAGCATGATAGCTGGATTTCTCTAGACCTATGGAAGAATATATGCTGCTGCTTTATGTCACTCAGGTTGTGACAGTTTCTTTCAGCAGCTCCAGGAAATGGATAGAGATGGCTTCCTTGTTTCAGAGCTCAGAGGCAGTCTTTGCTATAGTATCTTCATCACTGATTTTTTCCCTAGAAAAACATAGAATATTCTACTCACAAATGTAATGTTTTGACAAAAACTGCATTTCATAAAGATATATTTTGTTTGGACTATATTATGCTAATTTATTTGCTTATTCTATTACTCCATTCTGAAATTCACAATGTTCATAAAGCTTCAACTTGTCTGAAAATATATCTGTGGCATTATTAGGCTTATCCTTCTTTTCATTGTGCTTAGAGAAAACCATCTTTCAAAGGCAGTCATTTTTTGTTGATTTTCATTAATTGGTTAGCTTCACAGGCTCTAGTCCACAAATCCAAAAGATTTAGAAAAAGAAACACTAGAAGCTGGACATTTTCAGATCAATAAGTTCTCATTTGGTGCACTTAAAAGAAAGGTTCTTGGTAAATGCAATGGTAAATAAATTCCAGAATAGAGTTGTCCCTTGCTAATTGCTATAAATTACTTTGTAAAATAACAAACAACCAGAATAGTAAATTTAACTAACACATTTTAAAAAACAATCTGAAAACTAGGTGTGGGCATTTAGTGTAGCAACTAAGAAGCTGCTTAGTTCAAGTCTTAGCTACCTCCTTCTGATACAGCTTCCTGTTGATACAAACCTTTGGAGGCAGGAGATGATGGATCAAGGACTTGGGTCCCTGCCTCCCATGTGAGGGAGTTGGATTATTTCTGTATTTCTGATTTGGCCTGGCTAAACCCCAGGCTTTTGGAGGCATTTGGGGAATGAACCAGCTAATGGAAATTCTCTCTCTCAATCTCTCTCTCTCTCTCTCCTCTCTGTGTGTATGTGTGTGTCTTTCTTATTTTCAAATAAAATGAAAATGAATAATTTAAAAAAATAATGAAATTTATACTTTAAAAATTTCTGAAATCTCGTGTATAGCTATCAACTCAGATTTAAAGAACAAAACAAATTATGGGGCCGGCGCTGTGGCTCTCTTGGTTAATCCTCTTCCTGCGGCACCGGCATCCCATATGGGCACCGGCTTCTAGTCCCAGTTGCTCCCCTTCCAGTCCAGCTCTCTGCTGTGGCCTGGGAAGGCAGTGGAGGATGGCCCAAGTGCTTGGGCCCTTGCACCTGCAAGGGAGGCCAGGAGGAGGCACCTGGCTCCTGGCTTTGGATCAGCGTAGCGTCGGCCATGAAGGCCATTTTGGGGGTGAAGCAACGGAAGGAAGACCTTTCTCTCTGTCTCTCTCACTGTCTAACTCTATCTGTCAAATAAATAAAAAAATTAAATACAAAAAAAAGAACAAAGAAAATTTTACTGCAATTCTATCTATTCTGCTGAGCATCTGCTTCTTTCATTTCCTTATTAATAAGTATGAACTTGAATTTTAAGATGATAATGATTTTGATATTCTTTACTATAGTATTACTTACATGTGCATCACAAATCAATACAGCTGATTTGTAGCAGATTATTTGTTATTAAGATTATTGTAAATTTATTGCTTATTTTACGAAATGACCTTGCTAATTTCCTGTCAAAATGTGGAAGTTAATTTCTTCTCCTGTTAACTTTTGGTCACCTTTATAACTCATTTGTAGCCCAATGATGTCATGTGACTTCCCAGGCTTTATGAGAATATCGAAACTTTTGCCTTGGCCTTTTTTTTTTTAATCTTTCAAAACATTTTTTTCTGAATGGAATACTTCTTCAAAAGATCCTGCACCACACTTTAAGAATTCTAAGTCAAACAGAGAGGGCTTGTAGAGTTTTCCAACCACTTGTCTCAACTGAACTCAGTTGCAGAACAGGGTGACCAGCTATACATTCAGAATGGTTTCAGGTCTGGCAATCATAATTCTGTGTCTTGAAAACATCTTCACGTCTAGCAAAACAGGGACAATTGATCATAGTCTTTGAGGTCTATTCCCATCCAGGCACGAAGCACATGCGTGAATAATCCCTTAAGTTAACCATAGCCCCAGTCAACACAGGTCAACAAAATCCCTTCAGATCTTTTTAGTTGCTGCTTCCAACTTGTGAAGCAGAAAAAAAATAAGTCATACCCCTCTAATGTTCACACATGATGTCTAACCCACAGAATTAGTGAGACTAGTAAGTTGGTTATTGTTTTATGACACTGAGTTTGGAGTGCATTTGCATACAGCAATATATAAAAAACGTTAAACTGTTCTTGAAAATTTTATAAATAATAAGATTTATACATGTTTGTTTTTTCATGTATTTTCTTTTGTAGAACTTATGATTACTATGCTAGAAGAAATAGAAGTAAAATTTAAGAAAGTAAAATATAGAGGAAAACAAACAAAAAGGCTACTAAAAGTGACAGAGATTAGTAACACATGGCCCGTCACCAAATGACATAATTTACGAGTAAGTGGGGTCCAGCAGGAAAGGGAAAGAGTATAAATAAATATTTTTTAAAGTTGGTCCTTTTCTTGCAGTTTCATGAAAGAATAAAGATAGACACCAAAGAAGTACACCAAAGTCAAGTGTTTCTCTCACCATTCTCTTTGTATGTGCGTGTACCTGTATATATAAAAGGCACCAAATAATGATAAAAGATTATTTAAAGACATGAATTCTAAGTGTTTATACCTAACAACAGAGTGTCTAAACATATGAGGCAGAAGCTATCAGAATTGCATGGAGAAATAAACTCACGATTGAAATTAAAGAATCAACACCCTTCTTTCAATAATGATGGATCTAAGATGCAGAAAATTAATAGCAGAATCGATTAACTGAAATGCACCACCAATCCATCAATAAACTTGATCCAATTAGCAAAAATAGAATGTTTCAACCAACAAAACAAATATACTTTTTGAACTTTTGGCTAATTAGTTTATTGCATGTGTTTTTGATTACTGTGGAACATTTGCATCTTTTCAGGGGCTATACTGCAATGCTTCAACACATGTATATAGCATAAACTTATAAAAATAAGATAATTTGCATAATTAACATTCCAATTTCCTTACCTTCTCCATGGCAGAGTGAGCTGACTATATTTTACAATAATGTAATATATTCTATTTAAAGAAAATAATACACAATATCTGAACTTAACAAAGATAGACTATATCCTGGCCACAAAGCTCACCAAAACAAACTTACTAGCATATAAATCATTCAAAATATATCGTCTTTACAAAATCGAACAGTAAGCAAACCACTTCAAAATTACACAAATCAAAAATTTAAAAGAATTCTGAAATAAATAAAAATTAATACAGCTTGTTTCTAAAATACAGGAAAAGAAGTGTTTCAAAGAAATATTTATAATATTAATGCAAATATTACAGAAGAAGGAAACTATAAAATAAAAACATGGAGAACCAACACTTGATATTACAAAAGGAACAATCATTTTAGCTTGGAGCTGTAACAAAAAGAGATATAACAAAATGATGAGCAGGAATCCATGAAATTGAAAACATTAAACTAAAAGAATAAAAGAAAAGCAAAAACTAGTTTTATGAAAGAGTAATAAAATTGATAAACCTCTAGCTAATCTACCCAAGAAAAAAAAAGAAAAAAAAAATCTATAAATATAGGAAAATAAAAAAGAGTCATCCTATTGATTCTGTGAATAACAACATCCTAAAAGAACAGTAAAAGCAATAAACACACAGATTTTATAACTTAGATACAATGGGTCAACCCATTGACAGGTACAAGCTACCAAAAGATACAAAGAGAAACAGATCATATTAATATGTCTATTTTTGTACTAAATACTAGACAGTCTCCCAGTGAAGAAATCACTAGGCCCAGATGATTTCTACAGTGAATTCTATAACCCTGTTAAAGGCATAATTATACCAATTTTCTACAGTCTCCTCCAGAAAATAGAAAAAAGAGGGAATTCTTCAATTTCAGTCTGGGTACGTTTTACTTGGATAGTTAACTGATGGACATTACCTTAAATGTCTAACTCCAAAAGTAGGAGGAGAAGGGTTGTCTAAAAATCTAGACAGGCGCTACCAAAGTCATTGAAATTAAGAAGGGATGGAACCAAGGGAAGCTTCTGCACCAGTTCTTACTTACATGGTAGATTTACATGGGAAACCACAGAGCTAATCCAAACACACAACCTAAAATGTCTGGACACAAGCCTCATAGGCAGCTTGAGGTTAATCAAACACTTTAGGAAAACCAGCTGCTGCTCCCTCAGCCATGGTGGTGCATACGCTTTCATACCAAAGCAGCGATCTCTTCCTTCACCAGGTACTCCCTTGCTTGCTAGAAGTGACAAGATTCCAGAGCTACAGAACAATTGATTATACTACATATATATATACATATATATATATATATATAATTAACTTCATAATTCTTCCCAAGTGGATATTGTAGTTCATTGTTAGCTAGTTTCCAAGCAACCAATGTATTTTTATTTTATTATAATATATCTTTAAGTGTCATTTGAGAGAATATGGAACCACAATTGATTTTTGTATATTGACTGGGTGTTTAGGAACCTTGCCAAATTATGTAATACATTATTAGATAGATTTTTTAGATTATCTGTGTATAGAGTGACATCAATTAAATTTATATTTAAAATTTTTTTTTTTTTTTTGACAGGCAGAGTGGATAGTGAGAGAGACAGAGAGAAAGGTCTTCCTTTGCCGTTGGTTCACCCTCCAATGGCCGCTGCGGCTGGCGCATCTCGCTGATCCGAAGCCAGGAGCCAGGTGCTTCTCCTGGTCTCCCATGCGGGTGCAGGGCCCAAGCACTTGGGCCATCCTCCACTGCCTTCCCGGGCCATAGCAGAGAGCAGGCCTGGAAGAGGGGCAACCAGGACAGAATCCGGTGCCCGAACCGGGACTAGAACCCGGTGTGCCGGCGCCGCAAGGTGGAGGATTAGCCTGTTAAGCCACAGCGCCGGCTAAAAATCTTTTCAACCCATATATACACTGACTATGATCTAAATGCTGATAGTCGTAAGCATCTTGATTTTACTTTTTATGTCAAGGGAAATCAATTCAGATTTTTAACACAGAACATAATGTCTGCAGGTGGGTTTTTGGCCAAGAAGTTAAGAAGCTCTTTGGGACACTTAGATCTCCTATTGTAGCATTTGGGTTCCAGGTCACCTGTGTTCCTGATTCTAGCCTCAAGCTAGTAAACACATTAGGAAGCAGCAGATATGAGTCAAGGACTTGGGTCCCTGACACAAGTGGGAGACTTGGATTGAGTTCCAGGCTCTTGACTTTTTCTAGGCATTTGGGGAGTGAACCAATGGGTGGAAGATTTTTCTCTCTCTCTTTCCAGTAAACATAATAAAGATTTTGAAAAAAAAAGTATGTTTTACTTTTTGAATGTTTTGTTTTTTATTTATTGAACTCTTCATTTAGTTAAGCATTAAGCCTTTGCTATAATATAAATTAAAACTGTTATTTCAAATATAAAATAATAGAAAATTTATTGGCAAAAAAGAATTTTTGCTGTGCAAATTAAAAGATTTCTTGCAATAGATTAAAATAAATTCTTCTTTGTTCAATAAAACATGCTTAATAAATATTGAATTATATGAATTTACTTCAGATATGCAAGTTAGCAAATATATTATTCCCCCTTTTTTAGTCATATGATAAGTTATAGTGATTTATTTTCTAATGTTAAATAGTATGTATGGTATAAAACTGAAAGTCCATGACACAGTATTCACATTATATAATGCTAAAATGAAATTTCCTTGAAGTTGTGTTCAATTTATGATATTAACTGTAATTTTTCTTCCTGTTAGTGTCACTTTCAGGATTTGGTACAAAGATTTTGTAGCCTTATTCAATATATTGGGAAATATTTCTTATTATATAATTTGCTAAAACATCACCTTCATTGAAATTTATTATAAGTTTATATTGTATCCAATGACATTAAACTATATGTATGTTTGTGTCAGTTTATGTTTACGTGTATATATGTGTTATTGTGTTTTTTAAGGGAGAAATTTTCTTAAAAGTTAACTTATTATTTTTAAAAAACATTGAATTATGGATATTTTTACTTATTTCTGAGTATAAGAAAGTATCTATTTCATCTAAAATTTCAGGAAATTTGTTCAAAATGCACTATAATGCTTCAGTACAGTCTTTTAACACTTATATTTGAAGAATTTTTTTCAAGTGTCATTTTATTTGATATTTTTGTATATCTTTTTGTTTCCTCATAATTATAGCCAGATACATTTTTTAAACTTTTATTTAGTAAATATAATTTTCCAAAGTACAGTTCATGGATTACAATGGCTTCCCCCCCCATAATTTCCCTCCCACCCGCAACCCTCCCATCTCCCACTCCCTCTCCCATTCCATTCACATCAAGATTCATTTTCAATTATCTTTATATACAGAAGATCAATTTAGTGTATATGAAGAAAATATTTCATCAGTTTGCACCCACACAGAGCATAAAGTGTAAAATGCTGTTTGAGTACTAGTTATAGCATTAATCCACATTGGACAACACATTAAGGACAGAGATCCCACATGAGAAGTAAGTACACAGTGACTCCTGTTGTTGATTTAACAATTTGACACTCTTGTGTATGGCATCAGTAATCACCCTAGGCTCTTGTCATGAGTTTCCAAGGCTATGGAAGCCTCTTGAATTCGCTGACTTCGATCTTATTTAGACAAGTCATAGTCAAAGTGGAAGTTCTCTCCTCCCTTCAGAGAAAGGTACCTCCTTCTTCAATGGCCTGTTCTTTCCACTGGGATCTCACTCACAGAGATCTTCCATTTAGGTTTTGTTTTTTTTTTTTTTTTTTTTTTTTTTTTTGCCAGAGTGTCTTGGCTTTCCATGCCTAAAATACTCTCATGGGCTCTTAGACCAGATCTGAGTGCCTTAAGGGCTGATTCTGAGGCCAGAGTGTTGTTTAGGACATCTGCCATTCTAGGAGTCTGCTGTGTATCCCGCTTCCCATGCTGGATCGTTCTCTCCCTTTTTGATTCTATCAGTTAGTATTCGCAGACTCTAGTCTTGTTTGTGTGATCCCTTTGGCTCTTAGTCCTATCATTATGATCAATTGTGAACAGAAATTGATCACTTGGACTAGTGAGATGGCATTGGTACATGCCACCTTGATGGGATTGTATTGGAATCCCCTGGCACATTTCTAACTCCACCATTTGGGGCAAGTCAGCTTGAGCATGTCCCAAATCCTACATCTCCTCCCTCTCTTATTCCCACTCTTATATTTAACAGGGATCACTTTTCAGTTAAATTTCAACACCCAAGAATAAATGTGTATTAATTACAGAGTTCAATCAATAATATTAAGTAGAACAAAAAAATACTAAAATAGATAAAGTATTAAATTGTACATCAACAGTCAGGACAAGGGCTGATCAAGTCACTGTTTCTCATAATGTCCCTTTCACTTCAACAGATTTCCTTTTTTGTGGTTGGATAGTTGTATAGCCAGATATTTTTCGAACAGTGTATTGGAAAAGTGACAGTTTCTTGATTTTGTGCACTGTAAATTCATTTTTTACTTTATAAATTTCTGTATTTTTATTTTCCCCTCAGTGTAGATTCTATAGATAGTTCTTGTGTTTTCGTAAAAACTTTTGAGATATAAACATACTAACTTTTTTAGCATTTACAGTAATAATGTGTTTTCATTTCCTGAATTATACAAATGTATTTTTGGTGTTGACATGATTCTGTTTGCATCTCAGTTATTTATTTTTAATTCAATTAAACAAAAATAGTTTCCTATGCAATGAAAATATAACCATTAAAACCAATAAATTTTCAGTGATGCATTTAGTACTTATGACTTATAGTACAGTTTCAAATTTTATATGTACTTTGTCTTAAATCATCCAGTCTACAATCAATTTTTTAAGTCTCTTTTGTCTGCTTCAGTCCGATTGATTGTTTTATTTCCTTCTGGACTGGGTAATTATTTCATCTCGTCACTTTTTTTTGACTATCTGTCTGGAAGCTATACCCTTTGTTTTACTTTCCTAGTATTTATCCTAAAGAATACACACTTAAATTTCAATGATTCAAAATCAACTAATGGACTTACACTCTTTCGAGATAATGAAATTAGTATAGAAACCATTGAGTCCTAAATGTGAGTATGTTAAGTTGCAAATTGTTTAATTATCTGTAATTTTATAACATCAAAATACTATTTTGCTATATTATATTTAAGATAATCAAGCTAATGTACATATTTATTTCTTTGCCCCATGTTTTCCCTTGCATTTCATGGCATCAGCCTAGGACTAATTTTTTCTACCTGAAGTATATACTTCAGAATTTTGTTTACTAGGAATCAGCTGTTGGAAGAGGGCATTCAGCTCAGGATAAAGAAAAATACTTTCAGGGATGGTGCTGTGGCGCAGCAGGTTAATGCCCTGCCCTGAAGCACTGGCATCCCATATGGGTGCCGGTTCTAGTCCCGGCTGCTCCTCTTCCAATCCAGCTCTCTGCTTTGGCCTGGGAAATCAATACAAGATGGCCCAAGTCCTTGGACCCTTGTACCTGCATGGGAGACCTGGAGGATTGGCACAGCTCCTGGCTTTGGATTGGCACAGCTCCGGCCAATTGGAGAGTAAACCATTGGATGGAAGACCAGCCTCTCTCTCTCTCTCTCTGCCTCTCTTCTCTCTGTGTAACTCTGACTTTCAAATAAATAAATTTTAAAAAGATGCATATGTTCCATAGCAGAGTGCATGGCTGTGATTCCCGGCTTCAAATCCTGACCTCAGCTTCCTGCCAAGTCAGAACTTGGAAGCTGCAATGATGGCTCAAGTAAGTGGTTTCTGCTACCCATCCTGGAGCCCTGACTTGTGTTTTGCCCCTGGATTGGTCCTGTTGTTCTGGGCAGATTAGGAGCTGGCTTGCTCTCCGTCTCTCTCTACCAAATAAATAAATAAATAAAGTTGAAAAGAATCTGTTGCTGTTGAACCCTAAAAGTATTAGTGCAGGACAATCCTTCTTCTACTTAAGAACATAGCACTGCCTATTAACCATTGCTATATAATACATTACACAGAACCAGTCTAAAGAGTGAGTCGCTGGATGAAAGGTTAGCTATTGTTTAATGACTGTTTAACTGTCATTATACTATTCCATAGATGGATGATGGGATACTTCATAAGACCAGTGGATCCTTGATTAGCCCTTTCCCTGACTGTTGATGAACAACTTAATACTTTATCCCTCCTAGTATTTTTGTTTGTTTGTTCTACTTACTACTATTGGTTTAATTCTATAATTAATACACAGTTATTCTTAAGTGTTGAAACTTAACTGAAAAGTGATCCCTGTTAAATATAAGAGTGGGAATAAGAGAGGGAGGAGATGTAGGATTTGGGACACGCTCAAGCTGACTTGCCCCAAAAGGTAGAGTTGGAAACATACCAGGGGATTCCAATACAATCCCATCAAGGTGGCATGTACCAATGCCATCTCACTAGTCCAAGTGATCAATTTCTATTCACAATTGATCATAATGATAGGACTAAGAGTCCAAGGGATCACACAAACAAGACTAGAGTCTGCAAATACTAACTGATAGAATCAAAAAGGGAGAGAACGATCCAGCATGGGAAGCGGGATACACAGCAGACTCATAGAATGGCAGATGTCCTAAACAACACTCTGGCCTCAGAATCAGCCCTTAAGACACTCGGATCCGGCTGAAAAGCCCATGAGAGTATTTTAGGCATGGAAAGCCAAGACACTCTGGCCAAAAACAAAACAAAACAAAACAAAACAAACAAAAAAAACCACACAAGACCTAAATGGAAGATCTCTGTGAGTGAGATCCCAGTGGAAAGAACAGGCCATTGAAGAAGGAGGTACCTTTCTCTGAAGGGAGGAGAGAACTTCCACTTTGTCTATGACCTTGTCTAAATATGATCAGAGTCGGTGAACTCAAGAGGCTTCCATAGCCTTGGAAACTCATGACAAGAGCCTAGGGTGATTACTGATGCCATACACAAGAGTGTCAAATTGTTAAGTCAACAACAGGAGTCACTGTGCACTTACTCCTCATGTAGGATCTCTGTCCTTAATGGGCTTTACATTGTGATTTAATGCCATACCTAGTACTCAAACAGTATTTTTCACTTTGTGTTTCTATGTGGGTGCAAACTGTTGAAATCTTTACTTAATATATACTAAACTGATCTTCTGTATATAAAGATAATTGAAAATGAATCTTGATGTGAATGGAAGGGGAGAGGGAACAGGAAAGGGGAGGATTGCAAGTGGGAGGGAAGTTATTGGGGGGGAGCCATTGTATTCCATAAGTTGTACTTTGGAAATTTGTATTCATTAAATAAAAGTTAAAAAAAATCCAAAACAAAACAAAACAAAAGACCAGTGGATCCTAAAGTTTTAAGCTTATAATTTCACCACCTCTTCTAATTATCATAAAAAGATAATTTAATTTAAAGGAAATTTGAAATGCCTGTAAATACATATTCATTGCTCTTTGGAGATAAGAATGTAAGGTAGTCTGGAGAAACAAATTCATTTCCAGAATAGATACTGACACATTGAGAAGAATCTGATATCATCGACCTCTCTCCAAATGGATGGTTGCTAAGATATGCAAAGGAACAGTCTTGGGCTTAAAAAGGATTTTGCTGTTGTGTGATTTGGCATTCAGTCATGCTTTTTGGCTCATGTGCCATATCTATGCATTCCTACTTTGTTCATGAGAGAAAGGATGGATAGGCATTATCATGAGACAGAGGAAAACACATTTTCATGTTCTTTGTAAACACCATAATCTACACATCTCCTGAATTTCTTGTTCTCACTATTTTAATGCTTTCATATCCTAGCCTATGAACAACTAGCCAATATATGTCTATTAGCCTGCAGCCCATATTGGTATTGGAGATTCTTGCTCCCTTCACACACAAACACACACACACATGCACACACACACACGAATAACTAGTTGCACTACCTTCAGCTCTGCTAAGTGGAAAAATTCTCTTCACCACA
Organism: Lepus europaeus; assembly: GCF_033115175.1. Classification (NCBI taxonomy): domain Eukaryota; kingdom Metazoa; phylum Chordata; class Mammalia; order Lagomorpha; family Leporidae; genus Lepus; species Lepus europaeus. Next base: position 78,527,014 of record NC_084839.1, on the reverse strand, counting down.
TGCCTTGAACAATGCAAGGGTCTACTGCAGAATTGAAATTTTGTGAAACAATAGGAAAATAAATAAATAATGAGTTCCAGTAATCTAAACAAAATTGAATAATAAAGTCTTAGAGTCTTCATTTCAAAATGCTCTTAGAGAAATTTGAATTCCTATTTGCCATGATCTTATTTAACTTTCACAAATAACTGGTGATATTATTCTGTCCACTGGTTCACTCTCCAAATATCTGCACAGGCTGGGGCTGGGCCAGACAGAAGCCAGGAGCCTGGAATTCCATCCCGATCTCCCACCTGGGCAATAGGAGTCCAAGCACTCGGGCCATCTTCTGCTACATTCCCAGGTGCATCAATAGGGAGTTGGATCCAAAGTTCAACAGTTTGGACCCAAACCAGTGCTCATATTGGAATCCAGAGTTGCAGGTGGTGGCTTAACACACTACGCCCAGATGCTGGCATCATGCTATTCTTTATTGATATCTATTGTATAGAGTCCTTATGATGAGTAAATAATTCATAAAATTATAGAGCTCAGCACACAATAACTTTATAAAGAAAACACCTCAAAAATGATAGGTACAGTTGTTGTAGTTACCATTTGCAGTAAAGGTAATAATGACAGTATGAGGGGAAACATTATCAACCAGCTTAGAGCAAGTTTATGTGTGATATAGTAAACCAGGTGACGCTCCTCCAAATCACTTAGGCGAGGATCCAGCAAGGTGAGGCATAGAAGCATCCTGCAGTGTATTCACTCTGAAAATGCCCTTTACCTCATGAGTTGTACTTGTCACTTCTGCTTTTTTAAATATTTTTTTTTAATTTATTTATGTGAAAGTGTTACAGAGAAAGAGGAAAGGCAGAGAAAGAGAGAGGAAGAGAGATCTTCTAGTTTCTGGTTCACGCCCCCAGATGGCCACAATAGCCACGGCTGAGCCAGGTGGAAGGCAGGAGCCAGGTACTTCATCCAGGTCTCCCATGTGGATGGCCGGGGGCCCAGACACTTTGGTCACCTTCTGCTGCTTTTCACAGACCATTAAGCTGGATTGGAAGTGAAGCAACCGGGACCTGAACTGGCACCCATATGAGATGCAGGCATTGCATGTTGCAGCTTTAGCTGCCATACCAAAAAGCCCCACATACCTTCACTTTTATATTTCCCTCCTATCTTAAAAAAAAACTCATAAATACAGCATTTTTCTATAGACAGAGTTTTTATATTTTGTAGATATTGAATATAAAGGTGGGCTATTTTTTTTTTCTAGAGCAGATTTTCCCGCTAATTTTCAGGCCATTGCAGATGGTTGTCCTGTGTATCAGTTTGTAGAATGTTTATTAGCATGTCTGAAATCTACACAGGAGTTGCCAATCGCAGCCCTGACTGAGACTACCAAAAACATCTCCGAATGCTGCCGAAAGTCCTCCAGAAGAAAAAAGCGCCTCTACTAACTAATCTTGAGAAAAACATTCTCCCTGGTAACTCTGCTGCTTTACAAGGAATATTGTCATTGTATTACATATAAAACCATAGGCATGGAAATGTTAAAAAACATAGTGTACCTTTAGAAAGGCAAAGTACAAACTTCACTGTTATGTAGATGGTGTTCCTAAGTTTTTAAGTCCCAAAGCAGGAGTTGAGATTAGGTAAAAGGAATGAATTCATAATAACTTGCCTAAAATAATTACAATGATGAATTTTATTTTAACAGGAGAGTGAATATTATCATATCTGAAAAGTTTAATCAACTTTTCTATTTGATGTTAAAATTCAATGTTAAAATATTAATTATCTTGTGGTCCAGAGTTGTGGTACAGCAGGTTAAGCTATTGCTTACTAAAGCAGCTTCCCATATCAGAATGCCAGTTTGAGTCCCAGCAGCGGCACTTCTGACTAATGTGCCTGGAAGGCAATGGGTGGTGGCTCAAGTACTTACTTAGGCTCCTGCTACCATGTGGGAAACTAGGATGGAGTTTCTGGTTCCTGGCTTTGGCCTGACCTAGACCTGCCTGTTGAAGCCATCTGGGTAGTGAATTAGTGGATAGAAGATATCTTTCCTCTGTCTCTTTTGCTCTGCCTTCCACATAAATACATAAATAAGTATCTTTGAAAATTCATCATCTTAAAAAGGAGATATAAAGTATAAGAAAATAAATATCAGCATTTCCAGAAAAGATATCATCCAAACACAGAAAACTGAGGAATCTCTTGCCACAGACATGTTGTTCTGGTGAATGGACACTGTGGTGAGGGTTGATTACCCATGAATACACATGTGCAAAGGAAAATGAACAAAAGATTGAAAAGCTATTATTTAGGTTCTATCAATATTGTAAAACCAGATTTTCAGAGACTATAACTGAAAAAATGCTTTGAAATATTTTCTTGGATGAAATTATTTATCGACAAAGGACTGATGGAGCAGAGCCATCGTCTCAGGAGAACTCACCCTTCATATGCATGATGGGGTAGCAGCATTTCTCCTTGATTTTAGAATATTTTCTTTCTTTTTATAAAATGTATTTAAAAGGCAGAGTAACAGAGAGAGAGAGACAGAGAGAGATCCTCCTCCATTTGCTGAGTCGTTCCACAAATGATTACAATGGCTGAGGCTGATTCAGGCTGAAGCCAGGATTGCAGAGCTCCATCTCCATTTCCCACACTGGTTGCAGGGGCCCAAGATTTGGGCCATCTTCTGTTGCCTTCCGACACACATTAGAAAGGAGCTCAATCAGAAGCAGAGCAGCCAGGACTTGAGTGGGCACTTAGATCTGGGATTTTCATGCTGCAAACAGTGACTTAACCCCTGCACCCCAATGCCAGACCCAATAGACTATTATTAATGAAACAACCATTTCAGCTAATGATAACTTACAGGAGCTAAATGAATATGCTGATTTTTCATCAAGGTGAATTTAATGCAGGTAAATGATAAAGGATAAAAAAAATACTAAAACCTTATTTTCTATGTGGTAAAAGAAAATTTCCCAACAAGAGAATAATAATTTTTATACCAAATTTTTCTTCCATAATACCTTAAATGTCAAATAAATGGAACAAGTACTGCATTGAGAGTACAATATTTGTTGTTAAAATCTCTTGAGTTACAAGAACAATAAACATGATGCATAAAATTTACTATTCCCTCAATTCTCTACTGTTATTATAATGTCTCTCTCTCCAAGTCCAGCTGGACACACGCAGCTAAGTATAGCCAGATCTGCCATAAACTTCAGGGTTAAAAAAATTAGTTCAAATTTTATGTAGAAACTTCTAGGCATCTTGGAATAAGTTTTCTAGAACGATTTTCTTCCTTCTTCCAGCTAGCTGAAGTATTTGACTGTGAAATAAGAGATACAGTCTGGATAGCATGGAACAACACCATGAAATAAAACTGCTTTCTAGAGCAGAGCTCCCCATATGCCTGAAACATTAGCTTCTGGGTTCTTTGTGTGACTGAAACCATGTATCTTTTTGTTGGATATCCTTTTTAGTATTTTGTTCCAGAATAGTTTTCAATTTACAAAGTTTAGAGAGCAAAGTAGTAGGTAGTAGTAAAAAGAGTTCCCATATTAGCATCTCATAATAGAACCACTGTCAAAAGTAATGAACCGCCCCCAGCTTTCTGTATTTTGTTGCATCACCCTATGCAAGAAACACATAATTGTGAGCCAAACATAAGACAAAGGCAACAGCAGGCAGAACTAGCTTTTGATTCTAAATATTTAACTTCTTTTGTCATCTAAACTACACTAAAACAACAAATTATTTTAGAAGAAAAAATTTCAATAATATTGTGAGGGGCCAGCACTGTGGTGTAGCAGGTAGAGCATCCTCCTGCATTACCAACATCCCATATAGATGCCAGTTAGAGACCCAATTGCTCCACTTCCGATCCAGCTCTCTGCTATGGCCTGGGAAAGCAGTGGAAGATGGCCCAAGTCCTTGGGCCCCTGCACCCACGTGGGAGACCTGGAAGATGCTCCTGGCTCCTGGCTTCGGATTGGCGCAGTTCCCGCTGCCATCTGAGGAGTGAACCAGCAGACAGAAGACCTCTCTCTTTCTCTCTCTCTGCCTCTACCTCTCTGAAACTCTATCTTTAAAAGAAATCTTTTTTAAAATAATAATATTATGAAATATGTTAACTTGGAAAGCAAACATGTTGACTGTTTCTGAAATGTTAGTTTACAAACCAAAACAGGTTGGAAGAGGCTTCAAAAGTGATGATGCAGTGTAATGGAAAGACAGTAATCCTAAACTACAGTACATTTTAAAAAATAATATTTACTTATTTAAATTACTAAATAGTATTTGTTTATCTGCTTATCAAATTCTCCCTCTACCCACTCTCCCTTAAATAAACACATATAGTGCTTGCTAACTTAATATTTACTTCAAAGTTAAAACCATAAAATATCCAATCATTGGACAAAATTTTCACTTTGAGCTTTAGGGTCTAAAACCATTTTTTTAGAGATAAATTAAATGCAAAATGGTGATGAGTTTTTCCAGGTATTGGGTCCATTTTTTACTGTTATATATTTATTTTTAAAACTAAATAAATAAATTTAAATTTAAAAATGTGTAAAACCCAGGGCAGTCATGTGACACAGTTGTCAAATTATTGCTTGGGATGTCTGCATCCCACATTGAAATACCTGGTTTGAGTACTAGCTATTCTGCTTCTGATCCAGTTTTTTGCAAATTTGTACTCTGGGAGCAGCAGGTGACACTCATGTACTTCAGGTACTTGGGTCTCAGTACTTTCCCACCATGTGGGAAACAGGCTGTTTCAGGCTCCTGGCAACAACCTGGCCAGGCCTGGTCTTTGCTGATACTTGGGGGACCAAAACACTGAATTGAAGGTAACCCCCTCCCCCAATTTTCAATAAATGAAAATATAAATTAAAAAACTGTAAAACCAAATGGACTAATGAGACTGAGGTAAAAGTAGATAGCTTTCTTAGCAATGGCTGCACTGATGAGATTCCCAGTCTACATATACATGTTGTATTGTTACATTTTGCCACAGATACTTCATTTTCCAGAAAATTGATCTACATAGTCCATCTACTTCTATTACTGAATACATAGTGAACACAATCTTTTATCTTGAAATATTAAGATGAGAAAGTATCATGATTGAAATATTTAATAACATAAAAAGGAAATATCAAAAGAAAGATCAGAAGAAAAACAAAGTATAATGTAATATACACATAAGAACCTAAGAAAGTAAATTAACATACTGAAAGTTATAGAAGGATACAAGGATTCTGTAAATCAAATAAGGTATGTATGAAAAAGAGTAATGCTTTGTCATATGATAAATTAATGACAGATTTGTGAGTGTTCACATCAATCTACAAAGACTGAGTTTTGAAGACTACCTGAATTTCATTAACTAGAGAATGGACCAAATGTTATATTTATACAATGAATAAAAGAGCATCATAAAGGAGGAAGGGAGGAGAAGATGGAAAAAAGAAAGAAAAAAGAAAACATTTATACAAGATATGAAATAGCATGGATGAATCTCATCATTCTTATGTCCCAATGTTTGTGCCTCCCCAAAAGTGACATGCTGAAGTCTTATTTTAAAAGATTTATTTACTTATTTGAAAGGCAAAGTGGCAGAGAATGAGAGAAAGAGAGAGGGAAAAAGAGGCAGATTTTCCATTTGCTGGTTCACTCCACAAATGACAACAACATTTAATCCTAATCTCCCAAAAGGGAGGCAGGGTCACAACTACTTAGACCATCATTTGCTGCCTTCCAAGACTCATTAGCAGGAGCCAAATCTGAAATAGAGTAACTGGGACTAGAACCAGAACTCCCATATGAGACATGAGCATCCCAAAAAGCAGTTTAACCTACTACACAAAAATGCCTACCTCTGGGGCTGGCAAACTGGAATAGTAGGCTAAGCCTCCTCTGCAGTGCTGGCATCCCATATGGGTGCTGGTTCATGTTCCAGCTGCTCTTCTTCCAATCCAGCTCTCTGCTATGGCTTGGAAAAGCAGTGGAAGATGTCCCAAGTGCTTGGGTTCCTGCATCCACATGGGAGACCAGGAAGAAGCTCCTGGTTCCTGGCTTTGGATCATCTCAGCTGGGCCGGCCGTTGCGGCCATCTGGGGAATGAACCAGTTCTCCCTCTCTCTGACTGTAACTCTACCTCTCAGAAAAATAAGTAAATCTAAAAAAAAAAAAAAAAAAAAAAGCCTACCCCAATAGTGAAATCTTGGCCCTCAGGGTGACTATATTAGGAGGCAGAGCTCTCATGAAAGCATTAGTGTCTTCACAGAAGGTGAATTCACACTCTGCCACGTAAGGTTACAATGAGAGAGCCATCCAAGAAGGAGCAGGTTCTCACAAGACAGTCTCTGCTGTACCTTGATCATGGGCTTCCCAGCTCCCAGAGCAGTGAGAAACAAATGCTGTTTATAAGCCACTCAGTTTACAGTAATTATGTAGCAGTCTAAATGGACGAAGAAAGCCATTACATTATACAAATGAAGCAAGAAACACAGGAGTACAATTCCACATGTATGAAAGTCGAGAATAAGAAAGTTATGCTAATTAATGACAATAGAGCCTCAACAGGGCTTCCTTTGGGATGGTAGGAGTTACTGGGTATGAACTATGAAGAGGCATGGGAGGGATCCCAGGAGTGTTGGAAATGTTTGCAACTTTGTTTGCAACTGTATCAAGCTGTTCTTTTATGACTGTAGGAAAACATTTAACAATACATGAGACTAATATGCTTAATACACTTCATTGTTAATGCTATCCCACACACAAAAAAATGAAAATCCACATTTTAAAAAGAGTGCTATGACTCGGACTCCAGAGAAGCAGATAGTGAGCTAAGAATTCAAATAAAATTAGCTTACTTAGAAATTATTGTCAAGTCTTAAAAAGGAAACAAGGAAATTGATAAAAGGAAACAAGGTGTCTAAGCAAGGATGGAGTATCAAGAAAACCACATGTACATTAGGGCTGACTCTGTCTTGGCTGGAAAGTTACATACAGAGTGGATAATCCCCCAGAATCACTGAAATAGGAAACAAGGAAGCTGGAAATATTTCTGGGACTGCCAATTATTGATTAGGAAACAAATACCCATAGATTTTTGGCTTAAAATGTCTGCAGTGGATAGAGTTCTATCAAACTGACATCAATCTGCCAAAAGCAACAACAACAACAACAAAAGTAGGTGCTTTTCTTGGGAGCAAAAAAAAATGAGAGGATATGAAAAGAAATAGTGGAAGGATTAAAGATGGTAATACGGGGCTCAGTGTTGTTTGCTATGGAAATTGGTATATAGAGATATTGAGGGACAGCAATATAAATTTAATATTTTTATTTATTTAAGGATGTATTTACTGGTAAATATAACATAGGCTAGGGCCCAGTGTGTGGCATAGCAGGTTAAGTCCATATGAGCGCCAGTTCAAGTCCTAACTGGTCTGGGAAACCGGCAGAAGATAACCGAAGTCCTTGAATCCCTGCACCCACATGGAAGACCCAGATAGAGCTCTTGGCTCGTGACTTCAGCCTGCCCCAGTCTTGCCCTTTGTGGCCATTTGGGGAGTGAACCAGTGGATGAAGTAGTGGATGAAGATTCTCTCTTCTCTCTCTCTCTCTCTCTCTCTAACTCTGCCTTTCAAATAAATAAAATAAATCTTAAAAAAAAATAGGCTCACAAACAGGAATAAAAGGAAACCTGGTAATGAATAAAAATAAAGCCACTTAACTTTTCAAATATTAACTCATGCTTTTTCATTGATAAAACTAGTCTCTCAAATAATTCTTCTAGTGCCATACATGGCTTCCAATGACAGCAGTCCCTCTAGCATGTCAGCCTCTTCAGTTACTCCATGAACAAAAAGGAACAACTGAGTAGTATTTGTTATGTTAATTGTCTTGTCACAAGCCAGAGAGAAAAATTGGAGGTCTGCTGAATTCTTCAGTGTTTATTCAATAACTGGTGCTAAGTCAGTAATCTAATCTGAGATGGTTATCCAGGGCAAACTACCACTCTGAAACGATTTTATACCATCAGGTGCTAACAACTGGCATCAGCCACTATGCATTTTTTCACAGACTCTCCCTCTACATTAGGTCGCAGCTTCTTTGTAATTCACTCACTCACTGATTAATTCATTGGTAAAAGATTTTTCAGTTATAACACAGCCTGGTAAATATGACTTGTGATTCCAAACTTAACTGAAGAGCATAGATTTTATCCAGATGTAATTGGCTTCCCAGTTCATTGACTTTGTTTTGAGCTCTAAGGATGCTCCAGATTGGCTTTTTTCAGTACTATGAACACATTGCCACAAACTAGGCACATGGGTTTGCCTTTGACTTTAACAGAAAAAGATAATGTTTTGTCCATTTCTCTTGAAAGACCAACACTCTGCATCAACTTTGTTCTCTCTGTAGTTGTCATTTGTAGGAGGTCATACCACTTAAGTTTTTATTTATATCCAGTGTTTGTGTCATTAGCTATGTGATTATTTTGCTTTGATTTCTGTTACTTCTGTATCTTGGATTTGGAACATGCCCAACATGCATAGTCTTGACTCTTGAGGTCTGTATTGTCCACTGCGATTTCCTTCATCTTCATCTGAGATTCAGCTTTTTGTGAGGATGTTGTTCCTGGATGTGTGGATGAAGTTTGGCTTAGAGTTATCGTCTGTGTCAACAAAGAAGTGGACAACATCATCGTCAATCATCAGAGGCAAGGTCATCAACATCATAAGGAAATCAAATCATCGTACCTCATCTCATCATCACTGGATTGCCATAGATTCACTACAGTTTGTTAATACTCCATGATGTGTATACTAACAACCTGCTTGGCAATGACTGCACACTGAGTCACTGTAATATGGGAAGCTGGGCCACTGGCAGACAATGAGAAATGTATGTGGCTGTCCAGTCATGTACTCATAAGTGACTTATCTTATAATGTTCCTGGCTTGTCCCTCAAAATTTATGTTATCATGAGTCACTCAATAAAAATGCATGCTATGATAAAAAGCTCCTTAGTTCATCGAACTTCAAACCCTGCCTGAGGCTGCCTTGGCATGGTCAGATGATACGACTTTACAGTCCTTATATGGCCGACAGGCAGGACATTCCCCAGTCCTGCTTCATATAGTCTCAACCCTTACATTATTAGAGTCATAAATTACATACCTGAATATGTGTGTCTATTAACATAGACTTACTATAATTATGGTCTTGTGCATTTGTTTTTTCAGTGAAATAGAAAGAAGATGTAAAAATAAAAACACAATAGCAATGGATTTACAATTACTTAAATAGCTGACTATATTGGTGTCATTTAGTTCTTTTTATGGCTTTGAAGATGGTCTGGTGAACCTTATTTAAGCCTAAAAGACTCCACTTAACATTTATTGTAGGACAAGTATACTAACAACAAAATCCCCAAATCCTTCAGTTTTTTTTTTTTTAATATAGAAATATCTCAATTTTCCAATCTCTTCATTTTTAGAAGGATAGTATTGTTGGGTATAAAATTTTGGATTACTAATTTTCTATTTTCAGTACTTTCATGCTATCTCCTTGATTAGGTATGTTTATTTTCTGAAGAGAAATGTGTTGTTAATTTCATTGAGCATGCCTCCTACACACCAAGTTCCTAATCTCTTATTGCTTTCAAAGTTCTATCTTTGTCTTTCACATTCCACTATTTAATCATTGTATGCTGAGATGCAGATCTCATAGATTGAATTTATTCTACTTGGATAATTTGACCTTCTTTGGTGCATATATTCATGTATCTTATCAAATTCAGAAAGTTTGGCAATTATTTCTTTAATATTATTTCTGTCACTTTCTCTTCTGCCTTTCTGGGACTCCCAACATGCACACACGAATATCTCTCTTATTCTATTAATTCTTTAGACTTTGTTCCTTTTCAGTTATTATAATTCTATTATTTCTGACCCACAGACTGAATAATTTTAGATGACTTATCTTGCTATCCTTCTTCTACTTGCTCAAAGGTGATGTTGAAGCATTGAAAGCATTTTTATTTGTTTCTTATGTACTATAAAATTTCTATTTAGTTCTTTTTTATAATTTTTATCTGTTGAACTCTGTGTTGAGCTACTAATCTCATTTCTTTTAGGTTTTGTGCATTTGTGTATAGAAGCATTTTTTTTAGCTTTTTAAACATAGGATAATTATTTTTAAAAATTCAAAATGTTGTTGATCCAAAATATTTACTTCCTTATGGATAGTTCTGTTAATTTTTTTTCCCATAAAATGGGTTGAATGTTAATCATATGCCTTGCTTTTATAATAACTATAATTTTGAATATCATACTGTGGCATCTCTGAAGATAGGATTTTTTTCCTGTCTCCAGGGTATGTTGTGCTGCCTTTATATGTTTGTGGTTTTTTTTTTTTTTTTTGTTTTCTGGTGTTTTGATTTTTGAAATAAATCTATAAAAGTTTTTTATTTTTCCTATGTGATTACTAAAGTAAAACCTCTGCTTCATTAGTTTTCTGGTCACTACCGATTTGATAGAGATTTTGTTAAACACATTTACCCCTTCCACAAAAAAAAAACAAAAACAAAACAAAATAACAACAACAAAAACTCTCCCACCCTTTTCAGATGGGCTTTGTGTTAGGGCACCCCAATGTTTAGTGAGGCAGTGTGCAACTCTTCTTTAGTTTTCTCTTTCATTTGGACTGGAGCCTGAAGGTCAGCCAAGACTGGGGCATAGTGTCTTTTTTAGTCTGTTCTGAGCCTGCATCCATCCTTGATTATACATATGGCACTTATTCCTCTAAGCATTTCCTCTGGCAATGTATTCCTTCCCAGGATTTTATGTATGCTTATTACTTGTTATAACTGTTCTCCCTTGACCCTTGTAGTAGCAGCTAAACATTTGTATGCAAATGCTTTCAACTAATGATTTCTGAGAAGTCACTCAACCCTAGGGAGGTTCTGATAAAAGTGAAACCCTTGAGTCCAGCCTTCAGAGAACTAGTGGAAAGGTCAAAACTCACAACCACAAGTCTTGGAGAATAAGGCTCATATTGCTCTCATTAATAAAGACAGACTTATCCTGGGAATACAGGCTGCCCTGATCAATGCTGCCCTGACGTGGGGAGAGAAAGCTTATAGCAAGTAAGTGAAATGTAGAGTATCAATGAAAGTGACTCTATAATGATCTCTAAAACCGTCCTCATTAAAATAGTTTCTGCTTTGAAAATCACCTCTCAATCAAGTACTGCCATTTATTTACTCATAGTTAATCATATATTCTTTCCAGCAAGTATTTGAAACCTGGATACAACTTATTTTAATGTTATTACAATATCAGTTTATTGTTTATTTGTTAAAATGGTTCACTGTGCATTGAAACATCCAGAGACGGAAAACTTTATAGAAATCTGAAGTTTCATTTTCAAAAAAAAAAAAAAAAAAAAAAACCTCAAAACCTCAAATAGTAACAAAAGTTTTAAACTGTTGTACTTTGACAGTCATAAGCAAAAAATAATGTTTGTTTTGTGGAGACTAAATCCACAGTTTGATTGCCTGTTAATTTACATAGAATAATCACAATCAAAATACATCTATTTAGAATTTGCTGCCTTCTGTTTCTTTTACGTGACAGAAAAGGGGATGAAGTTTAAAGATCTAGAGACATGAGTTTGAATTGTGACTTTGTCTCATATTTCCTTAATTCTTCAAGTATTGGTTCTTATAATTGCTCTCATTGGGTTCAAAACATCTTCCTTGCAGAATTGTGAAAATTAAAGGTAATTAGATGACTTAGGGCCCCTGCATTTTACAATGAATGTGTACCCCTCTCTTTTAATTAGTGGTATCTTGATCCCAGAAAATGGGATCACAGTCCTGTGTGTGAATCCAATAGGTGCTAGCTCATGTGGCTTTCTATCCTCGTTAGCCTATCAATGACCTACATATACTATCAAGTATGTATATTGAATGCCATCAGAAAATTAGAGAATAAACTATTTCTATTTTATAGACAATTTTTAAAAGTATTGATTACCATGCACACGTTTAACATGTATAATGACTAATCAACATATTTTAACAATTATATGCATTTGTGGGGTATAATGTGATACCTCAACACATGTATACAGTGTGTTTTGATCAAATCAGGAACATTAGTATTTCAATCTCATTATTGTTACTCTCTTTAGTGACTTCAAGTTCTTTTCTTTATTTCTTTTCTTTTCTTCTTCTTTTTTGACAGGCAGAGTTAGATAGTGAGAGAGAGAGACAGAGAGAAAGGTCTTCCTTCCATTGGTTCACCCCCCAAATGGCCGCTACAGTTGGTGCACTGCAGCCAGCATGCTGCATCAATCCGAAGCCAGGAGCCAGGTGCTTCCTCCTGGTCTCCCATGTGGGTGCAGGGCCCAAGGACCTGGGCAATCTTCCACTGCCTTCCCAGGCCACATCAGAGAGCTAGACTGGAAGAGGAGCAACTGGGACAGAACTGGCACCCCAACCAGGACTAGAACCTGGAGTGCCAGCACCGCAGGAGGAGGATTAGCCTAGTGAGCCGCGGCGCTGACCTTCTTTATTTCTTCATAAAATATAAAATAGTTCTCTCTTAGACAGGGGCTCACTTCTTTTCAGTATGCAGATATTTTTCCATCCCCACCTCATTTTTATCTCTCAATTTGTATATGCCTCATTTTTTTATATAAATTATTCAGTCCTCAGTTCTTAAATGGACTTGAATTTTGTTCTCCATCACATGGAGAAACTAAATGTCTAGTCATGTTTTAAATCATTGTGACCAAAAAAGGAAAGTACATTAGATTTGCGCGGCTATAATAAACATGTCCTTATTGGTAGAAATGTTTCCAAAGATGAACAGATCCTTCAGTGGAATTTAAAATTTATTTTGTAAGCTTTATCACAACACACTATGCTTTAAGTTCTTTTGGATAATGACCAAATCATACCATATTTTTTAGTATCTGTTACAGTAAAAATTTATCTTTAAATTGCAAAAATACGTCTCCTATAACTTTTAAAAGTGGAAGACATTCAAAGTCTCATCAATGAAAAAAATTATTCAGCTTATCACTAGGTATCAAAATATATGCTGTCATGAATTAATTGGTCCTGTACAGATTATATAGTTTTGTGTTACTGTCATTTAGAAGCACATTAGCACTATTTTTAGGTTAGCAATATTAGTTCTTGGTCATCATGATATTCTATTAAATGATAATATTGAAAAAGTATCTAATTAACATATATCTGAATTTTGTCAAGGATATATTTTTAGCTTACCCTTTGGCTCAATTAACTCTGCTTTTTTAGACTTTTAAAACATTAGTACACTTTAAATACAATGTTTAATATTTAATACAATCCAGAAGTATCTCAGTATGTGATTGTTTCTGATCACTGTTATATCAATAAATATGATTATTTTGATGACTGCAAAATTATTGAGCATTTTGCTACTTATCTACACATGACATTTCATAAATGGGCATGCTTAATAAGTGCTAAATTATTTGAAATAGAGATTCATTTCCTTGGAGTCTGACTTATAATACTCAGTAATTCAATTACTTTATTGCTCTCTAATCATAATTCCTTTAATCCCTAGAAATAGTTACTTAAATGAAAACATTTTTGTCTCAATGTTCTAGTAACTTAAAATTTTGAATATTTGGAAATAACTAAACAAGCAACTAAATCTTCATGCCATATTTTGTAATCAGAGTATGGAGCTGCTTCCAAAATGACTTTTTTTTTCAAAGTTCCAGAGAGAGAGAGAGAGAGAGAGAGAGATAAAGAGATCTTTCACATTAAGGAAAGAGATCCTACATGAGGAGTAAGTGCACAGTGACTCCTGTTGTTGACTTAACAAATTGACACTCTTGTTTATGGCGTCAGTAATCACCCTAGGCTCTTGCCATGAGTTGCTAAGACTATCGAAGCCTTTTGAGTTCACGGACCAGAGTCTTACAATGTGAATTAATGCTATAACTAGTACTCAAACAGTATTTTACACTTTGTGTTTCTGTGTGGGTGCAAACTGTTGAAATCTTTACTTAAAATATACCAAATTGATTTTCTGTATATAAAGATACTTGAAACTGAATCTTGATGTGAATGGAATGGGAGAGTGAGTGGGAGATGGGGAGGGTTATGGATGGGAGGGAAGTTATGAGGGGGAAAAAGCCATTGCAATCCATAAACTGTACTTTGGAAATTTATATTTGTTTTTTTGTTTTTTGTTTTTTGTTTTTTTATTTTTGACAGGCAGAGTGGACAGTGAGAGAGAGACAGAGAGAAAGGTCTTCCTTTTGCCGTTGGTTCACCCTCCAATGCCTGCCGCGGTAGGTGCGCTGCGGGCGGCGCACCGCGCTGATCCAATGGCAGGAGCCAGGTGCTTATCCTGGTCTCCCATGGGGTGCAGGGCCCAAGCACTTGGGCCATCCTCCATCCACTTGGGCACAGCAGAGAGCTGGACTGGAAGAGGGGCAACCGGGACAGTATCAGTGCCCCAACTGGGACTAGAACCCGGTGTGCCAGCGCCTAAAGGCGGAGGATTAGCCTAGTGAACCACGGCGCCGGCCAAGGAAATTTATATTTGTTAAATACAAGTTAAAAAAAAAAAAAAAAGAGATCTTTCAATTGATGCTTCACTTTCCAATTGGCTGCAGCAGCTGGAGATAGGCCAGTCCAAAGCCAGGAGCCAGTAGCATCTTTTAGGTCTCCCATGTGGGAAGAGGGCCGAAGTACTTTTACCATACTCTGCTGCTTTCCCAGACACATTAGCAGGGAGCTGGATCAGAAGTGGAGCATCCAGGACTCAAACCATTGCCCTTATAGGATGCCAGCATCACAGTTGATGCTTTGCTCTCTTTGCCACAATGCCAGCCCCAAATTAATTGTTTTAAAATTGAGCCTGACTACTTTGTTGAGAACAGTCCTCTTGGAGATCTCCTGGGCATTGCACATGTATCTCCACCTCAACTTGTCCAGCTGCATCAATACCACTGCCACACAACACTTTTGGCTTAAAGAAACAAACTGATTAACTGAAACTTTTATTGATCACTCATTTATAAATTAGAAAGTAATTCTTGTTGGAAGTACATTTGAGCTCTCTCCCAGACCAGAAAGGAAACATTTAGAAGCCAGGAGCAGCAACCTATTTTAGGATGAAAATTGATAAATGAAGCCAAATAACTATTTAGTAAATACTTAATTGAACTCATTTTTCATTTTTCTTTTTTAAAGATTTACTTATTTATTTGAAAGGCAGAGTTACAGAGAGGCAGAGGCAGAGAAAGAAAGAGAGAGAGAAGTCTTCTACCTACTGGTTCACCCCCCCAATGGCTGCAATGGCTGGAGCTGAGCCCATCAGAAGTCAGGAACTAGGAGCTTATTCTGGGTCTTCCTTGTGGGTGCAGAGGCCTAAGGACTTGGATCATCTTCTACTGCTTTTCAGGTGATATCAGAGAGCTGGATTGGAAGTAGAGCAGCTGGGACTTGAATCAGCACCCATAGGGGATGCCGGCACTATGGATGGCAGCTTTGTTAATAAACTGGCTCAGTTTTAGCCTGGTGGCCACATAGTCCAACCTCTGTGGTCAAGCTCCACCCCCATACTAATGGGATTCGCTGCTCCTGCTTCCCTGCCTGCCCTCTGGCAAAGTTTTAAAAGGGCCTGTTCCTGAACATGTACTCTTTTGGTTCTTCTCTCTTGGCTCCTCTCTCGGCTCTCTCTTGGCTCCTCTCCTCCTCTCTTCTCTCTTCTCTCTGTCTCTCTTTCTTATAGTCTCCTCTCTCTTTCCCTTCGCCGCCCCTTCACTCCGGTCTGTTAGGTGTTCCCCAATAAACCCTTTCCCTTATTCCGGTGTTCGGTGTGTTTTGTGACTGCTAACAAGCTTTACTTGCTATGTCACAGCGCTGGACCCAGAACACATTGTTCTGTTAATCACATAAATCTGAATGGTTTCATGTATTTAAACAGTAATGATGCAACTCCTTGTTAAACAGGTGTACTTTGGGGCATATTTTGTGGTTAGGCTGCCACCTGAGATGCCCCATTCCACATTAGAATACCAATTCAAACCTCATCATCTCCACTTTCAATGCCGTTTCCTACTAAGGCATTCTGGGAGACAGGAGATGATGGCCAATTGCTTGGGCCCTGGGTAGCAAACCCACATAGAAAATCCAGATGGAGGTCCATACTCTGGTCTTTGACCTGGCCCAGGCCTGGTTTTGCAGATAATAGGAAGTAGACCATTTTTTTTTTCTTTTTTCATCACTCTGCCTTTCAAACAGATGAAAATAAATAAATAAACATTTTTAAAAGTAAGTTCATGCAAAGGCAAATATTTCCTCATTTGTGATATAGATACACATACATATATGTATATTTCACCACGTGCTATGTTTATACTATTTAAAAATATTTTTATATTTAAAGTATATTACCTTCTGTAACAAATAAACTTGAAAGCCTACTTATTCTTCAGTAATTTTATTTTTATTTCCTAAATGCTAGGACATACAATGAAAATACATGCAGTTTTATGTTTGTTTCTTCTTAACTGTATATTAGAATGTTCACTTTTTGTTCCTAGCAAGTTACTGATACACATTGTGATATGTGAACTCTTTGTTAAATACGTTTGATCATTATTATCCACCTCACCAGGAACGCACAGGGAAAAATGTGATGATTTATATGCAAAGCACTGCAGTCTTGCCTAGAGCAGTCAAGCAAATGCCAAATGTTTATTAAGAGGATACTATGTGTCTGACTCTTTGCAGAAAACCAGCTCATGGAATGAGGCTATACCTGTGACCATTTGCCTATTAAAGCTTATGAATGTACCCTTTGGAGTTCCATTATATGCTTATAATACACAAATGTAGTCTCAGAATTTAGCAGAGTTCTGGTAACTTTCTTAAATGTAGACACTTTGAATAAACAAAATAAATGGAACTTTCCTCAAAACAACCAAAAAAAAAAAAAAAGCTGTAGCTGATACAATGAATTTCTCACAACTGTTTTGTTTCTTTCAGTTTTACAGCAAGGTCTTTATGATGCAATGAAATGAATTCCAGAGTTAAGTGAGAGGAATTTGCGGTGGAATTTCTCTAGATGTCAATAGAACAAAGAATTAAATTGTTCCATATTCTAAGGACACTATATATATATATATATATATATATATATATATGGTGTCCATATATATGTGTGTGTATGTATATATATATATATATATATATATATATATATATATATAAAGAGAGAGAGAGAGAGAGAGAGAGAGAGAATTAATGATAAAGAGGAAAACTAAGGTAACAGAAGCTTTTCATGTTCCTTAGGCAGCAGTGCTTATTAGTTTTAAACTGTGGGGAAATGGGTGGGTGTGGGCAGCAGGGGAAGTTAGTTTATGTTGGATTGACCTTACCAAGTCCAAATTATTTTTTTATTTTTAATTTTTTTTTAAAACTTATTTGGCAGGTAGAGTTAGACAGTGAGAGAGAGAGGCAGAGAGAAAGGTCTTCCTTCCATTGGTCACCCCCCAAATCGCCGGTGTTGTGCAGATTCGAAGCCAGGAGCCAGGTGCTTCCTCCTGGTCTCCCATGCGGGTGCAGGAGCCCAAGCACTTGGGCCATCCTCCACTGCCTTCCCGGACCACAGCAGAGAGCTGGACTGGAAGAGGAGCAGCCGGGATTAGAACCCAGCACCCATATGGGATGCTGGCGCCACAGGCAGAGGATTAGCCAAATGAGCCACGGCGCCAGCCAAGTTCAAATTATTGACTCCTGGTAGAGGTGGGAGGAAAATATGACCTATTTAGGTACAACTGCTCTCCCCCGCCCAAAAAACAAAACAAAACAAAAACAAAACAAAAAAATCCGACATATCCTTTAGGAAAGAAAGGATGAGTTAATTGGGTTAAAATAGCTTACCCAATTATATATTATTACAGAGGTGAAAAATTATGCTTTGAAATGGCTACATTTGTAAGTATTTTAAAGTGCAATCCTTAACTACGAATGTTAAATAGAAAGGCCAGTTTATTAGATTGATACCATTCATTTATTTTTTACATTGATCATGGTCTAGGAAATTGCTGCTCTTCTCCACGCCAACATTTTCCATCTGGCTAAGAGAAAAAAGGGTCACATTTGGACACAGATTTGTTAATCTCGCAGTTTTACAAAGTTGTATGAATTCACTTTTTAGATTCATGAATCTGACTTTTTTTTTTTTTTTTTTGGTCCTGTTTGAGATAACTGGCTTATTCTGACATGATACAAACGATACAATAACTTTCTTAATGGGGGAATCTAGCATGGTAACTCTCACAAGATGATGCAACCAGACCTACAAAAGAAGCCAGGCCTTTATAAAAATATTAAATTCACTGCCTTACAATCAATAGAAAAACGCTAGTAAAAACATTTAAATTGGGTGCTTGTATCAAAGTGTATGCCTTAGTTTTATCATCTTAAGAGCATCCATTATCCAGTTTGATGCCCTTAAATAGTCAACTTCTGCTGATTAGAATAAAGTCACATTAAAATCATTCATTAATGGTCAGTAAGCAAATTAATAATGATTCTGTTCTCCTGAGGTGAAAAACAGTTTTCCTACCAAGGAAATATGTAAACTTAGGGAACTAAATATTGAACTGATTCTAGTCAGTTCAACAGATGCAGAAAATGAAATAGTTAATATTAAACAAGAAGAAAGGATATCGTTGCCATAGCTATAGCATAGGGAAGGACAACAGGTCAGTGACTTCAGCAGAGCTTATGATACTAATGAGTATTGTCTGAAGTGAAAATGATCAGTGCTAATTGACGTTGTAGGATTTCATAGAGGTCAAATCAGTGTAACAAAATTTTCAATAAATTCTGTTTTGAAACTTTCGCTTTGTAGAACCCACGAAGTGAACCTTATTTCCAGTCCAAACAACTTGCCAAACTATATTCATTAAATGAATAAATGAGACTGCCATTCCTTTGCATCTTCTAAAATCTTTTAATATTAGTCAAATAATGAATTTCTTTGCGTTTAAACATGGCTTCTAATAAAACTCCTTATCTAGAATATTCAATCCAGGGGCTCCTTTTATCTTTCTGAATGCTGTCTGTAAATTTCATTCTCACTTTGAGCCACTATTCTTTTGCTTTTCCTGACTTAATAGGAACACTGCTCAAATAATTTTATTAAATTTTGGTAAGATTTCATATTCAAAGAGGTCCTTATAATTTCTAAAAATCTTTACATCACTTACTTGGCATTCTTGAATATATATGTTTGTGTTTATGTATACATGTATTGGTACATATGCATATATAACACATATAGTGTGTATACACATTAGACAGTATATAGTATATACATATATTTTAAAATATTCAATGTGTATATATCCATGAATTATATTCTATACATGTATAATGCAGATGGTTGTGTACCTGTACATACATACGCATAAAGCATTAATTATTGAAACATGTATCTTAAAGTTATTATTTAATTTTCTCTCTGCAAAACCCAGATGAATGAAATTATACTTTATTCATTTGACATTGAAGAGCACACAATTTCAGTGTTATATGTCTTTTTAATACAAATAATGGAATAGCTGATCATACTTAATTTTTTATATGTCAAGCATTTATTCTATTGTATAGAACTTTATGCCCACAATCTCTGTAGGGCAAGTAAAATTAATACTTTTAGCATCATTTTATATATGAGCATATGGGAGAATATAAGTTTTAACTGTCCTATAGTCCAAAAGAAAGTATGATGTCTGTAACTAGAACACAATCTGTCAATCTTTTAATTTCAGTTTAAATGTCTACTGTTTCCTTATAGAAAAACAGTATGCATAGAAGCAGGTTTTCTGATGAAATCATTGAGTACAGGTATCAGTTCTGAAAATGTGCCATGGACCAGTTATGAAACAATCTGCAATAGAATATGTGTCATGGGTCATTGTGATAACACTACTCAAGGTCCTAAAGTTCAGATTTGATTTGAATTTGCTCCCATCTTTATCAGTTTAAACTGTAGACTCTTAACTCATAGATAATTCTGAATGAATACAAGTAAAGGGGGAAAATCATCTTTTTAAACATATTTTATAATGAAAAAAATTCAACAAGCAAATCTTATTTATTATTTAAGGTACAGCTAAAAATAATGAATTATTTATGAGCATACCCTTTTAAGGCTCAGAGTTTGTGAAGAATTCAAATAGGAACATCCAGTGGGAATCTGAGAGAATACTATAACTTTGAGAATGGAAAGGCATTTCTTTCAACAGAAGACAGAAGTCAAACTTCTATTTTATAGGTCAGAGAAAATTTCAGTTGGCCAGAGCAAGCTGAAAACAGGGCTCTCATGAGTTTTATTCACCAGAGAAGTAGGGTTAATCTGAATAGATTTTTTTTTTTTTGTAAAATCTTCTGTGAAAGTGTTTTAAATGGTTTTGGTCTAACTGTATCACAATAGATTGATTAACAAGAATGAATGTGAACACTTGTGGGGTAAGGATCAGTTCCAAGGTGGGCATTTGAATATCTCCTCTAGAGCAGGAATCAGAACCACAAAGCATGTCCATTTTGTGCCTTTTAAACTGGTGACTACCTCTGTAGGCATATGAACTTTTCCAAAAATAGAATAAAAAGCATTGAGCCAGAGAACACTCCATCTTTCCCAGCAATAACATATGACTTTCTGGTTTTGCTTCATTTTATGAAGAAGAGACTTTGAGTATTATTAAAAAGGACAAAAATACAGTAACCTATATTGTTCATGATTTCTAAAAATCTGAGCTGAGAATTTCTCTTACAAAAATGAATATCGTTGATATACAATAACCCATGGATAGTTTAATCTGCTAGCTGGAAAACTCAATCACACCTGAGAACAGAAATGAACTACTGAGATGCATGAGGAAATTATTTTGAATAACTTAGACTAGCAGGCAGAATGTGAAATAGGTTTTTATTAAAAACATTCTAATTTCCCAGCTTTGCCATAGGAAAAATGAAAGTGAAGGATCTGATGCGCAACTGCTGTTAATATATGGATATTTTTCAGAATAATAGAATTATTCAGAGGAAAATATAACAGCATTGTCTGTGAAGGTCTTTAATAAAGGAAAATCACATTTTGGCAAAGGTGGAACTATTGTTTAGCGAAGAGAATACATTACAAGAAATCCTCCTCGCTGCTTAATTCTTATTGTATTTTTTTGTTTTTGTCTTTAAAGAACAAGATTCTACATAATGATTTTGCTTATAATATACGAGCATATGTAATTAATTCTTAGCACTCACTCTGCCTATGCTGAAATCTTTCTTACCTTGTTAGTTTGCTATTAAGTAAGATTATATTCTGAAAATAATCTTATAATTTTACATACTCTATCCCTCATTTATTGAGAAAAACAAGTGTTTTATGAGTTTGAACAGGTGATTTAAGTTCTTTTTAAACCATGAGAAAGAAGATGTGGAAAACTGTTGACTTCACTTTTTGTTGTAGTTGGTGTTTGATTATCTTTTCCTTATTTTCCTCTCAGTTACTACCAATTATAATCATCAAACCTAGAGTGGAATACAATGAAAAGATGCAATAGAGTGAAGATAGTTTAGAGGAGATTATTCTGATCAAATAATGGCATATCCTCACTGAACAGAGGCCAACATCACCTATATTACCGAGTTGTTGGGAATGCTTTGCCTGAATACCAACATAGCTCGTAGCACTATGAGACTCAAACAAAACCAAGATTCTCAGACCTATGTCCAAGCTTTCATTCTGTTAAATCAATTTAAAAAGTATATACAATATTGTTTTAATCTTTAGTGTACTACATGGCAACAGTCAATACTATTGATAACATAGGGGCTTCAAAAATTATGGAAATGCATATTATACAAAGGATGGATTTCAAAGAACTTTTTGCACCAAAAATAGACTTATATTTCAATTCCAATTTCCATAAAATTTTTGAAGCACTGCTATATTTTTTCACTACAAAAACCAAATTCCCTACCTAGAGTTTCTTTTATATGTAACTAGAATAGGCTAAAGCTCATATTACAGAATTTACAAGGGGCCAAAGGCCTCCTTCCCAGATAAAATTTTGTCCATGACCATAGCTCATATTTTAACACTTGTATTCAAAACTCTATCATTATGAAAAAGCCATAACCTAAATTATGAATAATATGGATGGCTA
The DNA here is from genome assembly GCF_033115175.1 of Lepus europaeus. NCBI lineage: Eukaryota > Metazoa > Chordata > Mammalia > Lagomorpha > Leporidae > Lepus > Lepus europaeus. The sequence goes on along the minus strand of NC_084839.1, from coordinate 78,504,724 downwards.
ATTATTTATCATTTATTTTAAGGTGAACAAATTTCATGCATTCATATATACAGATTTAGGAATATAGTGATACTTTCCAACCTACCCTCTCTCCCGTCCAAACTCCTACATTTCTCCTCCTTTGTATCTTATTCTCTCTTAATTTTTTACAATGATCTACTTTCAGTTTATTTTATACTCATGAGATTAACCCTACATTACGTAAAGAGTGCAAAAAATAGTAAGAAGAAAAAAAACACTGTTTAATTATCGTATAAATTATGAACGACAAAGAACAGAATTTTAGGAAATAATACACATAGGAAGGATGATACACCTCTGAGAATACTGGGTTCTATTGCCTTATATACATAATGTAAGAAACGCTTACAGAATCCCTTCCCGGTAGTCTATTGGTGTAAGCTGAATTTTCATAGAGAGAGACTAATTTTAGAACAACATTGCCATTTTTCTTTTGGTATACTTTATGAAGTTTTAATGTGTGTTATATAAGCCTAAAACTTGAACTAAACTAGAAGTGGAATATAATTCCAGATCTACTATATTTACAAACTTCCTTAACTCTTTAATATGCAGCTTTCCCTCATTTAACATTGAGAAGAGGATGATACCTCACTTATCTAACTAATATCTAACTAATACTAGAAATACCTATAAAATATATAATACCTTATAATTGCAACAGCATCACTGGGCAAAATGAATGAATTTCCTCATTATTATCAGAGAGGCACTATTCTTATTTCTACTTCACAAATTGGTAAACTGAGGGTAAATAACATTTTGTAACTGATGCAGCTAATAAATAACAAATCCTAGAAGTACAACAACCAGTCCCATCTGAGTCCAAGATTGATACATTTATTCTCTCCATCATATCTCTCCCCATAACGTCTTTAAAAGTAGGTACTCAATAAGAATACGACAGAGAGATATGGTCTGAACCATCCTTTCAATGAGAAGTCTTCTTTGAATAAAGGCAGAAAATATGGTAGAGAATCTTTTATCATGTCATTACTGGCAATCTCTTGGAAGTAAAAAATGAGGTAATGGGCTTAATTCTGTGTAGCTACAAGGAACATTTTAGAAATTTTTAAATGTGGCAAAAAAGCGTCCATGTCCTATTGCAGTTCATTACACATGCACACACACACAGAACACTAGACATAATTCAGACAAATATATCTAGACATAATTCAGATAAATATCGCAAGCTTAAGAAGATATTTCTAAAATCTAAAAAATATCGGACACCTTAATTAGATTTTGAAAATGAATGTGGCTTGAAGAAAATAATATGATAAAAATATACTGAGATGCATTAATCAACAGAGAGATATAAGTAAAAACCACAACGGATCATCTCCTACTTATTATGCCAACCATTATCAGAGAAATGAAACATAACACATGTTGGCAAGGATGTAGAGCAATGGGAGCCCTTTTGGATTTCAGCTGAGAATATACATTTGTTCAGTCATTATGGAAAACGGAATGAAAATATATTAAAGAAATTAAAAACAGAACAATCTTTGATCCAATAAACTCACTTCTGATATATATCTGAAAGAAATAGTCATTATCTCAAAGAGATTATCTATTCTTCCATATTTATTTCTACATTATTCACCATGGCCAAGATTTGGAAGCAATGTAAGCATTTATCAGTGGCTATTTGAATGAGGAAAATATGATACACACAAACAAACACAGATAGCACATTTTCAGCTTAAAAAGGAAGGGAAATTTTATCAATTATGACAACAGGATTAATATGGAGAATGTCAAGATAAGCAAAATAAGACAGACACAGAAAGACAACATAGCATCATCCCACTTAGAAGTAGTAGCATCCAAAAATGTCAAACTTAGAGAAGAAAACTTTGATTACCAGAGTTTGGGGTAGAGGGATATGGAGAGATCTTGGTCAAAGTGATAAACACATAATTATATGAGATAATTAAGTTTTGGAGTTCTAATGTACAACAAAATGACTGCAATAACAATATTCTATAAAACATTTGAAATTTGCAGAGGACATCTTAAGTGTCCTGACTACACATAAAAAAGGTCACTGTGTTAGGTGATGGATATGTTAATTACCTTGATTGTGGCTAATGTTTTATAATATATGCTTGTATGTTTATAGAATTACCAAAGTTGTAATCCTAAAATATGTTCATTTTTAATTGTTACCCATACCTCAATTTTATTTGATAAAAAGGAATGGATTATACAGATTGTATCTGATTTGCAGAATTTATACTCTATGATGTGTGGTGGGTTGAGTGATAGAAAGGAATTGTTTCTAAGATTTTTCCAAGAATAAAATAGAAGTAGGCAATGACATTTTCCAGAGTAGGAAATAATAGATTTTATTGTTTAATAAATCCAGAATGTGAAATTGAATTTTTTTTTTTTAAGATTTATTTGTTTATTTGAAAGGCAGAGTTGCAGAAGCAGAAACAGAGAGAGAGAGAGAGGTCTTCCATCTGTTGTTCACTCACCCAGTGGCCGCAATGGCCATAGCTGTGCCAATCCAAAGCCAAGAGCCTGGAGTTTCTTCTGGGTCTCCCATATGGATGCAGGAGTCCGGGGCCATCTTCCACTGCTTTCCCAGGCCATAGCAGAGATCTGGATCAGAAGTGGAGCAGCTGGGACTCGAACTGGCACCCATATGGCATGCTGGCACTGCAGGAGAGGTTACCTACTATGCCACAACGCCGGCCTCCAGAATTGTTTATTACTTTAATCTTTATGAGTACTGAGTACATTAATTCTGGTAGAAAGATAACTACATAAGCTATCTAAGCTCATGAAAGCATTCCTATACCTGATTGGAAGAAGATAATTACTATATATAAAAAGACAATGTTGGGACCATGTTGTGGCATAGTTGGTGAAGCCTCTACTTGTAATGTCAGCATCACATATGGGTGATAGTTCATATCCTGACTGTTTCACTTCCTATCCAGATCCCTGCTGATGACCTCTGAAAAGTAGAAGAAGATGCCCCAAGTGTTTGGGACCCTGCCTTCCATGTGGGAGAACTAGATGAAGCTCTTTGTTCCTGGGTTTGGCCTGGTCCAGTGTAACCCAGTGAGGCCATCTGCAGAGTGAACTAGTGGACAGAAAAATCTCTCTTTCCCTCTCTCTCTGTAATTCTAACTGCAAAAGAAATAATTTTTTTTTCAAAAAAGAATGGATTGTCTTCTTTGAAAAAAAATGTATATTCATCTTAAAAAATAATTCCTGTTTCTGTTATAAGAGTTCAGAACTAAAAGATAAGATTTATTATTACAGGAAATGTAGGGATAGGCATTACCTTTTTAAAACCACCTTTGGCAAAACTGACCTGTCATGCACATTTATTACTCTGCCAATTTTTTATTACAATTCATTGCTCTTACTGCTATTATTTTATCATCTTGGACTTCCCAGATGAATTTTTAATGCCATCGCTTCAGAACACCATAGAAGTAAATGATGCTTATATTTTGTTTGCAACATCAGCACTTGAGAGAATCATATGCCTACAAATTGATCCTGATAAGTCATTAAAATCCACAACCTTACCCAGTCTTTCAGATGTGAAAGACTGAAGAGAGTTTGTAGGCAACTCGAGCTGTTTATCTCAGAGGGATAGGATGGAAACAGAGTATGAACAGAAAGGAGGTGTATCACACCTGAGGATCTGCTTCTGAATAACTTCCACAATCCATGTGTGACAACAGCCATCTGTTCATCAAATATGCCATGGACACTTTGTGGATGGGATTTAAAAATATATATATATTGCTATTTTGGAAATGTAGTTGGATTATATATACTGAAAAATTTGGACTATTTAACAATATTGCTTTATGATAATTTTGTACTGGTTCAAACCGATTATGTCTCAAAGTTTTATAGGTTCGTTTACTGATAAAAACATTCACAGTGGCTCACCTTGGCAGGCAATGATAGATAATCCTAGAACACATTATCATCCCATTAAGGAGATCAGATAAGACACTGCTCTGAGTCTGGGGTACTAAATACAAGCTGAAAATATGAAACAATAATTGCTTAAATGGATTTGTTAATAAATGCATTTAAAATGAGTTTTGAAAATCATTTGCAAGAAAAGAATAGAGATGAGTTTATGTTTGAGGTTTTGTTAATTTTGAGACCAAAAAACAGGAAACGCTTTGTATAAATAAAAATCTTTTGTTGTACACATCCTTTAAATTAGAATTTTATGAGGTGTCTTATGAAATTCATTTAAATAAACTATAGATCTTCCCAACTGTTTTTACATGAATATTTAATAGATTTATTTTGTTAGCATGTCGTCAATGGAATATAACAGCACATAATAATGGATTTGGCACGTGCAACTGGAGGACATCATGTTGAGTGAAACAATTCAGACACAGAAAAACAAATAATACATGTTTTCCCATATATGTGGGAACTAAAATTAAAAACAAAAAAGTCAAAAAAAAAAATAAGACAAAAAAACAAAAAAAGAGATGGCTCTGTGTGTATCAGTATTGATGCAGATATAGTTTTGACAAACTTTGTTTTATAATCTTGTCAAACCAATGTTTAAGAATGGTACATCACTATAGTTTTAATGATCTGTGTTTATTTAAAATTTACTGTATATGAGTGAAATGGTTATATTTTCATTTGACTTTGTTTATAGCTCTTGCCTTCTTGCTGTTTACTTGTTAAACTCTATTTGAGATGTTAACTATAATATAAATTAAAAATGCATTATCTCAAAAGTTTTTTAAAAAAACAAGAAAACACATTATAAACAGAAAACCATGGAATAGACTAAGGTAGTAAAATGAAAAACACTTAAATTCTAATCCTAGTTTCCCAATTATTCATTCTGTAAGATGCTGGCTGGGTGGTATTTCCTCTGAAGGTTCTGGGGGAAAATTCATCCTTTCTTTCAACTTACGATAACTCCTTTTCTTGACTTGCTGCTCATAAACTTCAATCTGGCCTCTGTCTTCAAGTGCCCTTTTCCTCTTTTTCCCTGTTTTTCTCCTGTGTCTTTTTAAAGCATACTTCCCACTGAATTTAGGACTAACCTGGATAGTCTAAGATGATCTCATTTCGATATCCATAACCTGGTTATATCTTCGAAGAACCCTTTCTTAAAGGAGACCTCATTCACAGGTTCAGAGAGATGAACCTATCTTTTGGGAGGATGTCACTAAACCCAAAACAATGAAGTTCAATTTATCAAAATTTTCCTTTTATCTTTAATAACATTATTATCTTACATTTTCTTTTTCTCATTTGCTGCAAGTGAACTTAAATTGCTTTCTGAAGTATTTTTAATGATGACGGTTATAATCCTGTTCAGATAATTGTAACCTCTCTTTTCTCTCAGTGTTGGTGTGAGTTGATAGTCTTCTCAATCAGGTTGCTATGCTCTTTGCTCTTGTTTTGATGGATGACTTTTTTCCTAGGATTCAATAACAGTTTAGTTTTCAAAGCCTTTTTCTGTGATTTTGGTGTTTGGTTTATCTGGTGATGCTGCTAGGAGCACCCATTGATTCTGACTTTGCTGCCAGATGCAAAGGGATGATTTTTTAGGCAGGATCTTGAGTGTCCTTCAGTGGGAAAGGAAATCAGATGAAGAGGACAAAGAGACTTCCATGGCTGGACACTTTCTGTGTTGATAGCCTCTTGCCCATGACTCTTTGCAGCATAAATGTCCTTGAGCAGAATGCATTGTTCCCCATCTGTATCTCTCTGTGGAACTGGGGAGCTCAGGCACAAAGAAACAGAGTGCTTTCTTGGGCTACTTATTGTTGGTAGACATCCTGTTAGGTGCTTCTTGAGGATGGCTCCCAGGACGAACTGGTATTGTTACCAAAAGCTCAGTCTATTCCCAGAAGCAAATTAAAATAATGAGGATAAGGCTTGAGGGTACAGGAAAGAGAAACTTTAATCTGTCAAAAAATTTTTGCCTGTAGCAGACTTTTGTCTCAAGAAATACCACCCTCAAGAATGAGGGTGATTTGAAATTTTTAAGGGGGCAAGGAAGGGAAAGCTGCTTGGTGAAACTTAAGGAGTTGCAAGCCTCTTTTTTAATGCCAGCACCATGGTTTATGCATCCCTTCCTTGTTTCAACATGGTGGTCCGTGGGGGCCACAGATGGGTAGATTAGATGTATCCTGACCAGGTCACAGACCGTGATTATCTACAAAAGGTGAGATAAGGAAGAAGGCCACATGTGCTTTGGAACATGAGGGTGTTGGAAGGCAGTAACCCAGCCCCAAATATCAAGATGCTCTGCAAGAGCTGCCTGCACAATATCACCTTCATTGTAATGACAGCCAAATGGGCTTAAATCAGCCTGGGGGCTATATGCAAGGAGCCATGTGGTTGCTACAGGGGGTTACATTGTAGTTACTTTCTGCCCCAGACATGGAATTCCCCTACCTAGATCTAGAATTGCCCTAGACAGAACACTGTGAGACAACATTGGCCACCAAGATGTTATCTATTGCAGAAGCAAACAACTTCTTCAGTCTGTTAGTAGAATCCTGTAGGGCCAGCTCTATCACTCCTTCAATTCAAGGAATTAAGCTAAGGGAGAATGGCTAGGAGATGTCTCATGTCTGCATTCAAGACACTGTATAGGGCTCGGTTTTCATGCTAGGCTTTGTATCTGTGCTCAGAAAAGGGGAAATTGTCTGGACTTGGAATCACAGTTATACTTTAGAGCAATTAAAATTAGAAAAAAAAAGTTTTATTTTCTCTGTAACTATTCCATCTTTGTAGTGTCTCACTCCTCTTGATTCACATTTCCATCTGGCCGAACTTCCTTTAATCTGAAGAACTTCCTTCAACATTTCTAGTAGAAACAGACTCCTGAAAATAAATGTTCAGTTTTTATCCAATAATTTCTATTTTGTCTTCACTTTTACCAGATATATTCACTGGATGCAGAATTATGGTTTGGCATAATTTTTTTAAGATTTTATTTATTTATATGAGAGGTAGAGTTACAGGCAGTGAGAGGGAGAGACAGAGAGAAAGGTCTTCCTTCTGTTGGTTCACTCCCCAAATGGCTGCAACGGCTAGAGCTACGCCGATCTGAAGCCAGGAGCCAGGTGCTTCTTCCCGGTCTTCCATGTGAGTGCAGGGTCCCAAGGACTTGGGTCATATTCTACTGCTTTCCCAGGCCACAGCAGAGAGCTGGATTGGAAGAGGAGCAGCCGGGACTAGAACCGGCACCCATATGGGATGCCAGCGCTGCAGGCGGAGGATTAACCTACCATGTTTTGTTTGTTTTGTTTCTGTTATTATCACTTTTCTCAGTTTAAACATTTCTCTCATTTTATAGATAGCATCCTTCTTGAAAAGAAACCTGTAACACTTGGTTCTTCAATAATTATATATGCTCATTTTTGACCCTTTAAGATGTCAATTTTTATCACTTTGAAAAATGACATATTCAGATTTATGTTTGTTTTCCCTTTTATTATTCAATTTTGGAAAAAATGTTTCTTCCAATATTTGTCCTTCTCCCTTGTTTCCTTCTTGAGATACCAAGTTTTAATTTTTGAACACATATGAAACTTATACAGGTGTGACCAGTGGACTTGGAGTCTCTTTGTTTCCCTGAACTTAAAGTGGGAGACTTTCTTTTGAGATTGTCATTTAGGTATTTATTTAAAAATATATTGTAATCTGGTGAACCAACCACTCAACCCACAAATTAGCTAATTGCACTAATATGTCCTTCTTCATCAGAATCCCCTTTCTCCAGTCAAATGAAACATTATCTTGAATTGGGTCTTTACCATTTCATTCATTTCAGCTTTCAGTTTTCATACACACACACACACACACAGAGAGAGAGAGAAAAACACATGCACATCCTCAATGTATTTCAGGTTTGAGAAAATGTTGCTTTTCTTAATTGCTTCCATTATTCTATTTAAGCATGTATCATTTTCTTGGTTATTAATCCAAGATGACTAGGTTCACTGTGCTTGACAATTTATATTTCTTCTACAGCATAAATAATAGTTCTGTGTATAAGAGTAAAGGAAAAGAGTTGTTTTCAAAGGAAGTAATTTAATTAATTTTCAGATCGATGATGAGGATAACCAAATGGTATTAATGGCTGGGGCTGTTCTGGGGCAAAACCAGGAGCCTGACTCCACCTGAGTCTCCCACATTGGTTGCAGGGCCAAAGTACTAGGGCCATCCTCGTCTGCTTTTTAGATACATTATCAGGGAGTTAGATTGGAAGGGGAGCAGCGGGATGGAGCTAGCACTCCAATATGGGATGCTGGGATTGCAGGCAGCATCTTACCTCACTGTTCCACAATGCCAGCCCCAAATTCACTCTGAAGTGGGATATGGGTGTTCCATGTTGGAATCTTATTTTTTAGGCCAAATGCTTACTTCTACTATTGGAAAACTTAAGCATTGTGTTATATTCAATTTTAAGTTCACACACATATACCTAGAAAAATTTTTTTCTACCAAAAAGGCTTAAATTCCAATTAGCCATTCATTATTAAATCCCAAATGTCATCAGGGAACTCTACTATTCACTTTCTATGTCCATGAGCTCCTGATAAGATTACTGAGTCAATTATAGAAAATGTTGTCCAGTACATAAGGACAAGGCAGCATTTAATTTAGTGCAAATATATTTTTGCTTCAAATTTGAGAAATAAGCCATGTGTTTTGAAGACTGTCAGTCCATGATGCTGAGTGTCGCAAGTATTCAAAAATCATTTTAGCTACCGCTTAGGGGAATTCCTATTTTTGAAATTCAATATATCATCCACTAGACATTAAAAGAAAAATATCACATTAACACAAAAGAAAATTAGTAGAAACATATAAAACATACAACTGGATGGTGCTATCAATTAAACAATATAGATTCTGGGAAAAGTCACTTAATGGATTTTACTGTGCTTTTATTCTGAATCATACCAAATGCTATCTTAAGCACTCACATTCTCTAATGTTTACTTACATCAGATAAAGCCCTAACTGATAAATTGGCAAAGTATATAGCCCTCGATATTTAGGAAATGCTAGGTAATACCAATTGAATCTAAAGCTGTGGTCTATATTAAGGAATGGTTAACTTTCCAAGCACACGACAATGTATTGCAAAATTAGAATGAATATATAACAACATTGTAAAAGTGCCAAGCCTGACATGCAACGTCACTTCAACTTGTTTGGGTTTGCAGCTCCAGGAAGGGACTGGAGCTCCTTCTGTCCTGAATGACACCTAACAAAATAAAGAAAGCTTTTTCAGGACTCCTTGAGCTCCATGGAAATCAGAAATTCAGCCACAGCTGGCAGCATAATTACATTGCTCTCCTAGCCACTGTGGAGATGGCAGGAAACTGATGAACATGACGGTGGCAAAACAGATATCAGCAAATAGGGATGATTGGTTTAGAATTGGTGAATATTTGTGAAACTTAGTTTCTCAGCATCACTCTAAAGACACATTCTATAAAGATTTATCTAAATAGTGCAAAAAAAATAAAATTGAATCCTTTGTACAAACAAAAACTTCCTCAGTACACCCTACAAAGATGTCTAAGTAGGCAGAGTAAGCCATTAACCCTCACACTACCTTGAGTCTCAAATGGTTGACAAGACCATGGAGTAGAACTATCTGCAAATTAGACAAAAATAGTTCCAAATTATAGTTTAAAAATATTCTAAACGCAGGGGCTGGTGTTGTGGGATAGGGGTTAAGCAACTGCTTTCAACACCAACATCCCGTATCAAAAGATCAGTTTGAGACCCAAATGCTGTGTTCCTGATTCAGTTTCCTGCTAATGCACCTGGAAGGCAGTGGAGAATGGCCCAAGGACTTCGTAGACTACTGAGGAGTTCCTGGCTCCTGGGCCTGGCCCAAACCTGGCTGTTGTGGTCATTTGGAGAGTGAACCAGTGGATGGGAAATTCTCTCTGTCTCTCTGTTTCTGTGTGTATGTTAGTGTGTGGGGGTGTCTCTCAGTCTGCCTTTGAAATAAATAAACAAACAAATAAATAAATCTTTAAAAGTATTATAAAAGGTAAATTTCCATTTAAATATTTTAATAAATAGAAGCTAGTTAATAGTGTGACAATTAAATTTCAAGAATAATCCTCATCATTGCCTTCCAATCCAATTCACTATGAGCTGCTTAATAGCTCTCAAATTGATTTCTACTTTCCACATGGCCCTAAACATTACCAAAAATCTCAGCAAGTTCTCATAATAATTGATGCCAATTTTCCCTCTTTCCATTACTTACACTGATAACCTAGAGAAGGATCTTCCAAAATAAGAGGAGTATTTTTTTTCAATTTGATGGTTAAAAATCAGGCATTACAATCCATGAAACTCAAATTATTTGCACATGTTATAAGCAAAGGGAGGTTTTTGTACTAGACTTACATCCTAACTTACTTACAAATCATTTCCAATTTGTAATTTTTGTTGGAGTATAAACGAACTATTTTTATTCTTCAACATACCATAAGTATTCCTCACGGTTCCCTACCCTTCTGTTCCGCTTTGTTCTTCTCTTACCTCTCCTTGCCTTTCTTTTCTTTTGCCACGTTTTGTATTAAAAGACTAATATTTCCTACTTCTTCAAACACTTCATTCTCATTTTTTCTTTTACAAAATTCGTTCATAAGGAAATCTTTTGCATTGTTTTTTGGAGCATGGATCATCAAGATGCCAAATATTTTTTAGCATCTACCATTTATTCTAATCTTGTTTCTTGACTTTTTTTTTTCTGCTACATGAAGAGCCCCTGGGAGAGTGTAGTTCTCCTTTGTGTTGATTAATTACTACAGTGCCTGGTATTAAATGTCCAATTGGTAAATCTGGCTAAAAGCTAATATTTTGGTAAATATCTGAACTTCAGGGCTCACAGTCCGCCGGAGAAAAGTCTAAAGTCAGACTTCCCAGGGTCATTCTCCAGTTCACTTACCATTCACGTAAAGACACTGCTGGAGAAGTAGTAGAAATCTGTATCAGAAGTTTATCTGCTAAATCTATATTTTATTCAAACTTTGTCAAGGATTCTTTTCCACGGATCTCTTTATTTCACTCAGTATCTTGCTTAGGCTGGCAAGACACTTTCTCTCTACCCAATTCTCTAAGCAGTGGTGACAAACTGAAGAGAGAAAATATGTGGCACATGTGTCTGTCTCTTTGTGAAACTAGCACCAGGTCCAATATCTGACTTATTCATTCAATGTTGACATGTTCATTCATTTATTCATTAGGTATTGTGGAACAAATTGCTGAGTAACTACTCTATGCATAAAAGTTTTCTCACAGTAGACCTGTAAGAATGTCCAGATTAGACATGGCTAGTGTCCTCAAATATACACAATAATACAAGAAGGAAATAAATTAGGAATTTCTTGTATATTGCCATAAAATGTAAATAATAATTATTGTGTGATATGAGATTTTATAACAGAAAGTCCTAACATAATATGAGAAACTAAGAGAACACTGCACTGAGGAAATAAGTTTTCTACAGAAATATGAGGTGAGCTTTTGGGGCAGAGGTAGATTCCCTTTGGCACACCCAGATCCCATATCTGAGGCCAACATTAGATTTTTGGTTCTGCTTCAGAGTCCAACTTCTTGGTAATGCTCTCCCTGGGAGGGAGCTGGTGGTGGTTCAAGTAATTGGGTCTCTACCAAAAGTATGTGAAATCTAGGTTGAGATTCCAACTCCTGATTGTTGCCTGGCCCAGGCCTGACTATATCAGGCATCTGGGGAGTGAACTTGTGGATAAATGATCTGTGTTTTCCTCTCTAACTTCAAATAAACTAAAAATGTAAGAAATTAAAATTAAAACAACTTTTCAGAAATCTAAAAAATAAGTAGTTTGTAAATAGTTTGCTGAGTAAAATGAGAGAAAGGAAATGTTGACTAGAAGAGGCAACATGTGGGGTTGGCATTGTGGTATAGCAGATAAAGCCACTGCCTGCTATGCTAGCATCCCATACAGGGGCTGGTTCATTTCCTGACTGCTCCATCTAGCTCCCTGCTAAAGGCATGGGAAAGCAGTGCAAGATGTCCCAAGTGTTTGGGCCCCTGTTACCCATGTGGAAGACCCAGATGGAGCTCCTGGCTTTGGTCTGACCTATCCCTGGATGTTGTAGCCATCTGAGTAGTAAAGCAGAGGAAGGATGATTCCTCTTTCTCTGTGTGTGTCTCCCTCTCCCTCTGTAATGAGAGAGAGAGAGAGAGAGAGAGAGAGAGAGAGAGAAGAGAGAAAAAGAGAGAGAGAGAGAGAGAGAGAGAGAGAGAGACATGCAAAGGAGTAATGAGGAATTATGAGGGATACATTCTAGTGGCTAAAGTTAGTCGTACTTGGATGACTCTATTGATGTAAAATTAGTGGGAATTGGAGCCAGCACTGTGGTGCAGCAGGTCAATGCCCTGGCCTGAAGTGCTGGCATCCCATATGGGTGCTGGTTTGAGACCCAGCTGCTCCACTTCTGATCCAGCTCTCTGCTAGGACCTGAGAAAGCAACAGAAGATGACCCAAGTCCTTGGGCCCCTGTACCCACATGGGAGACCTGGAAGAAGATCCTTGCTCCTGGCTTAGGATCAGTGGAGCCCTGGCCATTTTGGCCAATTGGGGAGTGAACCAGCGGATGGAAGACCTCTCTCTGCCTCTCCTCTCTTTGTGTAACTCTCACTTTCAAATAAATAAATATTTTAACCCAATAAATTAGTGGGAATGGAGTTCCATTATAATAGGACATTCATGCTATATACATGTTAATGAAAGGGTCTTGATTCTTAAAATAGAGTGAGCCATAGAAGCCTTACAATAAAGAGATGTGTATTTTTAAAGTATGTCATTATGTTGTACAGACAAAATTGAAAAAAGAAACTAAAAGAAGTCAGGACATAACAGAAAATGATATGGAATGATTCAGTGATACTTCAGAATCTCTCTAATTTAGAGTACTTTGTCATGGGTAGATATAGGACAATTGTTGGAAGGTGACATATGGAAGCTTTTGGCAATAGTTTTATTTTGATGATTGGACGTTGACAGTGAGCCTGGAGGGAACAAAGCCAACTGTTCCCCATCTCAGATCTACTCTAGAATATATTAGGCTACTGGTAAATCTAGTACTAGTGATACGTCCTTGATAGTGTCAGGTGGGTCAATCCTTTACATTGACTTGATTCACACATTTTAATAAATTGTATGGTTTATTCTTCATTCTTCATCATATTTATTTTAACACAGATAGAATAAGACTTAACATACCACGATAGTTTCTAATGCACATTTTAGCTCTTTACTTTAGCTTCTTCACTCTTCAGAGTGGAATTGCTCTGGAACCCACTGTTTTAAGTTCTATGACACTCAAAATATGAAACAGCAGATTCTGGAATGTAACCTGTGTATGGAGCATGCAAAAAAGCTGACCAGAGTGACTCCTTTTTGACATATGGACTAGCTCTGACTATACCAAATGACATTGGTGGAATTCATGAGTTAAATGTATAGAACCTGGGTTCAGTTCTAAGAATGACCTAAGAGATATATCAGATGACACAAGAGACTCATGAACTTAAGGATAAGTAGACAACTGCACCCAAAGCATCCTGAAAAAGACGAAAGGGAACTTTGCTTCAGTGCACCGGATAATATTGGCCCCGTGGGTACAGGTGTCCGCCTTTAACAAATGGAAACAGCTGCAAAGCATTCAGCCTTAGTGATTCTGCAATCAAGTCACTCTGCAGGAACTGCAACCTTGATGAACTTGACATCTGCCTGCCTGGTGACTGTAGCAATCTAAATGGATTCTGCTTTTCCATTCCTTCTTCTCCTCCTCACTTGATGTGAGTGGTGTGCATTACTGACTGTGTGTTTGCTATGACTGACTTACTGTGTATGGCTGACAAATAAATCTGACATCATGGAAAGTCACAAATGTATGTGGCTGTCTTCTTGGGAGAGAGTATCTCCTGGATATGTGTGCTTATACTCACAATAGCCTGTTACACTCACAATTGCCTGTATGATGAGTACATAGAGTTATATAGAAGGAGGTCATTGAGACTGCGATATTTATTCAGTTTTATTATTTAAAAGATGTATTTATTTATTTGAAAAATAGAGAGTGACATACAGGGAGGAGAGACAGAGAGAACTTCTATCTGCTGGTTCACTCAGCCAAGTCTGGGAGAAGTTGAAACCAGGAACCAGGAACTCCATTGGGGCTTCCCAGTGGGCAGCAAGGGACCCAAATACTTGTGCTGTCATCCCACTGCATCCTAAACACATTAACTGGAAGCTGGATCAGAATAACAGCTAGGACTCAGACTCGAAGTTCTGATATTGATGCAGGTGTCACAGGTTGATGTTTAACCTACTGTGCCACAATGCCAGCCCCAGAATGTTCCACTTATTTTAAAAGTACTCATTATTGAGTCTGAAATACACTGGGTATGACAATGGCATCTAACCTACCTTGTCTACTTTAGCACTTCTCAAAATGAGTTCCATGGGCCATTATCACGAATATACTCAGTTACACTGGATATCACAGTCACATAGTTTTAGCTCACACTGGAAGGTCAAATGCCCAACTATCAAATTACTTGAGGAAGATGTTGTTAAATGCATATTTAACATTGTTTACGCTATACTTGTAAATATTCCAATTTTCTGTAATGCTTAATAACAGCTCTCATAACAGCTATTAAGCAGAATTATGAGAAATGTCCATTCTGTCATGTCTGCACAATCTCGAACTTCTGTTTTCCAGCTTTGCTTGTCACATCACGTAACCTCAATGAAGATGTGTAAGCATCTCAGCAAGACTTATGTCTTTCTATACTCATAGTCTTAGACTCCACATACAGACCTCCAGAGTGCTCATACGCTATTTTTCCCAGCCCCATTACTCATTCTGTAATCAGCTCCTCTTCTCTATTATGGCAAAAGTTGATGGTAACCATATCAATAACCTTCTTGTCCAGATCTGATCCTGTGAACCACTTGCTCTTTTGTTGTTATGAGGCAGGCTTGAAGTCATAGTGTACATAGCAAAGCCTTACCAATCTTCTTGAGGAAATGAAAATGCCACCCAGTGAATGCCAGTTATTGTCACAGACACCGGGTGTTTGAAAACTTCACCACTTCTCCACAGCCTGTCTTCAAGGATTTTTGTTCTTCATGCTTTCCTAAAATGCCTTTTCATTCTATGCATTCTTTGGTGGTGATTTACTTCTCCTCGAAGTAAATTAATCTCTTTATCTATGTCCTTGCCCCAGTTTACCTGCTTTTTAAGAGGTTCACTACCAGCTGCAACCCTTACCTGAATGCTCCACAGACAGCTTCAACGGAATGGATCTTCTCCTTGATCTTTGTTCTCCTTTATTCCCAATCTTTATGAAAGTAACGGTTCAGTTACCTATGGTATCTTCCTCTCTCTGATTCTACTCTCTCAGAGTAGACTCAGAACACTGCCCCTCCCTACCTTCCACCATTCTTAAATTCGCTGTCTCTGTTTTCTCTGCCTCAGGTCAAAAAACACCCATTTATTAAGTTACTGCAGCAATATATCACTAGATTCCTTGCCACACATTGTTGTCTGTAATTTACTGCTAATTATAACACAGCAGAATAAACTTTGAAAAATGTAAATGTAGAGGCCAGGGTTGTAGCGCTGGCATCGTAAGTGGGACTGCCAGTTCAAGTGCTGGTTTCTCTGCTTCCAATTCAGCTCCCTACTAATGTGCCTGGGAAGGGAGTGGTTGATAGCCAAAGTCTTAGCCTGACTGTTGAAGCCATTTAAGTAGTTAACCAGAGGATAGAAGATCTCTTTCTTTCTGTGTCTCCCAATCTCTGTTTCTTTGCCTTTCAAATAAATATATATATATACAAACAAATCTTAAAAATGTAAACCCAGTTATACCATAATTTAAAATATGTCAGTACCTTATACCATTCAGAATCCCATGCAAACTCTTCAGCTGACATAAAAATCATTTTTCATTTTTCAGCTCAATTTTTTACTTATCCCTCTCCTTTGTTAAATTTCTTCCCAGAATTTTCTTCTAATTTTATACCCAGTTAATATCTTATTATGTGTGGTTTATAAAAACAGGTATCACTTCTAGTAAACTTTATACTCCTTGCTGGGGCTACATAATATTACAAATCACATTATAATTTTAATTTTACTTAGCTACTACCAATGTTAAAAATTTTAAGAAGAGAACCTAGCTTACTTTATATTTAGTTCTAATATTGAAAGTTGCAAAGGGTAGGTGATCAATTAATATTCAAAAACAATTTCTATTTTTATAAAATATTTACATAGATATTAAATGAATTTATTTGAAAAACCTTAGGAAGAAAATATAATAGATATATAAATATAGTGGATATTTCTACACTTTCTCTCATCAAACAATAAAATAAAGAACCTATAAGTTCCATTTGAATTTTTTTGACTCAAATTTGGTGCAATTTCCATTAACTGTAACATAAAAATCAATCTAAGGGTGGATCCTTGACAAGTAAGTTACTTCAGAGAAGCATCGTTATTCAAATATTAATTCAAATGTATTTTGTATATGCAAAGGAATTGAGAGTCACTGAAGATACATAACATTTTATATCAGGGCACAGTGATCTCAGTTACTTACACAAAATGATTTTCAATTGAATAATGCAACTTGTGATTTGCATCTCCAATATTAATCTGCTATTTTACTTGCTTTTCCATTTTTGTTTTGGTTTATTTTCTCTTGATCAGAACATTGCTACCAAGCTCAGGTATTGTGCTGATTTTGAACAATCCAATAAAAGGTCACTACCTACTCTAGTGATTTAATGCATAAACAGCAAAGGAAATTCATTCTTTAAAAATCTCACATATTTCCTTTGCTTTTCTAATATTCACTCCAGATTTTTTATCTGTTTTCTTACACGGTATTAGAAATGCAATGCTAGTCAACAAGTATTAAATCTCCTACAGTGAATGCTGTATCTATTGAGACTTTTGAACAGAGTCCACACAGGGAATTCAATTACCAGGGTATGTTATTCATCTCTGAAATAAATTTGTTTCGATGTATTAACTCCAAATCTCTTTTGAATTCTATCATATTATGGTATTTTAGATTGGAACTTATATTTTTACACTTAAAAATAAATGCAAAGGACACATTAATTCATGGTTAACTCATAAAATTGGATGTAGTATACAAAGGGCATAATGATTTATGGTTAACTTCTAAGATTGGATATAGAAAAGTATAATAACTCTGTTCTCAGGGTGCATTCGGAGAAAAAGATTATTCAGGAAAAGAAGAGCTACTTACCACTACAGGGTTTTATAATCTGTGTTAGATTCTACTCTTAAATTGATGTCATTGTTCTATATGATTGGTTCATAAAATAAAAAAGCAGGTGGTCATTGAGAGGATGTCAAATAAGTTTTACCAAGCCCATTAATTATTCAGTTGTTTGATTCATGTTTAGATTTTCAGCCCTATAGATGGAAAAGTAAACTAGTTTTCTTCGGTATAATACAGATTTTCCATATATCAGTTTGGACCTCTGACTCCATCTCTGAGAATATCTTTTCTCTTTTTTCCTCTTTATTGTAGTCAACATAATGTTTTCTACATAAGAACCCACAGGTGTGTTTGTATTACAACCCCATTGTATCCAGCACAAAGTGTCCATGAGGAATATCTATTCTCTTGCCCGAAATTTCTTACAAAATATTGACAATTTCCTGTCTCTCATCCACTTTCTCTATTTCTCTTCAAGTTTTGTTTTTAAGATTTATTTATTCATTTATTTGAAAGGCAAAGGTACAGAGAGAGACAGAGACAGAGATTTGCATTCCACAGGTTCATGCCCCAAGTGGTCATGAGGGTCAGTCAGGCCAGGTCTAGGAACCTGAAACTCTATCTGGGTCTCCCACATGGGTGGAGGAGTCCAAGCACTTGGGGCTTCTTTGACCACCTTCCCAGGAACATCAGCAGGGAGGTGGATTGGAAACAGAGCAGCGAGTACTCAAGCCAGCGCTCCAATACAGAATGCAGCCATTGCAGGTGGTGTATTTCAACCTACTGTGCCATAATGCTGCCCCCTCTCTTCAAAATTTAACTCCTGGAGTTTCTGCTCACTTTGTTCTACTTGATACATGTTTAGATCACAATCACAATTACTCAGTCTCCCTGGGATCTAATCAAGGTGAGGAGGGATGGTGAGCAAAATAACCTTTTCTGCCATCTATGCCCACACCAGGGACACTATTCAGACTTTATTTTACTGGAGGAATATCCCATTTGTGTACCAGTTTGAGTCGTGGCTGCTCCACTTCTGATCCAGCTTCCTGCTAGTATGCCTGAGAAAGCAGTGGAAGATGGCCCAAGTGTTTGGACCCCTGCACCCGTGTGGGAAACCCAGAAGAAGCTTGTGGCTCCTGGCCTTGGGGTGGCCTAGCTCTGGCCTTTGCAGCCATTTGGGGAGTGAACCAGAGGATGGGAGATCTCTCTTTCTCTGTAACTCTGCCTTTCAAATAAAGAAATATTTTTTTCATAAAAATAGTATAAAATAATTTGTATTAATTAAAATATTAAATATTTTAATTTAAATACACAATGAAAATCGTGTGTGTTTTCCTTAATGGTTTCCCTCACTAAAGAAATTTTTCTTCAGGAAACAGAGAGAATGCAAACATTGTAACAACAGAAAAACACAACTACCTTATTGTGCATCAAACACTTCGGTTAGCAGCCTACATGCCCTGTAAAGATGCCAAAAAAATTGTTGCTGCTGCATCCATTATGATCATTAAGAGCTCTTTAAACTTAAACTGCAGCGCATCAAAGTTCTGCTCTTCACTTTGCCTTCTTAACTGCATCTTTCACCTCCAACTTAGATTAGGCTATTTATCATAGCGGCCATAAAGTAGACCAATGACCTTAAGAAATTTAGAAATGGTGGGATATTTGATTTTCAAAATAGATTAAAAGTAGGATGACTTTGGATGGCTCTGCTGAATGACTCCCCTGAGAAGATCAGTCTGCAGCTATTAGAGTGATTTGTCCACCATGTGGGCTACAGGAAGGTTTTCTATCGGCATGCAGAGTATGTTTTGTGGAAACTTCTCTGTTATCTATGATAATATGTAATTATAAAACAGGAGCATTAGAAAGTTTGAACATTTCAATTTCTTCTGTCTTTCCATGCAGATGAGACTATCACTCTGAAACCACAATGCATCATTTTAGTGAAACACTCATATATGCATATCCTAAACCTTCTTCTTATAGTAAGATATTTTTCCATTGAAGTATCAGTCTAAATGATGTAATACAAAAGTTAATGTTTCAGGTGAGGCCAGTGCTGTGGCATAGTGGGCAGGGACACTGCCTGTGATGACAGCAACCCATATGGGCACTAGTTCGAGTCCCAGCTGCTCCATTTACGAACCAGTTCTCTGCTATGGCCTGGGAAAGCAGTAGAAGATGGCCCAAGTCCTTTGGGTCCCTGCACCCTTGTGGGAGACCTGGAAGAAGCTCCTGACTCTTGACTTCAGCCTGGCACAGCACCCGCCATTGTGGCCATTAGGAAAGTGAACCAGTGGATGGAAGATTACCATTCTCTCTCTTTCTCCCTCTCTCTCCCCCTCTCTGTGTGTGTCTGCCTTTCAAATAAATAAAAATAAATCTTAAAAACAAAAAAGAATCTGGGACCAGCACTTTGGCATAGTGGGTAAAGCTGCCGCCTGCAGTGCTGGCATCCCATATGGGTGCCAGTTCGAGTCCCAGCTGCTCTACTTCAATACAACTCTCTGCTATGGCCTGGGAAAGCAGTAGAAGATGGCTCAAGTCATTGGGCCTCTGCACCCGTGTGGGAGACCTGGAAGAAGCTCCTGGCTTCGGATTGGCGCAGAATTGGCTGTTGCACCATCTGGGAGTGAACCATTGGATGAAAGACCTCTCTCTCTTTCTGCCTTTCAAATAAATAAATAAATAAATATTTAAAAACAAACCAACAAATCAAACCAAAATCTTATCCAAAAAGTGTCATTTACTTCTATAAAGGCCTGAATATTGGTGTCTCCCATAAATTTTTAAGGTTGGACCAAATTTCCAATATTATAATATGAGATTGAGCCTTTCTTAGGTGATTAATCCATGAGGGCTACTTCATTATAAACGGAATTTGTGTCCTTGTAAAAAGTTGTGAAATAGGCAGGCATACAGGTAAAAATAGATTAGGTTTGTGAACTGGAAGACCACACCTTCACCATGCCCCTATGTGACCTCACACCCAACCTGAAACCTTCACAACACCCCTGTGTGACCTCATTCCCCTACCTGGCCACACCTGGGTGCCTACCAGCCAATCAGGTTAATTAACCACTCCCCTTTGGAAGTGGGTTAAAAGCCTGGGATGTGGTCTGTCTCGGGCTTCCTTCTCTTCTTCCCTGGCTTCTTGCCAGGAGGGGGCTTGCTGTAGCTCTGTGGGCTTCCTGGCCTAGATGCACCTCTACGTGGCTGGTTCCTGGTGCTCGGTATGAACCCAGATTTAACTCTCTCTCTTTTAATAAAGCTCTCACTCTCCTATGCATCTTTCGCATTAAATGTTTCAGTGCCGGTATTTAGAATTCTTCACTAAATATTAGGCAAGAACCCTCTTGGGACTACTAATATTGGGGATTTATTAATAAGCATATGGTGATATCGTCTGACACCCCGAATTCTGGTAGCATATGTGTCAACCCAGATGGCACTTCTGGGGAAGTTTAAGGGGCCACATTTTCATATAGATTTTAGGGGGTCATCTCCGATATCCGTTGCATTGTAGCTTCCTTGACCTTTCCACCATGTTTTTTTTTTGTTTGTTTTGTTTTGTTTTGTTTTGTTTTTTGTTTTTGGTACAGGCAGAGTTAGACAGTGAGAGAGAGAGACAGAGAGAGAAAGGTCTCCTTCCGTTGGTTCACCTACAAAATGGCTGCTATGGCCGGCGTGCTGCGCCGATCTGAAGCCAGGAGCCAGGTGCTTCCTCCTGGTCTCCCATGCAGGTGCAGGGCCCAAGCACTTAGGCCATCCTCCACTGCACTGCCAGGTCACAGCAAGAGAGCTGGACTGGAAGAGGAGCAACCAGGACAGAGCCAGAGCTCCAACCAGGACTAGAACCCAGGGTGCCAGCGCCGCAGTGGAGGATTAGCCTAGTGGGCCGTGGCGCCGGCTTCCAACCATGTTTAAAAACAGCAAGAAAAAGCACTATAAAGACCAGCCCTCAGCTGACATGGAATTGAATGAAAGCTTGATGTTGAACTTCCTGATCTGCACAACAGGAAATACATTTTTATTGTTTATAAATTACTTGGTCTAAGGTATTTTGTCATAGAAGCCTGAATACACTGAGACCACTTCCCACCAAAATGAAATTGAATCTAAGTAGTGGTTTCTGTTATGTATAGATATCAATAATCAACAGTTGATACTGAATAAAATAGAAATCTTAAAATAATTTTAAATATGTTTAAAATTGACAATAACTGCATTTATGGACTACAGATGCTGTTTTAATACATGTGTACAATGTACAGTGATAAGATCAGGTTAAATGGCATATTCATCACCTCAAACATTTACCAATTCTTCATACTGAGAATGTTCAAAATTCTTTCTACTAGCTATTTTGATATATGTAATTAATTGTTTCAACCACAGTTTTCCTACTGTGAAATAGAAGATGAAAAATTATTGCTGCTATCCAGCTGCACAGCTGTACTATCTAGACATTCTTTCTCCATCCCCCCTGCCCCCACATCCTCCCTAGGCTCTGCTAAACACTGTTCTACCTCTTTAGCTTCCACATGCAAGTGAGAATGCACGTATGTGTCTTTCTGTGCAGGGATTATTTCACTTAACATAATGTCCTCCAGGTTCATCCACGTTGTGACAAATGACAAGATTATTTTATGGTTAAATAATATTCTATTACATATATTCCTTATTCATTCATCCATTGATGGGTGCCTAGATTGATTCCATATCTTGATGTTTTGTGAATAATGCTGAAATAAGTATGGAAGTGCACATGGAAATCAGTATGTCAAAGAAGTTTAAAATGTGTTAAAAATAAATAATACAGTACTTCATGGCACTGATACTAACAACGGCGTAGTCTTGCCGGATATTATAGAATTTCCAGTCATGTGTCTCTGTTCATGAATAAATTAGCTTTTTTTCTTTAAGAAAACAACTCAATTCATTGCAAATGCCAGCCTTAAATTTCCTAACTTCCTGTTACATAATTTCTAACTATTTGTAGTACTGGAATTTCTCAAAGAAATTAAGGTGGCTACCTGACTTTTCTTGGGGTTACAGATACCCCTTTTCATATTCCCAGAGAATTTCCTCTAATTATTTTGTACTAAAACAAAGGAAATATTGGAGAGCTCAGCTCTTCCAACTTTGAAATCTAAGCTTTTTATAAACCATTGTTTCTATTCAGAAACAGCAAAAAGGGAAAACTATAATAAGGTGATCTATACAACTAATACAAAAGCCCATTTTTTTCTTAGATTGTATAATTTTCTTTTATTAAGCAATTACATTTTGGAATTAATATAATAGTTTTCATTGTATGATCTCTTAGCAACACTGAATAACTCAGAATGGATTGTAAAAATAAGTTCTTTTACAGCTTTGAGTTGGAATTTTCAAGGATGCTCAATATGTTTTTAAAACCCCCTGTATAACATTAATGACCAATACCAAAAAATTCTTAACAGCAAAACCACCAGGAGTATTTTTTTTTCAATCAGAGAATATAAATCAGATTGGGATTTAATTTTTATTAAACTGAAAATCAATGATTTAAAAACTTTTTTTTTTTTTTATTAAAGACAGAAAGAGATGGACATAGGAAGGGAGATGTGTTATCCATTGGTTCACTCCTCAAATGCCCACAATAATCGGGGCTGGGGCAGGCCTAAGAAATGAGCCTGGGTGGTGCAAACTCGAGTACGTTAGCCATCACTGCTGTCTCCTGGGGTTGCATTAGCAGGAAAGTGGAACAGGAGCAGAGGAGTAGGGGGACTTGATCCCACGCACTCCGATATGGGATGTGGCCAATTCCACCTGAGTCTTAACTGCTGTGCCACACACTAAGCACTGATTATTTAAACAAAAAATCTTGAATGTGTGAATTTTCACATCACAATGAATATGAGTTCCTTTAAAGGAAAAATTCCTCGTGCTTCTGGCACCATTCCCTTAAGTTAATTGTAATAGTATTTCAAACGTGAGGAACTGTGCAAAGTGGTCACTGACAATTTAACTAGAAACTGAAAATTTAAATTACACTAGTGATTTGATGAGGGAAAAATGATAGGATTTTGAAAGTCTCTAAAATTTTATTGAGAGAAAAAAATTGTTCCAAATCTGGATCAACTTGCGAGAGATAAGATTTTTGCCTTTGGTGTCATTCAGAAGACTTAGAGATGATACAAGTGTGTGCCTTGTGCTGTATAATAGTACTCAGTGGCTCCATGCATTTATTTATACTTGTACTCAAATGAGTGACAATTCAATAAAACCAAAATCACACTAGATTTTTGTAACTGTCCTAGCACCATTATAAGTACACAGGAGGCTTATGTTACTGTGCTACCATAACGGAAAGTGTTGATACAGAACACTTGTTTTATGTCAACAACTCTTTTAGACAAGGATGATCAATAATTATGTGCATTCTTTAAGTCAAGATTCTTTAACACGTACACATACACACACATACACAATTTTGCATACAGTGCTTAAACCTATATGTGAAGGTTCTTTGGATCCAGGAAAAGACAATTTTTATACAAAAAAAAAAATTTCCCTTTGTATGCCTTGTGTCCGACAGAAAGCAATTATAGGGGCCTTCCAAATGTTCAAGAGAAAATGGCATAAAAAGACAAGTTTGCTGCATTTTTTTTTTCACATCCAGGCACAGTGTTTTATGATGTATTTGAAGACACTCATGTCACACTCCTCCAAATGTCCTGGTGCCTATTTCCATGCCACTTGCCAAACTAAACTTCAAGGAAAATATCTGCTTTCAGGTACTTGTAACCTGGAGTAAATCTCTTCCTGTTCTTTTTTAAATGAAATATATTTACTTATGTCATTTTTGTAGAATACTGGTCATCGTATTCTGTCAGGAGTTAATTTCCCTGGCTGCAGCAGTTTGTTCAATAGCCTCCAGTAAAGCAGATATTTGCCTATCTACATTGTGCTACCTGCTGTAAGTGCTAATGCCTTGACATTGCCAGACTATAATAGGAATCTATCTACCAAACCCAACTAATTCTGCTATGCACAGAGACTTCCCATGTAGGACACAGTACTAATGGCAAGCTAATTGAGCTATTTACTTTCTTTACATCATTTGTTCATTCAGTAAATAGATGTTACACGTGTTACTCCACGAATGCAAAGAGGCTTACAGAAATTGTGTCTTAGCTCAGGAGTTTACAATCTAGCAGAAAATATCACGTAAGATATTACTGAAACAATAACAGTACATAGTTTTCCTTTTTTTTTTTTAAGATTTTATTTATTTATTTGACAGGTAGAGTTACAGACAGTGAGAGAGAGAGACAGACAGAAAGTTCTTCCTTTTCCATTGGTTCACTGCCCAAATGGCCACCATGGCCGGAACTATGCTGATCCGAAGCCAGGAGCCAGGTGCCTCCTCCTGGTCTCCCATGCAGGTTCAGGGCCCAAGCACTTGGGCCATCCTCCACTGCACTCCCAGGCCACAGCAGAGAGCTGGACTGGAAGAGGAGCAGTCGGGACTAGAACCCGGTGCCCATATGAGATGCTGGCACCGCAGGCGGAGGATTAACCAAGTGAGCCATGGAGCCAGCCCCACATTGTTTTCTTTTAGTTACATGTAGTGAAGGTGTACATTTCAACAAATAATTACAGCTATCACTTATTAATTGCTCACTCTTTTCTAGGTACTATAAGAAACACTGCACATTCACAAATACATCTACTGTTCACAATAATTCTAATTTTAAAAAATAATTTGATTTTTATTTTACCATTAAAAAGACAAAAGCATACAATGTTTAAGTTGCATGTATAGTTTCAAAATTACATGTAAAATATGTGGGGAATACTGATACAAATCCAATTTTATTTGATAAAACTTTATAAGATATTCAGACCCATAATACAATAGGAGTATATGTTACTAAAATATGTTATTGGGACAAGCCTCACAGGATAGGTGGCATGTGAATAGAAACCTGGCAGTGGATAAGCAATATTTTTGTGTGAGTTATTGGGAGTAATACCAGGGAAAGGAAGGGAATGTGCAAAATCACCAGGGCAGAAAAAAAAAAAAAGAAAAAAAAAAGACATTTCCAGCTTATCTTTAGAAGAGAGCAATAGACAATGTGAGAGATGGTTCAGGTTGAAAAGCTGAGCCAAAAGAAAGTTAGCACAGAGCTTTATGACTCTACGATGTGATGGTAAAATCACAATGCTTGCTATGTAAGGAGTGACCGTTATCTAATTTACACTTATGTTTTTATATTCTTTAAGTCATTTACTTTGAAGACTACTGCAAACTACACCACAAATGGTGTCACTGACAGAACACACACATTGCTTCCAACCACATTGACTAAAATAAATGCGTATGGATAAGACAGCTCTTACACTTAGATAAGTTTTGCTTTACCTCAGATCTCAGAAGTTGTTCAATGATCAACAAAACTTGCATTCAAAGGAAAGTAAAAACAAACGAGATGGGTTACCAAAGAAAGAATATTAAACAGAGAAAAGGAAGAAAAAATTTAAAAATCCTGTTCCTGAGTTTGTGAGAGGAACACACATTTTTATACTACATTGATCAAAGTACAGTCAGTAAAATATTTCTAAAAAGTTACTAAGAAAGCATAAATAATGCTTAATGAAGAAACAAGAAGTATATATTTGTACCCTTAGATATAATGACACACAAACTAAAAATTTTTTCTGTGGAAATAGTCTCATCAATTTAAAATATTTACATATACAAATATCCACTCAAATCATTTAGTGTTTCATAGACATTGAAGCATTATGTGTTATCAATATGTGGTATCTTTCTCACAATGTTTTAACATGAGAAGTTATCCATGATATAATTCAAAAAGAAAAAAAAATTACAAAAATAATATGTACAGTATAACACACATTGTGTTTAAAAAAGAAAAGCACTAATTATAGTAAATCTCACTGGGTACCCTAGAATTATTAAAGGAATACTTAGTCAAGCATGGTTATCTTCAAGTGGGAGAATAGTTTCTGAAGGACTAAAATTTTATCCACATTATAAATTCCTATATTGTATTACAGAATTATCTTATAATTCTGATTTATACTTTTATTAGAGGAATATTTATACAAACCAGATATTCAATTTTTTTTCTGTGTGTAAGTTAATGACAATGAATCCTGCCTTGCTGAACTCACAACAGTTGCCAGGTTGGAATACAACATGTGAAAGTTCCTTGGCAAGTATAAAGTGCTGTGCAATTATACATAGAAGGCTTCTTGCTAGAAGTCAACAATAGCATGTTCTTAGGAGTGGATAAAGACTAAATTAATATACCCATTTTTAATATTTTTCTAAATATAAATCTTTATTCTTGGGGCTGTCAGTGTGGCATAGAGGGTTAAGCCACAATGCTAGCACCCTATATGGGAGGCAGGGTCAGTCTAGCTGCTTTACTTTCTATCCAGCTCCCTGCTGATGAACTTAGAAAAGCAAAGATAGATGGCCTAAGTACTTGGGTCCCTGCCACACATTTGGAAGACCCAGATGCAGCTCCAACTCCTGCCTTCAGCCTGGCCCAGCCCTACTGCTTTTTAGAGAGTAAACCAGCAGATGGAAGATCTCTCTTTCTCTCTCTCTCTCATACTGTAGCTCTGCTTTCAAATAAAATATATGAATCTTAAAAAAATCTTTATTATCATATTGATTGCATTTATATAAATATTAACTATTGATAAAGTTTATAGACTTTTGAATCTACTAAGGGTAAATGAAATCCTGTAATAAATTATAGTTTGAAACATAAAAGTTGAAATAAACTGCTTTGATGACTTCCGAAAAAAACACTGAGAGGTAACTTTGCTTCTTTTTTTTTTTTTTTTCAAGTTTAAGGAGAATTTTTAATACAAGGCAAGAAGCAAGAAATTATTATTATTATTTTTTTTTTTGACAGGCAGAGTGGACAGTGAGAGAGAGACAGAGAGAAAGGTCTTCCTTTTGCCGTTGGTTCACCCTCCAATGGCCGCCGCGGTAGCGCGCTGCGGCCGGCGCACCGCGCTGATCTGATGGCAGGAGCCAGGTGCTTATCCTGGTCTCCCATGGGGTGCAGGGCCCAAGGACTTGGACCATCCTCCACTGCACTCCCTGGCCACAGCAGAGAGCTAGCCTGGAAGAGGGGCAACCGGGACAGGATCGGTGCCCCGGCCGGGACTAGAACCCGGTGTGCCGGCGCCGCAAGGTGGAGGATTAGCTTAGTGAGCCACGGCGCCGGCCGCAAGAAATTATTTTTAAAAAATCTCTTGGTGGCCAGTGCTGTGGCTCAATAGGCTAATCCTCTGCCTTGAGGCGCCGGCACCCCAGGTTCTAGTCCCGGTCAGGGCGCCCGATTCTGTCCCGGTTGCCCCTCTTCCAGTCCAGCTCTCTGCTGTGGCCAGGGAGTGCAGTGGAGGATGGCCCAAGTGCTTGGGCCCTGCATCCCATGGGAGACCAGGAGGAAGCACCTGGCTCCTGGCTTTGGATCAGTGCGGTGCGCCGGCGGCAGCATGCCGGCCGCGGCGGCCATTGGAGGGTGAACCAACGGCAAAGGAAGACCTTTCTCTCTGTCTCTCTTTCTCACTGTTCACTCTGCCTGTCAAAAAAATAAATAAATAAAATAAAAAATAAATCAGCATAAAGATAAAGTAGAAAGCAATTAGTACTGCAAAAAATGAAAAATTAACATGAAATTATTATAAATTCAAATGACTCATAAAACATTGAGAATGTACATGAACACTCAGCAAAGTGAAGAGACAATCGACAGAATGGGAGAAATTATTTGCAAACCATACAACTGATAAAGGACTAATAACCAGAATATATAAAGAGGTGATTTGCTTCTTTTTAATAAATAATTGTGGAGCATAAATTTTTGTTATTCTTCTAAAATTAAGAAATTTGCTTTCAAAGTTATTGCTATTTTAAAGAATCACCCTGTGTAATATTGCTTTCTTCCTGCATTATACAAATAGCTTTTGAATAAAGCATACCAGGGGGAAAAAAACATAACCAAGAAAAGACTACAGAGAGGATAAGCCTACTATTGATCTTCAGTCAGGCTAAAAGTTCACTTCTCCAAACCAGAGTTCTATAGTCTGAATAAATCAATAGGAAATAACAAACAAGAAACCAGTAACTATCCAAATTATCCATGTTGATAGCATTATCACTGCTTCAGCATTATATAAGGCAGGCTCTAAATTATAAAAATCAGAATATTTTTATCTATAACCCCACAAAAGGGTGACACACCTCACTTGTAGTGTTTGATTTTTAGGCCAATCAGTAGATAAAGAAGGTAAAGTTTGGCCTTGTGTTGTCTCTACATTCTCTTTATCTAGATCTTCCATATAAATGTATGTCTGTCTTGAGAAATCTCAGAATATACCAGTAAATAGGAAAGACAGTCTACAAAACTTTACTGAAAATAGGTATCCCCTGAATACATGTGTCCACTCTCCCAGGATTATCATATTTTAAAAGAATAGCTTTTTAATTAAACATAAAAGACATTCAAGCAATATTATTTTGTCCTAAATTTCATATATAAAATGCCATTCCTGAAGACATATCACAAAGACCAACTCTCTATTAAAAAAAAAAAAATCAGTCCTTCTCAGGACATGTTCTAGCCGGCTACTTGAATGATGTCGAATGATGAAACGTTTAATTTTGGCTTACAGTTTGGAGGTTCACCATACAGAATCACGTGGCCCCATCAGTCTGGTGTCTGCAGGAGGCTGGTAATTATGGAGATTGGGTGGAGGTACAATCAGGTGGTAACACTGGAAAGCAGAGAGAGAAGCTAGGTCAAACTCTGTTTAAATAACCAACATTCTCCAAAGAACTATCTTCTGAGGGCAAGCCCCCAATGACATAAAGAGCTTTCTATGGCCCCAATAATAAGATCCCATCTCCATCCCAATCATCAACAATTAACATAAGACTTTGAGGTTAAATGTCTGGAAGAGTTTCAGGAGTCAAGTCCTGTTCAATCCATAACAACTCCGAAGTCCAGCTTCATGCTAACGTGCACCTTGGGAGGCAGCAGATGGTGACTCAAATAGTTGAGTCCCTGGCACCCATTTGGCAAACTCAACTTTAGTTCCTGGCTCCTGGCTTCAGCTTTGCTCAGCCCAGGCTGTTGTAGGCATCTGGGGGAGTGAGCCAGCACACTGGAGATCTCTGAATGTCTCTCTTTTTCTCTGTCTCTTTCTTTCAACTAAGATAAACTTCTAACAATTAAAGATAATATCTCTCTATGTTACCAAATTTCCTTAAAAATGCTTAAATAAAGTTGGATCCCACTAAACGCCACTGCTTTTTAAATCAAGTTTTCTAAAGAATATACATTTCTTCTCTCATTAGTTCATGGAAGAATTGTAATTGCAATCTAAAAGTGATCTGAAAGGGGCTGGCACTGTGGCATAGCCAGTAAAGTCAATGCCTACAGGGCCAGAATCCCATATAGGCGCCAGCTTGAGTCCTAAATGCTCCACTAAAGATCCAGCTCCCCAATAATGTGCCAGGGAAAACAGCAGAAGATCATCCAAGTGCTTTGGCCCCTGCACCCACATGGAAGATCCAGAAGAAGCTCCTGGCTCCTGGCTTCAGATTGGCCCAGCCCTGGCCATTGCAGTCACTTGGGGAGTGAACCAGCAGGTGAAAGACCTTTCGCTTTGTCTCTTCCTCTGTCTGTAACTGTGCCTTTCAAATAAATAAGTAAATCTTTAAATAAATTTTAAAAATAAAAGTGCTTTGAAAACATTTGCATTGTTAATAATTTTCTTTATCCAACTATTATTTTGAAATTTGTAAACTATAAGTAAATGAAAAATTAGTATCAATTAGTATCAATCAAAAATTAGTATCACCCAAATTCATCCAACAATTACATTGTGTCATAAATGTATTCTTAGAAATGCAATAAATATAATATATATAAAGCAAATATATTTATTATAAAGCAAATGTATATTAAAGCAAAGTTAAATAGAAAGAGGAGAGAAATGGAAAGAGAGAGTGATCTTCCATCTGCTCATTTACTCTCCAAATAGCCACAATGCCTGAGGCTGTGTCAGGCCAAAGCCAGGAGCCTGGAACTCCATCCAAGTCTCCCACATGGGTGACAGAGGTTCATACACTTTAGTCATCTTCAGCTCCTTTGCCAGGCACATTAGCAGGAAGCTAGGGATTAGAAGTGGAGTAGTTAGCACTAGAACTGGCACTTATATGGGATGCTGAGCATCATGGGCAGCAGCTTAACCCATTGCACTACAATGCTGGTCTCTGGAACTTCATACTAAATGATTCAATATATGTCTCCTAAGAACAGTGATTATTATCCTGTTACACCAGAATAAAGTAAGATGTACAGGAAATCCAAAATGCCATTACCTGATACTATGCATGTGTTTAAATTTTGCCATTTTCCCCAATAAAATTCTTCATAGATTTTTAAATCTAGTACTAATACATGTGAGAATTTTATTATCCCAAAACAGAAAGCAAAAAATGCCACAAGGATGTGGAGCAAGGTGAATTTTTATATACTGTTGGTAGGAATGTAAGTTAGTAAAGACTATTACAACATGTACTGTGGAAAACCATATGGGGATTTCATAAAATCCCAGAAATGGACTGCCCACATGATCCAGCAATCTCACTACTGGGTATAAGCACAAAGATATGAACATATTGTAGCAAAGTGATACCTGCACTACCATGTTTATAGTAACATTATTCGCAATATCTGAAACATGCAATCAATCAAGACATGCATCATCAGAGGAATGGATAAAGAAAATATGATATATATATATACATATACATATATATACTTATGTATATATTTATATAAATGTGTGTAAGTATATATACATGGATACATGTATACACACAATGGAATATTGTTTAGCAATAAAAAAGAATGAAATTCTATCAGAAATAGTTGCAACTGGAGGACTGGAGAATATCATGTGGTGACATAAGCTGGACACAGAAAAATAAAATGAGTTCCCCTTATATGTGGGAGCTAAAATTTTTCAAAAAGCAAAAGCAAAAGCAAATAAAGGAAATACCTGTGTGTATGAGTTTTGTTGCAAATACAGTGTTTTTGTTAAATTTTATTTTAAAACTTTGTAAAATTTTTAAGAATTAAATAATATAGTTTTAATGATGTGACTATTTTAAAATTTACTTTATCTTGATGAAGTTGAGCATTTTTTTTCATTTGATTGTTTTTTATAGCTCTTGCCTATATTCCTGCTGAAATATGGTGCTTTTACTTTTTCTTTGTTGAACTCTTCATTTTAGTGGAGCAGTAAGTCTTTGACTAAGATGTCTATTAAAAATACATTGTACATTATACTTAGTGAAATAAGTCAGTTCCATAGAGAAAAATACCATATGTTTTCCCTGATCTATGGTAGCTAATAGAATACCTAAAAGGTAAACAATAGAAGTGAAATTGACCCTTTGAGATGTGACAACTTTGAACAGTGCTTGTCTCAACTGCTGAGAAACAGTTTGTTTGCTTTTTTTTTCATACTATTTGTTGAACTTTACTCAGTGTAAGGTTAATCTTGTGTCTATAAAGTTAATTGAAAATAGATTTTATTAAAAAATAAGAATGGAAACAGGAGAGGGAGGAGGAAAAAGAGTGGGAGAGCAGATGGAAGGGAGGGTAGGGTGGAAAGAATCACTATGTTCCTGAATGTGTGTATATATATATATATATATATATATATATATATATATATGGAATGTGTGAAGTTTGTATCCCTTAGGTAAAAGGTTTCTAGGAAAAGTACATGTTATAGCAAAAATAAAGAAAAAAAAAGATTTAGGCTTTTAATTTAGATGTCATGTGTCTTTAGCCCTCATTTATCTGGGAACATTTTCTATTTTAACATTCCTTTTTCCTTCCCTTTTTCATATTTTGCTAATGTATTAAATTGACACATTGAGAGAGGTGCACTGCATAGGTTTTTAGGATTCCTTAGTATTTATTTGTCATATTTTCCAAATAACTAGATTCAAGTTGAATTCATGTTTATGGGATTAAAGAGGTATGCTTTTGCTTCTCAGTGCATTATATTAGATTGTATATATGATATCATTTTTATTCAATGTACATAACATTGATTTTGATTAATATGCTGGTTATATGTTTTGCTCAATGTGATAATAACTTATTGTCTATGTTTTTACTAAGTTTTCTATGGAACATTTTCATTTTTTCACAATTGGAATATCTATATAACATGAGTCTATCCACTGATTCTGTAGTTAAAACTAAGTAAAATGTAATCACACACATAATATTGCAGAAGATTTTTGAGTCTCACTATAGGCATTGGTTCAACAATGGTGTTGCAGAACTAGGGATTCATAAGTTATAGCATAACATGAAAAAGTGAGGCTATTGTAGAAATTTTAAAATTAGATGATAAAATGAGCTTCCATTGATAGTACTGGTATAAGAAATATTTGTGGGGATTTCCAATTAAATTATATGTTGAGACAATAAAAATAAACAGAAATAGATTTAAAATTTCAGATTCAATAACTTAAAGACTAATTGGATTTAAGAGAAAATTGTTACTGCTCAGTTTTAGTCATGTGTGTAAAATGCATACATAAATATGCCACACATTCTGGATATTTATAGAGGTATTGGCTACTCATTGCTGGAACAATAGGAAGGATGGGCCAGGAAGGTCAAGCTCAGATTAACTTCAATAGAGGTGAAAGTTGCACCAGTGTTTGTTATTATGTACCTTGAAGAAAGAGTGAAAAGAAGAAAAATGGCACTGAACACTCTAATCCTCATAGATGAACTGTTTGGAAAGAATAGTAATTGATGGAAGCAAAACAGAAGTGAAAGAGTACTTCAAAGAAGTGAGAATCTTAAATAATACTATAATATTATGGGAGCATAATACAGAAAGTTGAGAATTTCCACAAACCTGGAATTGACTGATCAACACAGCAAATAATGGAAAGGACCAAAGAATAACTGGGGAAGAAATCTGGACAATGAGGAGTATGCTGTTGAGTTTGAGAATCAATTTCTCAACAGTTGAAGGGATTGAAGAACAATCCAGACTTGGAGAAATAAAGAGATCATTGGGAATGAAAAAAAGATGATGGTGGTGGGAAGCAACATTTACTCTGGGGAGAGCTATCAATTATAAGCATCATTTACCTCAAATTCTCATGTCTATTGTAAATGCTCAATCATGATAAACACATGTTATTAAATTCTTATTTTACAAATATTTATGTGTCCATAATGTCTGCATGATAGCAACGCAAAAACAATTAATATGCCTATGTTTCCATGGTAAATGTATTCAAGTGTAAGAATCAAAGGGATCACACAAACAAGGCTAGTGTCTGCTAATACTAACTGATAGAATAAAAAAGGGAGAGAACGATCCAGAATGGGAAGTGGGATACACAGCAGACTCATAGAATGGCAGATGTCCTAAACAACACTCCGGCCTCAGAATCAGCCCTTAAGGCATCCAGATCTGGCTGAAGAGCCCATTTGAATATTTTAGGCATGGAAAACCAAGACACTCTAACAACAACAACAAAAAAAAATGAAAGATCTCTGGAGTGAGATCCCAGTGGAAGAACAGAGCCATCAAAGAAGGAGGTAAGGAGGTACCTTTCTCTGAAGGGAGGAGAGAACTTCCACTTTGACTATGACCTTGTCTGAATACAATTGAAGTCAGCGAACTCAAAAGGTTTCCATATCCTTGGCAACTCATGACTAGAGCCTAGGGAGATTACTGACACCATAAACAAGAGTGTCAAATTGTTAAGTCAACAACAGGAGTCACTGTGTACTTACTTCTCATATGGGATCTCTGTCCTTAATGTGTTGTCCAATGTGAAGTAATGCTATAACTAGTACTGAAACAGTATTTTACACTTTATGTTTTGTGTGGGTGCAAACTGATGAAATCTTTACTTAATATATACTAAACTGATCTTCTGTATATAAAGATAATTGAAAATGAATCTTGATGTGAATGGAATGGGAGAGGGAGTGGGAGATGGGAGGGTTGTGAGTGGGAGGGAAGATATGGGGGGGAAGCCATTGTAATCCATAAACTGTACTTTGGAAATTTATATTTACTAAATAAAAGTTTAAAAAAATAAAAAAAGAAAATATTTAGGTAAATTTTCCAAGGAATCCAAATTCTCCCTGTTTGCTACTTTTTCACATCTATATATTATTGAATATGATTATTCAACCTCTCACATGAAATCTAAGCTTCAAATTTTATGGTAAAAACAGGATCCCAGGAAAGAAATACAAATTTTCTATCCATTCTTGTAGGACACGAAGTTCAGCTAGTGACGTGCACCTTGGTATGAATTAGATCCTTTTAAGTTCAGCATTTGATATAGGAATAATGAGCCTCTCTAATCCCCAGGAGCACTCTGCAAACATTATCTCTACAGTAATGAATTTTGATAAACATTATCTGTTCTCAAATTATCATATTTCAACAAAGTTTTATTCCTACTTTCTCTACTTTTCTATTTTGAAAAATTCTGAATATCCACTAAGCATATTTGCAATAACTGGCTTTGAATATTGTCAATGATTTAAAATGGAATGTTTGTTTCCTCTTTCTTCCTTTAATGTCCAGTGCCAGAATGGAGGAGTTAGAAACAAACAAAGGCACTGGTATGCAATGTGGAAGATGTAAACCATGGGATTCCATCCAGAGTTAGAAACAACAGTTAAGTGAGGTGAGCAGCTTCTAAGTTGGTTCCCTGTGGTCCTTCCTTTCTGGTATTTACATCTTCATGTAATATCTTCCACTTGAATTTGGGGTGAAACTAATGAATTACTTCTAGTGAACAAAGTATGGCAGAAGTGATGCTATGTCACATTATTTCATTCAAAGTCTGTGGCTTCTAGTTTACAATTCTCTCTTCTCTCCCTCCTCTTGCTCTTCCTCCCCCCTTTTCCCTCCTCCCCCTTATTCTTTTTCTTCTTTTCCTTTTTTTTAAAGAATTATTTTATTTATTTGAAAGACAGTCAGAGAGAGGTGGAGCCAGAGAGAAAGAGGTCTCCCATTCCACTGGTTCACTCCCAAAATGACCACAATGGCCAGAGCTGAAGTGATCCAAAGCCGGGAGCCAGAAGCTTCTTCCAGGTTTCCCATGTGGGTGCAGGGGCCCAAGGACTTGGGCCATCTTCTACTGCTTTCCCAGGCCATAGCAGAAAGCTGGATTGGAAGAGGAGTAGCTGGTACTCGAACTGGTGTCGGTATGGGATGCCGGTGCTGCAGGCTGGGACTTTAACCTACTGTGTCTCAGTGCCGGCCCCTCTTTTTCTTTTCTCTAACTTTAGCTGTAGCTCTCAATTTGAAGGAAGCAACTTCCATGTTTTGTCTAGACAAATAGAGAGCCTTAAGCAGCAAGGAACTCTCTCTAGCAACCAGTGAGCATTGGAGAGTACCTAAGAATTGTCAGGAGTCATACATGTGATTTTGGAATTGGATTTTCTGAGGCTTAAAAAAAGTCACATGAAGAAATTTTGGAATGAAACATTTCCTACTCTATTATTGCCACAATTTTGGCTTAAGGCAAAACGCTAACTCAGCCTTGTAAGGAACCTTGATTGAAAAGCCCTAGCAAATCTAACTTCCTTCCTCCCTTCCTCCCTCCCTTCCTCCTTTCCTCCCCCCCTCCCTCCCTCCCTTCCTCCCTTCCTTTCTTCTTTCCTTCCACCCACCCTTCCTCCCTTCTTCTGTTCCATTCTTTTGCATAGAGATAGAGACAAATAGATTCCTCTATGTGCCTGCAACAGCTAGCCTGCACTGGACACTATTCAGGTCTCTCACAGTGCCAGAACCCTATCACTTGAGCTGTCACCACTGCCTTCCAGGACCTGCATTGGTAGAAAGCTGGAGTCAAGAGTCAAGATCCTTACCTGGGATTGAACCCAGGCAATACAATTTGGACCACAGTTCATCTTAACACTATGCTAAATGTCCCCCACTTTGCAGCTTGATTTCTAATCCACAGAAATGTGAAATAATAAATATTTTACATATATAGATAATTTTTCATTGTTTATCTTATATTAATGTACAGACATAGGAGTAAACAGAAATATGTTTCACTGCTTCCATTTTTTCATAGATACATTGTAACCTGCCCTGGGGAAACTTGTTTTTATTTGCTTGTAGATGTTGTCTTTGATGTCTTTTTGTCAACTGCTTCACTGTTTCTATGTGACTATAAGGAAAATAAGACACTCTTATCATCTGAAATAACAAAACAGTTATCATGTATGTCTTCTCAGAGAAAGTGGAGCCTGCACTGAATGTTGATTTATTCATTAAAGAAATAACTGAGGAATTTAAATGTTAATCACATTATTTTCTTAATTGTGACAGACTGAAAAATTGTTCACATCCTACCACTAAGGGATTTATAATCAAATAAAGGAGACAGAGAAATTGTCATTAAAGGACAGAACAAACTTATATAAGTACAAACAATGCGCTCTCCCGAAAACTTAGGAAGATACCGTCTCTGAGCATCGGCACAGAACATTTTCAAATGGATAGAAGTTATTTCACATTGTACAATATTTAAAAAAAAAGATGAAGAAATGAGGCTATCATCTATGGAAATAGAAATGAGGACTGCTTTGATAAAATCAGAGTAGGGTATTGAAAGGTAATGGGAGATGGCTGTAATTCTAAGGGAGTTCTCTCTCCTTTGTGTTCAGTTCATTTAATTGACTCCAGAAGAGAATTATAGGAAAAACACAACATACAGATAGCATCCTCAGGTTATGTTTTTATCTCTGCATGTAGCATCTTCCCAAGCAAAGTTACTTAGAAGTCTCAGCAGACATTTTCCTAAGGATTGTTATAGGCCTAAACAAAGAAAATTTCTTAAATCTTCATAATAGAAAAAGTTGCCAGAAATTGCATTGTGTTCTTGAAAATCATATCCACAAAATGCAGGAATATATTGTTCTTACATCTAACACATTTAGAAGATAAACATGCAAGATGGAACATGCAAAGATATCATTTTTATTGGTTATATTTACCTTTTATATTAATATATATTTTCCTAGGTGACATTTTGATGAATATGAAATCATGTAAATAAAATTATAATCAAACAAATGGTTAGCCAATAATTATTGAATTTCATATATATTGCTGGGAGAAGATAATGTCATCAACATTAACATTTACTAAATAACTGTATAACATCAAATATTTCTAAATGAGGAAAAATACCAAGTATACATGACAAATCCAAATCTTTCAAATCCACCAGAACATTTATTTAAAGAGGTGGCTGAAATCATTTAGGAACATCAGGAATTATTGAACAAGGCAACTGATGAGGCGAGTGAAGCAGAGATGTTTTGAGATGGAAAGCCTAAGAGGTAAGGAAGCTAATCAATAATGAATCAAGTGAGATGCCAGCAAATTTGAAGAGTTACTTTGGTTCAGTCAGTTGCTACTAGAATCCATCAAAAATTAATCCAGTGGAACCAGTTTAAAGCACTATACTAAAACCATAATAGCCTTTTGAAGTTAGCACCTGCCTTTATTGCCAAATGTGTCATGTTAACATTCAACTTTAAAGGAGGACCACCCCTATTTATTACACAAAGATTACTAAGCAGGTAGAGAGTGACACGAGAACATTTTAAGAATAAAAATTTAAGCTAGTGTGTCT
The DNA here is from genome assembly GCF_033115175.1 of Lepus europaeus. NCBI lineage: Eukaryota > Metazoa > Chordata > Mammalia > Lagomorpha > Leporidae > Lepus > Lepus europaeus. The sequence continues at coordinate 78,466,589 of NC_084839.1, read as the reverse complement.
TAAACTAAGATCTAAGGAACTGTGGTAGTCAGCAAAAATATCCTTTGAGTAAGTAATTTCTAAGAATTTCTAATTGATATTAACATCTTAATAATAATTTAAACATATTCTAAATCACTTTTATCAAAACATTATAAATATACCTCACTTGCTTGAATGTCATTTACTTTTGGATTTTAAGATCTGGTTGGTCACAGTCATCTAAAGGGGAACTTAGGAATTTTCTCACAATATTCCTCATATCGGTTCATAAATTTCTGTAAAATTAGCAATATAATCTTGGGCACTTATAATTTTTCAAGTTTAAAAATAATTAGCTGGAACCATTAGAAAGAAACATTATAGATACAATGTTAAGAATCTGGCTGAGCCCTAAAGGATAATTATTAAAATTACCTTCAGATCTGATTCACTGTCACATCTTTTTTTTTTTTTTTTTTTTTGACAGGCAGAGTGGACAGTGAGAGAGAGAGACAGAGAGAAAGGTCTTCCTTTGCCGTTGGTTCACCCTCCAATGGCCGCCGCGGTAGCGCGCTGCGGCCGATGGCAGGAGCCAGGTGCTTATCCTGGTCTCCCATGGGGTGCAGGGCCCAAGAACTTGGGCCATCCTCCACTGCACTCCCTGGCCACAGCAGAGAGCTGGCCTGGAAGAGGGGCAACCGGGACAGGATCGGTGCCCCGACCGGGACTAGAACCCGGTGTGCCGGCGCCGCAAGGCGGAGGATTAGCCTAGTGAGACTTGGCGCCGGCCTCACTGTCACATCTAATATGGTCAAGCTTTGTTAAGTTATTGGAGGTTTCCCCATTGACTTTAGAATAGCTGCTGAACACACAGGAATGGGAACTTGCCTAGAATATAAGCACATATGGTAATTCTCTTCAGGAACAAGGCCATGTCCAGGGTGAGTTGTACCTATTTTTCTGTACAAATCCTTCAAACATTTCCAGCATCACAGCTTCCAAACTTTCCTCCTAACTAGCCAATTCTTGCACCTGTCTGAAATTTATAGACATACAAAATCCCTCATCTTTCATGAAGTATGCCATAACAATCTCCAAACTATCACTTAAGACATTATTGCTCTCTCTTTTTATATTTATTTTATATTATATATTGTTATACACATACTATATACCACATATGTTCATGTAAGTGTCTGATAAATATGTGTACAAGTCATTTTCCAAAGAGTAGAAATGATAATGCGATACAGGAGTATCCCTTTCTCCCTTGGACATTAGAAATACACTGTTTTCACATATTTAAAGATTCACTTATTTATTTGAAAGGCAGAATTACAGAGAGGCAGAGGCAGAGAGAAAGAGAGCAAGCGAGAGAGAGATGCTGATTTAGCCCCACATGTACAACATAGGCTGAAGCTAGGAGCATGGAATTTCCAGGTCTCTCACAAGGGTGGCAGAGAATCAAGCATTTGAACCATCCCTTGCTGACACACAGGATGTGTGCTAGTAGGAAGCTGGAGCTAGAACTTCAAGTACTCTGATATGTGATGATGGTTATTCAAGAGGCATCTCCAACGCTGTGCCAAACATGCACACCTCTTGCATTTTTTCCATCCACTCAGTTGAATCTATTTGTGTCTCTGAATCTAACAAGTATGTCCAGTAAACAGCATCTAATTTTATTTGAATCTATTTTTTTAATTCAATTATGTAATACTAAGGATATACAATCTTGACAGGCTATTAGGCTAAAAATTAAAAAAAAATAACCTAATGCAGACAGGAAAGTAATCTAATCTAAGATCCTAGTGAATCTATTAATCTAGTAGAATTAACAGACAAGCTCAAAAGGTAGCAAGATAAAATTAATATGCTATGTAAATTATGCTTCTATGTACTATAATATACATTCTGAAAATGTTTGTCCTGTCTAGCTTGCTCATGAAAAGACAAAAACTATGCAAAGGATGGAATCACCACTCTTGCTATTTTCATGATAAGACCAGAAGCTCCCAAGGAGTGGGATAGGCACTTTGACTTTGCTAAAGATAAATTTGGGGGAAGGCAAGCATTTTGTATACTCTTAGATGGACCCCCCTTTCCTCATTTTCCACTGGGACCAACCTAACTGCCTATTAAATCATCTGACCACTCACATTCAAACATCAAAAAATGGTAACAAAATCACATTTTGGTCTTACTAGGATGGTTAGTGATATGGACAAGAATGTAGAGAAACATAACCCTAAAACAAATCTACTAATGGTAATATAAAACGATGAAGCCACTTTGGAAGATAGTCTGTGATTCTTCCATATTAAATGTAAAGTTAATGTATGACTAAGCAACTCAATTCTTTGATGTATACCCAAAAGGAATGATAACTAGTACTCAAACATAAGGTTGTACATGAAATGTTCATAACAGCATTACTCATGTTAACCTAAAACCCAGAGAAAATCTAAACATTCATTAATAGTTAATAGAAAATATATGCACTTAATGAAATATTTTATAGTCATAAAAAGGAATAACACACATGTAATGAAATATCATACTGTACTCAATATTAACAGTTATTTTGAGTTAATTTTTTCAAGAAAATGTTTGAGATGGAGACTCTAGCTATTCTGATTTCATCATTATATGTTGTATGTGTGTATTGAATTACCAAACTGTTCCCCACAAATATTACAAAAGAAATTTAAAAATTAACAGGACATTTACATCAACTGCTAGTCTTCTAAATGATCACTAGTAATGAATTTTGAGTGTATCAACATTGCTGCAAACATAGTTTTGTAAAACTATGTTTTATACCTTTGTCAAGCCAATGGCTAAAAACTTTATACTACTATAGTATTAATGATTTGTGACTATTTTAAAATTTACTGTATGTGGGTGAAATAGCCATCTTCCATTCAATTATTGTTTATAGCCATTGTCTATATTCCCACTAAACTAGTGTGTTTTTGTTTTTTATTTGTTAAACTTATTATTTGGTGAAGCATTAATCATTTTTTACTGTAAAGTAAATTTAAATGATGTTATCTCCAAAACAAAAAAAAAAGAAAAATGAAATAGAGGGAGAGGGACAGAGGGTGAGAAGATAATATTATTATATTCTTAGAATTGTATCTACTTAAAAACGATAAAAAATTTTTGAAAAGCAATATAAATAAAAATAAATGCAAAAAAAATGAATGAAATTTCTTTACATTAGAAAAGTAGTTGGTAGGCAAAGGAGCCAAATTCATAGGACTGCAGATTAGATATAAAATCATTTATATTCACTATCTAGAATAAGTAGAATATGGACTATTTCTACTGCAATGGGGATAAACGGGAATAACAGCTAAAGTGCACTTGACTGCTTTTGAAAGTGATGAAAGTGCTCTAAAATTGTAATGATGGTTGCACAATTATGTGACTATAATAAAAATTGATGAACTGTTCATTTTCAATGGGTGAAATGCATGATAACTGAGTGACATTTGATCAAATCTCTTAAAAATTATTAAGTGATTTCAGCCCTTGAGAATGGTGTTTCCCTGAATGTGTCCTTTGCCAAAACACACTGATAATCAACCACATTGATTTGGATAATGTAATTTAATGAAAACACTGTTAATTTAGTAAGCTTTGAGGGCTGGCGCTCTAGTGTAGCAGGTAGGTCCACCGCCTGCAGTGCCAGCATCACATGTGAGTGCTGATTCGAGACCGGGCTGTTCCACTTCCAATTCAGCTCTCTGGGAAAGCACTGGAAGATGGCCCAAATCTTTGGGCCCCTGCACCTGTGTGTGAGACCTGGAGGATGCTTATGGCTCCTGGCTTTGGATTGGCACAGCTCCTACTGTTGCAGCCATGTAGGGAGTGAACTAGTGGATGGAAGACCTTTCTCTCTCTCTCTCTCTGCCTCTGCCTCTCTGTAACTCTACTTTTCAAATAAATAAATAAATCTTTAAAATAAATGATATGCTTTGATTATCAAAAATATAAATAAACTAAGATTAGAGTTTGACATGATTCACTATAAATGTTTATTGACATTTTAAGGGAACATTTCTATTCTATTAATAATTTTAAATGCTACCTCTATAATTATATTTCATGCTTGCCTAATATCTAATGTACATTCACTAATGTGAATATAGGCTTGAATAACATTTTCTTATATGATGTCTTTAAATCTTCACTGACTAAAATGGAATTTTGGACCATGGAATTTGATCCTAGTGCCATCAAGTCCATTCGCTTGGCTGTTTTTGATTAGGCATTGTGCCTGACTTTTTCAAAGTATAGTTAAAATATAGAAAGATTAAATCCAGCAATAAGAATTATCAATAGGGTTGGCAGTGTGCTACTGTAGGGTAAGCTGCCTCCTGCAATGCTGATATTCCATATGAGCGATGATTCCAGTCCCAGCTGTTCCACCTCAAATCCAGCTCCCTGCTAATGCACTTGGAAAGCAGCAAGAGATGGCCAAAATAACTGGGACCCTTCTACTCATGTGGGAGACCCAGATGGAGTTCAAAGCTTCTGGCTTTGGTCTGGCCCAGCCCTGGCCATTACATCCACTGCATCCATTGGGGAGTGAACCAGCAACTGGAAGATTCTCTCTCTCTCTCTCTCTCTGTCTGTCTCTCTCTCTCTGTCTCTCCCCTCTTTCTCTCTGTGCAACTCCCACTTTCAAATAAATAAATCTTAAAAAAATGGAATTGAAAGTCAGAAAGACTCCATCACTGATGGTTATCCCCTTTCTCAAGGCATCTTGAGTTACCTCTCCCTCACTTCACTAAAAATACAGCTTCCAAAATGCAATTATACTGATGTTGTGAAGACTTAGCTTAACAGTCATTTTTGATACAGATTTCAAGATTTCAGTTGACTTGAGATTGGAAATTAAGAGCATGGTCACCACAGAATAAAGGCAGTTCGAGCCCATACCTGTGTAGTGTACTTTGGTGACTAATGCCCATAGTAGGCACCACAAGATGCAACATTTCCTGTGCAAAGTTGGAATACATCAAATCAAGAACTCAATCCTTCCCCTTTTATAATTGGAGTTAATATCACCACTCTCAAAGAATTTACATTAAAAAATCTGTTTCTCCAGTTAGGGAAATGTTTGTTGACACTGGCATTTTTTGTTCAAATGAGGAATGAATCATCAGAACAGCCACATTGTTCACGGTGAATGGGAGATAAAAACCGATAGTATCACTTCCTCCATTTTTAACATTTTAGTGACCACATCACTTTCAAATCCTTTTTGGACTAACATGGCTCCAACTGCTGCTATGTGTATGTGAATACATTAGACAAGTAACATCCAATGAAATCAAGTTGTCTTTGAGAGATTGTTCAATGAATGTTTTTTCACATTTATTTTGACAAATGTAGAGACTTCTTCAAAACTCATAACTTCAGTAGACAGAGCATAAAATCTCTATTTTTAAATAGCTTTCAAAATAAGTCTTATTTATGGCTATGAAGGTTAATGATGCATTAAAAATACTTAAATATGTCCCATGAAAACAATAAATAATGTTCCTTACCTCCAACTTCAAACAAATACATGAGAACTTGGAATAAGTATCAGCAAAATTTTTACTCATATAAATGTAGATTCTTTTATTACAAATCCATCCCTGCTTCTGGGAATCTGATGAATATTAATATATCTCTGATGAAAGGTTAAGTTCACAATTTCAATTTTTTTTCTGTTTCATTAGTTGTGCAATATGCAATGCTCCATGAAATCTGAAAGCTTGTTTAGCCAAACTCATATGTAACACATGACATTCAAAGGCTTTACATTGAATAGCTTATGTTGAAGGAAGTATAGAGCAGGCATTTGGCCTGGCAGTTAAAGTGCCACTTGGGATACTCACATCCCATAGGAGAATGCCTTGATTTGATTCCAGGATTGCTCTCCAATTCCAGTTCCCATCTAATGCACACCCACAGAGGAAGTGGTGATAGCTCAAATACATGGGCCACTAACACCCATGTGGAAAACCTGCATTGAGTTTCTGACTATCAGCTCTGATTCTAGCCTGAGGAATAAACTAGCAAATGAGAGCTGTCTTTTGTCGTTCAAGTAAATATAATTCAACAAAAAATTAAATATAATTGATGTCAAAATATAATTTATTTAAATCCATTAAAATCTGGGGAGATGAGAAAACATTTCTGCTTCTTCCAGATGTATTTAAATGTATATTATGGGAAGGCACTGTGGCTCAGTGGTTTAAGCTACCACTTAGGATACCCACATCACATATTGAAGTTCCTGGGATCAAGTCCTGGCTATTCTACTTCCTGCTTCTCATCCAACTTCTTGCTATCGCACCGGGGAGTCAGCAGATATCATCCCAAGTACTTGGGTCCTCACCACCCATGTGAGATGCCAAGATGGAGTTTTAGGCTCTTGACTTCAGCCTGGTCCAGCACCAGCTGTCTTAGGCATTGGGGAATAAAACAGTGGATGGAAGATCTCTTTCTCTCTCTTTCTCAGTAACTGTCTTTTTTTTTTTAAGTCAAAGGATATGTTTATTTTAAACATATTTTCTCTTATTTATACAAAGATGATGAATTTCATGTATTTCGTATATACTGTTTTAAAATCATAATGATACTTTTTTTTTTTTTTGGACAGGCAGAGTGGACAGTGAGAGAGAGAGACAGAGAGAAAGGTCTTCCTTTGCCATTGGTTCACCCTCCAATGGCAGCCACGACTGGCGCGCTGCAGCCGGCGCACCGCACTGATCCGAAGCCAGGAGCCAGGTGCTTATCCTGGTCTCCCATGGGATGCATGGGGTACTTGGGCCATCCTCCACTGCACTCCTGGGCCACAGCAGAGAGCTGGCCTGAAAGAGGGGCAACTGGGACAGAATCCGGCACCCCGACCAGGACTAGAACCCAGTGTGCCGGCGCTGCTAGGCGGAGGATTAGCCTGTTGAGCCGTGGCGCTGGCCATAATGATACTTCTGACACTACCCTCTTTTCTTCTCTCAATCCCACTCCCCCATGCTCCTGTTTTTTTTTTTAATTTTCCTTTTAAGTGTTATATCAGATTTTAATATTTATATGTAGTTATATATAAATTATATTTATATCTTTTAAAATCTCTTAACATGTTATATATGATTATGCTATATATTATACAAATACTATATGATAATCATTGTATGTGTAATCTAACTTGTGAAATTTTCTCAATGACTATTTCCATTTGAGTTATAGTGTCAAATGTCAATGTGCTCTCTCATTTACACAAATCTTTTTATAAGAAATCATGTCTGTTTCTTCTTTTGCATTCTATCTGAATTTCATTTTCATGTATTCAAAACTTGAGTCCATTTTCCTTTTAGGTACAAAGGACTGAAGTCAAATTCTGTGCCTTTTTTATTTGATGAAAAATTCTAGTTTCAGAATCTTAGGTTTTTGTCTCAGAATTTTATGTGTGACACACAGCAAATAAAACATGACAGCACACACAAAAAAAGTCAATGTGAATATTATCAACAAAGAAATCAAATAGCTTATTTTATTAATTCCAGTATTATAGTAATTATTTCTAAATGTTACATAGGAGAAAATGATTTACCATTAGAGATACATAGAAAATATGATAAATTATCTGTTTGTTATTCAAGATATTAGGAAATAGATTATGATATGATAAAACAAGTAAAATCAATTAAATATTTGTATATTCAAAATCAGAAGTTTGACCATACCTGCTAGGTATATTACTTCACTCAGTGTGTGAAGTTTTTGAATGATATTGGTATGTTTGCCTTACTTTAAAGACTCCTTTATTATTTATGGTGGTACTCTTCAGAAAACAAACTGTTTGCATGTCAATATGTTGTAAAAGCTTCTCATTCCTGTACATGAAATTGCATAAAATATCTATATCTGGAAATAAATGGTTTAAAGGAGATTATCTTTAATATAGGATCATTCAATCTGTATAAATATATTTTATTTAGTCTTTTTACTGATCACCTATTTTTTTTTATTTTCCTTTGCCTACTTGTGTTAGACAGTTTGTACTTAACACCTACCCTCTAAGCTTTAGCTTTTCCAGTTTCAAAGTAATGTGACAATTTCCTATTAATGACATACATTTCTGTGTGAAACTCTTGCTGTGTGAATACTTTCAAATTTGAGGTGACAACTATAAATCCTCTGAGTATACTTTGGTACTCTGGTGTTCACACAATTTGAACAATGGCCTCATAGATTTATTTTTTATTTATTTATTTAAGAGAGAGAGAAAGATTTCTTCATTGCTGGTTCGTTCCTAGAATGTCTGCATTTCATCCAGGCCAAAACTGATAACCCAAAAATCAGTACAGATGGATGGCAGTGACCCATGTACCTGAGCCATTGCCTGCTACTTCCCAGGGTGCATATTAGCAGGAAGATGGATCAGAAGCAGAGGCAGAACTCAAACCCAGCCACTCCACTATGGGATGTGGTCATTCCAAATCCCATCTTAACTGCATTTGCTTGAAATATCTCTCCTTATCCAGTGTTTAGTAAAAACCAAATGTAACAAAACAAAGAAACAAAAAATAGTTGGATTTTTATAATACCTTCCCACTCCACCTTTAATAGATTCTTCCTCATGTGTGGAGGGATTACAGCTTCCTATTTTACCCATTCATCTCAAACTAAACTTTTTCATTCTTCTCTAGACATTTGGAGAATTGAGAATGATGATTTATTTAACAAGTCTTGCTTTCAATGTAAAAAAAATACATATAATTTAAAAAGAAAATGGAATATCATATTTTAAGCAGGTGTTTTTGGAGTCACATATTATTGTCTTTTCATTAATTTCATTTTTAGCACTACAGTCATTGCAAGCAGACTCTATTATGTTGAGGACAATTAGATAATTAGTTGACATAAAAGTTATGGCAATATAGTGAATATTCATTAAGTCCTACTTGTGGGTTACCCTGTGCCTGGCTGGAAGACTGCCTGCCTTGCCTATGCTGGAAGGCAAGATGGCATGGCACACCATGCCCCTTGGGGGAAACCCTGGTTAAGGACACAGCACACTGAGACCCACCCATGACCTAACTGCCAGCAGGTGGCAGGGGCCCCAGGCACATTTCCCCCACCCCCACTTCCTGTTGAAGGGCTTTGTACTAGGTAAATAGCTCCCAGGTGTCCCTGACCAATAAGACCACTTGGAAGGCTACATAAGCTGGGTGACCTTCAAACTGATTGAAGAAGCATAGAGGTGTCAATATCTGTTTTATCCTGCAGAACTGGTGTTGCTACCCTGAGCTAGCTACTCCCCTTTACCCGCCCTATAAAAGCTTGTGCCCGACCGTTAATTAACAGGCATGTTCACCCAAACTGTCACCAGTGCTTTTTGGCAAAGAATGTCATTGCTGCACCATCCACAGTGGGACTGGAAGGAGGAGCCCACACCTATTCAAACACTTTAGCTGAAAAGATCTTTGTTTATTGCATAATTAAGTCAAGGTTGTGTTTTCTAGATTTGTTTACAATGTGGTCATTTGCTTTGTAACACAAAACATACTCTCCACTAGATATAAGTGAATGAAACATCGGGTATGTAAGCATACATATTTTAGTACAATTTGTGTGATTCAGAGCACATAAATGTTCATCATCAGGCCAACTCAAAACACCTTTCACAAGAAAATAGGCTTTTCAGTACTTTTAGGATTTCTATGTAGTAAAGTTTGGAATAGATATACTCAAAGAGGTAGCCCTTGTCTCTCCAATCACAACATCAACCCTTTCAAAGAAAACAAGAATGCCATATCTGAAGATGACTCCTATGGTGAGAAATGTGGAATCCAAATGACTTAGTGGTACCTGGGGTGCAGTAAAGCATTGAATTAAAAAGCACTACACATTGAAAGGATGTGTTATAACTGGAAATTGATTTAAAGATTTCCATTCTACTGATCCATTCCACGTTCCTTTAGAATCGAATTGTCATTTAGTTAAATACATTCACCAGAAATGATTACTCTGAAACCTTTAAGTTCTATCTAAGATAATGGGAATGAGTCAACATCTAGACTTTACAATAAGAAATCTTGTTCATTTCCTCTATTACTTGTCATAGGTGTGTTTGTATGAATGTCAGTTCTTTTTCAAGGTACATCTGAGAAAAAGACTCCCAGGGAGAAAAAATAAAAACATAAACAAAAGAAACAAACCTCAACAAAGAAGCAGAGGAAGTGAAACAATGATTTCAGGCACCATTGTTAGCTTGTAACTAATATTATAATACTTGAATAATGATTAAGAAAGACCATGGAGTTGTGATGATATTTATATTCAAAATCTGATTCTGAAGAACAGCATCAGAAAGATGACAGATCAGGCAGTCTCAGGTCTAAATCTCCCACAAAACCCTGTTCTAACAACAGTGTGAGGGCCAAAATACACTGACAGATGTGAAGGAAGAAATGTACACAAGTTTGATACTAGTAAGATACTGCAATATCCCACTTTAAATAATGGCTAAACTGAGAAGAAAGTCAAATAGGAAGCACTAGGCTTGAACAACAATGTAATACAAGGGGACTTAACAGACATACACGATATTTCAACTGACATCAGAAAAATATATATTCTTGTTAAATAATATCATTTTCCAGGAGAGACAGTATGTTAGGGTACAAACTAAGCCTGGAAAAATTTATCAAAATAGAAAATCATGCTGAATATCTTTCAATTAAATGGAGTTAAAAATCAACACAGAAGGAAAACTGGATAACTCACAGGTAACTAAAAAGGAAACAATACATACTTAGCAATCACTAGATTAAAGAAATCTAAAGATCAAATAGAAAATATCTTGAGATAAGCAAAAACAAAAACACATCAGACTGAAGGTTAAAGGACACAGCTGAAATTGTAGTAAAATGAGGAATTTATGGTAATAAATGTCTATGTTAAAAAAAGAAAGATAATCTTGAATATACAACTTAACTTTACGTCAGGAAAACTAGAAATAGAACTAATAAAGCCCCCAAGTTAAAAGGAAAAAAAATAATAAGAATTAAATCCAGAATAACAAGAAAGAAATCAAAAACAGCTGGACTGAAATGGGAAAGAAAATTTTCACTTCTCTCATATCAAGCCTTTTCACCTGAGAGCATCACAGGTAAGAAAATCAGACATCCAGAAGGAGGGCTACATTTTGGTAAAAATCTTCTCAACAACAAAACAGACAACAAAATGATAAAGTAACCACAAACATTTGTCCAAAAAAGACACACAACTTCTAATAGATTTATCAAAAGACATCTGGCATCATTAATAAGAGGAAAATGAAATTCAAAGCCTCCAATTTATTAGGATTGCTAATACAAAAGAAAAATAAAGACAGCAAGTGTTGGTAAGGACTTCATGAAGTTGGAACCATTGGACACCAATGGAAAGAATAGAAACTGATGTAGCCACTGTGGAAAACAGTAATGGAGATTCGTCAAACAACTAAAAATATGACTACCAGAAGATCCAGTAATCACATTTCTGGGTATTTACCCAAAACAATCAAATCATGATCTTGAAGACATAATCTGTATTCTCATGTTCATTATAACATTTTCACAATATCAAAGACATGAAAACAACTTAAATATCTCCTGACAGATGAATGAAATATGATTCAGTCTTTAAAAAGAAGGAAATTCTGCCATTTAAGACAACATACATAATACTGCAGAACATTATGCTAAATGACTCACAGAAAGACAAACATTGCATGATTCCAAGTAGTTGAAGCACTATCATAGACAGCTTTGTAGAATGAGAGAGAGGAATGGTGATTATCAGGAGGGGTGGGGGAAGGATGGATGGGAGTGTGGTGTGACTGTTCAAATGGATGAAAATTTCAGCTATGGGGGCCAGCGCTGTGGCTCACTTGGTTAATCCTCCACCTCCAGTGCCAGCATCCCATATGGGTTCTAGTCCCGGTTGCTTCTCTTCTAGTCCAGCTCTCTGCTGTTGCCCAGGAGGGCAGTGGAGGATGGCCCAAGTGCTTGGGCCTCTGTACCTGCATGGGAGACCAGGAAGAAGCACCTGGCTCCTGGCTTCGGATCAGCGCAGCGCTGGCTATAGCAGCCATTTGGGAAGTGAACCAACAAAAGGAAGATCTTTCCCTCTGTCTCTCTCTCTCACTATCTATAACTCTACCTGTCAAATAAATAAAAAATTTCATCTATGTACAGTGTATTAGGTACATAGATCTGCTATACAACATTATGCTTTTATTTAATACTATTTCACTGTGTATTTCATAATATGTGAAGAGTCATACAGATTGGGTTCAGTGGTTAAGCTGTTTCTTGGGATACTCACCTCACACATTGAAATGTCTGTGTGCCTCAGCTCTGTTCCTAATTCCAGTTTCCAGTTAATGTACACTCCCAGATGCAGCAGTTAGTAGATCAAGTTGTTGGGTCCCTGTCACACAAATGGGTGACCTGCACTGAGTTCTTAATTCCTGGCTATGACCCGGCCCAACGCTGGGTGCTGTGATCATTTGGAGAGTGAACCACCAGATGGAATGCATCTCTCTATGTAATTTTGTTTTGCAAATAAATATAATTAAAAGCAAATGTGTGAAGAGGGTAGATGCTAAAAAAAGTAATTTTTTAGTAACACAATGAAAAATATTTAAAAGAAACACAACAAACCAAACTGTCAAAGCTTCTCTTCCTGACTTTGCTAAAAATCATTATAACTGTTTCTGCTTCTAGACATTTGGAGATTATATATACATACATGTATGCATGTATATAAATGTATACATATGTGTGTATGTGTTTGTGTGTATAATCAAAGAACAACATTGTGGAGGAGTACAATGTTAATAATTACTACTTCCCTTTTATTTCAACATTTTAAGAAAAGAAAACTGTGGAGATAACCTAGAAAATTCTTCACTTGGTCATTCATTTCTATACATCTGTTGAGCAAAATAATTATTTTTAGCCTTAATTTCTACACATTTTTTTTTTGACAGGCAGAGTGGACAGTGAGAGAGAGACAGAGAGAAAGGTCTTCCTTTTGCCGTTGGTTCACCCTCCAATGGCCACCGCGGTAGCGTGCTGCGGCCCGCGCACCGTGCTGTTCCGATGGCAGGAGCCAGGTGCTTATCCTGGTCTCCCATGGGGTGCAGAGCCCAAACACTTGGGCCATCCTCCACTGCACTCCCTGGCCACAGCAGAGAGCTGGCCTGGAAGAGGGGCAACCGGGACAGGATCGGTGCCCCGACCGGGACTAGAACCCGGTGTGCCGGCGCCGCAAGGCGGAGGATTAGCCTGTTGAGCCACGTCTACACATGTTTTGAGCAAAGACATTGCTAATGCCTTTGTAGATTCATACCACCATCACAAGAATGTTACATAGCATTTGTGAGACATTGATAGTGAATCCCCCTTGAGTAGAGGTCAAATTTGTTCACGTCAAGTATAATAAAGGTAGTATTTCTCCTTGGGAAAAAGTTTGAATAGTTTCTTAATAGTCCCTGTATGAAATACAGGGATTTTCTGAACTTGAATTTCTGCAAATGTAAATCAAACCTATAATGAGAGTAGCATTCACCTGGTCACTCTACACAGCTGTGAAACATGGAGGGATGGGGAACCTAACGCTCACGCATCTTTCTAGGCTGTGAATGACAATCATTTCTCTCTGGTGCCTTCCAATTATGCACATGATATTGTGGTGGCTAATTTTCTAGTTTATAAACAAGGTAACCCATTTTCACAATCAGTAACAGCAGCCCTTCCCAGTTCCTGACAAAGAAAGATCCAAACAGTAAATAATCAGTTAATTGAAAGGAATTGGGAATGGTGACACTGATAATCATGTACTTGGAAAAAGGGAGTAGTGAAAAGAAATAAGCTCGCTGCCACCGTGGCTCAATAGGCTAATCCTCGACCTGCAGTGCCGGCACACCGGGTTCTAGTCCTGGTCCGGGTGCCAGATTCTGTCCTGGTTGCCCCTCTTCCAGGCCAGTTCTCTGCTGTGGCCCGGGGCAGTGGAGGATGGCCCAGTTCTTGGGCCCTGCACCTTATGGGAGACCAGGAGAAGCACCTGGCTCCTGGCTTCAGAACAGCGCGATGCGCTGGCCGCAGTGCAGCCATTGGAGGGTGAACCAACAGCAAAAAGGAAGACCTTTCTCTCTTTCTCTCTCTCTCTCTCACTGTCTACTCTGCATGTCTAAATAAATAAATAAATAAATAAGCTCAATAAGAGGAACCTAGTGGAAGGTATGGCAAGATGTCAGGGAATAATTAAAAGAAGATATAGGTTTTTATAATATCCTACTATGTTACCGAGATTTAATTAAAATGTGACTCTGCTGTTGCAAGCTGGAATGGAGGTTGACATGGGACGAATATCAAAAGTCTGTTAATAATGGATTAGTTCTAGAAAGCTTGTGTCTATTTGGTACCCGATAAAAGACCACTGTTGAAGAAAGCATGTCAGGAGACTTGTGCAGGACTGAAACCATGAACATGTGGTGAGAGACATGGTTAGAAACAACCTGAAAACAGACACTTCTTTTTTTTTTTTAAGATTTATTTATTTATTTGAAAGTCAGAATTACATAGAGAGAGAGAAGAGGCAGAGAGAGAGAGAGAGATCTTCCATCTGATGGTTCACTCTCCAATTGGCCGCAAGGACCGGAGCTGCTCCGATCCAAAGTCAGGAGCCAGGAGCTTCTTCCAGGTCTCCCATGTGGGTGCAGGGGCCCAAGGCCTTGGGCCATCTTCTACTGCTTTTCCAGGCCATAGCAGAAAGCTGGATCAGAGGTGGAGCATTCAGGTCTCTAATTGGCGCCCATATGGGATGCTGGCGCTTCAAGCCAGGGCGTTAACCCGCTGCACCACAGCACAGGCCCCAACAGATACTTTTTTTTTTTTTTTAGTAAATATAAATTTCCAAAGTACAGTTTATGGATTACAATGGCTTCCCCCTCCCCCATAATTTCCCTCCCACTCGAACCCCTCCCTTCTCACTCCCATTCCATTCACATCAAGATTCATTTTCAATTATCTTTATATACAGAGTCAAGGATATGAAAGCCTTTCGAGTTCACCGACTTCGATCTTATTCCAACAGGATCATAGTCAAAGTGGAAGTTCTCTCTTCCCTACAGAGAAAGGTACCTCCTCCTTATTTGGCCCCGTTCTTTCCACAGGGATCTCACTTACAGAGACCTTTCATTTAGGTTTTTTTTTTTTTTTTTTTTTTTTTGCCAGAGTGTCTTGGCTTTCCATGCCCAAAATACTCTCATGGGCTCTTCAGCCGGATCCGAATGCCTTAAGGGCTGATTCTGAGGCCAGAGTGCTATTTAGGACATCTGCCATTCTATGAGTCTGCTGTGTATCCCGCTTCCCATGTTGGATCGTTCTCTCCTTTTTGATTCTATCAATTAGTATTAGCAGACACTTGTCTTGTTTGTGTGATCCCTTTGACTCAGACCTATCAGTGTGATCAATTGTGAACTGAAATTGATCACTTGGACTGGTGAGATGGCATTGGTACATGCCACCTTGATGGGATTGAACTGGAATCCCCTGGCACGTTTCTAACTCCACCATTTGGGGCAAGTCTGATTGAGCATGTCCCTAATTGTACATCTCCTCCCTCTCTTATTCCCTTTTTCCCCACATCCTCTCCAGCATCTATTGTTGGTAGATTTCTGGATGTGAGCCATTCTCACCAGGGTGAGGTGAAACCTCATTGTGGTTTTGATTTGCATTTCCCTGATTGCCAGTGATCTTGAACATTTTTTCATGTGTCTGTTGGCCACTTGGATTTCCTTTTTGAAAAATGTCTATTGAGGTCCTTGGCCCACCTCTTGAGTGGGTTGTTCGTTTTGACATTGTGGAGTTTCTTGATTTCTTTGTAGATTCTGGTTACCAACCCTTTATCTGTTGCATAGTTTGCAAATATTTTTTCCCATTCTGTTGATTGCCTCTTCGCTTACCTGACTGTTTCTTTTGCAGTACAGAAACTTCTCAATTTGATGCAATCCCAAATGTTAATTTTGGTGTTGACTGCCTGTGCTTCTGGGGTCTTTTCCAAGAAGTCTTTGCCAGGGCCAATATCTTGCAGGGTTTCTCCAATGTTCTCTAATAATTTGAGGGTGTCAGGTCGTATATTTAAGTCTTTAATCCATGTTGAGTGAATTTTTGTGTAAGGTGAAAGTAGGGGTCTTGCTTCAAGTTTCTGCACATGGAAATCCAATTTTCTCAGCACCATTTATTGAATAGACTGTCCTTACTCCAGGGATTGGTTTTGAATCCTTGATCAAATATAAGTTGGCTGTAGAGGTTTGGGTTGATTTCTGGTGTTTCTATTCTGTTCCATTGGTCTATCCATTTGTTTCTGTACCAGTACCATGCTGTTTTGATAACAACTGCCTGTAGTATGTGCTGAAATCTGGTATTGTGATGCCTCTGGCTTTGCTTTTGTTGTACAAGATTACTTTAGCTATTTGAGGTCTCCTTTGTCTCCATATGAATTTCCGCATCATTTTTTCCAGATCTGAGAAGGATGTCCTCGGTATTTTGTTTGGTATTGCATTGAATGTATAAATTGCTTTTGGGAGAATGGACATTTTGATGATTTTTATTCTTCCAATCCATCAGCATGGAAGATTTTTCCATTTTTTTGGTATCCTCTTCTATTTCATTCTTTAAGGTTTTGTAATTCTCATTGTAGAAATCTTTAACGTCCTTGGTTAAGTTTATTCAAAGGTATTTGATTGTTTTTGTGGCTATTGTGAATGGGATTGATCTTAGAAGTTCTTCCTCAGCCATGACATTGCCTGTGTATACAAAGGCTGTTGATTTTTGTGCATTGATTTTATATCCTGCTATTTTGCCAAACTCTTCTATGAGTTACAATAGTCTCTTAGTAGAGTTCTTTGGATCACCTAAATAAAGAATCATATCATCTGCAAAGAGGGATAGTTTGAGTTCTTCCTTCCAATTTGTAGCTCTCTTGCACATTTTAGAATCTTTTCTTTCTGTTTCACTGTGGTGAGTTTGATTACTATGTGTCATGGTGAGGATCTCTTTTGGTCATGTTTACTGGGTATTCTATGAGATTCCTGTTCTATGATGTCTCTGTCCTTCTCCAAACCCACGAAGTTCTCTGCAAGTATTTCACTAAAAAGGCCTTCTAATCCTTTCTCTCTCTCCATGCCTTCAGGAACTCCTAAAACCCAAATGTTGGGTTTTTTAATAGTATCCTGTAGATTCCCAACAATATTTTTTAGATTTCTAATTTCCTCTTCCTTTCTTTGGTTTGACTGTATACTTTCCTATGCTCTGTCTTGTAAGTCCGATATTCTCTCTTCTGTTTCACTGACTCTGTTTTTAAGGCTCTCTAATGTGTTTGTCATTTGATCTATTGAGTTCTTCATTTCATTGTGATTTCTCTTCACTATCACATTTTCCTGTTCTACTAGTTTCTGCGTTTTATTTTGATTCCTCCTTAAGATTTCATTTTCTCGAAGGAGATTTTCTATCCTGTCCAGTAAGGAATTCCGTAGCTCAAGCATTTGTTTTTGAACACTCCTAATTATTCTTATCATAATTTTTTTAAAATCCATAGCTTGCATTTCTTCCATTTCATCATCTTCATAATCTTGGCTTGGGGGTGTCATAATGTCTTCCTTGTTCTTGTTTCCTCAGTTTCTGCGTTTGTTGTTTGACATTGTGGAGATATTCTTTAGATTTTTCTTCCCTCGCTGTGGTGGTTTTTCTGGTTATACTATGACTGTAGTAAGTGGACTGTCTACTTTTGATGGATCCTTAGAGGCTTGAGATGGGTGTGGCCTGAGAGCTCTGTTTGGTTCCTCAGGGTTAAGGGTGTGCCAAAAGTAACACTCCCAGGTTAGGTGTGGTAAATCTCTCTTTCTTTCTTCTTTCTTTTTTTGATTCAAAAGGGAAGTAATTCTGCACAGCTGAGAGGAATTGGAGGTAGTTAGCAGTCAAATGATATACCCACAGGAGCCAGAGATCAGAAGCTTTTCCTAAGGACCACACAGGGAATCTGTGCTGCCCTCAGTGTGGGCTCAAATTCTCCTGCAGTCTCCCACTGGGTTGCCAAGGTTACCGAATTGTAGCATCTCTGGAGAGTACTCACGTGAATTCCATGAGTTCTCTCCCCCACCATCTCTTTGTTCACACTCTCAATTCATTAGCAGCACACATTCACCAGGTCCTAATCTCTTGCTATTTCACCCCCTCCCCAGAGTCAGGTTTTTCTGCTTGGCTAAGAGCAGGTGCAGTCCTGACTGAGGTCGCCTGCTTATGACATATGCCCAAAATGGTGCCTGCTCTTTGTCTTGATCGCCTTTGAGATGTGAGCGGAGAGAGAGAAACTCGTTTCTGTACCGGTCCCTTTTTTTTTTCTTTTTTCTTTTTCTTTTCCTCTCTCTTCTACTTAGCCTGGTGAACTTCTCTCCATGGGGTTTCAAGCCTCGTTCCCTCTAGTCTCTTTCCACTTGCCCGCTGGTGTCTCTGGCTATTGAGGTTCAGCTCACCTCGTGTTTCAGCGCTGGTGTGTTGAGTCTGCCACTGGTGTCCCGAACCGTGGGTTCCCACACTCTCCACGCGGGTCCACTGAATCACTAGTTTCAGAAGAGTTTCCTCTGCTGTTTCTTCCCCTACTCTTCCTTGAACCTGCAGTATCTCCACTTTTCTTAAACTGTCTCTTCCTGGACTGTCAGTGTGCTCCCTTCCTATTTCGCCATCTTGCTGCTCTCCCAGATACTTCTTAAAAAAGTTCAACAGTAGGATCTCAGCACTAGAAAGTATACTAGACTGAATGAATTGTGAGGTAACTCAAAGTTTAATATATGTTTTCCCTAAGGAAGAGGTGCTCTATTTGCAACCTGATAGTCCACAACAACATCTGAAGTAAATCACACATGTGTTTAGAACAATACTCCTTTCAACTGCAATATCATCTATTTCACAGGTGAACTTGAGACTGAAAGAAAGGAGCTGGCAGACTCACTGAGGGAGAGATGGGTTATGCCATGCACTTGCAAGATGAGGGCAGTGCTATAAGAAGATCAAAGATCAAGGCAATGGGAGAAGAGAATCAACAGAAATATGATTCTATGAAAGTGAAGTCTTTGTGAAATTAAGTCATATCCTCAAGGAGTTATGGAGCAGCAAATATTTTCCTGGATAAAGATGGTAGTGACCATTTGGGGACAAGCCAGGGTCTACCAAATCAAATGAGAAATGAATTGCTTTAGGCTGAAAGTATTTGTAAATATGATGAGATTTCAAGAGAAAAGTATAGAAATACTTTACTGAAATAATCAGTATAAAATATAGTTCCTGTTGAAATCCAGAAATGAAAGGATTTCCTTATTGATTAAATTCTATTGTTAATTTAACACAGACTTAGGGACATATAAATGTAGAAAAATAGAAGTGGGTCCACAATTCTCATCATGTATGAAAGTTAAGTAAAGATGTTTCAAAGATCTAAATGTAACAGCAGAAACTGTGAAATTGCTACAAGAAAATATGAAAAAATAGAGGAAGCGATTCAAGACATTGATGTAGTGATGACTTCTTAGACAAGATCCCAAAGTGCGAAAAAAACAAACAAACAAAAAACTACAAATGGGATTAGATCAAAATCAGAAGTTTCTGCACAGTGAAAGCAAGAATTAATAGAGTGAAGAGACATCTGACAGAATGGTAGAAAATATTTGCCAGCTACTTTCTGACAAAGACTAATATCCATTATATATCAGCAACTCATAAAAAATCAATAATGTAAAAGCCTGTTGAGAAGTGGGCAAATGATCTGAATAGAAAATTCTCCAAAGACAAAATATAAAAGACCAAGAAATTTATGAAAAACTGCTCACTGTCACTCGCCATCAGGGAAATGAGATCAAGAACACAGTGAGATATCACCTCACCCCTGTATGAATGGCTATTATTGAAAAGACAGAGAATATTAAGTGCTGACAAGGATGTGGAGAAAAGGGATTTATTTAAAAATTTGTTGGGGTCGGCATTGTGGCATAGCTAGTAAAGCAGCCACCTGAAGCGTTGGCATCCCATATAGGCTACGGTTCAATCCCAGCTGCTCCACTGCTAATCCAGGTCTCTGCTATGGCCTGGGAAAGCAGTGGAAGATGGCACAAGTCCTTGGGCCCCTGCACCCATCTGGGAGACCTGGAAGACACTCCTGGTTCTTGGCTTCAGATCAGTTCAGCTCCGGCTGTTGCAGGCATTTGGGGAGTGAACCAACAGATCTCTGTCACCCTCTGTCTGCCTCTCTCTGCCTCTCTGTAACTCTGCTTTTCAAATAAATAAATAATTTTTTAAAAAAAAGATTTGTTTATTTATTTGAAAGACAGAGATAGGTAGAGAAAGAGAGGGAGGGAGAGGGAGAGGGAGAGGGAGAGAGAGAGAGACAGAGAGAGAGAGAGAGAGAGACAGAGAGAATCTTCCATACACTGGTTCATTACCCAAATAGTCCAAAAGCTGCAGTTAGGCCAGTCCGAAGACAGGAGCCAGGAGCTTCCTCTGGGTCTCCCATACTGTGTAGGGGTCCAAGAACTTGGGTCATCCTCCACTGCTTTCCTAGGTGCATCAGCAGGGAACTGGATTGGAAGTGGAGCTGACAATGGAACCGGCACCCATAGGGGATGCCAGCATTGCAGGTGGAGGCTTAAACTTCTGTGTTACAGAGGTGGTCCAAGGGAACTCTTATAAATGTAGTCACTGTGGAAAACTATATGAAAATGTCTTAAAAAAAAAAAACTAGTGATGAAATTTCTTTAAAAAATGCCATATGTTCCAGTAATCCCACTACTGAGTATAGTCCTAAAATATATCAACTCATTGTATCAAACAGATATTATACCACCATGTTTATAGAACTGTCCACAATAGCCAAAATGTGGCATTAACCACAGTGTCCATAACTGGATAAATATACACAGAATATGTGGCATATAAACATAATGGAATACTGTCCAGCTACAAAAAAGAATAGAATCCTTCCATTTGCAGCAAAACATGGAACTGGAGGGAATTATATTGAGATAATAAGCCAGACACAGAAAGACAAATACTACATGTTCTCACTTAAATGGTGGAAGCTAAAATAAAAATTTTAAATTCAATTTAGCATAGAATGTTGATTACTAGAGCCTGGGAGGGATGGAAGTGATAAAAAGTTTTTGGATTAGGGAAAAAAAAATATATGAGAAACTGATTGTAGTTTGTTAATTGTGACAAAGATATGGGATTTAAATAGGGGGAATGCTTAAAAAATCAACTTAGGGACTGGCACTGTGACATAGCAGGTTAAGTTGTTGCCTGCAATGCTGGCAAACCATATGGGCACTGGTTGGAGTCCTAGCTACTCCACTTCCAATTCAGCTCCCTGATAATGCTCCTGGAAAAGCATCGGAGGATTGCCCAAATACTTGGGACCCCTTCATCTACACAGGAGACCTGGAAGAAGCTCCTGTCTCCTGGCTTCAGTCTCGCCTAGACCTTGTCATTGAAACCATTTGGGGAGTGAACCAGCAGATGGAAAATCTCTCTCTCCGTCTCTTCTCTCTCTGACTCTGCCTTTCAAATATATTTAAAAATCTTTTTAAAAATCAACTTAGACACATCACCATCAATGTGAAATAATATACCTAATTATCTAATGATGAGATGAGATAAAATCTACAGGTAACTATTTCATAGTTAATTTAAATAGTCCTTGAATAAATCTTAAGAATTGCTCAATAGAGAAATAAGTCTAATATTCACATCTTCTTTCTAGCCCTGCAGTCCTCTTATTGGATATAGTAATGTAATAAAGACCTATTAAGGATAACATAAAATAAATATCATGGGGAATCAACATGCAATTGAATCAATAAAGTGATTATAGGTTAATTTCTACGTTGCCCTATCTACCCATCTAAAAACTACTGTACCATCCTGTTAAATAATCAAAAAAAATTAACTTTTTATTCCCATGCTTTAGAGGTGGTGAAGCTGAGAGCTTAATAGAGTTTTACTGAGTTGCTCAAGATCAAAAAATTAAAATAAATTAAATTTAGGCAAAATAACTTACCACTCTGATTCCATTCATTCAGTATCACTAAAATATAAAGACTAACAGCAACATTTCAGGATTGAAGGCAGGAGAATTCTGCATAATAAGATGTTTTATCTAATATATAAAAACTAAGATCCTTCAATAACTCTTAATATTGAACAAGACACATCAGATCTATTTTACCCATTTCTCAGTCATACTACACAAGATAATTTGTTAAAAGTAATGTGTATATATGTTGGTTAATGTTGGCAAGAGTAGCCAATGTGGACTGACAAGGTGACAAATTACGTTCATACTGTAGATGATACTAAGATGTTCTGAGGTAAGTTTTACTATTCATTTATTTACACATTTTTTCTTCTATTTTTCAGTAGATTTTTCTTGGTTCTCATCTTTGCCTATTTTGAATCTCTTTTTTGGCCAACACTAACCTGGCAGAAAAGCTAAATCAATAAATTTTGTTGGTTGAAGATAAAAATTTTATCACTCATGGAAATTTAAATTTCCATATGGATTTCCCAAAATCCAAAATCGATAAGTTGAAGTTTTTAAGTAAGATGTTTCACCTGCCCTTCAAAATGTTCCAGTTAGACAGCCTCCCACACACCCATGTCCTCTGTAAATTAAGACATACGACTTGCAAACATCAATAATGGTTTTGAATAGCCATTCTGTTCCTTCTATTTTTCCTTTTAAAACTTCAAAGCACATAGTAACATCACATTTATTTACCATATTATTTCAGCCTGGGAAACCATTTTAAGAACTAGAAATAGGTACATAAATGACACGTTAAATTTTCATCAGCAAGTCAGTGAAGTGTTTTCCTATTTGACACATCATAGTGTGTAATGAAACATAATGGGGTGAAACTGCTAAGTTGAACGAAACTGTATGTGGCCTGCCCAGAATGAGAAAAAAAATTACATTTTAGAATATCTAAATTGTCGTTAAAATGGTAACTATATGTTTGGGGATTGTTTTAATAGAAGAATGAACTTTTATACTTTTGATATTTTTGATTGTAAGTACATATTGTTACATATTCTGGATAAAATTTCTCTTTTTTAATGTTCATTATGGAGAAAATAGGTAGTTTCCTAATGAGAAGTTGAATTCAATTCATACAAGGAGTTTGAGAAAGTATTAGTAAAAATTGCAATAATCACAAATTTCTATCTTGTTTGAAACTCTACTTAATAATTACATATGTTATGTTTTTAATCTCCAAAAATATTTGCCTACCTACTCTAGCTATCTTCCTTTTCCAAATGAAGAAACAGGCTTTCAGGAAGTTAAGTTATTCTATAGAGAAAAGAGCTGGAATTCTTCATGCCTCTATCTGTCTTCAGACACCACTCCAACAGATTAAGAAATTGGGTAAGCTACTCAAATTTCATTTAAAACAGTAAAAATCACAAGAGTATTACAACATGATTTTATGAGGTTTAGTAAAGATGACTCATTCAATGCTTAGCTTTCTTTCTTTAGGTGAAGCCTTGCGGAGGGTGTGGCATTTCAGATGAGGGTTGAAGGGCAACAATAACTTGGATAGATGAAGGTGAGTGAAGAAGAGACAGGTGAGTACCCTAGAGCAGGAGGCTTATGTCATGGTCTCAGATCAGGATTACTTTGCAGGGTTACTAAACTGGCACAAGATGAATCTTTTCATGATAGTAGAAAGGTGATGTCATTGTAATTTTCTTAGCTGAATTGTAAATTGTCAATTTCATATGTCTGAATACCAGAATAAAGGCTCTCTCAGACTCTAAACTCCTGTTATTTCTTTAATATAGAGTCCACAAATATCCTTGAGTACTTGCAAGATCTTTCCTCTCTAAACTGAAAACAAAGGGAAGTATATCAATCAGTTTTGAATTCCCACAGAAAAATACTTAAGTGAAACTACTCAACAAAGTAAGATTATTTTGGCATTGTTATGGTAATTCAATCTAAGGTCAAGTGGGACCCATTGCTTTGACAATCTGAAGAGTTGGGAGGCTGGTAATGGCACTGCATGTGTGGAAGAACAATCGCATGTTGAACCAGGAGCGGGGAGTGGCTATGCCATATTAAGACTTATATAGCCAACTCTTTCCCAAAAACTAACCTTTCAGAGCACAATATCAGTGATTATGGACCTTCTACAAGGCCCAGCACCTAATTACTCTTACACTGCTAGCACTATCAGACCATGACTTTGGAATTTAATCAACTGCCTGAGTTCAGGAACTAAATCATGTTCAAACCACACCAGCAGGTGCTTGAGTCACCTTGACTGTATTTGGAGTGGCCCTGATTTTACATCAAAACATTAACCTGAACCTGGAGCTCATATTACTGACTTCTGGTTTGGGGCTTAGCTTTCAAGCAACAGGGTGTTAATTGATCCCAGAATATATCAGAATGTATTGCTCAAAATCACACTATCTAAAAGATATTTCTGAGGCCCCTCTAAAAGGGATTGCATATGGCAGTCTCATACCAGCCAAACCTGGAGTCTGATAGTTTTCATTTAGTCTTAAACCGAACCTGGAAGCTGCTGCTGTTTCTGTTCACCTGTCCCTTCTGGTCTCCTGGCTGAGTTCATGTTTATAGAAGATGTGTTAAGATGATCTGAAATCTAT
This sequence comes from Lepus europaeus, assembly GCF_033115175.1. NCBI lineage: Eukaryota > Metazoa > Chordata > Mammalia > Lagomorpha > Leporidae > Lepus > Lepus europaeus. Next base: position 78,441,849 of record NC_084839.1, on the reverse strand, counting down.
TTAACAGGAATCAATACTCCAAAAGGCTTAACATGATCAACAAGAATAGATGTGATTAAAACTACAGCTTTCCTGCATATTAAGAAAGTGGCATGCTTATTGATTAATTTAATCATTGATTTCTTTATTCATTTACCAATGATAATCCATCCCAAATAAATATATTATCTCAAACTGATGGGATTTTGCAGATGCAAGCTATGGTAAGCCAAGAGTTACCAGGTCCCAAATGAAAGATTAAATGAGTTCTATCTCTTACAAACTAGATTCGTTCAAATCCAACAGGCTTGTCAGGAGAGTTTTCCAGTTTTGAAAAAAGGAGAGCAAGGTACAAATTAGGGAAAATTAGGGGACTCCAGTCTGATGGCTTTTTTTTTTTAAATTTTTGACAGGCAGAGTGGACAGTGAGAGAGAGAGAGACAGAGAGAAAGGTCTTCCTTTTTGCCGTTGGTTCACCCTCCAATGGCCGCCGCGGCCGGCATGCTGCAGCCGGCGCATCACGCCGATCTGAAGCCAGGAGCCAGGTGCTTCTCCTGGTCTCCCATGGGGTGCAGGACCCAAGCACTTGGGCCATCCTCCACTGCACTCCCTGGCCATAGCAGAGAGCTGGTGCGGAAGAGGGGCAACCGGGACAGAATCCGGCACCCCAACCGGGACTAGAACCCGATGTGCTGGCGCTGCTAGGTGGACGATTAGCCTGTTGAGCCACGGCGCTGGCCCAATTGCTTTAACAACCAAAGTTTCCATTAAAATTTTGCTCTCTTTCTGATGGAAAAAAAAGACACAATTTGCAAGTTAAATAAAAGGTATTTATTTTTAATGATTTTTAGCTTAAACTATAATACTTTTAAACGTTTTATAGCATTCACATCAGATACAGACATTATATACATAAACATACTATTTACACATATTACACTTATATACATACACATATGTATTATTTGTCATGAAAATAGAGGCATTAATATCACAAAATGAGGGACTTATGACAATGATTATATATGGGGAAAGAAGGGTACATTGTCACATACATGGTATGGTTCAGTGAAGCAAAATTTATAACTATATGACAAAAGATGTGAAATCCATACAATATGTATACTGTATATATTGCCTAAAAATAAAAGAAAGTTTGTGATATTTGTCTTTTTTTGGTCTACCTTTTTTCTCTTAGTATAATGATCTCCAGTTCCATCGACTTTACTTCAAATGTCAGGATTTCATCTTTTTTATGGCTGAGTAATATCCCATCATGTATGTACAGAATATTTTCTTCATCCAATCATCAGTGAATGAACATTTTTCCTAATGTAAATTCAGCTGCTATAAATGTGGGAACGTAGGTACATTTTTCATATGCTGATTTCATTTTGTTTGGGTTATTCCCACAAATCGGATAACTATGACTTATGGTAAATCTATCTTTAGTTTTCTGAGGGATCCCCATGCTATTTTCCATAATGGCTGTATGAATGCCTATTCCCATCAACAGGGTATTATGGAACTTTTTCTCCACAACCTCACTAGCATTTGTTGTTTTTTTTGAAATTTGGATAACAGCCATACTAACTGAAGTGAGTTGATACTTCATTGAACTTTTTTTAAAAAGATTTATTTATTTATTTGAAAGTCAGAGTTACACACAGAGAAAAGGCAGAGAGAGAGAAAGAGAGGTCTTCCATCTGCTGGTTCACTCCTCAGTTGGCTGCAATGGCCAGAGCTGTGCTGATCCAAAGCCAGAAGCCAGATGCTTCCTGCAGGTCCCCCACAGGGGTACAGAGGCACTAGGACCTGGGCCATCTTCAACTGCTTTCCTAGGCCATAGTTGGGAGATGGATCCTAAGTGGAGTAGCTGGGACTGGAACAGGAACTCATTTGCATTTCCCTGATTGCTAGTGATGCTGGGCATTTTTTATATGACTGTTGGCCACTTACATTTCACCTCTGAAAAACATCCTTTGCCCATTTCTTAACTGGATAGTTTGTTTTGATTTTGTGGAGTTTCTTGCATTCCTTATATATTTTGAATATTACTCCTTCATCAGATGCATAGTTTGCAAATATTTCTCTCATTCTTTCTGTTGCCTCTTAATTTTGTTAATTTCCTTTGCTGTGCAGAAATTTCTTTTTTTTTTTTTTTTTTTGACAGGCAGAGTGGACAGTGAGAGAGAGAGAGAGAGAGAGAGAGAAAGGTCTTCCTTTGCCGTTGGTTCACCCTCTAATGGCCGCCGCGGTAGGCGCGCTGCGGCCGGCGCACCGCGCTGTTCCGATGGCAGGAGCCAGGTGCTTCTCCTGGTCTCCCATGGGGTGCAGGGCCCAAGCACTTGGGCCATCCTCCACTGCACTCCCTGGCCACAGCAGAGAGCTGGCCTGGAAGAGGGGCAACGGGGACAGGATCGGTGCCCCGACCGGGACTAGAACCCGGTGTGCCGGCGCCACAAGGCGGAGGATTAGCCTGTTGAGCCACGGCGCCGGCCCTGTGCAGAAATTTCTTAGCCTGGTTTAATCCTATTTAGTTTTGCTTTTTTTATAAGATTTTTATTTATTTATTTGACAGGTAGAGTTACAGACAGTGAGAGAGAGAGAGACAGAGAGAAAGGTCTTCCTTCTGTTGGTTCACTCCCCAAATGGCCACCATGGCCAGTGCTGTGCCGATCTGAAGCCAGAAGCCAGGTGCTTCCTCCTGGTCTCCCATGTGGGTGCAGGGGGCCAAGCTGGCCTGGAAGAGGAGCAACCGGGACTAGAACCCGGCAGCCATATGGGATGCTGGTGCCGCAGGCGAAGGATTAACCTAGTGTACCATGATGCCGGCCCTTAGTTTTGCTTTTAGTCTCTGTGCTTAATATGGTCTTACCAAAGAAGTCTATGCCTAGACCAATGTCTGCAACATTTTCTTCTATTTGATGTTTTCAAGTCTTAAGTTTAGATATTTGATGCATTTTGATATTTGATGCATTTATTTTTATATATGGTTAATGTAGGGTTTTGTTTCAAGCTTCTGCAAGTGGAAATCCATTTTTCCAACATTATTTATTGAAAAGATTGTGCTTTCTTCAGTGAATGATTTTAGTTCATTTATCAAAATTTAATTGCTCGTAGATGCCTGATTTAACTTTTGGTGTTTCTAATGTGTTCCAATAGTCTACATGTCTATTTTTATGCTAAATATAAATTCATATTCACTTTTGTGACTATTCACAGAACCATGCATTTTTTTTTTTTTGGTAATTCACTCTCTCTTGCTTGCTTTCCCAATTCTATTTTTTCATTTTTATTTATTTATGTATTTATTTGTTGAGATACCATAGCTTAAAACACATTATTGTTGGCCGGCCCTGTGGCTCACTTGGTTAATCCTCTGCCTGCAGTGCCGGCACCCGGGGCTCTTGTCCTGGTTGGGGCGCCGGATTCTGTCCCGGTTGCTCCTCTTCCAGTCTAGCTCTCTGTTGTGGCCCAGGAAGGCGGTGGAGGATGGCCCAAGTGCTTGGGCCCTGCACCCACATGGGAGACCAGGAGGAAGCACTTGGCTCCTGGCTTTGGATCAGCCCAGCACACAGCCTCAATGCACCGGCCATAGAGGCCATTGGGGGGTGAACCAACAGAAAAAAAGGAAGACCTTTCTCTCTCTCTCTCTCTCTCTCTCTCACTGTCCCACTCTGCCTATCAGAAAAAAAAAAAAAGAAAAAAACACATGATTGTCAAAGGTTTAATGTCTCTATAACTTTGCCTTTTTTTCTTTAAGATAATTTTACTTCATAATACTTTGGCACAGATCCTTGAGTAATGGATAATTTAATAATATGTCTATAAAATGTGAGCCTTGTACACATTTAATATTATATTTTTGATATATTTCTTAATTGATATAATTAATATTGGTCCTACAGATGTTTATTTTATTATCTCTTATGGGGCCAACTATGAAGTAGGGAATTATAAGACAGGCTTTATCCTTCTTTACATCCATATCCAATAACCAGAAATTTGCCTTGCTTTTCACAAGACTAAGGAAAGAATATTTTGGCTATGAATATTATATCTAACAATTTTATATTCACATCTAATGATGAGAGATGTATTTTTCAATGTGGAGATTCAGTCTAAGAGGCCTTGGGGAGCAGCCATCATTTTGAAGTAGCCAATAAATCTACTACCTGCTACCCTGGTGCCCCATGTAGGTACCAGTTCCTATCCAACTCCTTGTTAAAGGCCTAGAAAAAGCAACTGAAGATGGCCCAAGTGTTTGGGACACTGCCACCCATGTGGGAGACCCAGATGAATCTCCTGGCTCTTGGCTTTGGTCAGGCCCATCCCTAGCAGTTGTGGCCATCTGGGGATTGTACTAGCATATGGAAGATTTCTTTCTCTGTGTCTCTCCCCCTCTCTCTGTAACTCTGCCTTCCAAATAAAGATATGTTTATTTATTTGAAAAAGATATATTTATTTATTTAAAAGGTGGAGTTAAGCAGAAGCAGAGAGAGAGAGAGAGAGAGATGTCTTCCATCTGTTGTTTCATTCCTTAAATGGTGGCAATGGCTAGAGCTGGGGCAGTCCAAAGCCAGTAGCCAACAGCTTCTTTTGGGTCTCTCATGTCACTGCAGGGGCCCAAGGACTTGGACTAACTTCTACTGTTTTCCCAGGCTGTAGCAGAGAACTGGATTGGAAGTGGAGCAGCCAGGACCTGGAATCAGCACCCACATGGGATGCTGACACCATAGGTGCAGGGTTTACCTGGTACACTACAGCTCCAAATTCAATAAATAAATTTTTAAAAATAAAGAGAATAAAGAGGACCTTGGGAGAAAAATAAAACAAAATTAACTTTATATTTAAATCTTGCTAATCAAGGCTAAGTGATTAATAGAGGAAATTTAAAAGGATTGGTGATGAGTAATAATCCTATTTAAATTTAGATTTAGGACCAAAATGTGAGAAATGCACATGCAGAGCTTAAATGTTACAGGTTTTGACAAAGTCAGGTTAAATGTCATTAACAATTTTTTGTCAGTAGATCATTGGGAAGAAAGGTGAATTTGTTAATTCCTTAGTTTTCTAATGATTAATCAATGTATTTATATTGATAAATATTTGATTTGATTTTTTAAGATTTAATTTTTAATTTTACTTTTATAATTAATCTATTAAAATTATAATATTTATGGAGTGGCATGTGGTACTTCAATACATGCACACATAATGCAATGTTTGAATCAGGACAAATATAGGTATCTCTTCATACATTTATCACTTCTTCATTATGAAAACATAAAAAGTCCTTTCTTGCTGCTTTTTGTCAAAGAAAATATAGAGTACATTATTTTCTGTAATTATCTTTCTTTGCAATAGAACATCAGAACTTCCTTCTCTTATCTATAACTTACTCCAAATATCCACTTTTTCCCAGCTCTTTTAGTCTCCACTCTTTAGTCTCAATTTCAAAGGAAAAAAAAATCTAAAAAATAAAAAAACAGATATAAAAGAAATAACTGGGAATTAGGAGGATTAAGGTGAAATGGGATATAAAAAATGTTTTTCTTTCTCATAATGTGCTATAGGGTCAATATCCTGTTTTCTCTCTTCTCTAATGCAAATAAAGGCTAACAAAAACTAAAAGATTTTCATAATCTGATTAATATCCACATAGCCAGCAAGTATAATTTTAGTATATTATTAATTTTTTTTCTAATTTGACAGGTAGTGTTACAGACAGTGAGAGAGACAGAGAGAAAGGTTTTCCTTCCATTTGTTCACTCCCCAAATGGCTGCTATGGCTGGTGCAGCGGCGATCCAAAGCCAGGAGCCAGGTGCTTCTTCCTGGTCTCCCATGTGGGTGCAGGGTCCCAAGTACTTGGGCCATCCTCTACTGCTTTCCCAGACCACAGCAGAGAGCTGGACTGGAAGAGGAGCAACCGGGACTAGAACTCGGCACACATACGGGATGCTGGCGCTGCAGATGGAGGATTAACCAAGTGAGCCATGGCGTCGGCCCATAATTTTAACATTAATATTATTGTTTACCCTAATGTCCATGTCACAGAAACATGCTCTGTCTTTGATATTTTCATATTAAATATAAATATTTTATCCAACAAACCAATGTTACCTGTTTTGTTGTGTATTTATGAAAATGTAGTCAATGATTCATAATTATAGTCAAGGTAAACTAAGTTCAGTTGAACTGAATCTATGGTATTTAACCTGCTTGAAAAATGAAGATGCAAATGACATTAAACTAATAATAGAGTACCATAGAGAGCATCTGGATTCATATCTATCTATTACAATGTTCAGTGTAAAGGGTATTACACAGGACACTCTCATTACTTGAAGTGGAAGCTCCTGAATTTAGTCAGTGCATCTTATTTGTGGAGTCAAAGAGAAAAAAAAATAGTCTGGGATATTTATTTCTTTCTACTCTTAGTTTTTTTTTTTTTAATTTTTTTTGTAAAAAAAAAAAAAAAAAAACTGCCTTGATCCTTGCTCTTATGAGCTCAGATATACCAACATTCACAGTGATGCTTCTTCAGATGCTGTTATTCTTTTTTAAACTGAGAGCAAAAGACAAGAAATTAAACTTTATTGTTTAAAAAAGAATATAAATTACTCATTTTACCCCAAAATATTTCTAATGCAACAGAATGCTTCAGTATATATCATAAACATTTACACAAAAGTATATGTACATAAAATTTTATATTTTTTTCATAATTTATTAACTACTGCTAAATCTGAGAAAATTCGAAAGCATATGAAGTATATTTCCACTTGATTCTGTCTTCAAATATTTTCTTATATTTTCAAATATTATTACTTCCTTTATGCCTTTTTAAGAAAATGTTTTTCAGTGAAAGTGCTACATGAAAAGTTTCCATATAAATCAATCAAATTTATTCTATTTTTTGCCCTTCTACTCAAATATTAATCCTTTGCCCACTCCCAATTCTCCTCTTCCTGAGTCATGGTAAAGGTAAGACTTTTCATTTCACTGTATGTCCTTCCCCCAAGGCAGAGCAAATCTTATGAAATTAAAGATTTCCTATATTTTCTCAGCCAATTTCAAAGGCGTAAGATATAATTTATATTTTTATTTCTATTCAAATAATACTAAAAGAGTCCTGGCACTAGGCTGGAGATCGTGAAAAATGAGTAGAAGTGAACAACTCATTTCAATATTCAATGTTCAATCACCACACTTAAGCTGACATCCTATTTCCTCTCATTTTTTATGTCTAAGAGTTAATTCATTAAATAGAGCTATAAAAGCTATTGATCAAATTATTCTTGTGAGAATCTTATTAGTCAGTTTGTGATGAACATTTAGTCGTTGTTTTATTCTTTATTTTATTTTTATGTCTCTCTACCATAAGTCACTAAATAACTCATGGAAACATATACTTTTCCTCAGAGTTTCTTATTTTTTTCCCATTTCAAAGAGACAGGACATTTGTTCCATTTGTTTACTGCCATTTCCATGGCTGCTGTGGTTCCCTCACAACCTCCCAGCAAATTCCTAATTGTAAATGCTGTCAATTATAAATTTTCAACTTCCCTTTTCTGTTTATTTTAAAGAAGAAAAAGTAATTGAAAATGTCATTCTTTGTACACTAATTGCCAACTAATTTAGGTTTAATGTGACCCTTGTGAAGAATGGCAATAGCATTTCAGTGTGCAACCTGGCAGTTATATAGTCTTGCAAAGATTGATTATAACTAATACTTCTAGGTCAGCTTAGTGCACCACACTTTTTTCCCCACAGGATTTGAGCTTAGCCTTAATTTCGTTTTAAGAATTTTACTTTTTAAATGGTGGTGTTAGAAACATGCCAGGGGATTCCAATACAATCCCATCAAGGTGGCATGTACCAATGCCTTCTCACAAGTCCAAGTGATCAACTTCAGTTCGCAATTGATGGCTCTGATAGGTCTAAGAGTCAAAGGGATCACACAAACAAGACTAGTGTCTGTGAATACTAACTGATAGAATCAAAAAAGGAGAGAACGATCCAACATGGGAAGCGGAGACACAGCAGACTCATAGAATGGCAAATGTCCTAAATAGCACTCTAGCCTCAGAATCAGCCCTTAAGGCATTCAGATCTGGCTGAAGAGCCCATGAGAGTATTTTAGGCATGGAAAGCCAAGACACTCTGGAAAAAAAAAAAAGAGGACCTAAATGAAAGATCTCTGTGAGTGAGATCCCAGTGGAAAGAACCGAGCCATCAAAGGAGGAGGTACCTTTCTCTGAAGGGAGGAAGAGAACTTCCACTTTGACTATGACCCTGTCGGAATAAGATCAAAGTCGGCGAACCCTAAAGGCTTCCATAGCCTTGGTAACTCATGACTAGAGCCTAGGGAGATTACTGATGCCATAAACAAGAGTGTCAAATTGTTAAATCAACAACAGGAGTCACTGTGTACTTACTCCTCAGGTGGGATCTGTCCTTAATGTGTTGTCCAATGTGAAGTAATGCTATAACTAGAACTGAAACAATATTTTTACACTTTGTGTTTCTGTGTGGGTGCAAACTGATGAGATATTTACTTAGTATATACTGAATTGATCTTCGGTATATAAAGATAATTGAAAATGAAAAAAAAAAAAACCCTTGGTTTTAAATTGGAAATTGCATAGAAAATTAATCAGTTTTGAAAAAATATCATGTAGGATCTCTGTCCTTAATGTGCTGTACATTGTGATTTAATGCTATAACTAGTACTCCAACAGTATTTTTCACTTTATGTTGCTATGTAGGTGCAAACTGTTGAAATCTTTACTTAATATATACTAAACTGATCTTCTGTATATAAAGAGAATTGAAAATGAATCTTGATGTGAATGGAATGGGACAGGGATCGGGAAAGTGGAGGGTTGCTGGTGGGAGGGAAGTTATGGGGGGAGGGGGATCCATTGTAATCCATAAGCTGTACTTTGGAAATTTATAGTCATTAAATAAAAGTTTTAAAAAAATAAATTATCACCATCTGTGATTAAATTAAAGAAAAATAGAATTTTACCTTTGTCCTCATGACATTTCTTAAATTTACAAGTCTAAGGTTCAAGATCTCTCTTGTAATGCTAATAATTTCTGTACTTTAATAAAGAATTTTAAAATGTGTTACACTCTGGCCTACCCCATTTTAGTGGGATTTCACATATGGAAACTTCAAACAGTTCATAGAAATGTGGAATTGAGTAATAGAGTAAGCACCATTTTGAAACTTCGTATGGATTTTACCTAATGTGTACTTTCCATGAAATTCTTTAGGGCTCCTTGTATACATGAATTTCATAAAAAATTTGTACCAAAATATACATTTTTAATTCTATTTACCCATGAACTTTTTGAAATATACCTACTTGATACTTCAAACCTTATTCTGAATTATCACCAGGTTCCATGAAGATTATAATCAAAGTCAGTTTCTAATTTTAGATTTAATTCTATTCATTGATGCTTTCCCACTGTACTGGGAGTTATCTGTCAGTTACAATACTATCATACACTTATGCCCTATGCTTAACTTTCACCTTTGCTTTATGCATATCAATAGACATTCAGGACTACAAAGTCAAACCTCTTATAATTCTTAGCATTTTTGAAATAATGTGTTCAGAGTAGGAAGTATATTGAAAGTGCACACTTATAAATCAAGTATTCAAAGCCATCAGATAAGCTATTCAAAAATTTAAAGGTAAATACACCAGAAATAAAAGCTATATAAATGTCATAAAAGAGAAAAGCAAGTATTTCTTGGCATATATCTTAAGAGCATAGATTTATAAATCCAAAATACTGAGCATAAACACCATCTCCATCATATGTCAGTTGACTAGGTCACTTGAGAGAACATTTAGAAAAATGGAAAAGTAGCAGAAAGTGAAATTGATAGGGGTAGGTAAGTAGCTAGGGAGCAGAAAGGAGTTAAGATTGCTAACACTAGCCCAATCCCATCATCTCCTGTGGCCCTTCAAGGTGGATGACGATTTAGCATGCCCACTCCTCATCATACAGCTCAGTCTCACTTTCCATCATGCACCAGCTTCCATGATACCTTCCTGAAGATGATGGCATGTTTTGCAGCCCCGCCCCAAACTAGGCCTACTTAGGGCAGTCAATCAGGTCCTGCCCAGAGCACAGACCTTTATCCTATAAAAAGAACAGTCAACATCCCTTCATGATAAAAAAACTCCAATTGGTTACAGAAAGAACGTGCCTCAAGATTATATACATATATATATATATATAATATACATTATATACATATATATGTGTATATATATATATATATATATTACATACATATACAAGCCAACAGCCAATATTATACTGAATGAGGAAATAGGGGAGGAGTATATGGGAACACACTCTAGTACTTCCTCTCAATTTTTGTTTTTAAAATTAAAATATTAATAAATTAAAATAATAAATAAGCAATATAGCTTAACAATAAAGATGATCAGAAAATCATGCTTATGTATTAAGAGTGATTAATTTTTTGTGAAATGCTATATATTCTGATTTGAACTGAGTCCCAGAAAAAAGTTAGGTAGGAGTTCTGAGATTGTGACCTTACTAAGGAAGAGAGACATTGCAGAGGTGATTATTTAAGGCAAAGTTATACTGGAATAGATAGATATCTAAACTAATGTGACTTGTGTCCTAATAAAAAGAAGACTGCATGATCATATAAAAAAATGGAAGAATAGCATGTGGTTATAGAAACAGAGAATGGAACTACAATTCTGTGAATCAAGGAAGGCTAAGGATTGCCAGTAGTACCAGATAGATATAGGAAAGATGCTGCTCTACAGTGTTTGAAAGAGCATAGCCTGTGGACCCTTAGCTTAAGGCCTGTAGCCACCAGAGACAGACAAGGATACATTTCTCTTGTTTTAAGGTACCCAGATGGTTGTATTTTATTATGGTTGTAGAAGCTAATTCAAATGGTGCTGCTGGGAAGTACAATGTTTCTCTAATAAATTTTAAAAAGGGAGTTTAAGTAGCTTTTGAATTGGATAATAGTTTGAGGCTAGAGGAATTTTAAAGTGTATCAGAGTAAAAACCTAGGTTAAACTGAAGACAAGAAGTACAGATATTGGTTAGGATTCTGGTGAACAATCAGATGGAAATTAGGGATATGTCACTGAAAACTAGAGGAAAGATAATAATTGCTACAATGTGGGAAAGAAGTTGGTTGAATTGTAATATGTTCAATGGATTGTAGAACACATAAGCAATGGATTTGCTTATTTAAGGAGATTTGCAAGCAAAGTAATGAAGATGTGGAGTATTTTCATGATACTGAGAGTAGACAAATACAGCAAAAAGATATACTGAAAAAGCGCTGCTAAACAAAATAAACTAGTAGTTGATGATCTGGAACATCCTCAGCCTATTCAGATAGCATACTCTGGAAACAGAGGCAACAATTTTGTTGAACCATTCTTTGCTAATGAAATTCGGCTTTAGACTTAATTAATCAAATTAGTCATTTCAGTAGAAGCCAGAGTACAGATATGGTTATCAAGAAAATATCTGTGGAAGATTCTTCTATCTGATAGTATGGATCCTTGTGAGTTGTGTGGGAGGGCAACAAGTTTCAAGCAGAAATACCACTATCTTGATTTGAAAGCTATAGAGAAGAGGCAAAGAAAGAAAAAAGAGGAGGGGGTAGAGGAGGGAGGGAGGGAGTGATTGGGGAGGGAGAGGAGTGATGTTGATATCAGGTGATCATTTGCATATGAGAATGACATGATTTTTTGGAGGGTCAGAGTGAATATTTGTATGGGTTAATTATATTCTCTCAAAATTTGTGATGAAATCCTAACTCTCATAAACTCTTAATACAATATGGAGTCATTATAAGAAGACACCCAATAAGACAAAAATGAGGAAAATATCATAAAATCAAAGAAGATATTGAAGCTATAGAGCTGAAAACTAAGGAGGGTCAAGGATCACTAGTTATACCAGAACCTAAGGAAAAGACATAGAACATTTTCTTGCCAAGAGCACTCAAGAAAATGTGTCTGTGCCAAACTGACACTTTTATTTGAAATTACTGATTCAGAACACCAAACAAAAGTATTCAGTTGTTTTAAGATATCCACTTGGTTACAAAAGCTTGAGAGAAAACTAAGTCACTCAATGAATATAGACATGCTTCCTGTTGGAATGTCTTTGAGCTACATGTATTTAAAAATATTTTGGTGACCAGAAGTTGATCATTGCTGAAGCGATTCTTAAAGCCAATCTGCTTTCACAAGACCTTATTTTACTGGTATGTTTCCTGCTATAGTAATACTGTGCTTTATCTTATTTAAGATGTTATGTTTTAGTTAGGCAATCTACTAACAGTGATCAGACACTTTATCGCTACCATATTTAATCTGTCTTTAGTGCCAAGAAAAAGATGTGGCATAAACTTTGTTATGAGTTACTTGGGAACATAAATTGTTGTTACTTGTGACAAGTGACATCATATATTCAAAATTAGAGTTTACACAGCACTTAGAAAACATTAGGGATAGTGATTCCAACTAAAATACTATAATACAAGATTTATTACCTTAGCATAAACTTATGTGAATGAAGCCTAGTGAGATTTAATAAAGTGTCCATGTTCACATATTTGTTTGGTAGTAAATATTTAATTCAAACATATATTCCAAATTCTGGTAGCATGTTTGAATAATGCATTATTGCATTCTTGTCATCTTACTGAATTTCATCCCAAGAAAATTAATAGAATTCAAACTTGAAATACCACCCATAATGGTAAATAATTAGGGTATAGGAGAAACAGATATAATGTAGGTAAATGAAAGTTTGGAAATTAATTTTCAAAATAGGAAGTCTATCACAGGAAACACAGATTGCCCAAATGGAAATCTAGAAGAAATGGAAAGAAACTACAGGACAAGATGACCTACACCTGGAAAAATCTCAGAAAATGACAGCAGAGGAAGCCTAAACCAACAGATACAAATCTATTTTACTTGTGTTCACAATAATTCTCTACAGTAATCTCTCAGGCAACAGAAGTACCTCATCTGATTCAGGTTGATTTACCCAACAAAGAAATTAGGAGAGGTTCAATGAAAAAATCCTAGATACAATATGCAAGTAAAACCATCATTTATATGGCAACACCAAAGAAGAAGCTAGGATTTTTATGTTATTTCTCCCTTTTATGAACCCAGAAACTCCAAATAGCTATGGAGAATTTGGAAATAAATCATTCAGTGATGAATAATAATAAAAATAAAATAACCTGCAATGAAACATACACAAAAATTAAAGGAAAAGTCCAATGAAGGAAATGAAAAGGTAGCATAGAACAAGAAAGCTCATAATAAAACTATTTCCAAGGGGAATGAGCATTTAGCCTTGCCAGGAAGACACGAATCTGCTATTTCTGAGTGCCTGGTTCTATTTCCAATGTTGGTTCCTGATTCTATCTTCCTCTTAATGAAGACTCTGGGAAGCAGCAGTGACAGCTCAAGTAAATGGGTTCCTGCTTCCAGACAACAGAACTGGATTGCATTCCTAGTCATGGTCTCCCAATTTGCATGGTTCCATCATTTTATAGGAAATTTTAGTAGAAGACTCATTTTTACCACATTAGAAGATAAAGTTAAATCAATTCTTCAATGGCACATACCCCTTATTCAAGCAAAAATATAAAGAATATCATATGAAAATGTTATAAATTATTCAGAGGCCATTACTGTTTGACTCAAACTTTATGTTTAAATGGATATTATAACATAGTCAAATTATCCTGAATGTAGAATGTGAGTGTGTGGAGAGGGCAGGGATGTAAATACTTTGAAATTAATCTCCCAGTACTCATAATCTAAATTGGAAGTATTATCCAATATCAACATATTTAGATGTAATTAAAACCAATTAAACTTAATTTTGTTTTGAATTTTTTTCATTTTAATGACTCAAACTCATTTGAGACACCTTGCAATATCAAAATATCACTGTACATAATTTTGATTTATATATTCAAATTTTTTAAATTTATCTTTTCTGTCAGTAGACTAAATGTTACTGAATCTAATGCTGCATCCAAACTTTCACTTGAAAAACTCTTATGTTCTACTAAGTTTTCTGAGCTCTTTTCTTTTAAAAAGATAGATAGATGATATAGAGATAAATAGATGATGATGATCATGATGATAGAGATATTAATCAAGCTTCTCCCCAGATGTTATTTTTATCATTTCTGTAAATATTTGTTAATTTTTTAATTTTTCCAAATAATCTATCCTTCATCCAATTGATCACTATAGCTAGGTTATCTCTTTCCAGTTCATTTGTATTTATATCCCTGCACCCCACACTCATATTACAATTGGGATAATTTGAATACAGTAAGATGATAATACAACATATCAATACATATGCAATACAGCAAAAGCAGAGTTAAGTGGGGAAGTTTATAGAAATTGATGCCTACATCAAGAATTTGGAAAGACACTAAATAAATGAGCTATCAATGCATCTCAAGGACTTAAAAAAAACAAGTCAGCCAAAAATTAATAGAGGGAAATAAATATTTAAAATTAGAATAGTAATAAAATTGAAACAAAAATATGAAAAACAAGTAAAATGAAAGGTGGGTTTAAAAATAGATACACCATTGGCTCAACTAACTGAAAGAAGGGGGGCAGTATACCCAAATAATAAAATCAGAAATGAAAAAGGGGATGGTGCTTTGGCATTGTGGGTAAAGCCACCACTTGCATGGTCAATATCCCATATGAGTGCCAGTTAGAGTTCATGCTGCTCCACTTCCCTTCCAGCTCTTTACTATAGCATAGGAAAGCAGTAGAAGATGTCCCATGTCATTGGCCCCACACACAAAAATGGGAGGCCCAATGGAAACTCCTGGCTCATGGTTTCAAATTGGCCCAGTTCCTGCCATTGTGGCCACTTGGGGAGTGAACCAACAGATGGAAGATCTCTCTCTCTCTCTCTCTCTCTCTCTCTCTCTCTCTTCTGCCTTTCTGTAACTCTGCCTTTCAAATAAATAAACAAATCTTTTAAAAAATGAAAAAAGGGATTGCAACAACAGATATCATAGAAATAAAAAGAATCATCATGAATTACTACAAAGAACCATATACCAAAAAATCAGAAAACCTAGAACAAATGGATAGATCCCTGGACACTTAAAATCTACCAAAATTGAGCTAAGAAGACATAGAAAACTTAAGCAGTATACAACCAAGACAGAGATTAAATCTATAATAAAAATCCTCCCATTAGTGAAAAGCCAGGATTGGATGCTGAATTCTAACAGACTTTGAAAAACTATTTACAATTCTTCTCAAGTTATTCAAAACAATTGAAATGGAGGGGATCCTCCCAAATTCCATTTATGAAACCAAATCACCTTAATTCCTAAATCAGAAAATGATACAACAGAGAAAGAGAACTATAGACCAATGATAAACATTCATGCAAAAATGCTCAACAAAATTCTAGCCAATTAAATCCAACAATACATCAGAAAGATCATCCAAGTGGGCTTTATCCCTGGTGTGCAAGGATGGTTCTACATTCACAAATCAATCAATGTGCTACATCACATTTAAAAAAAAAACTGCAGAAGAAGCCGGTGCCACAGCTCAATAGGCTAATCCTCTGCCTGCAGCATTGGAACACCAGGTTCTAGTCCTGGTTGGGGCACCGGATTCTGTCCCAGCTGCTCCTCTTCCAGTCCAGCTCTCTGCTGTGGCCAAGGAAGGCAGTGGAGGATGGCCCAAGTGCTTGGACCCTGTACCAGCATGAGAGACCAGGAGAATTATCTGCCTCCTGGCTTCAGATCAGCGTGGTGCACCAGCCGCAGCACACTGGCCACGGTGGCCATTGGGGGGTGAACCAACAGAAAAGGAAGGCCTTTCTCTCTGTCTCTCTCTCTCACTGTCCACTCTGCATGTCAAAAAAAAAACCTGCAGAAGAAAATATGATTATTTCAATAAATGCAAAGAAAGTATTGATAAAATACAACACCTTTTGTGATGAAAACCTTAAGCAAATTGGATATATAAGGAACATTCCGCAAGACATTCAAAGCAATCTATGAGAAATCCACATCCAGCATCTTTTTGAATGGGGAAAAGATAGAAGCTTTCCCATTGACATCCAGAACCAGACAAGGATGCCAATTCTCATCATTGCTATATAATAGACCTGAGAGTTTTAACCACAGCCATTATACAAGCAAAAGAAATCAAAGGGATACAAACTGGGAAGGATGAAGTCAAACTATCCCTATTTACAGATGACATGTTTCTATATATAGAAGATTTGAAAAATTCCACTAAGAAATTATTGGAACTAATAAAAGAGTTGGGTCAAATGGCAGTATAGAAAATCAACACACCAAAACCAGTAGCCATTTTATACATGGACAATGTCATGGCTAAAAAAGAACTTGTAAGATAAATCACATTCAAATAGCTAAAAAATTAAACACCTTGGAATAAATTTAACCAAATATGTCAATGTTCTTTAGCATAAACCTTAGAAAATATTTTTAAAAAGAAATAGAAGACGACACACAAAAAAATGAAAAAATCTTTCATGTTCATGGATTGGAAGAATCAATATCATTAAAATGTCCATTTTACCAAAAGCAATTTACAGATTCAATTCAATTTAAATTAAAAATACCAATGATGTTATTCTCAGACCTATAAACAAATATGCTAAAATTCATATGGAAACACAAGAGAACCCAAATAGCTAAGGCAATCATATACAACAGAAACCAAGTTGGAGGCATTGCAATACCGCATTTTAAGATATACTACAGTGCAGTTATCATCAAAACAGGCTGGTACTGTCAAAAAAATAAAATGAGTAGACAATGGAACAGAATAGCAACTCCAGAAATCAATTATGCATGCACAACCAACTTATCTTTTACAAAGGAGCAAAAATCAATCCCTGGAGCAAGGACAGTCTCTTCAACAAATGGTACTGGGGAAAGTTGATCTGACATAGGCAAAGACTTCTTTGAAAAGAGCCTGGAAGTACAGTCAATTAAAGCCAAAATAGAAAAATGGCATTACATCAAACTGAGAAGCTTCTGCACTTCGAAAGAAATACTCAGCAAAGTGAAGAGGCAACCAACAGAATGGGAGAAAATATTTGCAAACTATGAAACTGATTAAGGATTAATATCTAGAATTTATAAAGAGCTCAAGAAACAATAATAATAAAACAGTCAGTTTAAGAAAATGGGTAAAAAACTTCAGCAGGCATTTTTTCAAGACTTTTAATTCAAATGACCAACAGATAGTTGAGAAAATGCTCAGGATGACTATCCATCAGAGAAATGCAAATCAAAACCTCAATGTGGTTTCATCTCACTCTGATTACATAGGCCTTCATATAGAAATCAACAAACAACAAATGCTGGCAAGGATGTGCAGAAAACGGTCCCTAATCCACTGTTGGTGAAAATGTAAACAGTTGCAGCCTCTGTGAAAACAGTATGGCGATACCTCAGAAATCTGAATATAGACCTACCATACAACCCAGACATCCCACTTCTAGGAATTTACCCAAAGGAAAACAAATTATCATATGAAAGGGTGATCTATACGCCGAAGTTTATTGCAACTCAATTCACAATAGCTAAGATATGGAATCAACCCAGATGTCCAACAACTGAAAACTGGATAAATTATGGTATATTTGCACTATGGAATAATACACAATGGTAAAAAATGAATTGCTGTCATGTGACAAAGTGGAAACCATTTTACTTAATGAAATAAGCCTGTCCCCAAAAGACAAATACAATATATTGTCCCTGATCTGTTATGGCTAATAGAATTCCTAAAAAATAATCTATGGAAGTGAAATTGACACTTTGAAATGCTATGGTTTTGAATTACCCTTATCTTGGCTGTTGAGGAATAGTGTTTTTGTTTTGTTTTTCTTCATACTGCTTGTTGAACTCTTTACTTAGATAGGGTTAATCTTATGAATATAAAGTTAACTGAAAATAGATGCTTGTAAAAAATAGAATAAGGAGGAGGAAGAACGGTGGAGGTAAGGATGAGACAGAGAGTAGAATGGGAAGAATTACTGTATTACTATATATATATATATTTAATATATTATATATAATGCATGAAAATCATATATATATATATATATAATATTTAAAGATTTATTTGAAAGGCAGAGTTACAGAGAGGTGGAGGTAGAGAGAAAGAGAGTCTTCCATCCAATCGTTCACTCCCCAGATGGCTGCAATAGCCAGAATTGCACTGTTCTGAAGCCAGGAGCCAGGAGCTTCCTTCAGATCTCCCATGTGGGTGCAGGGGCCCAAGAACTTGATCCATCTTGTACTGCTTTCTCAGGCAACAGCAGAGAGCTGCATCAGAAGTAGAGCAGCCAGGACTCGAATTGGCACCCATATGGGATGCTGGCAGCGTAAGTGGTGGCTTTACCTGCTACACCACTGTGCTGGCCCCAACGACATGTATTTTTAAAAGTACACATGCCATATCTTCACTTCTTTTTCCTTACCCTCCCTTCATGGGAAACTGTGTCTATGTGAACCAGAGGAAGATTCTTGCATGTGTAAACCTATTTCCTTCACCTAAAGGACAAAAAGTTGCAACTTGGGTCTACTGTAACGGTCATACCTCTTACATTATCTTTTTTTTTTATTTGTGTGTATCTCATAAATGCACTAGATACATGGTAATTCTTCCCACCATATCCACTCTCCCACCCACTCTCCCATCCTTCTTCCTCGTCCCTCCCCTCTTTATTCTGAGAAAGAAAAGAGAGAGAAAGAAAGAAAAAAAAAGAAAGAAAACTTTTTCTCAACAGTTTAGACAAGAGCTGTTCCTTGTTATTGCTTCTCGAATGTGATTTCACTTTTCCCCCCTCACCCTCTTTTCCTTTCCTTCTTTCCTTTCCTTTTCTTTTAGAAACTTAATTATCTTTAAAGAACCCAAGAATGATACATCTTTTACTAGCTCTTAGACATAACTATAACTTATGAGATATAATAATATCCTCCATTTAATACACTAAATTGAAATGATTCTTGAGAACAAATTTTACTATTAAGTAATTGTCCTTCTATGGGTTTGCTGTATGGAATGCTTCCCATGTTGGAGACTTCCTTCTTTTTTAATTCTGTCTATCATTGTTTCCAAACACTTAGTCCTATTTATATGATCAATTTAACACTTCATCCTTTCCATTTGATCTCTATAACACTTAAGCTGCTATTTTTACCAGCCAGCTTAAGGTTATGGGGGGGTGGGTGGTGGTACAGTGGCATACTACGTTAATCCTCTGCCTGCGGTGCCAGCATCCTATATGGGTGCTGGTTCTAGTCCCGGTTGCTCCTCTTCCAGTCCAGCTCTCTGCTGTGGCCTGGGAAAGTAGTGGAGAATGGCCCAAGTGCTTGGGCCTCTGCACCCGCATGGGAGACCAGGAAGGAGCACCTGGCTCCTGGCTTCGGATTGGTGCAGCACTGCCTGTGGCAGTCATTTGGGGAGTAAACCAATGGAAGGAAGACCTTTCTCTCTGTCTCTCTCTCACACTGTCTGGAATTCTACCTGTCAAATAAATAAAAAATAAATTTAAAAAAATTTAAAAAAGATTATTTGGGGTCCCATGGCAAGTTGTTAAGCTGCACTCTTAGAAGTAAGTCTGTAAGAATTTGTGCAGGACTATACAACTTTGCAGTTATGATTTTCATACATTTCACAATTACAAGTTTAGGATCTTAGTAATTCTTCCCACCATGCCTGCCTATGCACCCACATTCCCATCCCCCTTCCTCTTCCCTTTCTTATTCTCACTCTTATTCTTTACTAAGATTCATTTTCAATTAACTTTGTACACATATGGTGAACTCTGTTAAATAAAGACTTCAATGATTAATGTGAAAGGAAAAAATTAAGGAAAATATTATAAAGAAAGGTAAAACAAAAATATAGAATAAAAAGATGTTCTTCAACAGCCAAGAGAATGGCTGTTCAAAGTCATTGCTTCTCAAAGTGTCAATTTTATTTCTACATGGTGCCTAGTAGGTGCTCTGTTAGTTATCACAGGTCAGGGAGAGCATATATAATTTGTCTCTTTGTGACTACTTATTTCACTAAGCATGATGTTTTCCTGATTCATTCATTTTGTTGCAAATGACTGGACTTTTTACTGGGAATAGCTTTATTATTATTTCCAAATTAATGTTAACTTCACTTTTCCAAAGCAATACGTGATACATTTAAAATCATGATCAAATAAAATTCCACCCTTCAGACTCACTTTCATGATGCAGGAATGCAGCAGGGAACTCTGGATTAAGATTTCAAATGGATTTGTCTGTGAGGCTTATTGTTCACTGAACTATAGCATGCCAAGCCGGTACTGTGCTATGTAAATGGACTTTGGTTCTTGATGGTCACTGTTGCCTTAAAAAAATAGACAATTGTTGGGTGATAAGCAACAACCAAGTGAAATGGCCTGCCTACAGACAGTGCACTAAATGTGAGAAAGTCTCCTGGAATTGAGCATAGAAAAGGTGGTTAAACTAATTTTGGTCATTTCACATTCAGGGCATGTTCTCCCTTCAGACTTTCCCTGAAACAGTGTTTCAGATCCTGTGGATTCCTATCACGTCTCTTTCCTCTGTTCTCTCAGCACACAGAGCTGCTGCAGGAATCAAGGTCCCAGCCTTGTGCTTGTGCTTGGAGTACTGTAGGAGCAATGAGATAATAAAATTGTAGAATTGTTGAGTTAGTGGAGTCCACTGAGAGTTTCTGTTCAGTTCTTCCACCAATACTCAAGCTTCTCGAACAAATTGCCAGGTAAATAATTTCTAACACAAAGAGGTAATTATTTAAATGTTAAAAATCTCTTAATGCCACTTATATGTTTACCTCACGTAGGTCAGCCAATTCAGCCTATTTGTTGTCTTTCAAACTTCTAGGACGAATCACATTCTTTTCATGACTGTATTTAAACAGCTGAAGAATACAGACATAACTCTATTAAATTGTCTCAATTTTATGCTGACAATTTCATTTTCTTTCCACTGTTTCTCATAAGTTCATATTCAGATCTTTAACAGGATATATGTTATGTTGTGAAGAACAAATTCTCTGATACACACTAAGGCTGTACTAACCTAACAGTGCAAAATTCATACTGCCCATTTTGAATTTTAACTACCTATATTTTGCTATGTGGTTATGCATGTTTTTGTATGTGTTCTGTATCTTTTAAACTTATCTTTACTCATTGCAACAGCAGAATATAGGATTAGACTACTTTCACTGGCATTCAAATACCATTTTTGTGTCTTTGTGTACATGTCATATTTAGAATTATAAAATACAAACTTATCCTAATTTAAATTATCTTTTTAAATATTGGTTATATAAGATAAATGGATTTATGTGGTAATTTTAATCTAAGTGCAACCTCTTACACTTGTCTTATAGGAAAAATACAGTCATCTCAATAGATTCAAAACTACTAAAATGTAAATTGATGTGTTTTATCTCTATCAAAGTAAGGGGTGTATGTTAAGTACAAAGTATAATATTGAAGTATGATCTCTATACAGTCTCTCTTCTGTTTCCTAATTATGATTTAAGCTTTCTTGTCTTAGTTTTTTTCTTATTTAAAATGATTGTGATAGCCATGTGCACCTCACTTTTTTTGTAAGATTTTGTTTTTTAAGACACAGATTATGGCACTTCGCAGACTTAACTCTGTAAATTCAACATATATTGGATAGCTGATGAAGATGTGAGGATGATATTAGTGATGATTTTGAAGGTGGTAATTGGGATTATAATAGTAATGGATATATAATTAACACAAGATCAATAACAACAAAGTTAAATAAGAAATGCAATTGGAATCAAGTGAAATTGTTTAAGTTAGTGACTATGCCAGAGAGAAAGATAAAACTCCAGATTAGTTAGTTATCATAAAAAATTCTGGGAAGAGTAAAAAGTCACTACTCATGGTGAAAAATGTCTGTGATTATAGTAAAGCTCACCAGTGACTTGTAAATTCAGTGAAATATCTACATGCATTTACTGAACTGTGATATTAGTGGAAATAAAGTGGAATGAAAAAAAAACAAACATAAAAACCATAAAACAAAAATGCAAAGTATCACTGAACAAGAAATAAAACATGGGTTTGGAAAGTAATGGAGAAAGAATAAGATAGTTTGCAACTGGGAAAGACATTTTTGGTGCCTATAGAACTAGCAAGGTACAACTTCAGGGAACTTCAGAAGAGTCTTAGGCATCATCTATCACAGAACTCATTCCTGGACTAATCACAGATAATTCATTTACTAGTTGGGACATATTATATCAAATCCCAGTGTCCCTTACCAAGAGATGGGAGCTTTAATTTTTTGAGAAACTGAATTTGCTTGGCTCTAGAATCGAGATATAGATGGAATAAATGGCTGGAAGATTAAGAAAATATTGAAAAAAGTGCTCACTAACACTAATCATCAAAGAAATGAAAATCAAAGCCAAAATGAGATATCACTGCATCCCTGTCAGA
Source organism: Lepus europaeus (assembly GCF_033115175.1). Lineage (NCBI taxonomy): Eukaryota > Metazoa > Chordata > Mammalia > Lagomorpha > Leporidae > Lepus > Lepus europaeus. Next base: position 78,419,252 of record NC_084839.1, on the reverse strand, counting down.
ATGGCTCTTATGAAAAACAGAGAAAGTAACAAATACTGGCAAGAGTGTGAAGAAAGGGGAACTCATACATTGCTGTTGGGAATGTGAATTAGTGCAGCCATTGTGGAAAATACTAGATTCATTCCTTAAAAATTTAGAAAAGATAATTTCCATATGATCCAGAATTCCCACTATTTCATATTTATCAAAAAAGTGAACTCATTCTATCAAAGAAATACCTGCTCCATCATGTTTATATCAGCACTGTACACTGTAGCCAAAAAAAAAAAAAAAAAAAACAACAATGGAATCAACCAAGGATCTATCATCAAATGAATGGATAAAGAAAATCTGATGCACACACACAATGAAATACAATTCAGCCACAAACAAAAAGAAAGAAAAGAGAACAGAAGGGAGGGAGGGAGGGAGAGAGGGACGGAGAGAGGGACGGAGAGAAGGAGGGAGAAAGGAAGAAAGAGAAGGAAGGAAGGAAGGAAGGAAGGAATGAAGGAAGGAAGGAAGAAATTAAACCCAGATACTCTGATATAGGAAGTGGGTATCTTAGGTGCTAGATCAATCATCTACTTTCACATACATATTCTTTTATTTTTAAGATTTTTTTTTTCATTTATTTGAAATGCAGAGTGACAGAGACCGAAAGACAGAGAGAGGGATCGTCCACATGCTGGTTCACTCCCTAAATGGTCACAATAGCCAAACCTGGGCCAGGCTGAAACTAGAACTCTGGAGCTCCATCTGCGTATCTCACAGGTGAGACAGGGGTCCAAGTACTTGGGCCATCATCAACTGTCTTCCCTGGTGCATTGTCAGGGAGCTGGATCTGAAGTGTAGTAGCTGAGAAAAGAACTTTTGCCCCTTTAAGGATTGCCAAAGTCACAAGCAGCAGTTTACCACACTGCACCACAACACTGGCCCCAAACATATTCTTAATCTCAGAACTGGCAACGTAGTGGGTATCATTTTTCATAGAGGCAACAGCAAATCATTTAACCACACTCAGGCCATAGATGTAAAGCCAGCCATCTTGGATCTAAATTTTTCTCTTTTTCTTCCTTAAACCTCACCTTTCCTTTCATTTTCACAGCATTCTTTCTTTTTTAAAAATATTTATTTATTTATTTATTTATTTGAAAGGAAGAGTGACAGAGAGAGAAGGAGGGACAGAAGAGAGAGCTTCCACATGCTGGTTCACTCCTCAAATGGCCTCAATGGCCAGAGACTGGACTGAGCCAAAGTCAGGAGCCAGGAACTTCAGAAAGGTCTCCCACATGGGTGCAGGGAACCAAGTAATTGGGTCATCTTTGCTGCCTTTCCAGGTGCATTAGCAGGGAGCTAGATCATAAGTAGAGCAGCTAGGACTCAAATAGGCTACCATATGGAATATCAGCATCATATGCAGTGTCTTTACCTACTATGCCATAGCGCTGGCCCCCTTCACAGTATTTCAGGTGAAACTTCATGTCTCCTCAAAGGCAGAGTCTTCCTGGTGGCAAATCACCTGATAAGGACCTTGGAAAATGGGGGAAATTCCATTTCTAAAGTATATTCCAATATCCTAAAATTGTAAAATCTCAAGGATAGTTTTTCTTGTCCCAAGTAGGGATGGACAAAGCTCTCCTCACAAATCCAAGAAAATATAAATGGAAAAATTTCATTTGCTAAAAATACTGAAAAACAAAACCTGGTATGTTAAAAATATAAATGTAACACAAACTTATATTCCCCACAGGAAAATTTACAGTGAAGGAAAAAGAGAGTTAAAGATAACTTCTTGGGTACTCTCTTGTCTCTAAGTTCTATTACATTTACTCAAGACATCAATTAATAAGTTAAATTAGTATAACTAGAATAATTATTTTAGTTTTAATGTATTTATTATTCAAATAAATTATGTGCCAAATGAATAGGGAGAATACTTACTAAAATTATATTTTATATGAAAAACATTTGTAATGTTAATATTAGAAACACATTCACATCTTGATTAAATATTATTAAAGTATATTTCTAGAAATTACAAGTTTTTAGTAATTCTCTAAGTCATTTTATAGTGAATACGGTTTGCTTATTATTAAATTTACTTATTCTTTTGTATATCTGTGGATAACAAACATATTAATTCTCATAAGTATAAATCCCCCATGTATTTACTTAATTTGTATAAAAATATACTAACTGGCCATGGCTCTAAGATTAGACTAATTTATATTTGATTCATAATATGTTTATGTCCAGAAGAAAAATAGCTGCATCAATGCCAATGATTCTGTTGTTGAACTACAAGCAAAAAAATACCCAGTGAGTAACATAATAAAAATAACTTCCTTCATTACAAATTAAGTAGCCAAGTATTTAGATTTCAAATAGCAAAGCTCTATATCACAAAACTTGGGGAACGAGGTTCTTTTCATCTCACTGTTCTACTAAATCCAGAGTGTGACCTTCATGCTTTTATTTCAAAGTGTCCACAGCTGTATTCCAGGTAGCAGAATCAAGGCAGTGATAAGATAAAGTAGATTGGGAAGCTCTTTTTAATGAAAGATGTCCCAGGGTACTTCAATTTACATTTAAAAGGCTAACAGTTAGTTACAAGTTTACATCAAACTCAAGACACTCAACAATGAGTTATCTCAGGCAATTTGGCGCCAGATAAACTATAATATTATTATGGGAAAACAGTAGATGAAGGAAGCAGGTAAATTGTCCTTTCCACTGATCATGACAAAATGCATGATTTTTTTCCATTTTGAAAAGTAAGAAGCAGTGATTTTATTTATTTATTTATTTACTTACTTACTTACTCACTTACTTACTGACATTGTGGCACAGTGGGTTAATATGCTACCTGCAACACAGACATACCATAGGGATTCTTGTTCAAATCCCAGTTGCTCTGCTTCATCCAATTCCATGTTAATGTGCCTAGGAAAATAATGGAAGATGGCCCAAGTTCTTGAGCCCCTTCCTTGCAATTGGGATATCCCTTTGGAGTTCCAAGTTCTGGCTTGGCCCAGCCCCAGCCATTTTAGTTATCTGGGGAGTGAACCAACAGACAGAAGAACCTCCCCTTCCCTCCCCTCCCCTTCCTTCCTGTCTCCATTTTTATCTCGCATTTGCCTTTTAAATATATAAATACACATATATTTTTAAGTAGTTGAACACTGGGAAACAACTTCCATTATTTGGTCACAGAAACTTCTATAAACACATGCTTCCTCCTAGATCTGGAGATCTTTGGGAGGGCTTCCAACATACTAGGCTGCTAGAAGTTGAAGAATTGTGGTGAAGGTTTAAACAATACATTTTGGAGATCTCTGTAGTTGAATATGTTGGACAGAAGTATGCATGTTTAGATTCAGTATTTACATGGATAATATCACAAACCTCATATTGTTCTTAGTAAAAGATTGCTTCAAAGTAATTTATATTAGTAGGAAGTCCAATTAATTTAAAAAATAGGTACCTAATTAAATTTCCAAGAAAACATTTTGCATTGGTGGGATGGTAAATTTCACTTCACTTGAAACATGAACCCAGTAAGTGGGTTGGGTTTAGGATAGAATATCAGGGAGAACAGAAACTGTTGAGTCACTTAAAGAAACTAGCAAGCATGTTAGCCTGGTCAGAATTAGAGGACACATAGAAGAGTTGTCCCGTTGGATTTGGAGAAAATCATGTGAAATCTTACTATATGCTTATCCTGGAGTATATTTTAATTGATTTGTAATTCTACAGCTCAAGAAATAAATGATTTAATTAATAAACTAAACACAAATATAATAAAACATGCATGCCTCAACACACATAGAGATCTACATGCTGCTATACCTATCTACACACTTTGAGCTGGGAAATTAAAAAAATTGAAAAGCTGAAAAAAGTCATTTATCTTTTTCTAGCAGTCACTGAAAAATAGAAATCAATATTACATTTAAGGTGCAGTTGCTTGTATTATTTTGGAAGAATATTATTTGTGAGAAGGGATTTGATGAAATTATCTTGTAGCTTCTCCTGTGTCTACTAATTGTGCTTGGTTGTCAATGTACATCTTGAGAGGCAGCAGGGAATACCCATGTACTTGTATCCACATCATTTACCTGGGGGACCTGAGTTGAATTCCAGCTTCCGGGCTTTGTCCCGGCCCAGGCTTGTTTGTTGTGGGTATCTGGGGAGTGACCATGTGGATGGAAGACACCTGTCTGTATCTTTCTCTTTCCTGGTCTTTCAATTAAATAAAATAAATAACTTTTTTTTAAAAGAAAGGAATCTAGTGCATGTTTATTCATCTGAATTTATTGCATAATGTAAAAAATATTATACTAGTTAGATTCAGAGGAAAGAAACAGAAGATAAAACTAGGGAAAATATAAAACAATTTAGCAAATCTAAATTCTAGAAATACGAAAATTAAGAAAATGTATACTAGAAGTACTAAAAAGACAAAAATTCTTAACTGAATTTTGTTTTAAAACAGATTATACTCATTATCACTTTTGACTTTTAATATTTCCACCTATGAAACTGTCTTCATTTATTAAGTATTCATCCACTAACTAACACAAAAATCACAACTTACCCTCTTCTGAACTTTATTTGGTAAAAATAATACAATCCCAGATGTTAGATGATAGTAGACTACTACTGTATTTTATAGATTATCCATTGGGTCACCCCCCAAATGGCCGCTACAGCTGACACGCTGTGCGATCTGAGACCAGGAGGCAGGTGCTTCCTCCTGGTCTCCCATGCAGGTACAGTGTCCAAGCACTTGGGCCATCCTCCACTGCCTTCCCAGGCCACAGCAGAGAGCTGGACTGGAAGAGGAGCAACCAGGACAGAATCTGGCACCCCAACTGGGACTAGAACCCAGTGTGCCGGCGCCGCAGGCAGAGGATTAGCCTAATGAGCCATGGCACCAGCCTACAGATGATTTTAGAGATGATAGATATGTATATTTACTCGATCAACGAAGATAGTGACCCAAAAAAAGAAAGGTAGCAAAGAGGAGAATGTTTGGGGACTTTATATGATATTCTATGAGAGAAAACACTTTTGTAAAGGAATGATATTCTCCCACTTCAAAAATAAATTTTAAAAAATTAACAATGGTAGTAAACTCTTATACAAAGACTGGCTTTGCCAGAGGGCACTTTGTTATCCATTTTTCACCCTTTTTTTCCTTACTTTTATTCCATATTATTCTACTTCATTCTCTCTAGCCCCATTATTTCTGAATCATTACCTCTGACTCCTGTTATTTATTCATTTATTTATTTATTCAAGCATTCACAATGCTCAGACTCTCCTGGCTCAGCAATCTACAGATCATTCATCAGCATGGAAATGCATTCCCAGCAGTGACCTTGGCGTTCTGAGAACAATCTCCTTCTTAACCCTTGTCTGCTAGGTCAGTGTCTGTGTTCCAAATCATGCTACATCTGTGGAGAACCTTGATTATCTTAAAGCTTATTTTGTATGTGTTCTTTGTAAGCTTTCTTGTATTATTAAAAAAAAATAAACACTGAGCAATAGTATAAGAAATCAGCAGCTGGTATTAAACCATTATTTATTCTTTCATGGCAAAATATGGTCCCAATTTAGATTATTTTTTTTTCTGGAGTACTTCACTTGTAGTGAAGTGTTCAGTGGAGTAGAGTAGTTCTTAAGTAACATTGCAGAGGTAGTTCTAGACCCCCAGGCATGGGGAACCATTTTTCTGCCAAGAACCATTTGAATAGTTATAATATTATTCACCAGCCATACAAAATTATCAACTTAAAAATTAGCCTACTATAGATTTACTGAATATTTAGTCCTTGAATTTGTGATTATGTTGGCAGGGCCAGACCAAATGATTTTGCAGGCATTATACAGCCTGTGATCTGGAGGTTCCCTATCCATGCAAATAGTTTTCTCATGATTTGGACACATGGGTTGTGATTCAAGACATATGTCCCCTACCCATGTTATTCCCTCAGGCTGGAAGGATAATTTTCTTCTTGTGAACTCTTGATACATCAAAGCTACAACTTCAAGAGAGTCCTCACAAATCTCTTAAACACTGAACAGGAAAAAATGCTATTTGTGTGCATAGAAAATTTCACATTTGACTCTCATTCTACCAATATTAGTCTCATGACTTTGTCACATTTACATATTTGTCTCACAAGAAATAGAGTAAATTAGAATGGTAAATATGATAAAAAGAAAAGAACCATTGAGAAATGTAAGCCTAGAGTAATGGGGAGCAAAATGATAAGGGAAAGAATCAACAGATTTGGCACAAGGCAAGGTGATTCCTCACTCCCTTGGTTACTATATCAAGTGGAGTAATGCTGAGACATGCAGCTTGATCAACATGCAGGACCTGGGACAGACTTATGGAAGTTTACTGGAAGTCATCCTACTATTCACAGTATCACTCAAAAACAGGAAAGATTTATGTGCTTGAATTCTTTCTGCCTCTCATTGTCACAGGTGTAGTTTCAATACATACAAAAACAACATTTTCAGTTTCTTGGTTGAATCATCTGGCTGTGTGAACACTCAAGAAGTGGAGGCTCTCAGCCTCCACAATGTGGTGCTACATGCATATCTGAAAGAGGAGGATCAGCTTGGTGAGGAAGGGTAACAACAGAGCATAACAATAGCAGGTGGTTGTGGGAATCTGAGAAGGTTCACCAGGTTTATATGCCAATACAGTATCTGTTACAACATGCTGGGCAATACCAGAGGGTGAAGACTTTATACAGTTTCTGATATTTAGTAATTTAAATGAATACATCAGAAAAGGCACAAATTAGCAACATCAATAGCCTATTACTTCATTCTTTTGAAAAAAGATGTAATACAACAGCTACTCAGATAATGATATGTGTACAGTATCAGTTAATTGAGTTTTTAGTTCACTCTACTATTATTTTACCAATTAATTGCAAAGTAATAACTATATATATATATGCTTATAGAAAATACCAAATGACCAAAGAAAGAACTGAAAAAGGCAATCTTGAGTGATATATGTTGCACTTTATATTTTCAAAAATGATTGTGGCTCTCCCTTTTGCAAGTCTTCTTCTATTTGTGATGTCCTAACATATTTTCAGTTTGTTGCTCTTTACTTTACATCCCCTGTCTATTTTCATCATAAAACCCTGAGAGGAGTGAAGAAAACTTTATAAAACACAAGTTTCCTGGATATATTTACCCCTTTCTTTTCATACTTGTATTTTTGTTCTTTTGTTTCATTGTATTTCTGAATATTTATGAGTGTAAGTGTGTATAATAGAAATCAGTAGGAAACAATTACAATAACTTTAAAAATATAGCTGCCTAAATATTGTCTTGATTTATTATTTTAGGAAAAGTACATGTGTTTCTATATTTGAAAATATCAAATGTAAGATGAGGAATGAAAGAAGCTGTTATGGACAATTTTCAAGTGTTTTTCTACGCTCACTGGCACAAAGAAGTGGAGATTATATTTGCAAAGCATTCAGATGGAAGACTTGATTAAATGAAGTATATACTTAAAGAAAAATATTTCAGTATCCTTTGAATCATCCATATGACTAGCAATTTCTTTTGGAAGATTTTTATCAGTTTGACAGTTTTGAGGTATGTGAGCCATGCCTTGATGCTTCTCCCCTTTTAACCCATCCTCTCAAACCAATAATTGGTCTATGCTCCATTTTTTAGTTTGGAAGAAATAGTCTCAGCACATAAACTATGTATGTGTATGTGTGTGTGCATGTGTGTGTGTGTGTAAATTTATTAGAGATAAAGTTAATAATTTCCAGAAAATAGCTTAGCAAATAAGTACTTAAAATGTTATTTTAAAATTATAATTTTTTTTCTATTTTAACATTTCAAATTTTCATTTACATGGGATATGAATACTGCTAAGATTGCAAACAAGATTAAAATTTCAAAGATAACTTTCTTCAGTTAAAATGAATTTTTAGTATTTCTTGACAAAAAAAAAACCTATCACTGCATTTAAAGTATGCCCATAGATTTTGTATTAATGTGGACAAATACAATGCAAAAATCTGTGAGAGCCCGGTATCCAAAATGATTGACTGAAAGAAGAAAGGACAGTATAAACACCTTCATTAGCAGACCTGACTAAATGGAGTGATGAAATAGGAAATAGTAACATATAGAATCACAAAATCTTGGACCCTGGAAAGTCTATCTCATGGACTGAATTTCATCTTGTTTTTGAAATACAATATTATATAAATAAATAAATGTGATTGACTTTAGAAATATTCCATTTGTATCTTTACTATCTGCAAAATGTGACAGCATCTCAGTGGCATACCTTAATTTCAGAACCTAGTTGTAAACATATTAAACAACTTTCCTTTGAGAGATTTCTAAGATATTCAGTTAACATTAGTTTAAGTTATGGGAAAAAATACACTGAGTAGTATTGACTTGCTTCATAAACTATTCATTGTGGCTGAAATTCGAATCTCATTAACACCCAACTGAAATTATCATGCTTATAAATATCTACACCCAGCAAAGATTCTTTCTATATGTAGCAACTTTACTGAGTCAATTGTTCCAAATACCCAGATGATTTGGCTTCAAGCTGTTCTTATACAAATAAGCTTGATATAGACATACTAATGAATGCTGAAGTGAATATTTGCATAAGTACATATCCTGAGATATGAATACAATGACGTTGAGATGCATGTTTATTTGTTTTAGTCTAGTTGAAGCCTCTCATCTATTGGCACTAGGATAACAAGTGACAACATGTTAGTGAAATCACCTGAGATCAGAGAAGAAAGGTTTTTCAGATAATCTGCCCCAAATTAAGTCAATATTATGCATAATGATCCCAGAAGAATGCAGTTATATTTAATTACCATATTTCTCATATATGTTTGCTATTTTAGGGTTCTCCAACTTTGGTTAGATGTTTCCTTTTGCCTAAAATACCTAATTCCTCTTTTTGGGTAATTTTATACTGTCTTCATGTAGTCATTTGAAGATGAAACTTAAAAAAATTTTCCTCTTTTTTCATGACTATGTTGGTATTTTATTTCTCTATAATATCACAAAACTGTCTGTATCTTTTTTTTGTTTTGTTTTCTAAGACTTATTTATGTATATGAAAGGAAGAGTTAAAGAAAGGCAGAAGCAGAGAGAGAGAGGTATCTTCCATCTGCTGGTTCACTTCCCAGATGGCCACAATGGCCAGAGGTGCACCTATCTGAAGCCAGGAGGTAGGAGTTTCCTCCGTGTCTCCCATGCGAATGCAGGGGCCCAACGGCTGGCCTAGTCTTTTTTTTTTTTTTTTTTACAACACTTATTCAACTTTGTTTTAATTATAGATTTGTATATGTGTTCATAAATATGTTAATCTCTTTCAGGGTAGGATGTGCCTTTTTTTTTTTTTAAACTTTCATTGTGTCTAGGGAGTTCATTGTGTGGCCAAAATGTAGTAGGTATTTAAATAAAAGTGTGTTGGGGGCTGGCACTGTGGTGTAGTGGGCTAAAGCCTCTGCCTGTGGCACCGGTTCTACTTCCAGCTGATCCTCTTCTGATCCAGCTCTCTGCTATGGCCTGAGAAAACAGAAGATTGTCCAAGTGCTTGGGCCCTTGCACCCATGTGGGAGACCTAGAATAAGCTCCTGGCTACTGGCTTCAGATCTTCCAGCTCTGGCTGCTACAGCAATTTGGAGAGTGAACTGGTGGATGGAAGACCTCTCTCTTTCTCTCTCTCTCTCTCTCTGTAACTCTACCTCTCAAAATAAATAAATAAAATATTTTTAAAAAGTGTGTTGAATAAATGTAATAGTATTTTAGTCAGCCCTCATCTTACATGAATATATGAGGAATTCCCTCCCTATTGTTTGGTAATTTGCAACGGAGTGTTGACTGGAAGTATAACATAAAACACAGTAGGCAGCATGGATTTTGATTGGAAGATAGTCACTTTATGTTATGCTACCCTTAGAAAATTAAAAACTGCATAGTCTCAGGAGGAGTTTGACATTAAATGGACTGTTCCAGAGTGTACAACCTATGGAAATGTAAGTCATTTCAAATGGGCCACCAATTTTGGACTCACAGGTAATTTGCTTAATTAATATATTAATAAATACATATTTGAATATCTTTTAAATGAACTTACAACATGTAAGTAACATAACAGAATTATAGAAAGTGATTCAAGTTTGTATTTATAGGAAGAAATGTCATTAAATGAGAGAATTATTAGCTTTACATTTGTTGGCAATGAAATTTAGATTGCTTCATTCTGAAATTGACCAGAAGGAACAGTTCAATACGAATGATGTCAACCATAATTCGAAACTGAAAACAAAAATTTGAGAAACTATTCTACATATACCAAATCTCTGTCTCTACACACACACACACACACATACCAGAGACCAGAGACTTTGCTGAGTTGCGTGAGGAACAGAATGCCCATTGACTGGCAGACAGCTGGAATACATTAGTAATTCTACTTCTAAGAATTTATCAGACTCATTTTTTTTTAATTTTTAAAAAAATTAAAATTTTTGGCAGACATAAAAATTGTACATATTTAGATTTACTGGGCTATGTTTAATTGCATATATGTGTCTATATTATACACACACATACACACACACATATATAGATATACATCCACACATACATGCATGCTTATAGTTTAATGTCCAATCAGGATATATCTCTTCAAGCATTTAACATTTCTTTATAGTGAAAATGTACAAAATCCTATTGTCAATGTTTTTCGTAAATAAAGAAATATATATTAATATAATAAAGTCACATTAATGTGCACTAGAACCCTAAAACTTCTTAGTTCTAGCAAATAATGCCCTCTAGAAGCATCTTATTTACAAGCAAGTATTATGAAATTGGCATAAATTATATTTAGGCTCCTTTCTAATCTTTATATTTCATTTTCCATAATTTCTGAAATACACATATAAGAATTTTTCATTGTCTCAGAAATGTCTACCTTTGACTTCTATCAAATGTAAACTGTGGAGATCCCTTAGCAGGAAAGAACTACAAAAAATGTCATTACTTTCACTGTGTATTTAGTTTACCAGTTAAATTAATCCCTGGCATTTGTACAGGCTGAAGAAAATATCAAATATTATTTTGCTTTGGGGGAAATTAGTTTTGAGACTTTATTTACAGCTCCTTCTTTCCTGTTTTTATTTTTTTTTTACTTTAAAAGAATTCTTTTTATTTTTATTTATTTGAAAAAAAGAGAGAGTGTGTGTATATGAGAGATAGAGAGAGACAGAGAGACGGAGACAGAGACAGAGATACAAAGATCATTCCTCATCAGTTCATTCCCTAATGCCCCAACAACTGGAGCTAGGTCAGGCTGCAGTCAGGAGCTGGTCTCCTGCAAGGCAGGACCCAAGTACTTGAGGCATCCCTGTTTCTTGGGTTACATTTTAACTTCAAACTGAAATCAGAAGAAAGGCTATGACATGAACCAGGCACTAGGATGTGGGTGCTTTAACTGCTACACCAAATATCAGCCCCCCGAATAAATACAAAAATAGAACAACACATAAATAAATATTTAACAGACATATAGACCATACTCTTAACCAATGATCAATGTAGTTAAAATAAGCAGGCTTTCTAAAATATGATATTCCATTATGAATAATACAAATATTTTCAATCAAGTTCTCTAAACATATTCCCTTATTTCTAGTTGTCTATACTACCATATAAGTAGAAAATAAAAACGTCACACACTGTAGTAAATCACTCCTGATAACATCAAAACATAGATAGTGGGGCCAGCATTGTGGATTAGCAGGTAAAGCCACTGTCTGCAATGCTGTCATCTAATATGAGCACTGATTCATGTCCTAGCTGCTCCATTTCAGATCCAGCTCCCTACTAATGGCCTGGGAAAAGCGATGGAAGATAGCCCAGGTGCTGGGCCATTGCCACATATGTAGGAAACTCAGATGAAGTTCCTACCTCCTGGCTTTGTTCTGCCTTATCTCTGGCTATTGAGGCTACTTAGGGAATAGAAAAGCAGATAAGAGATTCTCTCTCTCCCCCTCTTTATCTCTCCATCTCTCTCTAACTATTTCAAATAAATAAATAAATAAATAAATCTTAAAAAATATATATTCACCAATGTTTGGATATTAAGCTTAGTTCAAAATTAATTGGGATGAAGATCCACTACATCAAATTGTCTCCATGGAAACAACTTTTAAAGAATTGAGTTGTACTCCAGAGAATATTTGAATTGACCAAATGGTTTGAATAACTTCAGAATGCAATTTCAATTACTCTTGATTTGATCCTTGTGTTCTTCGTTCTTCCTTTTTTGAAGGTTTATTTATGTTTATGTATTTGAAAGAAGAAGAAGAAGAAGAAGAAGAAGAAGAAGAAGAAGAAGAAGAAGACGAGGAAGAAAGAAAGAAAGAAAGAAAGAAAGAAAGAAAGAAAGAAAGAAAGAAAGAAAGAAAGAAAGAAAGAAAGAAAGAAAGAGAGAGAGTGAAACCGACCATGTACTGGTTCACTTATGAAGTGGCTGATTCACCTGGGTCAGCTGAATCCAGGGGCCAGGAACTCCATCCTGGTTGTTCACATGGGAGGTGAGGGGCAGGTACTTGGGCCAACATCCATTGCCTTCCCAAGCCCATTAGCATGTAGTTAGATTGGAAGCACAGAACTCAAAACAGGCATACCAATATGGTATGGCTATGTCTCAAGTGGAAGTTTAAGCATCTGTGCCACAATATTGGGCCCTTGTCACTTATCCTTTTTACCATTTTTTATGCAATCTATTTTCAACCTGATGTTTAACTGTGATGGTTCCATATGACTATTGCATCTTTTATGTGATATGAGTTTTCTGCTAATACATTCCTAAAATCCTCTTTCAGCAAATGATTAAAGCCACCATGAAATTAAGAATGAATATTTCAACCAAGTCATTTGATAGAAGCTTAAAATTTGAATAGTATTAACTATATTTGTATTTCTACCTACAAGTATTATCAATTTGCATAAATACACTATTATGTCAAGAAATTCTGAGACATGTGAAAAGATTGAAAAATAAATAAGCCTCTCAGAAATATCTCTTTTAGGTTCACCTCAATTAAGAATGTTTATTGTTATTGTGAAAGTAGGAAAGTACTAAAAAATTATATTCTTATTATTCAGAGATAGCTTTGCTAATGCAATGTTGGAGTATTTCTTACTAATCCTTTTATACATAGAACACATTATTATAATATTATATCTATTCTAAAATTAGATTGGAACATAAGTATTATTTTATCCCATAATTATTACCATGCCATCTATTTAATAAACATATAGGCCAACATTTCTCTTTGGAACCATAAAGATGTATTTAATCAAATTTAAGTGAAGATTAACATATGACATTATCATAAATTCATTAAAATCATGTACATCTTAGAGTAGTAACACAATTACTGTTTTTAAAGTTAATAAGAGCATATTAGTTACATTTATTGAGATTACTGAGCAAAATAATTTATATATATATTTCATTGAACCTCTCTTTAAGTCTAGGATGGAAACCATAGATATTTTTATACTGTAGATGAGAAAAATGGGGTTTAGAGACATTAAAATTTTCCTTAAAGTCATGGAGAGAGTAAATGTTGAAGTAGGGGCTATCACACCATTATTAGAAAGCACCAATTTAAAATTCTATATCTGGGATTGGCTTAAGATGGCATAGTAGGAAGGGTGCTTACCACTCTAGTCTAGGAGAAGATAGTATAAAAAAGTGAAGAGAGTGCAGTCTCTGGAAGCACTAGTGAGAAAACAGCAGAGGAAACTCTATGCAAATTAGAGGGACACAGAGGACCAATGTGGAGGGTGTAGACAAGCACAAATAAGGACCTAGCAGCCAAGAGCCTTCACACCAGTTTTGGAGAGAGGTGAGACCAGAATACAGCAGCCCAAGGAACTGGTGATAAAGCTACAGCAAAAGCCTGGAAGGAATCCAGCCTAGAGTCCTTTGGAGGATAGTGCACCTGCCAAACTAGATGAGGATTCTCTCTCCGTAATCATGAGATAACAGTGTCATGTAACAAGCCAATGGACAGCAAGTGCCATTTTAGACATACGTAACAGCTGTGTCATCTTGCGTCCATGCCCAGCAACCAGCCCAGTGGAGACTCCTGTGTCTGCTGAGGAGAACTAATGGGGGCTGGGTGCTTGTTACTGTGGGAAGCTTGTGTGCCAGAACTGTGAAAACACTGATACTATGGGGCTTTGAAAACACTAAGGCTGCATGGGAAAGCTCCAAGTGTGGCTGGGACTTTGAGACATCCACATGCTCAGGAGCTCCACATGCTCAGGTATCCCTACTTCCTAGGTGAGGGTCATGCTGGGAAATCTGTTTACATTGAGGACCGCACACATCCTTTGTGTGGTATTTGTGGAAGTATGGATGGATATTATACCCACTGGGGCTAGCACCAAGGCATTAGTCTCCTTTGAGGAGAGGAAATGAGCTGAGTCTAAATTGAAAGAACTGAAAAAAAAAAAAAAACCTCCCCTCTGATTAAAATAAATAAATAAATAAACAAACAAAAAGAGGAGATTTACCATGCTAAACCTGTGTGTCACCTTAAAATTCTCTTCACCATGGAGCACTGAATAGAGCTCCCTGGCCACATCCACCACATGCCTCTAGATATTCCCTGAAAGCACACATTCCGCTAATCTACACAGACATAGTCCAAAGATAAAAGCCACTACGTTAAAAAAAATAAAGAAACCACCTAGCATACCCACAAATGCCAAATAATAAATGCACCAATTCAAGAAACTAGAGGCTGGCTCCACAGCTCACTAGGCTAATCCTCCACCTATGGCGCCAGCACTCTGGGTTCTAGTCCCAGTTGGGTGCCGGATTCTGTCCCAGTTGCTCCTCTTCCAGTCCAGCTCTCTGCTGTGGCCCAGGAAGGCAGTGGAGGATGGCCCAAGTGCTTGGGCCCTGCACCTGCATGGGAGACCGGGAGGAAGCACCTGGCTCCTGGCTTTGGATTGGCACAGCGCACTGGCTGTAGTGGCCATTTGGGGGGTGAACCAACAGAAGGAACACCTTTCTCTCTGTCTCTCTCTCTTACTGTCTAACTCTGCCTGTCAAAAAAAAAAAAAAAAAAAACTAGAATAAGGAACACAACATGACTCCCTTGAAAGAATAAGACATTTCAATATTAGATTGTGAAGATGAAGAGTTTGAAGAAATACCAGATATGGAATTCAAAAAATCGGTCAGAGGACTACTTAGAAGTAATCAGTAGCAAATAAGCAAAATAATGAAATCTGTACATGACATGAAAAAAATTTCTCCCACACAATTGAGACCCTAAAGAGAAAGCAAAATGAAATATTGAAATGAAGAATTCAATAGAACAAATAAAAATACAGTGGAAAGCCATAACAATAGAATTGGTGAAGCAGAAGAAAGAATATCCAACTTAAAAGACAAAGCGCAGGAAATTATGCAGTCAGACAAAAAACATGAAGAGGAAATTAGAAAACTAAAAAATATGGTTGGAAATCTACAGGATCCTATCAAATGACCCAACATAACAGTTCTACATATGGACTGAATGTAAATGGATGGAAAAGGATATTCTATGCCAACATAAATCAAAAAAGGGCTGTTGTACCCATTATAATATCAGAAAAAAATAGAGCTTAACACAAAACCTGTTAAAAGAGACAAAGAAGGGCACTAGGAAGTGATTAAGGGATCAATTCAACAGGAAGATATGCATTTAATTACAAGGTACATGGCTATTTAAAAGAAATGTTAAGGGATCAAAAGGGAGACATAGACTCCAATATGATAGTAATAGGGGACTTCAACATGCTACTTTTAGCAATGGACCAATCAAACAGACAGAAAGTCAGCAAGGAAACAACAGAGTTAATCGTAACCATAGGCCAAAAGGACTTAACAAATATCTACAGAACTTTTCATCCTACAGTCGCAGAATATACATTCTTCTCACCAGTACATGGAACTTACTCTAGGATTGAACACATGCTAGGCCATAATAAAAGCCTCAGCAAATTCAAAAAATCAAAATCATACCATGCATCTTCTTGGACCACAGTGGAATGAAGATGGAAATCAGCAACTTAGGAATCTCTAGAACACATGCAAAAACATGGAGAATGAGCAACATGCTTCTGAATGAACAGTGAGTCATTGAAGGAATCAAAAGAATTAAACAAATTTCTGAAAATAGATGAAGACAGCAATACAACCTATGAAAACCTATGGGATAGAGTAAAAGCAGTGTTAAGAGGAAAGTTTACAGCAATCAGTGACTATATCAAGAAACTGGAGGGGCCGGTACTGTGGTACAACGAGTTAAAGCCCTGGCCTGTAGCACCGGCATCCTATATGAGCACCAGTTTGAGTCCTGGCTGCTCCTCTTCCAATCAAGCTCTCTGCTATGGCCTAGGAAAGCAGTAGAAGATGGCCCAAGTCCTTGGGTCCCTGCACTCACGTGGAACACCAGGAAGAAGCTCTTGGCTCCTGGCTTCAGATCAGCACAGCTGAGGCCATTACAGCCATCTGTCTCTGCCTCTCTGTAACTCTGTCTTTCAAATAAATAAAATAAATCTTTAAAAAAAAAAAGAAACTGGAAAGGCACCAAATAACTGACCTATCAATGCATCTCAAGGATCTAGAAAAACAACAGAAAACTAAATACAAAATTAGTAGGAGAAAAGAAATAATTAAACTTAGAGAAGAAATAAACAAAATTAGAATCAAAAACAACACAACAGTTGAGCAAAACAAAGAGATGGATTTTTGAAAAAATAAACAAAATTGACACATCACTGGCTCAACTAACCAAAGAAAGGAGAGAGAAGACCTAAATCATTAAAATTAAAGCTGCAAAAGGAAATGTAAAAACAGGCATCACAGAAATAAAAAGAATAATCAGAAACCACTACAAAGAGCTGTATGCAAACAAACTGGGAAACCTAGAAGAAATGAATAGATTCCTGGATACATTCAACCCACCTAAATTGAGCCATGAAGACAGAGAAAACCTAAACAGACCAATAACCAAGACAGAAATTGAATCAATAATAAAGACTCTCCCAAGAAACCAAAGCCCAGCATGGCTTCACTGCTGAATTCTACCAGAAACTTAAATAAGAACTACCTCCAATTCTGCTCAAGTGAGGTCAGCATCATCTTAATTCCTAAACCCAGAAAAGACACAATAGAGAAAGAGAACTACAGACCAATTTCCATGATGAAAAAAACTTAAAAATCCTTAACAAAATTCTGGTCAGTTGAATCCAACAACACATCAGAAAGATCTTCCACCAGGACCAAGTTGGATTTGTCCCTGTTAGGGAAGGATGGTTCAACATCCACAAATCAATCAATTTGATACCTTACATTAACAAGCTGAAGAACAAAAATCATATGATTATCTCAATAGATGTAGAGAAAGCATTTGATAAAATACAATAGTGTTTCATGATGAGAACTCTAGGCAAACTAGGTGTAGAAGGAACATTCTTCAACACAGTCAAGGCAATTTATTACAAACCCACAGCTAGTGTCCTATTGAATGGGGGAAAGCTGGAAGCATTCCCACTGAGATCCAGAACCAGACAAGATGTCCATCCTCACCATTGCTATTCAATATAGCCCTGGAAGTTTTAGCAAGAGCCATTAGGCGAGAAAAAGGAATCAAAGGGATACAAATTGTGAAAGAGGAACTTAAAGTAACTCTATTTGCAGATGACATATATAGGGGATCCAAAGGACTCCATCAAGAGACTGTTGAAACTCATAGAAGGGTTTGGTAACGTAGCAGGATATAAAATCAGTACACAAAAATCAACAGTCTTTGTATACACAGACAATGCTACAGCTGAGAAAGAATTTCAAAGATCAATCACATTAATAATAGCTACCAAAAAACTTAATTATTTTGGAATAAATTTAACTAAGGATGTCAAAAATCTCTACATTGTGAATTATAAAATATTAAAGAAAGAAATAGAAGAAGATACCAAAAAATGGAAAAATCTTCCATGTTCATTGAATGATAGAATTGATATCATCAAAATGTCCATTCTTCCAAAAGCAATTTGCAGATCCAATGCAATAACTATCAAAATACCAAGGACATTCTTCTCAGATCTGTAAATATGATGCTGAAATTCATATGGAAACATAGGAGACCCTGAATAGCTAAAGCAATCTTATACAACAAAAACAAAGCTGGAGGCATCACAATACCAGATTCAAGACACTCTAAAGGGCAGTTATAATCACAACAGCCTGGTACTAGTACAAAACAGATGGTTAGACCATGGAACAGAGCAGAAATGCCAAAAATCAATCCAATAATCTACAACTAACTTATATTTGACAAAGGAGCTAAAATCAAACCCTGAGTCAAGGACAGTCTCTTCAGCAACTGGTGCTGTGAAAACTGGATCTCCATATGCAGAAGTATGAAAAAAGACCCCTCACCTTACACCTTATACAAAAATTCATTCAAAATGGATTAAAAACCTAAATATATGTCCTGATACCATCAAATTATTAGAGAACATTGGGGAAACCCTACAAGATATAGGAATAGGCATAGAGTTATTAGAAAAGACCCCAGAGGCACAAGCAATCAAAGCCAAAATTCACAAATGGAATTACATTAAATTGAGAAACACTCAGGAAAATGAAGAGGCAACTGACAAAATGGGAGAAATTGTTTGCAAACTATGCAACTGATAAATGATTAATAACTAGAATATATAAAGAGATCAAGAAACTCCACAATAACAAAACAACCTAGTTAAAAAATGGGCAAGGGACTTAAATAAAAATGTCTCAAAAGATGAACTCTAATGGCCAACAGACACGTGAAAAAAAGCTTAGGATCACTAGCCATCAAGGAATTGCAAATCAAAATCACCATGAGGTTTCACCTCACCCCAGATAGAATGGCTTTCATACAGAAATCAACAAAAAATAAATGCTGGTGAGGATGTGAGAAAAAAGCTACCCTAATCTACTGTTGGTGGGAATGTAATCTGGTACATCCACTATGGATGTTACTATGGAGATACCTCAGAAATCTGAATATAGACATACCGTAAACCCAGCCATCCCACTCATGAGAATTTACCCAAGGGAAATGAAATCAGCATATGAAAGAGCTATCTGCATCTCCATGTTTATTGCAGCTCAATTCACAATAGGCAAGATATGGAATCAACCCAAATGCCTGTCAACTGAACACTGGATAAAGAAATTATTGGGTATGTACTCTATGGAATACTACACAGCATTATAAATAAATTGAATCTGGTCATTTACAATAACATGGATTTATCTGGAAAACACCATACTTAGTGAAATAGGCCAATCCCAAATGGACAATTACTACAGGTTCTCCCTGACTTGCGACAGCTAATAGACACCTAAAAGGTAATCCGTAGAAGTGAAATTGACACTTTGAAAAGCAATGACTTGAACAGCCCTTGTCTTGATTGTAGATGAACAGTTTTTTTTATAAACTATTTGTTGAACTCTTTGCTTAAGATGGAGTTAAACATATGTTCATAAAGTCAATTGAAAACATATCTCAGTAAAAAATAAGAGTGGGAATAAGAGAGGGGAGAGGAAGACTGGAGGGAAAATTGTAGGAGGGTGGGCATGATGAGAAGAATCACCATGTTCCTAAAGTAATAATTATGAAGTGTATGAAGTTTATAACTGTAAGGCTGTGTAGATCTGCATATATTCCTATGGCCTTACTTCTAAAGGTATAATTTAAAAACTTGCTATGGGATCCCAGATCCCCTTAAGCTGGGTGGTAAAAATACCATTTTAAGTGTTAAAGTGATCATATGGATAGGATGAAGGGTCTGGTAATAATAATAGATAGAATTAAAAAGGAATTGATGCTGCAAAATGGGAAGCAATCCACACAGCAGACTCTTAGAATGACAATCACTTTAAATAGAACTCTGACCTCAGAATCAGCCCTTAAGGCATTCTGGTCTGGATGAAAAGTCCACGAGACCATTTCAGGCACAGAAAGCCAAGACACTGTAGCAAAAAAGGTCCCACATGAAGGACCTTAGCAGGTAAGACCCCAGTGGAAAGAAGTGGTCATCAAAGAAGGATGTACTTTTCTCTGAGGAAAGAGAGGACTTCCAGTTTGCTTATGGCCTTGTCTAAATACTGACAGAGTTTATGGATTCAAAAGACCTCCATAGCTTAGGCAGCTCATGTCAAGAGCCTTGGGTAATAACTGACATCATACGTAAGAGTGTTAATTGTTAAATTAATAAGTGTCACTGTACACTAACTTCTCACGCAAGACTTCTGTCCTCAAAGAGTTGTATTATAATTATGTTTAAGTGCTCACAAAAGATGTATCACTCTTGGGTGTTTCTTTAAAGTTAATTATGTTTCTAAAAAAAAAGTGAAATTAACTTCTGCAATGATTTTGAACAGCCCTTCTCTCAAATGTTGAGGAACAGTTGTTTTGTTTTTTTTTTTTTCTGTACAAATTATTGAACGCTTTACTTTGTAAAGAGTTGTTCTTCTGTGTATTCTGTGTATAAAGTTAACCAGACATGGAGCTTAGTGGAGAATGGGACTGGGAATGGGAGAGGGAGGAGAAGAATGGGTGGCAGTGTGGGAGGGAGGGCAATTATGATGAGAAGAATCACTATATTCCTAAAATTGTACTTATATAATGCATGAAGTCTGTATTCCTTAAATAAAAGGTTCCTTTGAGGGGGAAATAAAATAAAATTTAAAATTCTATCTCTTACCAAGAAAAAAGAAGTTGAAGTAGGAATGTGACACACATACATTTGTGTTCTTAGCAGTTCATTGAAGATTAATACATAAAATTATAATGGGTAAGCTCTGAGAAGTTGAGACATGCATATAAAAATCTAAAATAAAACAACACAAACAGATATAAAGGATTACTGACCTACTCTTGTTTTTATCTGATCAGATTCTTTGTTTTACTTTCTGTTCTATTTCATGTTTTTTTATTATTATTATTTAAGACCGTTATTAGCAGGTGCTTGCAGTTTGTTGACTTTTTTGAAAAAATCAAGTTGTAAACTTTTATTACAAATTAAAAATGAAGTTCTTAAAAATCTCAACTTGACCAGATATGAAACAATTTAAAAACCTTTAAAGGTATATTGAGAAAAACCAGGCTTTTTTAAAAAAAACACGTTTGTCTTTACCAAAAAGAGACATCTTTAGGTAAAAATAATAAAAACCCCATGCTGCATAGATAATGCAGATAGTTCTAGTAATCTGGTCAACGGGCAAAAAGCAAGCACTTAAGGTCTTCAGTTCCAATCTTTTGTTCATTTCTTAAAAACTATGGAACGCTTCACGAATTTGTGTGTCATCCTTGTGCAGGGGCCATGCTAATCTTCTCTGTATCGTTCCAATTTTAGTATATTTGCTGCCGAAGTGAGCACCTATTTCACGTTTTTAGAGAAGGTATAATACATTAACTTCCTTCAAATTCCAAAGTCTGTGTTTCTGTTCTTCTTGATCTCCAAAACTTGACAGTTAACTCCCAAAAAGAACCCACTCTAGAATTTGATTTACGTTACTAACTGGCCATCTATCAACGCATGGCCCACAGTGATGCTGTGGGTGAACCCTAGACTGTGAGTCCCAGATTAAGAAGCTATCAGCCAATTTTTGTTAGAGAGATACAGTACAGAGTAAGCAAAGTAAGCATCTAAATGCACACATCACAATGACCCTGGAAGGCTACATTGAGCAAGCAAATTCCATTTTAAATCACTGAGAAAATATTCATTACATAGAAGACATTTCAAGGTTCTAGGGCTCAGAAGTAATTTTTCTGGAAATATTTCTTTTATGAAACAGAATGCATTTCTCAAAAATACCTATATAAAATACACTTCCTTAAAAAAGAATATTATGAACACAGCAGTGAAATTATTAACATAATAGTTAAAACTTCAATTAAAACATTTAAAAAATCCAGAGCTTAGGGAGTTTCACTGTCTTCATAAAGGATTTTCCTCCACATTTATCCAACCCAGGTTGGAGTGTTGGCAAAGAAAGGCCAAATGGAGACAAAATTATAAATGGGGTTCTCACTTAAGTGTCCATACCCAAAGCTGACCTCTTTGGGCAAGGCAAGTTCTTTTGAATGCTGTCATCCTCATGTAAATGTATCTATTCCATGACCTTGTCTTTGACCTTTCTGTCTCATGCAAAATAGCTGGTTAATCTGGTGAACCTACTGACACACTGCTGGTAGTAATATGAGGGCATTCAAAAAGTAATATGAGGGCATTCAGAAAATAAAATTAAATGTGTATCTGGCCTCAGAATCAGACCATAAGGCATTCGGATCTGGCTGAAGAGCCCATGAGAGTATTGTAGGCATGGAAAGCCAAGATACCATGGGAAAAAAAAAAAAAGACCTAAATGAAAGATATCTGTGAGTGAGATCCCAGTGGAAAGAACGGGGCCATCAAAGAAGGAGGTACCTTTCTCCGAAGGGAGGAGAGAACTTCCACTTTGACTATGACCCTATCGGAATAAGATCAAAGTCAGCGAACTCTAAAGGCTTCCATAGCCCTGACAACTCACGACTAGAGCCTAGGGAGATTGCTGACGCCATGAACAGGAGTGTCAAATTGTTAAGTCAGCAACAGGAGTCACTGTGTACTTACACCCCATGTGGGATCTGTCCTTAATGTATTGTCTAATGTGCAGTGATGCTATAACTAGTACTGAAACAGTATTTTTACACTTTGTGTTTCTGTGTGGGTACAAACTGATGAGGTCTTTACTAATTATATACTGAATCGATCTTCTGTATATAAAGATAATTGGAATTAAAAAAAAAAAACCTGGTGTTAAATTTGAAATGGCATAGAAAATTAATTAATTTTTAAAAAATATTATGTAGGATCTCTGTCTTTAATGTGCTGTACACTCTTATTCAATGCTATAACTAGTACTCCAACAGTGTTTTTTCACTTTGTGTTGCTATATGGGGCAAACTGTTGAAATCTTTACCTAATATATACTAAACTGATCTTCTGTATATAAAGAGAATTGAAAATGAATCTTGATGTGAATGGAAGGGGAGAGGGAGCGGGAAAGGGGAAGGTTGCGGGTGGGAGGGAAGTTATGGGAGGGGGGAAGCCATTGTAACCCATAAGCTGTATTTTGGAAATTTATATTCATTAAATAAAAGTTTAATAAATAAAAAAAAATTAAATGTGTAGTTTGTTACACAATATTTTGAAATTCAACATAGTAGGAGTCTCCAAAAATTGCATGAAAAATGTATATTATGAAACAATTATGCATGGTTTGAAAGTTTCTTGCACCAAAACAAACTTTGTCCTTAAACTATTTTTAAAATTTTTATTAGCATAAATAGAACAGATTTCATGGTACAGGTCCAATTCCAAGAAGATAACCATAGTTTCCTCCTTCTTTCCCACCTTCCCTCAATCCCCCTCCTTTTTTCCTTTCTTCTTTTTTTATTAATTCTTGCAAATCAATGATTTCAATCCACTGTATAATCACAGGCTTAATGCACCACTAACCATAATATTCAAAAGTAAAAAGTGGAAAGACCACCATTACAGGAGTATCAACAAGGGCTAAGAACAACAATTAACTCAGAAGATGTCCATTTCGCTCCTATACTTTTTTTTGTATTCTATATTAACTACCACATATCTCATAAAACATATAATACTTTCCTTTGAGGACTGGCTTATTATACTAAGCATAATGTTTCAGTTGTATCCATTTTGTTGCAAAAGAAAGCATTTCATTCTTTTCTCATGGCTAAGTAGTATGCCATGGTGCATATATACTACATTTTCTTCATCCAGTCTTTACTTGATGGACATCTGGGTTGATTCCATATCTTAGTTATTGTGAATTGAGGTGCAATAAAAATGGTGTTATAAATAACTATTTTGTATGCTAATTTAATTTTGTTTGTGCAAATTCCCTGGAGTGGAATGGTTGGGTCATATGGTAGTTACATTTTCAGATTTCTGGGGAATCTCAGTAATGTATTTCATAATGGTTGTACTAGTTACATTCCCATCAAAATGTGTTAGGGTACTTTTTCCCCTGTATCCTCACCAGCATTTATTGTTTGTTTGTACATACTTAATTCCTGGGTTTGATAAAACCAAGAAATCAACCAATAGAGTGAACAGACATTCTACATAATGGGAAGAAATATTTACAAGCTACTTATTTGACAAAGAATTGCTATTCAATAACTCCAAAAACTCAACTACAACAACAAAGAAAACCAACCAATCCTGTTGAGAAATGGGCAAAGGAAATTGATAGTTCCCAAAAGAAGAAATACAAATGGCCAACAAATACATGAAAAAATTCTCAGTGTCAGTAACCATCAGGGAAATGCAATTCAGAACCACAATGAGACATCACCTTATCCCTCTCAGGATGGATATTACCCCAAAGAAAACAGAAACTGTTGGTGAGAATATAAGTTAATGCAGTCAGTGTGGACATCATTATGGGGATTTCTTAAAATAAAATTAAAAAAAAAACAAACTAGAAATAGTCTTGTCATATGATCCAGTGATTCCACTTCCAGGTATATACCCAAAACACATGAAATCATCATATCTGTGAAATACATGCTAACCATGTTTATGGAGGAACTGTTCACAAAAGTCCAAATATGGAATCAACCAAGATGCATATCATCAGATTAATAGAGAAAATATATGCACACACAATTAAATATTTTTTTCTCATTAGTAATGCATTTATATTTCTCTTTTGCTCAGATTTAAAACTATTCATACAGGTCACAAATATTCATTATTGGAAGAATTTAGCTATGAATCTTTTTTCCACATTTCCCTTTCACCCCTCCTCTCAGAAATCTCATAACCATGTGAGGCTTAAGAAGTTTATGCTAGTGGTTGGTACTGTGGCATGGTAGTTTAAGTCTCTGCTTATGGTGCTGGCATCCCATATGGGTGTCGGTTTGAGTCAGGGTTGTTCCACTTTCAATTCAAAACTCTGCTAATATGTCTGGGAAAGCAATAGAAGATGGGTCAAGTGCTTGGGTCCCTGCACTCATGTGGGAGTCCTGGAAGAAGCTCCTGGCTCCTGGCTTCAGATCAGCCCAGCTCCAACCATTGTGGTCATTTGGGGAGTGAACCAGCAAATGGAAGATTCTCTCACCTCCACCTCCACCTCCACCTCCACCTCCACCTCCACCTCCACCTCTCTGTGACTCTGCCTTTCAAATACATAAATAAATCTTTAAAAAATCAATATTTTTAAACCCCAATTGTATCTTAAATCTGCCTCTATTTTGCTTCTTTACTGACCCACCCTAATCCAAATCTCACAGTTTTGTTCTTTCCTTATTAAATTTTCCTGAGTATCATGTAAATATATATACCCATCTTCCTCTCCACTGAAGCACAACCACACACATTAATTTACCTTCAAAATAGTGATCATTTTTGTAAATGAAATTACAACTTCTGCTTTGGTTCTTCCTTACTCTGTCTCTGGTTATTTAAATGCTGCCTTTGTTAAGTCTTTCGTTAAACTTCCTTTCTTAGAGTCACTCCTTGACTCTGAAATCACTGTTAACTCTTATTCACAATTTTTCATGCTATTAATAAGTTACTTTCAGAATGATCATCAGAAAAGAGTCATATTTTTTTCATACCATTTCTTACAGTTTATACCTATCGAATTCATAACTTGCTTTTATACTATATTGTAAGGCCCCAGACCTTATATAAGAGGAATCTCTGTAAGACAAAAGAACAGAGACTTACATGTATTTTGGGGTGATCAGAAATATATATACACCTAGAGCAGCATTCTTTACTGCAGGTTTAAATAATGATTGGAAATTACTTTGTTTTATATTGATATTAAAGAATGTTTCAAGTGATACCAAACTGTAATATAAAACATACCACACTATCTTAGAAGAAAGATGACATGCACTTAACAGGTGGAGGGTTAACTATTTGAGTAGATTGATGGTATTGATGGTAAACTATTGATACAGTTGATTTAAATAAGTTAAGATCATGATCAGGCATTCTAAAGTATGCAATACCCCTTTTCAAGGGCACTTAGACTTGTTTACAAAGCAAGAAGCATCAGCTGTTTTCTCAACTTGACAGTCATCAGAAAGGAAAAAAGAAGGGATGATGTGACACGTTGCTAAGGTTTTCTTTCTTCTCAAAAATAGTTGGATAAGAAGAGTTTAGTACATGTATATTCACACTTTGTTTTAAAGTGGCAGGCCATACATAATGAATCTCAAGTAAACCTTTACATGAAAGAATTAGCTGAGCACTGGGAGAGAAAGTGCTTGTGCAGGGCCATTTGAAACCAGCATCAACTATAAGAAGACAAGATTAAGGGCAATGAGCACACATCACATGGCAGAGGGCTATCATCGCTATTTCAGAAAGACTGGGTAAGGGGTTGGTGTTGTGGTGAAGCTGGTAAAGCTACCACCTGCAGTGCCAGCATCCCATATGGACGCCATTTCGAGTTCTGGCTGTTCCACTTCCGATCCAGCTCTCTGCTATGGCCTGGGAAGGCAGTGGAAGATGGCCCAAGTCCTTGGGCCCTTGCACCCATGTGGGAGACCCAGGGAAGCTCCTGGCTCCTGGCTTCAGATTGGTGCAACTCCAGCCATTTTGGCCAATTGGGGAATGAACCAGAAGATGGAAGACCTCTCTCTCTCTCTCCTTCTCTCTGCCTCTCCTCTCTCTGTGTAGCTCTGACTTTCAAATAAATAAATAAATCTTTTTAAAAAATAAAAAAGAAAGACCTGGGTAATTAGAACCCAGGTTTCCTTCCATGAAAACTTTGCAGAGAGAAATCTTGTTTCTATCTGTCATTTTTTACAGGCAAACAGTTAGGAAGGAAATAAAATACACTTAACCACATTTTGTGTGCCAGAAAGTAAAAAGCCACAATCTTACCTCTTGTTCTTTGCACTTAGGTAGAAATTTCATGAAAATCAATAAATTACTTGCTCCAATGGTACCAATGTCACCATCATATTCTATGCCTGGTACTCAAGCATATTGCAAATGATCAAATGGATACCTTTTATTCATGTTCAACATAGTTTATGATGCTTTTAGCCACTGAAAATCTTAGATGGCATTTTCTTTTCTGCTTAAATATCAATTACCCATCAAAAAACAGCTGCAGCACCTTTGAGAGAGTGAATAGTGGGACACATGAGCACACTTTTGCCCATTACTCTGATTTTCAGTAATACCAGCTCTCTCTCTCCAACCACTGGTTTTCTGTTATCCTTATCTAGTGTAGAAGATAACAATTTCCCCTGCATACCTCAAAGGAGAAAGGGACAGATCTATTCATCAATGGTTGCTATATTTGAAGCAGATTTCATCACACCTTACAGTGACCTCCAAAGCTGAGCTTTATTTCTCAGAGTCATCAATTCCATTAGCCAGGGCACTGTGAGGAGAAGCATGCAATACCATTATTACAGGGAGCTTGAGCATTCGTGCTTTAAAGAACATTGCATATTATAACAAAAGGAGCAAAACTGGGATAGATTTCATTAGAGGAATTTAACATCCAAAAAATAATGATACTGCTTTTACTTGCGGGATACCATTGCATTACTGTTTTTGCTTCATTGAATTTAAAATGCTATCAAGTTGACAGTAAATTCTGAAGGCTATATAGAGGCCAGAAGCCCATATATATTAACAGAAACAAATTAGACCCAAAATTTAAAAGCCAGCTTTTGTTACAGGAAACTTTGAAAGCATATCAACATTTCAACATTTTTTGTAATTTCTATTTTAATTACTCAGCAGTTGACTCCACTAACGATTAGCTGCTGAAAGAGGTAAATTCAATGATGATGTGTATTTCAGAGTTCAAGAACACTTCATCTATGGACTTCTATACAATAATGGAATTTATTCCAAACACATTTTTCTATGCCTATTTTCTAAATGAATGCTTAACATGACCTGGTAAATCTCAATGGAGTATTTTTAAGAAGTGGTCAAATGGCCACTTTTATTTTTGCCTGGAAAGTTCAGAGTTAATGATCCATAAGTGGAAAGCTTCTAACTGTGTGTGCTAGTGGAGGGAGAGTACAAATACTGAATTGAAGTGGTTCTCTGAGGTATCTTAGGAAGAAGGATTCTGTCCTGCTGACACTTTTTTCCTGAAATCAATCAACCAAAATGACTAACAGCATTACAGATTGCAGGGTCAGGTACTGAACAAAGTAGAAGGATTAGAAGAAGTCAAAAAAGTCTATGAGGTCCATGGAAGAGTCCCTGTCTCATAGGTCAGTGCTCACAAGCCCAACATCAGAAGGAAATCAGGCATTTATATACCATGAAAACAAAGCAGCCATACCCAATCTAATGAAGGAAGAGGACATGAAGTGTATTGAACAATGGTTTCTCATAAAAACGGCCCTCATTTTTAAATATAAAGTAATGAAAAATCAGTGGATGGCATGACCGTAGTAGCAGTGTGTAGAAGTGTATTAGAAGAGCAAGAGTACAGGCACCGACATTATGCTAAAACAAGTTACGTTACTGCTTGGGTCACCTACATTCCATATAAGCACCAATTTGAGGTCCAGGTTCTCCATTTCCTATCCATCTCCCTGCTAATGTGTCTGGGAAAAGAGCAGAAGATGGCCTGTGTGCTTGGGACCTTACCGCCCACATGGGCGACCTACATAGGGCTCCTGTCCCCTGGCTTCAATTTGGCCAAGCCCTGGCTGTTAAAGTCATTTGGGAAGTGATCCAGTGATTACAATTATTCATTCTCTCTCTCTCTCTCTCTCTCTCTCTCTCTCTCTCTCTCTCTCTCTCTCATATTTCTGTCTCTCTTGCTGTCTCTGTAACTTTGTCTTTCAAATAAATAATAATTATTTTTTTTAAAAAGTTGAGGGAGAGATATTGTGGTGTGATAGAAAGTCTGTGACTCCACAGACTGATTGAGATTCCAGGAGATGTATTTAACCCATCATGCAGGAATATTTCCAATGACTCAAGTACCTCCTCCTCTTAAAGCTCCCTGCATCTCTTAATATTGTCACTTTAGGAACTTAGCTTCTAGAAGCACATGAATCCTTGAGAGACAAACCACAGCTAAAGCAACAAAATCTCACTAACATTTTATACACACATGAGTCATATTTTTTTTAAATTTCTATATATCTGTGTCACCACTGTTCCTTTTAAAATGTATTTTTTTTTATCTTCTAGCATTTGGTGCCATGTAAAGATGAATGTTACTTTATCATTTATAATAATATATAATTATAGTAATCTTCTCATCACTGAATATTAATATGAGAGACAAGTTACTTGTGAAAGAAAGAGGTTTATTTGGCCCATTGTTATGAAGGTTCATAGACCAAGATCTCACAGCCCTATTTGCTGGGTCTCTGATATGGATGGTGGGTGGTGGATGGTGGAGAGTTTGTGGATTAAGTATCACATGGTAAAATGGGAAGCAGAAAGACAGCCTGGACTCCACTCACCCTTTGTGACCAAACTTTTCACAAAAAGTTACCTTCTGAAGGTGTACTCTCAATGTTGTTATGACCACCTACCTTCTAAACACCAATTTTTTTTTTAAAATTTGTACTCTTAATACCACTAATATATGGCTTTGAGGTTTAAATGTTTACATGTGTTTGGGAGCCAAGGTCTTGTTCACATTACTGCATTATTAAAAGATTATAACAAAATGAATTTTATCTATTATTATCAGGGACAACCTAAGATGACCCTAGTAGTTGTGTACTGGCTTTTATCTTTGCATGTCTAACTAAACTGTATCTCCTATCACCATAGTATATATGCAATATCAGATTGACAATCTAGATTTTGATGAATTTCAAAAATCACCAAGATGGAAAGTGTACACTTATTATACAGGTAGCTCAATATGTAAGATAAAAATCAATGAAATTTATGCAGTGCAAAGAATAATATATTACTAAAGCAAATCTACACTCAATAGAGAAAGCACAAATTTGAAATGCCTTGTTAGTAGAATTTAGGTTGGTGTGAGAAGCTTGCAAAAATATAAGCAACAAACAGAAATAACTATGGTTTGCTTCAAAGGAACATAAAAAGTATGGCTCAGGATTTAGTTTTATAAGAAACAAAAAAGAAAACTAGTGAATATTTGAAAAAAGCAAGGGATTCATTTGAGTATTTTTTTAAGGAATTAATACAATACATTCTCAGGATCACAGCAAATGCTTGATAATTACTATAATTTAATTCACTTCAATTCCTATGTTAGTCTGATTAATACAAAGAGTCAATGTAGTTCACAGATATAACTATAAAAGAATAATGATGCTTTCCTCCTCTTTCTTTCTTGCTTGTTTTTTTTTTCTTTCTTTTTTAAAGATTTATTTAGTTAGCTGAAAGGCAGAGTTACAGAAACAAAGAGAGAGAGGGAGAGAGAGAAAGAGAGAGAGAGAAAGAGAAAGAGAGAGAGAGCATGCGCCTTCCTTTGCTGGTTAATTTCCCATGTGGCTGCAACAGCCAGGGCTGAGCCAAGCCAAAGCTAGGAGCCAGGATCTTTATCTAGGTCTCCCATTTGGGTGGCAGAGGCCCGAGCATTGCATCATCTTTGTTGCTTTTCCAAGGGCATTAGCAGGGAGCTGAATAGGAATTGGAGCAGCGAGCATTGGAACCCTCTGCCAAATACTAGCATTTAACACCTACTTTTCCTTTTATAATTTTTGAGTATATTCTGTCCATTATTTTATTTTGACTTCTTATAGTATCATTGTAAAAAAATTTCATATACATGAAAGATAGATTTTGATCTTTTGCCATGTTATCCATTTTTCTGCTAAATAAAAAAAAAATAATGACATCTTTCTTCTTGTGATTGATTTCAATCATTTTCTTACAGGCCAGGAGGGTACAGGTTTTTGGTTCTCTTTTATTGGTCTTACACTTTTAGTATATGCTATTATGGACTAGCTATCATTTTTACTCCTTTAGCTCATAAGCAAAAATAATAAAATCGAATGGTATGACAGTGCCAATAGTATGAATAATGCAACTGAGGTGGAAAAACTAAAAAAAAAAAAAAAAACATAAAAGTACCAGATGACATGATTTCAACAATACCTCCCAGCAAGGGCACACAGAAGCAAATGGGTTCTTTCCTAGCAGAATATGGAGTAAATATGTACACTGGTGGTAGAGAATGGACAGTGTCTCTGAGGCGTCTATCTTCTAGCGAAAAATGATCAATGTTCCCCAGAGAGTGTCCACTACACAAACTAGCGGCAGGTCTTTGTTGCAGTTAAAATGCCACAACATTCTAGCCTCTGCAGCTTTCATTTTCCAATGTGCTGCAAAATCAGAAGCAGCCAAGGATTTAATAGGGAGTCTCAGTTTCAAAATATACACAAAATCAAGACCAAAAAGCATACTGAAGAAATATCTGTTCCAGGAAAACACAACAAATTCAACAAATATTTCTCTCTTTTTTCTCTCTGACAGACAATAATGGAAATATGATTCTTAAAAATCAGAAAAATATTTTCTTCTTGAAAATAATATTGCCTGTTGATGAAGACATCAAATAGAGACCATGAATTGGAAATTTAAGTGAAAAACTAAAGGTTGCCTTTGTGATTTAATGAGTTACTCTGCTGTTGGTGATGCCAGCATCCCATATCAGAGTACTGGTTCAAGAACTGGCTGCTGCATTTCTGATCCAGCTCCCTGCTAATGTGCCAGGAAAGGCAGCAGAAGACGGCCCAAGTGGTTGGGCTTGAGACGCCATGATGGATTTCCTGGCTCCTGGCATCTACCTCATTCAACCTAGGCTGTTGTGGACATTTGGAAAGTGAATCTGCAGGGAGACGATACTCTCTCTCTCTCACTCTTGCTCTCTCTCCTGTCAGTCTGCCTTTTAAATAAATAAGTAAATAATCTTTTAAAAATGAACAACTAATAAAAGTTCTTAGAAACAAACAAACAAGATAATTTTGAAAATAATCTTCCTAATTATCTACAGTGGATAACTTTGGAAAGAAATTTAGTGACGTAGGGGCCAGTGCTGTGGCGGAGGTGGTTAAAGCCCTGAAGAGCCGGCATCCCATATGGGCACTGGTTCTAGTCCCAGCTGCGCCTCTTCCGATCCAGCTCTCTGCTATGGCCTCTGATAGCAGTAGAAGATGGCCCAAGTCCTTGGGCCCCTGCATGCACGTGGGAGACCCGGAGAAGCTTCTGGTTCCTGGCTTTGGATCGGCTCAGCTCTGGCCGTTGCAGCTATCTGGGGAGTGAACCAGCGGATGGAAGGCCTTTCTCCCTGTCTACCTCTCTCTGTAACTCTTTCTTTGAGATAAATAAAATAAATCTTTTAAAAAAAGAAATTTAGTGACCTAGAAGGGTGAGACAAAAAATTCCCTGAAAACACAGTACATAAATAAGCGGAAGTTATCAAAAAGTCAAATGTCTTCAAACCCATCATTATAAGTTCTACTGGTTCTATTAGAAAAGACAAAAGAGGGTTAATAATTAATAAAATAATAGCCAACAAAAATTAGAGACCCAGTTTATACTCATCAGGATTTTGTAAAGACAAAGTCATCTAAAACAGTAGTGATAATTATAAAATAAGTAAAAATTTGACAATACACTGTTTATGAGAGATAAGGCCAAGAATGACAGTCAGCTGTTTGCCTCTTGGGTCAATGCTCCATTATGTTATTCCAAATCATGGTGTTTTTTTCAACAAATGTGAATTAAGTACTTTTTATGTGCTCATTACCATGATAATAATCATAAAGAGTTGTGTGAGGGGCTGGCATGTGGCATAGCAGGTAAAGCTGTGCCTGCAGGGCCAGCCCACATGGGCGCTGGATCGGGTCCCTATACCCATGTAGAAGACCCAAAAAAACTCCTGGCTCTTGGCTTCGGATTGGCACATCTCTGGCTGCTACAGAAATTTGAGGAGTGAACCAGAAGATGGAAGACCTCTTTTCTCTCTCTGTAACTCTGATTTTCAAATAAATAAATAAATCTTTAAAAAAAAGAGTTGTATGAAAGAAACCAGGATTTAAATCAATTACGAAAGAAAAAAGTAAAATATAGTTTAAGTCAGAATATAAACAATATATATGTGTAATATCCTTATGTGTAATTAGAGAGGATTTGACAGTTGCATTTGATGCTATTAACTTCATTTGACAGCTTGAAGGAGTAATCTCAGCAACTCACTGCTCTCTTATTCACTTGTTCCACTTGCCAGTAGTAAGTTACTTTATAATCATATGTTAACAACACAAACACAATTAACTCCAACATTTAAAAGAATTATTATATATGTATGAGTCTGGGAGACAAATAAATACAAAGCATCATTTCTTACCCTCAAGAAATTATATTAAAGACTTTCAAACATTTAGATTAAATAACTAATTTCATTTTCTGAGTTCAATATTTTCTGGGATTATGAATAAAGACGTTAAAGCTGTCCATACAAACATGAAGTTTCTACTGTTAATTAAATTTCATAGAAATTTTTCATTTTTCATATGGCCATTTTTTCTTTTTATACACTATTGAGATGATATTGAAATATACACATTGCATATATTTAAGGCATACACTTTGATGTTTTGTTATGCATTGCCAAACTATTGACACTCCAGCTAATTAACATATATAGGGACCAGTGCTGTGGCATAGTGAGTAAAGCTACACCACCTGCAGTGAGGGCATCGCATATGGGTGCCAGTTTGAGTCACAGCTGCTCCACTTCTGCTATGGCCTGGAAAAGCAGTAGAAGGCAGCCCAAGTCCTTGGGCCCCTGGAAGAAGCTTCTGGCTCCTTGCTTTGGATCAGCCCAGCTTTGACTATTGCAGTCATTTGAGGAGTGAATTCTGCCTCTGCCTCTCTGTATGTCTGCCTTTCAAATAAATAAGTAAATGAATCTAAAAAATAACATAATATCACTTCTTCATAGTTACCATTTGGGTGTATGTTGAAAATATTCAGTTTAAGATTTATCTTTTTTTTTTTTTAATTTTATTTTTTGACAGGCAGAGCGGATACTGAGAGAGAGAGACAGAGAGAAAGGTCTTCCTTTTTGCCGTTGGTTCACCCTCCAATGGCCGCTGCAGCTGGCGCATCTCACTGATCTGAAGCCAGGAGCCAGGTGCTTCTCCTGGTCTCTCATGCTGGTACAGGGCCCAAGGACTTGGGCCATCCTCCACTGCCTTCCCGGGCCATAGCAGAGAGCTGGCCTGGAAGAGGGGCAACCGGGATAGAATCCGGTGCCCCAACCGGGACTAGAACCTGGTGTGCCGGCGCCGCAAGGTGGAGGATTAGCCTGTTAAGCCACGGCGCCAGCCATAGTTTAAGATCTATCTTAGCAAATTTCATGTATACGGTACAATATGGTTAACTGTCACTTAGTTTATATTGGATATCCAGAATTGATTCATCTACCATAACTGAAACTTTGTACGTTTTGTCCAATATCATCCCATTTTTTTCTCTTCCCTCTGGCAACCACTATTCTATTCTCTGTTTCTATTGCATGGATCATCTGTAAATGATATCATGGAGCATTTGTATTTTTTTGTCTTTGTTATTTTAGTAAGCACAATGGCCTCCAGTTTCATGTTGTCACAAATGACAGAATTTCCTCCTGTTACAGATGAATAACATTCCTTAATGCAAATAACATTCATTCATTCATCTGTTGAAGGACTTGGATTATGTTTATATTCAAATTATTTTGAATAATATTGCAATGAACATGAAAGTTAAGATATTTCTTTTTTTTAATTTATTTTTATTTATTTGACAGAGTTAGACATTGAGAGAGAGAGAGAGAGAGAGAGAGAGAGAGAAAGGTCTTCCTTCCGTTGGTTCACCCCCAAATGGCCACTACGGTCAGTGTGCTGTGCTGATCCGAAGCAAGGAGCCAGGTGCTTCCTCCTGGTCTCCCACGTGGGTGCAGGGGCCCAAGCACTTGGGCCATCCTCCACTGCCCTCTCGGGACACAGCAGAGAGCTGGACTGGAAGAGGAACAGCCGGGACTAGAACCTGGTGCCCACATGGGATGCCAGAGCCGTAGGCGGAGGATTAGCCAAGTGAGCCATGGTATTGGCCCGGAAAGTTAAGATATTTCTTTGCTACCATGTTTTCAGGTTTTTAAAAATATAGTTGGACCATTTCCATGCATTCTGCATCTATGGATTTAACCTACATGGATCAAAAATATATTTTTAAACTGCCCATCCATTTCTTGTTGGTTATGCATTATGTGTGCTTGCAATTATTATTAATATTCCATTATGAACATTTTAGAAAGGTTTTTGTATCATATCTTATTGAATTTTACTAAATTACTCAGCATGGAGTAAGGACACATGTGAGCTAACTTAGAAGGAAGCCACTTTAATTATCATTATCAACAAGAGTAGAATTACAATCTCTCAATGCAAACAAATGTTTAGTGTTAAAAGGAAACATCATTCTTACCTTGGTTGATTTGATAATAACTACAGATTTACAGAAGCATGAGCCAGTTTCTATAAGTTAAACCCCAGGTTACAAAGAGCTTTTGAGAAAGAAAGTAAAGCTGACTCTCCAGATTAGGTCACAGTTAGAAGAATACATTTATATTTGCAGCTGTGCTGCGTTGTTACCAATGTGTTGAGAAAGCAGTTTCCTTAAAATGATTAATAGAACATCTTCCTACAAGTAGACTTCAGTCCTCAAATGTCCCATTTATTCTGCTTATCTAAAGTCCTATAGTTGAAGTTGGAGCATTAAAAAAGTAGTTGTGTTGCACAGAGCCTCTAAACATATTCTAATTTCCCACTTCAAAGCTATTGAGCAAAAGTGTCATTGTTAATTGCTTAAGTGTGTGCTTAACATGTAGGATGAAATGCTAAAAAAGTGATATTTGATCTTTTATACATATAACACAATTTAAATCACATAGTAAACATGAGTGATACATGACACATTTTCTTTTATTCTAAGATTCAAAGTATCCAAAAATATATTGTCATATTTTGAAAAAAGTAATGTCATGTTATGTTATTAGAAATAAAAAACATACTTTGCAATATTTTTGAAATAGCTATGTACTCTTAGATTTGATGAAAAGTCTTACTGTTTTATTACAAAGGCTTATTTGTAATAAAATATAGCACTAAAAGTCGATTGTTTAATATGATATACTGTTATTTCACTAAATATTGTGACTACAGGTAGGTAGTTGAAGATTGTTTTTAATTTTCTATTCACAATGTATCAATATTATCTCCTTGGTACAGCTGTTAGGATATCACTTGGGATGACCACATCTTATATCAATGTATCTGGGTTTGAGTCCTGCTGTGCTCCCAATCCCAGTTTCCTTCTAATGCAGACCCTGGAAGGTAGCAGGCCTTGCTTTAAGTTACTGAGTCCATGCTACCCATGTGGAAGACCTGGATTTTATTTCAAACTCCTGGCTTCAGTCTGGCCCAGATCCAGCTTTTGTGGGTATTTGTTAAATTAATCAGAAAATGAAGCTCTCTCCTTCTGACTCATTGGCTTTCAAATATATAGAAAATTAAAAATAGTGTCTCCTGCTATTCATACAATGGCTTTAGAAACATCCAGCATAAAAAACAGAAAAGGCACAACATACAGCATATAGGGAACAATAGCATATTTTTCAGGTGCCTCCCCCACAAAAACACTCCTATTAGAAGAAGCTCTCTCAGCCGGTGCGGTGACTCACTTGGCTAATCCTCCGCCTGCAGTGCCAGCACCCTGAGTTCTAGTCCTAGTCGGGGCGCCGGATTCTGTCCCGGTTGCCCCTCTTCCAGGCCAGCTCTCTGCTATGGCCAAGGAGTGCAGTGGAGGATGGCCCAAGTGCTTGGGCCCTGCACCCCATGGGAGACCAGGAGAAGCACCTGGCTCCTGGCATCGGATCAGTGCAGCGCGCCAGCCATAGCGGCCATTTTGGGGGTAAACCAATGGCAAAAAGGAAGACCTTTCTCTCTGTCTCTCTCTCTCTCTCATTGTCCAACTCTGCCTGTCAAAAAAAAAAAAAAAAAAAAAAAAAGAAGCTCTTGCAAGAGTAACTATCCATGCTTAACTGAACTTTAGATATGACAGAGACTAACAATGTATTTCTTATATTCCATCTCTACTGTGGTGAATTGACATTGTAAGGTAGAAATTAGGAGATCAATGTTTCTATTTGATAGGAATCATTGATGTATTTCATAATTATAATTCTTACATAAGAATGAAGAAATTGATCCCGAGAGGATTAAGATCAATCATATAATGTTTCCAGATCAGGTTTGTGTATGTGAAGAATTGACTCGCCTCAGGTCACAGTGTCACTGTTCAATGTGCTTTGTTGTAGCATCAACAAATGACTATATTTCATGTGCAAAACAAAATTAAAGAAATACTGGATACCTGTCTTTAAAGCTTTCTTACAAAAGAAGCAAACTTATTCTTTGTCACTATAATCATTTGAAGGATTACTAAAGAAGCTGTTGGGCCTAAAGGATAAAATGCCCATTAACATACCCACATTCTGCATTAAAGTGACTAGATTCAAGTTGCATCTGCTCCGAATTCCAGCTTCCTGCTAAAGTGCAGCCTGGGAAGCAGCAGATCCCTGTACCCAGTTTGGGTTCTGGGCTCCTGGCTTCGGGCTTGACCTGGCCCTGGTTGCTGTGGGCAACTGGGGAATGATCCAGCAGTTAGGAGATCTCTCTCTCTGCTTTCTCTCTGTCTCCTCTCTCCTCTGTGTGCATGTGCTTGTTTTCTAAGTAAAGTGGAATTAAATAATTAAAAATGTTAATGATAAGCAATTCCTTACATTTCAAGCAAGTGTTTCACTTCCTAAAGCAGTTATTGAGAGACAGGGTAAGGAGGTTGGGTGGTGAGGGGTGTACTGGTTAAAAGCTAGAGATGGACTTCCTGATTTTAAATCTTTGCTATGCCTTAATATAATTTTGAGAAAATTATTAAATTTGGCATGTCTTTTTTTTCCTCACTTATAAAACAATAAGGAAGCAAATAAAAGAAGAATAGGGGCCAGCGTTGAGGTATAGCAGGTAGACACCCATTATCTCCTATATGGGTGCCAATTTGTGTCCCAGCTGCCCACTTCCGATCCAATTACCTGCTGATGGCCTGGTAAAAGCAGTAGAAAAGGGCCCAAGTGTTTGAGTCCCTATACCCACATCAGAGAGCAGGACAAAGCTCCAGGCTCCTGAGTCCTGACTGGCCCAGGTCCAACTCTTGTGGCCTTTTGGAGAGTGAACCAGAAGATGGAGGATACTCTCTATCTTTCCTTCTCTCCCTCTGTAATCATGACTTTCAAATAAATAATTTTTAAAAAAGAAATAAGAATGAAAATAACTAATATAAATCATTATTAATTTTTTGACAAATATTAGGGCCTTTGTGAGAGTTAGCTGTTTTATTATTGACCATTTGTTGGATCTACCAAATGAAAATCTACTTTCAATAAGCAAGGAATTCATATGATACCTCCACAGTGTTTAGTATGTTAGACTTTTTCTATTTTGAAATTCTGAAACATTTATCTCATTTTCTAAAATGTCTGTTTAAGTTTCTGGCATCTTATTCATTTTCAGCAAATCGTGGTAATAAAATATCCTTGAAAATTATTCCCAATTCTTTACACTATCTTTATTTAATAGTTCCAGTCATAACAATTACTCTCCTTTATGTTTTTATACAGTTTCCATAAGGAGAAAAGCTATTTCTCTTGGGAAAAAAAATTTCTTTTTTTGAATTTTTTTAAAATTTTTTTTGACAGGCAGAGTGGACAGTGAGAGAGAGACAGAGAGAAAGGTCTTCCTTTTTGCCATTGGTTCACCCTCCAATGGCCGCCGGGGCTGGCGCGCTGCAGCCGGCGCACCACGCTGATCCGATGGCAGGAGCCAGGTGCCTATCCTGGTCTCCCATGGGGTGCAGGGCCCAAGCACTTGGGCCATCCTCCACTGCACTCCCTGGCCACAGCAGAGAGCTGGCCTGGAAGAGGGGCAACTGGGACAGAATCCGGCACCCCGACTGGAACTAGAACCCGGTGTGCTGGCGCCGCAAGGTGGAGGATTAGCCTAGTGAGCCATGGCGCCGGCCGGGAAAAAAAAAAAAAAATTTCTACTTGTACAGATTACCCATATTCTTTCTATCTTTACTGACTTTGCAACAAGAATTATTTTATTTCCTAACAACTTCAAAGGTTCAAATACATTGTTCATCTCCATGAAAACAAGTAAAAAGCCTGCTGTTTTTCCCCTTTATTACTGGCTAAGCCTGAATTGATGTCTCATTGTTTCCATCTCATCCATTTTTCTTGAATTAAGCCCATATTCTCAATCTATTTCTTCTCACCTCTCAATCACTTTGACCCACTGAAACATAGCTGCTGCTTCTACCATTTGGAAAACATTCTTCTCAAGAAAGTCAAAGACAACAACAAAAACAATAACAACAAAACAAACCCTGTTATTTTCATTTTTGAGAAGATTTATCTATTGGAACGAGCTAGAGAGGCTGGTGCCATGGCTCAGTAGGCTAATCTTCTGCCTGCGGCTCTTGCACACCAGGTTCTAGTCCCGGTTGGGGCACCAGATTCTGTCCCGGTTGCCCCTCTTCCAGACCAGCTCTCTGCTGTGGCCCAGGGGTGCAGTGGAGGATAGCCCAAGTGCTTGGGCCCAGCACCCCATGGGAGACCAGGAGAAGCACCTGGCTCCTGCCTTTGGATCAGCGCGGTGCGCCTGCCGCAGCATGCCGGCCGCAGCGGCCATTAGAGGGTGAACCAATGACAAAGGAAGACCTTTCTCTCTCTCTCTCTCTCACTGTCCACTCTGCCTGTCCAAAAAAAAAAAAAAAAAAAAAGAGCTAGAGAGAGGGACAGAGAAAAAAAGAGAGCGATTTTTTTCTTTCTCTTTTTTTTCTTTTTTTCTTTTATATTTAGCAAATATAAATTTCCAAAGTACAGTTAATGGATTTCCCCCCCCATAATTCATAATTTCCCTCCCACTCGCACCCCTCCCATCTCCCGCTCCCTCTCCCGTTCCATTCACATCAAGATACATTTTCAATTCTCTTTATACACAGAAGATCGATTTAGTATATATTAAGTAAAGATTTCATCAGTTTGCACCCAAACAGAAACACAAAGTGTAAAATACTGTTTCAGAACTAGTTATAGCATTACTTCACGTTGGACAACACATTAAGGACAGAGATCCCACATGAGAAGTAAGTACACAGTGACTACTATTGTTCACTTAACAATTTGTCACTCTTATTTATGGCGTCAGTAATCTCCCTAGGCTCTAGCCGTGAGTTCCCAAGGATATAGAAGCCTTTTGAGTTTGCTGACTTCAATTTTATTCTGACAGGGTCATAGTCAAAGTGGAAGTTCTCTCCTCCCTTCAGAGAAAGGTACCTCCTTCTTTGATGGCCCCGTTCTTCCCACTGGGATCTCACTCACAGAGATCTTTCATTTAGATTTTTTTTTTTTTTGCCAGAGTGTCTTTGCTTTTCATGCCTAAAATACTCTCATGGGCTCTTCAGCCAGATCCAAATACCTTAAGGGCTGATTCTGAGGCCAGAGTTCTATTTAGGACATCTGCCATTCTATGAGACTGCTGTGTATCCTGCTTCCCATGTTGGATCGTTCTCTCCCTTTTTGATTCTATCAGTTAGTATTAGCAGATACTAGTCTTGTTTGTGTGATCCCTTTGACTCTTAGACCTATCAGTGTGATCAATTGTGAACTGAGATTGATCACTTGGACTGGTGAGATGGCATTGGTACATGCCACCTTGATGGGATTGAATTGGAATCCCCTGGCATGTTTCTAACTCCACCATTTGGGGAAGGTCAGCTTGAGCATGGCCCAACTTGTGCATCTCCTCCCTCTCTTTTTCCCACTCTTATATTTAACAGGATCACTTTTCAGTTAAAATTTAAACACCTAAGAATAATTGCATGTTAATTACAGAGTTCAACCAATAGTACTAGAACAAAAAAATACTAAAATGGATAAAGTATTACATAGTACATCAACAGTCAGGACAAGGGAGAGTGATTTTCTACCCACTGGTTCACTCCCTACATGGCTGCAATAGCCGGACCTGGTCCAGGCAGACACCAAGTGCCAGGAGTTTCATCCTGGTCTCCCACGTGCTTGGCCAATGTCCAAACACTTGGGCCATCTTCTGCTGCTTTTCCTAGACCATTATAAGGGAGCTGGATTGTAAGTGGGGCAACTGGGACATGAACCAGCATCCACATGGGACAATGGTGTGGCAGGCTGCAACTTTACTAGCTATGCTCCACTTCTGATCAAGCTCTCTGCTATGGCCTGGGGAAACAGTAGTGATGGCCCCAGTCCTTGGGCCCCTGCATCCATGTAGGAGACCCAGAGGAAGCTCTGGCTCCTGGCTTTGGATTAGCATAGTTCTGGCTGTTGCAGCCATCTGGGTGAGTGAAGCAGCGGATGGAAGACATCTCTCTCTCTGTATTTCAAATAAATAAATAAATCTTTTTAAAAAATAAATGTATGAGAAGCAGAGACTGCATTTGTATATATTCTCATCTCTCCCTTAACAGTTAATGCAATGCTTGTTCCATTAAACATGCTTAATCAAAATATGTGGGGTTCAGTTTATTGGAAATTAATTAATTTTTAATTAACTTCATTACTTTTATGCCCATACACCTAGAACTTGCTGCTTTGTGATCATTACATTTTTTCTTGTTAGAAAGTATAGCAATTGAGAAACCAATCCACTTATCTACAAGAAACTGATCTTGGACAAACCAAAATAAATCCCTGGAGA
This sequence comes from Lepus europaeus, assembly GCF_033115175.1. Lineage (NCBI taxonomy): Eukaryota > Metazoa > Chordata > Mammalia > Lagomorpha > Leporidae > Lepus > Lepus europaeus. Next base: position 78,377,235 of record NC_084839.1, on the reverse strand, counting down.
AAGGACAGTCTATTCAACAAATGGTGCTTGGAAAATTGGATCTCTGCTTACAGAAGTATGAAAAAAGACCACTATCTTACACTTTATACAAAAAATAAAATCAAATTGCTTCAATGATCTACATCTATGACCTAGTATCAACAAATTACCAGAGGAGAACTTTGGAGAAATTGCAATTCATTGACATAGGTAAAGATATCTTGGAAAGACACCAGAAACAAAAGCAATCAAAGCCAAAATAGACAAATGGAATTACATCAAACTGAGAAGCTTCTGCACTGCAAAAGAAACACAGAAAGGTGGAGAGGCTACTGTCAGAATAGGGTAAATATTTGCAAACTATGAAACTGATAAAGGATTCATATCCAGAAGCAACAAAGAGCTCTAGAAACAACAACAAAAACAACAATCCAATAAATAAATAGGCAATGAACTTCATCAGACATTTTTCAAAAAAGGAAATGTAAATGGTCAACAGAACATGAAAACATGCTTGGGATTACTAGCTATCAGGGAAGTGTAAATCAAAGCCACAATGTGGTTTCACCTCACTCCAGCTAGAATGGTTCTCATATAGAAATGAACAAACAATAAATGCTGGCAAGGATGTAGGAAAAAAAGATATTGTAATCCACCTTTGGTGGGAATATAAACTAGCACAGCCTCATAGAAGATTTGGAAAGACATACTGGATTAGAAAACATATTCAGTGAAATAATAGTGGAAAATTTCCCTAATTTGTAGAAAGATACAGATAGCCAAATATAGTAAACAAATAGGATTCCTAATAGAAATGATCAGAAAAATTTTCAACATGACACATTTTAGTTAAACTTTCACAAGTAAAACATAAAGAGAAGATCCTTCAATGTGCATGAGAGAAATGCTAGATGACCTTCAAGGGATCTCTGATTTGATTGACAGCTGATTTCTCATCAGAAACTCAGCAGGCTAGCAGAGGATGGAGAGACATAATCCGGGTTTTAAAAGAAAAAAAAAAGTCAACCCAGGATCCTGTACCCAGCTAAGCTCTCATTTATAAATGAAGACCTTCCAAAACTGAAATTGAAAAAATTTCTCAACACCCAGTCAGTCTTAGAAATGATAGCAAAGGACCTGCTACACGCAGAAACAGAAAACAATAATCAGTGTCATGAAAGAATGTGAAGGCAGAAAACCTCCGAGCAAAAGTATAAAGGAAATTCAAAACAAAAATAAATATAAACTGGTGCAGCCACTGTAGAAAATTGTATGGAACTACATCGGAAATCTGAATATAGACCTATCATATTATCAAGCCATCCCACTCCTGAGAATTTACCCAAATGAAATGAAATCATTTTATGAAAGAGTGATCTACACCCCCATGTTTATTTCAGCTCAATTCACAATAGCTAAGATATGTAATCAACCCAAAGTCCATCAACTGAAGATTAGATAAAGAAATTGTGATACACGCACACACACACACACACACACACTATGGATTACTACTCAGCAGAAAAAAAAAAGAAAGAAAGAAAGAAAGAAAGAAAGAAAGAAAGAAAGAAAGAAAGAAAGAAAGAAAGAAAGAAATCCTCGTTTTTCAACAAAATGGATGCAACTGGAAATCAAATATGTCCCCAAAAGACAAATACCATATGTTTCTCCTTGACCAGTGGTAACTAATACAGTACCAAAATGTAATATTAGGAGTGCAACTGACATTTTGAGTTTTGATGATTGCTTACAGTCCTGAACAGTTGTCTCTTTTTCTCATATTTGTTTAACTCTTTACTTAGTATAGGGTTAATCTTATGAATATAAGGTAATCTGAAAGTAGATCACTGTAAAAATTGAGAGCGTGATTAGGAGAAGAGGGTGGTAGAAAGGTAGGAGCATGGGTGGGAGGGAGGGTCAGGTGGGAAGTATCACTATGTTCATAAATCCGTATATTTATATATGTGAAATACATGAAATTTGCAAACCTTAAACAGATTTTTTACAAAGACAAGATAAATTATTTCAAGTCATATTCACATAAATCAGGCATCATGTAAGTAATTCAATAGTAATTTAAAAGACATAGGTAATACTGAGGCACAAATGCATCAGGGAGAGTTCTTCCATTGCTAATGTGCCCTGTCCCCAATATCCTTTCTCATGGCATTTGTAGAGAAAGTACAACATATGAGGTGTCCAAGTCCTGATTGTGACAACTTTACAAGTGCAAAAGAGAGTCAATTTTAAGAGTAACTAAAAGGTAATCTGTAGAAGTGAAATTGACACTTTGAGATGTGATGATTTTGAACAGCCCTTGTCTTGTCTGTTGAGGAACAGTTTTTTTTTTTTTTTCCCCTTCATACTATTTGTTGAACTCTTTACTTAGTGTATAGTTAATCTTAAGTGTATAAAGTTAATTAGTTAATTGCAGAGAACAGGCAGCCATTATTTAGCCCAGCCTTTAAATTGTCGCCAAGAAGAACACAAGGGTGCAATTTCTGATTCTAGATCCTTGTGGAATTAACTGTCAATTAACTCGCTTATCAAAATGTCTAAGCTGGCCGGCGCTGTGGCACAATAGGCTAATCCTCTGCCTTGTGGCGCCGGCACACCGGGTTCTAGTCCTGGTCGGGGCAGCGGATTGTGTCCCGGTTGCCACTCTTCCAGACCAGCTCTCTGCTGTGGCCCGGGAGTGCAGTGGAGGATGGCCCAAGTGCTTGGGCACTGCACCCGCATGGGAGACCAGGAGAAGCACCTGGCTCCTGCCTTTGGATCAGCGCGGTGCGCCAGCCGCAGCGAGCCGGCCACAGCGGCCATTGGAGGGTGAACCGACAGTAAAGGAAGACCTTTCTCACTGTTTCTCTCTCACTGTCCACTCTGCCTGTCAAAAAAATTTTTTTTTCTAAGCTATCTTAACTAAAGTGTACAAAGCAAAAATATCCGGCGCAGGAAGTCATTACCAGCACCTAGGCCACGCAGTGATGATGGTCTGCAACTCCGGAGCCCTGATTCTGCCCGACCCGGACCAGTCCATGCTGCTCTCGCCGGAGTTAACCTCTCACCTGAACTCAAGTCCGCCATAAGTGAGATCTCCTCACTAGTTCCTCCTGCTTTAAAAATGAAGTACAGCTGTGGGCACTGTGGTGTAGCGGGTGAAGCTGGCGCCTGCAGTCCCACCACCCCATATGGATGCCGGTTCGAGTCCCGGCTGCTCCATTTCCAACCTAGCTCTCTGCTATGGCCTAGGAAAGCAGTAGAAGATGGCCCAAGTCCTTGGGGCCCTGCACCCTTGTGGGAGACCCGGAAAAAGCTCCTGGCTCCTGGCTTCAGATTGGTGGAGCTCCTTTTGGGGAGTTGTGGCCTTTTGGGGATTGAACCAGCAGATGGAAGACCTCTCTCTCTGTCTCCTCTCTCTGTAACTCTGCCTTTCAAATAAGTAAATAAATCTAAATAATAAATAAATAAATCTAAAAAGGAAGAAAAATATTAATTGAAAATAGATCTTTGTAAAAATAAGAATGGGTATAGGAGAGGAAGGGTGAGAGTGCATGCAGGGGGGGGGAGGGTTAGAAGAATCACTATGTTTCTAAATTTGTATATATGAAATACATGAAGTTTGTATACCTTAAATAAAATGTTTCTAGGTTAACAAAAAAGAGAATCAATTTTAGTGTAAAGTATATCCATTTTATATTCAATTATTATATAGCTTAATTTTACATTGGTTGGAGAGAAGGAGAATTCCCATATATCATACATTATAGTTTCTTTAGAGTAAGTCATCATAGACAGTCTAGTTGCATCCTGTCCAAAGCATCTGGTAGATACACAGTGTCTTGTTAGATTACATCATTTGCCTATTTTCTAGGAAATTTTCCATTTATATATTTAAGATGGGATTTGATCAAGCCACCTTCTTTTTTGCCTCATTGGGGAATTCCTTCAATTGAAGATTAACAAAGAAAATAGATTACAGGCCTGTGAAACAGGTGCTACCTATGAACACAAAAATATGTTATGTTCCTCCCAAAAATAACTATTTTTCAGACGATCTTCAATAGTTTATATCAAATACATCAATACTCATTTAATGAAACTATGTGAAAAAATATCAAAATTTTGGGATCATATCTATGCAATATTGGCAACTGAGATTTAATATAGGCTAAATGGAGATTAGCAATGTGTGTTTTTTTGTTTTGTTTTGTTTTGTTTTTGTTTTGTTTTTTTTTACAGGCAGAGTCGACAGTGAGAGAGAGACAGAGAGGAAGATCTTCCTTTTTCCGTTGGTTCACCCCTCAATGGCTGCTGTGGCCAGCGTGTTGCGGCCAGCGTACCGCGCTGATCTGCAGCCAATAGCCAGGTGCTTCTCCTGGTCTCCCATGCAGGTGCAGGGCCCAAGCACCTGGGCCATCCTCCACTGCACTCCCGGACCACAGCAGAGAGCTGGACTGGAAGAGAAGCAACTGGGACAGAATCCAGCGCCCGGACCGGGACTAGAACCCGGTGCGCCGGCGCCACAGGAGGAGGATTAGCCTATTGAGCCGCAGTGCTGGCAGCAATGTGTTTTAATATGTCAGATTACATTATATTAAGGTTAAAAGATAGGGAGTATTTATTTTTACTAATATTTAATATTTTGGTTATTCAGAAAATGGAGGTTAACCATTTAGATCCATGCATACCTGACAATCCGCTTCTTTCAGTGTTTGTATATTTTATTTCCACTTGTGTCAGAGTCAAATGTTCTTCAATACTTCAAAAAAGATAGACTTTTTGTTAGGCTCAAATAAGCATAAAATATGCCAAGATCTCTATATAGTCTACATAGTATGTGTTTCATTCACCTTACTATTAACACATGAATATAATGTGTAATCTAGGTCATTAGAAAATATCTCTGCACATGTTCATCCTCAAGATACCGCTAATAAGCAAGTTTGATCTATGATTGAATCACGTTTCTCTTTGTCTTCTGATTTTATTATAATTATATTTGAACTATCTAGCTACCTTGTGAAAATTGGGTTTTTTAAAATATTAGATATTTCAGTATGAGACTTCATATATTTTAAAAATGGCATTAACAATGTGAATTGAAAAAACTACAATTGAGGCTAAAATTGGATATTGTTATTAAAGTATAACATAAAACTATGAAAACCTAGAAGTTAGATGTGTTAGAAAGCTACAGGGTTATGTTATTTGAATACATAGTATTTTAAGTTCTGAAAGTTAAGTGAAGCTGTGAAGGACAGCATATATGATAGATTGCTAAATCAATATCTAAAACAAATATGACACACTGAAATATCAAAGTTAAATCAACAAGGTAAATATTATGTAAATAAATGTAAAGGTTTTAATTAAACATCAATTTTAATTATAGTATCATTGTATGATGGGACCTACAATGCCTCAAGTGAAAAACATGAGTGTTGGAACAGTAAACTCCTATAACAAGACATAAAGTATAACTTCACAATATATGAACCCAAACAGAGCTGCATAAATAAAAAAATTGCTGTGTTTTATGATAGAAAGTGTTACATTTTACAGTTAACAAAAGGGTCACTAAAGCTCAATTGTTATATAAAATGCCTCCAGTTGGGAAAGACAAGAAGGTATTTGCCCAGATAATGATGACCATCATGGTAGAAAATATAGAAACATGTAAAGACATTTGAGATATTCACATTGAGGACAAGAAGCCAATCATGTTCAACTATTCCTCCAGTTGGCTAAATAGGTGTATTCGTTGAAATCCACAAGTTATTAGATTCTTATCAAGGGAAAAGTTTCAAGTAGTAACCGCTGTCCTAGGTAGAAATGAGTTATTTCATAATACAAATTTTGAAAATTATAATATTTCAATTATTTCAAAATAACAAAGCTAAACATCGATGCTTTGTAATATTTTGTTTTTAGAGAAATCATATGCCAAAATCACATCACATCATATGTATAAGAGCACAGTTTCTATGAGTAATGAGCATACATAAAATCATACAGCAAGGTCAAATGTGCATGGCCCCTTGGTAATATACATCCCTGTGTAGACTAAGCCCACAATAGTCTTCCTGGAATTTCAAGTCTACTTCATTTAACATGAATTGCTGTCTCTGAAGACTAACTATATTTTCTCATTGTTTTGTTTACTATCAGGCATTCAATTTTTGTTAAATTTCTATAGCCTGTCCAAGCAGATATATGTTCTTAGAAATAATCCATGTAATAAAATGAGTCATATAATAAAAGGAATAAATTATAAAATATGGTTTGGAATAATGAGTATAGTATAGTTACCCCTTACATGCAGTTACATGAGCATATATGTAAATACACACACATATATATATATATATATATATATATATATATATATAATCAGGATCCTTCTTGATTGCTTCAGTCTGCTCTTTCTGACTTTTATTAAATTTGTCAGAATCATCTGATTACACAAGATGTTTTTTCTACCTTAAAAGAAAATTTTGGTGTATATGAAGGAATGTATATCGTCTCCTTTTTCTTCTATATTTTTCATACACCGAAACAGTGCCTAGAAACCAATGGTTATTTAAAGAAAAGTATCAATTAATTGATTTTTCACATCTAGGTGTAGAGCTTTACAAGCTCTAATGACTTGACTGTCTTTTCCACTAGCAGTATTTTCCCATATGACTATGCCCTAAGGTGAATTTAGTTTAAAGTAAATTAGTAGGGCACAAGTAAAGACAAAAATAACAGCCAGTTTAGAAGCAAAGAATAAATCATTGCTGTTGAATTGGATGCAGTGCTGAAATGTTTTTGTTGAATTATCCAACACCTGCTAGGATCTCTAAGTCTCAATATGGTTAGGCCATGGGAGAATTTCAACCTAGTAAAATGCTAATGTCCCATTAGTTTTGATGTCCTGTGTTTGGCACATCTGTGTGTGTGAGAGACATTATGAGGAGGGAGGCCAAAAGGAATTGTCATAATGCACCTGTCCATTAGTGAGTCCCCATGCCCGGCAGAAACTTTCTGGCACCATTTGGTTATAATCTTATGCTCTGAAGCATGAGAATTGATGAACCTTTTAATTTTTATCTCAGCTAGTATAATTGCAGATGCTATTCTTATTCAAAATGGGCCACATTTTGCCCAGGGCCAAAAGCTTACATTTCCTATTGACTTTAATGTGAAGACAGGCACAAGTAACTGCCAAAAGAATGCAGTCTAATACTTCTAATTACTTTATGAATCTTAATAAGCCTGTTTGACTTAATAATGTTCAATGGTGGAGAGTTTTCAGGTTATTTTTTCATTTTCCAAAAGAATGTGTTTTCTTGAACCCTTTCAGAAAGGACTGTTTTCATTACAAAGCAGATCCTTTGCTTTCTGTAGCAAAGAAGCATGACATTGAGTTATGTATTTGAGCCAAACATAAGGAATATGAAAAAAGACTAAAAATATCAATGCCAACGTTCCGGCAAGACAGAAAGTGAATGCCCATAAAGGACGAAGGCTTAAGGGAATTCATTTAGTGCTTTATTCACACAAGGACAAGTGCTATTTGTATTGAATATAAAGAATCATAACTAATTGGACTAGCTCTAATTGAATTAGCAGTAAATTCAAAGCTTAATAGAACCATTAATGTTGAGGAGGAAAAAATATAAATTTATAAAATATATGGGGAAATTGACTACAGAGAACTAACCAAGATAAATAGATTACATCCCCTACAATGAAAGAATCAGTATAAGGTATGAATGAAACATCTCTCTCCAAAAGGAAATCAGTTTTCAAGATCAAATGTACCAAATTCCATATTTCCAGACTTTAAGCATTAAAATTTTGTGTATGCCTATGGATATGTCTATCTTCAAAAAGTGTATCTTTTAATTATAGATTTGTTACTTTTTTTAAATCAAATTTTCCTTTATTCCTTTAATGTATTTATTTATTCATTTTTTAACTTTTATTTAATGAATATAAATTTCCAAAGTATAGCTTAAGATTTACAATGGCTTCCCCCCCCATAACTTCCCTCCCACCCACAACCCTCCCCTTTCCTGCTCTCTCTACCCTTTCATTAACATTGATTCATTTTCAATTCTCTTTATATACAGAAGATCAGTTTAGCATATATTAAGTAAAGATTTCAACAGTTTGCACCACATAGAAACACAAAGTGAAAAATACTGCTTGAGCACTAGTTATAGCATTAAATCACAATGTACAGCACATTAAGGACAGAGATCCTACATGAGGAGTAAGTGCACAGTGACTCCTGTTGTTGACTTAACAAATTGACACTCTTGTTTATGGCATCGGTAATCATCCTAGGCTCTTGTCATGAGTTGCCAAGGATATGGAAGCCTTTTGAGTTCACCGACTCTGATCATATTTAGACAATGTCGTAGTCAAAGTGGAAGTTCTCTCCTCCCTTCAGAGAAAGGTACCTCCTTCTTTGATGACCTGTTCTTTCCACTGGGATCTCACTTGCAGAGATCTTTCATTTAGATTTTTTTTTTTTTTTTTTTTTTTTTTTTTTGCCGGAGTGTCTTGGCTTTCCATGCCTGAAATACTCTCATGGGCACTTCAGCCATATCCAAATGCCTTAACGGCTGATTCTGAGGCCAGAGTGTTGTTTAGGACATCCACCATTCTACGAGTCTGCTGTGTATCTCGCTTCCCATGTTGGATAGTTCTCTCCATTTTTTATTTTATCGGTTAGTATTTGCAGACACTCATCTTGTTTATGTGATCCCTTTGACTCTTAGTCCTATCATTATGATCAATTGTGAACTGAAATTGATCACTTGGACTTGTGAGATGGCATTGGTACATGCCACCTTGATGGGATTGAATTGGAATCCCCTGGTATATTTCTAAATCTGCCGTTCGGGGCAAGTCAGCTTGAGCATGGCCCAAATTGTACATCTCTTCCCTCTCTTATGCCCAATCTTATATATAACAGCAATCACTTTTCAGTTAAGTTTCAACACTTAAGAATAACTGTGTATTGATTACATAATTCAACCAAAAGTATTAAGTAGAACAAACAAAAAATACTAAGAGGGATAACGTATTAAGTTGTTCATCAACAGTCAGGACAAGGGCTGATCAGGTCACCATTTCTCATAGGGTTCATTTCACTTTAACAGGTTCCCTTTTTGGTGCTCAGTTAGTTGCCACCGATCAGGGAGAACATATGATATTTGTCCCTTTGGGACTGGCTTATTTCACTCAGCATAATGTTTTCCAGATTCCCAGCAGGGATCACTTTTCGGTTAAAACTTAAACACGTAAGTATAATTGTGTGTTAATTACAGAGTTCAACCAATAGTACTAGAACAAAAAAATACTAAATGGAAAAAGTATTACATTGTACATCAACAGTCAGGACAAGAGCTGATCAAGTCACTGTTTCTCATAGTGTCCATTTCACGTCAACAGGTTTCCCCTTTGGTGCTCAGTTAGTTGTCGCTGATCAGGGAAAACATATGATATCTGTCCCTGTGGGAATGGCTTATTTCACTCAGCATAATGTTTTCCAGATTCCTCCATCTTGTTGCAAATGGCCAGATTTCATGGCTTTTGACTGCAGTATAGTATTCTATAGAGTACATGCCCCATAATTTCTTTATCCAGTCTACGGTTGATGGGCATTTGGGTTGGTTCCAGGTCTTAGCTATTGTGAATTGAGCTGCAATAAACATTAATGTGGAGATGGTTTTTTTGTTTGCCAATTCAATTTCCTTTGGGTAAATTCCAAGGAGTGGGATGGCTGGGTTGTATGGTAGGGTTATATTCAAGTTTCTGAGGAATCTCCAGACTGACTTCCATAGTGGCTTAACCAGTTTGCATTCCCACCAACAGTGGGTTAGTGTCCCTTTTTCCCCACATCCTCTCCAGCATCTATTGTTGGTAGATTTGTGAATGTGAGCCATTCTAACTGGGGTGAGGTGAAACCTCATTGTGGTTTTGATTTGCATTTCTCTGATGGCTAGTGTTCTTGAACATTTTTTCATGTGTCTGTTGGCCATTTGGATTTCCTCTTTTGAAAAATGTCTATTGAGGTCCTTAGCCCATCTCTTAAGTGGGTTGTTTGTTTTGTTGTTGTGGAGTTTCTTGATTTCTTGTAGATTCTTATTATCAACCCTTTATCTGTTGCATAGTTTGCAAATATTTTTTCCCATTCTGTCGGTTGCCTCTCTTTCCTGACTGTATCTTTTAAACTACAGAATCTTCTCAATTTGATGCTTCCCTAATGTTAATTTTGGCTTTGACTGCCTGTGCTTCTGGGGTCTTTTCCAAGAAGTCTTTGCCTGTACCTATATCTTGCACGATTTCTCCAATGCTCTCTAATATTTTGATGGTGTCAGGTCGTATATTTAAGTCTTTAATCCATGTTGAGTGAATTTTTGTGTAAGGTAAAAGGTAGGGGTCTTGCTTAATGCTTCTGCACATGGAAATCCAATTTTCCCAACACCATTTATTGAATAGACTGTCCTTACTCCAGGGATTGGTTTTGGATCTTTGATCAAATATAAGCTGGCTGTAGATGTTTGGGTTGATTTCTGGTGTTTCTATTCTGTTCCATTGGTCTATCCATCTATTTCTGTACCAGTACCATGCTGTGTTGATAACAACTGTCCTGTAGTATGTCCTGAAATCTGGTATGATGCCTCCAGCTTTGTTTCTGTTGTACAAGATTGCTTTAGCTATTTGAGTTCTCCTGTGTCTCCATATGAATTTCAGCATCATTTTTTCCAGATCTGAGGTTATTGGTTCTTGATCCGTATTGCTTTGAATGTATAAATTGCTTTTGGGAGAATGGACATTTTGATGATACTGATTCTTCCAATCCATGAGCATGGCAGATTTTTCCATTTTTTGGTATCCTCTTCTATTTCATTCTTTAAGGTTTTGTAATTCTCATTGTAGAGATCTTTAATGTCCTTGGTTAAGTTTATTCCAAGGTATTTGATTTTTTTTGTAGCTATTGTGAATGGGATTGATATCAAAAGTTCTTCCTCAGCCATGGCATTGCCTGTGTATACAAAGGCTGTTGATTTTTGTGCACTGATTTTATATCCTGCTACTTTGCCAAACTCTTCTATGAGTTCCAAGAGTCTCTTAGTAGAGTTCTTTGGGTCCGCTAAATAAAGAATCATATCATCTGCAAAGAGGGATAGTTTGAGTTCTGCCTTCCCAATTTGTATCCCTTTAATTTCTTTTTCTTGCCTAATAGCTCTGGCTAAGACTTCCAGAACTATATTGAATAGCATTGGTGAGAGTGGGCATCCCTGCCTGGTACCAGATCTCAGTGGAAATGCTTCCAACTTTTCCCCATTCAATAGGATGTTGGCCGTGGGTTTTTCATAAATTGTTTTGATTGTATTGAGGAATGTTCCTTCCATACCCAGTTTGCTTAGAGTTTTCATATTGAAAGGGTGTTGTATTTTATCAAATGTTTTCTCTGCATCTATTGAGAGAATCATATGGTTTTTCTTCTGCAGTCTGTTAATGGGGTGTATCACGTTGATTGTTTTGCAAACACTGAACCATCCCAGCATAGCAGGGATAAATCCCACTTGGTCTGGGTGGATGATCTTTCTGATGTGTTGTTGCATTCTATTGGCCAGAATTTTATTGAGGATTTTTGCATCTATGTTCATCAGGGATATTGGTCTGTAATTCTCTTTAAATGCTGCATCTTTTTCTGGCTTAGGAATTAAGGTGATGCTGGCTTCATAGAAAGAATTTGGAAGGATTCCCTCTTTTTCGATTGTTCTGAATAGTTTGAGAAGAATTGGAGTTAATTCTTCTCTAAATGTCTGGTAGAATTCAGCAGTGAATCCATCTGGTCCTGGGCTTTTCTTTATTGGGAGGGCCTTTATTACTGTTTCAATTTCTGTCTTAGTTATGGGCCTACTTAGGTTTTCTATGTCTTCCTGCTTCAATTTAGGCAGGTTGCATGTGTCCAGGAATCTATCCATTTCTGATAGATTTCCCTGTTTGCTAGCATACAAGTCCTTGTAGTAATTTCTGATGATTCTTTTTATTTCTGTGGTGTCTGTTACGTTTACTTTTTCATCTCTGATTTTATTGGTTTGGGTATTTTCTATTTTTAGTTAGTTAGGCTGATTTGTTACTTTTGTATACAGAGAATAATGACACAGGCTAAACCTACTGCTTGCTGATACCAGCACAAAGTCATAGAAGTGCTTAAAGAGAACTAATCCTGCGCATTCCCAGTGGGTAGCAAAACATGACCAAAAAAAAATGGCATTAAAAGCTTGGATGGCTGGTGCCACGGCTCACTTGGCTAATCCTCCACCTGTGGTGTGGGCACCCCGGATTCTAGTTCTGGTTGGGGTGCCGGATTCTGTCCAGGTTGCTCCTCTTCTAGTCCAGCTCTCTGCTGTGGCCCAGGAAGGCAGTGGAGGAGGGCCCAAGTCCTTGGGCCCTGCACCCGCATGGGAGACCAGGAGGAAGCACCTGGCTCCTGGCTTTTATTGGCACAGCGCGTTGGCCTTGGTGGCCCTTTGGAGGGTGAACCAATGGAAAAGGAAGCCCTTTCTCTCTGTCTCTCTCTCACTGTCTAACTCTGCCTGTCAAAAAACGAATAAATAAATAAAAAGCTGGGATATTGGGCCTGCATTGTGGTATAGCAGATAAAGCCACTGCCTACAATGCTAGCATCCCATATGTGTGCTGGATTGTGTCTCAGCTGCTCCACTTGCAATCCAGCTCCCTACAAGTGGCCTGGGGAAAACAGCACAAGATAGTCCTAGTGTTTGGACCATTGAACCCATGTAGGAGACTCACATGAAGCTTTCAGCACCTGGCTTCAGCCTGGCCCAATCCCAGCTATTGCAGCCATCTGGGGATGGAAGATCTCTTTCTAGATTTTCCCTCTCTTTCTATAACTCTGACTTTCAAATAGATAAATAAATCTTCAAAAAAAAAAAAAAAAACTGGGGCAGATTTACAGGGTTTAATGATTAAAAATAAAATCGGCTCTCTCTCTTGTAACCAGAAGTAGACATTCTTCAACGATTTTTCTATTTCAAAGACTCTAAAAGTCTGATTTATATGTAGTAGGTGAAGTACTGGTGTTAAGCACAATGTTACTGGTAATATGTGCTACAATTTAAAAAAATCCCCTCTTTGTATTATTAAAGATCCACATATTTAATGGGAATTATCTAAAGGATTTACATCAGAGAGGAAGGAAATAAAATGAGTGCTGAGCTGGAAAAAAAGGATTTTTTAAATTGCTGTAATGTCAGAGAGCTACAATGAGGGAGCTTACAATGTTTAACTCAGACGGAGGTGTATATCTGTCTCATCCTGTACAAATTTGCATTTCTCCATTGAATTTCATCCCTCAAAGTTCAAAAGTAGTCACAGAACTTTGCATATCCTATCACAACATACTGGAAGACATCTGAAGTTCTTTCTGGTTCATGTAGCTATTAGGGTTGGGCATTGAGGGGGCTTAAATTTCAAATACAATTGTTGGAGAGATCAAATATAAAATGAGGTGAATTATTGAAGACAAATGTCAGAGTCACTAAAAATGGAAATATCACATTTAATTAAAATAATAATAAACATTTAAAATGTTGGGGACCACAATATTAAGCATTTTATAATACATGCATACATACACAAACTCAAACACAGATTGCTTGAAACACAATACCTTCTTTTCCCATGTGAAAAAACATTTGTAAGATAAATTGCCCAATATCATATATTTATTAATTCTAGAAATGCTAATGCTTGCAGTAAATTTCTGGAAATATTATATTGGCTATGTTCAATCCTAATTTTAGTAATAATTTTACAGGATTTTGCATGTGTCAAAATTTATCAAGTTTTATACTTTAAATATATGCTTTATTAAATGTCAGTCAAGTACTAAAAATGTTCCAGTGAACTATTTTATTACCAATTCTGCATTACTGTATTATATTTCCATAACTTTATTTCACAATGTGACTCAATTATTATGGTGATTTCACTAAATCTATTGATTAATTTGTCGATAACAGACAGCTTTGTTATCCTGAATTTTCTACCAAGAAATATAATATATAATTACATTTATTTAGATACTTTAATTCCTTCATAAAGTAATTGTTCCTCCACATTACTTTGAAAAATATCATGTGAAATTTATTTCTACCCATTGCATGGGTTTGCTGCTATTGTGGGTGTAATAAATTTTATGCATTATATTGAATAACTGGTTATTGATTGAGTGATGTGGAGGGTGATGTGAAAAGAGTTTTTTTTAAAAAGGTTTTCCTATAAAAATAGCACAATATTTCAGTAGCCCTTCCTTTCTGTAGGCTACAGAATTTCTCCATTGTTTTCTTATTCAATGCTGAAGTTATGGGCATTTTTCTATTCAGGATCAAAAGCAGCTATACAACAATCCAGATTATAGTACAATATACTATACATTAAAATTTTATATGAATATATAATTTATAACTATATATGCATCTATCAAAATGAGAGAGGGAGAGAGAGAGACTGAGAGAGAAGGAGAGAGCAATTATTCATTACCTTTTTAAAAAAGCATTGTTCTTGGAAAAGCAGAAGAAAATTGTCCACCTAAGAAATTGCCTTTGATTGCCTAGGAAATTGGATGGAAACCTGATTTCTCAACTGAAACTTGATTTTCAAAGGCTGAAATCAAAACAACTATGAATTTGGGAACACATACTTGCTTTGAAATACATCTTACAGAAAATTGTCCTTAGTACTACTTTTCCTAAGTACTAATGCTTCTCTCAAACATTTCCGGTCTTTACTTTGAATTGGAAAGTGAGCCATAGTAGAATTTTATAGTTCACTTGGTGTGTGTGTTGAGGGGGGGGGGGGGGGAGAAGGGAAAGGGATAGAGGGGGTTGAAGCTGGACACTGCTCTAGTAGCATCTATTGATCCAGTCACTTATGAAACACTAGGACTTCTATTTGTCTCCAGCTACATAATAAAAAGGCAAAGCTAATCTCCAATTTATCTCCCTGTGTGCACTGCTATTTGCCAATTTTACAATAAACTCTGATTTATCACAGGAGGTTATGAAGTTGAAGAGAAAAATGCATCCGAGAGTTAATTTTGATTATCAGGCATTGAAGTGGCTTCCTGGAAACACTTTCACTCTTTCTCTAGTTCTAGAATTAAAATTTGAAGAAAACTTGCTTTCATCAACTGTCAGCATGAACTTTTTAATTCCTCTATGCTCCAAATTTCTTTGTCCCTGGATCCTTAAGGATTAATTTGACACAAAAGTTTGCCTTACTATATGTTTTATATTAGCAAAGAACCAATCTTGGAGCAGGTAGACTACCACCTCCTACTACTGGTGTTAATTATTCCTCTTTGCCAAAACAAGGAGGAATCCTTGAAAGGGTGACAACATTGCATGAAAATGCTTCCATGAGGAAGAGCATGAAATTTCTCATGCACTGTCCCTTTAAAAGCAAAAATACTTTGAAACTATAAAGTTTGTGGCTACTGTAACCTGTTCTTTCCTGTATCTGTTAAAACTGCAATAGTAATACAACAAATATAAATTACATACACATTGTTGTAAGGGCCAAATGAAAGAAATACATGGATTGATTATTAGAGTCTAAATATGCTTATTAAATATACATTCATTTCTCCCATCAACTCAATGAAACTTCACAAATCCACTGTGTTTTTACCAAGTATCTGGCACTCTGCTAGAGATCTGGAATAGTAGCTTAATAAGATATGAATCTTGCTTCAAGCAGCTGGTAGTTAAGGAAGTCACAGTTTTTTACCTCTAATGCCATTCCCAGAGTATTCTCATACCTAACTTGGAAATTGACTCCTGGGTTCTTTCTGTCTTTATTGCCAAAATTGATTAATAATCTTCTATACAAGTCTACAGATATTCAAAGCTAAATAATTGCATTTTTAAATACTAATGTATCTATTTTCTATTTGTGATTTCATTGATTTCAAGTTTGGTCACTTGTTTGTCTCTGCAATATTTCAACCACCATTATCTACAGAGTCAGAAACACTTATAGTAGTTTTTAAAAATTTGTTGCTATAGCAACATAAATTCATTGTTCAAATATGACACAATGTTTTTTTGGGCAATAGTAGATTTTATCTTCCAGAAGTAAATATATAAAAATTGGGACTGAAATTGACCATTTTCTGATGATCTTTCCACTTAGACAACATCTATTTTTATCTTTTCAATATAGATGTCATAAAAATTTATCTTCACATATTTTACATTCATTATTGGTTTTACATTGGAAAACTTCCCAGAACATCAAAAGAGGAATAGTGTGGTGATTAACTGAAACAGAATAAAAGAAATTCATTTATCTTTATAATGTAATTACTTATCATTTATTTATGGGATGACCCAGAATTTGTATTAATAATGATTGTTCTTTTTGCAGAGGGCAGCTATGATATGTTTGTAATAAATATATTCAGAAATCAAGGATAGATAATGATATATTGAATATGGGAAACCACACTTGCAACTTTTCTTTTAGACAAACTAAGTTAATCACTGAGGCCCCTTTTTTTCCCCTCCTACTTTCCTCTCCCTCTCCATCTCCCTTCTCCTCTTTCACAATATAATTTTCCTAACCTGTACAAGTTCTGAGATACAGACTTTTGAAGTGTTAATTTATCTCCAGGTTTTTGGCACCTTTACTATAAAGGTCATAGCATAATCCTTAAGATTGGATGATAGAACATAGGAATTTTGGATCAAGTTATGAACTTTAATATTATCCATGAAATATTTTGTCTAATATTTGCAAAAATATATTTTGCCTTTTTATTTTTAAGTTAAAGTATTTCAAGGAATATAGAAACTATACAGTTCAATAAGAACAGATAAATTCAATAATTTTTAACATCATATTTATATAAAAGGAACAAATTTCATGTATTTAATATATACAGTATAAGAACATGATACATCCCACCTTAACCTCCTTCCCACCCTTGTCCTCATCCTCCCTCATCCTTACTTTCTTATTTTTCTTTTCAATTTTTTAAGTGACATGCTTTTAATTCATTTTTTAATCACAAGCATAGCCCTCCAGTAAAATGAAGAATTCAACAAGTAGAAAGTAGAAGGACCACTTCTCAGAATTTCTGACAAAGGCTACAAACAATAATCAAATCTCAAAATGTCAATTTCAATCTTGTACATTAAATTTTTTACTCTGTACAATAGTTAAGACAAATAAGAGAAAATATATGATATTTATATTTTTTGGATTGATGTATTTCACTAAGCATAATGGTCTCCAGTTGCACCCATTTTGTTGAGAAATACAGATTTCATTCTCTTTAGGGCTGAGTAGTATTCCATTGTGTATATATACACTATATTTTCTTTTTCTAGTCATCAGTTGATGGACATTTGGGTGGATTCCTTATTTTAGCTATTGTGAATAGCTGATGGGTGAGTCATACGGTAGATCTATTTCAGATCTCTGAGGAATCTTCATACTGTCTTCATAACGGTGGTATTGGTTTATATTCCCAACAACAGTGTATTTGAGAACATTTCTTCCATACCCTTGGCAGCATTTTTGTTTTTAAATTTTGGATGATATATATTCTAATTTGGATGAAGTGAAATCACCCTGTTTTTTGTTTCTATTTCCATGTGGGCTAGTGAACCTCTGCATGTTGTCATGTGTCTATTGGCAGTTTGAATTCCATTCTTTGAAAAATACCTGTTTATATCCTTAGCCATTTCTTAACTGGATTGTTTATTCTGTTGTTGTTAGTTTCTTGTGCACCTTATATATTTTGGATATTAATCACTTATCAGTTGTGTAGTTTGCTAATATTTTCTCCCATTCTGTTGGTTGTCACTTCACTTTTTTGTGTGTTACCTTTGCTGTACAGAATCTTCTTAGCTTGATGTAATCTCGTTTGCCTATTTTTGTTTGTATTGTCTTGTTTCTAGAGTCTTATCAAAATGTTCTTGTCTATAGCAATGTCTTGCAGTGTTTCCCCTAGTAATTTGATGGTTTCAGGTCTTCGGTTTAGATCTTTGATCCATTGTGAGTTCATTTATGTATAGGGTGTAAAGTAAAGGACTTATTTCATTCTTCTCCATGCATCAATCCAAAATTCCCATCACCACTTGTTGAAGAGACTGTCCTTTCCCTAAGGAGTGCTTTTATTACTTTTTTGAAAGAATAGTTGTTTGTAGAAGCCTATATTAATTTCTAGGGTCTCTAATCTGTTCCATTGGCCCACATGTCTATGTTTGTGCCAGTTTAAGGCTATTTTGATTATAACTATCCTGCAGTATATCTTCAAATCTGATGTTGTGGTGCCTCCAGCCTTTTTTAAAGATTGCTTTAGTTTTTGGGGTCTCTTGTGTTTCCATATGAATTTTAGGGTTTTTTATTTTTCTGGATCTTAGAAGAATGTCCTAGATAATTGGATTGGGATCATATTGATGCTCTAAACTATTTTGGGTAGTATGGACATTTTAGCAATACTAATTTCCAATCCATGAGCATGGAAGATCTTTCCATTTTTTGTGTCTTCTATTATTTTCCTTAATGCATTGTAATTTTCCTTATAGAGATATTTCCTGTCTTTGTTTAAATTTATCCCCAGGCATTTAAATTTTTTGTTATTGTAAATGGGACTGGTTTTTCAAGTTCTTTTTCAGCCATGGAACTATTTGTGTACACAAAGGCTCTTGACTTTGTGTATTGATTTTATACCCTGCAATTTTGCCCAACTCACATGAGCTTCAGTTATCTCTTAGTGGAGGCTTTTCATTCCTATATTTATAGGATCATCTCATCTGCAAACAGAGATAATTTGAGTTCCTTCTTTCTTGTTTGTATCCTTTGATTTATCTTCTTGTCTAATGTCTCTGCCTAAAACTTCCATAACCATAAAGAATGGTAATAATGAGCATGGACAGCCTTGACTGGTTCTGGATCTTAGTGGAAATATTTCCAGCTTTTCCCCATTCAATTTAATGCTGGTGGTGGGTGTGTCATAAATTGTCTTGATGGTATTGAGAAATGTTCCTTCTTTATCCAACATTCTTAAGGTTTCTATCATTAAAGGATGTTGTATTTTATCAAATACTTTATATACATATATATATATATATATATAATCATATGTTTTTTTATTCTTCAATTTGTTAATTGATGGGTGATGTTTACTGATTTGCTTATGGCAAACCATCACTGCACCCCAAGTTACATCTCATTGCATTCAGGTGGATGATCTTTTTGATGCTGTGTTCAATTAGCATATTTTGTTGAGAGTTTGTGCATCTAAGTTTATCAGGGCTATTGGTCTACATTTTTTTCTTTATTGTATTTTTTTTTCTGGTTTCAAAATTAAGGTGATGTTGGCCTTGTAGAAGGAGTTTGAGAGGATTCCCTCTGTTTCAATAGTTTTTAATAGTTTTGAAAGAATTGGGATTACTTCTTTTTTTGTAGAATTCAGCAGTAATGCCATTTGGTGCTGAGCTTCTCTTTGTTATGCTTCTGGAGGATCTTTAATATTGATTTCAATTTCCATCTTGGTTATTGGTCCATTAAAGTTTTCTGTCTCTTCATTTCTCAATTGCGGTAAATTTTATGTGTCCAGAAATCTGTATCTTCTAAATTTTCTAATATGTTGGCATACAGTTATTTTAATTCATGAAAATTCCATTCAATTTTTTGTTTGTTTGTTTTTGTTTTTTAGAGAGCTGGCCTGGAAGAGGGGCAACCGGGACAGGATCGGTACCCCGACTGGGACTAGAACCCGGTGTGCCAGAGCCGCAAGGTGGAGGATTAGCCTGTTAAGCCATGGCACCGGCCGTTATTGATTTTAACATCTTTTCCAATCCTAACTGTATTAATATGGTCCACCCTCTTTTTTATTGGTTAGTTGTTAGTTGTGCCAATGGTTTAACAATTTAGCTTATTTTATCAAAAACCCAGCTCTCACTCTTTTATCCACTTTTTTATTTCAATTTTGTTTATTTCTCCTATAATTTTATTATTTCTTTCTTGCTAATAATTTGAGGTTTGCTTTGTTCTGCTTTTAAAGATATATTTATTTATTTGCAAGTCAGAGTTACGCAGAGAGAAGAGAGGCGGGGGGGGGGGGGCGTCTTCCATCTGATGATTCACTCCCCCATTGGCCACAATGGCCGGAGCTGCGCTGATCCGAAGCCAGGAGTCAGGAGCTTCTTCTGGGTCTCCCACACAGGTGCAGGGGCCCAGGGACTTGGGCCATCTTCTACTGCTTTCCCAGGGTGAAGCAGAGAGATGGATTGCAAGGAGAGCAGCCAGGTCTCAAACCAGCGCCCATTTGGGATGCTGGAGCTTCAGGCCAGGGCATTTACCCACTGTGCCACACTGCCAACCCCAAGGTTTGCTTTATTCTTGCTTTGATATGCCATATTGTAATTTTCATTCATTTAAAAAATCTTGTGACTTCCCTTTGATTTCTTCTATGACTCACTGATCATTAGGAAGCATGTTTTCAGTTTCCATGTGTTCCCATGTATTCTGCAGTTTCTTATGTCATTAATTTCCAGCTTCATTCCATTGTGGTCACAAAAGACACACTGTGTGATTTCAATCCCTTTTGAGTTGGTTGAGACATATTTTATGGTCTTGCACGTGGTCTATCTGAGAGAAAGTTCCATTCACTGATGAGAAGAATTTGTATTCTGCAGTTGTGGCATTAAATATTCTATAGATATCCATTATATCCATTTGATCAGTAATGTAGTTTAGTTCTGTTGTTTCTTTGTTGATTTTTGTCTAGTTGATCAGTCCATTGATGAAAATGGGGCATTGATGTTTCCCATTATTATTGTATTGGATCCTGGGTCTCTCTTTACATCCATTAACATTTGCTTTAAATAGGCAGGTGCTCTAGCATTAGGTAGGTGCATACACATTTACGAGTCATATCTTTCCATTGAATTGAGTACTTAATCATTACATAATGCCCTCTCTTTTCTTTTTTAACAGTTTTTTTTAAAAATTTTTACTTATTTTTTAAAAGACATTTATCTTTTAATTCTTTTTTTAAACTTTTATTTACTGAATATAAATTTCCAAAGTACAGCTTATGGATTACAATGGCTTCCCCCTCCCATAACTTCCCTCCAACCCGCAACCCTCCCCTTTCCCGCTCCCTCTCCCCTTCCATTCACTTCAAGATTCATGTTCAATTCTCTTTATATACAGAAGATCAGTTTAGTATATATTAAGTAAAGATTTCAAAGGTTTGCCCCCACATAGCAACACAAAGTGAAAAAATACTGTTGGAGTACTAGTTATAGCATTAAATAACAGTGTACAGCACATTAAAGACAAAGATCCTACTTTTAATTCTTTTTTAAAAGATTTATTTATTTATTTGAAAGGCAAAGTTACAGAGATCCAGAGGCAGAGGAGTGGTAGTGGGGAGAGAGACAGAGAGACAGAGTTTTCCATCCAATGGTTCACACCCCAAATGGCAGCAATGGCTGGAGCTGGGCTGATACAAAGCCAGGATCCAGGAGATTGCTCTGGATCTCCCATGTGAGTGCAAGGGGCCAAGTACTTGGGGCATCTTATGCTGCTTTTCCAGACCATTAGCTGAGAGCTGGATTTGAAGAACAGCTGGGAAACAAACTTTAGTACACATGGAATGCCAGTACCACAGGCAGGGGCTTAGCCTACTATGCCACAGTGCCAGCCCTTCCTGATCATTTTTAATTCCATTTGCATTTTTTTCCATTTTTACTTTCAATCTATGTATTGGCCAGATTTGCAGCAAGCAAATAGATGAGTCTCACTTTTTAATTCAATCCTTCCATTACTGTGTTTTCCTTGGAGAATTTATTGCATTTCAATTCAAGGTCATTATTGATAAGTAATGACTTGGCTCTGTCATTTTTCTATAAATATTTTTAATTTTATTTAAGGTATATAAATTTCATGTATTTCCTATATACAGATTCAGGAACATAGTGATAATTCCCACCCTATCTTCCCTCCGACCTGCACTCCCACCCTTATTCCTCTTCCCTCTCCTGTTCCCACATAATTTTAATTTTTACAAAGATCTATTTTTGGTTAACTTTATACTCATAGAATTAATCTTATACTAAGTAAAGAGTTCAACAATTAGTATAAATATAAAAACAGTGTTCCTCAACAGTCAAGACAAGGTCTGTAAACATTCATCTAATCCCAAAATGTCAATTTCACTCCTACACATTACCTTTTAGGTATTCTTTAGTTGCCACAGATCAGGGAGAACATATAATAGTTATCTTTCGGGGACTGTCTTACTTTACTAAGTAAAATGGTTTCCAGTTGTATTTACTTTGTTGCAAAAGACAGGATATCATTTTTTTTTTTACTTCTGAGTACTATTCCATAGTATATATATGCCATAATTTTTTCATCCCAGTCTTCACTTGATGGACATCTGGGTTGATTCCATATATTAGCTATTGTGAATTAAGTTGCAATAAATGTGGGTGTATAGATTACCCTTTCATAAGCTGATTTCATTTCATCTGGGTAAATTTTCAGGACTGGGATGGCTTGGGAATATGATAGGTCTAAATTCATATTTCTGAGTTATCTCCAAAAGTGTTTTCCACAGTGGTTGCATCAGTTTGCATTGCTTTTTTGTTGTTGTTTGTTTTTAACTTCCTTTGTACTTGTATTGGGAGGTTTCTAATCTTCACATTCTTTCATGACCCTCATCATCTTTCTCTGTATGTAGCAGATCCTTAAGTATCATTTGTAAGGCTGACTGGATGTTGATAAATTCTTTCAATTTCTGTTTGTTTTGGAAGGTCTTCATTTATAAATGATAGCTTAGCTGGGTACAGTATTTGGAATTGACATTTTTTTTTTTTCTTTTAAGACTTGGACTATGTCTCTCCATGCTCTCCTAGCCTGCTGAGTTTCTGATGAAAAAAAATCAGCTGTCAATCTAATCAGAGATCCCTTGAAGGTCATCTAACATTTCTCTCATGAACATTTTAGGATCTCTTCTTTATATTTTACTTTTGAAAGTTTTACTAAAATATGTTGTATTGAAAATTTTTCTGATCATTTACATTAGGAGTTCTATTTGTTTCCTATACTTGATTATTTATATCTTTCTCCAAATTAGGGAAATTTTCTGCCATTATTTCAATGAATAGGTTTTCTAATCCATTTTATCTTTCCTTACCTTCACAAACTCCTAAGAAATATGTATTTGGTCTTTTGATGGTATCTCCTAAATCTCAAACACTATTTTAGATTTTTCTAGTATTTTCTTCTTTTCTTTGTCTGACTAAGATATTTCCAAATATTTGTCTTCTAGCTCTGGTATCCTTTCTTCTGCATCTCGACTCTGTTATTTAGGCTTCCCACTATATTTTTAGTTAACATATTGAATTATTCACTTTTACTATAAGCTTGATTTTTCTTTAATATCTCTATCTCCTGGCAGCATTTCGCATCCATGTGACATACAAATTTCCTTAACTCATGTGTTTGTTTCTCTATGTTTTTGAATAATCTTATGGTTAATCATTTGAATTCCTATTCAGGCATTTCATCAATCTCTTTGTCTTCACATTCTAATACTGAAGTGTTGTGTATCTTTTGGTGAGTTCCATTGTCTTAACAATCATGTCTCTTGCTGCAAATTTATTTTTAGGCATCTGTGGAAACACTGTTTGGTTTTCTGCTCTTAGGGTTTCTTTTTTAAATTTCATCTGAAAATTTGTGGAGTGCTGGTTTCTTCCGGGGGTTCCCAGATGTGTGTGCTGAGTATAGCCAAGGAGCTCTAGCCAGTGCTCAAAGGTGTGTCAAAGGGTGAGCATGGAGCCCCCTGTGAAGATCCTCCATGTTACTCTGGGAACACCGAGGCTGTGGTGCTAGATACAAGGATTGCTCAACAACCTGCCACACCCAACACCCTGTCACACCATCACAGGATTCACACAATCACAGGATGCTTGTAATCCACTCTCTGCCCTATGAACCTACCCTTCCATGGAGACAACCTCCACCCCCCCAATCCCAGAGCCATTTGTCTCCCAGTCAGAACTCCACCTTGACAAGCTGAATCTGGTGATGTGGTAAAGTGAGGGGAGGGGAGCTATGTGCCCTCACTTCATGGACCTACGTACGCAGATCCCTAATCTGCCAACAACTCTCCAGATCAGACTCAGAGTCAGTGGAGTCCATGGATTTATCCCTCCAACAAAATCCACAAGTGATGCACAGGCCACAGCAGCCTTCATTTGCCTCATTAAGATGGAGCTTCCTTCCTGCTGGTTGCTGGGATCCTTGGTGAGTGGAGGGGAAGAAAGCAGTGCACTCTCCTGTCATAGGGTAGGTGTGAACCCTGTTCCCCAACAGAGCTTCTGGCCAGATTCAAAATCTGTGGAGTCTGTGGGGTTCTTGCTCAGGCAATATCACTAGTGGGATGTGGTCTGCTGCAGATTCCTCTCACCCTGCTCTGAGGAGTTGGATTCCCATCAGCCACTGGCTGTGGGAATTGCCAGTAGTATCCCCCTAGATGCAGTGTGGTTGTAGAGTCTCCACTGCTCCATGGAGTCTCCTCTGTCTCTAGATCCTCCCTCCATTGCAAACTTCTCTTCAACTGTCCCCTGGGAATATAGTTTTCCCCCTGTTCTTCTGTATTTTCCAATTTAATGGTCAAAATCAGCATGTGTTTTCCTTATTCAGATATCATGGATCTCTCTAAAGTTTTTACACATTTTCTTCATAGGAAATTATTTATATATATTTATAAACATATAGGAATATGTATATTTAAGTATATATATATTATGTATATATTTTATGTATCTATCTATCTATACATATATATATATATATATATATATATATACAAACACAAGGGGTATATTTGATTAATATCAGAAATTTTTATATTGATGACAAAGATAGTAAAGTAAGGAAAGAATGCTATATTATTATCGAAGAGGTATAATTCAGTGAAGACTACATTTATGGATATGTATATACCAAGTAATACAGGGTCTACATACTTTTATTAAATATATATAGAGAGAGAAAAGACAAACTTCCACACATTAGAGAAAATATGAATATTTGTGAAATATTTTAACTTGTTGAACATTATTATCTAGCAATTGTCACTATATATTGTTTCTGTCTTCAGGATATGAGTATGCAGGGCTATAATTTCCAAAAACATACATCTCAGCTTCAGGTCACAACCTTGTATAGCAAAATACAATGTGTTAAAGTCTTATAGAAATTTATTTACTAGAAACATTGCTCCAAAGAGTCAAATTTTCAGAAAAAGAACAAGCCAGAAATAAAAAAAAATTTTTTTATTTAACCCAAAAATGCTTTATGAGATTAAAGCCAAGCATAAGAAGAAAAAGGAAAGTGAAAATAAAGTAGGGAGGAGTTGTCTCTGAGAAACTGTAATCACAAATGATTATCTCACAAAAATGTGATCCTTGGTATACACAGCCTGTGTTGGCAGAAGATGTGCAAACCTTGAAATATGCTTTGAGGCAAACTCAAATGATTTTTTCAGCAATTGTTTTGTTAAATCAGTGACAAATGTTTATCAGGCTTACGATAAGTGACATGAAGCCTTATAAAACAGAATCTGAATAGACAGACACCATGTGATAGAACTGACAGATTTTTAAGCAACTGCATTTGTTTTGCTTAAAGCATTATTAACAAACTGCAATTTTATTGGAGAGCTTTTAAAAACAATAAGGTGAAATAACTATTTTGAAAAAGAACAAAATAGATCTTTTAGAAGAAGTTCGGAATATATATAATCAAAATTAAAAACCTTAAATATCATGTTTGGAAATGGATTTGGAAAGCAGATTGGACAGCGCGGAAAGACTTAATGAACTAGAACATATTAAATTACCCAGAAGTCAGCAAATAGGAGACAATAAAAGATTGAAAGTACATTAAAGAAAAGTAGAATACAGCAGGAGGATCTAGCATATGGCACATCTGAGTTTTAGAGGGAAAAGATAGGAGTTGAACTATTTTTGAGCTGATAACAATTGTGGGCTAGTAAGTACAGTACTAATCAGTGACATCTGTTTGAATTAATAGAAAAGGCATTCCTTTAGAGAATGCTCCTTAATACAATCTTCTCATTATTTCTAAGATTTTATTGTCTCATAATATTTTAATTTAATATTGATGCAATGCTTATTTTAATTTTTATAATAATTACCTACTTTTATCTCTTTTTGTCTAGATTCTGCATTGAATGAAGGTAAGATAGTTGTTTCTTTTTTAAAAAATTAATATAAAGAGAACATATTTCCTGAATTTCAGATATATACTTTTAAGAAGATACCCATACTTTCTTCTGTCTATAAATTTCCTCTCCTTCTTTCCTACCTTTCTTTTTTTTCTTTAATTTTTGCAAAACAAACATAATTGCAACTTACTTATAATCTCAGGCTTAATGTACCACTAACCATAATGTTCAACAAGTAGAAAGTAGAAAAACCACTGCTCCACAGGAATATACATAAGTGCTATAAATAGTAACTAAATCATAGTATGTTATTTTCCTTCTTATACATTTTTAAATTTTATATCAACTACCACATATCAGAAAAACATGATATTCATCTTCTTGAGACCAGATGCCAAGCTATATTCAAATCACGAAGCAAACATTGAGTTAATTATGTTTAGTGAATTGATAGACTACCTCCTGAGACCTGAATTCTTATATACTGTTGTGGCAGTGAATCCAATATAATGATTGAGTTAGCTTTGCAGAGCTACTCCTCTTATTTTATCACATTCATGATCTCTGGTAGTGTTAATTTGCTGGTTCCTTTCTTAATCCATAAATTGATTCAAAATCCTGTTAGATGCCTACTTAGAATTCTTTGTTCTATGTTGGGGGACTATAATAGCAAAGGAAATAGCCTTCCAAATGTAACTAGAAATCTTGATGAACTGTGGCAGTTATTAAAAAAATAAGCCAATAAACAAATGAAATGATTTAAGAGAATGATAAGATCTATGAAGGATCAAGTGAAGTGATGTGATTTTGGATGCAATGGCTACCCTAACATGGAAATCTGTTTTCATAACTCTAAAGTATATGTTACAGAAAGAGACAAAGAAAGAATAACATGTTTCCCTATATCATTTCCATAGTAAGTGGCTACATAATAGGTCATGAAAGGATATAGCTGATGGAAGTTATCTCTACTTGAAATGTTAGCAAGCATATATATATTCACATGCAATTTATAATTCATTTAATTTTGTATGTAGACATTGATATGAAATGTTTCAAAGTAATAATTCATAAATATATATAAACACTGAATATTTTAATCTCTTTATGTTAAAATAAGCCTTTAAATATGTTTCAGAATTTTACTGCCTAGTTATGGAAATAGGATTTTTTAAAATGAGAAACTAGTTGCTGATGTACAGCAGTGATGATACAGACCTCCAATCATCTGGATGTGAGCTAATTACATGCCTTACACCTCTAGTCTTTGAAGCTTTATCCACCTTTCATTTTTGTTCCAGAGTAAAATTTTTTAAATATGAATATTGCCATATTTCAGATAACTGAGGGTAGAACTTTTTCATCTGCCATCTTTCTGATAAAAATAAAAGACATTATCTTGTCACCTCTCAACTAGACTCCTTTGAACAATAGGCTTTAGTTTCTGAAAAGTATAATAGGTTTAGGATGATTATTTAATTCTCATTAATATTTCTTCTCAAAAGAGAAGATTGACAAGTCTTGAATGCTTCAGGAATGCTAGTTCTATTCTAGAAGGTACTGGGCCATTGATTTTCCATGTTTTCAGATTTAGTGCTGGTAGAAGAAGGAGTCTTTAGCCTCTAACATATTTCTCCTACTAGTTGACAGCTTTGTTAAAAAGCAAATGGTTGTTATGAGGAAGATTTATAAATCTGTGTAAATTGTGGCTTTAAAGTGATCCTTGAATTTTAAACAACCAGTGGTTTTTTTTGTCTTCTATTATCAGGTAATATGAGATTGATTTACTTGAATAGAAACTTGGTAACTTATGGAAAGGAAATGTGGTTCTCATTGATATGAGATGTTGCAAGATTTGTGAAAAATATTTTTTCATGTTAGGAGGGACATGTAGACAACATTCCCTGTACACAGTTCAGCAAAATTGTGTTTAATATTAAAATGGTAGAAAGATAGTTGTCTGTAATTCTTAGATTTCTAACATACTGTAGCTGTATTCTGTTTAAATAGGGATGGAATACTATATATTCCATGCAATATGCCTTGTACATATTGAAAAAGCCAATGTAATATGCATTGAACAAAACCATTTGCATTTCTAGAGTATGAAAATTGTAGCACTGTACCAATATCTTTGATGGGATACTTAAGAAAAAAAGAGCTAGTAATGCCATATATACAAAGACTTTCAAGTGCTTTTTGTCCTTTTTTATTAAATGAAAAAGGAGGCAACTTGAATAAAAGAAAAAGTAATTGGAGATGAGAAAGTGATATTCATTAGGATCTAACAGATATTTACAGAACTTTTCATCCTACACATAAAGAATTTACATTCTTCTCAAAAGTACATGGAACCTTCTCTAGGATTGACCACATACTAGGCCATAAAGCAAGTCTCAGCAAATTCAAAAGAATTAGAATCACACCATGCAGCTTCTTAGACCACAAAGGAATGAAATTGGAAATTAGCAACTTGGGAATCCCTAGAGCATATGCAAACACATGGAGATTGAACATGATCCTGAATGAACAATGGGTCATAGAAGAAATCAAAAGAGAAATCAAAAGCTTTCTGGAAGTAAATTAGGATAATGGCACAACATACCAAAACCTATGGGACACAACAAAAGCAGTGTTAAGAGGAAAGTTTATATCAATAGGTGCCTACATCAAGAAATTGGAAAGGCACCAAATAGATGAGCTTTCAAGTCATCTCAAGGATCTAGAAAATCTGCAGTAAACCAAACCCAAATCTAGTAGGAGAAGAGAAATAATTAAATCAGAGAAGAAATCAACAGGATTGAATTTAAAAAAAATTACAAAAAATCAGCCAAAGGAGGAGCTGGTTTTTTGAAAAAATAAACAAAATTGACACCCCATTGGCCCAAAAAACTAAAAAAAGAAGAGAAAAGACCCAAATCAATAAAATCAGCGATGAAAAAGGAAACGTAACAACAGACACCACAGAAATAAAAAGAATCTTCAGAAATTACTACAAGGGCTTGTATGCCAGCAAACAGGGAAATCTATCAGAAATGGACAGATTCCTGGACACTTACAATCTACCTAAATTGAACCATGAAGACATAGAAAAACCAAACAGAAAAACCAAACTGAGACAGAAATTGAAACAGTAATAAAGACCCTCCCAACAAAGAAAAGCCCAGATGGATTCCCTGAGAATTCTACTAGACATTTAAAGAAGAACTAACTCCAATTCTTCTCAAACTATTCAGAACAATTGAAAAAGAGGGAATCTTCCCAAATTCTTTCTATGAAGCCAGCATCGCCTTAATTCCTAAGCCGGAAAAAGATGCAGCATTTAAAGAGAATTACAGACCAATATCCCTGATGAACATAGATGCAAAAATCCTCAATAAAATTCTGGCCAATAGAATGCAACAACACATCAGAAAGATCATCCACCCAGACCAAGTGGGATTTATCCCTGGTATGCAGGGATGGTTCAATGTTCGCATAACAATCAACGTGATACACCACATTAACAGAATGCAGATGAAAAACCATATGATTCTCTCAATAGACGCAGAGAAAGCATTTGATAAAATACAACACCCTTTCATGATGAAAACTCTAAGCAAACTGGGTATGGAAGGAACATTCCTCAATACAATCAAAACAATTTATGAAAAACCCATGGCCAACATCCTATTGAATGGGGAAATGGAAGCATTTCCACTGAGATCTGGTACCAGACGGGGATGCCCACTCTCACCACTGCTATTCAATATAGTTCTGGAAGTCTTAGCCAAAGCTATTAGGCAAGAAAAAGAAATTAAAGGGATACAAATTGGGAAGGCAGAACTCAAACTATCCCTCTTTGCAGATGATATGATTCTTTATTTAGGGGACCCAAAGAACTCTACTAAGAGATGATTGGAACTCATAGAAATGTTTGGAAATGTAGCAGGATATAAAATCAATGCACAAAAATCAACAGCCTTTGTATACACAGGCAATGCCACGGCTGAAGAAGAACTTCTAATATCAATGCCATTCAAAATAGCCACAAAACAATCAAATAAATTGGAATAAACTTAACTAAGAACATTAAAGATCTCTAGAATGAGAATTGAAAACCTTAAAAAAAGAAATAGAAGATGATACCAAAAAATAGAAAAATCTTCCATGCTCATGGAAAATTTATAGAAGGCATTGGACCTTCTGGTAAATGTTTTCTTAAGTTGTTATCTAATGGTTGAAACGGTTTGCTAAGTATTCATGTGATATTGCTATTGTCAGCAAGCGATCTAGGACTTGCTCCCTCATTTCTCTATTCTAAGCCCAACTTGTTCTTTCATTTCTCTATTCTCTTCAAGGTAGGAAACTAATTCTATTATGAAGGAATCTGTAGGATGCACAATTTAATCTTTAAACCTTATAAAAGAGATGGCTAACATTTTTCTGTAATAGCATAGCCAAAGTAAGAACTTAAATAATAATCTCATAGCTAGATTCACTTCGCCATCAGCGAAGTATAAAGTAAGTATAAAAAACCTCCCTTTCAGACCAAAGGGAAAGAAAGTTTGAAAGTGAGAATATAATTTTCCTCATGGGCATTGTCTACCTTAGAAAAACTACTACAGAACATGCCTGTGACTATAGACTTGTAGTTCAGGCCACCGAAGATTAGAGATGGGACACGGGCACTCCCTTGACTTGCATCCTCTGGTCTGCTTTAACACAAACCAGGAGGAAAAGAAAGCTCGGCATCAGAAGCAATGGGTGGCAGGCCTATTAATGGCTGATCTGTACAGTGATCTGCCCTCAAGGAGACCCAACAGGCCAGTCCACTGCAGTGGCTTTCAATGTGGTAAGCCTGGGCTTCAGCAGAAGTCAGCTTGTGAAGAGCCCTGGCAGCTCTGCCAAGAGTTGGATCACTGGAAATGGACCTGCCCTGGACTCGAAGGATGCCCAGGTCAGAGCCACAGATCTTCTTGGCTCTAAGCTGAAAAGCCCTTCACTCAGCCCAACTTCCATAGTGACCACTGCAGCTGAGGGGATGGTCAAGTAGGGTCAGCAACATTGCAGGCAGAACTGTAAATTTCTTGTTAGAGATGCCCCCTGCCTTTAACTGGCCAGCTCTCCTCCCAGGCCAGCAAAGTAATGAGAGTCAACAGAGTGCCTTCCCCTAGGAGGTTCATACCTCCCTTAGGATATACCCCATGTGAAGAGATAGATAGGTCTGTGCCTCTGAATTTACAAGGCCTAAATCCCACCAGATTATTATCAAGCCTCTTCTATCAGGTTCTATTTGCCTCTCAATCAGAAAAATTACTTGTAGCTTAGACAGCACCTTTCTTAGCTCCTCTAATAATGACTCTCTCCTTTGTTCTAGGCCCTGTCTAGTGCACTTGGGCCTCATTCCTTTGTAATCATAACCTCTACTCTACCACCAATGGCTCTACTCCCAACCTGTGTATACTGATGGTCCTCTTCCCCACTTAATGCTGTATAATGGTTCAAACCTGGTAAATGCCACTCTTAGGATCATTGGTTACTATCCTCACTCTGTCTTTTATGACCTTGTCTAAATATGATCAGAGTCGGCAAACTTGGAAGGCTTCCATAGCCTTGGCAACTCATGACGACAGCCTAGGATGGTTACTGGCACCATAAACTAGAGTGTCAATTTGTTGGGTCAACAACAGGAGCCACTGTGCACTTGCTCCTCATGTGGGATCTCTGTCCTTAATGTGCTGTACATTGTGATTTAATGCTATAACTAGTACTCAAATAGTATGTTTCACTTTGTGTTTCTATGTGGGTGCAAACTGTTGAAATCTTTATACTAAATTGATCTTCTGTATATAAAGAGAATTGAAAATGAATCTTGATGCAAATGGAAGGGGAGAGGGAGTGGGAGAGGGGAGGGTTGCGGGTGGGAGTGAAGTTATGGGTGGGGGAAGCCACTGTAATCCATAAGCTGTACACTGGAAATTTATATTCATTAAATAAAAGTTAAAAAAAAAAGGAAGAATCAATATCATCAAAATGTCTATTTTCCCAAAAGCAATTTATACATTCAATGCAATACCAATCAAGATACCGAAGACATTCTTCTCAGATCTTGAAAAAATGATGCTGAAATTCATATGGAGACACAGGAGACCTCGAATAGCCAAAGCAATCTTGTACAACAAAAACAGAGCCGGAGGCATCACAATACCAGATTTCAGGACATAGTACAGGGCAGTTGTTATCAAAACAGCATGGTACTGGTACAGAAACATGGATAGAACAATGGAACAGAATAGAATTACCAGAAATCAACCCAAACATCTACAGACAACTTATATTTGATCAAAGATCCAAAACCAATCCCTGGAATAAGGATACTCTATTCAACAAATGGTGCTGGAAAAATTGGATTTCCATGTGCAGAAGCATGAAAAAGACCCCTACCTTTCACCTTACACAAAAATTCACTCAGCATGGATTAAAGACTTAAATCTACAACCCAAAACCATCAAATTATTAGAGAGCATTGGAGAAACCCTGTAAGATATAGGTACTGGCAAAGACTTCTTGGAAAATACCCCAGGAGCACAGGCAGTCAAAACCAAAATTAACATTTGGGATTGCATCAAATTGAGAAGTTTCTGTACTTCAAAAGAAACAGTCAGGAAAGTGAATAGGCAACCAACAGAATGGGAAAAAAATATTTGCAAACTACGCTACAGATAAAGGGTTGATAACCAGAATCTACAAAGAAGTCAAGAAACTCCACAACAACCATACAAACAACCCACTTAAGAGATGGGCCAAGGACCTCAATAGACATTTTTCAAAAGAGGAAATCCAAATGGCCAACAGACTCATGAAAAAATGTTCAAGAACACTAGCCATCAGAGAAATGCAAATCAAAACCACAATGAGGTTTCACCTCACCCCAGTTAGAATGGCTCACATTCACAAATCTACCAACAATAGATGCTGGAGAGGATGTGGGGAAAAAGGGACACTAACCCACTGTTGGTGGGAATGCAAACTGGTTAAGCCACTATGGAAGTCTGTCTGGAGATTCCTCAGAAACCTGAATATAACCCTACCATACAACCCAGCCATACAGCTCCTTGGAATTTACCCAAAGGAAATTGAATTGGCAAACAAAAAAACCATCTCCA
This sequence comes from Lepus europaeus, assembly GCF_033115175.1. Lineage (NCBI taxonomy): Eukaryota > Metazoa > Chordata > Mammalia > Lagomorpha > Leporidae > Lepus > Lepus europaeus. Next base: position 78,343,791 of record NC_084839.1, on the reverse strand, counting down.
CATTAATGTTTATTGCAGCTCAATTCACAATAGCTAAGACCTGGAACCAACCCAAATGCCCATGAACAGTTGACTGGATAAAGAAATTATGGGACATGTACTCTATAGAATACTATACAGCAGTCAAAAACAATGAAACCCGGTCATTTGCAGCAAGATGGAGGAATCTGGAAAACATCATCATGCTGAGTGAATTAAGCCAGTCCCAAAGGGACAAATATCATTTGTTTTCTCTGATCAGTGAAAACTAACTGAGCACTAAAGGGGAAACCTGTTGAAGTGAAATGGATACTATGTGAAACAGTGACTTGATTTGCCTTTGTCCTGACTGTTGATGTACAATGTAATACTGTATCCTTTTTCGTAGTTTTGTTGTTGTTGTTCTAGTACTAGTGGTTGAACTCTGTAATTAACACACAATTATTCTTAGGTGTTTAAATTTTAACTGAAAAGTGATCCCTGTTAAATATAAGAGTGGGAAAAAGAGAGGGAGGAGATGTACAATTTGGGACATGCGCAATCGGACTTGCCCCAAATGGTGGAGTTAGAAACGTGCCAGGAGATTCCAATATAATCCCATCAAGGTGGCATGTACCAATGCCATCTCACTAGTCCAAGTGATCAATTTCAGTTCACAATTGATGACTCTGATAGGTCTAAGAGTCAAAGGGATAACACAAACAAGACTAGTGTCTGCGAATACTAACTGATAAAACCAAAAATGGAGAGAACGATCCAACATGGGAAGCGGGATACACAGCAGACTCATAGAATAGTAGATGTCCTAAATAGCACTCTGGCCTCAGAATCAGCCCTTAAGGCATTCGGATCTGGCTGAAGAGCCCATGAGATTATTGTAGGCATCGAAAGGCAAGACACCCTGGGGGAAAAAAAAGAAGACCTAACTGGAAGATCTCTGTGAGTGAGATCCCAGTGGAAAGAACGGGGCCATCAAAGAAAGAGGTACCTTTCTCTGAAGGGAGGAGAGAACTTCCACTTTCACTATGACCCTATCGGAATAAGATCAAAGTCGGTGAACCCTAAAGGCTTCCATAGCCTTGGCAACTCCTGACTAGAACCTAGGGAGATTACTGATGCCATAAACAAGAGTGTCAAATTGTTAAGTCAGCAACAGGAGTCACTGTGTACTTACATCTCATGTGGGATCTGTGCTTAATGTGTTGTCTAATGTGAAGTGATGCTATAACTAGTACTAAAACAGTATTTTTACACTTTATGTTTCTGTGTGGGTGCAAACTGATGAAATCTTTACTTAGTATATACTGAATCGATCTTCTGTATATAAAGATAATTGAAAATGAAAAAAAAAAAAAGAAACCTGGTGTTAAATTGGAAATTGCATAGAAAATTAATTAATTTTGAAAAAATACCATGTAGGATCTCTGTCTTTAATGTGCTGTACACTGTTATTTAATGCTATAACTAGTACTCTAACAGTATTTTTTCACTTTGTGTTGCTATGTGGGGGCAAACTGTTGAAATCTTTACTTAATATATACTAAACTGATCTTCTGTATTTAGAGAATTGAAAATGAATCTTGATGTGAATGGAAGGGGGGAGGGAGCGGGAAAGGGGAGGGTTGCAGGTGGGAGGGAAGTTATGGGAGTGGGAAGCCATTGTAATCCATAAGCTGTACTTTGGAAATTTATATTCATTAAATCAAAGTTTAAAAAAAATAAAAACCCAAGTCTACACATTGAAGACTCTATTGTGGAAAGAGTCAAGTTTTCCTAAGTCATACTTTGCTCCTCTATTCTACATTCATAGTATGATGATCAGTATAGAAATAAATCTGATCTTCCCTAAACCTGGGTCTGTACTACTTACAAATAAAAAGTTCTATTTCTTATTCAATTACTCAATTCAGCTGGTGACTAATTTCTTCAGATGTTAATTAAAATTCTGTACTTTGCAATGTATTTCTTGATACTCCTCTTTGTTTTATTCCTGTTTCTTTTCGTAAGTATGCGTGTAGACATCTCAAGAGAAAACTTCCCCATGCAAATAGAACTACATAGAGACAAAAATGAATTATGTTAACATAACTCAGCTTGTAGAAATGAAATAGAATTGCTTATGATGCCATTTTTTATATCATTGGAATATATTTTAATAAAGTGTTCAATTTGTCACCTGTCAATCATACAGTGAGCTCCTGATAGACCCCTTAAAATCAACAAATGTAGCATATAATTCTGCTATTTATTCACATGTAAATACCCACAAATTATTATGTATTTTATAGAGAGAAATGAAATAAAAATGGATTTCAAATCATCAGAGATAATTTTCTTCTTTTTTTTCCATTTTCTTTATAGTTTCTTACTATTAAGATCAGTATCTGATGGCAGTTTGACTTTCTAGAAGATGCTAACATACATTCGATTTCACTGAAGTTATGTACTTAAGATTAGACATTTTAAGATTTGCCTCCACTACTTATTTCAAATAATGTTTTTCTCCCAATCTAGCCCCAACATATTTGTCTACCAAGATGTGTTGGTGTGTTAGGCTACTCAGCATGGCATACTGGTTCAGCTTGTTTAACTTTGGTGCTACTCCAAGATTGAGTTTGATTCCCTGCTGTAATGATAACCAGACATTATTATTGGGAAATGCATTTAGACATTATGTTTATAATTTTATATTTGTGTATTTGATTTATTTAAAAGGCAGAGAGAGAGAGGCAGAACAGGGATCTCCCATGTAGGACAGGCCTAATTCAGGAACTCAGTCAGCGTCTCCCACGTATGTGGCAGGGACCCATCTACTTGAGTCATCATTGGCTACTGGCTTACAAGATACACATTGTCAAAGATGAAATCTGGAGTGGAGCTGGAATCCGAGCCCAGGCACCCTGATATGGGATCTGAGCATCCCAAGCAGCATCCGAACTGTTGTACCAAATGCCTACTCCTGTCTTAGCCATTTTTAAACATATTGCACTCATATATAAACTTGTTTGGTTGGGTATAAAATAAGACAATATCTGTCACCTAAAAATACTTGGTTAATGATAGTAATTATCACATTAAGTCAAATTATACTTCATACTCAGCATACTCAGTTGATAAGAATCTCTGGGTAACGTTAGCTGAAATCACAATCCTATCTATCTATCTATCTATCTACCTATTGATTATAGATAGATAGATAGATATAGATATATAGATATTTATCATGTACCTTTTAAGTGCACATTCCAAAATGCAGGATCAGAAGCCCAAGGACTTAGGCCATTTTTCATTGCTTTCCCAGGCCATAAGCACAGAGCTGGACTGGAAGAGGAGCAGCCAGAACACAAATTGATGCCCATATGGAATGCTGGCAACACAGGGGGAGGCTTACCTACTATACCACAGTGCAGGCCCCCAATACTATGGTTTTCCTCTGAGTATTTTTGTCCTAGATGTCTGGTGTTCTTAGATATCCTTATTTTTTATAAAATTAATAAATTTTTCCTAGGGTGTCCCCTACCTAGACTTGGTCCAGGTTTGTCTTACAAGAAGCAATTCAAAAAGGATATCAGATGAAAGACAGAGAAGCAAGATTCATTTAAAGCAAAAGAAAAACACACATTCACGGGACAATTGAGGACAAGTTCAGGAGAGAACCAATGGAGCTTAGCAAAGTTAGGAGGTGTTCTTTAATACAATTTGGAGGCATTGTGGCTGCATACGTAGTGTGTTCTAATTGAGTATTCAGAGGGTATACAGTTTGGAGCAGAGCTTCAGTAGCCCGACTTCCAAGCCTTTTTTTTTGGAAATCTCAGATGTTTCATGGCATCAGTTGTATATTGGTAGTGGGTATATTAGTTATGCAAATTAATTTACAATGACATTATAATGACCTAAAGGTCATTGTGAGGCTGTAGTCCTTAGCCATATTGTAGATCTCCAGCTGGCACATTGTATATTTGCAGCACAATGGAGCCTTTAGTTTCTTCTACACAGGGGTTGGCAGGTTAGGGCAGTACATGGAAAGGTTTGGATAAAACAGGGGAAAGGGAGTTTGTATGATAAAGAGTGGGCTGTCATTCCAGCCAACCACAGGTCCTGTGCTAGCTTGCTGTAGCTGTCATGCAGTAGACCATGGTGCCATGTGCTGCAGCCAAGCAAGGCAGCAGGACAGTGCTAGCAAAACCTCAGTTCCTCTTGTCAAGACAAATTCCCTATCTACATCATATGGACCTAGTGAGCAACATCTTAATGAGTCGTCTTAAACTACTGAGTAAAGGAGATAGAGAGAAAGAAAGAAATTAACTGGATATTAATTTTTGTCACCTTGGCTTGTTGTAATCTTTATATTTACCTAAGTTTCCTTTTATCTTGTGGAAATTATTTCAGTTACTCTCTACTTTGAAAAGCTTTCAGAAACTGTCGCTTCACTTGATACTTATCCTTTAATTTATGGAAAAATTTTCTGTCCTCAGAATTTTGAGAAAGCTGTGTAGATATACATATTTATTACAAAAATCATTTCTCCAATTTGCACAGGAAACTAGCATATCTCCCCCTCTATGTAGGAACAGTTTGTCAATTTCTATTTCTTTTTATAAGCATCCCCAAAGGCTTGCTGACTATTAGGAAAGAAAACTTTATTTGACAATGTTACAAAATGTTTTACAAATAAACATGTTTGGGATTTGAATTCCCTGACCTGGAAAAAAAATGGAAGAAGAGGAAAGAAAGTAAAATAATGATTTCTACATTGTCCAATTGTCAACATGCTTCTCAACACCACCCACTCTTATTCAAACATGCAGTTTGAAAAGCCACCTGTTAGCAACACATTTGCAGAGATTTTTTATAGGATGTTTCCTCTATATATTCAGAATTATGTCTCTATGTGCATATTTTTGGAGAGATATTTATTTAGTTAATGTAAAATGGTAGTTTTTATTTCAAAGATATCATGACCATAAGAACATAGATGAATCATTGATGTAAATGAGACAATATGTTATCTTTTATTTATATTTAATGGAAAGCCAGAGATACATAGCTAGGGAAAGGAGAGAACTGACAGACAGAGAGATACAGAGATGAACAGAGAAAGATGTGCCATCTGCTGGCTTATTTCCCAAAGAGACAGGATTGGGCCAGGCTGAAGCTGGCAGCCTGGAACTCTATCTAGATTACCTCATGTGAGTGACAGGAACTCAATTACTTGGACCATCATCCATTGCCCTTCTAGGGTGCATCTCCTAAACCATTTCACTACTGAATGCTCAACCACCCCTTTAGAAGTGAGATGAAAATATGGCTTTGGGAAATGTTGACAGCCTTATTTGTAAGGCAAGCATGTTCCCTAGGCATGCCAGTACAATCAGAAAACTCCGAGGCTCTCTTAAGGCAATCAAATATAAAATACAAAACAAAACAAAAAACTTCTTTACACTTAATCTGTTATGTTCTTCAAAAGTGACAAGAATATTTTGTTTTCATGAAATGTTGAAGGTAAGTAAAATCCATGAGAAACTAAAAACCTAATCATATTGCACATGACATTTTACCTTAAACTATAAAATTCCAGAAGCGAAATTAATAACTAAACATAAATAATCTCATGATATCATTGAAATGAAGACCCTGACCAGACAAACACATACTGTGTTATCTAGCCAGAGTACATGGGGTATTGTAGGGGTGGGTGAGAAACTTGACCAGAGGGTGAAAAAAAGACCTCCTGGTAAAAATAAATGAACATAGAGACAAAGCAAACTATGTAAGGCTACATGAGTCAGCTAAAATAATAAAGTAAAAAAGTAGCAAGTCAATAAGTTACTAATGAAATAAGAGAACAACTTTGAAGACAGCATAAATATTGAATATTTAAAATAGTTAAAGGGATGAATAATTAAGTAACATGCAACAATGGAAAACTGAAATATAATATATAAAATCACAGAGAATCATAGGAAATATGAAAATTCAATAAATTACTAATATTAGGTAAGGAAAAACTCAAAATAAAGTAAGTTTTACAAAAACTAACAATGTTGAAGTTTATTTATTAACCAGAAATACAATAGGAAGGAAATTTAAATAATAATTTACTCATTTCTGAATTATCAGGAACTTTTCTAGTGTGAACGATGAATCAATAAAAAAGGTAATGATTCATTCTTTCACAGAACATAATTTTTAAAATCATAATGTATATTAATCATTTCAAATACTGAGTTAAAATTTTTTTCACAAATGTACAAACAATAAAAATCTAGTAATATATTTATTCAGAACTGATAACACAGACAACGCAGAAAGTTTGAAGGTTAAGAAATCCAAAGGGAGCACCAAAGAAATGCTAATGAGGGGCCTGTGCCATGGCACATTAGGTTAATCCTCCACTTGCAGTGCTGGCACCCACTATGGGTTCCGGTTCTAGTCCCTGTTGCTCCTCTTCCAATCCAGCTCTCTGCTATGGCTTGAGAAAGCAGGAGAAGATAGTCCAATTGTTTGGGCCCTGCACCCGCATGGGAGACCAGGAAGATGCATTTGGCTCCTGGCTTGGATGGGCGCAGCTCCGGCCATTGTGGCCATCTTGGGAGTGAACCAACAGAAGGAAGAACTTTCTCTTTGTTTCTCCCTCTTACTGTCTGTAACTCTACTTCTCAAATACATAAAAAAATAAATAAAATTTTAAAAACAAATGCTAATCGAATTAAACTCATGTGGGCCTAGCATCTTCAAGACTTGGTTGCTTCATTTCTGATCCAGCTCCCTGCTAATGTGCATTAAAAATCAGTAGGTGATGATCCAATTGCTTAGACCTTTGCCATGCACATGGAAGACACAGGTGGACTTCTAGGCTCCTGGCTCCAACCTAGCCTACCCCAGCCCCAGTCATTAGAGGCACTCGAAAAGTGAACCAGAGTATGGGAGAACTCTGTGTGTGTGTGTGTTTGCATGCATGCATGTTTCCCTCTCTTTGTAACCCTGCCTTTCAAATAGATAAATAAATCAGTTTTCAAAAAATGTAAACTTATGCAACAAAATTGAAATCAGACAAAATATACTAAAGTAAACATTTATTTGGAAAAATTAATTTCACAATGAAAAATTACCAGAAAAATAGGACAACTAAAATTACAGCAGCAAGATATATGAAACCAAAGTGTACAGAAATATTTTTGAAATGGTGCATGTGAAAAATTCCTAATTTTTTTTTCAGATTTCCTTTAGAAAGCTATAGGTCAAAAATGTAAGAAAGGGAGGAATGAAAGAAAATAAGTATGAAGGAAGAATGGCAGATTAGACTAAACAATGTAGTAATTATATTAAATGAAAGTGGACTAAGTATAATGGGTTCCATTCAAATCCATTGTATTGCAAAATACAGAATTTCATTTTTTATCACTGGGTAGTATTTCATAATGTACATATACCATAATTTCTTTATCTAGTCATAAGTTGATGGACATCTGACTTGATTCCATATCTTAGCTATGTGAATTGTGCTGCAATGAACATGGAGGTACAGATGAGTCTTTCATATGGTGATATCATTGTTCTTGGGTAAAGTACTAGGAGTGAGATTTCTGGGTCATATGATAGATCTGTTTTCAGATTTCTGAGGTATCTCCATACTGTCTTCCACAGTGGCCACACCAGTTTACATTTCCAACAGTGGATTAGGGTACTTTTCCCTCACATCTTTACCAGCATTTGTTGTTTGTTGATTTCTGTATGAGAGCCATTCTAACTAGAACGAGGTAAAACCTTATTGGTGTTTTGATTTGCATTTCCCTCATGGCTAGATATCCTGAGCATTTTATCATGTGTCCATTGGCCATTTGAATTTCCTCTTCTGAAAATGCCAATTCTACTCCTTTGCCCATTTCTTTTTTATTTATTTATTTGAAAATCTGAGTTACACAGAGAGAGGAGAAGCAGAGAGAGAGAGAGAGAGAGAGAGAGAGAGAGAGGTCTTCTGTCTGCTGGTTCACTCCCCAGTTGGCTGCAACGGTGCCAATCCAAAGCCAGGAGCCAGGAGCTTCTTCCAGGTCTCCCACACAGGTGCAGGGGCCCAAGGACTTGGGCCATCTTCTACTGCTTTCCCAAGCCATAGTAGAGAGCTGCATCAGAAGAGGAGCAGCTGGGACTAGAACCAGCGCCCATATGGGATGCCGGCGCTTCAGGCCAGGCCGCTAACCTGCTGTGCCACAGCGCCAGCCCTGCCCATTCCTTAACTGGATTGTTTGTTTTATTGTTGTTGAGTCTCTTAAGCTCTTTATAGATTCTGGATATTAATTCTTTATCAGTGGCATAGTTTGCAAATATTTCTCCCATACTGTTGGTTGCTTCTTCACATTGCTGAATGTTTCTTTTGAAGTGCAAAAGCACTTCAAACTTTGTCCATTTTGGCTTCAATTCTCTGTGTCTCTGGGATCTTTTCCAAGACGTTTTTGCTTATGCTAATATTTTATAGAGTTTCCACAATGTTCTCTAGTAATTTGATAATAATGGGTCATAGATTTAGATCCTTAATCCAATTTGAGGGGATTTTTTTTTATTTTGTAAGGTGTAAAGTAGAGGTCAGAGATCCAGTTTTCCCAGCATCATTTGTTAAAGAGACTGTCCTTGCACCAAAGATTGATTTTAGCTCCTTGTCAAGGATAAATTGGTTGTAGATGCAAGGATTGGTTTCTGGCATTTATATCCTGTTCCATTGCTCTACATGTCTATTTTTTGCCAATACCAGGCTGTTTTGATTATAAATACTCTGTAGGATGTCTTGAAATCTGGTACTGTGATGTCCCTAGCTTTGTTTTGGTTATATAAGATGGCTTTAGCAGTTTGGGGTCTCTTGTGTTTTTTACTTTTTATGAATTTTAGCATCATTTTTTTTTCTAGATCTGAGAAGAATATCACTGGTTTTTGATTGGGATTGCATTGAATCTTAAATTGTTTTTGGTAATATGGACATTTTGATGATGTTGATTCTTGCAATCCATGAATATGGATGTTTTTTTCAAGTTTTGTCTATTTCTTTAATTTTTTTAAATTTTCATCATAGAAATCTTTGACTTTATGGTTAAATTTATTCCAAAGTATTTAAAATTTTTGTAGCTATTGTGAGTGGTATTGATCTGTGAAGTTCTTTTTCAGCCATGGCATTATCTGTGATGCTATCGATTTTTGTGGGTTAATTTTATATCCTACTACTCTGCATGGCCCTTGTCTCTATTGTTGAGGAATAGTATTTTTTTCTTCATACTCCTTATTAGTGTAGCGTTAATCTTATGAATATAAACTAAACTGAAAATAGGTTTTTGTTTTAAAAATTAAGAGTGTTAATAGGAGAGGGAGGATGAAGAAGGGTAGGAGGTGGGCGGCAGGGAAGGTAGGATAGGAATTATCACTATGTTCCAAAATCTGTATATATGAAATACAGTAAGTTTGTACACCTTAAATAAAAGTTTAAAAAAAGAAAATTAACTAAAAGCTGGATTTAACATACAAAGATGAGAAACTATTAAGATCCAAATAATAAATGATTTCATAAATGAAGTTGGCAACTTCAAATATGAAATCACATTAGTGTAATATAGATTCAGATATTGGGCATGTATGTATGGACACTATATACACAGGTTAGTGTACATGCATTTACCTTCTTGCTGTGTCAGCTGAGATACTCCACTAGCAATGAGTGCACTCAGCAGCCAGGTCTTTGTTGCTAATAAGCTATATGTTGTTCTTGTTGTGTTTGAAGTACATGGGCTAATAAATAAAGGAAATTTGCATATTGTAATTTCCTTCCCACATTACCTAACTCTCTAGAATCGATGAATGAATTAGCTGACTCTTTGTTACTTTCACTAAAATACCAGAGAGGTGCTTCATTTGGAAAGAAATAGTCTATCTTAACTACAATTTAAAAATTACAGTTCAATAATGACTGGCCCTTTAGTAAAGTATCTATGGATTCTGGTCACCTTGAGTTCAGAGTACAGATCACGTGGTAAAGCAGAAAGGAAAGAGAGATAATATTGGTAAGAACTTGTACAGAAGGCTGGCGCCGCGGCTCACTAGGCTAATCCTCCGCCTTGTGGTGCCGGCACACCGGGTTCTAGTCCCGGTCGGGGCACCGATCCTGTCCCGGTTGCCCCTCTTCCAGGCCAGCTCTCTGCTGTGGCCAGGGAGTGCAGTGGAGGATGGCCCAAGTGCTTGGGCCCTGCACCCCATGGGAGACCAGGAGAAGCACCTGGCTCCTGCCTCCGGATCAGCGTGGTGCGCCGGCCGCAGCGCGCCTACCGCAGCGGCCATTGGAGGGTGAACCAATGGCAAAGGAAGACCTTTCTCTCTGTCTCTCTCTCACTGTCCACTCTGCCTGTCAAAAAAAAAAAAAAAAAAACTTGTACAGAAATACTCAAACTTGTCAGCAGTGCCACCCCTGAGGGCATGCCTCAATAATCTGAAGACATTCCATCAGCCTTACCTCTCAAATACCATCATTGGAACAAATATTTAGCTTTAATCAATCAACCATTAATATTAAGATATCAGAGTTTAAACAGTTGCGTGAGTTTTGGGAAAATAAAGTCTACCCAAAACATAAAAATAAGAATAGACAATTTGTGAAAATTCACCCTGTAAGTGTTGCAGTCTTATAAAAACCACTAGCATAGTGTAAATTTTAAGAAATTTGCATTTTCTAAATTCAAAATGATCATTTTTCTACACTGAATGAAATGTTTTATGTATTTTATTATATTAGTATGGAGTACAACACCAAATTTGCCTATTTACTTTCCAAGAATCAACCTGAAGCAGTATTAAAAAGAAAAATAGAATAAGCTCTATTAAAAGAAATTATCTATGATCACCTTTTGTTCTTATTATATCTTAAATTTATTTTTTTTTCACTTATACCTTGCCATGTTTCTGGCTTTAACTCTAAAGTAACAATACCTATAGAAGCTGAAAAATTCTCTGTGTGTGTACATGTGTTTGTGTGGATATACATTTGCTGGTGAATGAGAATATAATTTTATATTACATTCCTTTATGTATGTACATACATTTCTATATTGTGGATAATTATTATCTTTTTAAAAATGTTTCCTTTATGCTAATAAACTATGGGATATGTACTCTATGGAACACTATACAGCAGTAAAAAACAATGAAATCTGGGCATTTACAACAAAATGGAGGAATCTAGAAAACAACATGCTGAGTGAAATAAGCCAGTCCAAAAGGACAAATATCATATATTCTCCCTGATCGATGGCAACTAAATGAGCATCTAAAATGATACCCATTGAAGTGAAATGGACACTATCAGAGACAATGACATGATCAGCCCTTGTCTTGACTGTTGAGGAACAACTATTTTATTTCTTTTAGTATTTTTGTTGTTTTGTTGTTGTTCCTAAGTAAAATGGACACTATGAGAGACAATGACAGGATCAGCCCTTGTCTAGACTGTTGAGGAAAAACTTACTATTTTATTACTAGTACTCAAACAGTATGTTTCGCTTTGTGTTTCTATGTGGGTGCAAACTGTTGAAATCTTTACTTAATATATACTAAATTGATCTTCTGTATATAAAGAGAATTGAAAATGAATCTTGATGCAAATGGAAGGGGAGAGGGAGCGGGAGAGGGGAGGGTTGCGGGTGGGAGGGAAGTTATGGGAGGGGGAAGCCATTGTAATCCTTAAGCTGTACATTGGAAATTTATATTCATTAAATAAAAGTTTAAAAAAATGTTTCCTTTATGCTAAATCATACTGTTTGTTACTATGATCTGTGAGGTTAGTGAGCCTACATTTAATCCCAATGACTGGTATTTTTATTTTTACCATGTGTTTGAAAACACTTTATTCAATTCCTCTTTCTAGCTTAGTAGAATTAGAACAGACTGTATCCTGCTGAATTCACAGCAAGTAAATTCATTCCAGGAAGGAAATCTAAACTAGGTAGTGACCCTGTCATATCAACCAGATATGGGGTTGGAAGCCAGAGTATAAATGCTGGGTCTTTTTTTGAGTTTCTCTCTGGAAAATGAATCAGGTCATTGAAGTCACTGTGATCCATTTTCTATTCACAACTTCAATTCTATAACTTCTTCAAATGCTGTTGGATATGCTCAGTAAGAGGCAGTCCAATCTACTAGCAGTATAGCTACACATTTCAGGAATTGGATGACATTAATCTTCCCTTTGCCTCCTGCTCCCCAGGTGCTAGGCTGATAATAAGAACCTAGGAGGAAGAGTGGGTAGAGACTTTTCAGAAAGCACATATGAGTTGGTATAAGAATCATCTGCCTAGAAGACATCCTGCAGAGTGAAATCAAATGATTGGTCCTTGGAAAGCTTAGGAATAGTCTGTAGAAAGAAAGCCACTGTTTCTCCTAGACCAAATCTGCCTTATTATTCCAAAACTTTAATAGTTTGTAATTAATCTTTCAAACATCATGTTCCCCATAATACTTGGTGTAAAAGCAATTCAAAGGGTGTAGTTCCTGGATGCTATTCCAACAGTTCCTAGATCCTCCCCCAAATATCTGTTAGGAAAAATAAATCTTCACTAAACCCTACACATGTTGACATATTTTAATAAGAAAGTAATCATAAACACAGAAGCTAATCATGGTCATCTTTTAAATGTCACTTTAAATATTACAATTTCTTCTACTTTCTTCTATCATCCTACATATTATACTATTAAAGAGATTACCTCATGAAAGGCTACATTTCTTCTGTTTCTCAGAACTTTTTTCCATCTTGCCCTAGCTAAATCTAGCATAAATCTAGGACTAGGGTTGATACTTTAATAATATAAGTCTTTTAAAAATTAGAACCTGTTTCCAAAACCTGTCCTATCAATTTATTCCATGATCATAAATCAATTTATTTTCAACAAACAAGTCTAAGAAAATCCTAGAGAACTTACTAGTGTTATCTCTGCTAAATATGACATGTCTAAAATTATTCTTCAAAGTGCTGCTCACAACTGAAAAAAAAAAAGAAAAACTTTTTCCTCAAGGAGAATGTAGGTGACCGCAAGCAGATATATAGCCCAGGGAAACATGGTTGGATTAAATCTTTGCCAGCTTCCTAACACAGAGTCACCCAAAATCAGCCTCTTATGACATTCATATTGCCCTTCTGACTCTGGAAAAGAAATACCTCTTTGGCCAATGATTTTGACCTGTTCACCAGGTCACTCTCCAAGGAAGAACACACGCATGAGCCCAGAGTTTATTCCGGAATCTGATTTACTGGCCTCATGATATAGAAGGTTACAGACTACTTTTAAATAGAGAAACAGAGATAAAGTATTACACAGATACATACATAAGCTCAGATCATCTTACCCAAACGGCACTAGTATTCCAGGCTGGTCTCAGTTACCTGGGAAGGATGTCTATCATTTGAGAGAGGATACATACCTTGTTACAAAGGGAGCATTCTGCCAATCTAGTAGAAGCCGATGCCAGAGAATACCATAGGAAATATCATAAAAGGTGTAAACATAAATAAAGTAGGTCTCCATGATTGCAGTTCCCAGGTCAAGGCTTGTCTTACTGTGGTCTATGAGCAGGATAGTTGCCTCCATTGTGGAAATGAGATGAGCCAGCTTGTTCCCTATATGTAACTGCCTATTTTGTTTCATTTGTTATACATATATCAATAAATATCTGCATGTATATTATGAAAATATGTTTATTAATATTCACATACAGTTATAATTATGCAAATGCATGTGACATGTATACATGTGTGAATATGTGTGACAGGTATGTATATGATATGTCTGCATGTGCATATGTAAGAGTTGCATATATTTGATACATACTTCTTATAAATATTATTTACTTCTTATTCAATATTGATTCCTTGATATATCTAAAGCAAAATATGCTAATAATTATACACATTCACCAGTAAATATTTATTTTAGGAACATGAAGAACATCTTTGTATTGCCAAGCAGTTAATGCATCGTATTTCAATTAGCAAAGATTGTTCTCTGTAGTATTGGGATGCTGAATTCAGTACTTAGTGAACCATTTAATTTTTTCTTTGGCAATTATCACAGAGGCAGGTGAATATGCAAAAAAATACAAAATATCTTAATTGCTATTTTTGCTCCAATAATAATTAGCTATTCTGTTACAGAGACCAGAAAACTGCATGGTTTATTTGGTATTGCTCATTGAATCTCTTATAAATTTAACATATTTGGCATTTTAATCTACACTCATCTTTCTCATCTCTTTTTGTGTTTATCCCTTTGAACTTAATTTATATCAACAAAAGTGGTATGATCTCTATGTTTTAAATACAATCATTATTGATGATGATAGTACGAAATATGACAGTTATGCTACTTTCACAAAAGGTTAAAAAGTATTATAAATATCACCCTTAGCTGTTCATATTTAGTGAAATGAATATGAGCAGGCTGTTGTGTATAGGACTACTCTTTAAGTATAAAGGGCATTCCATTTATAAGTAGGCCTAAACAACTTCTAACTTTATTCCTTCACTGAAATTTAATTGTAATATTTAGAATCAATTTTGAGTATTACAGAAAAAGAAAGAACACTATCCTACAACAGTTCATTAAAAGTATGCAAGCGAGACATAGCAGTTAAGATACCCCTCAGAACTCGCTCATTCAGGGCCGATGCTGTGGTATAGTGGGTAAAGCCATCGCCTGCAGTGCCAGCATCCCATATGGGTGTCGGTTCAATACCTGGCTGTTCCACCTCCAATCCAGCTCTCTACTATAGCCTGGGAAAACAGTAAAAAATGGTCCAAGTCCTTAGGTCCCTGAACCTGTGTGGGAGATGCAGAAGAAGCTTCTGGCTCCCGGCTTCGGATCTGCACAGCTCTGGCCATTGCAGCCACTGGAGAGTGACGCAGCAGACAGAAGACCTCTCTCTGTCTCTCCTTCTCTTTCTGTGTAACTCTGACTTTCAAATAAATAAATAAATCTTTAAAAATAAAAAAAAGAACTCCCTCATCTAATATTAGAGTGCCAGGTTGGGTTTAAGTTTCCTGATAGCACTACACTCTGGGAAGTAGTATGTGATGGCTCAAGTACTTGGGTTCATGTCACCCATGTTGGGGGTCTGGTTGGATATCCTGGCTCCTGGTTGCAGCCTGGCCCAGCTTTGGTTATTGCAAGCATTTGTGGAGTAAACTCACAAATAAGAGATCTCTGTCTCTCCCTCATGTCTCTCTCTTTCAAATAAATAAAAATAAAATAAAAACAAATGGTTTGCAAAAATAGTCATAGTTTATCAATATGTTGACTTATTTTACTCTCTTTAATCCCCCATTTTTTTTTTTTACTGTTTTTCACTCGTTTACTTTTTTATTGTTTTCACTCCATGTTTAGTCACCTCCTGACTGGATACATTGAATTTTAAAAAAGAATAAAAACATTTCCTCACCATTTGTATGTAAATATTGTAGTCAATAATTTAAGCATCTTCTATCCTGAGCAGATGCATCATCTTTTCTCCATAGCCTGTAACTTTGTTTTTTGCTGTTGTTTTTATTTTTAGGGCTCTATTAAGGAGGTAGTAGATACAAACAAATATATATTCCAGTGGTATATCAAAAGAGCATAAAGATGATTTGAATGTGTGAGAATTTCCAAAAACTATCATAATGTCAATTACAGGCTAATATTGTGAAGATGTCATGCATGTTTGTTTCAAGACTGCAGGTGCTTTCTAGAATATCAAAAAATCACAATGTTTTACTATGTGACATCCCAGATTTCATATCCTAAAACTACATTTATGTATCATTCTAAACAGATTCCAATGGCTCCCTGTTACCTTGTAGGACAAGAGAAAATGCCTTAGACAGAAATTGATGGATTCTTGCAATCTGATCCCATTGGTCTTAACTTTACCCACTTCTGTTTCTCACTATGGGTTGTTTTCCTCATCTATAAATTTTAATTCTCGGCCAGCGCCATGGCTTAACAGGCTAATCCTCCGCCTTGCGGCGCCAGCACAACGGGTTCTAGTCCCGGTTGGGGTGCTGGATTCTATCCAGGTTGCCCCTCTTCCAGGCCAGCTCTCTGCTAGAGCCTGGGAAGGCAGTGGAGGATGGCCCAAGTTCCTGGGCCTGCACCCACATGGGAGACCAGGAGAAGCACCTGGCTACTGCCTTTAGATCAGCGCAATGCGCCGGCTGCAGCGGCCATTGGAGGGTGAACCAATGGCAAAAAGGAAGACCTTTCTCTCTGTCTCTCTCTCTTACTATCCACTCTGCCTGTCAAAAAATAAAAAATAAATAAATAAATAAATTTTAATTCTCGTGGTCTTTATTTCTTATGGGTACGTTGTTCTAATTCTTCCTTTCTGCTTTTTCATTTTTTCCCTTTCAATATGTCCAATCTTAAGTTCATAGCATTCCTCCTGCATTTATTTCACTTCAGGCTCTAAGTCACCTTTCCAATTTGTTCCGCTATACATACTCTTCTGATTAATTTTCTTTATAAATAGGTATGTTAATTTATA
Organism: Lepus europaeus; assembly: GCF_033115175.1. Lineage (NCBI taxonomy): Eukaryota > Metazoa > Chordata > Mammalia > Lagomorpha > Leporidae > Lepus > Lepus europaeus. The sequence continues at coordinate 78,327,267 of NC_084839.1, read as the reverse complement.
AAGATTTATTTATTTACTTGAAAGTCAGAGTTACACAGAGAGAGAAGGAGAGACAAAGAGTGAGGTCTTCTATCCGCTGCTTCACTACCCAGATTGCCACAATGGCCAGAGTTACGTTGATCCAAAGCCAGGAGCCAGGAGCTTCTTCCAGGTCTTCCACACAGGAGCAGGGGCCCAAGGACTTCGGCCACCTTCTATTGCTTTCCCAGGCCACAGCAGCACCAGAGCTGGATCAGAAGTGGAGCAACCAGTGCCCAAATGTAATGCCGGCACTGCAGGCAGCAGCTTTACCCACTAAGCCACAGTGCCAGCCCCAGGTATATTAATTTTATAATTAGATCACAGTTCCTGGGTCTGGCTTCAGCATGGCCCAGTCCTGACTATTTAGGTCATTTGGAGTGAACCAGTGAATGGGAGATCTGTGTGTGTGTGTGTGTGTGTCTCCCTCTGACACTCTGCCTTTCAAATGAACAAATACTCTTAAAAAATAAAAAAATCATGATAAATCAAATCTTTATAACTGCATATACTATGAAACTGCAATTTATGTGAAAAAAATGAATGCCACCCAGGGGAAATTTAAGGATTGACTTTAAATTCTATTTAAATCAAATGTTTTGCCAGACACTGATTATCTTGATTTGGCAAGAATAATTAGCAGAATTAAGCTAACCTTCTCAGAAATCACATTTTCCCAAAGGCAAATTAGAAAATTAAAGATTAAATAATCAATTTCATAGTAAACTCAACATGTTCATATTAGGAGCAAGCATATTTCAAGATGACTTGAGAAACTGTCATGGCTACTGTTAATATTAATGTCATACTTTTATCAATACAAACTTATTTGTACAAACCAGATCATTTAGAATGAATAAATAGAGTAGGATGGGAAGTATTACTATGCTCCTGAATGTGTACATATGAAATATATGAAATGTGTATACCTTAAATAAAATTTCAAAAGAAGAATAAATAGGAACGAACAGTTCTTCTGGAGTTTGGATTTTATCTCTCCTGATAAATGACTTTTATTTAAGAAAAAAAAAAAAAGACTGGTACAGTTACCATAAACGTTTGGTCCACAGTTTAAGGTAACTAAAATCTAGGCATCATACTGACCTTATTTTTCAGAAGAAACAGTTAAAACAAGAAACTTAGTTAAATTCTAAATATGACTTTTTTTCAGAGATGCATTAAAAACCCCACATGGCTTCTCTGGGTGCACATATACAACAACAAAATGAATTTAAGTCACAAAATATGGAGGATAAAGTAAGACCAATTGAAATTACTTTTTTTAAACATTTATTTTATTTATTTGAAAGAGGTCCAGAGAGAGAAAGAGAGAGAGAAAGAGAGAGAGAAAGAGAGAGAGAGAGAGAGAGAGAGAGAGAGAGAAAGGTCTTCCTTCTGCTGGTTCACTCCCCAAATGACCACTATGGCCAGAGCTCAGGTGATCTGAAGCCAGGAGCCAGGAGACTCTTCTGGGTCTCCCTTGAGGGTGCAGTGCCCAAGAACTTGGGCCATCTTCCACTGCTTTCCCAGGCCATAGCAGAGAGCTGGGTTAGAAGTGGAGCAGCTGGGACTCGAACTAGCACCCATAGGGATGCCAGCGCTGCAGACCATGGCTTTAACCCTCTGCACCACAGCACCGTCCTGACCAATTGAAATTATATCATATGCAGGTAATAAATGGTACTTCCTTAAAAATAATGACCTGCTTGTTTCATGTGGCTCCTGACACTTGAATCCAAAGATCATTTTCTGGGTGTTTCATATTATCTGATTGCATATTGTAAGAGAAATTGTTTTTAATCAATGAAATCACTTGGCGGTGTATTTTGATAGTCTAGGAAGTAATCACTTACTTATATAATGAATATTTTATAGAAATAGCTGAAAAAACTTACCATGAGAGTCATAGAAGAAAAATTTAAGTTGTATGGAAGATAAGGCAAAACTGGCCTAATCTTCAACGTATTGTGTTACTGTTTGTTGTTGTTATGAATGATGAGGTTTAAATTTCACTTGGATGTTTCAATAAAATGCTGTATTTTCACTTAAAGAGAATTTATTAATGATTACAATATTAGATCCTGGTTGTCTGAATCAGGCATATTCTTGAAGTCCATATGTAAACACTATAAATCTGTAAACTTATGTGTGTGTGACAGGCCTAAACAGAAGACATCTATATGCATCTGCATCTCAAAGTCATCCTAACAATGTTTCAGGGGAAGCCCAGATTTCGCATCCTGCCTGCCCTGCCCCCTTCTACCTGATAACCTGCCAGGTGGAGGCCCTCACCCCTCCTGCTTCCTGCCTGATAAATCTTCCACAATCTCCCAGGTGCAGCCCAGCATCTGCATCTCAAACACCCTGCTCCCTTCCTCAGGTCTGATAACATTTGCATCCATAAAGTCCTTTGTTTCAGACCTTCAAGAGAAGTTTTTCTATTTACATCCAAAAAGCCCTTTGTTCCAAGAGGAGCAGAGATGGGGAAGCAAGACCCATCTCCTTAAAACCCCCAGCCTCAACTGGACTGCGCGCTCAGCTCTCTGCATCTTTGCTGAGTTGCCCGCCTGGCCTGGCCTGGCCTGGCCTGGCCAGGTGTACTCTCCACTCACCCATGCTGCCCCCCCCCCCCAGTCTGAGGGACTGGGCACTCTCTCTCAGGTCCTGTCTGGAGAGGTGCCCATCCATCCTTACAGATGTTCCTTCTTAATAAACCTTGCTATTTTACCTCCCACTAAAAAAAAAAAAAAAAAAAAATCTGTAACCACGGACCACCAGTCACTGATATCAATGTGTAGTTGAGCAACATACATATCCTTTCATTGGCACTTACTTATCTGGTCTAGCAAGGATTTGTAGTAAACGGGGTTCTTAAAAATACTATGAATGTTATTTTATACTGTCTGCTGATCAATGTCAGTATTTTTCACAAGTTGGTAGAGATTTCCCACCTATGTTTGTGTATTCTATCTTATATTGCCAACTTGATTTTGTACTAGGTGTTATTAATCTTTAAAATGTCTCAGTCAAGAATTTTTAGTTGATTCAGTCACTTTTTTTCAGAGCATAAAATACTACTTTTATTGGTCACATTTTGTCACAGTTCTGTGATTTGGAATACACATCTAGTTTATGGAGTCCATCTCTCCTATCTTTGTGGCTGTCTAGAAAGCACCTGTGTGAAGCCATCACATCTAATTCTGTATCTCATGAACATTGAAATAAAAGTAATTAACCTGGCCCTCTCCCACCTCGAGTCTTCCCCAACATTCCATCTCTTTACAAATGTCAGTCCTCATTTTTGATAAAATGGGTTATTAGAACTTTGGAAATTTAAGGACTTATATATTCATATTATGTAATCATGCTCAGCCCTACTCTTAGAGGCTCTGTGCCTATGTTTTGGATTAGAGAAACAATCCAAACTGGGGTGTCCCTCTTCCACAACAGACACTTCCCTCTTAAAACTTGATTATTAGTTTTCCTTTCCAAATTCTAATGTTACCTGGGAAGAGGGGGATAATTAAGATTTGGGGTTCCAATTAAGATTTTGCAGAGATGATTTCTCTCAAGCAAGTTAGAGAAATTTGATAGCAGGGGTTCTTGTTGTCTTGTGTTCTTGGTTGGTGATCTTAATTAATGTTTCCTTTACTAAGTTTTCCACATTGCCATCACTAAATTGATAATACCATAGTTATAAAAACTTTCCAGTACTGGCATTCTAAATTGAAATCTTATGTAACCATAACTTCATAAGAGTATTTAAACAGCAATATAGTTTATTAACCAACAGATGAGATTATTGCATCTTATAATAGATCCTTATTTTCCTTTTATTTTATGATATGATTATGTCAGACAGAGTCCCTATAGGAAAGATAAAACTCATTCAAGCTGGCTAAAAGAGAAAGACTTAAAAGATATCTTTACAAAATTGTGAATAAGGTCTATATAACAAAACAAAATGTCATTGTGCTACTCCCAATCAGGAGCAAGTAATTGTAAGCAACCCTAGGAATATTGTAAATCAAACACAATAGCTTTCATGAGTTGCCCCCCACCCAAAAACAAACAAACAAACAAATAAAAAAACTGAAGTCCTAAGCAGACATAGCAAGGATTCATGAGAGTAACCAGAGGAATAAATAACCCATCCTCACATATTCCTACTTTCTACCGGTGCCTGCTTCTGGCCAAGCAAAATGGGAAGAAGAGAAAGAGACAATATCGGTGCAGTCCATGAACAGAACCCTTGCAGAGGGGCCAGCACTGTGTCTTAGTTGGAAAAGCCACCACTTGATGTAGTGCCAAGATCCCATATGGGTGCTGGTTCAAGACCTGGCTGCTGCACTTCCAATCCAGCTCTATGCTATGGCTTCCTGACTGTTGGAGGCCTTATCACTCTCTGACTGGCTAGAACTACTTGAGTAACTCTCTCCCACCACAGGCTTACTCATCATTAGTCTTTAGTATTTCCAAAGCATTCTTTCTACAGGACAATAAAACTTTTTGTATGAGTCAGAATAGAAACGTTTAATTCAGTTTTAAATGGGAATTTTTAAAAAATAGAAATATATTAATCTATAAAATATTTCTTAATTTGTAATTTTTTTTTTGTTTTTTTGTTTGTTTGTTTTTGACAGGCAGAGTGGACAGTGAGAGAGAGAGAGAGACAGAGAGAAAGGTCTTCCTTTGCTATTTATTGGTTCACCCTGCAATGGCTGCCAAGGCTGGCGCGCTGCGGCCGACGCACCGCGCTGATCCGAAGGCAGGAGCCAGGTGCTTCTCCTGGTCTCCCATGGGGTGCAGGGCCCAAGCACTTGGTCCATCCTCCACTGCACTCCCTGGCTACAGCAGAGAGCTGGCCTGGAAGAGGGGCAACCGGGACACAATCCGGCGCCCCGACCGGGACTAGAACCCGGTGTGCTGGCGCCACAGGCAGAGGATTAGTCTGTTGAGCCAAGGTGCCGGCCTTAATTTGTAATATTTTAAAAGCATCACAATCTACTCTTTCTACTGATAAAAGATTCTAATATCAGTAATTCAGGCTGGCATTTTACTCTGATCCTATTTTCTAAGTGATAGCCTCATCCTCATGGGTTTTTGGTCTTCTTATTAAATACTATCAAATTAATGAAAAATGTAATAAGTTTAGAGCAGTGTTTTGATACAAAAATGCTTTTGAGTCATTTAGTTTTGGATACCAAATACAATTTAAAGAGTAAAGGAAATAAATGCTAGCTTGGTAACAGGTGTTTTCATCAGAACCCTTACCAATATTTTTGAATTTTATTTAATATAGCTGACAATATTCTTCTGCGATGTTTCCAGAGATTTTCAGATATTGGTGTATAGTTGTATCTGACAAAATAAAAAAGAATCCAAAAATCAATTGAGAAGTCAAGGTCCCTAGTCAAGGGTGGGTTATGTTCTTCCATGTCGGCATCTCTTGGAAATAACTTCTAAGGTCAGGAGAAATGAATTTATCAATCCGTTTTGGATTCTTCAGAGATGAGAGAGCTGTTTGCTCACCTCTGTTTGATAGTTTGAAAAATAAAAGCCAAGAAAAATTGATGCCAAAGGAAATATATCTAGTTAGGAATCTAAAAAGAATTGAAGTCAATTCCCCTTTAACATTTGAACAGGTTTTCTTGCAGAGTGTTTCATATTTTTGCAGGAGACTGCTCTTGAATGATGTTCATTAAGTCCTCAGAGTTTTCCTTCTTTGTCAAGAAACTTGAGCTAAAAATTTAGCCACAGGATCTCTCACTAGGGTCTTCCACAGTCCCTCCCAAGATTCTCCAACCTTTGAACTGTTTCTCCCCAATTGAATATTTCATTCCCTCTGAGACTTATTAACTACTGAAAAAAACTCCTTGTTGGAATATGATTGCATATTAATTTATTCCCAGTTATTTATCTCTCCCAAGATACTGAAAATTTCATAAAGAATGCACTGGAGAGAGAAAACACTTGAAAATCACTTGAAATAGCATCTGTTTTCAAGATTATATTCAAATTTGGGTCCTTACTAGAGTAAGGACTACCATTATCAAGCTAAATTCCCTTATTTATGATACAATAGATATAGAATTTTGATGAGAAACATTGAGCCCAAAATCCACAGGGACATTACCTTGGAGGAAGATTGATTATTAAAGTAAAAGAAAAAGGAAAAGCCACATTGGCAGAAATACAAAGAACAGGTACATCTGATAACACAGGGATAGCTTTCAGAATAGGAAACCTGGGTTAAGGAAAATAGAAAACAAAGGTGATGGCTTAGAATTCGACTATGAAAATCGGTGAATGCCCTGTAGAATTCTTCAGGGAGTCCCAGCAGATTGTTTTGGAAAGATGCCACGATGTGGGCTGAGACAATACTAAAGGTGGAGAAAACTGAGATCATTGATGCTTCTTAAAAATATATATATTAGTAGCTATAAAATATACATTGAATGTTGAGTATGATGCAAAAATGAAAAGAAATTGAAACCTGAAAAGTGCTTAGGATCACTAGCCATTAGAAAAATGCAAATAAAAACCAACATGAGGTTTCACTTCACCCCAGTTAGAATGTGTCTTATACAGAGATCAACAAACAATAAACACTGCAGAGAGCATAGGGAAAAAAGTACACTAATCCACTGTTGGTGGGAATGCAAATTAGCACAATCATTGTAGAAGACAATATGCAGATTTCAGAATTCTCAAAATAGATCTCCCATATGACCCACTCATCCCACTCCTGGGAATTTATTCAAAGAGAATGAAATCAGCATATGAAAGAATTTTCTGTACCCCTATGGTATTTCAGCTCAATCATCAATAGCTAAGATATGGAATTAAACCTGATATCTATCAACTAATGACTGGATAAAGAAAATGTGGTATATATGCATATATATATATATATATATATATACACTATTGAATATTACTTAACTGTAAAAAGAATGAAATCATGTCTTTCACAACAAAATGGATGCAACTGAAAACTGTTATACTTGTGTGAAACAAGCCAGTCCCAAAAAGACAAAATCCATATTTTCTCTGATCCGTGATAGATAAGAGTACAAAAAATTCAATGCGTATATTTGCCTTACAGTCTGTATAAAATTATTCCTGTGCATAAACTGTTGAGAGGAAATGGCTTAAAGTTTAAATGAATTTAATTATTGTGTTATAACCACATAGGATATATTTAATTGTTTCATTGTCATTGTTTCTATTTCATTGAAAGACTAATTGACAAAAAAATTGTGTGTGGATGAAATGGTCATTTTCCCATTCAATTGTTGTTTATAGCTATTGTTTATATTCCCACTATGCTGTTTTTGCTTTTTACTGGCTAAACTTCTTATTTGGTGAAGTATTAAGCCTTTTTACTGTAAGGTATATTATCTCACATACTATAAAAAGAAAGAAAGGTAGAAGAGTGTGGGAGGTAAGAAAGAAAGGAGGGAGGAAAGGGATATCATTATGTTCATAGACTTAAGTCTGCAAATCATACTGAATCTGTTAAAAGTAATTAAAATTAAAATAATATATATAAGAAAACAAAGAAAGAAACTCAAAATGTTTCATAATTGAATCAAAGTGATTTGTTACTTTTCTATATATGTGATTGAAAGAATAATAGACTTAATTTTAACCTCAAGTGGAGAAAATCAGAAAATTTTGAGAAGTATAGACTTCTCTTTTTAGGGGTGGGAGGAGGAAAAAGCAAATTAATTTGGATAAAACAATGGGGCATAGTAACTTCTCAAAATTCCTATCATATTTCTGATGTGCAAATAAGATAAACAAACCCTGAAGAAGCTTTCAACTGAAGAAAATACAACTTTAGAAATTACATGGGAAGACAAGGCTAGAGACACATGGATTTGGAAATCATCCACTAAAATCAATTAGAATGCTAGCTAAGCAGAACAATGATGAAACCAGAGGAAGACTTCCATGCAGATCCAGTGGATAGCTGGAATTAGTTGGAATTTCTACTGTCTCTCAAAAGAGGTAAAGAGGACAATTTCATAATTTCACGTTCTACTTACATGTAAAGGGGATGCTAAGACTTTCATCATAAAATGGATGCAGTGAGGTTTTGACAGTCTCTTTTAACAATCTTTTATTTTAGAAGTGGTTTAGATTAACAGGAAATTAAGAATATTGACAGACTTCTTTCTTGGAGCATCTTGTCTTAGGATGGTACATTAATCACAATTGAGGAAAAAGATAAGATTGCAGTATTATTAATTTTTATATTTAATTTATATTCTTTAGTTATTTTACATTGTCCCTTTTTTTCATCTAAGATGTGGTATTATATCTATTAATTATGTTTCCTTAAGCTCATCATGATTGTAATAGATTCTGAGCCAAAGATATTGTATACTCAACTCTGATTTGAAAAGTAACATGCTTAATAATTATTCATAGTTTCTTCCTATTATTTGCTTTCAAAGTAACATATGTTAACATGGGTATTTCAATAAAAAGAATTGTCAAAGTTACACTAGGTGAGTTGCGATGTTATGAATATTGGGAAGTGGAGTGAGAAAAAAGATTAAACACAAGCAAAGACATGAGCTTAATTTTCTGAATACACATACACCCTTCAATCAGATTTGAGATTTACAAAACAGCAAGATGATTCTCATCTTTGTACTGTAAGTAACTAGAAGAGCATTTAAAAACTTCCACAGCCTAGATTCTACCTCTGTTGATTCTAATTTCATTGGTCTGATGCTTGTCCTCATCAGAGTATGGAGGGGGCGGTGATTAAAAAAATATGCCTTGTGATTCCAATATGCCATCAAGCTTGAGATTCACTGGTTCCCAGCAATTAACTATAACCATTTTGTCTTATCAGTCAAGTTTGCTGTAACTGAAAGGCAGTGGTTTTAAAAAAAAAGGAAGGGCAGGGGACGAATCGCTTTATAACTCTTTTAGTAGATCTTTGGCCTAATCATATGTGGATGCAAAAGACTTCTTAAACATACACTTTAAAACATTGCTTAAGGCCGGCGCCATGGCTCAATAAGCTAATCCTCCACCTTGTGGCACCGCACACCAGATTCTAGTCCCAGTCGGGGCACCAGATTCTGTCCCGGTTGCCCCTCTTCCAGGCCAGCTCTCTGCTGTGGCCCAGGAGTACAGTGGAGGATGGACCAAGTGCTTGGGCCCTGCACCCCATGGGAGACCAGGAGAAGCACCTGGCTCCTGCCTTCAGATCAGCGTGGTACGCTGGCCACAGCGTGACGGCCACGGCGGCCATTGGAGGGTGAACCAACGGCAAAAGGAAGACCTTTCTCTCTGTCTCTCTCTCACTGTCCACTCTGCCTGTCAAAAAAAATAAAATAAATAAAAAATTAAAAAATTTTAAAAAAGCCGGCGTCGTGGCTCAATAGGCTAATCCTCCACTTTGTGGCGCCGGCACACCGGCTTCCAGTCCCAGTTGGGGCGCCGGATTCTATCCCGGTTGCCCCTCTTCCAGGCCAGCTCTTTGCTATGGCCCAGGAGTGCAGTGGAGGATGACCCAAGTCCTTGGGCCCTGCACCCGCATGGGAGACCAGGAGAAGCACCTGGCTCCTGGCTTCGGATCGGCGAGATGTGCTGGCCACAGCGGCCATTGGAGGGTGAACCAATGGCAAAAAGGAAGACCTTTCTCTCTGTCTCTCTCTCTCACTATCCACTCTGCCTGTCAAAAAAATAAAATAAAATAAAATAAAACATTGCTTAAATTACTAAAAAATGAAAGAAAAAATGAAACTTTAAAAGTATCACTTTTGGGGCCAGTGCTGTGGCGTAGCGGGTAAAGCCATCGCCGTATGATCACCAGTTCAAGTCCTGGCTGCTCCACTTCCCATCCAGGTCTCTGGTATGCTCTGGGAAAGCAGTAGATGGCACAACTCCTTGGGCACCTGCACCCACATGGGAGACCCAGAAGAAGCTCCTGGCTCCTATCTTCAGATCTGCGCAGCTCCAGCCATTGTGGCTATCTGGGGAGTGAACCAGCAGATGGAAGCTTGCTCTCTCTCTCTCTCTCTCGCTCTCGCTCTCTCTCTCTCCCCCTGCCTCTCCTTCTGGCTCTGTATAACTCTGACTTTCAAGTAAATAAATACATCTTTCTTTAAAAAAAAAAAAAGTAGCATTCTGGAGGAATCTGCAATGTAGAAAAATGGGTAAAGAGGAATATGGAATATATGTACTGTTAAGAACATTTTTAACAGGTGGATTTTTGTGTAAAGATGTGAGACAAAAACAAAATAATTAGAAAATAGAAATGTCTCAATGATTCCTGGAAAATCTGTGATTTACATTGTGAAGTAAAAAAAAAAAAGAACAGTATAAATCATATAAACTACTGTTGCCATTAAATGCAAGGTAATGATACATGAAAAATGTGCAGAAGAAATTAATAAAATGTTGTTTTTAATTTGCATTTTAATTATTGCTATAGTATATTGGATATTTATAGCAATTTATAACAAGGAACCAAGCACATAAAAGAATACTGATTTACATTTTAGCAGCACGCCCTCTATCTGTTCCTATCAAATTTCAGGATTACTATTCAAATGTAGCACTCCATGGGTTGATAACAGTCTTCAGATTGAGTTAATTCAGGTCCATGGAAGAGCAAATACCTCTGGAGGCCTTTTCATAACTTGTGTCTCAGCCAGAATAACAGTGACTCACTACTTCCAAAGGGCAACTGGCAATCATGTTGATGTTTGGTTGATGTTATTGTCAGAAACTAGAGTTAAGAATTACTGCTTTCCAATATTGCTTATTCATGACAGTTACAAGGATAAACCTTATTGGGAGAATTTAAAGTTTCAATGTATATTTATTATTTTTAATAAAAATCTGATATTTTGTGAGCAGTTTTCTAGAGCTGTATAATTTAAAAGATATATTGTGTTTGATCCAAGGTAGATGACACCACATAAATATAAACTTACACACAAACATCTCTTTCTTAAAGTATTTCTTACTGAGAAATAAATTATTTGTGGACTATTTGGAAATTAACTACAGGGCGAGTAGTACACAATAAAAACATAAAATGTGGCTAAGAAATAAGTTAGAAAATGAGGCATGCATTTAAGTTACTAGGCTACAAGCGTGAGAGAGGAGGCATTATCCTAGACACAGAGAACATGAATTTATAAATTTAAAAATCTTGATTTGTATTTAATCTTAAGAGAAAGCATATATTTAAAAAATTAGCTAAAAATAGTTCCAGAACCTGCACGGATGGATTGACAAATTTACAAGCAATTTAAAGGTAGTGAAAATTTTACCAGAAAGTAAGTCAAATACTCTGATATCCTACTCAACTTTCAAAAAATATATGACATATGAACATTTTGAGCTTATATAAAAAGATACATTATTTCGCAAAATAGAATAACCCAAATGCAAATGCACAATGTGAATAAAACACTAATATGTAGGAAGTGATAGTTTGAAGTACAAATTGAAAAATTCAGTGTAAGCTTTAACATATGAATTCTAATTGTAATAAATCATAGTGCATCATGGGCAAGAAGAGTTTAATGCAAGAATGTAATAGATCAATAGATCAACTAAGCAGTTCTCAAAACTGAGTCAAGCAAATCCTATAATTTCACTACTCAATGATAAAAGAGAATTTTACAAATCACAGCATAGATTCTCGACTTTAAAATAAATATAAAGTACAAAAGCCTATAGAAAATAGCGTTTATATGTGAAACTAAAAAGTATTTCCATTGCAGTTAAAAATAGGATCAAAACCTACTGTACTCTGAACCATATAAAAATACTATAGAGGTTCTATTGTAAGCACTAAGAACAAAATAATGGAATAAATACTGGCAAGCCATATGATATGTTAAACATTCATGAAAAAACATTCAAATATACAAAACTGTACATACAAAAATGGTAAAATATACTACCATACAACAGTAACACACATAGATATACTAGTCTTCTAAGCATCAGGCGTGACCATAAATGTATAATAGAATATAAAGGTCACTCATAACAAAAATGATAAAGCCAAACGAATATTGGACAATTAAAACAAGAAATGGATGACACAATGCACAAAATTACAATGGTTTTTCAAAGATCTTAGAATGATGCCTAGGCAAATATATATCTATTATGTTCTAAGATATCATGACTTAAATTGTCAAACTTCTTCTTTTCAATGAATAAACTATATATTCAATAAAATCCTATAAAATAGACTTCTGGGAAATCTGATAATATGGTCTAAATGTAACTTGAAGCAATACAAGAATAAAAAAGAATTTAAGAAGGATAAATGAAATGGGGGTGAACATAAATTTTTTTTCTATCAAAAATCAAGATATCAATGTAATTGTAGAATAATTAAAAATTGAGTAGCAAAGAATAAGAAATCATTTTTATGTTTTGTAATTAACATAACATCTATGTCACATATTAAAAAGTAACAACAACAAAGCAAAGAAGTATCATCTGACTGACAGAGAAACATAAACATAGAAAGACAGAGAAACATTCTATTGTATTTCCTTTGCACATATCAAGGTCCCATTAGAGAAATTCAAAGTCATAGTCCCCCCTGCACTTTGAATTGTTTCTCTTTTTTAGCAAATTATGTGAAGACAAATCTTCCCCTTTCCTCTGAAAGCAAAGCAACTCTCACAATGGATTGAAGTATTGAATTTGTGGTTATAAAGAAGAATGAAAAGCACTCATATAATATGGTAAGAAGTGAGGTGTGACAGTCTTAAATATCTTAGTGACTATTAACCTGTTTTTGTAACTTCTAACACATATTCATTTTAAAAAAGTAATTTGTATATTAATATAAAAATGTCCAATAAGGACATTTTGTTTTTCAATAATATAGATGATAAATAATACAAGTGAGCAGAATCCAGAAAATATGAAGGCATAATTAGAAGTATTGCCTTATATGTGAATTAAGATGTGATTACTTTTTAAAAAAATTATTACATTAGAATCTGATGATATGATTAGCTTTCTATATTTAAAAAATCCACAAATATTACTATACATAATATATTGCAAATAAAAATATAAAGCTAAATATTTTGATTTTAATTTATAAACTAGGCACAGAACATAAAAAGGAAACACTAAGAGATTAGAGTTATAAAAATAAACCAACATGTTTATAATCAAAGTCAACATAATTTTTAGGTATGATCTATCAGAAAATACCTGTAATATATATTTTGAGTGATAAAAATCCATAACTCACAATTAGTTGCTTAAAATAAATTTTAAATAAATTACAAAATGTTGTTTCAAATAAATAACAGAAAGGCAACCTAGTAGGATTATAGACACGGGTCAGGTAGCTTCCTCATAACTTGATTGAATTTTATTTTCCTGTGGTCCAACTGGTTTCCCACAAGCCAGAATGGTTGCCTTTCTAGGAAGAGCTGGGAAATTTCCTCTGCTGTTACAGACTTATCCAGCCTGCCAAGTCTTCCAGGCAAACCACACAGTTTTCAAATACTTAAAATGACTCTCTTAGGATATATAATGAGCATATGTCAGCTATTTTGTCATTACAGTTATTAATTAGTGAATCAGAAAAAAACATAATGCTAATTTTAGAAGCAGGTTTATTAGCCCACCAGGGAATTCAGTAGGAAGAAAAGAGTATTGAAAGATGAGTACTGTAAACAGAATTAGATAATAATGAAACCATACTCTTTTAGATTTATATTTCCTATCAAACATCAATCTAGAAGTCTTTTTTTTTTTTTTTTTTGGACAGGCAGAGTGGACAGTAGAGGGAGACAGAGAGAAAGGTCTTCCTTTTTGCCGTTGGTTCACCCTCCAATGGCCGCCGCGGTAGGTGCGCTGCGGCCAGCGCACCGCGCTGTTCCGATGGCAGGAGCCAGGTGCTTCTCCTGGTCTCCCATGGGGTGCAGGGCCCAAGCACTTGGGCCATCCTCCACTGCACTCCCTGGCCACAGCAGAGAGCTGGCCTGGAAGAGGGGCAACCAGGACAGAATCCGGTGCCCCGACCAGGACTAGAACCTGGTGTGCCGGCGCCGCAAGGCGGAAGATTAGCCTAGTGAGCCATGGCGCCGGCTCAATCTATAAGTCTTCACACCTCCCTTAGGATGTACCCCATGTGAAGAGATGGACAGGTCTGGGCCTCTTAAATTACAAGGCCTAAAGCCCAACAGATTATTATCAAGCCCCTTCTATCAGGTTCTATTTGCCTGTCAATCAGAAAAATTACTTGTAGCTTAGCACCTTTCTTAGCTCCTCTAATAATGACTCTGTCCTTTGTTCTAGACCCTGTCTAGAGCACTTGGGCCTCATTCCTTTGTAATCATAACCTCTACTCTACCACCAATGGCTCTACTCCCAACCTGTGTGTACTGATGGTCCTCTTCCCCACTTAATGCTGTATAATTGTTCAAACCTGGTAAATGCCACTCTTAGGATCATTGGTTACTATCCTCACTCTGTCTTTTATGACCTTGTCTAAATATGATCAGAGTCGGCGAACTCGGAAGGCTTCCATAGCCTTGGCAACTCATGACGACAGCCTAGGGTGGTTACTGGCGCCATAAACTAGAGTGTCGGTTTGTTGGGTCAACAACAAGAGCCACTGTGCACTTGCTCCTCATGTGGGATCTCTGTCCTTAATGTACTGTACATTTTGATTTAATGCTATAACTAGTACTCAAACAGTATGTTTCACTTTGTGTTTCTATGTGGGTGCAAACTGTTGAAATCTTTATACTAAATTGATCTTCTGTATATAAAGAGAATTGAAAATGAATCTTGATGTGAATGGAAGGGGAGAGGGAGCGGGAGAGGGGAGGGTTGTGGGTGGGAGGGAGGTTGTGGGAGGGGGAAGCCATTGTAATCCATGAGCTGTACACTGGAAGTTTATATTCATTAAATAAAAGTTAAAAAAAAATTTCATGGAAAAAGCTTAGTAGGAAAAAAACTATGCACATATATCAAAATTTTTCTACAAAAATAAGAGTGTATCTTTTAAGTTTACTTACCATAAATGTTTTTGAGTTACCCTCAAAAAAAAAAAAAGTCTCTGATCTCTAGTAAAGCAGGAAATAACAATGACAGATATTATATTCCAACAATTCAGCAATTTTTGGGTAGGTTTGTAAATAATACCCCAGCATATACAGAAATAACTGCATATACTCTCTTGATTTATTTCTAAGTTTTTAAATTTGTTCTTAACTATATTGAGAAGTATTTAGAGTGGATTAAATATTTTTAAGGCTTCTGAACATTGTATGGCTGAGAACACATATTTACACAGTTACATGGAAAGACCAGATAAAACTTCCATTTCAATATTATCTGAAGTTCTGACTTTAGAATTAATGATGCTTATCACAATAAGATAACATGTTTCATGGTCTCTTTTAGCTGAATTTTCTGAAGATTTTGACCAAATTTTACATATAATTGTGATACACCATTAGGGATTATTTTTACCAAGAAATGTAAAACTTTTGAAATAAAAAAAATTTGAATTGTTGTGAATATACTCACCATGGAAGGAATTGATTGCCAAAAAAAGTGTTTACAGTTTAGAACATAAAGTAACCCTATAAAAAAAAAAGTGAAACTGTTTTTATATTTTTTGTCATGGTAGCACTGACACTAACTTCAAATAATATAGTTTAATTTGTAAATTTGGTGACAAACCAAACCCAAGTGTAAAAATTGTATTTAAAATATCAAGTTTATATGAAAAATGATAAATAATCATAAATTGCTTAGAACTTTAAAATCATAAATTATACTGAAATTTTTTCTAAACATACTTCGCAAGATAGAAAGTAAAAAATATTTTAAAGACCTTTGTATTTAAAAAAAATAATGGGCATTTTCTATATCAATAAAATTAATTCCTTACTTTCTTTTCCCCAACAATTTTTACCTTATATTCCTAGGAAAAATAACTGACAAAAAATTTCTAATAGCTGAATAAAGAAGCAATCATAAACTTTTTTAACTTCTTTCTTTCCCTTTGGGAAGATAAACTTTCTGAAAACTCTATCGTTCTTTTCAGTTTCAAATTCACAAACTCTGATGTAGATGGTTATGAGTTGTCTCATAAAGAACACAATGGTTTATTTTCTAGACTGCCAATTTTTAGTTTGTAAGCTCGGTATAGTTACTCTCTGTAAGCATTTTTTTCTCTTATTGGAAATATTTTCATTTTTGGACTATGCTGGAAAAAAACATCCAGCGTTTAAGAAAGCTTTTCATTAGACTTCTCAAATCAATAGAAATGGTCAGAGAAAAGCACTAATAGGATGACTGGTAAACACCTCCTGCAAGAGCATAAGAAAGGCACAAGGAAAATCACACAATACATCCATGGGTGGAATTCTGTCAGACTTTCAAATCTCAATGCACTAAAGATCAAATTAAAAGCTAAATCACGAATTTATTGCGTTCACAATCTGCTTTAACAAAATACCATAAACTGGCAGCCTAAAGGACAGGCTGGAAATTTCAATATCAAGGCACCTGTGGATTTGATGTCAGGTGAGGACTTACTTTGACAAGATTGTGTTCTAACAATTTGAAAGGTACAGGGAACTATATAGGGCTGCTTTTGTAAGAATACTACTCCTATTCGCGAGGAAATAGCACTCAGGGCCTAATCAAGTCCTAAAGATACCATCTCTCAATGCCATTATCTTGGAGGCCAGTATTTTAAAATTTAAAATTTGGGGACAAATAGTCAATCAATAGCATTTACATTGTAAGAGTAAACATATAAAAAAGGTACAAAACTAGATACATCAAATTATATCACTGACTTTCTGAGTATTAATAATATAGATAGGGATAGAGATAGATTTATAATTTCTATAATTTCCTGCAATGACTATTTTATGTAATTAGGAAATTCGAGTACAAATCATTTGTCATCAGGGAATTGCAAATTGAAACAATAAAATCACCTGAATACCTACTATAATTATTGAATTTATGATTTTTAGCAAAGTACTGTTAAATACTGGTGAGAATACAGAGGAAAAGAAATTCTCAATCACCAAGTAAAGACATAAAAGTGTAAATCTACTTTAATGGTAGTTTTAGAATTTTTTACAAAGCTAGGCATCATTTACCATAGGATCCTGCAATCACAAACTACGTACTAATCCATCTGATTTAATAATTATATACACATAAATCTTGCACTCAAGTATTTATAGCAGTTTTAATCATAATTACTAAAAACTGGAAGTAACCAAGATGCTCCACAATATGTGAACAGATAAACAGTGGTACTGATGTGAGCAGGTACAAGAGATCAGCTGAGTTCTGACAGCACTGCCATACTACGGCCTAGCAGGGTTGGCCCACTGCGGGAAAGCTCCAGCCAACCTGTTGGGTATCTCCAGCTGCAGCCAACCGACATAGTAGCACAGCTTGCGGCCTGACAAGCTCCGGCAGACCAGCTGCATGGCAGCTCCAGCTGGCCCATGCAGAAGTTGGCTAACCAGCATAGGAGCCACAGCTGGCCACCAAATGACAGCCTGGTCCAGCCTGTGTGACAGCCTGGCCTGTAACATCCACATCCCCTTTCCATGAACAAACTTCACAAATTCTTCTGTGCCATACAAATCTCCCTTTTTGTGCACTGTCCAAACCCACCTTCCATGCACCATCAACCTCTCCCCCCTTATCCCACTTCTGTGTAGTGGAGACTGCAAGTTCCACAATGGTGCAAACTTGGAACAAATACCAGCTGAAATATCCAAAGTGGCTAGATGCTGTGCGTCCATAACATTAAGGTCATTCTGATATTATCATAACAAAATTACCATGGCCAGCACTCCTATATCCATCATGCACTTGATGACATAACACCTCTAAGGGTTCCAGAAAAAGGTACAGAAAAAGGTGGCATTTAAGCCCCATCCCAAACTCTGATTTATTTTATATTCAATTGAGCCCCAGCACCAGACAGCAGCCTCTTTACCTTCCAATGGTGTAAAAGGATGGACAGAACCTTGTGGTGGGATGTTTAAAACTATCTCTCTCTCTCACTTTCTCTCTTATCAGGTTACACTTTTTTCTTTCTTTTTTGACAGGCAGAGTGGACAGTGAGAGAGAGAGAGAGAGAGAGAGAGAGAGAGAGAAAGGTCTTCCTTTTGCCATTGGTTCACCCTCCAATGGCCACTGCAGCCAGTGCGCTGCGGCTGGCGCATCGTGCTGATCCGAAGCCAGGAGCCAGGTGCTTCTCCTGGTCTCCCATGCAGGTGCAGGGCCCAAGGAATTGGGCCATCCTCCACTGCACTCCTGGGCCATAGCAGAGAGCTGGCCTGGAAGAGGGGCAACGTGGGATCAGAATCCGGCACCCCAACCAGGACTAGAACCCGGTGTGCCAGCGCCGCAGGCGGAGGATTGGCCTATGGAGCCAGGCGCCGGCCAGGTTACATTTATTTCTTAAGTGTGTACTTATCCTTTGCTTTAAATAAATCTTGCTTTCCTACTTACTTTCTATGTTTCCTCCTTGAATTCTTTCATACATGGAGACAAGACCATGGACCAGAACTAGGCAAGGTCACATTCATAACATTATATCTGTGCAATGGAATTTGTTCAGCAAGAAAGAAATGAACTACCAAGCCATGAAAATGCATTAGTGAAACTTTAGTGCATATTGCTGAGTCAAAGAAGACAGGCTGATAGGGCCACATATTGTAGACTCCAGTTGCATCAATTTATGCAAAGGAGAATCTCTAGAGACAGTGAAAATATCAGAGATCTACTTGGGCTCGGGTGAAAGGAAGGGATGAATGGCTTAAAGACAGAGGATTTTTGAGTAGTGAAAATATTCTGCATAATACTCTATTGGCATCATTACAAATGAAATTTTCAATTTGTCAAAGCCACAAAGCTTTATAGTACAAAATGTAAAACTTATTATACAAAAATTGAAACAAATCATTGAGTAAATGGAGGATCCAAGGAAGAAACGCAGATTGTCACAAACCAACTGAATTACAATATAAATGTGTAAAACTACCTCAGTAAATAATTCAGAGGAATCCTTCTGAGGCAGATAACTTGGGATATGAATGGAATCTGTAAAACTGAAAACAAAAGGAAATGCACATACACAGTGTATACTGGTCAATAAAACACTTTCTCATGGGGTATGGTTAACAATTCTGATAATGAGGCTGGAATGGAACAATTTATAACTGAATAACAGATAGGGGGAGTGGGAATTTGCAAACAAATTGGAGGAGGCTAGAATAAAATGGCATTAGAGTTGGAGATATCAGTGTAAATTCATGTTTATCTTAACATCAATATAAATGGTTATGTATGGAAATACGTGTGCATATGTATATGCCTGTGGGTGGATCTATAAACACTTCTCTGTTCTATCATCTGAGAAAGTCAGTAAGAACAACATCTTCGCAGCAAGGAACATAACACTTAGATCATGGTTTCTAATGTCATTGTCCAATACCAAGCTTGGGATGCCTTGCAGAAAAGGCTGATTATAGAAGAGGAAATACAGAGAGGACTAGGTATCTTGAGGTGCTAGAAAGGGAGAGAGTGCTTTGTTACTTTTTAAAAAATTAGAGGCAGGCTGCACGAGGCTGGACAGTTAATACACTGACAGGAGAACTTCTGCAAGGTAACACATGTATTCAAGTGACTCCCTGCAGGAAGGCAGACTCTGTCTGAAATCTGCTCTTCTCAGTCTGATAAAATAATAAATTACTAAGGAAATACTACCAGCATAAAGTTTGTGAGCACCTATACAAAAATAAAATTTTAAAACGTGTATGATTTGCTCTAATAGGAAATGTAAACACATATTGAAAATTGAAAAGCTGCTCAACATTTCTTTTATAAATTAACTTGGTGAAATATAAAATGTATTACCATTTTCCATATTTTTTGAGAATAAAAAGAGAAGGAAAGAAAGCCTAAGCCATGAAAACTAGAGTCTTCCAATTCTGGCAAGAGGAGGCATATTTGTGGGATATTCTTAACCAACCCTGAATTTTTATACTATATTACATTTGCTAGTAAATTACTTCTTTGATCTTCCCTAACATAATGGCAAAGTCTCCAGTACTGATGAAAAATAGAATAATGAAATATTTTTAGTAGTTCCTCTGGAAAGGAGATTCTGAGAGTATTTAAAAAATGCTAACAAATCACCTGTATATATATGCTATATGCATAAATTCAGGGCTTTTGCAAATATTAACATACCACAGAAGGACAGTGGGAGACTAAAAGCTAGTAATGCAGAAATATATTGCTCGTCATTATTAAATATTCTAAAGGAAACTGAGCATAATTTAGTGTGTGAAATAATTTATGAAACAGTTGTGCAAGTAATTGAAATAGAAAAGTTTGGGAAATCAACAGATGTCAAGATTAATTAGAGATTGTGTATATGCACAAAGAAAAGATTCATAAAGGTAGTAGAAATCAACAGTTCTATCTTGAAACAATTAAGTTTATATTGAAACCCCACAGGGGTAAGGATATTTTTCTTTCATTCAACACATATTCAGAATAGCGCAATGACTAAGAAAAAGAGATGCAGATATTAAGAGAAAACGAGACTAGTAAAGTTTAGCAAAGTTAAATGAGTAAGAAAAAAACTGTTAGAAAGTGAAGACACTCCAGACTGAAGATGGTTCAGAGTGCTTCCCCGAACCCTTACACTGTGGTGGTCTACTTTTATCAACACAGAGACTGGAAATAATGTGCAGGAGTGATTTGATTGGAACAGTTCAGTGTTTATGATATTGTCAATTTTTTTTTAACTTTTATTTAATGAATATAAATTTCCAAAGTATAGCCCATGGGTTACAATGGCTTCCCCCCTCCCATAACTTCCCTCCCGCCCGCAATCCTCCCCCTTCCCGCTCCCTTTCCCCTTCCATTCATGTAAAGATTCATTTTCAATTCTCTTTGTATACAGAAGATCAGTTTAGTATATATTAGGTAAAGATTTCAACATTTTGCCCATATAGCAACACAAAGTGAGATATTGTCAATTTTCAGACTTGAATTGATTGAAGCTCTGCTCATTGGTTACAATGATCTATTCTTGTTTTTAAACATTAATTTATCCATTAGAAAGGTAGAGTTGCAGAGAGAGAGAGAGAGAGACAGAGACAGAGTCAGAGAGAGAGAAAGAAAGAGAAACACAAAGACAAAGACAAAGATAAAGAGAGGGACAGAAACAGAGAGAGACAGAGAGAGAGATCTTCCATTGACTTCCCAAGTGCCCTCAATGGCCAGGGCTGGAGCAGGCCAAAGCCAGGAGCCTTGAAACTTCATTTTGGTCCCTCACATCATTGCCAGAGGTCTAAGTACTGGGCCATCGTCCTTTGCCTTCCCAGTCACATCAATAGGGAACTGGATCACAAGCAGAGCAATTCGAACTAGAATGGACGCCCTGACATGGAATGCCAGTGTCACAGCGGCAGCTTAGCCTATTGTACCACAATCCTCTCCCCAAGAATATACTCTTGAGTTAAGTTTTAACTTTCTTGCACATCAAGCTAGGTGACAGTTCACTACAAACTGAGGCTAAATTGGCCAAATTTCATCAATTAATTTCAAAGGTCAGTATAGGTAAAAATTATTGAAGTTTAACAAAATAAATATCATTTTAAGGAGATTGACAAACAAAAGTATTTATTCACAGATTGCTATGGTAAGGAACTCAGCTATGATCATTTTGAAAATATGGGAAGTCTTTAGGTATTGTCAGCTATTGACATGGAGAAGCTGCAGGTGGACTAAGTAGGATGGATCATCCTACGTAAATAGTTAGGGAAGCAGACTTGGCTTTCTTTGATTGATCCTAGATTGGAACCAAGGGTAAACTGTAAAGAAGCTGTAATCTAATCTCTGTGCACATGTCTTGAATGCAGGTCCCTGTCTGCCAACCCCTCACCCTTAGCTTAAGGTGTCCTCATCATTCCACTCTAATTAATCATTTATCAAAATTAACTCATTGAATTGAGGGGGTGATACAACGAACCCTACAAAGATTTAATCACTGGAATCACAAGCCATTTGTTTCTCCAATAAATAACATTTTAGTGCTCAGTATTTTCTTAAAGAGATTTTGTTTCATTGCTGGCGCCAAGGCTCCCTTGGCTGATCCTCCGCCTGTGGCACTGGCACTCTAGGTTCTAGTCCCGGTTGTCCTTCTTCCAGTCCAGCTCTCTGCTGTGGCCCAGGAAGGCAGTGGAGGATGGCCCAAGTGCCTGGGCCCTGCACCCACAAGGGAGACCAGGAGGAAGCACCTGGCCCCTGGCTTTGGATTGGAGCAGCACACTGGCCGTAGCAGCCATTTGGAGGGTGAACCAACGGAAAAGGAAGACCTTTCTCTCTGTCTCTCTCTCACTGTCTAACTGCCTGCCCCTCCCCCCAAAAAAATAGGTGAGATTTTGTTTCATGAGAATTCCAGTGCCAGGGCTGGAAGTAACTACCACCTCCATGCAGTCCCTGTCCTGGCTGAAGTCCAGTTTTATGTTATAAAGAGATAAAGAGCATGGTATTAGTGACCAGTTGAGAAGGACCATGAGCAATGCTGGTACCCAGCTGTGAAACATACTTGAACACACAGGTGCTGTGTGAAATGCCAGCTTCTGCTGGCTCCCATGAGTGACCTCCCTTACCTATGAAGCATCCCCTACATGGGTGGTGAATGCTTGACCTACTCTCCCCTTTTCTTGCTTTCAGAGTCTCATATTTTTTCCATCACCCCTCCTTGCTCACTCCCTAGGGAAGGACCAAGGCTAAGGGACTGAGGTATCCAAATGGGGCAAGCAGGGGCTGCAGGGTGTGTCCTAGGCAGCTGGAAGTTTCAGAATAGACTTCTGGATCCAGCATCGAGAGGCAGGTTAAAGCATCAGGCCTCTGGATCTCAGATTTGGGGCAATGACTGGATGCCAGTCTTCTGGGGGTTGTAGGACATGGTGTCTGGTGTGTGGCTCTGGCAGATTCTGTGCAGCCATGATGCCCACCCACCCTGAGCTTGAGACTATTATTAGTCAGGTCAGCTGGTCCAACTGAGACGTACACACTGCCACCCTCCCTAATCATGTCAGCTGACCCCAGTCCTGTGGCTTGCTTGCCATCTGCATGGGACAGCAGGCCCAATGCCAGCTCACAGTCCTGATCCAAAAAGAAGCAGCTGAAGACATTCCAAGGAATATTGTTTTTATGCAGGATCTGGATGCTAGGCTTTGGGCTGATAACCAAACCCTTACATGAGACTTTAAAAGGTCTAAAATTTCCTCAACTTGAAACTATAGGAAAATAATATAAGGCATTTTGAAAGATAAAGGATAAAGACTCCTTCACCAGGAATCCCTAAGTGAGACAATCCCTTCACTCTGTAACAGAAAAGCAAAGAATTTCTTTAGGTGTACTCATTCAAACTTTGGGCCCACTTTCATGACCAGTGACCTATCTTTACAAACACTGGATTCAGTAGGCACAGGAAAATCTGCATGCTTGAGAGCCATTGATGCTACTGCACGTTTTGTATAGGAAACCACTAAGTTGACTTTTGGCCAGTCCCTTGAGGTTCCCACTCCATACAAGGTACAGGAATTCTAGAGAGTAAAGAACAACAATGGCTAACAGGAGAACATTTTATTAAATGCCAGGGGCTTCTTTTACATTCACCCAGTGTACCTCTCAATGTATGCTAAATCCTCTATCTGGCTACTCTCCTGTCATCTTCATGTACAGAAAAAATAGCTTGGGGCCGGCACCATGGCTCACGTGGTTAATCCTCCTCCTGCAGCGCCAGCAGCCCGGGTTCTAGTCCCGGTTGCTCCTCTTCCAGTCCAGGTCTCCGCTGTGGCCTGGGAAGGCAGTGGAGGATGGCCCAAGTCCTAGGGCCCTGCACCCACATGGGAGACCAGGAGGAAGCACCTGGCTCTTGGCTTTGGATCAGCGCAGCTCCGGCCGTTGCAACCAATTGGGGAATGAACCAATGGAAGGAAGACCTCTCCCTCTATCTGCCTTTCTTCTCTCTGTGTAACTCTGACTTTCAAATAAATAAATAAAATCTTGAAATAAAGAAAAGATATCATTCATACATGGAGAATGTTGAGCAGACCTATTCCAGCAATGTGTATCTACTAGATGTTGAGCAGTTCATTATGGCAGTAGCTTCATAACAGAACGAGTTAGAAATGCAGCATATGCTATAATGGGCCTTATTCAGAAACCCGAGCATTACCATCAAATACTTTGGCCCAGAAGACTGAAATTATTGCTTTGACTAGATCCTTAGAACTCTTAAGAGACCACAGAGTCATATACACAGATCTCAAATACACTTTTCTTATGCTACACACACGCAGCAGTTTCGAAAGAAAGTCCAACAGACTGCAAGAAACTCTCCCATTACTCATAGTAAATGTATTGTAGCTCTTTTCCAAACAGTTTAGAGCCTCTGGAAGTGGCTGTTGTCCACTGCAGGGGAAAAATGGGGGATAGCCACATTGTCAAAGAAAATGCACTGGCAGATAGGGCAACAAAGAAACCTGCCATTGCCTGGATTTGTTCTTTCTTTTTCCAGTTGTGTTCATCTGAACTGCCATGTTTGTCTCTTTCAGAATTTGATGGTTTTTCAGAGCAATGGTGATTTCAGGGACTCTAGCCATTGCCAATGTCTGCTGGAAACCCTTCACTCCTGAAACAGAAGTGCTGTATCAAATAGCAAGACGTCATAAGACTTTCACAGAAATCATCATGTGTACTGAACACTGCCCAAACTCCACCCTATTTCTATAGTTTCAATTAAGGTATCACCTACTACCCAATAAACGGGTGGCTAAACTGGGTTGGGCATGATTCTCCTCATGAAGTTTCCTGTACTCATGTCTGAGTATGTACTCTCTTTTAAAGCACTTTAAACAAATCCTGCTATCATTCTTGTATTTTATGTATGTATTTGCTTTGAATTTTTTTTTTTTTTTTTTTTTTGGACAGGCAGAGTGGACAGTGAGAGAGAGAGACAGAGAGAAAGGTCTTCCTTTGCCATTGGTTCAATCCCCAAACGCCACGGCGGGCATGCTGATCCGAAGCCAGGAGCCAGGTGCTTTTCCTGGTCTCCCATGCAGGTGCAGGGCCCATGCACTTGGGCCATCCTCCACTGCCTTCCTGGGCCATAGCAGAGAGATGGCCTAGAAGAGGGGCAACCGGGACAGAATTTGGAGCCCTAAACGGGACTAGAACCCAGGGTGCCAGCGCTGCTGGCAGAGGATTAGCCTATTGAGCCGCGGCACTGGCCTTGCTTTGAATTTATCTCTTACAAAAAGACAAGAACTTGGAATCAATCCAGCTGGGGGACATTACCTTCCTAATTTTTATACACTTTTATTACTAATTGTGCACTGATATGTGGCATTTTCTTTAGCAGAGATGACATCTGTGTATTTATACAATTCTTTCCCAATGGTGGTATTCATTAAATACATGTTGTTGCTAATTCCATAGATGAAGATAAAAATTGTTAGCAGAAAATTATCCTCTCCCGTGTAGGGCAAAGCCTTTTGTTCTAAAAAGCCAAGTGAAAGATACCCTGAAGGGATCATTTGCAGAGCATGAGAGTATTGGTAATGTAAAGAATGATATTTCAATCTCCTATGGGGTGAAGTCATTCAAGCTGCAGCCATGTTGATAAGCCTTGAAAATTCTGGTGCCAGCCAGAACAATGGCAAAGTGATCTTCGCCAAGCAGCCTGACTTCTTGTTATTTGGCAGAGCTTTAATGAGTGCTTTTTTAGTTGGCCAACGAGGCTCTAGGAAAATTATCCGTTCTGAATCATCTACTAGTACTCTACTGAAGAAGTCTTGCTGGAGCAAGTTTTCTACTTCAGGGAACTGTACACCAGGGAGAAGTCTCAAAAAAATCCAAATTATCATGCACAGGCACCCCACGACACAGTCTGTATTTAGAAATGGATCAGATAGAAGTCATCAATCTGTATTTCCCATAAGACAGGTATTATGCCACAGAATAAAGGACTATGAGTCAGTAAAATAAAAGATTTCCTCCCCTCTCCACACATGATAGCTATGGAGTTATTGCATACAAAATGGGAGTAGGAGGAAGATAACCAAGATTCTGTGTAATAACTATAATTCCATTTAATTGAGAGGGATGCAAATGCTACTGAATTAAGATGTTTTATTCTGGGCAGTAATTTCGAGGAGAGGACTCTGTTTTTATATAAACATTGTCTTTGTTTTCTAATGTGTATTTAATTTTTATTATTTGCATTGAACTTATTTATTTTCATTTTATTTGAAAGAGAAACAGAGAGACAAAGAGAGATCTTCTATTGAATGATTCACTTCCCAAATGCCCACAACATCTAGGGTTGTGCCAGGCTAAAGCCAGGAGCCTGAAACTCAATCCAGCTCTCCCATATGGATGGCAGGGACATAAGTACTTGAACCATCACCTGCTGCTTCCCAGGGTGTGCGTTAGCAGGAAGCTGTATCAGCAGCAGAGGAGCCAGGACATTAAAAGGCATTCTGTTATCAGATGGAGGTGCATTAACCAGTGTTTTAACCATAACACCAAATGTATGTCCCTTTAATTTATTTTAAAATCTATTTCAGGGATTGGGGGTCAGGTGGGAGTGAGTAAAAGAACTCCCATAAGCTGATTCATACCCCAAGTCCCCACGAAGGGTGAGGTTAGGCCAGGAATAGAGGCAGGAATCAGGAAACAGGAATGCAATACAGTTCTTTGACACTGTATGCAAGAACCCAATTATTTATGCCGTCCTGCGGCCTCCCAGGGTCTGCATTGGCAGGAACTGAGGCAATAATTGAAGCTGGAAATCAAACCCAGATACTCCTATGTGGAACATGGGCATCTTGACCACTAGGTTAAACAGTCAGCCAAATATTGACTTTTAACAGAAAATTTTAACAGCCATAAGTGACTTGTAAATTATGATAGTTTGTCAAAATACCATTCAAAGATCTGTCACCTGGCAGAGAGGAGAGATTGGCACAGTATATTTGGGTGTACAGATGGGAAACACAGTTGGATATGGTAGGAGTACAAGTGTGTTACAACAGAATAATATACAAGTTATCCTTAGAATTAAGCATATTTGTCCTATTGGAAAATCCTTTAAGCATTAATTACTTAAAATATTTTATTTATACATATAATCATTGGTGCATAATAAAACCTATATCATGTATTTTTCTCAGTTAGAATTATTTCCATATTTATTGTGAAGTACATCCATATTAGATATTTCTTTTTTATGTTTTCTATTTATTTATCTTTTCAGATGCTTGGACAAAGTTTTTGGAAAGATATTTTGGAGAGTAAGTTTACTTATGGTTTAACAGTTGCTTTAATACTCTGTGGAGTATTGGGTGTATCAAGCATAATTTGTGTAACAATTATCTGGAGATTAAAGGACAGCAATGCTTCCAAATTGAAAAGCAATAAATTTATTCCCTAACCTGCTGCAAATAGAGGTCAGCATTTTGAGTATTATTATCAAATAATTATCTGTGACACAAACCTTGATATTCACTTGGTTATTCTGATTACTGTATTCATTTGATTAACAAGGAGTGCCCTGTACCTTGTCTTGGTTAAAACAGAAGTCTTGTGATATTTGAGATAATTTAATTTTGTATATGAAAAAAGGGAATAATGCAATCAGATCATCATAAGCCCATCAAAGAGCCAACTGAGCTCACAAAAGTTCCTGATTTTGTTTGGCATTAAGGCAAACTCTAGAAACTTCCTCTCCAGTACAGAGTTCAGTTATTATTGCATGATGCACAAGATCATTGTTTTCTTATTTCATCTCCTTGAGTCACTTCATACTCCCTAAAGTGGCATGAAAATGTTCAGAGCCCCTTTCCAGAACTAAACATACTATATAATATCTGTGTATCTTAATCTACTAGGAAACATTGAATGTCAACCTCAACAGCCTCATTCTAAAAATGATCTTATATTATTTACAAAGTAAAGTATGGAGTTAGAGAAACGACTTACTCTCTTCCCCTCAGTATCCTTGATTACTAACTTGTAAAAAGATTGTTATAAGTTTTGAATTAGACATTAATTAAAGAAATATTTATTTAGGAACCACTTAGTGTAGGGCCTGTGCTGACTTTATTGGACAATTCCCAGTCATCATGAAGTTTACAGGCCACCAAGGAAGAAGACCATTTATATAAGAAGAAAACATATATATATATATAAAAATATATATATATACATATATATACACATATATATGTACTTAAGAAATTTTTAAAAATTAAAAATAAAAATAAATTTTAAAAATAATAAAATTTAAAGAGATGTTATATGAAGAAACCATTTAATAAGTATACAGTTCATATTTATATGGATGCTTAGGGAGTAGAATGCAATTTAGAAATCTAAGATATAAGAAGTAAGCAGCCATATGGTCAGAATCAACTACAAAGGTCCTGAAACAGGAAAAATGTGACAAATGAGACATTAAGAATTGTAGATATCTAAAGCATTTAACCTAGAGCAAAGCATATAGCAGTGATTCATTTAATGCCAGTTCATAATTTGCCTTTCAATTTGTTTTCTTCTCTTCTAAACTTAATTTTTAGTCTTAGTACTATCATAATTGCTATACACTTTTTCTTTAAGTTTGGAATTGTCAAATAACTGTTTTATAAACTTCATAGATACATTGAAATTAGTCTAAGAAGAGACTGACAACTGCATCAAAAAATAAAAAAAAAAACATATCCGTGAGACTATAAAAAGCTAGTCATAGAATTTTAATAATGGAACACAGTGAACTGTGAATTGTGGGAGATGATGGAAATTGCTTTGGAGGTTTGAGATTATCACCTCCAAGACTATTATACAACAAAGATACATTGTGTTTCATCAGTGTGCCAGGTGTTATCATGAGTTCTGCATGCGGGAGTAGTGTGTGTGTGCATGTGTGTGTTTGCAGGATGTAGTGGATACTAAGAATTAGAAGACTGGTCTGACAAGCTTGTTAATAGGCTGCTTATTTCCCCAGATATGCAGCTTTTGCTGCAGAACTCTCCATGTCATAGATTTCCTATTCGTATTAGCATGTTTTGTTAAAATAATCATTGTGAAAGGACAATGCAGCAATTCCCACACTGGGTATGTATAGAGAGTGGTACACATTACTAATAACCACTGAAAGTTTAGCTGTGATGTTTAACTTTGGTTATGCTTAAATGTGTGTTCACCCGTGAGATTAATGAACAGGAATGTTGGCCAGCGCCGTGGCTCAGTAGGCTAATCCTCCGCTTGCAGCGCCGGCACACCAGGTTCTAGTCCCGGTTGGGGCACCGATCCTGTCCCGGTTGCCCCTCTTCCAGGCCAGCTCTCTGCTGTGGCCAGGGAGTGCAGTGGAGGATGGCCCAAGTCCTTGGGCCCTGCACCCCATGGGAGACCAGGAGAAGCACCTGGCTCCTGCCATCGGAACAGCGCGGTGCGCCAGCCGCAGCGCGCCTACCGCGGCGGCCATTGGAGGGTGAACCAACGGCAAAAAGGAAGACCTTTCTCTCTGTCTCCTTCTACTGTCCACTCTGCCTGTCAAAAAAAAAAATTTTAAAAAAATGAAC
The DNA here is from genome assembly GCF_033115175.1 of Lepus europaeus. Lineage (NCBI taxonomy): Eukaryota > Metazoa > Chordata > Mammalia > Lagomorpha > Leporidae > Lepus > Lepus europaeus. The sequence continues at coordinate 78,297,556 of NC_084839.1, read as the reverse complement.
GGGAATGTTAGAAGCCATATTAATGTATCATTTGAACTAACTCCTCTTGTCCCTGAGTTAGTGAGAAATGCATCCAGTGGGAAACAGGTTCAGGGGAAACTTGTCTGATATTATTCAAATTCAGACCCAGGTTGATATGTAACAAAAAAGCCAATAGGACAAAATCAGATATAAGCTGTTGGATCCCCAAATGACTGAGAAGTAGGAAGTACATAACTTTCTCTAAAGCAAAGCCAAGTTGTGAGGCCAAATTAAGTTCCAGCCTCTTCTTATTGAGACTTTAGGAACAGCATAAGGAAGAACATATCCTCTGGTCCTTTTCTATCATAGGAACATCCATTTTTAATTAATGTTCATACAATATTATCTACAACTCATATTTTTCTTACCCTATCATTTTGGATATTTGAAAGGGTTCTTTTTAATACTTTGTATTTCAGTAGGATTTATTCAGAAATAGTCTCATTCAGTGATGATAGCACCTAGCATTATTGAAATATCTTAATCATTAACCTGACCAGTAGCTTCAGTTCTCAAATTTGATTTCTTTGTTAAGTTTTCTTGATGCTTCATCAAATATCTTCTCTGCTGAACACTATATTTCTATAGGGAGTTATTATGTCCTACATACAAATTTGAATATGCAAGAATTGTGAAAGAATTTGACACACAGCTGGTACTGGATGAAGCTGCATTTGTTTCCTTATTATCTTCAGTCACATACTCTATGCCTCTGTCTCCAGCAGAGAGGATTGCAAATCCTTGCCAAGTTCATAACCTGCCTCTGAAGATTAGGAGAGTAGAAGTGGAAGGGAACAGGCTTAGCTAGACCCTGCTAGCAATGTGATTAACATGCCCACTGATATTTTTGAGTTATATAAATTACTAGACATTTTCTAACAAAAATTATATCCACAAAACAGCAGAACTTAGTTTGATATTATAGGTATCTCAAAAACTGTTTTTTTCTCTTTATCTCTCTGAATTAATTTGAAAAAATAAACACTAAGGAGATACAGCATTTTAGTCTCCAGACCTATTCTTGAAGCAAATCATTATAAAATAAACAAAACAGGGAGGGAAATGTGAATGCTTAGAACATATGTTAAATCATACTATATGTTTATGCACATTTTATATTTGCTTGGGTGTGCTCCTTTTTTCCTCAAAGATTATGACTTTTCCTGATATCATATGGTTTATTTTGTGATGAAAGAGAAATCTTTTGGTGTTAAGCCTTTCTTGACTATCTTATTCACTTCACTCTCCTTCTTGTAAAAATTTTTTTGTTTATTCTGCTTCATATCTAACATTCAGTTTGTTGCTCACTAGATGATGCATAGGCTTGGGAACAACAGAGATGTGTTTGAAATTCAGTTCTATTATTCTCCAAATGGCCCTGAAAAAATATTTACATCCTCTGGAAGTCAAAAAACAAATTGATTGTAAGGAGAGTTTTCCCTTGGGCCTAGTACATAGCAGACACTACTAAATAATAATAAAATTAAATGAGTCTCTCCACTTAATACCTGTTTTACTCATGTGAACCATCCATTTGCTAAATTTCAAATTATGCTTTTGTTATTTCTTTTGTTGCGACAGGTACTTATAATAACATTTTGTCTGTTTCTTTCCATTTACCTTGCCTGCATTTCTATAGTTTTTATTATGGTTCAGTTCTTCAAGATTTCAAGCATACTACTTAAAAAACCAGGGACTGGTATTGTGGTATAGCAGCTTAAGCCACTTCCTGCAAAGCTGGCACTCCATATGGGTGCCTTTTCAATTTCTAGCTCAGCTCCCTGCTAATGCACCTGGGAAATCAGCAGAAGAAAACCCCTACTGCCCACATGGGAGATCCAGATGAAACTCTTGGCTCCTGGCTTTGACCTTGTGCAGCCCTGGCCATTGCAGCTATTTGAGCAATGATCCAGCAAATGGAAAACCAGTTCTCTCTCTCTCCCTCTTACTCTGTCTCTCTCTCTCTTTATCTCTCTTTCATAAACACAAACACACACTACCTTTCCAATAAATGAATGAATCTTAAAAACAATTTTAAGCACGTTAATTGAAAATCTTCTCACCTACCATGTAGTTTCACTTACAGACTCATAAGAGTCAATTTCACCATCCTAAATTTTCTCTCATTTTGTGTGATGCTGGTAAAGATATTCACTTGTCTTCTTCATTCCTATTATATCAAATAAGTATTATATACTTGGTTTCTAAGCCATGTAAACTTACATTTTCCATATTATTGCCTCTTGAGGAACGGAGTCATAAATCCACCAGTAACATTAACATCTTGCAAGCTCGACTATTTATCTCTTACCAAGACTATTCTAGATCTTGAGTCTCCAAATATAGCTAAATGTTTATGGGATGGCATTTAGTTTAGCAGTTATATTTATCACTTTGGATAGATGAATCCCATATTGGCATGCATGATCAAGTTCTGGACTCTTCCACTTCCCACCCAGATTCCTGCTAGAGCACAGCCTGAGAGGCAGCAAATGAAGACTTAAATATGTGAGCCCGTACCAGGTACATGGGAGATCCAGATGGACTTCCAGCCCCCTGCCTTTACATTGGCTCCCAGGTTTGGGATGTTGCAGGCAACTGGGAAATGAACCAGAGATGGAAGAAGTCAATCTCGCTACCTTTCAAATAAGCAAATAAATTTTAAAAGTTTGTACCTACTATATCTTTTTTTAAACTATTATTTAGCAAATATAAATTTCCAAAGTATATATTATGGATTATAATGGCTTTTTCCCCCCCATAACTTCCCTCCCGCATGCAACACTCCCAACTCCCGTTCCCTCTCACATTACATTCACATCAAGATTCATTTTCAATTTTCTTTATATACAGAAGATCAGTTTAGCATATATTAAGTAAAGATTTCATCAGTTTGCACCCACACAGAACATAAAGTATAAAATATTGTTTCAGTACTAGTTATAGCATTAATTTACATTGAACAACACATTAAGGACAGAGATCCTACATGAGGGGTAAGTGCACAGTGACTCCTATTGTTGACTTAAAAAATTGACACTCTTGTTTATGGCATCAGTAATCTCCCTAGGCTCTTGTCATGAGTTGCCAAGGCTATGGAAGCCTTTTGAGTTTGTCGACTTTGATCTTATTTAGACAAGGTCGTAGTCAAAGTGAAGGTTCACTCCTCCCTTCAGAGAAAGATACCTCCTTCTTTGATGGCCCCATTCTTTCCACTGGGATCTCACACGTAGAGATCTTCCAGTTAGGTGTGTTTTTTTTTTTTTCCAGAGTGTCTTGGCTTTCTATGCCTAAAATACTCTCATGGGCACTTCAGCCAGATCTGAACACCTTAAGGGCTGATTCTGAGGCCAGAGTGCTGTTTAGGACATCTGCCATTCTATGAGTCTGCTGTGTACCCCACTTCCCACGTTGGATTGTTCTCTCCCTTTTTGATTCTATCAGTTAGTATTCGCAGACACTAGTCTTGTTTGTGTGATCCCTTTGACTATTAGACTTATCAGAGTCATCAATTGTGAACTGAAATTGATCACTTGGACTAGTGAGATGGCATTGGTACATGTCACCTTGATAGGATTGAACTGGAATCCCCTGGCACATTTCTAATTCTATCATTTGGGGTAAGTCAGCTTAAGCATGTCCCAAATTGTACATCTCCTCCCTCTCTTATTCCCACTCTTAAATTTAACAGAGATCACTTTTCAGTTAAATTTAAACACCTAAGAATAATTGTGTGTTAATTACAGAGTTCAACCACTAGTACTAGAACAAAAAAAAAATACTAAAAAGTATAAAGTATTAAGTTGTATGCCAACAGTCAGGACAAGGGCAGATTAAGTCACTGTTTCGCATAGTATCCATTTCATTTCAACAGATTCCCTTTTTGGTGCTCAGTTAGTTGTCACCAATCGGAGAACATATGATATCTTTCCCTCTGGGACTGGCTTATTTCACTCAGCATGATGTGTTCCAGATTCCTCCATTTTGTTGCAAATGACCGGATTTCATTTTTTTTTGACTGCTGTATAGTATTCTATAGAGTACATGCCCCATAATTTCTTTATCCAGTCTACTGTTGATGGGCATTTGGGTTGATTCCAGGTCTTTGCTATTGTGAATTGAGCTACAATAAACATTAATGTGCATATGGCTTTTTTGTTTGCCAATTTAATTTCCTTTGGGTAAATTCCAAGGAGTGGGATGGCTGGGTTGTATGGTAGGGTTATATTCAGGTTTCTGATGAAACTCCAGACTGACTTCCATAGTGGCTTAACCAGTTTGCATTCCTACCACAGGGGGTTGGTGTCCCTTTTTCCCCACATCCTTGCCAGCATTGGTTGATGGTAGATTTCTGTATGTGAGCCATTCTAACTGGGGTGAGGTGAAACCTTATTGTGGTTTTGATTTGCATTTCCCTGATTGCTAGTAATCCTGAACATTTTTTCATGTATCTGTTGGCCATCTGGATTTCCTCTTTGGAAAAATGCCTATTTAGGTCCTTGGCCCACCTCTTGAGTGGGTTGTTTGTTTTGTGGCATTAGCCACACCTACTCAGCAGGACCTAGGAAATCCCCCATCCACATCCCCCAGGGGAGAGCCACAGCTATTGACTCAATAAGCTTCACCATTACTCAGGCTTGCCTCGTGGGACAAGCAGACAGCCTCTTGGGTGTTGCACAGTATTAGAAATTTAGCTGCAGCGATCACAAACCCCAGTATGACTGACACTGAAATCTCTGGGGATTGAAGATACACATCTTTGGAAGCCCATGTCCAATTCACAGTCATATGACTACATTGAAAAACTGATACAGTCTAGCTAACTATTAACTATGGCACTCAACAAAAGTGCTAACACTGATTACAGCAAAATCAATTACTCAGAGGTTTCACTTCTTGGCTTATGTAGAACAAGAGCCAAGGCAACGACCAAAGTGACATCTCACATTCCATGTAAATATAAGATTATTTTCTAATAAAACCTACCTCATGGAGAAAAAGGAACTATTACACCAGATGTATAGGCAGCAACACAGGGACATAGGATTCATGAAGAAGCAAGGGAACACGACATTTTTAAAACACCATAGTTCTCCATAAATAGATCCTGATCTGAAAGAAATCTATAAAATGCCTTAAAAAGAATTCAAAATAATTATTCCAAGAAATCTCGATGAAATGCAAGAGAATATAGATAGAAAGTTTAAAGACATGAAAAAAAAATGCATGATATGGATGAGAGATTTTACTAAGAGAAAACAATCTTTAAAAAGAATCAAATGAAATTTAGGAGCTGAAAAATTCAACTAAAAATGAAAAATAATAAAATGTAAAAAAAGAATAAATTATTCACATGAGATATATAAGATACCATTAAGCAAACATTTTTTTATTATAGAAACACTTGAAGGAAAAAGGAAGGAAAAGGTATTGAAAATCTACAATCTACTGAATGAAATAGTAGTTTAAAATTTCCAATGTCTGGAAACAGATGTAGACATCCAGATATAGGAAGCTCAAAGGACTCTACCAGATTCAATCAAAAAAGATCAACACATATTGAAGTAAAATTATCAAAAATTAAGGGAAAAAAGAGAATCCTAAAGACCATGAAAGAGTAGCATTACATTACAAATTAGAGCCATCATTGTGGTGCAGAAGGTTAAGTTGCTGCTCCCATCCCATAAAAGTGTTGATTTAAATCCCGGATGCTCCTTTTCTGATCTATCTCCCTGATATTGTGTAGAAGATTGCCTGAGTTCATAGGTCCCTGTCCCCACATGGGAATCCCAGAAGAAGTTCGAGACTCCTAACTTCAACCTGGACAGAACCTTCCCATTGTGGCCATTTGGGGAATGAACTAGGTGATAGAAGATTCTCTCTCTCTCTTCTCTCTCTCTCTCTCTCTTTCTCTCTCTGTCTTTCAAATAAATAAATAAATCTTAAAAAATGATAAAACTCAGACACATGTAAGAGGAAAACCATTAGACTAACTGTAGACCTCTCAGTAGAAGTCCAATATGAAGAGGAGCAGGATGAAAACAGGATGAATATTCAAGACCTTGAAAGAGAAAGAAGTTCCAACCAAGAATATTATATCCAGTGAAGCTATCTTTTAGAAGTGAAATAGAAATAAAATATTTCTAAAACATAGAAACTGAGGGAATTCAAGAACATCACCAGTCTTGAAAGAAATCTTGAAGGAAGTCCAACACCGGAAGCAATCATGGTGAAAACACAAGACATTACAAAGTTCACTAACAGATAAATCAGTAAAAAAAAAAAAAAAAAAAAAAAGGAAGGAGTTGTTCTTATATGTACATATTAAATGGACTAAATTTACCAGTCAAAAACATAAGTTGGTTGAAAGAATAAATAAAAATAAGATTCCATTATATGGTACCTAATTAAATTAAAAAAAATTCCCAAGTGAAAACACACATAGACTGAAAGCAAATACTAGAAAAAGATATACCATGCAAATGGAAACTAGAAATGTCATGGAGTACTCATATATGGAGAAAGAGAGATAATACTGCTATATGTCCCAACATTCCAATTTTTTATATGTATCCAAAAGACACAAAATCAGGAGAATGTACTGTGGCACAGAGGACAGATTAAATAGCAGTTTACCACACTGACATCTCATAGCAGAGAGCCAGTTTGAGACTCTGCTGCTCCACTTCTGATCCAGCTCCCTGCAAATGTGCCTAGGAAAGTAGCAGAGGATTTCCTAAGGACTTGTACCCCTAATATCCATGTGGGAAACCTAGTCAGAGTTCCAGGCTTCTGGCATCTTCTAGGTCAAATCCTGACTGCTATTGCCATTTGGGGAGTGAAACAGTGGATAGAAAATATTTCTCTCTCTTTCCCTCTCTGTGCCTCTGCCCTTCAAAAAAATAAAATAAACCTCAAAATAAACAGAAAAGGGTCGTGGGCTGGTGCTGTGGCACAGCCAGTTAAGCCACTGCCTGCAATGCTGGCATCCCATCTTGGCACTGGTTTGAGACCTGGCTGCTCTACTTCTGGTCCAGGTCCCTGCCGATATACCTGGTAAAGCAGCAGAAGATGGCCTAAGTAATTGGACTCTTGCCACCCACCTGGGAAACCCAGATGAAGTTCCATGCTTCAACCTGACCAAGCCTAGGCCATTGCATCAATTTGGGAAATGAACCAGTGGATGGAACATCTCTTTCTCTCCTCTCTGTGTGTAACTCTGCCTTTCACATCAATAAATAAATCCTTAAAAAAATTTAAAAATGTTTGAAATCATTGTATAAAAGAGACATTTGATTACCATATTTATCACAATATTATTCATAAATCAATGAACATTTATATCATCAGATGAATGGGTAAAGAAAATGTGGCATATATACACAATGGAATATTATCAAGCCATAAAAGAGAATGAAATCTCTCATTTTCTGCAAAATGGGTGGAACTGGTGGTCATCACATTGATTGAAATAAGACACAAACAAATGCTACATGTTCTCTTTCATTTGTAGGTGCTAGAAAGGAAAAGAAACACTCAGTAAATACAGAAAATGTATATTAGAGCCTGGGGTGGTTAAGACGGATAGAGTGAGTTTGGATAGAAAAATGGGGGGAAGCTGTGTGTGGTTCATAAACTGTGATGAATGCATCATACTAACATGAGATGCTAATACTAAAGAAACTGGGTGTTGGGTATATGGGAACTCTTTGCATTTGTTCATAATTTTTATTTTCTTAATTTCAAACCATTCTGAAGTCAGTGGTCATGGTATAGTGTATTAAGCTGCTGCCTGTGATGCCAGGATCCCATATGGGCACTGTCTCATGTTCTGGCTGCTGCTCTTCTGATTCAACTCCTTGGCAGAGGCCTGGGAAAAGCAGTGGAAGATGAACTAATTGTTTGGGCCCCTTCCAACATGTGAGAGACATAGATGAAATTCCTGGATTTTGACTTCAGCCTGGCCCAGCAATGCTATTTCAGCCATTTGGAGAGCGGATGGAGGATCTCTTTCTCTGGGTTCCCCCCTTTCTATATATAACTCTGCCTTTCAATAAATAAATCAACCTTTAAAAAATAAATGTAAAATTATTCTGAACTTTTAAAATTTATCTTTTTTATTTTACTTTTATTATATTTTAGAGGAAATCATTCATAGGGCTGCCATTGGTCAAAATGGTTAAGATTTCTCTTGGAAACATCCCATATTGGAATGTGTGAGTTTAAGTCCTGGCTCTCCTCTAGATTCTACCTTTTTGCTAACATGTGCTCTTGGAGGTATCAGGTTTTCGCTCAAGTACTTAGTACTTACTTGGGTGACCTGGATTGAGCTCCTGGCTCCTTGTTTCACCCTGGTCCAACTTCAGCTGTTGCAGGTATTTAGGATGTGTCCATGGATAGGAGCTCTGTTCTCTCTCCCTCTCCCTCTTCCTCTCTCATTCTCTCTCTCTCTCTCTCTTGCCTCTCAAATAAACAAGTAAATAAAAATTTTAAAGCAGAAATACATCATTTGTGATCCCAGCCTCAGACATCTAAATAGCTGACTGTCAAAGATGATAAAATTCTTGAATTTTCACTTTGACTTTGCAAAGCTCAGAAGTGCTTTGGAAGGTAAAATGGGAGACTGTTGTTCTCTCATGGTATCATTGTATCTGCTTTCCCTTGTCCACCTTCCTAAGCTCTTCTTAGTTCCACTGACTGACAAAATCAAACCTGGTCCTGTATGTAGAGAGGAATGTTGGGAAATGTAGCCACTAGTTTCCCCTCTAAGAAGAAAATAGCAATGCAAAATGGAGTAATGATAATTGCATCCAGGCGACAGCACACTATGTTGCAGAAATCATAAGAGTATAATGTAGTTTATCAATTTTCCTGAGAATTAGTTTATTCATGTATAAGATGTGGCAGTAGAATTACATAACCCTTAATACTCTTTCTAGCACTGAGTGTACATTCTATTATTGATTCCTTAACTTTATAATGTATATAAACTATATTTGAATTACAAAGGCAAAGAAACCTGCGTACCTGGTATTAGTATGCTCAATGTATTTAGCTTTCCTAAGAGATTGCTGTTTAATTTGGATAAAGTTCCTGTGGGACTGATTTTTTTTTTTCCTCAATTGCCTTGTGTACTAATTGGCTTAGTGAGAAAGAGCTGTTTACATTTGAGCCCAACGAATGCAGGTTGCTAGGTTTCATTGCATTTGGCCATAATCCTTTCCCTAAGTACCATTAAGTCCTGAGGGGCACACTTTCTCTTATGCTAATTACAAGTGTCTGTGAGTCTCATTGTTTACTCCTTTCTACCTTTGCCACACTGTGTAACCATGCATCATATACTTCATTCCAGTAACAGAAAGTAGTGTATTTTCTGTGCATTAGCCCTGTGTCTACACTAAATGCTGACACTCATATCAGAAGAATTGTATGCTTCTAAGGCTAATTAGAAACGGTCTCATGGTCACAGAAGCATTCTCATTCATGGTCTCTACCTTACATTTTGGTATGACTGTTGCCTGCTGGAACATTATTTAAATAATTTTGTCAGAAATTATAAATGAAATATAAAATATCTTTATTTTTCAATAAATATTGAAGTTCTTAGAAGTGCCAGATTTTAGACAAGGCATGATACTCAGTCAAGGTGCTGCTTCCAAACTTCTTAGGAGAGAGGATTTCCATTCATCTCTCTAACTGAGATATGGGAAGCTAAGACTACTTACGCTGTTTGTATGGATGAATTTGTCAAAATCAAACAGTTGTTGAAATTTGCTTATCTGTGATAATTAATCCAGATATTATATATATTGCAATTAATTTGGATAATAATAAATTGATATTTTTACTCACAAAATTGTAAAATAGATAGTGCAGAAACCTAAGGGAATTTTCAGAGAAATGTACAACCTACAGTTAAGACACACATAACTCTCTGTAGACTGAGGGCATGACTAGCTTATATTTATTATCCTGGTATAAATATTAATAGTAGTCAAAATTGTCACAATGGATGACTTATTGTAAATTTTTAAAATATGGCACAGTCTTTGATTGTATTAAAGGCTTCATCAAATGATAGGCTCCTAAAAAATAATGGCTTTGGACACTATCTACAACTTTAAGAATTGAAGAGACATAGGTTATGTACTATTATGTAGTACCTGTAGAACTAAGTATCTTGTCTTTAAAATAACATCAGGCAATTAGGAGTTGTTCATATAATGATATTCAATAGGTTACTTATTATTATTATTAGTTATTTGCATGTGTCTTTGGCACATTATATGCTGCTTCTGGCAGAAAGAAATCAATAATTTTATCAGCATAGCAAGAGATATTAGAAAATGAAGAAAAATACACAGTGCTGTGATAGAAATGACTTAGATTCACAAAAGTTACAAGAGAAATGAGGAAGTTACCTTATCCTAGGAAGATGGAAAGAGCAGTATGCAGCCAAAACTTCAGAAAAGTCTACTTAGGCAAGTATTTTGATAATCACCACAAATCCATGAAAACACAATACAGAATACTTATAAAGAGAAGGAATTATTTAATAAAACAGAAATGGTATGATAGAATATGGCAAAATCATAAATTCCAACCAAGACTGTTATATAGTTTGTGAGACTAATGTAGAATAAACATGTGTGATCAACTGCTCAAAGATTATTAAGAATTTTATATTGGTAAACATAGAACACTAAATGAAACATGAGACATTTCTCAGCTTGGGGCCTATGTGACTGCACATAATCCAGATGAAGCCTTTTTCAGAGATAGGAAGAAGGTTTCTTAGTACAAAATAAAGAACTCTTATATTAATACTTTTGACGATTACAGCTTGACAAATATAATTTCTTATTGTAAACTAGTTTATCATCAGGAATTACTACAAAGAGATATATGCCAACAAATCAGAAAATCTAGAAGAAATTGATAGATTCCCGGACACATACAGTGTACCAAAATAGGGCCATGAATACATAGAAAAAATAAAAAGACCAACAACCAATAAAGAGATTGAATCAGTAATGAAGAGCCTCCCAAAAAAGAAAAGCCCAGGACTGGACAGTTTCACTACTGAATTCTATGAGATATTTAAAGAGAAATTCCAATTGTCAAGCTATTCAAAATAATAGAAATGGGTGGAATCCTCTCAAAGTCTGTCAATGAAGTGAGCATCACCCGAATTCCTAAACCAGGAAAAGAAACAACAGAAAAAGAGAAGTATAGATCAATATCCCTGATGAATATAGATACACAAATCCATAACAAAATATAAGAAAATCAAATCTAATTATATATTACAAAGATCATTCACCCAGACCAACTGGGATTTCTCCTGGGTATGCATTGATGTTTCAACACTCACAAATCAATAAGTGTCATACATCACATTAACAAACTGAAGAACAAAAATCATATGATTACTTCAATAGATGCTTAGGAAATATTGATAAAATACACATTGTTTCATGATGAAATGCTTAAGCAAATTGGGTATAGAAGGAATATTCCTCAACACATCCAAGGCAATTTATGACAAACCCATAGCTAGCATCTTATTGGGGAAACATTAGAGACATTTCCATTAAGATCTGGTAGCAGAGAAGGATGCCCACTCTTACCAATGCTAATCAATATAGTAGGTCCTGGAAGTTTTAGCCAGAGCCATTAGTCATTATATACATTAGCCATTAGCCTTTATATACACAGATTTGATGTGATCCCCATCGAAATATCAAGAATATTCTTCTCAGACCTAGAAAATCTGAAAATTTTTATGGAAACACAAGAGACGCCAAATAGCTAAAGCAATCTGATAAAACAAAAACAAAGCTGCAGGCATCACAATACCAGATTTCAAGATATACTGTAGGGCAGTTATAGTCAAAACAGCCTAGAACTGGCAAAAAAAAAAAATGTTTAGACCAATGGAACACAAATAGAAACCCCAGAAATCAATCCATGCTTCTACAACCAACTTATCTTTTTTTAAACACTTTATTTGATGAATACAAACTTCACACATTTCTTAAGTACAACAAAAGAGCTAAAGTAAATTCCTGGAGCAAGGAAAGTCTCTTCAACAAATGATGTTGGGAAAACTGGATCTCCATGTGCAGAAGTATGAATCAAGATCCCTACCTTACATCTTACACAAAAACCCACTCAAAATGGATCCAGGACCAAAATCTGACACAATACCATCGAAATATTAGAGAACACTGGGGAAATTCTGCAAGAATTTGGGTTAGAAAAAGATGCCAAAAGCACAGGCTATCAAAACCAAAATTCACAAACTGTATTAAATCAAGTTGAGAAGCTTCTGTACTGCAAAAGAAATGCTCAGCAAAGCGAAGAGGAAACCAACAGAATGCAAGAAAATATTTGCAAACTATGAACCTGATAAAGGATTAATATTCAGAATCTATAAAGAACTCAAGAAACACAAAGAAAACAAAACAAACAATCCAGCTAAGAAATGAGTAAAAGATTTAGGCCGGCGCTTTGAAAAGTCATTTTTCAGGCCGGCGCCATGGCTTAACAGGCTAATCCTCCACCTTGCGGCACTGGCACACCGGGTTCTAGTCCTGGTTGGGGCGCCGAATTCTATCCCGGTTGCCCCTCTTCCAGGCCAGCTCTCTGCTGTGGCCCGGGAAGGCAGTGGAGGATGACCCAAGTCCTTGGGCCCTGCACCCCATGGGAGACCAGGAGAAGCACCTGGCTCCTGGCTTCGGATCAGCGCGATGCGCCGGCCGCAGCGGCCATTGGAGGGTGAACCAACGGCAAAAAGGAAGACCTTTCTCTCTGTCTCTCTCTCTCACTGTCCACTCTGCCTGTCAAAAAAAAAAAAAAAAAGAAAAGAAAAGCCATTTTTCAAAAGAGGAAATTCAAATGGCCAACAGACACATGATAAAATGCTCAGGATCAATAGCCATCAGGGAAATGAAAATCAAAAACACAATGACATTTCACCCCACCCAGTTATAAAGGCTTTCATACAGAAATCAACAAACAATAAATGCTGGCTAGAATGTGGGGGAAAAAGGTACCCTAATCCACTCTTGTTGGGAATGCAAACTGGTGCAAGCATTGTATAAAACAGTATGGGGATTCCTCAGAAATCTGAAAATAGATCTACCATTTGGTCCAGTATTACTACTCCTGGGAATTTCATTTTCAGATGAAAGAGTTGTCTGTGCCACCATTTTTATTGCTGCTTAATTCACAATAGCTAAGAAATGGGATAAATGCTGATGTCCACCAACTGATGACTAGATTAAGAAATTATGGTATATGTACACTATAGAATACTACTCAGCAGTAAAACAAAACAAAGCAAAAATATGGGGGCCAGCGCTCTGATGCACTAGGCTAATCCTCCACCTGCGGTGCTGGCATCCCATATGGGCGCCTGGTTCTAGTCCCGGTTGCTCCTTTTCTAGTCCAGCTCTCTGCTATGCCTGGGAAAGCAGCGGAGGATGGCCCAAGTGCTTGGGCGCTTGCACCCACATGGGAGACCGGAGGAGGCACCTGGCTCCTGGCTTCACTTTGGCGTGGTTCCAGTCATTGCGGCCATTTGGGGAGTGAACCAACGGAAGGAAGACCTTTCTCTCTCTCTCTCTCTCTCTCTGTAACTCTACCTGTGAAATAAATTAAAAATGTTTTGTTTGCAACAAAATAGATGCGAATAGAAAACATTGTAACTAAGTGAAACAAGCTGGTCCCCCCCCAAAAAAAAAACAAATGCCATGTATTTTTCCTGATTCATGGTAACTAATAGAATATCTAAAATGTAACATATTGGAGTGAAATTGACATTTTGAAAATTGATGATTGCTTGTAACCCTTGTCTCTTCTGTTGAGGAACAGTGTTTTTTTTTTTTTTTCTTTTTCTTAATACTATTTGTTAAACTCTTCATTAGTGTAGGATTAATCTTATGAGTATAAAGTCAACTGTCCCACTATAAATTTTTAAAAATTTTTTTTTTATTTTTGACTGGCAGAGTGGACAGTAGAGGGAGACAGAGAGAAAGGTCTTCCTTTGCCGTTGGTTCACCCTCCAATGGCCGCCACGGTAGGCGCGCTGTGGCCAGCGCACCGCGCTGTTCCGATGGCAGGAACCAGGTGCTTCTCCTGGTCTCCCATGGGGTGCAAGGCCCAAGAACTTGGGCCATCCTCCACTGCACTCCCTGGCCACAGCAGAGAGCTGGCCTGGAAGAGGGGCAATCGGGACAGGATCGGTGCCCCGACCGGGACTAGAACCCGGTGTGCCGGCGCCACAAGGCGGAGGATTAGCCTACTGAGCCGCAACACCGGCCCTCTATAAATTTTTACAAAAATCTGTTTTCAGTGGCACTAGCATCCCACATGGGTGCTGGTTCTAGTCCTGGTTGCTCCTCTTCAGATCAAACTCTCTGCTAAAACCTGGGAAAGCAGTAGAAGATGGCCCATACCATTGGGCCCCTGTACCTATGTGGGAGATGTAGAAGATCCTGCCTCCTGGCTTCAGGTCTGCCCAGTTCTGGCCACTGCAGTTATTTGGGGAGTGAACCAGTAGATGGAAGACCTTTCACTCTGTCTCTTACTCTCACTGTCTGTTACTCTCCCTCTCAAATAAATCAATCAATAAAATATTTTTAAAAATTAATAGTGGGAATAGGAGAGAGAGAAGAAAGAAGGGTAGGAGCATGGGTGGGAGGGATGGCAAATCTATATATATGAAATACATTAAATTTGTATACCTTAAATAAAATTAAAAAACAGTTACTCCTGCATCACTTATATTCCTAAGAGAAATGTAAAAATAAAAAATCATTTTGATTTTCCTCATTTGAGCAATAGGGACACTGACATTTATTAAAGCAAAATAATTTTCCCAAAGAAAAATTTTAGTCAGTGATTGACAGAACCATGTTTTGAATTCAGAAACGCATGCATTCGAAGACTGTTGCTTTTTTTTTTTTTAAGCAAGACTACAAGATAGAAGCAATATCAGAAGCACAGCTTCTCTTTGACCTTTATTTAAGAGGATTATAAAACTATGAATCCTTTTCAAGTTCTGAAAGTTGCTTTACAGGGTGATGAACGCAGATGAGCTTGAAGTTAAGACTTTTGAGTCTGAAATGATGCAAGTCTGGGAGTAGTTGAAACTAGAAGTTTATAAGAAACATTCCAGAAAAGTAGTGTTTCATTGGGCTCAGCAAATGATAAAATCATTTTAAAGGTAGCATGAGTCAATAGAAGTAGGCAAGGGATACAATGATATCCTATCTGAAAAACAAGTTTCCTTTCAGACACAGAACACAATAAGTTACTGAATGGATCACCCAAATTAAGTTCTGTTGATAGTATCTTTTTCACATTCTATATAACCAATTACTCTACTGTGATCTGACACTGCCCCAAATAACTTCTGTTTCTCCTTTTTTTCTTGGGATTCTACAAGTCTGTACTAAAACAGGATTGCTCTATAGTTTTTGAACATCTGTTGTCTTGATCTATCTCTGTTCCCTAAGGAACCAAATATATCCAGAAATATATTTTCCCATGTCTGGAAAGCTGACATGTCAAAATTACCTGGTGCCATCCAAATCAGGGACCATCCAATTGTATTTCAGACAAATTCTAGTACACGTGGATCCCCTGCCTAAAAAGGTGCTATATAAATTCAACCTTATTCATATTTTGACTATGTAGTAAGGACAAAAATGTATACATTATTAAGCATATTCATTGTGGTGAGAATATTTAACATGAGATCTGCATTCTTAGCTTTTTTAGTATACAATATAGCATTGTTAACAAGGGAGAATATGGTATCTGATACCTAAAACTTATTTTTCCTGCATAATTGAGACTTTATGTCCTTAACTGAAAACTTCTCATTTCCTTTTTCGCCCCTGGCAATGACCATTCTACTCTCTCATTATATGAATTGGAATATGTATCCACAGGTGTGGAGTATAATGTAGAAAGTATTACACCTTAATTTACTTTTTTTAAAGGTTTTATTTATGTATTTGAGACGTAGTTAAAGAGAGTGAGAGGGACTCCTCCGGGTTCCCAGGTGGGTGCAGGGGCCCAAGTGCTTGGGCCATCTTCCATTGCTTTCCCATGCCATAGCAGAGAGCTGTGTAGGAAGAGGAACAGTCAGGACTATAACCAGTGCCCATATGGGATTCCAGCGCTGCAGGCAGAGGACTAACCTACTGTGCGACAGCGCTGGCCCCTCCTTAATAGACTTTTTTATCTTAGTATCTGTGCTTTAGGTTTATTTATATTGTCACCAATGGTAGAATTTTCTTATTTTTATAGCTGATATTATTAAACATTTTTAAAGATTGATTCATTTATTTGAAAGGAAAATTACAGAGAAGCAGAAGCACAGGGAGAAAGAGAGAGAGAAAGTCTTTCATCCATTGGTTCACTCCCCAAATGGCTGCAATGTCTGGAGCAGATCCAATGTGAAGCCAGGAACCAAGAGCTTCTTCTGGGTTTCCCACGCAGGTCCAAGGCCCCAAGATCTTGTGCCATCTTCCACTGCTTTCCCAGGCCATTGCAGAGAGCTAGATCAGGAATGGAACATCCAGGACTCAAACTGGCACCCACACAGGAAGCCAGCACTATGGGCGGGGGCTTTATCTACTACCCCACAGCACTGGCCCTTTAAGCAAATATTTTCTTTGTTTCCTTTGCTGTGCAGAAACATTTGATTTTGATGTAGTCTCATTTCTGTATCTTGCTTGTGTCTGTGCTTGTCATGTCATATCCAGGAAATCATTGTCAAGACTATGACACATGGTTTTCCTTATTCTTTCTTCTGGAATTTTATAGTTTCAGGCCTAATGTTTAAGTATCCCATGCTTTTTTATTTCATTTTTATATATGGCATATGATAAGGCTACAATTTCATTCTTTTGCATGTGGATGTCCAGCTTTCCCATGATTGTTTGTTGAAGATACTGTTCATTTACCAATGCATATTCTTTAGCATTTTGTCAAAAACAAACAATGTTATCTGTGGATTTATTTCTGGGCTCAATATTCTGTTCCATTGATCTATATGTCTGTCTTCTGCCATACTGTTTAATTATGGCAACTCTCAAAAATGTTTTAATCTGAAAATATGATGTGTTAAGTTTTGTTCTTTTTCATAATTATTTTAGCTATTTGGGTTGTTTTGCTACTCCATATGAATATTAGTGTTTCTCATATTTCTGTGAAAAGTTCCACTGATATTTTTGATAGTGATTGTGTTGAAATTATACATTGCTTTGTGTAGTTTAAAAAATTTAACAATATTGTCTCTCAATGTCTTTCTATTTATCTGCATCTCTCATTTCCTCCATCAATGTTTTGATGTCCTTACTGTATAAGTATTGTTTTACTAATTGTTTATTCCCAAGGATTTTTTTATTCTGATACTGTTATATATAACATTGTATTCCTAATTTCCTTTCAGATGTTCCATAAAGTTTGATCCACTTTTAAATAAAATCTTTAAAAGTAACATGGTAATTTTTCAAATGATGAATCAATATATGTAACAAAAGACTTAGAAAATGAAACAATATTAAAAATATTATTCACAATGATTTCTACTACTTTTAAGAAAACTTTTGGATATGGCTTATTTACTTCATGAAAATAACCTTCCATCCTTTCTCTACTACTTCCTAAATCTTATAAATATATTTGAATGGTAAGACAGGGGATATATATGAATAATTTAATTACTTCATAATATCACATTGCATAGCAAACTTTTTATATAAAAAATTAACTGTTGGTATCATATTAGGTATTAACCATTATAAATAATGTTTCTGCTTAGTAGAGAATGCCCATGAAATAGCAATGAACATTCTCTCCTGAACATAGTTTCCTGATACACACATACTTTCTCCTGACCCTGCATTCTTCCTTGCCTAAACTTGGATTCTGCCATTTGATATAGTGCCATCTACACTCAGTTTCCCCAGTGTTTTTAAGAAATAAAACTCTTTTCTAAATTTAACATTTCTATTTCTAAAAATGTGTCGACAAGTTACACTTCTTGTTCTGCAATATGTGGTGTCATGTTTTTATAAATATGCTGTAATACTTTCTTGTTAAAATTAAGAGCAGGGTCATTTACGAGGAATTATTGAATACCTTCTCAGTGTTTTTTCACCAAGTGTTCTTCCATGGCTAGTTATTTTTCATGTAGCTTTAGTACAGCTGAAGCTAGATTATTTTTCCCTATGACAGACTCTATTCCATAATTTTTATTCTTTTTAAGGAGTATTCCATTTAAGGAGTATTCCTTTTTTTTTTTTTTTTTGAAAGGCAGAGTGGACAGTGAGAGAGACAGAGAGAAAGGTCTTCCTTTGCCGTTGGTTCACCCTCCAATGGCCGCCGCAGCTGGCGCACCACGCTGATCCGAAGGCAGGAGCCAGGTGCTTCTCCTGGTCTCCCATGGGGTGCAGGGCCCAAGGACTTGGACCATCCTCCACTGCACTCCCGGGCCACAGCAGAGAGCTGGCCTGGAAGAGGGGCAACCGGGACAGAATCCGTTGCCCCAACCGGGACTAGAACCCAGTGTGCCGGCGCCGCAAGGCGCAGGATTAGCCTGTTGAGCCACGGCGCCGACGAGTATTCCATTTTTTAAGGAGTATTCCATAGTAAAAGCTATTTCCTATTCAGATGTGGTATTTCTTTAATATGAGCAAGGAATAGAATATGTTTTATTTTCTTTTTGTCTTTTTCACTTTAATCAAAGCTGGCTTCCTCTCTCAGAGCTTTCCATCATACTGATAAAATGTTTTCTATAAATAACCATATAAAAGGCAATATATTTAACCAACTTAATAGAAACAGTTTATTTTGATCTCTTCAAACACTTGTATATATTTCAAGCAATCTCAGTTTTAAGGTATCCAGATGATTAAATAGGCGTTAAATTAAGTCAATTATCATTTTTGATTTTTCCTTTGAACAACTAACTACTTTTTAGATAAAATCAAAGTACAAAGTAGTTACTTTTGCCAAGTCTCTGTAAAAAATTTATATGAAAATAGATGGCATAAATATATTAATGAAAAATATCAAATAACTATATATAAGCACTTAAAAGACATTGTGCTGTTTCTCTGCAAGAAACACTTTCCCAAAATTAAATATTTAATATAATAAAAAAGAAGTAATAATACATTTTATTGAGAATGTGGAGTGATTATTTCTAAAAGTGAAGAGTTTTATGTGTCATAAGTTATGTCATGAGTTAACTTATAGTCATAAATTAAATTTGATAAAGAACTTGAAACTGGAGTAAGATAAAACAGAAAATGTGTTTGGTCATTTATTATTGTTAGGGAAAGTGGAATGATTCTATCAGAAATAAATTATTTAAGCAATAAGAGATGGTAAAATAAATAGCGCATTTATAGGATAGAATTAACTCAATCTTCCCAGGACAAAATAAAATGAGTGTTTAACATAAGAGTGGGTGGATATCACAGTCATGTGCCTTCTTCAACTTATTTACTAGATAAATTATTTATTTGATAAATAATTTTTAAAGTATACTTATGTAGCAATGTGCTTAAAATAAAATGACAATAGGTATATGGACCTTATGGATTATCCAATTTATTTGTTGCTAGAATTTTTATTTATTTATTTTATTTAAGGTATACAAACTTTATACATTTCATACATACAAATTAAGGAACACAGTGATTCTTTCTACCCCCTACTCCAGCCTGTACTCCGACCCTTCTTCCTCCTCACTCTCCTATTCTCATTCTTCTTATTTATTTTTTTGACAGGTAGAGTTATTGACAGTGAGAGAGAGACAGAGAGAAAGGTCTTCCTTCCATTGGTTCACTCCCTTAATGGCCACTACGGGCTGCGCTGCGCCTGTCCAAAGCCAGGAGCCAGGTGCTTCTTCCCGATCTCCCATGCACTTGGGCCTTCCTCTGCTGCCCTCCTGGGCCACAGCAGAGAGCTGGACTAGAAGAAGTGCAACTGGGACTAGTACCTGGCACCCCAACCGGGACTAGAACCTGGAGTGCCGGCGCCACAGGCAGATGATTAGCCAAGTGAGCCACGGCACCGGCCCCCATTCTTATTTTTTACAAAGACCTATTTTCCATTAACTTTATACTCCTAAGATTAACCCTATATTAAGTAAAGAGTCCAAAAAAAAAAAAAAAAAACCAAGAACAAAACATAACAAAACAAAAACGGCTATTCCTCAACAGTCAAGACAAGGGCTATTCAAGATCATCACATCTCAAAATATCAATTTCACTCAATAGATTACCTTTTAATTACCCTATTAGCTACAACAGATCAGAGAGAACATATGGAATTTGTCTTTGGGGGACTTTGCCAGAATTTCTCATTTATTTATTTGTGTGAAAGTCATAGTGACAGATTGAGAGGAAGAGACAGAGAGATAGAGGGAGAGACATTTTCCACTTCCTGGTTTACTCCTCAAATGGCTACAAGGTCATGACCATGATGAAACCAGAAGCCTGGAACTCCATCCAAGTGTCTCAAATGGGTGGAAAGGACCCATGCCCTTGGGCCATCTTCTGCTGCTTTCCCAGGTGCATTAGTAGGAAGCTAGATCAGAAGTGGAGCAGCAGGAATTCAAACTGACATTTGAATATGGGATGCCAGTGTTGGCTTAACCCACTATGCCACAATGTTGTCCTTGTTTGCAAGCATTGCTTTTCTTTTAAAAATACTTATTTATTTATTTGAAAGGTAGAGTTACAGAGAGAGAAGGGGAGACCTGGAGAGATACAGAAAGATCTCCCATTCACTGGCTCACAGCCCAAACAGCTGCAATGGCTGAGGCTGTCTAAGAAGAATCCAGGAGTCCAAAACTCCATCTGAGTCTCTCCTATCAGTGTCAGGGGCTAAAGCACTTGGCCCATATTCTGCTTTCTTATGCACATTTGCAGGGAGCTGAATCAGAATTGGAGGAGCCAAGATATGGACTGGCACTCATATGGGATGCCAGCATTCATAACCTCTGCACAACAATGCTGGTCCCTTATTAAAAGCATTTTTAATCTGCTTTATTGGGGGTATGATTTATATACATGAGTATATCAATTTATAATCTGATGAATTTGAGGAAATCTAGGTTGTATGTAACCTGCACAATAATCATAATGTTGTACCTGAGCGAGTGCAAACAAAGGAGCTCCACACATTGATAAAATTTGATGGTCCTTTATTGCCGGCAGTGGAGAGTGGGCTCATGCCCTAAAGAACTCTCGACCCTGAAGCCCAAAGCAACAGGGTTTATAAAGGCAAAAACCGCAAAATTGGGAGGGGAATACATGGTTGCTAGGATCGGGGGGAATACATGGTTACTGGGGTCAAGCTGACCTAAATCCTATGCAAAACTAGTATCAATTATAATCTTGACAATGCCAGTTACAATTTTAACATTTTAATTATAATCTTGACATTAATCCAGGTATTGGTTTTAATCATATGTGGGACATAGACAAATTACATTTTTATTATTAATCCAGGTGTAGCCTACTCACTTCCAAGCTTGAGCGATCATGGTAGGGGGTTTCTGTGCTCTGCCAAGTGTGATGTAGTGGACTGCTATTGTTTAATTAACTGTTTTAGATCATAGTTTCAGACCAGAGTCTCACGGTGTGGGGGGGCACCTTCCCAGAATGGAGTCTCAGGTTCTCCAAAATGGAGTCCCTACAGTCAAGGTGCTACTTCATTCATAACATCAACCCTCACAATTTTACTCCTGGCTCTTTGCACAGACACCAAAGAACTTATACCATATGAGTTCAGTTATATAAGGTAAATAAATTTTAAAAGACAAAATTGTAATGACAGCAAATAGACCAGTTTGTAAGAGGCTTAGGCATCAGTCTTCTATCACTTGTCATAAATTTTCTTAAAGTTTTAGAAATATTGTTATCATATTGACACTACTACTCTTTAATTGCCAAGTGGCAATCCTTAAATTGATTCACTTCAATACATTTATCTATCCATAAATTAAGGGGCATTTTAGATTTTTGAGGTTTTATATATATTAAAAATAAAGCTGCTGTGACCATTTAATTGAAGCTTTTTTTAAATTGAAGCTTTTTTTTAAGACCCATGTAAGTTTATATGTTGGGTCATATTCTAAGTGTATATTTAACATTTATAGGAAATAGCCAGTTTGTTTTTAAAGAATGGTTCACGTATATCAGCAAATAACACAAGATAAAATTTGTGAATTAAAATATATAATCCACACCCTCAAATGTGATTATAAATCAGAAGCAGTAAAACAGAATTAAATCATACCTAATCATATTATGATAATGCTATTACAAAGTCTAAAACAAAAAGCAAACTTTAATAGCCTCTAGAAAAAGAAACTTTAAAAGAACTTAACAGGCAAATATAAAAAAGACAGAAGCCAAAAATCAATGAAATGATATATTTAAATGCTTGGAAGAAAATAATTATCAGCCAAGAATACTAAAACCAGAGGAAAAAAAAAATACATCAATCAAAAAGGTTAGCTTGTATCATTTCACAGAAAAAAAAAATTCCTGGAGAATATACCAGTAGGAGATTCACATGAGAGCTTTTTACTTTACAGGAGGAAAGAAAACAGTCTGTCCAAGAAGTTAATGATGGAAGCAATTAGGGGGTTAAAAGACACATATTTGAGCAAATATGAATGAATGTGGATGATAAAACAGCAATACCAAGAATTGTTTTTCTAAAATATCTTCAGAATTTAATCTGATAAAAAACAGAATATGCAAGTCACAGATCCAGTAGTAAATAAAAGTAAGAAGCATGAAGAACATTCATTTCCATCAGTAGTAAGTATTTATAACTTCTTTTGTGGGGCAGGTGTTATGGCATAGCCAGTCGCTACTTGGGAGGCTTGCACCACTAATTGAGTACCAGTTCCAGTCCAGGCTACTCTGCTTGTTACCAACCTCTCTGCTGAAGAGCCTCAGAAGCTGCGGACAATAGTTCAGGTACTTGAATCCCTGCCACCCACGTGGGAGGTCTAGATGAAGTTCCGGGTTAGTGGCTTCAACATGGCCCAGCCCTGGCTGTTGCAGCCATCTGGGGGGTGAGTGAACCAATGCATGGAAGATTACATCCCGCTCCACTCTCTCTGTCTCTTTCTCTCTCTCTTTCCTTCTTTCTCACTCTGCCTTTCAAATAAATAATAAAATTTTAAAAATTATAAATTTAACAGTTGATAATTTGAACACTCAATTTGTAATTTTAATAATTAAACAAAGGCTGGCGCTGTAGCCTAACAGGCTAATCCTCCGCCTTGCGGTGCCGGCACACCGGGTTCTAGTCCCAGTTAGGGTGCCAGATTCTGTCCCAGTTGCCCCTCTTCCAGGCTAGCTCTCTGCTGTGGCCCGGGAAGGCAGTGGAGGATGGCCCAAGTGCTTGGGCCCTGCACCCGCATGGGAGACCAGGAGAAGCACCTGGCTCCTGGCTTCGGATCAGCGAGATGCACTGGCCGCAGCGGCCATTGGAGGGTGAACCAATGGCAAAAAAAAGGAAGACCTTTCTCTCTGTCTCTCTCTCTCTCACTATCCACTCTGCCTGTCAAAAAATAAATAAAAAATAAATAAAAAGAAAAAGAACAATTAAAACAAAATATGTATAGAAAGCAGTATTTGCCAGAAAAAGTCAAAAAGCAAATAATATTAGAGTAGATAAACACATTGTAAGTAATTAAGTTAAATATCATTTTATCAAAGAGTCCCATTAAAAACAAAAAGTTTCTTTGGAATGTTTTACAGATAAATGATTGAAAAATGATAAAAAATAAATAAATTTAGGGTAGTTAGAACAATATCACATATATTAGAGTTTCAGGGAAAAAAAAACATTGCTTGTAATATAAAGCAACATTTCATACCAATAAAAGGTCTTACTTACTGGGAAGGTAAAATAAAATATTCTGAATCTGTGTATAGTTAATAGCATAGCTGTTGGACATATAAATAATAATGGGAAGAACTAAAAAAGAAATTTATGTATGACCAGGGTACAGATATTAATATTCCATCAGGAATTGATAGAACAACAAAAAATTGACAGAACATATCCATCAATGTACTTTCTTTGAGTCACATACCAGTCATGGGAACACAGTCTGAATTATAAACTTGCCTCAATGACTTTCAATGTATTGAAATTATAGTGTCTATTTTCATGTGCCATGACAGAGCCCAGGTAGTTAGAAATTTAAAACAAAGTACTAACCAAGCTATCCTGTGTGATTGAAAAATTATGAAAATACATCTAAAACTCCATGAGTCAAACAAATTAAACAGAAATTAAATTGATTTTTAAGAAATTCATTTGCTGCAAATATTTGTGTGTAGGTGTGTGTGTGTGTGTGTAAGTGAGTGTGTGAGAAAGAGAGAGAGAGAGAGAGAGAGAGAGACATCCTAGATGGCAGAAAAAAGAAGAGCAATCCTAAGAAAGTAGAATAATATTAATAATAGAAAATAAAATGCCTTAAGGGCTGATTCTGAGGCCAGAGTGCTGTTTAGGACATCTGCCATTCTATGAGTCTGCTGTGTATCCCGCTTCACATGTTGGATCCTTCTCTCCCTTTTTGATTCTATCAGTTAGTATTAGCAGACACTAGTCTTGTTTGTGTGATCCCTTTGACTCTTAGACATATCAGTGTGATCAATTGTGAACTGAGATTGATCACTTGGACTAGTGAGATGGCATTGGTACATGCCACCTTGATGGTGTTGTACTGGAATCCCCTGGCATGTTTCTAACTCCGCCATTTGAGGCAAGTCAGCTTAAGCATATCCCAAATTGTACATCTCTTCCCTCTCTTTTTCCACTCTTATATTTAACAGGGATCATTTTTCAGTTAAATTTAAACACCTAAGAATAATTGTGTGTTAATTACAGAGTTCAACCAATAGTATTAACTAGAACCAAAAAAAAAAAAATACTAAAAGGGATAAGTTATTAAATTGAACATCAACAGTCAGGACAAGGGCTGATCAAGTCACTGTTTCTCATAGTGCCCCTTTCACTTCAACTGGTTTCCTTTTTTGTGCTTGGTTAGTTGTCACCAATCAGGGAGAACATATGATATTTGTCCCTTTGGGACTGGCTTATTTCACTCAGCATGATGTTTTCCAGATTCCTCCATTTTGTTGCGAATGACAGGATTTCATTGTTTTTGACTGCTGTATGGTATTCTATAGAGTACATGTCCCATGAGAGTATTTTAGGCATGGAAAGCCAGGACACTCTGGCAAAAAGAAAAAAGAAAAAGAAAAAAACTAAAATAAAGATCTCTATGAGTGAGATCCCAGTGGAAAGAACAGGTCATCAAAGAAGGAGGTATCTTTCTTTGAAGGGAAGAGAGAACTTCCACTCTGACTATGACCCTGTCGGAATAAGATCGAAGTCAGCAAACTCAAAAGGCTTCCATAGCCTTGGCAACTCATGAGAAGAGCCTAGGGAGATTACTGATGCCATAAACAAGAGTGTCAAATCGTTAAGTCAACAACAGGAGTCACTATGTACTTACTCCTCATGTAGGATCTCTGTCCTTAATGTGTTGTTCAATGTGAATTAATGCTATAATTAGTACGGAAACAGTATTTTACACTTTATGTTCTGTGTGGGTGCAAAGTGATGAAATCTTTACTTAATATATACTAAATTGATCTTCTGTATATAAAGATAATTGAAAATGAATCTTGATGTGAATGGAATGGGAGAGGGAGCGGGAGATGGGAGGGGTGCAGGTGGGAGGGAAGTTATGGGGGGGGGGAAGCCATTGTAATCCATAAACTGTACTTTGGAAATTTATATTTACTAAATAAAAGTTTAAAAAAATAGAAAATAGAGCACATATATGCATAAGATACAGATAACATAGACACATTAATTAGGTATATATTTATAATGTATATATATATATATATTTGCAAAAGTCAAAACTGATTCCTTGAAAACAATTAAAAACAACAGATATATATATTGAATGAAACTGACTAAAAACTGGTAGAAGAGTAATACAAAAAGCACATCATATCATGAAAGAAATGGTTTTTTAAGACAAATTCAGCTCACAAAATGAAGTCAAAATATAAAATTTTAAATTGCTATAACTATTAAGTAAATGAAATCTGAATTTAAATTTTTTTCTTAGAAAATGTCATTCAGATGGCATGTTTTGCTGTTTCTATTAAATATGTAAGGTAGAAAAAGGATACCTTCTACATTTTGAGGTTGATATAAATTAGATGTCAAAATGTAGCAAGATTGCTTTTAAAGAAATAAAATTATAAGCCAACATTATTATTGAACAGTGAAGTAAAAAAGAGAAACCTAAACCATTTTCTACTGCTATCCCAGGCAATGGTAGAGAGCTGGTTTGGAAGCGGAGCAGCCAGGTCTTGAACCAGAGCCCATATGGGATGCTGCACTTCAGGCCAGAGCGTTAACCTGCTGTGCTCCAGCGCCAGCCACAGTTTCTTTATATTTTAATTTGCCACATAGATGATATCTCCTCTTGTCATAGTCACAATACTTGGATGAAGCTCAAGTACCTTTCCACTTTAGACAAAATAGTCAGCAACAGATTATAGAGTGATTTCTGGAAAAGACGTCTTTCCTTAAAGTTCACTCTGAAATGTTCCACAAAACTATGACAGATATGAAACTTTACTATTTTGCGACTCTGTTTACTATTCTTTGAGCTTCTTTCTCTCAAAAGTTCCTATTTGTATATTGCTCTTATGCATTTTACTTTTGTATCATCAATATGTGATATTGACCTTGGAGGATGGAGTGTAAATGAATAGCATTAATGCTTTTTTATATCATCCCAGCCTTGTTTAAAAACTACGACTCTATGGAGTCGCTGTGGTGTAACAGGTAAAACCACTGCCTGCAGTGCCGGCATCCCATATGGGCGCCAGTTCGAGTCCCAGCTGCTCCACTTCTGATGCAGCTCTCTGTTATGGCCTGGGAAAGCAGTAGAAGATGGCCCAAGTTGTTGGGCCCCTGCACCCACGAGGAAGACCCGGAAGAAGCTCCTGGCTTCAGATCAGCCCAGCTCCAGACATTGTGGCCAATTGGGGAGTGAACCTGTGGATGGAAAGAAGACCTCTCTCTCTCTCTGCCTCTCCTTCTCTCACTGTATAACTCTGACTTCTCTGACTTTCAAATAAATAAATAAATCTAAAAAAACAAACAAACAAACAAAAAAACTCTAATGGCGAATTCAGGGCAGCAAGTAGGGAAGTTTTGAGTGGGGGAAGCCCATTAGGAAAATTTGTTTCTCTAAACTATATCACATTGCAACACTGCATGCTTATAAACCCTGTCATTTCTTACAATCAGTCATTTATGCTTAAAATAGAGATCTAATTTCATTCCAGGAGATTCACCTTCCTAAATTCATAGCTGACATAGTGACCCTGATTCAATACCATAAAGCAGGTCAATTCAGGCTCTAATTCTTGCTGCTGTAATGAGTTGTGAAGTGACTAGGCTAGAGATCAGAGGAAACTGTCACAGGGAGAATTTCAGACTTTATTTCCTATGAACTCTCTGTGGCCTAAGGGCATTTGCAGACAGCTGATGACATAGGAAATTTGTCTGAATCTATCAGTTATACCATTGTTCTATCACTTCTGCCCTTAATTAATTTCATAGTCATCCTGCAACAATCCTATTAGTAACTCAATTGTTAGTGTCTTAACAAGAAATTATTCTGTCTTGTTGACATGGCTCTTGCTAGAGAAAGAGAAGTATTCAGGTCTTTAACGTGAAAATCAGACAACTACTTAATAATTGCATAACATTAAGCAAACATGCTTTTATTTGGACAGTTCTGTAGCACAGTGGGTTAAGCTCCTGCCTGAGACTCCAGATCCCATGTGAATAATGGTTTAACACCCAGCTCCCCAGTTTCCCACCAGGTCCAATGTTAAGGTACGTGGGAAAGCAGAGGAAGTTGGCCAAGAAGTTGGCCCCCTTCCATCCGAGTGGGAGACCCAGATGGACCATCCCAGTGGGAGACCCAGGCTCCTGTTTTTGGTCTGGCCCAGCTCTGACACTTGCAGCCATTTGGGTAGTGAATCAGCAGGCGGAAGCTCTCCCTTTTTCTCTGTAATTCTGCCTTTCAAATAAATATTTTAATGATTTTATTTATTTTTATTTGAGAGGTACAGTTACAGACAGTGAGAAGGAGAAACAGAGAGAGGTCTTCCTTCCATTGGTTCACTCCCCAAATGGCCACAATGGCTGGAGCTGTGCCAATCTGAAGCCAGGTGCCAGGAGCTTCTACCTGGTCTCCCATGGGGGTGCAGGAGCCCAAGGACTTGGGCCATCCTCTACTGCTTTCTCAGACCATAGCAGAGAGCTGCATGGGAAGAGAAGCAGCTGGGCCTAGAACCAGCACCCATATGTGATGCCAGCACTTCAGGCGGAGCATTAACCCACTGTGCCATGGTGCCGCCCCTTTCAGAAAATGCCTTTCTTTAATCTTATGATTCTCCAATACTGCATAAAGGAGGGCAATTAAGAAACCTGTATCTGCTTTAACATCCAAGAATTTCCTCTGGTTAAGTATTAATGTTTAATATTTCTTAAATACAAAATTTAACATTATTTTATCTTAGAACATCATAAATTATAATACACGACCACAATCCAGGGAGCTCTGATAGTGTACAACTTCCTGCTCTCTGCTAAGGAGCATCCATTGGCTTCGATAAATCAGCTGATATGTCTGTTCCACATGGAGCCCAGAGAAGGGAGGGAGGCAGCCGTGCTAATCTCATCACCTCACAGGTTTTCTGTGCCCTGAAGCAGGCTCAAGCCGAGCGAGAAGGATTTGCCAAGCTTCAAGTTTTGATTATTACATGAATTCGAACATTGTTATGTCTGAACTGAGATTGTAAAAATTCTTTATTACTTACTGAGAGCACAGAACTCACAGGGTGCCTGAATTTCATGTAAAACCAGGTGAACTCTTTGCCGCTAAATACTAGGACACTTCAAAACCTTATAGAAAAGTTAGGATTGAAAGATGACTTTAGTTGGGTGAAGACATTATGAAATCCATGTAGCTTTTTTTTTCATACTACACACTTTGCTTGAACATTTGAAGTAACCTAGTACAATCTGGGCTATGTCAGTTTATTTTATTTTATTATTAAATGAGTTGTTTGACAATATTACAATTATATAGACAATATATCTGTATTTTTTAAAACAAAATGTCTTACATCCTCAGTCTGCAAAAATTGTTGGAATGTTGGATTACATTGATACGCATCGATTTTTAAAAAGATAGAATGGTTTTGCCTTATCTAATGTCCATGATGCTGATTTTAGTTCTTGATAGTGAGGCTTATAGAAACTTTTCATAGCATTTCATAGAGGAAAGAAAATAGTTTCAGAAGTAATATTAAAGGACAAGTCAGGGGTTTGGGATAGGCATCTTGTTGAAGAAAATATGAAAATTTTAGAGATACAAGTGCTATGTGTGAAAGAGGGATTTAAATTTCTCCATACAGTCTCATATGGCAAAGTTAGAAACAGTATTCTAAAAAATAAAAAGGCAAATTCTAGTTTAATATTAGGAAAAGCATTCCAACATCCCAAGTATCCAAAAACATCATGAAATGTCATGTGGTACCCCAGTTGTTCCTTCCTTCTACAAATTCTGTCACTTTGTTTCACCTTGATATCACTTACAACCTAACAATTTGAATTTCTAGGCAA
Source organism: Lepus europaeus (assembly GCF_033115175.1). Classification (NCBI taxonomy): domain Eukaryota; kingdom Metazoa; phylum Chordata; class Mammalia; order Lagomorpha; family Leporidae; genus Lepus; species Lepus europaeus. The sequence continues at coordinate 78,267,736 of NC_084839.1, read as the reverse complement.
TAGGCTGGAAAGCATTCATTCAGAGGACTAATTCCATTGCTTTTTGAAGGCAAAATACTTGGTTTGTTGTTGTTGTTGTTGTTGTTTTGTTTTGTTTTTTTGGTTTTTTTGACAGGCAGAGTGGACAGTGAGAGAGAGACAGAGACAAAGAGAAAGGTCTTCCTTTTCCGTTGGTTTACCCCGCAATGGCCACTGCAGCCGGCGCACTGCACTGATCTGAAGCCTGGAGCCAAGTGCTTCTCCTGGTCTCCCATATGGGTGCAGGGACCAAGCACTTGGGCCATCCTCCACTGCCTTCCTGGGCCACAGCAAAGAGCTGGACTGGAACAGGAGCCACCGGCACAGAATACGGCGCCCCAACCAGGACTAGAACCCGGTGTGCCGGCGCTGCAGGCGGAGGATTAGCCTATTGAGCCATGGCGCCCGCTAAAAGTTTTCAAAGAAGAGAAAATGAAAATTAATTTATGATTGAAAAAATTAGTTAGAAAGAATGGTATGTAAATGAATAGCAACCTGGTATTGTTAAGACTGTGTCCATGCAATGTAAATTCTAAATTGGCAGAAAATTATCTAAATAGTTCCTTCCCATGTCCATGGACACTAGAACAATGAATTGCATTGCTTCCAGTCATCATTTTAGAACTACAGAGTCTTAGTGTTCGTTAGTAAACAAATTTTCAAAGAACCATCCAGACTGTTATGGCAAAATATACTCTGCCATTTTTAATATTTTTGAAGTAATGCATTTTAATTAATATGTCTTCCACTATAGTTATATTGATCTGCTTCCCAAGACCAAATCCCATTGGAAAAACAATCCTCTGAAGGATTATTTTTCTACTATTTTGGAAAACCTCTCCTTTGCATCCTTGTTGGGAGAGAAAAAGTAAACTCTTTTTATACTTGCGAAGATAACAGAGGGGTACTCCTCACTGAAAATTCTATCTTATAGAATTTGTTTCCCTGTGCAAGCTAGAATTTTCCCACTACCTGAAGTTTGGAAAATTAGTAGTTATTCTCAGTTTGTCATCCTTGAGACATCCTTCACTCTCCAGTTACAAACAAGAGATCCAACTTGTTCTAGTACACTGTCTTAATGAAGGCAGAAACACGCACTGACTCATTTCTTGAATGACTTTTACAATAATGTGCATAACTGAAGGGATTTTCTGCATAATCCTTGTTAGCCCTGAAATTAGATTCCATACAGTTTCTTGCTCCCCCAAATTTCATGCTGGTTAAAGTTAATCACAAATGTTTCTTCAGGGATTTGGGGTCATTTATTTGAATTACATACAGATTTGAACAAAAATGTCATATTTAAATAATAGAGTGGCTTTAAGAAGGCAATAGCTTCTTTTAAATTTTTCTGCCTACAATCAACATTATTCAGTGGAAATAATACATATTATTAGATATCCAGAATTATGAAATTCCCTTTTGAGTTCTGACAGTAATTTAGAAATTTAAATAATTATCTGAATTTATTTAGGTTTTCTTTTTTCTTTTTTTAATTTTTTTATTTTAATTTTTAATTAGTTTAACTGATTAAATATGATTATTAGATATGATTCTAAGAACATAATGATATTCCCTGCCTACCCCTCTATCTCTCCCACTCTGTCCTACCCTCCTTCCTACTCTGTCATTTTTTTAGTTTCTGAGATATTTTAAATTTACAATACAGTAAAAATACTTAATACTTTGTCAAATAAGTTTAACAAGTAAAAAGCAAAAAGACCATAGTTTAGTGGGAAAATAGACAATGGCTATAATCAATACTTATATGAAAAAATGATCATTCCACTCATATATAGCAAATTAATGTAATCATGGATCATTAAAATTATGGTAGTATAACATTCTCTTTAAAAAAACAAAAAGATTTGTTTATTTATTTGAAAGACAGTGAGTTACAGAGAGGCAGAGAGACAGAGAGAGAGAGAGAGAGAGGTCTTCCATCTGCTCGTTCACTCCCCAAATGGCCACAAAAGCCGGAGCTGGGCTGATCCAAAGCCAGGAGCCTGAAGCTTTTTCCAGCTCTCCCACATAGGTGCATGGACTTGGGATGTCTTCTACTGCTTTCTGAGGCCATAGCAGAGAACTGGATCAGAAGTGGAGCAGCCAGGCCTAGAACTGGTGGCCATATGGGATGCTGGCCTTGCAGGCTGCAGCTTTACCAGCTATGCCCCAGCACTGGCCATGTAGTATAACATTCTTAAGCATTTGTAAAAGTATAAAACAATGTTTTACAAAACTATATTTCCAGCAATACTGATACACATAGACATTATTTTTTACTGTTTTTAAATTTTAGCTCCCGGGGCCTTTGCTGTGGTGTAAGTGGTAAAGCTGCCGCCTGCAGTGCCAGCATTCCATATGGGCATGAGTTTGCGTCTTAGCTGTTCCACTTCTGATCCAGCTCTCTGCTATGGGCTGAGAAAGCAGTAGAGAATGACTCAAGTGCTTGGGCCCCTGTATCCATGTGGGAGACCTGGAAGAGGCTCTTGTTTCCTGGCTTGAGATCGGCCTAGCTCTGGTCATTATGGCCATCTGAGTGGTGAGCCAGGAAGACCTATCTCTCTCTCTCTCTCTCTCCTTCTTTGTCTCTGCCTCCCTGTAACTGCCTTTCAAATGAATAAATAACTATTTAAAAAATAAATAAATAAATTTTAAAAAATAAAATAAAATTTTAGCTCCCACAAATAAGGGAGAACATGCAGTACCTATCTTTCTGTCTGGCTTATTTCACTCAACCTCCAGTTGCATCCTTTTTGCTGCAAATGGTAGATTTTCATCCTTTTTTATAGCTGAATAATATTCCATTGTTATATATACATATATATGTGTGTATATATACGTATGTATACATATGTATGTGTGTGTATATATATATATATATATATATATATATGTATATATACATTTTCTGTATCCATTCATCTGATGATGAACAACTTCTTTAATTCCAAATTTGGGCTATTGTGAATAGTGCTGCTATAAACATGGTGGTACAGGTATGTCTTTGATACATCAGATACAAGTCTTTTAGGTATCTAACAAGTAGTGGGATTGTTGGATCATATGTCAAGTCTATTCCTAGTTTTTTTAATAAATCTCCACACTATTTTCAACAGTGACTACACTAATTTACACCCCCATCAACAGTGTGTAAGTGGTCTCCTCTGTCCACATCCTTGCCAGCATTTATTGCTCTCTGTCATTTAGATTCTAGCCATTCTGACAGGTATGAGGAGATATCTCATTGTGGTTTTGATTTACATTTCCCTGATGTCTTGTGATTTGAGCATTTTTTCATATATTTGTTGGCCACTTGTATATCTTATTTAGAGAACTGTCTATTGAAGTCCTTTGCTCATTTCTCAACTAAATTGGTTTTGTTGTTGTTGAGTTTTATAAAATTGCTGATATATTCAGGATATTAATCCTCTGTCAGAAAGGTGGTTTGCAAATTTTTTTCCCATTCTGTTGAATGTCTCTTCACCCTATTGATCATTTCCTTCCTGCGCAGAGGCTTTTGAGTTTTACATAGTCCCATTTGTTTAGTTTTTCTGTTGTTGCCTGTGCTTTGGGAGTCTTGTCCACGAAGTAATCACCTGCAATAACATCTTAGAGCATTTCTCCTACATTTCTCCCAGCAATTATAAAGTCTCAGGCCTTAAATTCGGATCTTTGATCCATCATAAGTTTATTTTCTATATCGTGAGAAGTATGCCTCTAATTTCATTCATGTACATAGAAACATCCAGTTTTGCCAGCTCCATTTGCTGAAGAGGTTATCCTTACTCCACTGTATGGTCCAGTACTTACATTAAAAATCAATTGATGTATGTATGTGGATTAATTTCTGGGCTCTCTCTAATGTGTCCCACTGATTTTTGTATGAGTTTTATGCCTGTACCATGCTGTTTTAATTACTAAAGCTTTTTAGTATGCTTTAAAGTCAGAAATTGTGATGCTTCCTGCTTGATTTTTTTTTTTTGTTCAGCATATCTTTGACTATTCTGAGATATTTTGATTCCAAATGAATTTGAGGATTGTTTTTCTAATTCTGTCAAAAATGCCATTGGTATTTTAATAGAGATTTCTTTGAATCTGTAGCTTGCTGTAAGTATTATAGACATTTTGATGATATTGATTCTTCCAATCCATGTGCAAGGAATATCTTCCTATTTTTTTTTGTTTTCTAGATGATTTCTTTAAGCAATATTTGATAATTTTCATTATAGAGATATTGCATTCCTTTGATTAAATTTATTCCTAAATATGTGGATTTTTGGAGCTATTATAAATCACATCAATAGAATGAAGAACAAAAGCCATGCCATGTGGTCATCTCAATAGATGCAGAGAAAGAATTTGATAAGTTTCAGCACCCTTTCATGATAAAAAAAAAAAAAAAAGCCCTCCACAAGCTGGGAACAGAAGAAACATTCCTTAAAGTTATAAATGTTATGTATCACAAACCAACAGCCTATATCATTTCCCCTCAGATTTGGAACAAGACATGGATGTCCACTTTCACTGCTCTTATTCAATATAGTACTGGAAGTTTTAACAAGAACAATTAGGGAGGAGAAAGGAATGAAGGGCAATAAAATTGGAAAAGAGGAAGTCAAATTATCCATGAATGCAGATGACATGATGTTGTACATGGAAAACCCTAAACACTCTACCAAGAAGCTGCTAGAATTGACAAACCAATTCAGTAAAGTTGCAGGTTACAACTTTCTCATAGAAAGAGAAATCAGGAATTATTTCCTCATATCTTTAATCTATCTGTATTCTTTTGCATCTCTTTGAGTTTCCTCAATATTATTATTTTGAATTCCATATTTGTCTTTTCATAGATTTCCTTCAGTCCAAGATCTAATTCTGGAGGATTTATGGTGTTCTGTTTTCTTTTGGACATATCATGCTACCTTGCTCCTTTATGTCTCCTGGGTCCTTACTATAAGGTCCGCCCATCTGGTTAAATTCTCCCTCCTTCCTTATGGAGCATGTTTTCTTTGCTCCACACTTTGCCCTGACTCTATGGTGCCGATAGAACAGAGGCATACTGAACAACTTTTGAAGCGTAGTACGGTGTTTTACAGGAATGGGGGAGGGGCCTGGTGGTTGCTCAGACCCCCAGTCAGCTCTCCAGGCTGAAGTGAAATCAGTGGATGCCTGTGCAGTTCCCTTTCAGTTGAAACTGAGAGTGGTGGGGTGTGTAGCAATTTCTTCCTACCTTGACACATAAGATGGTGGCTCACAGCTGGAAGCTGGCTGTGCTGTGTGGCTGGCTCCCGCAGTGCCTTTGTCTTCTCTCATCTTGTCCCATAGGGTCTTCATTGATTTTTTTCACTTCAATGAATATTTCCATCAGTCAGACCCCTGAAAATATAGACCTTCCTTTGTCTTTTTTTTTTTATCCCAGAACAGTTTAAGTTAGTGTGGCTATACCTTATTCAAACATCTTGGGTCTCCAGGTTTCCTTTTGTTTTAAATATTTATTTATTTTTACTGAAAGGGGGAGGTAGAAGTAGAAATAGAGATATAGAGAGATTTTCTATTTGTTGAGTTCACCTCCCTCACACCCCAAAAACCCACAACAGCCAAGGCTTGGCCAGGCCCAAATAAGTAGCTCATATTTGGGTGGCAAAAGTCTAAGCACTGGGCTGGCACTGTGGTACAGTGGGTTAATGCCCTGGCCTGAAGCGCCAGCATCCCATATGGGCACCAGTTCGAGTCCCAGGTGCTCCTTTTCCAATCCAGCTCTCTGCTGTGGCCTGGAAAAGCAGTAGAAGATGGCCCAAGTTCTTGGGCCCCTGCACCCACCTGGGAGACCTAGAAGAAGTTCCTGGCTCCTGTCTTCCGATTGGCGCAGCTCTACCCGTTGTGGCCATCTGGGGAGTGAACTAGCTGGTGGAAGACCTTTCTCTCTGTCTAAACCTCTCTCTGTAACTCCTTCAAATAAATAAAACAATAATGAAAAAAAAAAAGTCTAAGCACATCACCTGCTGCCTCCCAGAATATGTTAACAGGAAGCTGAGTTGGAAGCTGTGTAGCCAAAATTCAAACCCCACTACCCATACATGGCTATAAACCTGTATTTCAATAATCTTTAAACAAACAGATTACATTGTAAATTGACTTTCAAAAAATATTTTATGAAGATCCTTGGAGGTAGCTGTGGATTGTAGGTTTTATAAGATTATAAGTAGGAGTATGTCTTTGCAACCCTGAGTTGCCATGTGTTATTTGTTTTGTTTTTCTAAAAATTCTGTTTGCTGAGAGATTTATGTTTGGTACAAATAATCTTTAACATGAAACCTTTAATTTCCATAATTTCCCTCTACATTAATGTTGTCTGATTTAGCAGACCCTCTCCACCCCACCCTTATCTGCTATTAAAACTTGGAATATCTTGGAAAGCAGGCAGAATTTTTAGTCTTTTTGAGAATAAAATGGTAAATAAATTGTGAACTACATCTGAATTATGTTTCTGGCAAGTATTTCCAAAGTATTATTTATGTGTAACAGAAGTCTAATCTACTTGATAAATATCAGATACCTAGAACTGTTAAAATGATCTCAGAACCAGTTGATTCTTTCCTTATGAGTTTTACTGTCTATTTCATATTAGACCAAAAAGCTACTGTGCTACAGTGAGGCAAAACCATTGAGAAACACTTGTTAGTGTATTCTCTCAGAGGGAATGGAGTAAAGATAAAAATGGACAAAAAGTGATAGTGTTTGAATAGATAAATACATTTATTATGATTTGGGCATGGCACAATATATGTCTGTATTGAACCAATACCCAGTACCACATAAATATGTGCAATTTTTATTTTAGTTAAAAGTGCTAAGGAGACTTTTAAAAATTTAGAGAAGACACAAGTACATGAAAAATAAAGATCAATTAATTACAATATTTTCATTTGCATTCTCAATAACATCCCGAGAAGCACTGTAAAATAAAGTTACAAAAAACATTAGAGGAAAAAGAGACAGAAGCAACAATATGTAAACGAAGAGAAAACGAAATCATGCTTGTTGAGCAGTTAACCTGCCTGGTCCCATATCCATCTTGTCACATTTAATCCCCACCAAAATCGGGAAGGGAAAGTTTAATCATTTGCAGATGAGAAAATCCAATATCAAAAGGATTAGGCAATTTACCCTGAAGCGCGGTGTTCTTAGAGAATGGAACTATGATTTCTTTTTGTTAAATAGACATATTCTAGCATAACTTTATGATTTCCTGTTACTTTATTTTACTAAATATTTTGGAGCTATTTTGTTATAGATCTTCCCTGAAATTGCCATTAGCATAGTAATTTATCACAGTCTAACTTGGATTAGTATGAATTCAATTAGTAATACAATAATACTTTCTACTACACAGTTACTTATCTATTCTTTATGCTGTTTTTTCACATACTAAATATTTATAATTCTTTGATCACTGAGTCAAATTTGAAATTACTATACTTTATTCAGTTCACTTGTTCTCAAAAAGTTAGATAGAAAAAAATTAAAAATAAAAATATGGGGTCGGCGCAGTAGCTTAGCAGGTAAAGCCGCTGTATGCAATGCCAGCATCCCATATGGGTGCCGGTTCAAGTCCTGGCTACTCCACTTCCAGCCCCGCCCTCTGCTATGGCCTGGGTAAGCAGTAGAAGATGGCCTGAACTGTACCTACATGTGAGACTCAGAGGATGCTCCTGGCTTTGGATCAGCTCAGCTCTGGCTGTTGTGGCCATCTAGGGAGTGAACCAGTGATGGAAGACTTCTCTGTCTCTGCCTCTGCCCCTCTCTGGCTTTGTAGCTCTGCCTTTCAAATAAAATAAATAAATCTTTAAAAAAATAAAAATAAATTTCTTTTTCATAACATGTGAAAGCACAATTCTACTTGTATTACTATTGACGAAGCTATGTTGGATGGTGAAATTTAATCACACTTAATGGTCTGCTAGCATTGCCTGAATTGTGCCTGTTGCCCAAATTAAGTAAGAACACTCCAGAAACCTTAACACTAAGCAGATAGCAGATCAGAGTACACACTTTCCTGAGCAGAAAGACCCAAGAAGTTGGAGAAACAAAGATACTAGGCTACGAAACCAGCTCCTCTTCTCAACTCAGTAATCACATCTCCTGGCATGAGAAAGAAAGAATAAGGAAGAGAAGAACAAGGAGAGCCATTCTGTGTGCTCTAATGGATCTAATCACACAGAAGTAAAAAAAAAAAAAAAAAAAAAAAAAAAAAAAAAAAAAAAAAAACCACACACACACACAAGAAATGAGTTCCTTTTATTTTCCAATTATTTTTGATATCTTATAATAATAAAAGACATAATTCTTAAAAATGGTAAGGGTCAGGACAAATTTTAATAACCCTAGAGCTATTACATAACAATTTCAGACTAGACACTTCTCAGAAATATTATTGGCAATTTTAAATAAAAAAGACTATTGCAGGAAAGTACATCTGTGCATTATATTGTTTGCTGTTGACATGAAACCCTAAATTTACCATTTCATATGATCTACAAGTTTATCTGATCTGGCAATGTTTTCTCTTGCTTGGTCTGTGTTTTTCTCCCTTATTTCCTTTCTTATTCTCTTCAGCTTTTATCATAGACTTTTTTTTTTTTTTTTTTAACTTTTATTTAATGAATATAAATTTCCAAAGTACAGCTTATGGGTTACAATGGCTTCCCCCCTCCCGTAAATTCCCTCCCGCCCGTAACCCTCCCCTCTCCCGCTCCCTCTCCCCTTCCATTCATGTAAGGATTCATTTTCAATTCTCTTTGTATACAGAAGATCAGCTTAGTATATATTAGGTAAAGTTTTCAACATTTTGCCCATATAGCACTACAAAGTGAAAAAAACTACCATTGGATTACTAATTATAGCATTTCCAAACTCCATAGGAGCTATCATGATGAATCCACAATGCTGCTTGCTTTCAAGAGACTTCTGCATCATTGCCAGGTGCGAAAGACTTTTCTTATAAGTGTTGGGTTATCAGTGGGATTTTTTCCAAACAGAACTATCTTCAAAATTAGTAAGATTTTTAAATATTAAGAATTACCTGATTTTCTTAGAAGCATCCAGATAATTTCAAATTTATTAAAGATAGTGTATTATTTCTCATTAATAAGTTTCCATGTAAAATATATTTATTTTTTCATAAGCATGGTATCATACCTTAGATGCAAAATAGTATAAAAAGTGTACATTTACCTCCATGAGTCTCATCTATGAAATTTGGTTTGTGAGGAAATGTAATTAAAAGAGCTAACAACAAAAAATCATTAGCATTTCAGTTGGTATTCCTAACACTTGCTGGGTTGACTACGTTCAAAGCTCCTGGACTGTTTTGGATATTCAGACATGCTTATGAAACCTACTTTGAGCATGATATACTCAAACATATACAAACAACAGAACATATTGACATGAAGTTTCCTGTCCTAGCTAAACTTTCAAAAGTCCTTCTAAATTTATTTCCTATAATTTTTTTTTTTTTGACAGGCAGAGTGGATAGTGTGAGAGAGAGACACAGAGAGAAAGCTTTTCCTTTTTGCCGTTGGTTCACCCTCCAATGGCCGCTGCGGCCAGCACACTGCAGTCGGCGCATTGTGCTGATCCGAAGCCAGGAGCCAGGTGCTTCTCCTGGTCTCCTATGGGGTGCAGGGCCCAAGGACTTGGGCCATCCTCCACTGCCTTCCTGGGCCATAGCAGAGAGCTGGCCTGGAAGAGGGGCAACCGGGACAGAATCCGGTGCCCCGACCAGGACTAGAACCCGGTGTGCCGGCGCCGTATAATTTGTTTTTATGCTTATAAACTAGACAATTATATTTCCATAGGTCGTCCAATGTTTCCTTCTAGTACTTAATAGCCAATTTTTTAAAAAAAGATTTACTCTGTTTAATTGAAAGGCAGTTACAGAGGGAGAGGAAGAGAAAGAGAGAGATGGATCTTTTATCTGCTGGTTCACTGCCCAAATGGCCACAACAGCTGGAGCAGGACCAGGCTGAAGCCAAGAACCAGGAGCTTCATACTGGTCTCCCACATGTGTGCAGTGTCTCAGGTACTTAGGCCATTTTTTTTAAAGAGATTTATTCCTTTTTATTTAAAAGTCAGAGTTACACAGAAGAGAGGCAGAGAGATTGAGAGAGAGAGAGAGAGAGAGAGAGGTCTTCCATCTGATGGTTCACTCTCCAATTGGCTGCTACAGCTGAAGCTGCACCAATCCAAAGCCAGGAGCCAGGAGCTTCTTCCGGGTCTCCTTCATGGGTACAGGACCAGATTGGCTGGTCTTGGCTATATAAGCTGTTGTACCAACTGTAATAAACGAGTCTGCGGGCTGCTCGCCTCAAGCCTGCTTTCACCTGGAGTCTGTGTGTTGACTCTGCGCCTCTTGCCCCCACCATGCTGCTCCTCTCAGAAACGAACCCCCTGCAACATTGTTGAGAAATCAACTGATTCATCTGGCCCCAAACGTGGGGCCAGGAAATAATTCAATGGAAACAATCTTCTACTGTTTTCCCAGGCCATAGCAGGAAGTTGGATTGGAAGTGGAACAGCCAGGTCTTGAACCGGCGCCCATATGGGCTGCGGGCGCTTCAGACAGGGCATTAACCCGCTGTGCCACATTGCTGGTCCCCTGGACCATCTTCTGTTGCTTTCCCAGGAGTGTTAGAAGGGGGCTGATCAGAAACAGTGCACATGAGACTGGAATCAGTGCCCATATGAGATACCAGCATTGCAGATGGTGGCCCAACCCATTACATCACAATTCCAACCTCTTACATAAGTAATTTATTTCTACATGTAATTCCTGTACTTCCAAATGATTTTAATATTTTAATTCTTAATAATTTTTTTCTATTTTTGTCATTAAAATGTCCCTGGTACTTTTAATGAAGGGTAAATATATGATATATAAGCTGCTATTGATCCTGTCAATATCTTTTCATCTGAAATTAAATTTTTAGTCACATTATATATTTCATTTTGACTAACCTGAATTTTTCAAAACTGTATTGTACAGGACAAAACACACAAAGTCTAAAATAATGTTTAATGAGTGAATGAAAGAATGTAAAGGAGTAAACTATAAAACCAGGAATTTGACTAGTAATGATTTAGTAATCTAAAAGAAGAAAAGATAGACCTACTTATTTAAAAATGATAACAATAATGAAAATAATAATATTTCCATGAATATGGGATGAAATTGAACAGGAGCTAAACATTTGGTCTAGAAAAATAGACATGTCATCATATTAGAACATTATTTTCACATGAATAATTCAATAACTATGATTTAGTGCAGAATGTGACAAATGGCTAAAATGTAGTAGAATAAGTCTGTTTAGTGTTTCATTTACTTACCCTCTTGTCTATTGCCTATTCCCTGGCCCAGGATGAAATATCATGATTGCATCGCTTGCTTGTATAGAAGCCTATGGGAATTCATTAGCAAGTCTGGGTTGAATGGTATTGCTGGAGTAAGTAGATGATGTTTAAAGAAAACAAAGTAAGACTGTGCTCACCTGGGACATCTCATCTGATACAGCAAGTTATGTATGAAATCTACAAGTCCTTAAATATTGTACTATTCTCAAAAAATTGTATATGCTATCTTGGATCTGATACATCTACTTTCTATTATACAATAAATGTGATCCCATGAGAAATGAAATAGCCTCCAAAAGTCCTACTTCACCATCCAGTTTCCAATGTTAACCAATCAGGACCGAGCACTTCCCACAAACTTACATTTCTAATTTCAATAGCAAACCAAAAAGGGAACATGGCGGGAACTATCCCTTTAAAATATAGCCCACTTCCTTTACCCTTTTATTCCTTCTGAACACACTTCTGCTTTGTACCAAACTCTCCACAATTCACAAATTGCTTTTTGAAATAAACCATCCCTTTTATTTAGAATTCTTTTCTGATAAATTTTTGTTCGCACAGAACCTATCTTGTCAACTACACTTATCTTTACAGACTTTTAAATACATGTTTATGTATGTCTATAATATGTATGTGTAATTATTTAAACATTATCCTGGAACTATATTGAGCCATAGAGTACACTAGGTGACTGATTCCAAATAATCATTGGAGACTTGATTGAATTTGGCCATTCAGATCTGTATGTGAAATATGAAGCACAGGATCTTAGCATCTATGTGCTCACTTAGGTCTAGATTCTTCATTTTCCCAAAAGAAAAAGCGGCCATTGGAGGGTGAACCAACAGCAAAAAGGAAGACCTTTCTCTCTGTCTCTCTCTCTCTCTCACTATCCACTCTGCCTGTCAAAAAAAAAGAAAGAAAGAAAGAAAGAAAGAAAGAAAGAAAGAAAGAAAGAAAAAAGAAAAGAAAAGAAAGAAAGAAAGAAAGAAAGAAAGAAAGAAAGAAAGAAAGAAAGAAAGAAAGAAAAGAAAGAAAGAAAGAAAGAAAGAAAGAAAGAAAGAAAGAAAGAAAGAAAGAAAGAAAGAAAAAAAGAAATATACCAGGGGATTCCAATTCAATCCCATCAAGGTGGCATGTACCAATGCCATCTCACTAGTCCAAGTGATCAATTTCTGTTCACAATTGATCATAATGATAGGACTAAGAGTCAAAGGGATCACATAAACAAGACTAGTGTCTGAAAATATTAACCGATAGAATAAAAAAGGAGAGAACGATCATAATGATAGGACTAAGAGTCAAAGGGATCACATAAACAACACTAGTGTCTGAAAATACTAACTGATAGAATAAAAAAGGGAGAGAATGATCCAACATGGGAAGGATACACAGGAGACTCATAGAATGGCGGATGTCCTAAACAGCACTCTGGCCTCAGAATCAGCCCTTAAGGCATGCAGATCTGGCTGAAAAGCCCATGAGAGTATTTCAGGCATGGAAAGCCAAGACACTCTGGCAAAAATAAAATAAAATAAAATAAAATAAAATAAAATAAATGACCTAAATGAAAGATCTCCGCGAGTGAGATCCCAGTGGAAAGAACAGGTCATCAAAGAAGGAGGTACCTTTCTCTGAAGGGAGGAGAGAACTTCCACTTTGACTTCAACCTTGTCTAAATATGATCAGAGTCAGTGAACTGAAAAGGCTTCCATAGCCTTGGCAACTCATGACAAGAGCTTAGGGTGATTACTGATGCCATAAACAAGAGTGTCAATTTGTTAAGTCAACAACAGGAGTCACTGTGCACTTACTCCTCATGTAGGATCTCTGTCCTTAATGTGCTGTACATTGTGATTTAAATGCTATAACTAGTACTCAAACAGTATTTTTCACATTGTGTTTCTATGTGGCTGCAAACTGTTGAAATCTTTACTCAATATATGCTAAACTGATTTTCTGTATATAAAGAGAATTGAAAATGAATCTTGATGTGAATGGAAGGGGAGAGGGAGCGGGAAAGGGGAGGGTTGTGCGTGGGAGGGAAGTTATGGGGGGGGGGGAAGACATTGTAATCCATAAGCAGTACTTTGGAAATTTATATTCATTAAATAAAAGTTAAAATAATTAATTAATTAATTAAGAAATCAATTAGGTTTTTGAGCTGGAATCCCACGCCTTCACCACGCCCCTGTGTGACCTCATGCCCCTACCTGGCCACACCTGGGTGCCCACCAGCCAATCAGGTTAATTAACCACTCCCCTTTGGAAGTGGGTTAAAAGCCTGGGACATAGTGTGTCCCTGCCCTTCTCTTTTCCCTGGCCTCTTGCCAGGAGGAGGTTTGCTGTAGCCCTGCGCCTCCAGGGCATGTGTCCTTTGGGCCACCCACCTTAGGCTTCCTGGCCTAGATGCTCCTCCCTGTGGCTGGTTCCTGGTGCTCAGTATGAACCTAGATTCACCTCTCTCTCTTAAATAAAGCTCTCACTCCCCTACACACCTTTCACACTAAATAAAGGCTTAAAATGTACCATGCTTCCTCATTTATCTGTGCCCGTATTTAGAATTCTTTTCTAAATATTAGGCACGGACCCTCTTGGGCTTATTAATATTGGGAATTTATTAGTAAGCATATGGCATAATCGTATGGCACCCCAAATTCTGGTCACACATGTGGCATCCCAGATAGCACTTCTGGGGAACTTTAAGGGGCAACATTTTTGGTGTAAATTTTAGGGGGTCATTGTCCGATTTCACTTTTATGTGAATCAGAATCCTACAAACTTCATTTTGTATCTCGGAAAACTTTTCTTCATTTTTTTTGTTCATCTTAAAGAGATACTGTTTCCGATTACTGCCTCAATGCTTTGGGTATTCCTTATTCCCCTCCAAGAAGTCATACATATTGGGCAGTATCTAGGGAAGCCTGAATCCAGGTTTCCTAGTTAGAGTCTTCACATAATTCCTTAAAAATAAGTGTCTTTGTAAGTTTTATTCACCCCCAGCCCCATTCTTCTTATCTCTGTTTTGCCTCCTCAGACCAATTGCCACAGTTTTTTCTCTTTAGACTGTTTATCTGAGAGCAGACATCAGTTCACTGTATGCCACAGAATACCAGAGGTCAGGTCCCCATATGTGGCCTCTCACTAAAACGGAGAAGGAAATTTCACAGTGTTCCAATTCCCTCTAGGGATTGTATGTAATTTCTTGATTCTCATTACTTCAAAACCACACTGAAAATAAAGGATATTGAAAAATATTAATATACTCTTCACCTTTGGGATCTCCAGAGAGACTTTCAGAAATTTATATATTCACATTATATAAAATTACTAGAGCAAGAATTGACATTGTGTGAATATCTACCTTTTCTAGAAAGAATTGTAAAATGGCATGATGTCCATTCATGAAATATTCTTATCTTTCAGAAACAATTTTAAACTTTTTTTTTTTTTTTTTGGACAGGCACAGTGGACAGTGAGAGAAAGAGAGAGATAGAGAGAAAGGTCTTCCTTTTCCGTTGGTTCACCCCCAAAATGGCCACCTTGGCCAGCGCGCTGTGTCGATCCGAAGCCAGGAGCCAGGTGCTTCTCCTGGTCTTCCATGCGGGTGCAGGACCCAAGGACTTGGGCCATCCTCCCCTGCCTTCCCGGGCCACCATAGAGAGCTGGACAGGAAGAGGAGCAACCAGACAGAATCCGGCACCCCAACTGGGACTAGAACCCGGTGTGCCGGCACTGCAGGCGGAGGATTAACCTAGTGAGCTACAGCACCAGCCAGCTTTTGTTTTCATAGAAAAGTTCTTTTCAAGGACATTGCTGAATATTTTATATTTTTAGTTCATATGAATATTTTCTTTATAAATATTCTAACAATGAGTCATTGTTTAAGAAATTTGTTCCTTTAAAATTAAATGCTATTTTATGTGCTTGTTACTAAATCAGATGTACAAAAATCTGTCATGGCAAGGGGATTAAAATTGATAAATTTTTGCAAACATTCTGACTAAGCAATTTTCTCTTTTTTAAAATTCATATTATAATAGAAACAAAATACTATGATCTTAGTTTATTACTAATGATGTTAACATTTTTTACCCCATTTATGAAAAAAAAATAAGTATTATCATTTCGGTGTATGCTACATTTTTGTTCTTATTGAAGTCTCATTTTAACTGTACAATACAAAAACAAAAGTTATTATCATTAATGTTAATAATATTTTATTAACCTGTCATTGGGTGAGTATTTTGTACCATTTGGATATGCACATATATACAGTAGTTCTCTAAATATAACAGATACACTGGAAATTTTATGTTTTCAAATTGAGATTTGCCAATGTATTGGAATCTTTTATTTCTAATAGATTTCAGGATTTTTTTATTGATTTTATTTTTTTAGTTGAAGGATCATATAATCAATTTGTATAAACAATTTTGTATTCTTTCTACTACCCTTAGTCATAATAATTTTTCACTTTCTTTTCCATAATAAATTAGGAAGAAAATTGGAACAGCTGAGAAAAGTTAAATTGATAATTTAATTCAGATTGGATAGAATTATAAATCCATTTATTTAATATTTGACACATTGCATTTAATACTTTCCAAGAATTTCTCATTAAAATGATTATTTTTAATTAGAATACATATAATTAACAATTAATAAACAATTATTGTCTCTATTTTTTTAAAGTCATTATTTCTAATGATCTACCAAAGTATACTGAAAAATGAAAGCCTGCTTCATTAATGTAAACCTTGGGAATAGTGGGTGATGGTTCAAGTACTTGGGTTACTGCCACCCATGTCTGAGACCTGGATTGGGTTCCTGACTTTCAGCTTCAATCCTACTTAAGGATATTTGGGAGTAAACCCACGAATAAAATATATCTCTTGCTCTATGTCTCTCTCTCTGCCTCTCAAATAAAAATTTTTCAGTAGTTACATGTTACAAAAATAAGGATAAAGTTTTTTGTTATCATATTACCTTTTCATTACCATTCTTATCATATTTAATAGCTAGTACTCATATACTTTTTACTAATCAAGCAAGCAAGAAAGCAAAAAAATCAAAACCCAAATAACCACAGATTAAATTACCTTGGGGAAATACAATGGTATAATGGAAGGGTGTAGAGATCATAAGCAGAAATATATTTAAACTCCATCACTGTTTTACTGGTGACCATGATTCTTCAAAAAAGTTAGAGAGAGGAGGAGTTGATTACCACCAGATTAAGGAGGGGGTTTTGTGCAAAGTTCCTAGAACACTGACTACCATATAATGTAAATAGCATGGGTTTGTAGAAACTCCATAGATTATTAGCTGTGTAACCTTAGATGAATCATCAGTTTCCTCTTCTATTGTTATAAAATAAGGATAATTACAGTGCCCCTAACATATTTTCAGAAATAAGCCCTAGAAGAGTGATACGTATGTAATAAGTCTTTAAAAGCTAGTATTTTTAGTGAAGTTGAATTACATGGCATTTCCATTCTCTCATGTGATAGATTTTCTCTACCCAGCATTATGCTCTGGGAAACCTTTACAAATGGGCCTGTTTTAGTTAGATCCCTCCTTCCAAGTCAAACCAACCTCCCTTTTCCTCTGATGCTCCTGTATTTTGCATTGATTTATTTGTCTCTTTCATTAGTTTATGAGTTTCTGTGGAGTAAAATTATGTCCTCTTCTTCCTCCTCATCTTTAGAGTCCATGTATGTTTCATCCAAATTATTTGAAAATGAAATTGGTAATGGGGCCAGAGCAGTGGCACAGTGGTTAAAGCCCCAGCCCGCAGTGCCAGCACCCTATAGGGGTGTCAATTCGAGTCCTGGCTGCTCCACTTCCAAACCAGCTACTACTAATGCACCTGAGAAAGCTGTAGAGGGTTGCCCAAGTCCTCAGGCCCCTGTATTCATTTGAGAAACTGAGAAGAAGCTCCTGGCTCCTGGCTTCGGATGGGCTCAGCTCCAGCCACTGCATCCATTTGGGTAGTGAGCCAGCAGATGGAAGACGTCTCTCTCTCTCCATCTCTACCTCTCTCTGTAACTCTGTCCTTCAAATAAATAAAGTACGTCTTTTAAAAAAATGAAATTGGTTACATACCAGGATGCAATACGTTAAACTTAAAACTAGGGTTTATTCTGGGACCGGTGTGCAAAGCTAGCGTCTGCAACCACAGCAGCCCATATGAGTTCTGGTTCAAATACTGTCTGCTACATTTCCAAATCAGCAATTTGGGGAGTGACCCAGTGAATAGAAGATCTGTCCTTCTGATATCTCTGTAACTCTGCCTTTCTAAGAAACAAAATAAATCTATTTTTTAAAAAAATAGGGTTTATTTTGTTTAAATCTCTTCATATGCACATTGAATACAATTTGTTTTTCTCTTTGTCTTTGCGTTAAAGATCCTATTTTATTCTTTCATGATAGGATGGATGTAATTTTCTGTTTCCCTAGTTAACACAAGAGGTGATCCTGTCATTTAAAACATATCTGGAAGCAATCAACCATCCAGAGGATTGCTAGTTCACTGGTGGTGACCCAGAGCTTCATTGTCAAAATCAGGTTTAGAATTTATCAGAAAAGTTTGAATGCTTTCCAGAATTGCCTTCAATTTTTTATGCAGCATTTTTCTTCCTGAGTATTATAAACTCCAATGCCTCCTTTTAATTGCAGGCCTAGAGCAATATCGTTGGAGTTATGTAAAATCTATATTCGCAGTCTTCTCCCATTTTAATTTAAAATAAAGTTAAGATTTCTACTTTCAACTTCTTTTGCTTAAGTAGTAAACTTTGGCATTGAACAGGCAACATTGAATCAGCACATTTTTGATGCTGCTGCACTTGATGAGGAATTATTATATCACTCCTAATTAGCTAAGAGCTCAGGCCTATAGCAAAGGGAGACAAAAACAGCATATGAAAGACAAGTGCACTTGATCATCTCCTAATTTTTAGATGAAGATAAAGGATAAGAATAGTCATTTGTCTATGTTAGTGACAGATGTAAGACCAAATCCCACATGCTTACTCAACACTGGCATTTACTTATGGGAACTAGGGTGATGATGATAAATAAAAGATCATATTTCCATTCTGAGGAACCTATGATTGATCTAAAGGAGAAAGCAGAAACTTCACCAAGTACAATAAAATACAGATGATACAAACTAATTACTCATCCACAGAAAGCAAGATCTGAAAAAGTATCACAGAAAAGATGGCACAGAAAAGAAGTAATGATTTACAGCTGACTGAGAAGAGAAACCCATTCCAGAGAGAAAGAAATATATTGGTCAACTCAAGATTAATATTTTTAGTGATATGTTGGAAATTAGGTCTTATAATAGTCTATTCTAGTAATTACAGTGCTGTGAAAATTGTCTTGATATTTCCCTACATGAAACTGAAGATTTCACACACTACAAAATTTATAAAAGATATTATATATTTAATGGAAATGCAGAAACAGAAGAAGGAGGAGGAGGAAGAAAAAGACGATTATGGAGGACATACCTCCATTACCTCATTACCTCATTGTTATGTTCAATTGTTTAATTAGATCACCAATATCATGGATGTCATTCTATAGGAGCTAGCAAAAGATCTGTAGTTAGGCAAAGTATATAATTAGGTCACTGTCTTAAAACAAACCTAAACTGGTATAAATGTTAGATGGGAGACACAGTAAAACCACTTACAAGGTCTTACATGATCCCCTTCAAGACTATGTAAAAAAAATGACAATCCAATTATCTTTTATGAAATGATCAGGGAAATAGTCATTGTTATTAATTATCTACTTATTTAAAAGTTCAACACTATGTTTCAAATAGATATGGGGCCTTTCTTCTCATTACAGTGGAGGGACTTCAGAATCTAGTGTAGGCTTATGTGTAGTATTTAGAATAAGAATTATTATTACAATGTACATTAGGGAGGAGATGTTATCAATAATATTCTCTTTGGTTGCATCCTGAGTAACCCAGTTTCACCTTTCCTTTTTTTTTTTTTTTTTTTTGTTACTTTAGCAAGATGGGAAATCTGGATCTGGATATTACCAAAAGAAGATAAACATAGGTATATTTTAGATTTTTAAAAAAATGTGGACCTCTTTTCTTCCCCCACTTCAACTAAAGTAGCGTGTTTTCATGTGTTTTATTTTGTCAGATATTCGGGGCTAGCACTGTGAAGTGAAAAACCTTAGAACACAAGCATATCTCATCCCCTCTAGTTGCTTATAAGCTGCTTGTGTTGATAAGGCATCTACAATACAATTCAGGAACATTTTGTGCAAAATGAAAGAGCTCTTGTTGTTTTTTCGTAGAATATAAACTCTGCTTTGCAAAAATAGCATGGAGTAAAGAACTTTCTTCTCTATAACAATAGGCCCTTTTACATGCCTGAATCTAATACTAATTCTTCAGCTTTATCTTTTGTAGCTGAAACTCTTCATCAAATAAAAATTTTAAAAGAACACTAGCCATCGTTTAAAAGCACACACATTCTTCTTCTAGGCCAACAAGCTTCAACCTAGGAATCTTCTGGAGGTATTCTACCATATCTTATTCTCAGGCCCTTGTCAGCATTCTTACCAATACTACACATTAGGAATTCAAGCTAAGGGATAAGTAGAGGAAAGTAGTCACATAATCTATTAAGATGTTGGTTAACAGATATTAATGTAATTTTTAGATTTTTATAACCAGATACTCATGCATTAGTATTTTAAAAAGGAGGAAACTATATTGAAATGAATAATAATATATATGCATGATTACATAATTTTTATGATTATATAATTTTGGAAAAACTTATATGCCCACATGTATAGTGCTCTCCCTCTCTCTTTCTCTTTCATATATGTACTATATATATTTTTTGAGTGAGATAGAGTCCTCTTGTGCATATAAAGATGAGTCTTCAGATGCCACAATTGGATGACAGAAATATTGAATGTTGGAAAATATCCTGGAGTGTAATCAAAGAGAGCATGTGAGTCCAGAAAAGGGAGACATCCTTAATCCTCTGAAAAATTGTAACCAGAAGAGAGAGATTTCTGGAATTTGTATGAAATTTGGTCTACATTGGGAGCCAGCATTTTGGCATAGCGGGTAAACCCAACAACTACAATGCTAACATCCCATATGGCTGTTGGTTTGAGTCCCAACTGCTCCGTTTCTGATCCAACTCCCTAACAGTGTGCACAGGAAACCAGCAGAAGATGCCCCAAGTGCTTGGGACCCTGCCCTTTTATGGGAGACCCAGAAGAAGCTCCTCACTCCTGACTTCAGACCAGCCAAGCTCTGGCCGTTGGGGCTATTTGGAGAGTGAACCAGCAGATGGAAGATCTTTCTTTCTCTCTGTCTCTATAAACATTGCCTTTCAAATAAATAAATAAATCTTAAAAACTTGGGTCAATAAGTAGCCTTTTGAGATGAGTTTAAGATGACACTTTTATGGAGACTATTAACTTCAAAATGGATTTCACAAGATATGTAAACTGACTATTTTTATCCTTTCCATATTTTGCTAGGTCTCTAAGGAGGTAGCACCTGGTAATAAAAAGGAAGTCTGCAAACTAAAATCATTTGATAGGATGAAATGTGATCTGATAGAACAAATCCAAGACAGGAAACCTAATGAAAATATTTCATATCTCTGTATACTTATTGAAAATAACTTTTCTTTTGATGGACCTTTTAAGGATATGAGGAACTTTGGAAAATTTCTGGAACCAAGCAGAGAGAATCATGAGTTCTAATGTGAATGTAGAATGGAAGTGTGCATTCTATAGACAATTATCAAAGGAAATGCATATTCAGCTTCTCGGGAGGGAAATATTTTCTACCAAGTAAATAAACACGTTTTCCGTGAATTACTGTAACACAGGAAAATGCTATGGCACAATTTATCATTGTCTGTGGACCAAAAAGAAAGGGAGTTTTATCACCCCCCCACCACCAAAATGAGCAAATAGTTCTGGGACTATACAAGTCTTTTGAAAAGATCACATAAATGAATATGATGAAAATACTGTGCATTGATTTTAAGTTTGTGAATCAAAATAAAATTTCATTTTTTACAATCTTTTTGAAGTATTTTTCTATAATATGACAATGTTTAGTGTTTATCTCATGACTTTGTAGAAATGTAACAGGAAGGAAGCAGTAACACCAATCAAACTTAAAAGTCCCCAACCAACACCAGCTTCTGTCTTCAAAACCTGAGGCAACCTAATTGGCTACAGTTACAGCTCTTCCCTTTCAACTATGCAAGTGAACCCTGCACCATACTACCTCTCTCTCTTTCTCTTTTTTTAACTTAACAATACCTTGAGAATTTCTAAAGATAACAGATGTAGTAGAACCTAGAGAAACAGCCCATGACAAGAAAGCCTATAGGCTGTGTAGTTATTTCCCTCACATGATTCATATGGTTGCAACTGGAAGCACAGTGTTTGTCAAGTCCATCTACTACTCTCCAGAAAGAGGTTTGGAAGACAACAGGAGCATCTCTTTATGTTTTAAAGGCAATAATCTTAGAGAAAGAAAGAGAGGATTGAAAAGAGCAGACCTGTTAATTATGAGTTTTTGGCATGGCATTGAGACTGTAATTGTAGATTAATTGTTCTGTCCAATTTGAAAATTTACAATTGGAGAAAATAATTGAGTGCAGAGAGTTACCTGCAAAGAAATCAAACAAACCATGCAAATTAGTTATGAGATTTGGTTAAATTAGTTCTGGCAACAACCAACCAAATGTGCCTAAAGTACTGTTCAAATAGTGAATGAAAGAGGGATGAGTGAGGTTACAAATATAGATCTTCACAAGTTTAAAAATAAATTATAGCTTAATAATACAAGAGTTGAACATAATTAACAATGTAAATTTGACTCATCTGCTAATATTCTTTTTTTTAAATATTTATTTATTTATTTGAAAGGCAGAGTTACAGAGAGGCAGAGGCAGAGGCAGAGAGAGAGAGAGAGAGAGAGAGAGCAAGCTTCCATCCACTGGCTCACTCCCTACATGGCCACAATGGCTGGAGCTGCACCAATCCGAAGCCAGAAGCCAAGAGCTTCCTCTGGGTTTCCCACAGGGGTGCTCATATAGGATGCCAGCACTGCAGGCAGGGGCTTTACCTGCTACACCACAGTGCCAGCCCCTCTGCTAATAGTCTAATCTTTTTATTTTATTTATTTATTTAATTTTGGTTAGACCAGATAGTAAAGGAATGCAGACATGAGATAATCAGTTGATGTGCAAAGGATATAGTTATTTCTGGTAAGGATACGGAGCTGGAAATCAGGGATCAGCATTGTGGTACAGTGGGTTAAGCTGCTACCTGTGACACTGGCATCCCAAATGAGTACCACTTGAGTTCTGCCTGTTCCATTTCTGACCCAGCTCCTTTTTAATGTCCAGGAAAGCAGCAGAAAATGAACCAAGTACTTGGGACTCTGCCACCCAAATGGGGGACCAGGATGAAATTCATGACTCCTGGCTTCAGCCTGGCCCAGCCTTCGCTGCTGTGGTCATTTGGGGGAGTGAACCATGGGATGGAAGTTCTCTGTCTCTCTGGCTCTCCCTCTCTCTCTCTCTCTCTGTAACACCGCCTTTCAAATAAAGTAAATGAATCTTCTTTTTAAAAAAAGAACTGAGCATCAATCTCATGGCTGCATGTTAGGAGACAAATCGTTATCAAGAATGAGCTTGTGCTGAAAATTGATAATGTCCAGTGAGAGTCTGTGGTAGAAAAAGTTTTGCTCAGCAATGGCCCATTTTACAGATTTACTACTAAGCTCTCTGACTGTAAAAAAAGAACAAGACGTGAAAAATGTTTCTCATAAATCACTATAGGGAAATTCTTCACTTTTTTAAAAAAAGTTTATTTATATAAAGGGAACAGATTTCATGTTTCATATGGTTTTAACAACATAATATTTCTCACCTTACCCCCCCCCCACAACCACTCTCCCTCCTTCTTCTTTTCTTCTTTTTCTTTAAATTTTTGCAATGGCCTACTTTCAATTTACTATATAATCATAAGCTTAATCCTCCACTAACTAAAGGATTAAACAGATAGTAAGTAGAAAAACCACTTTCCTCAGGAGTATAGACAAGGGCTATAAATAATAATAAAATCTCAAAATGTCAATTTCACTCATATATGTCACCTTTTTGGTATTATGTATTAGTTCCACAAGTCAGAGAAAACATATTTGTCTTTTTGGGACTGACTTATTTCGCTGAGCACAGTGGTCTTTAATTGCATCCATTTTGTTATGCAAGATAGGATTTAAAGAAAATGTGGCATCTATACATGATGGAGTACTACGGAGCCATAAAAACTTTCAGTTTCAGAGCCTTGATATTGGATGAAATGAGTTCTATTCTGTTAGCTTTCCATGGGACTTAACATTACTCATATCTCTACCTCAATGGCATCCTCCAGGAAAGGACATTTAGTCTCGTAAGATGCCTATGTTACACATGAGAATACTCTATTTTGATTCCCAGATCTAGCTCCTGACTATATAGACCCTGGGAGACAGAGTGATATAGTGACATAGTTGGGTTCCTGTCACCTACATGGGAGATCTGGATTGAATTAGCAGATCCAGGTTTTGGCCTCTCCTAGTGCAGAAAATGGTCAGACGTCATCTGTCAGCTTCTCTCTCTCTCTCTCTCTCTCTCTCTCTCTCTCTCTCTCTCTCTCTGTGTGTGTGTGTGTGTGTGTCTTTTTATCTCTATGTCTCTATGCCTCTCAAATAAAATAACTAAATGCCACCCTCCCTTGGCAGACTTCATTAACTACCCTTCCTCATTTCTATCTCGTCCTCATGCCCTGAGTCTTTTTTAAAGATTTATTTATTTACTTGAAAGTCAGAGTTACACACAGAAAGAAGGTGAGGCAGAGAGAGAGAGAGAGAGAGAGAGAGAGAGAGAGAGAGAGAGAGAGAGGTCTTCCATCCGCTGGTTCACTCCCCAGATGGCCGCAATGGCTGGAGCTGAAGCCAGGAGCCAGGAGCTTCTTCTTTATGACAAAGACATTTAACTTGTTTCTTCCTTTCACCTACTTTTATCTGAATAGATACATTATTACTTAATTCTTCCTCTAAAAATTATAAAAGTACTTCAAAAACTTCATGGAGGGGCCAGTGCTGTGGTGTAGCAGATAAAGCAACCATCTATAGTGGCTGCATTCC
Source organism: Lepus europaeus (assembly GCF_033115175.1). NCBI lineage: Eukaryota > Metazoa > Chordata > Mammalia > Lagomorpha > Leporidae > Lepus > Lepus europaeus. The sequence continues at coordinate 78,243,081 of NC_084839.1, read as the reverse complement.
ATATGGGTGCCAGTACAAAGCTCAACTGCTGCACTTCTGACCCAGCTCCCTGCTACAGCCTGGAAAAACAGTAGAAGATGGCCTGGGTTCTTCCCACTTGAGACCTGGAAGATTCTCCTGGCTCCTGATTTCAGATCAGCCCAGCTCCAGCCTTTGCTACCATTTGGGGAGTGAAACAGCAGATGGAAGATCTCTCATTTTGCCTCTACATCTGTCTCTGCCTCTGCCTCTCTGTAACTCTATCTTTCGAATAAGTAAATCTTTAAAAAAAATCATGGAAAATTTAATTAAAATATGTTTATTCTTTTTACAAAAATTTTTGAAATCCATTCAAGGATTTCTATAATGTGAATTTTCTATGACATTTTTGGAAGACTCTCCATATAGTAGCCCCCATTATCCATTGCTTTGCCTTTCATAGTTTCAGTGTTCCAAAGTTTGCTCCCAACCAATCATGTTAGAAAGAAACTTCCAGGCCGGTGCAACAGCTCAATAGGCTAATCCTCTGCCTGCGGCGCTGGCACACCGGGTTCTAGTCCCGGTCGGGGCGCCGGATTCTGTCCCGGTTGCCCCTCTTCCAGGCCAGCTCTCTGCTACGGCCCAGGAGTGCAGTGGAGGATGGCCCAAGTGCTTGGGCCCTGCACCCACATGGGAGACCAGGAGAAGCACCTGGCTCCTGGCTTCAGATCAGCGCGGTGCACCAGCCACAGTGTGCCGGCCATGGCGGCCATTGGAGGGTAAACCAACGGCAAAGGAAGACCTTTCTCAATGTCTCTCTCTCTCTCACTGTCCACTATGCCTGTCAAAAAAAAAAAAAAAGTGTATGCTATTCTTAGTGAATTTCCATGAAATCTAGACAAAATTTATTTATTTATTTAATTTGAAGAACAGTGAAAGAGATATATAATAGAGAGGGAATAAGAAATATAGACAGAGGTCTCCTATTTGCTGGTTCACTCCCCAAATTCCTAGAACAGCTGGGTCTGGGGCAGACTAAAGCCAGGAGCCATGAACTTGGTTTGAGTCTCCCATGCAAGTGGCAATACCACAATTTCATGAGCCATCATCTGCTACCTTCTAGGGAATGCATTAGCAGACAACTTCAATTCGGAGTATAGCCAACATTGAAAACCAGGTGCTTTGATATGGGACAAGGATGAAGTGACATCTTAACCACTGTGACAAATACCTACTCCTCTATGAACTTTCTGAACTATATTTAAGGACCTTCAGTGTCCATGTTGGATATTTTCAAAGACCCCAGTGTTAGATCTGAAACCAGGAAAGTATTGAATTTTACATATGTTCTGTTTTTTTCCTATATGTATGTATGTACCTACAATGAAGTTTATTTTATAAATTTTGCACAAAAATAATTAACAATGAAATAAAACAATTATAATACTTTATAGCAGTACAGTAGCCTAATGATTACTTAAACACAAATATTGTGACACTGTAACAGTAGGTCTGCTAACCTGGATGGCTGCTAGGTGACTAGCAGATGAGTAGCATATACAGTGTGGATAAACAGGACCAAGGATGACTCATGACCCTGATGGAATGGAGCAAGATAATAGATTTTGTTATGCTGCCCATAATGGCAGGTGATTTCAAGTTTTTGAATTGGGGTTTTTTTGGAATCTTATTTTCAGGCTACAGTTGACCACAGATAACAGAAAGCAAGGAAAGCAAAACTGTGTAAGAGGGGTGTGGGGAGAGGACCACCATGTAAGAGAGCCTTGTCTTCTGCCTGTTTCCCATTATATTCACTAATTTGAAAGCATTGTTGGGAAGATAACAGCTGATGAATGACATCATCAAACATGGCTCCTTTAACGTCCTATGACCATGCAGTGCATCATCCCAGTCTGAGTATCATGCAAAGAATATATGATCTACTGTTGGAATTTTCACCTCAAATATAAATGAGATGGAATTATAGGAAGGGATATTATCATCATGATGATCATAGAGGTTATTTGCATAGTAAGTAATAATCCAAAATAACGAAACTAAATGTCTGGGTTTTTCAATGGTGTCCCAATAGGCTTAAGACAACAAAGAAGAAAAATTAACTACATTTCACTTTAAATTATTTAAGTTGTCTTTTCTTATTTGCTGTTCCACAGAATGAGTGAATGCGTCATAAAGATGTTCTACTAACCACATCCTCCCTGTGATTTCAGATTGTATTCTGATATAGATCAAGGATTAAAAAGAGGCATTATAGATAGGTGGAAACTTAGGGTCTGGTGGAGAGGAAATGGATGTGAAAACAAGATAAGAGATTAACGTTCTCTTCTAATAGCTTCAAATGGTCTTCATTTCCCTTGAGAGATATTTCCTTTTGCTTTACTGTGTGTGTTCTCTATGTTTTTGTATAGTTTGTGTCTAAAATAAAAGGCATCTTTGCTACTGTATTACTCAATTCAGTATTCTAGAATAGACTAATAGAGGTTTGAACCTAGAATGACATAGACACAACAAAAAGCTGTACCCTGGAATGCCTTTTGTATCACATCTATATGTCTGCAATTTTTCTACATATTCATCTTGTTCAGAGATTTTTATAACTTTCCAAACTTATTCCTACATAAGAAATTAGGTACTTGATTTGCATCTGAGTTTCAGTTAGCTGTCTTCCTCTTGTCACTCCTTGCACAACCTCTAACCTGTTTTGATAATGGAACAACTCCCCAACCCCATAACTCTAATATATCTCATCTGAAGTTATATTTCTTACTATATTTCTTGTTTCATTGCATTTGAATTGTTTGTTCTCTCCTATTTGTAAATTCCTTAGAAGGAGATCATTTTGTAAATATTAATTGTTGTATGCCCCCATATTTAGAATAATGGATGCCTGGGTCTTAATAGTTTATAGATTTTCACAGAAAAAAAATGGGTTAGAAAATAGAGAATGGTGGAGAGAAACAGAAAGCATAGATAGGGTATATGTTATATAAATCATTAATTCCAAGTATATCTAAGGAAGATAGCTAATGAGGTGGAATCCTGGCATATATCAAGACAGAACATTACATTTCTGCTGAATTTATGCAAGATAATGAAAGAATCCTCTCCTAATTTTATAAGACCTATAACTGCCAATGAATAGGGGCATATTATACGGGTAACTTGATGATAGTCCTTTGAAATAATACAGAACTGACTGAAATATTTCAATTCATTATCTCATATCCCTATCTCATTTCAGACAATATATAAGCATTCTAAAACATAAAATGCCCTTTATCTACAGAGGTTGTGAATCGTTCTTTACACACACACACACACACACCATTGCAAAAACAAGAGCAATAACAATACCAACAATTGAAATAAGTCAAATATCAATGAAACTAAGATTTCCCAACAGTTCTCCTCATAATAATATTCTCTGTTATATTATTCAGATGTTTGTATATAAGGAAAAAGGAAGATGAGCAAAACATGACTTAATGTGGCTTTGACAGCAGGTCAAATACACTGATCTTGAAGCAACACCCTTGGCCAGTGATACCTCTACTCTAACCTGAGACTTATTCCTGGTTTCTTCTGTCTTGACCACCTTCATTTTATTACTATTCTAGACATGCGCAAATTTCCCCCTTCCTCAGTGCTTTTGGAATGGGGATTTCTCCTGTCCAGGATAATCCTGTCTCTACATCATTTGATGGTTCAATCTCATTGTTTAGTACTTAGAAACCACTATTCCAATGAAACACCATCTAGTTTGCAAACACTCTAACAAAACCCAATATTCCCTAATTTATTCTATCTAGAACATTTACAAAATGTAGATTTCTATAACTATTATACTAATTATTATACTCATTTATCTTTTTTATTGCTTGTATATTTTCATTTGAATACAGACTACATGCAATTTGATCATTAAGTATTGTTGAAGTACTGGGTCCCTAAAACAGGTGCCTGTTGGGGCCAGTATTGTAGTATAATGGGTAGGGCCACTGCCAGAGATGTCAGCATCCCATATGGACACTGATTAGTGCCCCAGATGCTCAACTTCTGATCCAGCTTCCAGGCTAATGGCCTGGGAAAAGCAGTGCAGGATGGGTCAATTCTTGGACCCTCACACCCACTTGGGAGACCTGGAGGAAGCTCCTGGCTCCTGGCTTCAGCCTGTCCCAGCCATAGCCATTGCAGCCTTTGGGGGAATTTACCAGTGGATGGATGATTTCTCTCTCTCTCTGTCCCTCCCTGCCTCCCTCCCTTTCTTCCCTCCTCCGTCCTACCCCTTTGCTCTGTATGTGCAACTCTGACTTTCAAATAAAAAATATATAAATATTTTTTTAAAATGTGCCTGTTACATATAATTTCTCAATAAATAAGTTTTGAATGACCCTCAGTTCCATTCCTAAATACATATCCAACAGAAATGTGCATATGTGGCTATCAAAATATATGTATTAAAATGTCATAACAATAGCATTCATAATACTCCTAACCTGAAAACTACTCATTAGTACATCAGTAGTATCATGGACAAATAAATTAAGTAAATAACTCAATGGACTCATACATAATTGGATTTCTCAACATCATCTGCATTGACATTTGAATCCATTACAACATAGATCAATTTTATAAAACTAATGGTAAATGAAAGAATCCAGCCCAAAAGAGGGCATTCCATGTATCTGGAATTCAAAAGGAAGTGATAGCAATCTAGACTGTTAGAAATAAGTGTGCTCTTGAATGGAGTATAGTGCTTGGAAACAAAGACTAAAAGGCCTTCTGAGTTTATGATTACTTAGTGCTTTTATCTGGGCAATGGTTACACAGATGTACTACCTTAACTTTTATTAACTTCTATTTTCAATTTGAAAAGCAGAAAAAGAACAAATATCTCCCATCTGCTGATTCACTCCCCAAAATTCTGCAACAGCTCAGACTGGACCAGGCTTCAGCCAAGAGCCAGGAAATTCAATCTAGGTCTCCCCCATAGGTGGCAGATCATCTCGCTCTGTATCACAAGGTGCACAAGAGCAGGAAGCTGAAATCAGGAATGGAGCGTGGACAGGAATCCAGACACTCTGATGTGGGTTGCAGGAATCCCAAGAGGCATTTTAATGGCTATGACAAATACCTAACCCAGGGATCTTTTAAAACTTAGAAAACTGTATAATTGAGGCATTCTTTATGCAAAGTGTGATTTAGTAAACAACAACAGCAAAAAAACAATTGAATGAATTCAAGATTTTTTTAAAACACATTTTGAAAACTATAAAATTTGAACCTAATGCTTCACTTTTGTTTCTGTCTCTGCTTTGAATCTAATGAAGCACTCTTTTCCTCAGTGCAACACAGAAAATGTTTCAGAAGGTCCATAATTCTATTGTGAGCCTGAGGCTTAGGTATCTCGATGAATATGAATTCCTGTGTGTCACAAGGCATTTAACCTCTGTGATATATTTGAAGAAAACCTTTAATTCAAAAGATTACATTGCCTATCAGTTTTCCCAACATGAATAAATACAGGCATTATTCATTTCATAAATTCTTTTTTTAGAGATGCCAGTGTTAGAAATGTTAAAGATGCAGACTTTTTTTTCACCAGTGGAGGATATATCTGTGTCTATATCTGCATTTTCTGTTCCTTGATAACGGGAGGAATGCTCAGCTTAAAATAATACACACGTGTGTGTGTATATATATATAATATATATACATATATTATATATTATACATATATAATTTCCACCTAAATAACACTTGGGACAGAAGAAAATTATTAAAGAAAAAGCCTTTCATAAATCAATGTCTATTTAAAGTATAAAAGTGAAAAAAAAAGAAATCCAACTTTTATAAATGTCATAATGATATTTTTATAAAATAGAAAGTAATTTCAGTTGGGAGTTTCATGTATATCAAGTTGTAATAATAAAGTTCTTGTTGACGAAACTATAATGACTTCTTTTTTAAATTCAAATCCTTCTAACCTCCTTCCAAAATTAGTAAAATCACTTTAAAAATTCATGTTAAAATGAGCATCAAGAACTACAAGTCAAGTACAGCTTTCCATACATAATATTAAACAATCATAGAAACCTGACTATAAATCTTACATGACAAGCCTATGACATTAGATTTAACATTAATGTTAAAATTGTTAGTAGGAAAGTTTTTGCTCAGATTTTCTCATGTTTATTACATGCCTGTATTTATTAATCTCCATCTGCATGCAATCAGCAAATCAAGATTTTGTCACTGATCTTCTTTATGAAATAGTCAGTTTCAATGTGGGCAGATTGGGAGCAGTGATAATGATTGTTAGGGAACCATTCATGGAGAAAGTAATTGTAGCACCCTTTGAAAGAAAGTAACTGTAGCGCCCTTTGAAAGAAAGTAACTGCACAGTAGCAGTAGTGCAGCTTGAAAGAAAAGTAGAAAGGTAACCACCCTAGCTGGTAAGATTTGAAAACAGATGGCCTAACTAGATGGCCTAACCACAAACTGTCGTTGCCATAACTACAGGACCCTGGGAGGTCGGCGAGTGGGCGGAGCTAGCCTCTAGAAACTGTATATAAGGGGACCCTCAGTAGCTGTAAACCAGAGGTTGCTCAGCCTCTCTCCCTGGTCCGTAGTGCCTAGTGCCCTTGGGGAGAAGCTCCTGGTCCATAGTGCCTAGTGCCCAAGGGAGTAGGTTTGAGCGATCTCTGCTCCTAGTCGCCTAGAGTATCAATAAAGTGTGTTTAGCTTGACTTTCCTGTCTCCTGGACTCTTCCTTCACGGTAACCTGGCCAGTTCCTGAAGGGGGAGATCCTGACAATGATCAGACAAGCATGCATCACATAAACAAGGGTAGTCAGACATGGAAGACTTCAGGATCATACATATTTGGTTGCTCACCTGTTGTCAAAATGCATCACCCCTGTTGTCTATGGTGTATAACTGTACAACTCCTTATTAGATAATGCTCTCCTACTCAAAAGCTTCTGGGCATCCCTTGAAGATGCATATGTTTTATAATAGAATGTGCCTGTGATCACTCCCTTAACCTAGTTCTCTAACTACTCAATAATTTGCACCTTTACACACCACAAATCCTAGGCTCTGTAGAATGGACTTCCATATTCCAAATTAAGTCTTCTAGAATTCAATTGAATATATTATCTAAAATATTTCTTGAGAATGGTAAAACAGGTAATTTAAAACTGAACTACTTTAGTGAAGGAAAAAACACAATTAAGTGCAGTAACTTTGTCGAATGGTTTCCACATTTTCAGAGATTACTGATACTCTTTCATTTTTCAGCTCAATTCTTACATATTTGTTTAGTTTTTTCCCATGCTGTATGAATTTCCCTTCATTTTGTGGGCATAGCCTCAGATAGTTCTAAGCTTCTATGATGACAGATGAAGAAAAGTGTTTTTGTCATACAGCATATATTGACCAGATATCAAGGAAGTTCAGTGACTGGCCTGGCTTATGCTAGTTGTGACAAGGCTGGCAAAGCATTGCCATTGGTGATCCCAGGAGAACCCAATGGAGTCCGGAAGAGAAGCAGTTCCTTAAAAGAAGAAAAGCGTACAAAAAAAGGCCATCTATTTTCAGATGGAATTTTTCTGTTCTTAACTTACTGTATAGTACCAGAGGTTGTCAACTTGGACTACTGAAGGAAAGATTTGGGACTCTAAAGAAGAAAATGGGGTGAACCCTGGTAGCCATACTGGCTCAGTGTAGTAGTGCAACTGTTCCTTGATCCCCATAATGCAAATAATTGCTCTCCAAATACTTCCTCTGTCCAAGAGAAAAACTAATCAAGTGCTGCTTCACTGTGGTGGGAGGTTCAATGCACACTCTCACCCTCCCTGCTCCCCTTTATATTCCTTCTGCAGATTCAGAACTCCAAGGCCTTCCATTTGGTCTGAAAGGCCATATGACAGCACTGCAGTGTGAAGAAACAACTCACAGATGAATAAAATTCATTAGATCTGTGCTGGCAGGTGAGGGTAGATGATGGAGATGTGGGCCACTCAATCTACTTTGTTCATGATTCCTGCTCCGATAGGACAGAATTAAGGTCCTCACAACTTTTCTATATCTCCTTCTTCAGGAGGTCAGATACAGGGCAGTTTCATAAACGAGAGGGTAAAGGGGTCAAGAGGCAAGGCCTAGAGACCCTTGTAATTTGTTTGGTGTCAAAAAGGCAGTACCTATAGGAAATGCAAACTTTATGCTTCTGGAAACTCATTTAGCATTAAATGCCTCTCAACATTGAACTATTAAATGTTTTAGAACATATTGCTAATGTGGAAAATATGACTTTCTTTCAAAGTATTTATTTATTTGGAAGGCAGAGTGATAGAGAGACACAGGAAGAGAAAATATTCCACTTTTTGGTTCATTCACCAAATCCTTGCAACAGCCAGGGCTGGGTCAGGCCTAAACCAGCAGCTAGGGACTCCAACCAAGTCTGGCATGTGATTGGCAGAAACCCAAGTATTGGCCCTTAATCTGCTGCTACCCAGATAAATTAGCGGGAAGCTAGATCAGAAGTGAAGGTGGGATTTGACCCTCACATGCTGTATTTTTTTTTTCCTGAAATAGAAGAGCAAATTATTTTTAGTATAAGATATTAACAATGGTTTTCTCATTATTTTAACATCCATTTTCAAACTCACCTGCTCAAAAATAAGGACATATATTTTCTAACTCCAACTAACCATTAAAAAAGGATGTACAACAAAAAAGGCTATGTGTTATGCATAGAAAAGACCACATTAGAAAATGTCAGAGGTATCTAGAAAGGAAGCTTTCTGTGATTGAAATGGTATTTCTTGTCCACTGTGCAGGAATAAACTTCTTCAGGGAGCTGAGTGATGCGGATGGGGAACCTTTGGTATCTAGGTTGGACAGCCACGTTTTCCCCTGTGTCGTGTTTATCTGGTCTGATGCAATCAAGCAGAGACAGAGGCCCGAGGAGAAAGAGTGGCCCAGGGTTAGGACTGAGTACACACACACTCAAGGCCTGACCTCACATCACATGCTGTATTAAAGCCAATCCACTTGGGAAAAATATTTCTTATTGCTTGCTCTTCAGACTTACTGAATTTCATTTTAAAATTAGATATTTGGCTTTGTCTTGTGGTCTACTAAATTCTCTTTTCCAACCCAAGAAATAAGCATGAACAATATTTAAATACCAACCCTTCTTTGACATTTAAGCCACAACTGGGTGGCAGGACATTCAGTATGTAGCTTCCTGCTACATACTAGCCTTGCAGATCTCTTTCAGTCTTTGTGATTCAGTTCTTGTTCCTTAACCTCCAGTCTCATAATGTGATTTGATACATTAGGCTGTTGCAACTATGTGACAATACACTTTTGTATTTCTAAGGTAACCATCCCACAAGATAGTTATGCATTGCCAAATTGGGATAAAAAATGAATGCAATCTATTCTTAATTATTGTTGGATGTTTTCTGAGAGAAATCAATGACAAGAGAGAGTTGCCAATAATAGTAAAAATTAATAAATACCTTTAAAGAGCATGGTTTTGGTTTGCATACCATAAAATGTATTTCTTTTTCTTAATTAGTTTTTGAAGAATTTTCTGCTGTCTGTGTATGTAAGTGGACTTGATCTGGCCTTAGCAATAACTGTAGTAGGGGAATTTACTCACAAGTTTGAAACATCAGATTTTAGAGTGAATTATAATATCTTGAATAAGACTTTTAAACTAAATACTAACATCTATCTTTTCTCAAAATGATTTATTTGTTTTTACTTTCCATGAAGGCCAGGATTTGCCTGCTGTGTGTATTACGTTCACAGTTATATGCATTGGTCTCAATAATATAATTTGGTATATGGAATGGACTTCATAAACGCTTGTTAAGTGCACAAATGACTTTACTCTTAAAATCAAGATTAGATAGTCATGCTGAGGCAGTTTTCAGAACTGATACTAGTGATAATATGAAATAATATTTTTCTAAGAAACATCTCTGGCTTAATTTCTATGTGACTGACATAAGACTCTTTCCAGTATACTTAAAGCCAAATTTCACGTGTGTAAATTTCACCTAGAATTACAGTAATTTTGCTAAATTGTTCTGATTATAGGAGCTTCATTTTGTTTCAGATCATTTCTTTTGTTCTACAACATGGAAGGTAAAGTATATTATGCACTACCTAAATACATTTTCAAAACAGGAAGGTAATACATTTTCCAATCAGCCAAATTATGGACAGCTAACCTTGAGAGATGCAGTGAAAGCCTGCTGTAGCTTTTTGTTAAAAATGCTGATTTGGAAGAACAAGATTTTATCTCACACGCTTGGAGAATATAGCGAGAAAAAAATTATGTGCCTACAAGCAAAGAATGAAGAGGCTAGTTGTAAAAGGACAAACTCAATTCATTTCTAAGAAAACTGATCAAAACTATTCTCTGGAGAATTTCAATAAAATTCAAATGTTATCAAGCAAAGTGCAGGCTGAAGAACATCTTTGAAACAGAAGCAAACTATTAATAACTCAATTCAATACATTATTGTATTGAGATTCTGCATTACTTTTTCCATCTGCTCTATGGGAGCTATTATTTCCCCTCTTCCTATACATATATGCACACACACACACACATATCCACACAATTTCCTCTGAAAGTCTATAGAAAAAATGGAACCAAAAGGTGTTTATTTTGATTCAAAAAATTTGAGATTCATGTGCATAAAGGATCTTCAAAAAGTTCATGAGAATGCATGAAAAATTATTCATAGATTAAAATTATTCACATTAAAATAAATATATTTAAGTCCATTTTTCTAAAAATTTTTCAAGTACCCTTATGTGCATGTATATTCATGTCTATATATACATAACTATTTTAGAATGTCAACTATGGCAGGCTATATGAGTGGTGCCTATGTATATAAACACTGTACCTATAGAAATACACTGCATATGCATACATACACATACTCGTATAGATGAGAGATCGATCTTCAAAGAGCTTGCAGAAAATGTACATTGTCTTGTAATTCCACTTCACTCAGAAATGTTGAGTGTTGTGTGTTACTTATCGCTCATGAGATTGGTTCCAGGACCCATCCAGACACCGAAATCCAGGAATGCTCTAGTTCCTTATATAAATAGTATAATATTTTCACTTAATTTTTGCATATTTTCCTGTATACTTTAAAACATCTCTAGATTACTTATAGTACATAGTACAATGTAAACGGTACAACAATACATCAATAGTTGTTGCACTATATTGTTTAGGAAATAATGACAAAAAAGTACAAGTTCACTACAGACATAATATTTTTTTTATTTTTTAATTAATTAATTATAAAGTCAGTTACAGAGAGAGGAAAAACAGAGAGAGATCTTCTATCCAGTGATTTACTCCCCAGAGAGCTACAACAGCCAGTGTTGGGCCAGGGGCAAACCAGGAGCCAAGAGCTTCTTCTAGGTCTCTCATGTGGGTGGCAAAAGCACAAGCAGTTGGACCATCATCTAATACTTTTCACAGGCCATTAACAGGGACCTGGATTAGCTGGGATACAAACAGGGGCCCATATGGGATGCCAGCATCACAGGTGGCAGCTTTGCCCACATATCACAATGCAGGCCCCACAGTGGGTTTTTTTAAAAGCTGTTTTTGCTCTACAGTTAGTTGAATCAATACAATTGGAAGATGACTGTATCTGAATAGATATTTCACTCAGAAGTGATGTACTGAGTGTATACAAAGAAATTCATTTCTGACACCACTTGTGTGGAGTTTTTTCCTATACTGGTCAATTGTTCAATGTCAGCTGGGTACCTTATAATTCAATTCAGTTCTGACAGTAACCTGATGGAGCACAGACTCCATAGTTAAAGTACCCAGTCTACAGACTGCCCACTATTTCAGATGCTAGTTCCAAGAACAAAGTTCTCATTGTACTCACAATTTCTATCCAGCTTGCTTACAAAATGGAGTTTTCCCATGATGTTCTACTTATGTTCAAAGTTTTACTAAATTGGCTTCCAGAACTAGGGAAAACATTTACATTTATCTTTATTATAAAGGATACCACAAAGGACATATCTGAGCACCCAGATGAAAATGCACGTAGGGTAAGATGACACTGTGGCCTGAACACAAATAGAAAGTTGCTACATGTGATTCCTGCCATTGTGTCACCAGCTTGCCCTTGCTTATTGCTTCTCTTTCCCTGGCAGGCCAATGTCACCCTAGTATGTTGATTGAGTCTTTTAATTTTTATATAGGTCCTCATTAGCTGTGAGTCCAAGAATGAAGCTTCCCACTGATACAGTTTACCTTGCATCAAGCAGATTATCAACTCAGGTTTCATATGATTACAGCTAATGCCACATAGATGTCTGAATTTCTGAATTTTTTGTGTCCTAGAGCCTCTCAGATCTGATGCTACATTTGGTAAGGTGCCTTCTGGGACAACACTTGTATTCATCTCATCAGCATTAAGAGTTGCTTTAAGACAAGAAGCCTTTTATTAAAAGAAGGATGAACGTCTTGGTGCTAGATGACAGTACAACTCATTGCCCTATATTTTAGTTATTTCTAAAGTGTCTTCCTTCTTCTTGGTAGAATATTGGAATTTGTGCCATTTGGGGAAATTTTAGTTGTACCTCACATAATTTATTCTGATTGGCATCTGACAAGCTAAGATTTTGTTTGTTTTGTTTTGAAATTATAGTAAAAAAATAAGGTAACACTCTAGTTTAGGGACTCCAGCTCAACTTGGCAAAATTTAGGTAGATTTTCAAGTGTATATATATATGTGTGTGTGTGTGTGTGTGTATATATACATATGTACATATAATTTTTTACCTCTGCAAGGTGTCCAGCGCATAACAAATCTTCCCAGGCAGAGGAATCAATTAATTCACAGGCTTTTATTGGGGTTCCGCTCCCAGGCAAGGTTCCCCAGTCCCAACAGAGCAACAGAGCAGGGGCCGGGGAAGTCGCGTTAGAGATTGGGAGAGCTCCTTTTATAGATTCAGGGCATGGGGGTTAAAGGTTGAGGCGGGTCTGATCCTCACTGGTTGACCTTTAGGCACCTGCGGGGACCTCGACAAGAACTTTTTTTCCCTGGAAGTATAGGCCTTCCCTCCTTGCGGCTCCCAAAGCTACCAATATACATATAGTTTTTTTTTTACCTGGTAAAGTTTCTTTGGAGTGGGAGATGGGTAAAATTTTAGATAACAAGCCTCTTCCCTGGCATGCTTCTCTAACAGCGATAGTGAAACAAGGTTGAAAGACAACTCTATATGGAGTCAAGAGATACAAGCTTAGTGTGGACATTTGACACAATGGTTAAGATGTTATTTTGGATTATCCCATCCCATATTAAAGTGACTGTTACAGTTCTGGCTCTACTTCTGATTCCAGTTTCCAGCTAACACTGGGAGGCAGTATGTGATGGCTCTGACACCTACATAGAGCACAATGATTGATTTTGGGCTCCTAGTTTTGGCCTGAATCAGCTCCAATTGTTGTGCGGTTTAAGAACTGAACCAGTGTACTAGTGTGGAGAATACCACAGGAATCTCAAAAAGAGTCACAGATCACTGCTTACCTGGAAACGAGATGTACTGTGGAAACTCCACAGTAAAAACATTGAGTTAAAAAGTTACCACTGGCCACAAAATAAAAGTAAAGTGGAGTTATTCATAATAAATCAAGAGCTGAGGCAATACCTAACGGTTGTTAGGGAGACGCTCCTAATCATACCAAGCAGACATCTCTGGTCAGTCAGATAACGGTGTGCTATGGACAATACCCTCCTACCCATGCTGACTGGACTGTTCAAACATAAGTAAGGCGGGAACAGTATTGACTGGACAGTTCAACTGCAAGCAAGGAGGAAACAGTATTGATTGGACAATAAGTTGAAGGATGGCAAGCTGGAGGACTGCCAGAAAATGAGGATAAAAAGGGGAGCCCTTGCACCGCTCCCCATCCTCTCGGGGATCATGGCCCAGTGTGTGTGAACCTCTGGATCTCCACACATCTGGAGCTGAAGAGGCAGCCCACTACTCTGCATGGAGCAGGTAGTGGCACAAACTGACCTGCAGAGCTATCCCTGAGCTGTAACCCCACTGTCTGTGTGAGTGTGTGTGTGTGTGAGAGAGGGCCCAGTGTGAGTGAACCCCTGGATCTCCTTGCACTTGGAGTCAAAGAGCCAGCCCACCAGCTTTTGCTATGCGGCACAAGGTCACAACAGGATCAAGAGGCCAGCGGAGCTACTGCATTGCTGCCCTGCCACCATGCCTGACCAGCCGAGATGCCGCCTCACCGCCCTGCCTGGAGTCCTTATCAGCCTGGTGCCAGATCTGACCACAAAGCCAGACCAGGCCTCTCAGCAGGGGACCTCTCCAACTTCTCGCCTGGCCGTCCACCTGGTAACTTTGAGCCTACTGCCCAGAGTGACAGCCTTCCCATGACTTCCTGCCTGTAAGTGACTGATCCAAGATCCGTCTCTGCCAAGCCATGGAGCTCTAGACCTTGAACACTGACACTCTTTTTCGTGACCATGATACAAGCATTGAAAATGCAGCTTTTACAAGTGATGTTAGTCATGTGTAATATATAACTATGCTTTGACCCTATGCAAGGTATCTGCAAATAATGCTGGAGACCTTGATGTACATATACTGTTATAATTGGATAGCCCTCAAAATTACTTTAACTGTATACTGTGATCTGTGGATTAATGAATAAGTTCAAGTAGTATTACTGATATTGATATTAATGGTATTGATCCCAGTAGTCCTCTAGTCATTAAGGAAATAGTGTTACTCTGATAGTTAAGTATTATAGTAAGTAAGTTAAGTAGAAGATAAGTAGTTATGTTAAGCTAAGTAGTTAAGCTAAGTAGTTAGTTAAGCTAAGTAGCTAAGTAGCTAAGTCATGATTAAGTAGCGGTGTTAAGTTTATTGATAAATGTATTAAATAGCATAGATTGAAAAGTATATTGATACTGATAAGTGTATTGACCTCAATGAGCATGCTGATGAGTAGTGTGATTAAAAAAAACCCTGGTGTGTAAGCAATAAAATCTCCTATTGGAAAGACGGTCTTGTGTCCTGGTGTTCCTGTCTTCCCCATGACTGACAAGTCATACGTCGCACTTGCTACTGTGGAGCAGCATGACAGTAGGTGCTCACGACAACCAGTAGGTTGGTGTACTCTCATACTCAGTGTCTCTCTCTCTCTCTCCCTCCCTCCCTCTTTCTCTTTTGCCATGCCTTTCTACCTTTCAAAAAATAAATACAACTGGTTGACAAAACTGAGGATAATAGAAGCTACTTTAGAGAGTTCTTATAAAAATTCTAAGAAATTATACATATCTAAGAACTTTGCAAACTGTTAAAATTTCATAGAAATGTTCATTTTTCTTTGTTATTATGATTGAAATTGAAATAGATTTGCTAAGGGAAAGCAAAAGTAAATAATGAGGGAAAGGTCATTCAGTTCATTATTTACACAGTTAAAATTAAAACTCTTCTAACAGTTGCATCCAACCATGCATTTGGGAAAACTGATTTTCAATTACAATAGGAAAATGTTTACAATAGTGTTTTGACACTCTTATTTACCACATTGGTGAAGGAGGAAGTCCCATTTCAGGGCTATGGGAGTAGACAATCATAGAACATTGGACAGTGAAAAGATAAGAATGGTTTATTACTCACATAGACTCACTTCCCAAGAAAAGATGACTCAGCAAGCAATGCACAGTCACATGCTGGTTGAACTCAGAGACAGGGTACACTTTCAGAGGTTATATAAGACAGGCTTTTTTTTTTTTTTTTTACTACTTTGTAGCAGCAAGAGGATGTAGATCCTTAGCTTGCCATAGAAGAATGTGATAAGTGTGTTTGAATAATTCCATGTTCTGACCAGGAACTGAACTCACTATTCAAGGATAGTCAAGAATTATGCCTGGTCCTATTGACAAGGATGGCTGTTTGAGTAGATGACATTATCTTCCAGGGAAATTTAAAGTTAGACAAATTCAGGCCCTCCTGATTTTATCAGGTACCATGACAGCATCTAATATTGGGCTTCAATTTTATAGCTGACACCATGAAAATTATTAACTTACCTCATATAGTCAGAAGACCTCCAATTGACACTGTGACCATGGAGGCAGTTTAATTACAGAGGAGCAAAACCTCAATTTGCAGGTTAGGAAGCTATAACTTTTAAGTAGCAGACAGAGAGAAAGAAGGCAATATAAACAAAATAATGGGGATTATGAAACAGGTAGGAAAACCATAAGGGGAAGTGGTGTATCAGAAAACAAAGAAGGATAACATTTAAAGAAATGGTGGCTATGAGCCATCAATTATGTCACCAGGCACAGAGAAGCAGAGTCAGATGGATTTTGAATTCATTTTTAAACTTAAGAAGTAAGTTTTGAAGGCACATTTGAGTACTGTTTGATGAGCCAGCCAGAAAATTATGTTTGTTCTTGGTGGTGAATTAAGCAAATCAAATGCTGACTTAGTGATTCAAAATATCACCTTGAACACTTGAAGCTCTACATCTGGTGTGACATCATCTTGCCTTAAGTGCATGTTTTTAATTAAAGCAAACAGTCCAACTGACTGCAGTCGTACATGTACATGTTTGCTTGGTAAACTTGTGGAGTCGAGGCAACTAAAACCAGAAATCGTAAAATAAATGACCTATATTCTTACTACCTAGACAATGACAAGTAAGAAGGTATACAATACATAGATATTTGAAAAAAAGTAATTTTTACTGAAACCTGTAGATGATTGCATACAAATCTTAATATACTAGGGGAAATGGATTCTGTTGAGGCCTTCTTAAATGTAGAGGAATACACCAATGCTTTCTTAAAGATTACACAATATCAAAATACACATTTAGGGTATTTTGTTAAAGATAATTACTTTAAAAAAGTTTTGTTTAAAAAGTATTTCTCTACAAAAGCCTGTTTGCAGTTCTGGAGTATGAACTCACCCCACCCTACTGACCAATTTTTCAACACAACCCAATGATCCTTAGATACATCCATAAAATCTATCAGTTTCTCACCACTACTTTGCCTCTTAATGCTCTAACCATTTATTACCTGTGCCAAATTAACAAATTATCAAAGCTCAGTTCCTCTATCACTAGGTTTCACTGCTGCAATCTATCTTCTTTATTAAATCATAATAATCTCTACATGTGATACCTGGTTTTATGGTTTCCTAAGCTTACTAAGTGTTGCTTGAACACTCAAAAAAACAAAGAAAGCAAAACTTTCTTACAACATTACTAATAACATATGACTACATATATGGGGCTCATATAGATTTCATAATACACAATTTTTATGTCAAATTATGTCTTTATGGGCATATTTGTTAAAGAGAGTCTCCACAACTTCTAGCTCACCTCCAGGTGGATCTGTCTCCAAATGTAATGAATTTTCCTCCTCAGACATAAATGAGAATGCCATCTCCTCTCTGCAGTCTTCTTGGTCATATCTCGTCCAGAGCAGCCCTTTCCCCTAGGCATTTGCATTGCTTTTGTGGCAGTAAAACTCATTATAGTCCCTGCCAGCATGACTCCTGTGATTATTTGAGCCTACTGTATCCTACTCCAGAAACTGTCCCACAAGGCTGACACAGTGTTGTGTGAATCCTGTGTATTCACAGTGCCTAACAGAATGTCTTACAGTGCGTGTTCCATACATACTTCTTAGATTGAGAGATGCTATATTTAACTGACACTTACACTAGATTTGCTGTGTGCAAGGTAATACCCTAATACTGACTCATTTACACTTTCACAGAAGAGAAGTTAAGAAGAAGGTCACACCATAATGATAGGACTAAGAATCAAAGGGGTCACGTAAACAAGACTAGTGTCTGCTAATACTAACCAATAGAACAAAAAAGGGAGAGAACAATCCAACATGGGAAGTGGGATACACAGCAGACTTATAGAATGGCGGATGTCCTAAACAGCACTCTGGCCTCAGAATCAGCCCTTAAGGCATTCGGATCCGGCAGAAAAGCCCATGAGAGTATTGCAGGCATGGAAAGCCAAGACGCTCTGGAAAAAAAAAAAATGACCTAAATGAAAGATCTCCACGAATGAGATCCCAGTGGAAAGAACGGGTCATCAAAGAAGGAGGTACCTTTCTCTGAAGGGAGGAGAGAACTTCCACTTTGACTATGACCTTGTCTAAATATGATAAGAGTCGGTGAACTCAAAAGGCTTCCATAGCCCTGGTAACTCATGACTAGAGCCTAGGGAGACTACTGAGGCCATAAACAAGAGTGTCAAATTGTTAAGTCAACAACAGGAGTCACTGTGCACTTACTCCTCATGTAGGATCTTGGTCCTTAATGTGCTATACATTGTGATTTAATGCTATAACTAGAACCCAAACAGTATTTTTCACTGTGTGTTTCTATGTGGGTGCAAACTGTTGAATATTTACTTAATATATACTAAGCTGATCTTCTGTAAATAAGAGAAACGAAATTAATCTCGATGTGAATGGAAGGGGAGGGTTGCGGGTGGGAGGGAAGTTATGGGGGAGGGGGAAGCCATTATAATCCATGAGCTGTACTTTGGGAATTTATATTCATTAAATAAAAGTTAAAAAATTATTAAAAAAAAATACAGACATTGGTGGTGATGGTAATCAGGCCCTGATCTGGGTAGAGGGTGCTCTGGGAATGACCTCATTGGTGATTCATACTAAAATACTTTACTTTGATACCACACTCACCACACAGTGATGGTCATTTTTGTTGTTTACATAACTTGGCTATTATGAAAGGTATTTATTCAAATATATATTACAAAGTTCCAGTAATTATATCAGCATTAAGACAGACATTTAAACCAGTGGAATAGAATATAGAGAATCTTACAAAATTCCATGTAAATATCATCAACTAATCTTCAAAAAAGGTTCCAAGAATACATTTTTGGGAAGGGTTGTCTTTTCAACAAATAATAATGGGAAAATTTGATATTCATATACAAAAACAGTGAAACTGGATCTTTATCTTAACATCTAAAAAATAGATTCAAAGTGGAGTAAAGGAATGAAAATAAACCTGAAATCTCCTAGAAGAAAACATAGAGGAAAGATTTTTGGCATTTGTTATGGCAGTGATTTTCTTTTCTTTCTTTTTTTTTTTTGACAGGCATAGTGGACAGTGAGAGAGAGAGACAGAGAGAAAGGTCTTCCTTTGCTGTTGATTCACCCTCCAAAGACCGCCGCAGCCGGCGCGCTGCGGCCAGCGCACCACGCTGATCTGAAGGCAGGAGCCAGGTGTTCTCCTGGTCTCCCATGGGGTGCAGGACCCAAGTACTTGGGCCATCCTCCACTGCACTCCCTGGCCACAGCAGAGAGCTGGTCTGGAAGAGGGGCAACCGGGACAGAATCCAGCGCCCCGACCGGGACTAGAACCCGGTGTGCCAGCGCCGCAAGGTGGAGGATTACCCTATTGAGCCGCGGCGTCGGCCCAATGACAGTGATTTTCTGGCTACGATATCAAAAGAATAAGCAAAAACACAAAAAATAAAGAAGTGGAATTGTATCAAACAAATTAAAATGTATCAGTACATCAATCAACAAAATGATAAAGCAAACCATGGAATGGGAGAAAATGTTTGCAAAGCATATCATATAAAGGTTAATATCCAAAATATATTCAGAAAACCATAATTCAATAGTAATAAAAACAAATTACCTAATCTAAAAATGGGCAAAGGTGTTGAATCGCCATTCCTCCAAAGACATACAAATAATCAGCAAATTCTATATATTAAAAATCATTGGTGAAATGCAAATAAAAATAATAATGGAATATCAACTCACACCTGTTAAAGATAGCTATTATTAAAAAAAGGAAAATTAAAGCAAAGTGGAAGATAAGTTTTTGTGAATATGTGGAAAAATTAGAATCCTTGGACACTGTTGAGGGGAATGTAAGAAACAGTGCACATATGCCGAAACAGGGCTGGGGCTAAAGACAGGAGCCAGGAACTCAATGAGGTTCTCCCACATGGATCACATGAGCACCAGCAATCCAAGTACTTGAGTCATCACCACTGCTTCCCAGTGTCTGCATTAATCGGAAATGGAAGCCAGGAGGTGGAGCTGGGCACCAAATGCAGGTACTGAATATGGGGCACAGGCTTCCTAACTGATACCTCAAATGCCAGGCAAATACCTCTAATTCTTTTTTTTTTTTTTTTGACAGGCAGAGTGGACAGTGAGAGAGAGAGAGACAGAGAGAAAGGTCTTCCTTTTTCCGTTGGTTCACCCCTAAATGGCTGCTGCAGCTAGCGCGCTGCGGCCGGCGCTTGGCACTGATCTGAAGCCAGGAGCTGGTGCTTCCTCCTGGTCTCCATGCGGGTGCAGGGCCCAAGCACCTGATCCATCATCCACTGTACTCCTAGGCCACAGCAGAGAGCTGGACTGGAAGAGGAGCAACCGGGACAGAATCCGGCTCTCCAACCAGGACTAGAACCTGGGGTGCTGGCCCCGCAGGCGGAGGATTACCCTATTGAGCCGCGGCGCTGACCTTCCTCTAATTCTTTATATAGGACCCTGGTTAAATTCTCCTTCTTCTTCATGTATGTGTTCTATATATTAATTACAGTTAAGATTGAATCTGATAATTTCATTATCTAAATTCCAAGTGGTTCTTCGTCTACTGTATTTGTTCATTGTATATTCTTCCTGTTTCCTGATTTTTTAAAATACATTAGAAATGATTGTACTATATTATGCACAATACTTTGGTATGCAAATAGGGAAGTTTTTATTTGTTTTCTTCTATAGGTCAAAAGGCAACACATGAAGTCAAAGCACAGACAGAGCAGACTTCAGATCCATATGTGGTCTTTGTGAGGCTCATTTGCTTCTGATTTAAGCACATTTACAGGGTAGAGGTCTCCAGGGATCCCATCAGAGAGTCCCCTGTATTTTTATTTTCTTTTCTCCTCTAGTGGTTCCAGGAATTCAGTTTTTACTTTTCCTGGATGCTGAGATTACATATAAGCTAGCTATGCTTTTCAGGTGTTTTTTACATGGCTTATTCTCTTTTCCTGTCCAGTTTAACTAGATAATAATATATATATTTTTTTGACAGGCAGAGTGGACAGTGAGAGAGAGACAGAGAGAAAGGTCTTCCTTTTGCCGTTGGTTCACCCTCCAATGGCCGCCGCGGTAGGCGCGCTGCGGCCGGCGCACCGCACTGATCCGATGGCAGGAGCCAGGTGCTTCTCCTGGTCTCCCATGGGGTGCAGGGCCCAAGGACTTGGGCCATCCTCCACTGCACTCCCTGGCCACAGCAGAGAGCTGGCCTGGAAGAGGGGCAACCAGGACAGGATCGGTGCCTCGACTGGGACTAGAACCCGGTGTGCCGGCGCCGCAAGGCAGAGGATTAGCCTACTGAGCCGCGGCGCCAGCCGATAATAATAAAATTTATCATTACCAAGTGCTGGGTTCATTTATTTTCCTTCAAATTCTGCTATTTTCACAGTTCAGATGCTCCTCTTATTTGACCTCCAGTATTGTAAGTTTCTTTTGCTAGATTTCTTCCTCTTTCTATCCACTAATTTTCTTCTCAGTCTCTTTTTGCCAAACCAAGAATGATCAGGTATCTTGGGAAAAGTAGCGAGTTCAGAACTGGGCCTGCCTCAGGAGTTACCTTTGATTTCAGTCTTGACATCAGGGCAGATTTAGGACAGCTTCAAACATATGTATGTCCTTAATTAGACATATTATCTGATTATTCCGTTATAGTTGTTAACCTGCTACTTGCACCTTCGTCACAGCCACATACAGAGGTCATTTAAGAATGCTTTGAAACATTCTTAAATATGATCGCCACATCATTTCCACTGTGTTTCTTCCTAAAAGAAGTCTGACATATTGAACACTAATAGCCATGGAAACTTGGATAAGAAATATCTCTAGATAGATAGATATCTACTTAGAAAAGCTGTTGCCTAAGTTTTCATTTTTCTTCTCACATACTTTCCATTATTCTCTCCATTCCAACCACCAAGATTGCACATCTAAAATCTACAGCTCTGTCCCCTAAGATATTTTGTAATGAAATCATTTCTCCCAAGAATAAGTTGGCTGTCTTACCATTGTCTGCTTATATCTCTTCTCTTCCTCAAAATTTCAGATAAGGCATCTCTTTCTTTTGTAATCCATTCTTGGTCTTCCCCAACTAAGAACTTTCTTCTCTGGACTTCTGCCCCAATGTATCTCTCTCTTTTATTCAGTTGTAATAGAATTGATTTCACTTTTTCTCCTATGTTTAATTTTTTATACTCCACTGCATTATTAGCAATCTGGTGGCAGGATTCATTTCTTTTTCATTTTTATTTTTTAAAATTTGTTTATTGATTTGATAAGCAGAGTGACTCATAGAGACTGACGTAGACAGACAGATACAGTTCTCACTTGCTGGTTCTTTCCCTAAATGGCCACAACCACCAGGGCTGAGGTGGTCAAAGCCAGTAGCTCCGAATTCCTTGCGGATCTCCCATGCGGGTAAGCAGGTACCCATGCACTTGGGGCATGATTCTGCTTTCTCAGACACATTATCAAGGACCTGGATTAGAAGCAGAGAAGCCAGGACTCAAACCAGGCGCTCTGATCTGGAACGGTGGCACTAGAAATGGCAATTTAATCTACTGTGTTACAAAGCCAGTCCGTGACTCTTTTTTAAATTCACAATTACATGCTCTGTTCCTAGTCAGTTACATGATATACTCAGCACTTAAATTTCACAGAATAAGAAAAAGAATTCTATCATTTTCTGGCAGTGGATCAGATGAAATGCTTATGTTCATGAAATGCTTTCCAGAATTCCAGAAGGCATCCCTGCTAGGGTGCCGTAGTCTGAGCCTCTTAGCACCAAATATTCATAACACGAACCCCATAAAGAATTGATAGGAGGGACTTGGAAGAATCGTCAGTGCTCAGGGCACATTGAACGTCATGGACTAATTCTTTATTCAAGTGTTATGTTAGTGATCAGTTTTTTTCTGCAAATAAGTTTTAACTTCAAAGTGATGCATATTGTTTCCAAGTTTTAGAAAATGAATTCAATTATTTAGTATGCTGAGAACAAGTTTTACGGTGGATGGTCCAAGGTACAGATTGGCAAGCTGTACAAATTTCTTTATAAATCTTTTTACACTCATCACTGTTTCCATTTGTAGAGCTTGCTATGCTATTAATCCTTATTAGCAAGTAATATTACAAATTATGTCAAATGCTGTAACATATTGTCTAATATTCTACAAACAATGATAGGATGGCTTTAGTTGTCTACGTTTTGGAATAGTACCTACATTCAATTTTAACTAGTACCCATATTTTATTTTAATTACTTTATAAAATACAATATTTTTATAATCATAAAATGATTATAAAATTGTGATGAGGACAGAGGTTATATTTTACTGCCACTTATGTATCCTATTATTTTAATGCAATTTGCTGAAAGACTGTCCCTGCCTTGTTGGATTACCTTGACGCTTTTCTTGGAAGTCATTAGATTTTTGTATGCTTGTCTGCTTCTCTAGTCTGGGTTCTGAACAATTGAGCTACATTGTACAGCATTTCCAAGGCCATAGCCTCTTAATTATTTTCACTTAATATGAATTCTTGAATTCAAGTTAAATGTGGTCTTTAAATTTGTTCTGCTTATTACAAATTGCTTTGGTGATTCTATTTTTCTCAATGTTCCTATACATTTTAGATTAGCTTCTGAGTTTTGACAAGAATTTTGAGATGTAATTGTATTTTTCTTATGATTACATTAAATCAATAGATCAATTTGAGAAGTTGTAACTTGGATTTGAATAATTCTCTATTTATATTTTAATTAATTAGTTTTTGCAATATTCTCAATGCAAGATTCTTTCATGTCCCTAAGTTGTTCATACTTCTGAATGAGTGTAAAGGGATTTTTAAAATTATTTTTATTTATCTGACAATCAGAGGGAGACTCACAGAGTTCCTATCCACTGTTTCAATTCCCACATGCCCACAACAAATGGGGCTGGGCCAGGCTGAGATCGAGAACTGAGACTACAAGTCATGTCACCACCATTAGTGGCAGGGAAATGGCTACAGGATTTATCATTTGCTACTTCCCATTGTGTACATTAATATGAAGCTTGAAATGGGAATGTGGCTAGGATGGGAGCCCAGACACTCCAATATGGGTTGTAGTCATCTTAATTGCTGAACCAAATACCTTCCCCTCATTGAAAGGCATTTCAAACTGTCATTGATACTGCTGACAGGGACCAGTGTTGTAGTGCAGCAGGTTAAGTCACCGCCTGTGATGTTGGCCTCCCATATAGGTGCTGGTTCAAGTCCTGTATGCCCCAATTCCAATCCAACTTCATGTTAAAGTTCCTGAGAAAGTAGCAGAAGATGGCCTAAGTACTTGAACCCCTGGCACCCACCTTGGAAACCCAGATAAATATCCTGGCTTGTGGCCATCTGAGGAGTGACTAGCAGATGGAAGTTATCTCTCCTTGTCTCTCTTTCTCTGTGTCTCTCTCCCCCTACTTTCTGTAACTTTCTTTCAAATAATTAAAAAAAAAACTTAAAAAAAATAAACTGTTAATACATGAGAATGTAATTAATTTTATTTTAACTGTATCTCATGGGCTATTTAAATTAGTTATTATTTCTAGTAGTGTTTTTCAGATTATTTATGATTTCTTACATAAATAATGATTTTGTCTATAATTAGAAAAAAATTTTCTTCTCATTCTATGATTTTGTTTCTTTCAGCTTTTGTTTTCCTTGCATTTTTGCCCAAGTTTTAGCAAGATGCTCTTGCTGTACTCCCATTAGTAAGAGGAAAATGTACACTATATCATTCATGAGAATAATTTTAATTAGAGGTTTTTAGGAGCTGTCATAATGAGAATAAAGAAGTTCCCCTTTATTTCTAACTTGCATGAATGAATGCTCAATTTTAAAGGCTTTTTCTGAGGTAAAATTGAGATAATCAGATTTTTCTTCTTCATTCTGTTAATATAACTGAATTAGACTCATAAATATTTTAAATATGAACAACTTCAGTTTTCTAAAACAAATCCTACTTGGCTATGGATGCATTTTTCATAAATGTATTAGTGAATTTGCTAGTGTTGTTTTAAAAAATTCTTGCACCTAAGTTTATGAGGTATATTAGTCTGCAGCTTTCTTTACTTGTAATATATTTGATGACTTGGGATATTAACAAAGTAAGGTAGGCTTAAAAGATTGAGAATCAGAAAGTGTATTCTCATGCTTAATTTCCTGAATTTTTTATACATATACATATATATAAGGGTACTTTAAAAAGTTTGTGAAAATGAGAATAAAACAGATTATGTCTCAGGCAAAAAAAATGGAATTGCAAATTCATTTTCTATGAACTTTTTGAAAGAATCATCTTGTGTATTGATATGCTAGTACACACACATATACACCTCACTTTATATATAAACTCATACACAGATTTAGAATTATATTTTAGTTGCTACTCTACAAAATACATAGTAGATTACGACATGCATAATGGAGTTATGAATGTGCAATATTCCTGGGAGACCAGATGAAGCCCCTGGCTTCTGGCTTTGCTCTGGCCAAGCCCTGGCTGTTGCACTCATTTGGGGAGAGGACCAGCAGATGGAAGAC
Organism: Lepus europaeus; assembly: GCF_033115175.1. NCBI lineage: Eukaryota > Metazoa > Chordata > Mammalia > Lagomorpha > Leporidae > Lepus > Lepus europaeus. The sequence goes on along the minus strand of NC_084839.1, from coordinate 78,217,351 downwards.
TCTCACTCTCCCTCTCTCTGTAATTCTATCTTTCAAATAAATAATAAATAAAAATCTTTTTAAAAATACAATAGTATTTAGCCTTTTTTTATCTTGTTTCTGAGAATTCAAAGTTCTTAAATTGCTCTGTCATCCACCACTCCACAAATTATGTGACATTGCTTTCTTGAAGTGTGTTATGCCTATACTGAAAGCCCATCAATTATTCATATTAATTTTGTTTCCATCTGGAATACTTTTACTTCTACCAAATTTATTCACAAATTCACTCACTTTTAGTAATCTTAATACACCTCCATTTTACTTGCAATTTATAATAATCTGGCACATAGGCTTGGATAACATTCTTTTTTTTTTTTTAAGATTTATTTATTTATTTATTTGAGAGGTACAGTTACAGAGTGAGAGGGAGAGAGAGACAAAGGTCTTCCGTCCGCCGGTTCACTCCCCAAATGGCTGCAACAGCCAGAGCTGCACCAATCCCAAGCCAAGAGCCAGGAGCATCTTCCTGGTCTCCCATGCGGGTGCAGGGGCCCAAGGACTTGGGCCATCTTCTACTGCTTTCCCAGACAATAGCAGAAAGCTGGATGGGAAGAGGAGCAGCTGGGACTAGAACCAGCGCTCATATGGGATGCCAGCACCGCAGGCAGAAGATTAACCTACTGTGCCACTGTCCCAGCCTGGATAGAATTCTAAATTTATATTCTTTTAGCAGTATCAAAACATGTCATTTTTTCTGGCTTCTATTTTTCTCTTGAGAAGCCAGTTGACAGTTTTACTATTGGAAGTTTGAAAGAAATGTGCCAGGACCTGCACTGTGGCATGGTAGATTAAGCATGTGCCTGCAATGATGGCATCCCATTTGGGTGCTGATTTGAACCAGCTCTATTTAGCTACTCTATTTCTGATGCAGCTCCCTGCTGATGGCCTGGGAAACCAGTGAAATATGGCCCAAGTGCTTGGGCCCCTGTTTTCCTGCATGGGAGACCTGGAAGAAGCTTCCAGGTCCTGGCTTCAGATAGCTCAGCTCTGGATTTGCGGCCATCTGGGGAGTGAACCAGCAGATGGAACACCTTTCTCTCTGTCTCTCCCTCTCTCTGTCTGTAACTATGCCTCTTGAGTAAATACATAAATCTTAATAAAAACAGCCTAATATGCCATTTTCTTCCTCTGGCTACTTTGAACATTTTGTCTGATTTGGCCTTCCTATTATATTCTTATGAATTTAAGGATATTTAAAATATGTTTTAGCTTTCATGAGATTTGCAGTGATTTTGAAATCTATAGTTTGATGCTTTGCTCCTTTCTTTTAAATGCAAATTAACTCTGCAGTTAAAATCACTTATATGGATTTCTAATTAGTATTTTGTTATTAATTGATTTACAATTTTTCATTTGATTACTTTTATAGCTTTGTTTTTCTGCTGAATCTCTCAACATTATCTTTTGCAACTTTTAAAATTGGTAAGCTTGTATTTTAAATAATTGGACTGAAAATACATTTTCTGAAGATCCCCCATAAAATTCACTTTTTTTCTTTTGGTTTTCTTTCATGCTATTTTTTCTTGCAACATTCCTGCAACTCTTCACACAATTGTTAAACAATGTTAAAATCCATGCATAGCTTGCTTCATAATATCTATTTTCCATTAACATTTTGAACCCATTCCTATGCATGAATTTCCAAAAATTTTTGCATCAAAATAAAGTTATTTAATTCTATTTTTCACAAACTGAAGTATTCTTGTGTGAGAGACAAGCCAGATCTCTACTGTTACTTTATTCCTAATTCTTGACTGGCATCCATCTTTGTGGGCTGTGAATCAACACAGAGAAATGTTTAGGGAGAAGATGTCAATGAAACACAGAGCATATTCTGAGGTTTCTGAGTACAACACATGATTGTTTCAATCTCTCACAAAGTCTGAAATTAAAAACAGCCTGAGAAATTAAAAAAAAATATAGAAAAGAGTTAATTTTATAACCAGATGATAGCAAACCATGGCTAAATCATGCATGAATGGAGACTCAGTACAAAACTGAAAACCATTAACAAAATGTGAACCTTGTCCCTATGAGAATTTTTCTATTTTTTCTCCATAATAAGGATATCAGACTTTTGAGTCAGTACATGAAAGTATATAAAACAAAAATATCTTTATATTATCTTTCATATGATAGCATGGGAAATTACTTTCAATTTGTCCTTTTATTTACTTTTTTAAAGTTTTATTTATTTATTTTAATTTTATTTGAAAGGGAGAGAGACAGAGACAGAGGAAGATTTTACTTCTGTTGATTCACTCCACAAATGCCTACAACAGGTGGAAGCCAGGTCCAGAACTCAATTCATGCCTACAAGTACTTGAGCCATCACCTGCTACCTTCTGAAGAGCACATTAGCAGGAAGCTGTTTCAGAAGTGGAGCCAGGACCTGACCCCAGGCTCTGTGATATGGAATGTGGGCATCTCAAGAAGTGGTTTAACCACTGCACAAAATACCCTTCCAATATTTATTCTTTTTATTTTGCTTCATTAAATTTTATTGGAGGAAAATGTTATCCTAATTTTGATACTATAATTCCTAACTGCCTTACATTGTAATATTTTGTTCTATACTCTTTTTTTTTTTTCAGGTGGTTATTGTCTTTATTTTTTTTTTTCATCTATTAAACTTTTATTTAATGAATATAAATTTCCAAAGTACAGCTTATGGGTTACAATGGCTTCCCCCCTCCCATAACTTCCCTCCCACCCGCAACCCTCCCCTTTCCCGCTCCCTCTCCCCTTCCATTCACATCAAGATTCATTTTCAATTCTCTTTATATACAGAAGATCAGTTTAGTATATATTAGGTAAAGATTTCAACAGTTATATTCTTTATATATACACTCATAGATTTTAATATAAAACTATTTTATGTGAATATATTATTTTTTTATTACTGATGCTCACAATGACTCTAGCAAAAAGTTATCACCCCTGTGCCATCTATGTTCTTTATGCTAATTAATATGTAAATTTAATCTACTTTACTTTCTTAAAACTAAAATTGTATTGAGCATTGCAGTGCAGCATGATATATGCCCCTTGATTTATAATTGAAACAGGTTGCACTTGTTAATATACTTCCTCTAGGCAAGGATAGAAGAAATGTGGTTATTTTTTAAGCTATAATAAAAAGGGATAGTGAAAGTATGATGAATATTTCATTTTTTCATCTCTGAAAATGATAAGCCTATACAAGAATGCCATGGGCTAGGACATCTAGATTATTGAATTAAATAACCAACATATTTATTCCTTTGTCATAAATTATTTTTTTCATTTAATGTCATTAAATAATCTAAAATATCTAACATTCAAATTAAAAAGCTCATTAACAAAAAAGGGGGCAAGAAATATGATATTTGAGAAATTAAATAAAAATAACAAGTCTTCCTAATGTTTCATGCTAAGTGCCTCAATTTAGTTCATACAAATCAGAGGAGGGCAACGCCTTTTGTGTATAATTTAGAGGAAACCAGTTCAATCTCTACTTTCTTAAAACTCCTTCATTTTTCTCCAGACAGACAAATGTGAATGTCGGCTTTCACTGAGTCTCTCCTTTCTTTGTCACTGGCACATTCACAAAGCACCATAAATCTCCCATGTTCCATTCTTTCAGCACGATTGAATTTCAGAATATAAAGATGTTAATATTATCTCACTCTTATACAAATCCAGCCCTTGAATGTGTTTTATAAAACACAACTGATATCGTCCCACACTTCTTGTGACTGACAGCCTTCATTTCTTTCTACCCTTCGAAGGTTCTAAAGGTTACATTGATTGTGATGAAGCCAAAACAGGGTCTGTTCTGGTTCTATTTGCTCTCCTTCATGACTGAAGAGAGAATGTATAAATCTCTCAACTCCCGTGACTTTTCTCTCCACCCAACTTGCAGTTTCACCTCATTTTCTGTGTTTCCTAGCAGTTACCTTTGTAACTGATTATTTTGTTCTTCCTCACTATTTTCCCCTTCCTGTTTCCCTCAACCCTCATTCAAATAAGCAAATTTACTGAGTTAATTTTATGTGTCTGACAGTAATCTAGTATCTGGTGAAAATATCAGATGAAAAATCTCATTATCATGAACTTTTTCTGTTCCATATTCTCTATGATTTTGTACTTTATTCTACATTCTGCATCTCCTTCACTCTAAGCTAAACAAGTAAAAATTTTTAAACATATGTTAATGCCTTGAATATGCAGAAAAGTCTACATTTACATATCACTAAAGGGATTAATGGAAATATTAATATAAGTCTCAACATGAACACATTCTACAGAAGGATAAATGTGTGCGCATTTGGGCCAAACTTACACATTTAAAAGTACATTTAGTCACTTTAAATGCTACCCAGTGCCATTATTGTAAACATCATTGAGCCCATACAAAATTAGATCATATAAATGTTAATAGAAATAAGCCCCTAGTGTACTAAAGCCAGTTTTCTTTATAGGGGAAATGAATTCAAAGCAGACGTTGACTCTCCAATTACCATCAGACTTACAACCTGCTTCCAAATGCGTCAACCATTAATTCCTTCTATGCCCATTTCCTGAGACACCATACATTGATTACATTTTCTGCCGGACACTAAATTGGAAAAAAGGGGGGAATTAAAATCAAAATCTTTATACTTCATGTAACAATTTTTCATTTCAATGCCTTCAATAATATTGTAATTTCTTAAGACATGAGATCCAAGATGGCAGAACAGGGAGGGAGCTTATTGCTCTCATCTAGGGGATCATAGTTTAAAAAAAAGTGGAGAAAGTTCAGTATCAGGGAAGAGTTAGGGAGAAAATGGCAGAGGAAACACTATGCAAATTAGAGGGACACTGTGGAACTGCATGGAGGGTGTGGACACGCACAGCTCAGGATCCCAGCAGTCAAGAGCCTCAGCACCAGCTCCAGAGAGTGAGATAAGAAGAAAACTGGGCCAGTGCTGCTGCTCACTAGGCTAATCCTCCACCTGCAGTGATGGCACTCTGGGTTCTAGTACCAGTTGGGGCTCCAGATTCTGTCTCGGTTGCTCCTCTTCCAGTCCATCTCTCTGCTGTGGCCCCGCAGTGCAGTGGAGGATGGCCCAAGTGCTTCGGCCCTGCACCCGCATGGGAGACCAGGAGGAAGCACCTGGTTCCTGGCTTCGGATCGAAGTAGTGCACTGGCCGCAACATGCTGGCCATGGTGACCACTTGGAGTTTGAACGAACAGAAAAATGAAGAGCTGTCTCTCTCTCTCTCTAACTGTCTAACTCTGACTGTCAAAAAAATAATAATAAGTAAATTAAAGAACAAGACTATAGCTCAAACCACTGGCAATAAAGCTGCTGGAAGAGTCTGGTGCAACCCTGGCTTGGAACCCTGTAAGGGTCAGTGTATCTGGTAAAAGAGAGGAGAAAAAAAAGAGGCATGTTTGTCTCTCCCTGACTACCCTGCACAGGTATCCTGTAACAAGCTGATAGAAGGCAGCTGCCATGTTGGACATACCTTACAACTGATGCAGCTTGTGTCCACATGCCCCGCAAACAAGCAAGAGGAGATACCTGAGTCTGGCTGGGAGCACTGATAGCGGGCTGGGTGCTCATGACTGTGGGAGGCTTGTGTACTGGGACTCAGAAAACACTGTGGCTGCATGGGAGGACACAGGATGTAGCTGGGTCTTTGGATAGTATCTGTGGGTAGCTCCATAAGCTTGGGGCACCCTGATTCCTTATGGAGGGTAATTGCTGTGGAATCTATGCTCACACTGAGGACTGCACAGACTTCTAGTGTTGTTCCTGGTGGCAGTGCTGATGAATATTTTCCCCCAGGGACCAATGCCCAGGCACTGGTCTCCTTTCAGTAGAGGAGGTGAGCATGAGACTATGTCAACAAAGCAGAACAAACCTCCATTCAGATTAAAAAAAAATAAATAAAGACTATTACACCTAAACTGGGTGTCAATGAACAGAGCTGAATCAATGAACAGAGCTTCTGACCACACCCAGCACATGATATTGGGTATTATCTGAAAAAAATGGATACATACAGTCAGACAAAAAAAATGAAAAGAAGAAATTAGAAAACTATAAAAACAGTGTTGGAGATCTATGGGATACTATTAAACAATCTAACATATGTGTTTTAGGAGTCCTTGAAGGCATGGAAAGAGAAAATGGATTAGAAGGATTTTTAGTGAAATAATTAAAGAAAACTTCCCTAATTTGGAGAAAGAAAAGGATATCCAAGTATAGGAAGCACATAGAACTCTTTATAGATATGATCAGAAAAGATCACCATGACACATTGTAGCCAAACTATCCACAGTAAAACATAAAGAAAAGTTTGTAAAATGTACACGAGAGAAATGCCAGATTACTTTCAGAGGATCTCCAATTAGTCTCATAGCTGATTTCTCATCAGGAACTCTACAGGCTAGGAGAGAATGGTGAGATATATTCCACGTATTAAGAGAAAAAAAAAAAACTGTCAACCTATAATACTGTACCCTGCAAATCTCTCATTTATTAATGAGGGTAAAATAAAGTCCTTCCATCTAAACAGAAATTGAAAGAATTTGTCACCACCTATCCAGCCCTACAAAAGATGCTTAAGGATATGATGCACACAGAAACACAGAAACATGGTCATCACTATGAGAGAAGGTGAAGGCAGAAAAAATCCCAGAAAAAGTATAAAGGAAATCCGAAGTACCCACTAGGAATATTTATGGAAAAATGGCAGGGCAAAGTCATTACTTATCAATAGTCACCTTGATTCTAAAAGGCCTCAACACTCCAGTTAAAAGATACAGATTGGAAGAATGGATTAAAAAAAAAAGACATCTGTTGCCTACAAGAAACACATCTCACCAATAAAGATACATGCAGACTGAAAGGCAAAGAATGGAAAAGGAAACCAGAAACCACAAAAGAGCTGGTGTAGACATCCTAATATCAAACAAAATAGACTTTAACACAAAAGCTGTTAAAAGAGACAAAGAAAGAAATTATGTAATGATTAAGGGATCAATTGAACAGGAATATGTGACTATTATAAATGTATATGCACCTAATTACAGGGCACTTAGCTATTTAAAAAATGTTAATGAATCTAAAGGGAGACATAGACTCCAATGCAATAGTAATGGGGGACTTCAGTATCCCACATTCAGTAATGAACCAGACAGAAAATCAGCATGGAAACAACAGAGATAATCCACACTATAGATCAAATGGACATAAATGATATCTACAGAATTTTCCACCATACAGCTGCACAATACACATTCTTCTCACCAGTATGTGGACTTTCTCTAGGATTGACCACATGCTAGGCCATAAAACAAGTCCCAGCATATTAAAAAAATCAATATAATACCATAAATCTATGACCAAAATGGAATGAAGCTGGAAATGAATAATTCAAGAATCTCTAAAACATATGCAAACACATGGAGACTGAATAGCATCATTCTGAATGAATAGTGGGTCATTGAAGAGATCAAAAGAAAAATCAAAAAATTACTGGAAACAAATGAATATGACAATACAACATATCAAAACTTATGGGGTACAGCAAAAGCAGTGTTAAGAGGAAAGTTTATAGCAATGGGTACCTACATCAAGAAATTGGAAAGGCACCAAATAAATGAACTATCAGTGCATCTCAAGGACCTAGAAAAACAACAGCAAATCAAACCCAGAACTAGTAGGAGAAAATAAATATCTAAAATTAAAGAAAAATAAACAAAATTAAAATAAAAAAATTATACAGAAGATCAGCAAAACAAAGAGCTGATTTTTTGAAAAAACAAAACAAAACAAAATTGACACACCATTGGCCCAAAATAACCAATAAAAAAAAAGAAGGGAGAAGACTTTAATAAAATTAGAGATGAAAAAGGAAATGTAACAACAGACACCACAGAAACACAAAGACTCATAAGAAAATACTATTAAGAACTATATGCCAACAAATTAGGAAACCTGGAAAAAATGCAGATTTTTGGACATATACAACCTACCTAAACTGAGCCATGAACACACACAAAACCTAAACAGACTAATAACCAAGATGGAAACTCAATCAGTAATAAAGACTCCCAACAAAGAAAAACCTAGGACCAGACAGCTTCACAGGTGAATTCTATCAGACATTAAAAGAAGTAACTCCAATTCTTCTCAGTCTATTCAAAATAACTGAAAATCAGGAAATCCTCCCAAACTGCTCTATGTAACCAGCAACTCCATAATTCCTAGACTTGGAAAAGACACAACAGAGAAATATAACTACAGACCAATTTCCCTGATGAACATAGAAGCAAAAATCCTCAACAAAATATTAGCTAATTGAATCCAATAACACTTAAGAAAGATCATTCATCCGGACCATGTGGGATATATCCTTGCTATGCAAGGATGGTTCAACATTCAGAAATCAATCAATGTGACACATCACTTTAACAAATTGAAGAACTAAAACTATATTCATATCTCAATAGAAGCAGAGAAAGCATTTGATAAAATAGAATACCCTTTCATGATGAAAACTCTAAGCAAGTTGGGTGTACAGAACATTTCTCAACACAATCAAGCCAATTTATGATAAACCCATGGTCAACATCCTATTGAATGGGGAAAGTTGGAAGCATTCCTAGTGTGATACAGAACCAGACAAAGATGACCACTCTCACCATTGCTATTCAATATAGTTCTAGAAGTTTTAGCCAGAGCCATTAGCCAAGAGAAAGAAATCAAAGGGATACAAACAGGGAAGCAGGAAGTCAAAATATCCATACTTGAAGATAATATGATGCTATATATATATAGGAGATTCAAAAGACTACACCAAGAGACTATTGGAACTCATATAAGAGTTTGGTAATGTGGCAGGATATAAAATCAACACACAAAAATCAATAATCTTTGTATACCCAGTGCCATGGCTGAGACAGACTTCTAAGATCAATTCCATTTACAATAGCTATAAAAAAATCAAATATTTGGAATAAATTTAACCAAGGATCCCAATTCTATGATGAGAATTACAACAAAACACTGAAGAAAGAAATAGAAGAAGATAGAAAATATAGAAAAATCTTCCATGTTCACCAATTGGAAGATTCAATATCATCAAAATGTACATACCATCAAAAGGAATTTAAACATTCAATGTGACACAAATTAAAATACCAAGGACATTCTTCTCAGTTATAGAAATAATGTTGTTGAAATTCATGTGGAAACACAGGAGACCCCCGAATTGCTAAAGCAATCTTATACAACAAAAACAAAGCTGAGGCATCACATTACCAGATTTCAAGATATACAAGGCAATTATAATCAAAACAGCCTGGTAATGGTACAAAAACAAATGGATAAATGAATGAAACAGAATAGAAATGCCATAAATCAATCCCTACATCTACAACCAAGTTATCTTTGACAAAGGAGCTATAATCAATCCCTGAGCAAGAACAGTCTCTTCAACAAATGGTGCTGAGAAAACTGGATCTCCACATGCAAAAGTATGAAGCAAGACTTCCATCTTACAACTTGCACAGAAATCTTCTTAAAATGGATTAAAGACCTAAATCTATGATGTGATATCATCAAATTATTAGAGAACATTGTAGAAACCCTGTAAGATATTGGCATAGGCAAAAAGTTATCGGAAAAGACTCAGAGGCAGAGGTAATCAAAATCAAAATGCACAAATAGAATTACATCAATTGAGAAGTTTCTGTGGTGCAAAAGAAACACTCAGCAAAGTGATGAGGCAACCCACAGAATGGGAGAAATTATTCGCAAACTATGCAACTGATAAAGGATTAATAACTAGAATATATAAAGAGATCAAGGAACCTCAACAATAGCAAAACAAACAACCCAGTTAAGTAATACGCAAAGGACTGAAACAGGCATTTTTCAAAAGAGGAAATCCAAATGGCCAACAGACACATGAAAAAATGCTCAGGATCACTCGTCATCAGGGAAATGCAAATTAAAACCACTATGGCATTCACCTCACCCCTGTTAGAAGGGCTTTTATACAAAATCAGCAAATAACAAATGCTGGTGAGGATGTGGGGAAAAAGATACCCTAATCCACTGTCATTGAGAATCTAAACTGGTAAAGCCACTATGGAAGACAGTATGGAGATACCTCAGAAATCTGAATACAGACCTACAATGTGACCCAGCCACCCCACTCCTGGGAATTTACCCAAAGTTATCTGTACTCCATGTTTATTGCAGCTCAATTCACAATAGCTAAGACACGGAATCAACACAAATGCTTATCAACCGTAGACTGGATAAAGAAATTTGGGGATATGTACACCATGGAATACTACACAGTTGTAAAAAAAAAAAAAAAAAGAAAGAAAGAAAAAAAAAAGAAAAGAAATCCAGTCATTTTTCACAAAATAGATAAAAGTGGAAAACATAATAGTTAGTGAAATTATCCAGTCCCAAATGGACAATGTTCTTTCTGACCTGTGATAACGTATAGAACAAGTAAAAGGCAATCTGTATGGACAAATGAGATTGCCATTTGAGAAGTAATGACCTTAACCAGCCCTTGTCCTGAATTTTCAGGAACAGTTTTTTTTGGTTTTTTTTGTTTTTTTTTTTTTATATATACTATCTTTTGAACTCTTTGCTCAACATAGTGGTAATCATATGTGTATAAGATTAATTGAAAATAAATAAGAAAACAATAATGCAGGAGTATAGCAGCAAGAAAAAATGGGGGGGGGAGTATAGGTAGGAAGGTTGGCATGGTGGGAAGAATTACCATGTTCCTAAATGTAAATGTGAACCATGAAGTTTGTAACTGTAAAACTGTACAGTTCTACATACATTTCTATGGACTTACTTCTAAGGGTATAGTTTAAAAACTTGTCATGTGACCCCAAGTCCTTTGGGTGGTAAAAATAGCATTTTAAGTGTTAAAGTGAGCATATAGACAGGATCAATTGCTAAAGTGATCATTTAGATAGAATGAAGTGTTGAAGTGATCATATAAATAGGATGAAGTGTTTGGTAATAATAATAGAATTAAAAAGGAGTGAATGCTCCAGCATGGGAAGCAGTCTCATACAATAATTGCTTTAAGTAGCATTATGACCTCTGAATCAGGCCTTATGCATTCTGATCTTACTGAAAAGCCCATGAGAGCATTTCAGGCATGGAAAGCCAAGACACTTTGGCAAAAATGTCCTCCATGAAGGACTTCTCTGGATGAGATCCCAGTGGAAGAAGTGGTCATCAAAAATGGATGCACTTTTCTCTGAAGGGAGGAGAGAACTTCCACTTTGCTTATGGCCTTGTCTAAATACTGATAGAGTTTGTGGATTAAAAAGGATTCCACAGCCTAGGCAGCTCATTTCAAGAACACGTGGTTATCACTGACATCATACATAAGATTGTTAATTATTAAATTAATTTTTTAAAAAGGAGTCACTGGGCATTAACTTCCCATGCAGGACCTCTGTGCTCAAAGAGTTGGATTGTGAGAGTTAACAGTAAAACCTATTCTCAAAGATTTACTTTGTTTTAGTGTATTAAGTAGAGGATATTCTTATGTCTTATAAGCTGTAGTTACATCTACATGATCTCAAAGGATGTATCATTCTTGAGTTTTCCTTCAAAGTTAATTGTTTCTCAAAATTATATATACATATATAAATTAAAACTCAGAAAGGTTTATTTTTATTGAATTAAAATTGTTTTTTCCCTTATTGTAAAAATAATCCTTCTGGTGTTCTATTGCACATGAGAGTAACAATAGTTAAAAATAACATATTGTATTTTTCTAAATAGCTAGAAAAAAGACTTTTGAATGTTCAAACTACAAGGATATTTTGAATATATGAAGCGATGGATGCTAATTATCCTAATTTGCTTATTAAAATCTATGCATATCACAATATTACATTGTACCCCATAAATATGTACAATTATTATTTGCCAATAAAAACAAATAATCTATAAAAAGATTGTTGATGTATTGGAAATCATCCTGGAGATATAGACTGAATAATAAAGCTTCTAGAAATTTATAACTTTGTAAAAGTTAGGGAACTCACATATATGAATTTTCTAGAAAATCCACTTATATAGTAACTGCTTAAAAATATCCATAACTTAATTAATCTATATAGAACTTAAATTATATCCTACAGTATTTTTTATCTGTATCATGCATATATTTATTTTTTTCTTTTTTAATTTTTTAAGAAAGATTTTATTTAGTAAACATAAATTTCATAGGTACAGATTTTGGATTATAGCAGTGCTTCCCCCCATACCCGCCCTCCCATCCCCACACCTGTCCCACCTCCTACTCTCTCTTACATCCCATTCTTCATTAAGATTCATTTGTAATTATTTTCATATACAGAAGATCAACACTAAATTAAGTAGATTTAAACAGTTTGCACTCACACAGACACACAAAGTTTTATAAAGTACTCTTTGAGGAATAGTTTTACTGTTAATTCTCATAGTGCAACTCATTAAGGACAGATGTCCTACATGAGGAACAAATGCTCAGACTCCTGTTGTTGATTTTTTTTTTTTGACAGGCAGAGTGGACAGTGAGAGAGAGAGAGAGACAGAGAGAAAGGTCTTCCTTTGCCGTTGGTTCACCCTCCAATGGCCGCCACGTCCGGCATGCTGCAGGCAGGCAGCGCACCACGCTGATCCAAAGGCAGGAGCCAGGTGCTTCTCCTGGTCTCCCATGAGGGTGCAGAGCCCAAGCACTTGGGCCATCCTCCATTGCCTTCCAGGGCCATAGCAGAGAGCTGGCCTGGAAGAGGGGCAATCGGGACAGAATCCGGCACCCTGAACGGGACTAGAATCCGGTGTGCCGGCACCGCAAGGTGGAGGATTAGCCTATTGAGCCATGGCGCTGGCCTCCTGTGTTGATTTAACAATTGACACTTTTATTTATGTCCTCAGTGATTACCCGAGGCTCTTGTCATGAGCTGTCAATGCTATTGAAGCCTCTTGAGTCCACAAACTCCGACATTAGTCAGACAGGGCCATAATCAAAGTGGAAGTTCTCCCTTCAGAGAAAGGTACCTCCTTCTTTAATGGCCCCTTCTTCTCACTGGGATCTCATTTACAGAGGTCTTTCATGTAGGTCATTTTTTGCCACAGTGTCTTGGCTTTCCATGCCTGAAATGCTCTTATGAACTTTTCATTCATATACTTATAATAGTTTATTATTTTACTGCATGATTCCACCACATTTTTATGTTGATGAACATTCAGTTTGTATATAATTTTAAGGTATTATAAATAGATGTGCTATAGTCATTTTCTTTGTAGTTAATTTTGCAAATATATGTTTATTTCTCACTTTGGTAAATGAATGCTAATTTCTGTTTTATAAGTTAAATTCTGTTATCTACATATGACACTACAAATACATTTTCTTTTTTTATTTTAATTTTTAAAGATTTTATTTATTTATTTGACGGGTAGAGTTACAGACAGTGAGAGAGAGAAACAGAGAGAAAGGTCTTCCATTGGTTCACTCCCCAAATGGCAGCAATGGATGGAGCTGTGCCTATCCGAAGCCAGGAGCCAGGAGCTTCTTCCTGGTCTCCCATGCTGGTGCAGGGGCCCAAACACTTGGGACATCCCCCACTGCTATCCCAGGCCATAGCAGAGAACTGGATGAGAAGAGGAGCAGCCAGGACTAGAACCCAGCACCCATATGGAATGCCGGCACCACAGGTGGAGGACTAACCTACTGTGCTACCACACTGGCCCCCCCAAGGACATTTTCCAAAACAGTGATGGAAGTTTTCATACGTACCCAGCAATGTATGGGAGCTCCTGTTGTTAATATCAATTTTTATTTTACCCATAATAGGAAATCTAAAGGAGCATCTTATGAGAGTTTAATTGTATTTCATTGATGACTGACATGGAAAGAACATTTTACATGTGCTTAGTGACTACTGATACATTATCATTTGTGAAATGTCTATACCATTCTTGGTTCATTTTTATTAGATCTATGTCATAGTGTTTATATGAAATCTACAGGTACTGTAAGTAAAATTCCTATTCCAATTATATACTTAAAATCTTTTTAAGTCAATTCCTGATCTCTTTTCCATTTTCTAAATAATTTTTGAGCCAAGTTTTTAAGTTTGATGAGTTAAAATTTATCAACTTTCCGTTGTGAATAAAAGCTTCTTACGTCTTTCTAAAAAGTGTTTGTTTACTCCAAAGTTATGAAGGCTTTCTTCTTTCTATAAGTTTAAAATAAAAGTTTATGATTATGTCTATTATAATGGATCTCAAAATAATTTAGAATAGTACGAAATATGTTTGAGGGTTTTTGTCACTCTTAGGTAAAAATATCCAGTTATTCAAGAGCAACTTGTGGGAATTTTCCTCATTAAAATGTTTTGCAAAGAATACATTATTATATAAACGTGTCTTTTTTCCTTTTTTAACTTTTTAGTCTGTTCCAATGATCACTTGATTATTATTCACAATATACTACATTGTTTTGACTACTCTGCATGTACAGGCAGTCTTTGAAATCAGGTAATTTAACTTCTTTATTAGGATTATGTTTGTTACTCTAGAGCCCTTAAATTTCCCTTATGAATGTCTCAAAAAATCTGATGGGAATTCTATAGACCAAATTGGGGAGAATGGACAGTATTTTGGGGAGGATAGACATGTCTTTTCTCTAATGATCATTCTGTGTTTCTTTATGATTCCCATAATCTCCACAATATTTTTAGCTTTTAGTATAAATATAGCTATTTCATAAATGCATCCTTAATTATTTTATACTTTGCTGATAATTTAATTTGTTCAGTAGTTCATTTTATACTTCTTTTTTGCTAGTTAATAAAGTTGTTCTTTTTTTTAAGTTTTTTTTTTTTTTTAATTTTTAGAGGCAGAGTTACAGACAGAGAGAGGCAGAGACAGAAACAGAGGTCTTGCATCTGTTGGTTCACTCCAAAAATGGTTGCAACTGAACAGAGAAGATTCAAAGCCAGGAGCTAGGAGCTTATTCCAGGTCTCCCACATAGGTGCAGGAGCCCAAGCACTTAAGCCATCTTCCATTGCTTTTCCAGGCCATTAGCAGGGAGCTAAACTGGTAGTGGAGCTGCCTGGACTCAAACCAGCACCCAAACCTAAAAGTTACTTAAGTTCAAGATGTTCTGATCAAGAAAGTACAGTGATTTGTTAACTAATTAATGTTTCTTAATAATGTCTTTCACTAAATTTGCATAACTTTACCCTGAATCTATGGTAGTCATATGGTAAGCATTTAAACTTTTACTAGGAGTTACTAACAGATTGATTAATGCTATTAATCAATTAGTGAGTTTACCCTCAGAAAATTCAACAGCTCAAGGATCTAATTGAATGTCTACTATGTTTAATGAGGTGTGCAAACTTTTCAGCATTCCCTCTTTGCAGAAAGCTCTCCATCAGCTGGAAACAGATGGGTTGATGGAGTGTTTTAATCAAACACCCAAACAGATGCTAAGAAAATTTGTCATCAGTGAGCCTAAATATTGGAATAAATTGGTACCTTTTGTTTCTCTTGCCTATTGGGATGTTAGTTATCAACTGACTTGTCTCCTTTGAAATTCACCATGAGAGAATTTCCAATTAGGGCAAAGTGGCAGGCACAAACTAACCCATCTGATGACAAGCATCCTAATGATGCTAGTCAGATGAAAAGATAAAATAACATTATCAGGCAGATCAGCTGAGCCCAATTCCTGGTAGAGAAAAAGTGGAAAGGAATTTTTCTCACCAAAAAGATAAAACCTTCATTATGTGTGGAATATTTACTATCATGTTAATTTAGCCCAATATCTTTTTTTTAATTAAACTTTTATTTAATGAATATAAATTTCCAAAGTATAGCTTATGGGTTACAATGGCTTCCCCCTCCCAAAACTTCCCTCCCACCCACAACCCTCCCCTTTCCCGATCCCTCTCTCCTTCCAATCACATCATGATTCATTTTCAATTCTCTTTATATACAGAAGATCAGTTTAGTATATATTAGGTAACGATTTCAACAGTTTGCCCCCATATAGCAACACAAAGTGAAAAAAAAATACTGTTGGAGTACTAGGCCAATATCTTTATCTTTCTGATCCATATATTTTAATGTCCTTCCTTTAAAGGGCTATTATTACAAACTTGAGGTTGTTTTATGGGGATAAAAATGTAATGCAATACCAATGAAATATTCTTACATCATAGGAACCACTGTACAACATATTACTATTATTACTATTAATTTATTGCTATTTTAACTGATGTCACTTTGGAATTGTGGGAGTTTTAATGTGATTTTACTCCTAAAAATGAAAGATCTGATGATTGTACATCAAGTAAAATTTTTAAACTTTCTTAATTGTCAAATTTGGGCATAGACTTCATGGAGCTAATGATGCTCTAAATTCATGGATAGTGAGGTTATAATAGAATTTATTTCTTCATATAATTTTTGTACTTCCATTTTTGCAAAATTATGAATCAAAACTGGGCCAAATTATGTTAATTGATTCCCTTGCATTAGAATTAATATAAAATTCAAACTTCAGTGTAAGCAAATATATTCATCATGTAATTCAGAGAATTTTGGATTATTTATTTGCGAGTGAATAAATAATTAAAAATTATAACTGTCTACTCTTTATTTTATAAACCTTGTGTAGTTCTCCCTGCAGTTTTATAATTTTTTATACTATCAATGTCATTTGCTTTTGATAATGCTATACAAAAAGCACTAGCATTGTAGAAATTTTCTGCTATACCTCTCGAATCAATAAAAATGTTCAGAATAACACACTAATAGGATGAACAGTAAAGGCCTTTTGTGAGAAGAAAACAAGGAATGATGACAATCACACAGTAAAATCTTTGAACATGTTCTATTCGATGTAGTGTCAATGGCATGAAGTTGAATGATCAAACCAAAGTCTGTAATAGGGGCTGGCGCTGTAGCATAGCCGGGAAAGCCATAGTCTGCACCTATTTGAGACCCAGCTGCTCCATTTCTGATCCAGCTCTCTGCGACGGCCTGGGAAAGCAGTAGAAGATGGCCCAAGTCCTTGGGCCCCTGCACCCACATGGGAAGACCTGGAGGAAGCGCCTTGCTTTGGATCGGCACAGCTTCAGCCATTGTGGCCAACTGGTGAGTGAACCAGAGATGGAAGACTCTCTCTCTCTCTCTCTCTCTCTCTCTCTCTCTCTCTCTGCCTCTCCTTTTCTCTCTGTGTAACTCTGAATTTCAAATAAATATAATAAATTTTTTAAAAAGTCTGGGACAAAAATTCATCCTGTCTGCTTCATCAAAAGATTATAATCTTCATTGCTTATATTAATAGAAAATTATTTTTCACAATTCTAGAGGTAGAGAAGTCCAAGATCAGGATAGAAGCAGACTCAGCATATACTAAACCCCTACCATGCTGTCCGGTGTTTGCTTAAACACTTTTCAAGTGAGAGAAGTAGCTAGACAGCTTTCTGGTACCTATTTTATAAAGCAGTGAATCCCAATTATGAGGTTTCTACCTTCTGACTTAAAGACCCAGCACAGGTTTACACATCTTAACATCATGGTGCTGGTGATTAACTTTTTTTTTTTTTTTTTGGACAGGCAGAGTGGACAGTGAGAGAGAGAGAGAGAGAGAAAGGTCTTCCTTTTTGCCATTGGTTCACCCTCCAATGGCCGCTGCGGCCAGTGTACCACGCTGATCTGAAGGCAGGAGCCAGGTGCTTCTCCTGGTCTCCCATGGGGTGCAGGGCCCAAATACTTGGGCCATCCTCCACTGCACTTCCGGGCCACAGCAGAGAGCTGGCCTGGAAGAGGGGCAACCGGGACAGAAGCCGGCACCCCAACCTGGACTAGAACCCAGTGTGCCAGCGCTGCAAGGTGGAGGATTAGCCTATTGAGCCGCGGCGCCGGCTGGTGATTAACTTTTATCACAGGACTTTTGGGGAGGTACAAACACTCAGACCATTGCATGAAGTCATATGTTCTATAGCACAGGAACCGTAACAGTATATACAGAACAAACTTTTTCCTTTCTTGCTTGCTTTTCTCCTTTGCCTGGGCTAAGGATTTGGCTGTCAAGGATTTGACTGTGGTGAGGCCAAGGTTGAAGATTTGGGGAGCCAAGACTAAAGATTTTCTCCAGGCAAGTGTCATGGTCAGAATATTTGGGACTGGTAAATTGTTTGGTGTGGCGGGAATATTCTGTGATTCCAGGATCAAGGGTATGCTTGGCACTGCTGCTAAAGTTCAACACAGCTAAGAGCTAAAGGGTAACTCATGATTGTTCATGAGTTTGAGAGGTTTACAATGTTCAGAAATATTGAAGAATGTGGGTACCTGGAAAACATATAAAAGAAGTTTTTTTGGTGTAAATATTTTTTAAATCAATGCATGTGAAGGATATTTAAAAAGTTCATGGAAATGTGTATTATATGTAGATTTTAAAACTTTTTTGCAGCAAAATAAGCATTTTAATTCCATTTTCACATGATCTTTTAGAAGTACTCTCATACAGAAAGAATAAGATCATGTGAGTGAGGTTTCTTATTACTGAAGAGGTAATGAAAATACAAAAAGGTGGGAGACTGAAGTAACTCCTCTGGTACTGACTTTCCAATGTGAGTGCAGAGATTTTAATTTATAAATGCAGATAATCATGTACGATATTCAAGTAACATTGTTCAAATAAAGTCACAGAATTAGGCCAGAGATACACTAGGTATATAGTTATAGATGCATGTATTTGTGTTTCTGTGCATAAATACATGTTCATATATACATTTTCTACATGACTTACTTTAGTAGCAATTACCACACCTCACTCTCAGACCTTGAATTCCAAACATTTGTCCAGTAATGCAATTGGGATTGAACTCATGGCTGGAATAGGACAAATATAAGCTAACAACCCCAAAATATCAGGTTGTGCCAGTAGTAAGAAAATAAAAATTAGAAGCATTAATACAAGTGAAATATATAAAAAATCTGTGAAAATATTTAGCATTATAGATGGGCTGACTTTGTCATTTCTATCATAAGCAATATATACTGTATCACAGTCTTATTGTCTCACCTAAGAAATGTTCTCGTAAAATTAGAGCTAAATACTCTGTGTCACAGATATGAATCTAAAAAGTATAATGATCTTAATCTTGTGTTTTGGCACAGAATCCTAAATTCATGCAGTTCTTTCATCTGTCTTAACAAAATAAAACTCAGTATGGAAATTCAAAAAAGCAACAAGGATATCTAATTCTAGAGAAAATGTATGTCATACAATAAACAAAAGGAAAATTACAATGTTTTTTCATTATATGAATTTTTGAGTTTATGCAATTAACCCATGCTAGGGAGTCATTAGAGATTAGGGAAACATTTTTTGGAAATTAAAAATTATAAAATATTTTGCTCTCACATATAAACAAGTAAACTATTAGCTCTAGAAGATAAAAACTTCCCAAAATAGAGAGTCAGAATGATAGAAGATATGAGAGAAAAGACTGGAGGTCTGGTAGAGTTTTAAGAATAATCAATCTTAAAAAATAGGGAAGATTTATCAGAAAAATATAATTATAATCAAATAGATTTGAGATTAAATTAAACACCAGGATTACACATTTTTCTGAAACATGTTATAATTTTATAAAAAGTTAATTTCATAAATTCTTGAGAGTGCTATTTATAAATTTAGTAGAAAGTTTTATTTTCACAATAATTCTATATTATGTGTAGTTTGTGCATGTGTGTGCATGCCACGTTTATCTTATCTTAAAGACACTCTTGGTCAGTTTGGAGGCAGCATCATTCTGTTTAGAATTGTAGATTAAGTAAAACTTTATTTTAGGCCCAGACATTGTTAGAATATAAAATGATTTTAAATATAATTTTATTCTTGTTTAGGTGACAGACTTTCTAACCAATTTGAGATATTACACAGAAAAGTTTATTTGGTCAAAAATGCTAATTCTCTAATGAATATTTCATTATCTACTCATATTCAATTTTTAACAAATGTATGCTTGTCAGACTCAAAAGCCAAATCCTTTTTAAATCATTAATTACACAGCAGTTTGTGCTCATAATCAACAAGTTCTTCCTGTCTCTTGAATTTGTCTACAAGCAAACAGATATTCTCTATGGTGTTCCACTAGAAATAATAAAATGAAACACTCACAAAATCTTGATTTCATATCCACTTCCAGCTATTAATGTAATTCTCTGCCCCTATTTATAGAAAAATATCTTCAGAGAGTTTTTAATTGGTCATTTCCTCTATTCCTTTGCCTTCTATTGTTACTTTGAAAAAGTCAAATTAGAGTCCCTGTAATTCCACAGTCATGCTTATAAAGTTTATCGATGATCTATATTTTGTCCAATCCAAGTTCCATTTACTTCTCATCTTATTTTACATTATTGTCCACATTTTCTTTGGAAACAAAATTTTTAAATGGTATTTGTTTATTTAATCATTTAACTTGAAATGAGAGTGAGACTTTTTATTTGTGGTTCACTTCTAAACTCCCACAATAGCCAATACTGGACTAAGCCAAAGCCAGGAGCCCTGAACTCAACCCAGATCTCACACATGGGTGGCAGGGATGCCAATATTTGAGTCATAATCTGCTGTCCCCACAGGTCTATATTAGCGGAAAGCTGCGTGAGGCACTCCATTATGGCATGTATGTGCCATAAGTTGTGTCTTAATCCTACTATAAAAGCCTGCCTGTAGATACCTTTTTTTTTTAAATTTCATGACATCTCACATAGCTTTCCTCCTTTTTCATTAGCTGCTCATTATATACTTCTTTCACTAAATTATGTTTTCTAGTAAATGGCTAAATATTTGAGTTTATTTGGGCTTGGTTTGAGGTCATTTTTACTGACTTAGAAGTGTGTATAGCTTAGAGTTGAAATCAGATTCCTAACTGTAGTTTTCTCTACTGAGATCCCCAAAACATAATTAAGGATTAATTAAATATCTGATAAATATATTAAAATTCTTGGGTCTTTTTACCTCTCTAAATAATCCCTTTCAATCATTTGTCCATTAAAGAAAAAAACTTGTCTCTTACCCAACCTTCAGTAATTCCTCCATGCAGATCAACCACTACAAATAACACAAATAGAAGTCATCTATCAATAAGTTAATACTATTTTATTTCAAAATATGTACTATGTGAGTCCTCAGTTTTTAAAGTAAGCTCTGGGCATTCTAATTCAACCAATTTTGTGTCTCCTGTACGATAGTTTCCTAATTACTTTCTCTATTCACAATTAAATAAAAATTCAAACACTAAATAATGGCTCTCAAGGTCCCACCTTATTTGAAACCTATGTAATTATCCATATTATATTTTACTAAGATATTTCTTATTCTATAACCTTTTTCCAGTCTAGATGAGTATTTTCCTTTCTAGTCTTCAAAATTTCATCTTGTTATGGTCTTACAGTTCCCAGATCTTCATGGTGCAGGCTTTTTCTGATCTTTCAAGGCTGATCTTAAAATCATCTTCTCAGATTACCTTGTCTACCTAGTGAAATTATATCCCTAAATTCTCTGTAACTATATTGTTACTTGATCTTGAATTCTTCATGGCATTTACACTTTCTGAAATTCTTTTTTCTGAAATATTTGCCCATTGAATGTTATCTCTGCCAACATTTGATTGTAAGTTCACCCAGAGCTCAGATCTTGCTGCTTCCTCTATTGTTTTATTCACCATGGTTACAGAAGTATGTTTAGTAAATAATCATCATTCAATAGAAGTGTATTTTTTTTTTTTTGACAGGCAGAGTGGACAGTGAGAGAGAGAGAGACAGAGAGAAAGGTCTTCCTTTTTGCTGTTAGTTCACCTTCCAATGGCCGCCAGGGCTGGTGCACAGTGCTGATCCGAAGCCAGGAGTCAGGTGCTTCTCCTGGTCTCCCATGGGGTGCAGGGCCCAAGCAGTTGGGCCATCCTCCACTGCACTCCCGGGCCACAGCAGAGAGCTGGCCTGGAAGAGGGGCAACTGGGACAGAATCCGGTGCCCCAGCTGGGACTAGAACCTGGTGTGCCGGCACTGCAGGCGCAGGATTAGCCTATTAAGCAGCAGCGCCGGCCAGAAGTATATGTTAAAAGAAAATGATAAACAGGAAAATTCTGTGAATTAATCATAGAAGTTTTTTTCTTTTTCAGCTAGGAAGGGAAATATATAGCAAGGGCAACTTGCTCCTCAACTCCGCACATAAAGTCAATAGAAGTAACTGAGTTTGCTGAGTCTACTAGAATTCTGCTGGACTTGGAGATCCTTCTCATTGCAATACTCAATTTGTCTGCTATTCAAAGAGCATCAGTCTTGACTTGGGACTTGTTTGCTGACCCTGAATTAAATAACATAGCTTAGTTTGTGTGTGATTTGAGAATAACTTGTCAACTTTATTACATAAATGCCTAATGTTTAGTTCAATTCAACTGACATATATTGAACACCTGAGTAGAGATCTTGATCTCTCTTTGTGAGAGCTCACAGTGTAATGGGGAAAAAGAGATATAAATAATCAAGTTCAATAAAGGAATTTAGAAAGGAGACAATAGATCAATAAAAGTGGGAAAGACTGAATAGCATGACAGTTGAAAGCTGCACTTAATGATTACAAGGAAGGTCAGGAAGGAATGTTTGTGGAAATGAGATTGGAAAAATCAAGGTCAGATTGTGAAAGACTTAAAACCATGATACAGAGCTTGGATCTTGAGCATAATGCACTAGTGAGAAAAGAGAATGATGAAAGTGAGGCCTATCTGGAAAAGATAACTGGTGGAGTCAGCTTCATGGTGCAGCAGAGTAAGCAGTGCTTACAGCAGCATCATTCCATATCAGAGTGCTGATCGGAGTCTTATCTCTCCACTTCTGCCCCAGCTTCCCATTAAAGACCCCAGTGAAGTTAGCAGAAGATGGCCTAACTACTTAGACCCATGTCATCTATGTAGGAGACCAAAATGGAGTTTCTGGCTTCTGGATTAGACCCAACTCAGACCTGGCTGTTTTTGCCATTTGGGAAGTAGACCAGCAGATGCAAGAGCTCTTTCTCTGTCTCTCCTTCTCTCAGTCACTCTGCTCTTCAAATAAATTTTAAAAATCTTTGAAAAGTAAAATGCTAATGGTTGATAATGATGGAATTGAATGGATAAGTAAAAACACAAAGGTATAGAGTCCAGCTGGAATTGGTCATTAAAATAAATAAAAATAAGTGAAAAAAAAACAAAAATTTCACAAGTTGCTGAACTGTTACCTTTATTGCATATAAAGCTGACTTATATGACATAACTTAGGTTTCTGAAGTCTTTAGCTTACATTTTGATGACTTCATCTTCCCAAACAATAAGAGACGTCTTTCTCTTATGAATATACAATATGGCATTCATTCTTCTCTGGTCTACATTTCATTCTATTTCAAATTGTAAAATAATATTTCTCTAAACAGCAAGCATATCAATTCGGTTAAATCTGCCACATAATGGATAATGATAATAAATCAGTTACTTAACTTGAATTAAAAGTTTGAGTCAAAAATGCTGGGTTCCTCCATTCTTCATTATGCCTCAAATTATTTGGCTTCAAATAAATCCGGAACACATTGCTTGCAACAATGTGATACAATTCTTCATGCTACTCAGAAAAAATTAAGTTTTTTTTTTTAACCCTTAAATGTGGGTCTTTGGCATAAGAATTCTTTTAAACTAAGGCAAGTAAATAGAAGCAAATATTAAGAAAGTTCTGTATAATCTCTCCTTTTGCCTAAAGGAAGGATATAAATTATTCTTTACTAAAGACAACTCTGAACTCTGATCAGCCCAGAGATAGCACCAGAGAAATCTGCAAACAAATCTTACTCCATTAGTTTTCCCCCATATATTTGTCTTCCTGGTTTCCAACTTGTGTAAGCCTAAAATTGTTTTCTTTTGTCTTGTCATTTCTCTACTAATTTATTTTTTTTGTTGAAGATATTATATAAATCCAAAGTTAGCCATGAGTTACCTATTCTGAGGTTTCAGTATGAAATATACTTATTTTCAAATTGATAAAATTAATACATTTCTGCCTGTATTGTGGCTAAGATCAAGTGTATTCTCTGCTATCACTCTTTTGTTAGCAGAGCCCCAGGTGAGAACAGAGACGCCCAGGATGAAAAAATGAGTTTTTCTCCTCTGTAGTGTCCTCAGACTGATAATAAAAGTAAACAATATATTGATAATATTTGATAGTTACAACATATCACCCTGTACTACGCAGTTTACATTCAAAAGTTTATACAAGTGATGTTTGTCTGTGTATGGCTAATTTCACTTGCATGATTCTTTTTGAGAATTGAAACTTTCAATGTACCTATAGACAATATAAACATTGTGTGGATGTTATATATGTATGTTACATATATAACTACCTATTATATAGTTACAAATATTGTTTCATTGAATTACACCATGTAAATGACAATATACTCTTCTTTCCAATGTTAAAAAGAAGAAATGGAAGAGGGATAGTGAGGACTCTTGGGATACTAGTAATGTTTTCTTTTCACTTTAGGTGGTGGTTATAAGTTTGATCAGGGACAAAAAACCATTCATCTGTACACTTATGTGCGCTTTTGGTATGTATGCTATATTTTCATAAAATGTTTAAAAAATGTTTATATAAAGTGAAGTATTATTATGCTTATTATAGATTATAGGCAAGAGCCTGGAATGTCATCTTGGTCTTCCAAAAGGGTAGCAAGGACTCAAGTACTTTAGCCATAATTTGGTTCAACCAAGGCACATTTGCAGGAAGTTGGATTGGAAGATGGGGACAGGACTTGATTCCAGGCACTCTGACACTGGATGTGGGTACTCTGTATAGTGGCTTAACCCATTACAATATCATTTTATTCATTTTAACTTTTGAAAATGCTATCTTGACCTCATTTTTTTAAAACTTTTTGACAGGCAGAGTTAGACAGTGAAAGAGAGACAGAGAGAAAGATCTTCCTCTCCATTAGTTCACCTCCCAAGTAGCTGCCATGGTCGGCGCGCTGCGTCGATCTGAAGCCAGGAGCCAGGTGCTTGCTCCTGGTCTCCCATGCTGGTGCAGGGCCCAAGGACCTGGGCCATCCTCCACTGCCTTCCCAGGCCACAGCAGAGAGCTGGAAAGGAAGAGGAGCAACCGGGACAGAATCCTGCACCCTGACGAGGACTAGAACCTGGGGTGCCGGCGCCGCGGGCAGAGGATTAGCCTAGTGAGCCACGGCGCCAGCTTTGACCTCATTTTTATACACTCTGAAATCATGTCTCAAATTTTGTGTGGAGAGAAATCTACCAAACTTAGTTAAAGCAGAGAGTTTTGTTGTTATTTATTGTTTAGCCAAAATTTAGTTCAGATATTGAGTGAGGATACTGTACAAAAGAGGGACTAAAAAAGTTTATTACTGATATGATTGAGGTCTCTGGCGAGAGTAGGACAAGAAACTCAGGTCCAAAATGATTAGGGAGAGGAGTCCAGAGGAAAGGGTGGATGTTAGAAGCTGTCAGCAGTCGTGCATCCAAAAGTTGAGCAAGATTCCTATGTCTTTTTTTCTATCATTTGTATGTGTATCATTTAGTATTTCATTCTAATGATTTAATAAGACATAATATTTTCAACAGAACTGCCAACTTCTCACATAAATAGCAAACCACTAAGATATTTAGATGTGTTGGAATTTACCCATAGTATTCCATATTCTCTAGCATTCTAAATGGGAATTTTCTTTTTTTTTAAATTTGGTCTTTCTTTAGTATGTTGTTAGGTAAACCCCCAACTGATCCTTCTTTTAAATTTTCATTTGAAATGTTAAGGAAAAAAAAAAAAACCAGTTCCAGGATGCAGAAAATTTTATCATCCAAAAATTTAAATACAGATATGAATCTCCTAATGCCCTCAAATTTTATAAAATAACCATTTCATAAATGTTTTCTATATTTTTTCCTATTTAATATATTTAAAAAACATTTATTTGAAAAGCACAGTGACGGAGGGGGAAAGAGAGTGAGAGAGAGATTCACTGCCCAAAAGGGAACAAACCTATGATTGGGACAGACTGAAACCAGAAGCCAGGAGCTCGGTTCTGATTCCCACATTGCTATCAGGGGCACAAGCACTTGGGCCACCTTCTGCTGATTTCTCAGACACTTTAGCAGGAAGCTTTATCAAAAGTGGAATGGCCAGAACTCACACCAGCACCATGACATGATATGCTGCTGTAGCTTAATCCGCTGCACCACAATTCCACCCCCTCTTGAATATTGTTGAGATGTTTTGGTTTTACAAAAAGTTTAAAAACTTGCTGAAGTTATAATTATTAGTTGTGAGAAATCTTCTTGCTACTAACCCACCAATCTAACATTTAGGAATAATATACCCAAAAAGGGCATTAGGCTGCTGTTCCTTCTCCTCCTTCTCCGTCTTCTTTTTCATTCTTCTTTCTTCTGACTTCTCTCTCCTTCTACCCACTTCTTCCCCTCCTCCTCTTCTGTCTCTTCCTCCTCCTTCTTCTTCTTGTTTTCTTTATTTTCTTCTTTTGCTAGATTTTGAACTTTCCAAAAGGCAAAAGTCAACGTGTATAACAACCACAGCTGGGAAAACAGCTGTCAGTAGAATTTCAAGATTCATTTTCTTCCTCTCTCCCTCCCTCCTTTCTCCCTCCCTCCTCTTTCCACACAAACTCTTGTGTTGGTGGTACTGTGTAAAAAATAGTTCTCTTGTGCATGCATTTCTGGTTTTATATCCTTATTCTGGATAAACAGCAATGGCTGTTTGGATCCAGGATTGTATGAAATCAGCCCAAGAGGAAAGCTTGTTAAAGTGGAATGCTTGTGTTTGATTTAGGACACTTAGGTTAACAGATCTGTAAATTCTGCACCATACCTCCTTCAGGAAAGACTCAGAAAGCACAGAATATTTAACCACTAAGAACCTGGACTGAGTTCAGCCGTGAAGTCCCATATTATGGCTATTAGCAAACACCCTGCGTGACTCTGTTCCCATTTATTTATCCTTTGTCAGATAAGTGATGCACTGGTTTGAAAGCTATAATTTTATGAAGAGATGGACATTTTTTATCAGTCTCAAAAGAATACAAACCTGTAGTATTACCTTATAGCGAATACTTTATATAACTTTTATTTGGGAGAACATCTCAAAGATTTAGGAGCTAGACAATTTCTCATTTGGGTTGTTTGTATTTCTATTTCAAGCAAGTTTTTCATAGCTTTTGAAGTTTCAGATGGTCTACAGAAATATAGGTTAGCGCTGCTCCTGGTTTCTAGATCATATTTCTTGTTTATCCAGCAGTTACTACATATAATAAACCAGACCCATTATATTAAATTTAGTCAATTCTACACAATCTCTGGACATTACCATCTCCTATGGAAGACATATATTACCCTGGAAAGAGGTTTCTTATCCTGTCAAACACACTTAAGCCTGACATTAGAAACTGAGAGAAGTGAAAGTAAATTGAAAACAATACAACATAATTGTATACAGATTATTAAGAAAATAGTTTTCCATTTCAAATTTCAAACTCTGTAGTATAAAAAGCAATGAAAAGCACCAATGATAAAATTTTAAGTATTTGAATTCTATCTAAAATATATTTGCTTAAGTTTACCATTATATCATTATAGTGAACGGTATGAAAATAAATATGGCCAAATCGAAAACTGCTTCTCAATTCTGTGTCCAGAAGCACCTTGGAAACATGCCCCTATTGTTATAGTGGAGAAAGGCTGGAAGGAGAATACTGAAATGTAGGTTCAGGTTTCAGGTATCTGGGTGGTCCTTGGTTTAAATCTGTCAGTGGCAGGTTCTCAGCAAAATCAGCGTGCAGAAAGGGAGGACAGGACCCAGTTTTCTTCTATTTATTTGTTTGTTTTTGACAGAAATCTTAAAATTGTGGCATTTGCGTTTTTGTTCTATTGTATATTTCCTACAACTTAATGTGAACCTGGGAAAACATTAAGAAGAGAGCTAAAATATTGATTAAAGGTCAGAATAAATTAGTTCTAGTACAAATGAAATGAACTATTATATATTATATATTATATATTATATATTATATATTATATATTATATATTATAGTTTGGGGAATAAAATTTGAGCAAAAAGAATTTACAGATAAAATTGTGATTTTTGCCTTTGCATTAGAGATACAATAAAGTGAAGAGATTTAAAACAATAATATATGGATTTGGGCTTACAAATCTAAACAGAAAGTTCTATATGTTGGGGTGTTAGCAAGCAAAAGGAAAGACAGGACACAGGAACTCTTCCTCTGATAAGGATTATATCAGCCATTTGTACAGCACATGCCTTTGCTTATGTAACTCTAAGATTACTTGTAACACTACTTGATAATCTTCAGAACATGATTGCCAAGACATTGAAGACATTGGTGGAGCATCTTGTGACTTGGTTTACTAGATAAGCAAGTCTGGGAAAGCAGCTGCATGTCCTCATGGGAGCCAACTTTCCCATGAGAACTCAATGCTCTTAACAATAGGTTATCTATTGTCCTTAATCAGTTCCTGAAGCCACGCCCTGTGTCCAGGAGGGTGTGTCCTCACTGAGAGCACTTTGGCAGAATGTTCCCCACATTCTGCAGCTACATCCTGTGCCAGGAGGGTGTGTCCTCACTGAGAGTGCTATGGCCGAAGCTATGTTCCCCCTACATTTGTACTCATGAATTTGTATTTGGATATTCTGTAAACTTAGGATGAAATCAGATAACCTACCAACTGTCAGTGGTCAGGGAATTTTAGCTTGAATGACAAAGGTGTCGATCTCAGGATAATCCCTTGGATAAGAAGATTTTTTTTCTTCTTTTTCCCTTCCTTCCTTCCTTTCCTTCCTTCCTTCCTTTCCTTTCCTTCCTTCCTTCCTTCCTTCTTTCCTTCCTTCCTTCCTTCCTTCCTTCCTTCCTTCCTTCCTTTCTTCTTTCTCTCTCTCTCTCTCTCTCTCTCTCTCTCTTTCTCTCTTTCTCTCTTTGAAAAGGATACAACTTGTGACACCAAGCTGGTATTTCAAAAGGGAATTATCCTGCTAACCTGTTGATACAATATGATCTCAATTTTTGGGCGGTAACCTGTGACAATTTTTGTTTATTTTTGAACATGCCTTTAACTGGACTTGTGTTTTATGAACTATTATATACACCAATGCGGGATTCAATCTTACTTCATCTTCCCTCTATCAGAATAGACAGACCTATATTTCTCCACCAATATTTCAAACTTTTTCTAATAAGCATGTACTTCAACAGATTTTTCCCACACGATATTCTAATCTGGAGACCTACATTCCCATTCATGAATTGATCATCCAGCTTAAATAATTTTCTTGTCTGGGGATCCTTGGACAAGATTTGTCATTTCCTTTTTTAAGGGTTTGATATTTATTTATTTAAAAGGCAGTGGTAGAGACAAAGAGAGAGAGGGAGAATTAGCGAAAGAGATCATATATCCACTGGTTCACTCCAGCTGGTTAACTACAACAGCCATGATTGGTCCAAGACGAAACCAGGAGCCTGGAGCTCCATTCAGGTCTCCCATTTAGGTTGTAGTCACACAAATTCTAGCATCATCATCCAGGTGCAATAACAGGGAACTGGATCAAAAGTGGAGTAGCCAGGATTTAAATTGACTCTCATATGCAATCTGGTGCCACAAGCTAAGGTTTAACCTCCTGTGCCACATTGCTGTGCAAATTTTAGATTTCACAATTGGAGAAACAAACTTCTGATGAATGAAATAGCTTGTCAACATGTGACAAATTGTTTGTGATCAAAGAAGGCTCAGATAAGTAAGCCTCTATGTCTACAGTCTTTTTAACCATTAAAATAGAAGCCTCTCCTAGTAATACAAAGGTTCTTCAAAAAGTTCATGGGAAATGTATATTATGAAATAACTATACATGGGTATCAAAACAAACCTATCATTCAATGCTATTTTCCATGAAATTTTTGGCACAGCCTCATATTCTGTATGTTCTTCCTTTGCAATCTCTCCCCCACATTTCTCCTTGAGAAATAAGTAAGAAAGAGATGAAATAAGGTATTCAGATGAAATGTTTGAATATTTTTGACATGGATGAGTAGAATTTTGTCTTCTATCCTAGGAAGACCAAAAAATGATTGCTAGATACCAGATATTTCTTTTTTCGTTTTTCTTAAAGTTAGTGTTCCTCTATCTCAGATGTGCTCCTTTTAACCCTGGAGTTGTAGATATCGCAGCTGGTTACCCTTTGGCGAGGAGGATCCCTTTAGCTGATTTTCAGTGGCTGCAACATGGAAGGATAGTGTTTACTAAAATTTCAGGGGAAAGAAAAATAAAACACACCAAATTGTGGCTGCTCAGCTGTCAATAAATCAAAATATTTTCTTATAAAAATAATAAGGGCTTATACATACACATATATATGTATATGTGTGTATATATATATATATATATATCTTCCCAACACATTTACTGGACTGCAGTACCTCACAAATTGGAAAGGGCCACTCTTGTGCTGTGGGAACAGAGAGAAAAAAGAAACTCTTGGCAGCTGCTTGCAGAATTCAGCTCTGATTGTGTTGATGATAGAGTTTTCCTTGTAGAAGTTGAGTAACAGAGATTGGGCTGGATATATGAAACATCCAATAGCAAAATGATTTATGCACAGTGATTTGTATTCTTTGCCTTCTCTTTGAAAGATTCAGAAACCCAGTAGAGATGCTTGATGACATAAATACTAATTTACTGCTTAACGGTCAAACAGTAAATTCTGTGTTTGGAATAAAAGATGGATACAAGTACCTACATTTCTGGTGATCACATTTTAGTAAAAGAGATAGAAATATACATTCATATAAGCAAGAAAAATAGTTTCTGCTTATGACAAGGAAATGTATCAAACTAACATAAGAAAAACAGTTATGGAGATGCAGGGGTCAGGCCAGTTTGTGAGGTCTACAACATAGTTGTAAATCCTCACATTGAAAATTAGAAAGTTTTATGTGGGGCACATATTGAAAAACCACCAATTTTCTGCAGTAAATCAAGATTTTGATTAATTTTTTTAAATTTTCTAAACCTTGATAAATTTCATTTTGCAAAAGATATTTAAGAACAGTGGCCCCTTTTGGTCAAGAAAAACCCATGTTTAGGCAAAAACCTCGTGTGGTATTCCTCTATATATGAAGATGTTTCAAAAATTAACGGAAAATGGAATTAATGAATAAGTTTATTTTGGAGCAATTTTGAAATATGTAGTTTTTTCATAATATGCATTTCCTATGAACTTCTGAGGATCCCTTGCGTACTTGTTATAGAAGGATTGCTTTATATTTTATGTTCTTTATTATATATTTTACAAATGATGTGAACTTGTGCATTTTTCAATTTCTAACTATTTTAAAATAAATTGTATCAATAATCTGATAGTTATGAGGCAGCTTACAAACCAATAACCAGTATCACAGTTTAACTAATACAAAAGATCAGAGTGGAGCAGTGATATTCAGGAAAAAATAGTTTTTTTCTTAATGGCAGCTGCCCATCACCAACCATTAGTTCCCATAGTAAACAGCTGTGGTTTCAATGATCATAATAAACAGCTGTCCCCCCATTCATGGAAGAGGTTATATACAGCTTGGGTATGCTGAAGAAGGCAAACTGATCTTGTCTTCTAACGTTTGTATATCTGCACCCCAATCACTGTTTGCTGCTATTGACCAGAGTCAAATATAAAGAGGTAGGCTTCTGAATCTCCTCACCATTTATTTGTTTTGACAGGCAGAGTTAGATAGTGAGAGAGAGAGACAAAAAGTCTTCCTTTTGCATTGGTTCACCCTCCAAGTGGCCACTAGTGGGTGCAGGGCCCAAGGACCTGGGCCATCCTCCACTGCACTCCCAGGCCACAGCAGAGAGCTGGACTGGAAGAGGAGCAGCTAGAACAGAACTGGCACCCCAACCGGGACTAGAACCCGGGGTGCCAGCGCCACAGGCGGAGGATTAGCCAAATGAGCCACTGTGCCAGCCTGAATCTCCCCACCATTACTACAGGCCTCTTTCCTTCAACCAGAAGTGACTTCCACAGTCTTTAAAGATACAGCGACACTTCCTATCCATTCCTTTTTCTCTTTTTGTACTTTAGGGAGCTACACACTAAAATCAAGGATATATGAAAGCAATTATTCATACAAGAAAAATTAGAAGGCAATTATTCTTATCTAGGAGAAGCACAGTCTCAGAACAAACCTGAAAAAACACTTTAAATTTACACCACAGGTTCCCTGTCACAGAGGCAATCTACAGCAATCAGAAAAGAAGAAAATCCACAAACCCTAGACTTACCACAGTATAATATTAAATTGTTAGTTTTCAATAAAAAATCATAAAGAAATAAGGATGTATGGTCATTTAAAGCAAACATCCAACACTAGAAATTTGAAGACTGGTTGGTGGGTGTACTAAACAAAGATCTTACAACTGTCTTATAAAAGAAGAACTAAAGAAAGACATAGAGAAAGTTGAAAAAAAACAGTGAATGCACAAAATTAAAATATCAATAAAGAGATCCAATTTTTTTTTTAAAAGTTCTGGGGTTGAGAAGTAGAATAACTAAAGGACAAAATTCACTATGGCTATTCAAGGAAGATTTGACAGGCAAATAAATGAATGAATGTTCTTAAAGGTAAACCAAATTGAGTTATTGAGTCTAGGGAATAAGCATAAAAACAAAAAAGACTGGAGACAAGTGTCCTAGCTCAGTGAGTTGGGCTGCCACCTGTGATGCCAGCATCCATATGGGTGAGAGTTCAAGGTTCAGCTGCTCCACTTCCTATCCAGCCCCCTGCTAATGTACTTGGGAAAGAAGCAAAAGATTGCCTGAATGCTTGGGTCTCCACATCCACATGAAACATGAATCAAATTCCAGGCTCCTGTGTTTGAACTGACCCAGCCCCAGTTGTTGCAGCCATTTTAGGAATGAATTAGCAGATGGAAGATCTCTCTCTCTCTCTCTCTGTCACCCTGTAACTCTGCCTCTCAAATAAATAAAATAAATCTTTAAGAAAGAAAAAATCTGGAGAAAAATAAACAGAGAAAAAGTGATCTGTATGATATCAAGTGAAATGAAGCATGTTTCAGGAATTCAAGTTGGAAAAGTAACAGAGAAAATGGCAAAGAGAGTTTTCCTGAATTTATGACAAAATCTTTACTAAATTTGCTAAAGAGTATAAAAATAAACATTCAAGAAATTTTAAAACTACAAGTATGGGCTGGCACTGTGGCATAGTGGTTTAAGCTACTGCCTGTGTCACTGGCATCAAACATGGGTACCAGTTCCATGCTCCACTTCCAATCCAGCTCTCCTCTCTGGCCTGGGAAAGCAGTGGAAGATGGCCCAAGTCCTTGGGTTCCTGCACTTGTGTAGAAGACCTGGAAGAGGCTCCTAGATCCTGGATTTTGGTTTAGGAACTCTGTCCTTTGCAGCCATCTGGAGAGTAGGCCATGGGATGGAGGACCTGTCTCTCTCTCTCAGCTTCAGCCTCTCTGTAATTCTGCCTTTCAAATAAGTGAATAGATATTTAAAAGAAAGAAAGAAAGAAAGAAAGAAAGAAAGAAAGAAAGAAAGAAAGAAAGAAAGAAAGAAAGAAAGAAAGAAACTCCAGGTCCCTGGCTTCCACTTGGCCCAATGCTGGCCATTGTGGCCATTGGGAGAGTGAACCAGTGATGGAATCAATCTCTCTCTCTCTCTCTCTCTCTCTCTCTCTTTCTTTCTCCCTCTCCCTCTCCCTCTCTTCCTGTAACTCTGCCTTTCAAATAAATAAATCTAGGAAAAAAAGTAGAATGAATACAAAGACATAAACATCAAGCCATAATCAAATTGTCAAGAGCCAAATCCAAAGAGAGAACCCTGAAAGGAATGAAGAAGTGATACATCACAGACAACTTACCCTCAGTAAGATTATGAGTAGATTTTTTTTTAATCAAAAACCTTGGAAATCAGAAGGTAGTAGGAGGATATGTTCAAATAACTAAAATAATCAACTATGAAATCTATATCCAGCAAAACCATCATGCAGAATTGATAGAGAAATTGACTTCCTCAGATAAAACAAGCTAAGTGAGTTCATTACTATTAGATATCCCCTATAAGAAATGCTAAATGGAGTCTTTCAGGTTGAAATGAGAAGACATTGGAACGTAAGTTGAAGCCAAATAGAAAAGTAATGGTTTCAGTAAAAATGGTTGCATGAGAAATTATTGAATCTGGCATTATTTTAATATAGGCTGCAGCTCCATTTTTTATTTTCTACAAAATCTAGGAACCTAATACTTTTTTTTTTTTTAAAAAAAAGGCAATTAGTCCAAAAGGTAGTATTATTATAACTTTGGTTTGTAACTCTAAATTTTATTTTCTGCATAATTTAATGTATTAAACAATTGTAAATTATTAGTTTGTGTTTTTGTACACAGAATACATAAAGTATAATTTTGTGATGTTAAGAACAGAAAAAAGTGGAAAGAAGGTTGTAAAGCAACAGCATTTTTCTGTGCTTTTGAAGTTAAGCTGTTAAAAATCCAAATTACTATATAACTTTAGGATAGTAAATATAATTCTCAGTATAACTACAAAGAAATTACAGAAACACATAAAAGGCAATAAAAACAAATTTAAACAGTTCACTATAAAATCAACTAAACACAAAAGAAAACAGTAATTCAGAAAATCAGCAAAAAGTTACGTTATATAGAAAATAAACTTAAAATTATGGAAATAATTACTTTTCTATCAGTGAGCATTAAAAAGGAAAAAAAATTTTCTGATATCCCACAATTTTGGTGAATTTTGAAAACATTATTCTAGGTTAAATAAGCCAGTTAGAAAAAGACCAACACCGGATGAGCCTATTTAGATGGGTATTCACAATAGTAAAAATCAGAGACATAAGGTAGAATGAAGGGGAAAATGGATTAGTATGCTTTAGTGAACATGCATTTCAGTTTTTCAAGATGAAGTTTTCTAAAAATGAATGGGTATTAGCGGGTGTACAACAATACAAATATAATTAATTCCACTGAGCAGTACATTTAAAAATGATTAAAATGATATATTCTACGTTGTATGTATTTTGTCATGATTAAAAAAACTGGGTGAAAAGAATAAGGCAAAATTTTAAAATGATAATGTTGACAGATGTATTACAATACTATCGATTAAAGCAAATCACATAATGAAGTACGATTCACCAAAAAATCTACTCTTGAAAAATAATCATAGTGGTTTGTTCTTATAGGAAAGGATAAATAAATTGAATGAGCAGAAAAATGTTTGACCTTTTGAAGCATGTTTTTCATACTCATACAGGCAGTCAGGAAACATTTAGAATGTAGTACAGACTCTTCCACTGGCCCAGACTGAGAGGAAAGTTCTCAGTGACATAGGACAGAATTCCTGGATAATATTGATTACTTCATCAGAATCACATAATTGGATTCGTGGTATGTTCCGGGGCCAATGTTGAGTCACAGCAGGCTCGACTGATATGGTATGTTAGAATAAGTTTAGGTAAGCTCTAATTGTTACAGTCTTGCAATGTGATCCTATCTCTGTTCACCTGAACCGTCCAGGAATACATCCTATACATTCTTAGGATGCCTATGACTCATCTGGGTACAGGGAACATGCTAAGATCCCACCCTGTTTGTATATCAGATTAAAGTACCACCACCCCCTACTTTGTAAAACAGATTAAGAGCTGGGGGAGAGTCCTCTTGCCACAGACAGTGCATGTAGGTATAGCTCTCATTTTCTTTCATTCATGGGCAATCATCTGGTGATGGGTATTTCTCTATATGGGGTGACTCACACTCACACAAAAATACATATTTATTCCCTCATTGTTAAATAAATCTTATTGCTATCTGCTAATATTATTAGCCTCAGCTTTGAATTTTTATCTCCGGGGAATAAGAAGCTGGATTGTAAATTAATATGCTCATGCCCATATCAGGGCCAAAGCTTGTGATGCCAACATCCCATATAGCTGTACCCTTTCGAGTTTCATCTGCTTGATTTCCAATCCAGCTCCCGGCTTATGTACCTGGGAAGAGAGCAAAAGATGGCACAAGTACTTGAGACCCTGCCGCCAATGTGGGAGACCTAAATGAATACCCTGGCTCCTGATTTCAGCCTGATCCAGCTCTGGCGGTTGTGGCCATTTTGGAGAATACAGCAGAAAGAAGATCTTTTTCTTTCTTTGTCTCTATCACTCTGCCTATCCAATAAATAAATAAATATTTTTTTAAAAGAAATGTATGGGGGCCAGCACTGTGGTGTAGCAGGGTTAAGCCACCACCTGTGGCACTAGCATCCCATATGGGCTCCTGTTTGAGTCCTGGTTGCTCCATTTCTGATACAGCTCCCTGCTAATTGCCTGGGAAAGCAGAAGATGGCCCAAGCCCTTAGGACACTGTACCTATGTGAGAGACCTGGAAAAAGCTCCTCGCTTCTGGCTCTTGGCTTCTGCATGGCCCAGCCCTGGCTGTTGCAGCCATTTGGGGAGTGAATCAGTGAATGGAAGACCTCTCTCTCTTGCTGTATTTCTGCCTTTTAAATGAAGTAAAAAGAAAAGAAATGCTCAGAGAATTGTTTCTATAGATGATATAAATGAAGATAGCAGATATATTACAAAAATTATAGCTATATGAAGGATTAATGTAGCCCTCATAGGAAAATTCATTATAAAACGTAATGTACTAGACATTTATTTGTTGCATTTGAAAAGCAGAGTTACAGACAGAGAGAGAGAAACTGGGAGGCATGAAAGAGAGAAAGAGAGAGAGAGAGAAGGGAGAGAGAGAGAAGAGAAGAGGAGAGAAGAAGAGAGGAAAGGAGAGGAGAGGGGAGGGAAGAAGAGGAGAGGGGAGGGAAAGAGAGGGGAGGAGAGAGGAGAGGACAGGAGAGGAGGAGAGAAGAGAGGCGAGGCGAGGCGAGGCGAGGAGAGGAGAGGAGAGGGGAAAGGAGGAGAGGAGAGGGGAGGGGAGGGAAGGGGAGGGGAGGGGAAGGGAGGAGAAGGGAGGTCTTTCTTCTGCTGGTTCACTCTCCAGATGGCTGCAATGGCTAGGACTGGAGCAGGCTGAAGGCAGGATACAGAAACTCCATCCTATACTCTCACGTGGGTGGCAGCGGCCCAAGCATTTGGACCATCTTTCATTGCTTCCGTAAGCACATTAGCAGAGAGCTGAATGAGAAGTGGAGCAGCCAGGACTCTAATTAGTGCTCATACGGAATGCCAGTGTATCAGTTTCATTATGATAAAAAGTGAATAATTAACTTTAAACCATCTCATTGTGTACAATTTTGTTTTTCCCGGACTTGGGATAATCTTTTATTTTGGTTTGTTTTGCTCTCCAGATGTAGAAAAAGAAATCTGATATCTCATTATTTTTAAATTACTTTTTTAATTTGAAAAGGGAAATTTGGGATGATCCTTTAGTTCTTAATAACAACTAGTTTAAAGAAGGAATACAACATAATTTTCAAATTAAAAATTCATATAGTTTAGATTAATAATCACTTTGAGGCAGCTGATCCTACTAGTGATTATACAGACAATTTAGAATTAAGGGGAATTTCTGTCACTGGCATAGGAGTAATTCTATTTCCTTTAATATTCACTTATCTCCTGGAAATTTATGCAGCTTTAAGAAGGTAAAAATAACAAATAGAGGATGAGCATATGTATGGATAAATGGAAGTTGTGGTTAACTAGTAATTTAACAGTCTAAATAGCTTCAATAGATCAACTATTATTTAATATATTAAATCAACTACTCATATCCTTTTTAAAACAAATATTTATTTTAAGTTAGTATTGAATTAGAGCCCATTTAGCACAGGTAATAAATGTTTCTAGAAGAACTGGAAACTTGCCTGAGTGTGCCACATATAATGAACTATTAATAATTTCAGGAATGTGGAATAGGCAATTATGCTCCTGTGTTTCCTGGACATTGATGCTAATACAGGTTTTATGATTTTCCCTTGAATTTATATAAAATAGATGAACACCCTGGGTTCTAGAAATATGGCACACTCTAGCAGAAGTTGAAAATGAGAAAATCTGTACTATATTTAGAAGAGGGTATTAGTGACAGTCTATATAATGTTCATCCACACAAAAAGTTAATATTGTATTTCCAAATATAAAGGAATTGATTTTGCAAAGGCAAGATCAACTGTTCCTTTTGAAAACTCAGATCTAGCCTCTAGGATCTACA
Source organism: Lepus europaeus (assembly GCF_033115175.1). Classification (NCBI taxonomy): domain Eukaryota; kingdom Metazoa; phylum Chordata; class Mammalia; order Lagomorpha; family Leporidae; genus Lepus; species Lepus europaeus. The sequence goes on along the minus strand of NC_084839.1, from coordinate 78,178,927 downwards.
TTACTATGTGATATCTCTCAGAACATTTTGTGTTTTGAAGAGGCATATACACTCACTGCAGTGTCCCACGAGTGTCCTATCCCGCTCTTCTTCCCATCACAGAAAATATCTATCAGCTGGAATTTACCCTTGCTCTTGCACTTCTATTTTTCACCTAATAAAATTAAATATTTAATTACAATTTACAAAATGAAACATCAGCAAAGAATCATGCATTTTTTTAAGAGTTTCGGGGTATAGTATAAATATTATTAGAGTGAACTATTCATATGCAGTTAATGAGCAAATTGTGTTTGTTTCTAGAAAACTACTTTGTAATGCATTTATTTTTTGGCATTGGCCATTTTAGACATGAAAACATTTGACATCTGCAGTAGGGTCACTAACATTCAGAATGTTCTTGCTGCTCCCAACCAATAAAAAATTTCTACGCCATGCTTACTAGTCAGAGTATATGATTTTCTCCCATTCTTTAGCCTTCATGTGGTATTGACTGTCACACTGGAATTCAGAGATTTAATTCTGCTTCAGTTCTTTCAAGTCCTAATATTACCCTCTGCCCACAACATGGGTATTTGGTAAGGCATAATTTGATCTCCCCACCTACCAGACATGACTTGGGTGATGTGAGCCACTGATAATACCGCCATCAGGCATCTTACTCATGTAGCATCCTTTGCAGTGTTTCCTTAAAATTAGTTACTGCGTCTTCACAGCTTGAAATCAGCAATAAAATCCTATATTATTAGTTCTCTTTTTAAGTTGAAGGGAAAAAAACCTAGCAGAACCAAATGACAAAATGAATAATCTCCTTTCTACATGCATTTTTTTATACCAACAAAAATTATTTGTGCAGGTTGGGTATCAGAAGGCACAGATAATACAGCTCTCAGATATGGAATGCATGCTGAAACAATGTCACATCACCTGAAGGAGATCCTTTCATCACCGAATGAAGGGAGGAAATGGTAGTCTACTGAGAAAGAAAGTAGAATCTATCACCTTAAAGTGTGCATCACTGGCACGAATGTTTTGGAGCTGCATACAATTAACAATAAGCAGGGTCTGAACAGAGGTCTGAGGTCTTCCCTTTATTTTCCAAAAAGCAGGGCATAATTTTGTATTTCCCTTTCTTATCTCTACCAGGAAGGACAGAAAATAATCACTGGAGATTCTTCTTATCAGTTCCAATATGACACCAGAGCAATTTACAAAAAACAAAAACAAAAACAAAAAACCAAAAACCAAAAAACTTTCTCCATTGGTTTACTTCTTACTTCTGGAAGCCTAACTGCTTTCTTTTGTCTTATCACATATCTCTCAATTCATTGCTCTTTGCCAAAGACACTACATAAGCTAGAATTCTAAGTCATGGCTTTCAGTTACTTTTCACTGAAGTCTCTTTCATGTGATGTGCACTGCCTGTGTTAATACACTTGATTTTCTCATTAATCTGTGTTTTGTTACAGGGGTATGTGCCCAACTATGTACTTACTAGGATTGAAGAGAAAGTATGCTTTCTCCACAACACTAGGAATGACAACTGAGATGGTAATTATTTTGTTATATTTCAAAGTAAGGGGAGACTGTCTCTCTAATTAATGCTGGAGAGAGTGAAGTCCCCCTGTCAGAATCATGACCTGAATAAGTAAACTCACCACTGTAGAGCCACTTTTCTATCTGACCAATGCAACTCAAGACAAAACACACATCTGCCTGAGCATTCGTAGGTCAAGTGCAAAGCAAGTAGGATTCATTGTTATATTTTAGGCCTCCCATAACTTAGTTGAAGTAGTTAATCCTAAACCTTGCCTTGCCTTTCCCAGGAAAGAGTCTAGTCTTTTCCTCTGGCTCCTGACTTCTGCATTCTAGTGTTTGCTATGTCTAGCACCTTTAAGGATAATATTAAATATTAAAACAGCTTTTAACAAATAGTATGTAGAAAAATCACTGTTGGTGAATTATTGACTTAGTGAAGGGTTATGTAACTACAAAATAAACTGAAAGTATATCTTTGTGAACATTAAAAGAAAAATAAGAAAGGAAGGAAGAAGGAGAGTGGGAGCATGGACAGGAGGGGGCACAGGGTTGGATCATTGTGCTCTTAAATCTGTATATGTGAATTACAATATATTTGTTCATCTTATATAATTTTTTTCCTTTTTTTTTTTTGACAGGCAGAGTGGATAGTGAGAGAGAGAGAGAGAGAGAGAGAGAGAGAGAGAGAGAAAGGTCTTCCTTTTGCCATTGGTTCACCCTCCAATGGCCGCTATGGCCAGCGCGCTGCAGCCAGCACTTCACGCTGATACAAAGCCAGGACCCAGGTGCTTCTCCTGCTCTTCCATGGGGTGCAGGGCCCAAGCACTTGGGACATCCTCCACTGCACTCCTGGATCATAGCAGAGAGCTGGCCTGGAAGAAGGGCAATCAGGACAGAATCCGGCTCCCCAACCAGGACTAGAACCTGTTGTCCCGGCGCTGCAGGCCGAGGATTAGCCTGTTGAGCCACGGCGCCGGCCAATTCATCTTATATAAATTTAAAAAGTAAGGATGCATTCCCAATGTTTAAAAAGTAAGAATAGTTTTAAAATATAGTTATTTTTAGATAAAATTATTTTACATCAGCTCGAAAGAAGTACTGTTATGTTTCTGTGATAAAGTCATTATTTAGCTTATGCAGAAAAGGATGCAATGCAAGGAGGTAGATATTTAAAATCACTGGAGGTGGTAGGGAAATAAAGTATAGCGTAAACATTCAGAAAGGCTTCTAAAACATTCAAGACTGCCCCCCCAAAATACAACAGTGTCTTCCATAGTCACAAAAAGAAAGACATGGCCAGTAAGTAGAGTGATACAGAAGTCACTTACTCCAGGACCACACTATCTTTGCTGTGACTACATGCAACAAAACATATATCTTATGACCTGCTTCTTGACATTTCTACGTCCTGTACACTAGAATATTTGCTACCACTAGCACATACATCTGCATACACACAGATTGCTTACACTATAGTTAGTAAAACCAGCAGAATTAGCACAAACATAAATACAGCCTTGCTACTCTTTTTATACCACATGAGTGTATTTAGTCTGCAATATGCAAGTATGTGCAGATGCTAAGATGAGATATTCAGAAAAGGTCATCTTTAACTTTCCAGACTCTAGCATATTCTCATAAATGGAAAGCAGAACTGTAGACGTGCACTAAAGAAACAAATTTGTTATCTCTACTACAACCAGGAAAGAAGAAGATCTATATTAATGTAACATTCAAGCTGAATAAGAATTACTTAATATTTGAACAAATCAAATAAATTCTACGAAGAGTGCATTCTCTTGGTATAAATTTCTTTGTTGGCTAAAAGAGGCCCTATTTGATTTTTTTTTTCCTTTCTCAGCACCCTCAGATTGCACCAGACTTACGGTAATATTCACAAACTTTAAAAAGCTGAATTTTTGCATAAAGCACTCTGTTGCTCATGCTCATCTCCTACTTCTCTAACATCTAAGGTTTAAGAAAAGAACATATCAAAGAAATAGTATTTCAAAAAAAGCAAGCAAATAGCCCTTCCCTTTTTACTACCACAATTGTTACTGTGGTTGCTTCTTCTAAAGTGGTATGACCATTCATAAAACATTAATAAGTTCTTGCTTTATATTCTAAATCAAAGGATAGTCAAGCACAGACATTGTATTGAAGTGGTCTGCCCAATCCACTCTTAAAACTTTCAAGACTCCATTATCTGCAAAAGATGTTGCTGCCTGGCTGGAAGATCAAACCATGCAAGCCAAACTCTGAAGTAATTTTAAAGGATGCACTGAATGACAGTGGCATATGAATAGAAGAACGAAGATACACACAGAAGACAAACCTATATTGCAGTCAAGATTAAAATCATAGGCTGCAAACATTGACGATGATTTTGTTAAGACGTTAGTCTGTGATGAGTTTGAAAATTAGCCATTTGCAAGCATATATATCATAATACTGTCCCTAAAAACAAACAAAAAAACTAACAAAAGTCAGGAGGAAATTAGCTTCCAATGAAAACATTTACAATGTGCTAGAGTGTTTAGGAGCATGGAAGCAAGGTTTGTCTGATTAGGTGAAAAGAAGTGGACAATCATTGAAGTGACTAAGCACAGATAGTACACACATTCAAACATGGACTATGTAGTAGTGTCCCAAAAATAACAATTTCATTTTCATTGAACATCCTATTGAGTAGAGTTACTGGAGTTGTGATGGCATTGTCCTGATGATTGAAAATTCAGGCGTGAATACCAGGGCAGCAGTTTGTACCACTATGCCATACATAGGAATAAAGGCAGATACTAACGCTCAAATTGATGAAAACCTAAGTAATGCTGCTGAGTAACTGATTAGGACAAGAGAAATAGCCAGTAGATTCAGGATGATCAAGCCATCAATGTAACAAGTCTCATCATTTCTATTGATAAAAGCTTTTGATTAGGATAATAATATTGGAATACAAAAGTCAATTAGATTTAAAAGAGACTGGAAAGTACACAAGGGCAGTTGAAGCTTCTATATTGATAGGGATACTTATTACATGGAAAAATTGAACAGAATAAGATCTTTATCATTGACACTAAGTATCTAAGAGAAAAGACAGATGTGCAAACACATCCATCAATAATAATATAAGAATGCACAGATTGGTCTTTCTAACGATGTCATATTCACTCTTAGACAAAGCTAAACTATTCATTTTGAAATAATTTTTGGATATTTGCTTCAAATGTTCAAATACATAAACTGTTTACACAGATTTTATAAACAAAATCTTTTTTTTTTTTTTTTGCTCAGAGAGTGAGAAAGGAAGAAAAAGTTTTTTGTAAGACTTGAATACATTTCCAAAGCAATACATACTATTATGGTTATTTATAATACTATTAATTTCCTATATACATTTTTTACCTATATCTCTATGACACATCAGTTTCCCATTTATACTTGATAAATATGAAGTTTGGATAAATATGAAGTTTGAATAATTAAAGAGAAGCTAAACTGAGCAAACAGAGAGAGATTGTTAGATCCCTCAAATACTCTGTTGGTTACCACAGATATGGGAGAACATATGGTATTTGTCTTTTTGAGACTAGCTTATTGTCAGGGACCATGCAGTAGGTGGCCTTACCTCTTGGTAATAGAAAAACCTGGCGTGTCAGATAAAATGTACTATAAGCCATGCGCCTGTAACCGCCCTGCCCCCCTCCCTAATCTTGTAGAAGCCATGCGCCTGTAACCGCCCTACCCCCCTTCCCTAATCTTGTAGCTTCCCGTAACAGGGCCCCTTCCCGTAATAGGGCCCCGCGGGTTTTTCTTGATTGCGTCAGCACTGCAGTAGCGAAGACAAGCCCTTCCTCTTTCCCATGCCTCAATGATATATAGTGAGCAGTTCAAAAAATAAAGTTGCAGCTTGATCAGCACTTGTCTTGCTGCCATCCTTGTGTCTCCTGCCCCTCTCATTTCTCCTTCTAGGTACTCGACCCCAGTTGCTGTCCCGCGGGTCGGGACATCTGGCGCCCAACGTGGGGCTCGAGTGTGGCCCTTGGGGCTCGAAGTGCCTGTAAGATTGGAGAAACGCCGCCTTCCAGGAGGAAAACTTGGATCCAAGTGATTGTGCGACCAGCTCGGAACTGCCCACCCGAGATCATCAGCATCGGTCGACGCTGAGGAGCGAAGACGGCGCAAGGTAAGTGACAGCCATGGGGCAGGCATTATCGTCACGGGAAATGTTCATTAAAAGCCTCAAAGATACTCTCAAGACACGAGGAGTTCGGGTTAAAAAGAAAGATTTAAAAGTGTTTTTTGATCATATAGAAAGACTGTGTCCCTGGTTTCCCAAGGAAGGCACAATCGACGAGGTTAAGTGGAATAGAGTTGGAAGTTGTCTAAAAGATTTCCATGAGACTTTTGGCCCTGCCAAGGTGCCTATTACCATCTTTTCATATTGGAATCTAATTAATGATATTATAAAAACCCGGCATACAGATAAAGCTGTTGACGCCCTGGTGAGGGAAGGCGAGGAGACGCTACGGCGATGCTCCCAACCCCCCTCTAGATGCCCTTCTGTCATTCTAGATATGCCCCCTGTTTCTGATAATGGCACCCCAGATGACCCCCCAGATGTGATCGAGGAGCCCACCCCTTCCCTCTCCAACAAGACGGGCCAATTATATCCTGTTATTCGAGACCGGTCAGCCTTTGAAGAGAGAGAGGAGACTGCCCATAGTGCCCCAGATCCCCCTAAACCCCCGCCATATAATCCTCACCTACCCCTTACCGTTTGCGCCCCCTCCTTCCACGATCTTAACCCACCTATACCTGACTTGTCGGCTCTGCGGCAGTCACTTCAAGCCAGGCGGGAGCACATCCAGCTCCTTAAAGAACTAAGAACCCTCGATGATGAGCTCCGCCATCTCGCCTTGGAACGACCCCTTCCACGATCTAAGCAAAATAACACCAAGCCCAAAACCCAACCCCTTCTGGCTTTCCCTGTAACCAGGAGACAAGCCCAAGGCCAGTCCGACCCTACCACTGATGGGGAAGATGAGGATGAGGATAATTCACCCCACCAACATGAGGAAGACAGTGAGGATCCGGGGTCAGAGGGAGAGGATCAGGCCCCCCATCAGGGACCGGGAGATGGACAACCGTCATCTTACAAAAGGCTTAGTCTCAAATTTATTGAAAAACTTAAAACAGCTTGCACCCAATACGGCCCCACCGCCCCGTACACTCAGGCCTTATTAGAAAACCAAAAAACCCGCTGGTTCACGCCTAATGATTGGGATTTTCTTGCCCGAGCCACTCTCAGCGGGGGTGATTACGTCCTGTGGAGGGCTGATTATGTTCAAATTTGTAAAGAGTTAGCTCAACAAAACTTTACTAAAGTCTCATCAAAACATTGGACCCTCAAAAAACTTTTGGGAGATCCCCCGTATAACTCCAATAATTTACAAGCCCAATTCCCTACTGGGTTACTAACACAAATTAGCACTGCCGGCATGGGGGCATGGAGAAAACTCCCTCAGAGAGGAGCGGTCACCGCCTCTTTAGCTAAAGTTCAACAAGGGCCCGACGAGCCTTATAGTGATTTCGTTTCGCGCCTTAATATGGCAGCTGAGAGACTCGTCGGCCCGGGAGAGAGTGGAAGCGCGTTCGTTACACACCTTGCCTTTGAAAACGCCAATCCAGTTTGTAAGGACGTTCTTCGGCCTCATAAACATAAAAATGACCTTTCAGAATTCGTGAGGCTCTGCGCTGGCGTGGGATCAGCCCACGCTATGGGTCTGGCTATCGGAGCTGCATTTAAATCGGCTCACAACCCCTCCGCAAAAACCTCCACTTGCTATGCTTGTAAACAGCCTGGACATTTTGCCCGTGATTGTCCCACTGCCTCATCAACCAGGCCTATGGCACAAAATATAACCCCATCCCCTCCAGGTAGGCCACTTCCTTCCACCCTGTGCCCTCGATGCCATAGGGGTTATCACTGGGCAAATGAATGTAGGTCAAAGACTAATTCTTCAGGCCAGCCCCTCCCTCCTAGACTGCCGGGAAACTCCCAGAGGGGCCAGCCCCTGGCCCCAAATTATCCAAGGACAAACCCTGGGGCGATACGGTTTGTCCCTCCTCAGGCCCAAGCCCAACAACAAGTTCCTCAAATGCCTCAACAATTACTTCCCTCCAACGAGCAACCCCAGGTAGCGCAGGACTGGACCTCTGTGCCGCCTCCGATACAATATTAGATTCCACCCAGGGCCCACAAATTATCCCTACAGGGGTGTGGGGCCCTCTGCCTTCGGGTACCTGTGCTCTTATTCTTGGTAGAGCATCAGCCACCCTTAAGGGCATTCAAGTTTTTCCTGGCATTATTGACGGTGATTTTACCGGACAAATAAAGATTCTAGCAGCCGCTATTAACGGAGTGGCTGCCGTTCCACAGGGCACCCGCCTAGCACAACTAATTCTTATGCCTTTAATTACTAAAAATACATCCTCAATTTCCTCCAGGCCCCGAGGCATTACCCCTTTGGGCTCCTCGGATGCCTATTGGGTCCAGCCAATCACAAAAAATAGACCTACACTAACCCTTACTATTGAAGGAAAGGATTTTAAGGGCATTCTAGATACGGGGGCGGATGCCACGGTCATATCTCAAGATCATTGGCCCACCCACTGGCCGCTGACCGCATCTTTTACTGACTTACAAGGTATAGGCCAATCTAATAACCCCCAAGTCAGCTCAAAGGTATTACACTGGAAGGATAGTGAAGGCAATCAGGGCACTGTAACTCCTTTTGTATTACCAGGCCTTCCTGTTAATCTGTGGGGACGTGACATTCTCTCCCAAATGGAAGTTATCCTGTGCAGCCCTAGTAACGTGGTCACACAACAAATGCTGCGCATGGATTATGTGCCTGGCACGGGACTTGGGAAAACAAGACAGGGCATAACTCAACCCATTACAACTCCCTCTAAAACAGATAAACACGGGCTCGGATATTCGGATTTTTAGCAACGGCCACTGGCCTTCCTATACCCCATGCAGATAAAATCACATGGAATACTCAAACTCCTGTTTGGGTGGACCAGTGGCCGCTTACTCAAGAAAAACTAAATGCCGCTACAGCGCTTGTACAGGAGCAGCTCGAGGCTGGACACTTAGAGCCTTCTAATTCTCCCTGGAATACACCCATTTTTGTCATAAAGAAAAAATCTGGCAAATACACCGCCGATATCCTCACCGAGTCCCATAAATTACTTAATATCTCTAACCCCTCCCTTGCAAACAGCTGTTGGCTCTGTCTGCGCCAGGGACCCCCCCTTCCTCTTGCCGTATTTTTACCGCTTAATAGTACCTCTATGTTTAATGATTCCTCTAACGCTCAGCCTACACATCCCTTTCCTGTTCTTCCTTACCCAGCTGAAAACATCACTTGCCTTTATAAACCTCCCCTTAATAATTCCTTTAATATTGATGTAGGCCTCGCTCCCTTTTGTACAGATAATGAAACAATAGATTTCCCTCTTTACGCCCCCAATTCCACCGTATTTGTATGCAAGGATAATTTAGCCTATACTGTCCTACCAGCAAATTGGAGCGGTAATTGCGCACATGCTACGCTTTTCCCCAATATTGAAATCATTTCGGGAGATACCCCTGTTCCCATCCCCTCCTTTGATTATATTGCGGGGCGACCGAAACGAGCTGTTCAATTTATTCCTTTAATAGCTACATTGGGAATCTCCTCAGCGATGGTTACAGGTTCAACAGGACTAGGAATTGCGGTCCACAAATATAGACAATTGTCCCAACAGCTTATTAATGATGTACAAACCCTATCCACCACCATTCAGGACCTTCAGGATCAAATTGACTCCCTAGCGGAAGTCGTTCTCCAAAACCGTAGAGGCTTAGACTTGCTTACTGCCGAACAGGGAGGTATTTGTTTGGCTTTACAGGAAACATGCTGCTTCTACGCCAACAAGTCCGGCATTGTTCGTGATAAAATCAAAACACTTCAAGAAGACCTGGAACGTCGTCGACGTACCCTGGCTGAAAACCCCTTCTGGACTGGATGGAATGGACTGCTTCCCTATTTGTTGCCACTTCTAGGCCCCTTTGCTGGAATACTTATTATACTATCTGTAGGTCCTTGTCTCTTCAATAGACTCGTGGCCTTCATCAAACAACAAGTAGACAATTTGGCAGCCAGGCCAATTCAAATACATTACCAGAGTCTAGCCATGCAAGATCCCATGGAAACTTATCATCCCCTCTCCGGCCAATAAAGTATAGCCAATAAGGTCACGGTCCTTTCAACAGCTAACCTTCCCCCGTTCATTGCTGTCCAGTCGGGAGCCCAGGAAGGGCCCCAGGCCTATCAATAAAATGAGCAGTAAGCCAATGACGGGCACCTTCCCGTACCCACACCCGCCTAAGACAGGAGTCCTTGGGGACTGGCAAGGATATCCAGCGACGGGTAAGAGGTGTTAGGGTTTCGGGTCGATTCCTAAGACAGGCACTGCTCGTTCGTCAAACTTGGCCTAAACCACAGCTATCCTTCTTAAATTGATAAAGAAGGGGGATATGTCAGGGACCATGCAGTAGGTGGCCTTACCTCTTGGTAATAGAAAAACCTGGCGTGTCAGATAAAATGTACTATAAGCCATGCGCCTGTAACCGCCCTGCCCCCCTCCCTAATCTTGTAGAAGCCATGCGCCTGTAACCGCCCTACCCCCCTTCCCTAATCTTGTAGCTTCCCGTAACAGGGCCCCTTCCCGTAATAGGGCCCCGCGGGTTTTTCTTGATTGCGTCAGCACTGCAGTAGCGAAGACAAGCCCTTCCTCTTTCCCATGCCTCAATGATATATAGTGAGCAGTTCAAAAAATAAAGTTGCAGCTTGATCAGCACTTGTCTTGCTGCCATCCTTGTGTCTCCTGCCCCTCTCATTTCTCCTTCTAGGTACTCGACCCCAGTTGCTGTCCCGCGGGTCGGGACAGCTTATTTCATTAAGTACAATGGTGTCCAGTTGCATCCTTTGCAAATGATAGGATTTCTCCTTTTTTACTGCTGTGTAGTATTCCATAGTGTATATATACCATGATTTATTTATCTAGTTTTCAACTAATGGATATCTGGGTCTATTTCATATCTTAGCTATTGTAAATTGAGCTTTAATAAACATGGTACAGATAACTCCTTCACATGTTGATTTCTTTTCATTTGGGTAAATTCTCAAGAGAGGGATGGCTGGGTCATATGGTAGATCTATATTCAGATTTCTGAGCTATCTCCATACAGTCTTCCACAGTGGTACATTCCCACCAACAGTGTATTAGGGTACCATTTCTCCACATCCTCACCAGCATTTGTTGTTTATTGATTTCTGTGAGAGTCATTCTAACTAGAGTGAGGTAAAACTTCACTGCAGTTTTGATTTGCATTTCCCTGATGGTTAGTGATCCTGAGCATTTTTTCAAGTGTCTGTTGGCCATGTGAATTTCCTCTCTTGAAAAAATTTGCAATAAACTTATGTACGTCCTCTCATATAATTTAAATAATCTCTGGAGTATATATAACACTTAATACAATGAAAATTCTATAGCAATAGTTGCTATACAGTACTATTCCGCTAGTAATGATAAAAAAAAGTAGTCAGGCAAAAGCCTCTGATTCCAGTGTCCCATATCAGTGCTGGTTTGAATCCTGGCTTCTCCACTTCTGATCCAGCTTCCTGCTAATGCACCTGGGAAAGCTGCCAAAGAAGGCCCAAGAACTTGGGCTCCTGCCACACACATGGGAGACAAGGATGGAGCTCCAGGCTCCTGGCCTTAACATTGTCAAGCCTCAGCTGTTGCAGCCATTTGGAATGTGAACTAGCAGAAGCAGATCTGCTCTCCCTCTTTCACTATAACTTTGTCTTTCTTTTTTTTTCTTTTTTTTTTAATGTTTATTTATTTATTTGAAAGTTAGAGTTAGAGAGAGACAAAAGCAGAGAGAGAGAGAGAGGTCCTCCACCTGCTGGTTCACTCCCCAAATGGCCACCAAACCTGGAGCTACACCAACTGAAGGCAGGAGCCAGGAGCTTCTTCTGGTCTTACTCACAGGGTCAGGGACCAATCACTGGGGCCATCATCTGCTCACCCAGGACATAGCAGAAAGCTGGATTGGAAGTGGAGCCGACGGGACTCGACTAGCACCCATAGAGGATGCTGGCACTGCAGCAGTCAGGTTTACTAGCTATGCCACCGTGCCAGGCACACTCTGCCTTTCAATTAAATAAATAAATATCCTTTTCTATTTATTTAGTGAATGCATTTTTACATAGATACAACTTTAGGAATACAGTGGTTCTTTCCTCCATGCCCCTCACCCCGCTCCCATCCCACCTCCCATTCCCTCTCTCATCTCCTTCTTCATTATAGATCATTTTTAGTATGGCCTTATATATAGAGGACTATCTCTATACTAATCATAGATTTCAGCAATTTGCCCCCACGCCCACACACAACATACAGAGTCCAGTTTGGGGAGAGAATTTGCAGTCGATTCTCATAATGCAATTCAATAGGGACAGAGGTCCTACCTGCATAGACTCCGTCAGTATTTGGATTCAGCCATAAGCGAAGAGGATGTTCTCCCTTCAGAGAAGAGTGTCTCCTTCTTTGATGACCCTTCCTTTCCTCCGAGGTCTCGCAGAGATCCTCCATGTAGGATTATTTTTTTCCACAGAGTCTTATCTTTCCATGCCTGAGATGCTGTTGCAGGCCTCTCAGCCTGACCAGGAAGCCTTATGGGTTGATTCTGAGGTCAGAGTGTTATTTACTGCGGAAGTCATTCTAGGAGTCTGCTGTGCCGACTGCTTCCCGTGTTGGTCCTTCCTTCCTTAGTCTCACTATATCTAATTTTATTATTTTTGATTCATGGTTGGCTGTATTCTTAGGTGCAGATATGGCAAATTGCCAGGGTAACTACACATTCCTTCTTCCTTACAGTCATCATACTTCACTGAAAAATAAGGGGACTTGGCTGGTGCTGCGGCTCATTTGGCTAATACTCCACCTGAGGCGCCGGCACCCCAGGTTCTAGTCCCGGTTGGGGCACTGGATTCTGTCCCGGTTGCCCCTCTTCCAGTCCAGCTCTCTGCTGTGGCCCGGGAAGGCAGTCAAGGATGGCCCAAGTGCTTGGCCCTGCACCTGCATGGGAGACCAGGAGGAAGCACCTGGCTTCTGGCTTCAGATGGGCGCAGTGAAGGCCATTTGAGGGTGAACCAACGGCTAAAAGGAAGACCTTTCTCTCTCTCTCTCTCTCTCTCTCTCTCTGTCTCTGTCTCTGTCTCTCTCTAACTCTGCCTGTCAAAATATTTTTTAAAAAATTTAAAAAAATAAGAAAAGGAAAAATAAGGGGACTTATAAGAATTTGGAGCAAGTTCTATTATGGCCTTGCAGATATAATAAGATAGTGAAGAATTACTGAGTTGGATACTGGAGAAGATGGAAACCCAATAAATGAAGCACTAATGTTGCTTTTCTTCTTAGGCTATGAATGAATCTTGAGTATGTGATTAAGAGGCCATTAGCTTGAAAAATGTACTCTACACCATTTTAAGGCCAGGGAGATAAGGATTGAGACTCCAAAAACCTGGGTTTCAAGAATATGTATGAAATATAGACAAAACCTAAATTGGATCCTTAAAAAGATTCCAGTTTCTATCTCAAATTATGACACTGCTTGAAAGCCAATTAAGTATTTGTTTTAAATGCAAATGGAACAAAGACTTCAATTATAAGGAGCATATTGCAAACTCAATGAGTGTGAATATATCCTTTTATATTCAATACATAGAAACAGGATACTAGAACACTGAAAATTAAAGAATGAAAACATCTGACGCTCAAATACTAATCAAAATCAAGATGATAGTTCTATATTAATAAATCACTAAAGATAACACTAGAGTTAAGGACAGTGATGTGGTGATGAAGGTTTATATACAAGACATAATTTATATAATAAGACAACAACAAAGCTTCACATATGTGATCATATACATTTTATATCTTATATAAATATTTGTGAAAAATAACAGAATGAATTGATAGTAGAATATTTACATCTATCTCGATAATAGAAACATAAGATCATGAATGCATAATGTCATGGCAAATTTGAAGAACAAAATTGGCAAACTTGACTTAGCTATCTAAAGAATCTCATACTAAACAATGGCAGACTACCCTATTCTTTTCATTTCCACTGCAAATATTTACAAAAAATTTCCATATACTGAGTCAGAAGGCTACTCTCAAAAATCTCAGTTGAAAGAATACAAACACAGTTGACCCAAAACCAATAAAATAATACCAAAAATTTAAATACATCAAATTACTAGAAGTTAAGAAATATGTTCCTAAATTGCCAATGTGTAATAAATTAACTCATTAATGTAATTAAAAGACTTCTCTTAATTTTACACCAAAATGTGGAATGCTACAAAATTTATTCCTACAGGGAATGCAATTAAATGGATTAATTAAAAACAAAGAAAATGGAGGGACTGCCACTGTGTCTTAGTGGGTAAAGCCACCACCTGCAATGCCACATCTCATATGGGTGCTAATTCTAGTCCCAGCTGCTGCACTTCCAATCCAGCTCTCTGCTATGGCCTGGGAAAGCAGCAGCAGATGACCCAAGTCCCTGGGCCCCTGCACCCATCGGGGAGACCTGGAAGAGGCTCCTGGCTCCTGGTTTTAGATTGCCCAGCTCTGGCTGCTGCTACTATTTGAGGAGTGAACCAGGGCATAGAAGATCTCTCTCTCTCTCTCTCTCTCTCTCTGCTTCCACCTCTCTGTAACTCTGCCTTTCAAATAAATAAATGAATCTTTAAAAAAAAGAAGAGAAAAGAAAAGAAGAAAGTGGAAAGAGAAAAATCAAATCTGAGAACCTGATAAAGTAGAAGGAATGACAGCAGAAAGAATAAACAAAGGGAAATAAATAAAAGTAGTGCTATAAAAACAAAAAATACAATAAACAGATTCCAAATAATAATAATAATAATGTAGTTAATAAAAGACAGTCCAATTGACAAAGAAAAAATCTCACAGAAAATATTACTTATTGAAAGGAACTCACTACACATATATCTAATACTACAGAGACAATAAAAGTCATAGAACATTGCTTTGCTCAAATATATAAACATTTAGGAAAATTATAAAAATTCTCAGAAAAAATATAACAATAAACATATCTAAAACAATTTTAAGAGATATATAAATAACTTTATTTCATAAATAAAAACATAACTACAAAGAAAGCCCAGAAGGCTTTATTAATGATGCTGATACTTTAAGCAAAAACAATGTCAGTGTAAACTGAAGAGTTCTAAGATAAAAAATATTAAAAATCTTCATTGATTTTATTATAACAGCATATTTTAGCATACTAAAAATGAAACATTCAGGCCATTCTCACATATGAAAAAGATGAAAATGCCCTAAATGCAATATTACCAAATAGACTATTTTATATATTATATATGATTGTAAAATTACTTTGAGTTTATAAAATGCACATCTATTTGACTATTGAAAATTAAGCACTTAATAAATTATATTAACGGGATAAAAATGAAAATGAAGGTGTCCTGAGATTTATTGAACTGGAATAAATTGATCTAAATCAGCCTTTGTACTTGAATGTTGAGTTGTTCCAAAGGAGCTTATGTTTATAGTGAACTACCATCTACCATAATGTGTAAGTAGATTGTAACCTAAGAGATACTCTGGTATCCAAGTGACTGAACTTCAGACATTCACAGAAGCCTACCCCTTAACAAATTCCTGAGTTAAGACAGATAAATTATGCCCAAATAAAGTAATGCAAGACTGCACAACACTCAGGCAATTGCTGTATGTCAATTCTTGTCCTGGTTATTAAAGAAGCTCACAACATTTTTTAAAGATGTATTTATTCATTTGTAAGTCAGAATCACGCAGAGAAAGAAGGAGAGGCAGAGACAGAGAGAGGTCTTCGACCCACCGGTTCACTCCCCAGTTGGCCGCAAAGGCCGGAGCTGTGCTGATCCGAAGCCAGGATCCAGGAGCCTCCTCTGTGCCTCCCACGCGGGCGCAGAGGCCCAAGGACCTGGGCCATCCTCCACTGCCCTCCCAGGCCACAGCAGAGAGCTGGACCGCAAATGGATCAGCCAGGACCCGAACCGTTGCCCATATGGGACGCAGGCACTGGAGGCGGCGGCTTTACCCGCTTCACCACAGCGCCGGTACCAAAGCTCACAACATTGTAACAAGGGAATTCGTAATCAACTTTACCCTGGAATGATGCCCTAATCTAGGAATGACTTTTTTCTTATTTTTTCAAGTAAACTGTTATATTGAACTAGTTTCAGTTTTTTATCACATCTTAAATTTATTCAGAGAAATCATTTGTCAATAGATTTCAAAACCTATCTTTACTTAACATTCTGTCAATTATGATAAAAAGTGAACTTCATTAATCTATTGAAGTGTCTGTATTAGTTATCCCTTGGTCAGTAACAGATAACATCATATCTTGGTGGCTTTAAAACAAAAAATATTATCTAAAAGCTGATGTGGCTCAAAAATCTATTGTGCCTTATCTCATGCTACTCATTCTGTTTCCCAGCATCAAAACAGTCAAGGTAAACACTGGATCTGCAGAGAGCACTAGTTTTGACTGGGGAAAGATCGACTTAAAAATTCACTTACATAGTTGTTGGAGGGTCTCTGGTTTTAAGTGGCTGTTAGCTATAGATGTTAGTTTCTCATTGCAAGCAACTTACTACCAGACTGCTCCAAACACGGTAGACTGCATCCAAGAGCAGAGTGCAAGCACATAATCAAATGCTAATGTTGAAGGAGCATCCCATCCCTCGTCTATCCCGGTCTTCAGAGCTGGTTGATGCACAATGAAGCAGATCACACAAGGAAGTCTAGGGATGGGAGGCTTTGGGAACCATCACAGATACTGTGGATCACAGGTGTCAACTTCAAGAATAACAACAACAACAACAAAGGACCTGCAGCAATCTTAATAAAATATAGACAGCTTCTTCTCTGAGGGTGTAAATGAAATATGATGGTCCCCTATTTACTAAAAGTTGTGCTGGAGCTATGAGGCCAGAAAGGAAACAGCAGTAGACTTCTTATAAGATGTGAAATGATGTTTACAGAAGGCAAGCTATAAATTCAAAGAAAATACTGGCAACACATGTAATTCTATAAGATCTAAGATTCATGATCCAAATATATTAAAACTGTTGAAAACTCCAAAGCAAATCAATAGAAAATGTATGAAATGGATTAACCACCATTTAACAAAAGAGAGTTTCAAATGGCCAATAAACATGGAATCATGCGCAATTTCAAAAAGGACATTACAAATTAAACGCATTATGTAACCAAGTAATTGTCATAGTAATTTTCAATAACACTAAATAGATCAAACCTTATATGCGATTCCAATTAGCAATTAGGAAAAAGAGGAACTAGATTTATTTATTTTTCAGCTACCAAAATTATGTGAATATAGAATTAATTCTGTTGTTTTTTACAAATATATTTTATTTGAGGAGCATCAAGACAGAAAAGTTTTATTCACTGATTCACTACGCAAATGCCCAGGATGCAGGAATTCAGTCCAGTCCAAGTATTCCACTTACGTGGTAAGTACTCAATTATCTGCTGCCTCCCAAGGTGTGCTTTATCAGGGAGCTAGAATTGGGCACAAAGCTATGACTCAAACCCGGACAATCTGATATGGGATGTGGGTGCTCCAAGTAACATCTTAACCATTATACCAAATGCCTGCTAGTAATCAAATTTAAATAGATTAAATTTGATAAATACTCATAGGACACAGGGAAGTAAATGAACTTAAGCTATTTAATTTGCATTAATTCATTCAATCATTGTACATCAATATTTAGACCCCTTACAAACATATGAGTTTTTTGCATTTTATGATATTGTAAATGTAAGAGAGTAACTAGGCTTTATTATTTATTTTTAAAAGATTTATTTATTTATTTGAAAGTCAGAGTTGAGAGAGAGAGATATTCCAATGGCTGGTTCATTCCCCAAGTGGTTGCAATGCCAAAGCTAGAAACCAGGAGTTTCATCAGCATCCTGACGTGGGAGGTAGGGACCCAAGCATTTGGATCATCCTTCACTGTCTTTCCCAAGCCATTAGCAGGGAGTTGGACCAGAAGGGGAGCAGCCAGGATATGAACCAGCATGCATACAGGATGGCAGAGTCACAGGTGGAAGCTAGAACAACTACACCACAATTCTGGGCCTAAAGCTTCATTTTTTAATTACTTTTCTTTTCTTATCAGCAGTCATCTCTTATTATTTTACATATATATTATGATTTGCATTACACAAAGGGATTTCCTCTCCCTGAAGACTCTAAACAAAGTTGTGTAAAGGTATTGACCTAAGTTCCCAAGAGTAGGGGAAATTGAAAACACTACTTATTTGAAATCAGGGTAACTTGATTCCATTTTAGGTGCTGCTAATTATTTGGTTTTTAAAGGTTGAGGTAGTTAGCTAATTTATTTTAGATTCATTTGTGACAAAATACAGTGACACCGTAATTGCTGAGTTGTTAGTGAAACTTTAGAATATGATTTTTTTAAAAATATAATGAACTTGAAAACCATTTTGTAAATTGCAAAACACTGGAAAAGTGAGGAGGAAGAGGGGGAGAATAATGATACTGTTGATGATGAATTTGGGATTTGCCTGAGCCCCTTTCTCCTATTTCTATGAAACCAACCATTAAAAGTTTTCTGATGAATAATGAAGAAGGAGGGAATATGTAATCCAATCACTTACTACTTAAGTCTAAAAAGGAATTTTTGGCAAAAGGACAGTTAATAAGAAACCATTGCTAAAGGCATACATTTGTAGCTAAGCAACAAACTAAAATTAGCCTGCATTTCCACTGCCTACCTTACCTTAAATTCGTTAACTAAAACCCTTCCAAAATCCATCTTGATGTTTTATTCATTTGGTTTCGAATCTGTATTTTCTTTTTTTTTTTGAATCTGTATTTTCTTAAAAATTCTGTGTGATAATATTAATATCATTTGGCAAGCTAACAAACACAAATGAAGCATATATAGCGACCTGTTGAAATCTAATTTAAATGTTCTGTATACATTGCTATTTGATATTAATTTTTTCTAGATTGTGATATAATTCAGTTTCTATGGGAACTTGCATGCTATTCAAGCCAAGCAGAGCACCAGGAAGTTTATTTCTGATTTAACAGGATTTGTCAAGTACTTTTGCTAAGGTGGTTACTAAACACGATGGCTTTAGTGTGGTGGAGTTGAGGCAGATTGCGTTGTTATGCAGGTGTGTTTTGATTTAATTGCTGGTTTTAATTTTTATTTTTGTGAATCCTATTTTGATCAACTCTACCTAGAAGAACAGAAATATTTCCAAAATGGAAAAAAAAATCACTGAAAACAAGTGAATTAATATAGAAGCTTTCAGTTTCTGAATTACATATAAACGTCAATGATTTTGGGGGCACACTCACTAAATATTGAACTCATTTTTTTTTTTTTTGGACAGGCAGAGTGGACAGTGAGAGAGAGATACAGAGAGAAAGGTCTTCCTTTTGCCGTTGGTTCACCCTCCAATGGCCACCGCGGCCGGGGCATCACGCTGATCCGATGGCAGGATCCAGGTGCTTCTCCTGGTCTCCCATGGGGTGCAGGGCCCAAGCACTTGGGCCATCCTCCACTGCCTTCCCGGGCCACAGCAGAGAGCTGGACTGGAAGAAGGGCAAGCGGGATAGAATCCGGCGCCCCGACCGGGACTAGAACCCGGTGTGCCGGCGCCGCAAGGCGGAGGATTAGCCTATTGAGCCGCGGCGCTGGCCTTGAACTCAATTATTGAATGCACACTATAAGACCAATCTCAGACATGTTAAACATATGGAAATTCTACCATAAACTAAATAAGATTTATATTTTCAAACACTGAAATTAAAACAAATAAGAGAGAAAAATAAACTGGTGAGTAAATTGTGTGTTATTTTGCTGTTTAGTCATGTTATGTGGTCTCTGATTCATGTTAGCATGACAATGATGACATGTGTTTATTTTGCTTTTAAGGTGAACTATCAGGTCAAAGATATTTTCAGAATATCATTAAATATGGCCAAGTCAAAAAACATCCATTATCACTTATGGCAACAAAGTGCTTGAAACTTGTGAATCTTTAAGAATCAACATAAAAAGAAAATATTTTTAATAAATGTTGTGTACACTTTGCATACCCAAATTCTGCTAGATTAGGATATAGGACAGAAGCAAAAACAGAAAGCACAGTAGTCCTTTATGGAGAGCTCAACACATACACAGAAACACACAGCAATGTCAGCATTATTATTATTGATGAAACAGGCTGTGATAAAATTATAACCAACTTAAATATAGTTATGAAAAAATGAAGTTTGGAGGAATGTAGTGTCAAAAATCTTATATGTGATATGGCTTCCACATAGCATCTTAACCACTGCAAAAATGCCTGTATCTATGTTTCTAATTTTTACTAAAATTTCAATAATATTCTTTTTAAAAAATTTCTCCATGGATCAAGGATCTAAATCTATGACCTGATATCATCAAATTATTAGAGGAGAAAATTCGGGAAACTCTGCAAGACATTGGCATAGGCAAAACTTACTGGAAAAGGCCCCAGAAGCATAGGTAGTTAAAGAAAAAATAGACAAATAGGATTGCATCAAGCTAAGAAGTTTCTGCAACACAAAGGAAACACTTAACAAAGTAAAGAGGCAACCAACAGAATCAGAGTATATCGCAACTGATAAGGTATTAATATCCAAAATCTATAAAGAGCTCAAGAAACTCTACAACAAAACAATCCAGTTAAGAAATGGGCAAAGGACTTAAACAGGAACTTTTCAAAGGACGAATTCCAAATGGCTAACAGACACTTGAAAAATGCTCAGGATCACTACCCACCAGGGAAATGCACATAAAAACCACATTGAAGTTTCATCTCACCCCAGTTAGAATGATACTCGTATAGAAATCAAAAAATAATAATTGCTGGTGAGGATGTGGGTGACTTAGTTCCTTAATCTACCATTGGTGGGAATGCAAACTAGTACAGCCATTGTGGAAGACAGTATGGAGCTTCCTCAGAAATCTGAAAATAGAACTACCATATGAACGAGCCATCCCAATCCTGGGAATTTATGGATGAAATAAAGTCATCAGATGAAAATTTGTCTGTACCACTATGTTTATCGCCACTCAACTCACAATAACAGAAATAGAATCAACCAGATGTCCATAAACTGATGACTGGATAAAGAAAAGGTGGTAAATATACACTATGGAATACTACTCAGCAATAAATGGAATGAAATTCTGTCGTTTGCATCAAAATGGATCTAACTCAAAATCATTATACTTAGAGAAATAAGCTAGTCCTCAAGAGACAAATACCATATGTTTTCCCCCATCTGCGGTTACTAACAGAATACTAAGAAATATAATGTATTTGAATAAAATTGACATTTTTAGAATTAATTATTGTTTACAGCCCTTTCCTCTATTGCTGTGGAACAGTGTATATTTTTTTCCCTGCTTATTATTAGTTAAATTCTTCACTTAGTGGAGGGTTAATCTTATGATTATTAAAATAAACTGAAAGTGTGTCATTGTAATAATTAAAAGAAAGAATAAAAAATGAGGGATGAGGGAGGGTTGGTGTATGGGTAGGCTGGAAAATATTATGATGCTCCTACTTATGTATATATGAAATACACGAAATTTGTTTGCCTTATATAAATGAAAATATATAAAAATTGCTTTATAAGTTAAAAATTCTCTTTACTATTTTCTGCAGACAACCTTTTCTTAACATTTTGATGTTATCTATACTATCATTAAAGATCTATCATCTATTGATCCATCTATCTATCCATCTACCTATGTAACTTTCTCATGGGTTCTGTAATCTGATTATATTTAATGGCACTGATGGTATAGTTCCATCATGCCCAGTGGGGAAAAAGGCACTCTTTGCATATGTTATGTTGTGGTAATAAAGATATGCAAAATATTACAATTGCATATTCTTAATGATGTATTTTTAAAAGCAAGGATCTGAATGGCTACATTTTTGGTTTCTTAGAACATATTAGTAACACCTGGGAGAATAAGGAAGCTGAATAGCTCTTGTTATTTGTATTATATAACTTAAAAAAGAAAAAGATGATCATTTCAGCTCATTTTCAGTTCAAGAAAATAATTACCTGAGAGCTCCTATGTCTGCCCTGAAAGGAACAGTTGTGTTTTTGTACGTGCGGGGATGAGATGTTTGGAAGCCAAACTCAGAGTCTCTTCCTGCATATAGTTACATTATAATGTGACCTTAATTCCAAACTTTTCAAGGCACATCCTATAAAAATAAGGATATTTATTGGAATGTTCTATCAATCTTCAAACTTTAGGCAGTTTGTATATAGATGCAAACCTCCTACAATTAGGAGAATGTTGAGTCCATCCAGAAAGGTCCTGCCATACTGTCCACATTTATATTTTAACCTTAAGGCTCTCCTACAAATACATGAGGTCATTTACTAGAGTGCTTATTTACTATAACAAGGGTAAGTATTCAGAGATTGCTGTTCACAGACTCTGAAATAACACTATTTCTTGGAAGTCCAAAATGTCACTGTGGTCCATCTATCAGTGAAAAACTTAGTCAGTTGCTCAACGAATTTTTCACTCTGATCTTCACTTAACGGCTCTACTGAATCTACAAACTCATCCAGTGGTTATGTTCTTGGTTACATTATGCATAATTTGAATAGACATTCACAGCAACTGTCAGAGTCCTCATGTTGGTCATCTGACCCTGTGGAGTGAGAAATTTATTTGGAAAAGGCTAAAAGGAAACCAAAAGTGGTATTATCTTCCTGGAGGGATTGCAAAGATTAATACAAACATCAAAGATTTTAGATACATGAAAGTGGTAAACCACCAACCTACCTACGAATTTTACCACTCAACATCTCTATTTGGCCTTTTTGGAAAATGCTGGTGGAGTTTTATAACCCTAAACAGGCATGATGGCCCCTGCAGCTGCTTTTCAGATGTGGATTCATGTCTTGATCAAAGTAATGTAATTCTGGTACCTGATACCTGCAGCTATTGACCTACAAAAATGGCTTTTCCATACTCATTAGTAAAGATCAGAAGCACTTTTCTGTCAGTGGCAGATTGGTTATATACCGTGAGTATGAGCGTCCTCTGTCAGACGTATATCAGCTTCCCATTCCAATGCCAAAATGTGACCTATGGGGAACTACATCAAATTTCCATTCTATTTTCCCATACAAAATATATGGATGATATTATTCTGATTGGACTTAGTGAATTAGAAGTTCTAATGACCCTAGAAACATTTTTCATGTCAGAAGATGCAAGATACATTCAAAAGAATTCAAAGAATTTCCATATCAGTGAAATTTCTAGTGATCCATGGGGTTTATCTGGATCTTCCTCTAAAGTAAAGGATAAATTGCTGCAGTGGAACCTATGTAACAAAAAAAAAAAAAAAGATGCACACTATCTAG
Source organism: Lepus europaeus (assembly GCF_033115175.1). Lineage (NCBI taxonomy): Eukaryota > Metazoa > Chordata > Mammalia > Lagomorpha > Leporidae > Lepus > Lepus europaeus. The sequence continues at coordinate 78,155,715 of NC_084839.1, read as the reverse complement.
CATCTTATTTGGATTTTAAAGGTAACATATTTCTTCTTTGGGTATGTTACTCCTGTCTATTAGCCAAGGGCCCCAAAAAGCTACTATTTTGAGGTTCAAAGATTACAGAATGCCATGAAAACTGCTTTGCCATATGGATCACATGATCCAGAATAGACTTAGACTTCAAGTCTAAGTGGCTGAAGGGAAACTCTGTGTAACACTTTCAAATAAATAAAATAAATCTTTAAAACAAACAACCAAAAAGACTCAAGGTAAGTAAGTACTGAGAATAAAGTCTATTATGTATTTTATTTATCTGAATGGCAGAGAGACTGACAGACATAGACAGAGAGATCTTCCACGTACTGGTTCATTCACTAAATGCCCACACACCCACAACAGCTGATGCTGAAGGAGGCTAAACCAGGAACCCAGAACTCAACCTGTCTTTCTATGTGGGTGGCAGGGACTTAACTACTTGAGATGTCACCTACTGCTAAGGATATGCTTTCAGGAAGATAGGATCAGGGGGCAGATTCAGGACTTGAACCCAGGCAATATAAAATTGGTTGTGGACATCCAAAGCAACATCTTAACTGGTACATAAAACCTCTGCCCAAGAATAGTTTTCAGACACATTTGTTGTGGATTTCTGAATTTTACTTCATGATTTCATATAAAATACAAAATATTGGCATAACAGAGAGAGGAAGAGATCTTCCACATGGGGGTTCACTCCCGAAATGACCACATTGGCAGGGAGCCTGGAACCCTGAGTCTCTGACTTGGATGACAAGAGCCCAGGCGCTCCAGCAATCCTCTACTTTCTCAGGTGCATTAATAGGGAGCTGGACCAGAAGCAGGGTAGCTAGGACTAAAAGTGGTATTCTGATATGCGGTGCAGGCATTGCAAGGACTGTTGAACTCAATCTGTCACAATGCAGTTCCAACCCATTTCTTTTGAAAAATATTAACTTGTCTCTTCTGTGTTCATTATTATTTGTCTTTATTCTTTGTCTGCTGTCATATTTTTTGAAGTCACCTCATTGCTTTATTTTGCTTGACAATGAAATCTCTTAGCAATACTGCAATTAATAGAACCATTTTTCTTCAATGCCATAGTCTCAGAGATCAGTGAGACAAAAGCCTAAAACCATCATTTCTCTTTTTTTATGGCATTAGAGAAAATATTAGTACAATTAATCTAACATAACTTTTCATTCATTATATGATGGGATCAAAAGTATCTATCTGTTAAGACTATCTTGAGAAATATATAATTCATTTATGGGTTCATGTTGTGATCTTCAAATGAATGAACTATATGTCTAAAATTAATTTTTCTGTATGCCATTCATTTATTTTTCTTTAGAGAGATTAAGGCATATGTTAAATAATAACATAAGTAGAAATAAATAATCAACTATCAAAATGTTGAAAAATGTTAAGTTAAATTTCTGATACTTCTTTTTTCCATTTTCATAGGAACAGTTAAGAGTGAAATTGGAATGTATGAGGTAATAAACAAATTACAATAAAGTATTGATTACAAGATTGAATAGAAAACATAAGAACAGAACAGTACACAATGTATAATTATCAAATTGAGATAATTTACATTTTCTTCTTAAACATTTAGCATTTGGGAAGCATTGAACTTGGATTATCTAGTTTTTTTTTAATAGAAAAGTTTGTGGAAAAATGAATTTAATACACAAAAGCCCATCTATACATATCTGTATATAGATATAGCCCATCCATAAAGCACTGAGAGACCTGGAAATTTGACTAGGAAATCTTTTTTACATTATAAACTGAAGAAAAATATAATAGGTGAATAAGGAAGGTTTTTTTACTTTGCTATATGGTTATGATTATTCATTTTTAAAATATACACAATTTTAGCTTTAAGCGAATTTCAATGTTTAGTAATGGTTAAGATTAAACATTTTTGAACCTAATTTTATGTAGCATTGTTTGAGGTTAGTCATTCAATACTTCTGTGGCTACTTTACTGTTTATAAATGAAGACTATAAGAGTACCTTTGTAACACTGCTAAGAAAAAGTGAGACCATATATAAGTTACTTCGAAGGACACGATTCCCATTTCACTACCCTCCATCATTTTTTCTTTAAGTAAATCTTTTTGTTGTTTCATTCCCTAAATGGCTTTAACAGCCAGGCTGGACTAGACAAATGCAAGAAGACAGGAACTCCAACCTCACCTCACACATGGAGGGGCAGGGATCCAATCACTTGGGTCATTATCTGCTGACTTCCCAAGCACATTAGCAGGTAGCTACATTGGAAGCAAAGCCTCCAGAACAGGTGCTTCTAAATGGGATGTCAGCATTGTAAGTGATGGCTTAATCAGCTACTCCACAACACTGACTCCCCAATATCACTTTTTACATTATTAATATGATATAGTTAATTCTATTGCATACATGGTAAGAATAGTCTTCTAAAAACTACTTTCTTCCTCTGACCTCTTATTGCTTCTTTTTAATCCCACATGGCAAACTTTTTCCAAAAGTCTTGCTTCCAAAAGTCTTAGGATAAAAAGATTATAGCTACTTGAAATTAAAATGCCATCGTTTATAATTATTTGGTGCTATGTTCTCTCAAAGTCATTTATTATAATAAAGTGAGGTAAGCTATAATAATTTCCCCACATTATTTTTTAAACTTTTTTAGAAAGATTTATTTATTAAAGACAGAAATAGAAAGAGAAGAAGGGAGAGAGAATCATCTATCCACTAGTTCAGTCCCCAAATGGCCACAATGGCCAGGGCTGAGCCAAGTGGAAGTCAGGAGCCACAAGCTTCTTCTGCGTCTCCAACGTGTGTCAGGGGTCCAAACACTTGGACCATCTTCTGCTACTTTCCCTGCACATCAGCAGGGGGCTGGATTGGAAGTGGAGCAGCCAGGAATTGAACCAGAGCCCACATGGGATACTGGCAGTGCAGCAGGAGGACTAAACTTCTAAGCCCCAGTGCTGGTCCCTCCCCACATTATTTTGTCTTTATCTTGGTCTAATGAACATGTTTGAGGTTTAATAAACAGTTTCATGTCTACAAGCTCTTATACTATTACCACTTCTAGTAATTATGTTTGAGATACTGTTAGCCTGTAATAGTGTAAATATATGAAAAGAAAAGTTTTAAAAACTATCTGACTTTCATTGCTATTGTAACCATTAAGCCCCATGACATGTATATCAAGTATTAAGAACATAAATCCTGGTATGTGCTATAATTAAATATTAAGACCCTGTCCAAAAGCATCTACTCTGAGATCTAACTTCCCTTAATAAAATAAAACAATTCCAGAAAGTAAACAGTTGTCATTTTTCAGTAACAATTAATTCAAGCTTGATTAAGTTGTGATTTTAATTTTTTTGATGTTTTCTATAAAGGATATGAATGTGCATAAATACCAGCAAATATATTTTTCATTTAGTTATATTGTAGATAATTTAAATTGGAAGGAAGGATACTGATCCCTTTGTGTTATTTTTCTTCTCTGATACATTTAACTATGCATTCAGGTCTAAAAATAGAAGCAGATGGGTGCAAAGCTCTAACAAAATATATCCTGTTTATCTGTGGACTCTACCATGAATGAACAGATACAGATTTGAAGTCAGTCAGAGAAAAGGCAGATTTTAGATTACTTGAAGACACATTCAAAGAGAATAATACCAAAAATATCTTAATATGTATTCTGGTTATGTGATTTTAGGATAAATAGTAACTTGCTTCTGCCAGCATCCATTTGTTTTAGTAAATTATGCCATTAATACATGTTGTATCCAACTACAATTCTTCCAGTTTTAATTTTTCCCAGTCACCATTGAGATATGACTGAGATTAAAAGACATCTGTCCCTCAGTAATGGTGGAGCTTCGCAGTGTTTGAGGAAAGAGAGTTTCCTATTTCCTCTCGACCTCTTAGAATTTGGGTTACTGTGTTTTTCACTCCCCATAAGGCCTCTCTTTCCTAATCAACATCAAGGAAACAATCCTGTATTTATGACCTTCCATAAAAGTTCTGCTACACAATAGCTAAAAGAAAAACTCAGCATTGTATGTGTGCAAGTATATGCCAGCAAAATATGTCTTTCCGACTTTGGAATAGGCAACTGCACAAGCAATTGGCAAAAGAAAGAATAATTGTAATGATGAGATGGATCCATGCCCTTCCAAAGCCAACTGGACATCTGGAAGGGATCTTTTTTAAGACAGTCATCACAGTATGGTATCTTACGCCATGGGGTTGTTTAACAGTACTTGGCATTCTTTGTTGTTGCTGTTTTCTAAAATTATCCAAGCTAATATTTCAATTTGGAAGTTATTTGCAGTAATAAGTTCCAACTAAATTGTTTGCTGTAATTATTTGATGCTTTTATAGCCATCATAATAAAGACTTGGTATAAAATGCATCAAATGTATTATCTTACACAGCTATTTTATTCTAATCATAAAAAATAAGGACATCAAATTATCATGAATTAAACATAACATTATCAGTGTCATGTTTTATTTTGTTTTCCCTTTCTGGGATTAATATTACATTGCTGCTGTAACATTTGACAGCACAAGTACTGCGAGTGATTCACTACGTAGTTACCCAAAAGTATTTATGCTTTATGCATCAGAGCAATTAGGCATCATTGCTATAACAAAAAGGGATGTTACTGAAATTTCAGGGTCACTCTCGTGTTAGTTTATGTTTAGGTATGAACGTGTGTTTTTCAAATATTAGTATTTCTGTTTACTTCCTCATCCACAATTTCATCATTTCAATTGTACATATGCTTCTTTCATGAGTTGCATTTAAAGTGAATGGTATTTTATCTGACACCCTAATTTGTTCTGTGTTGTTTTCTTTATTTTCTCCCTGTGCGAAGCTACATAACACTGATGACTTTAGTTATTATCTGTTCTATGACAAGTGTTTGGCTAAAGATATGAGAAACAGACTTGAAGTTCTCACAATGGGGAAGAATTCCTACAGACTCATGGCCAGGGCTGCAGTTCAATTTTGTTGACCACTCAGCTCTTGTATTCAAGTTGACTTTTCTCAAAATAAAATGATTGATGCAACTTGCTACCATGTTTAAACACAGTGGTCGAAGAGATATGGTATTTCCACTAAAGAAAGAATGAGTATAAAGAAAGTTAGCACCTAATCAACATATTGGATCAATTTCAGTCAATTCTGTGATCTAGAGACAGTTACTGTTTCCAAGACTTTTCAATTAGCTGATATTCTTAATTTTCAGATCCAGTCTCTACTCAAGCTAAAGTAGATGACAGTACCATGATTAATTTAGAGATTAAATTACTTAATGCCTTCCTCAAAAACTAGGGATGGGTCTTCCTTAGCTTCCCTGATTTTTGTGGACTCTATATGCATGTGCATGTGAATGAGTGTGGGTGGGGGGATTTGGTTTCTAAAATAAATTGTTTCTGTGATGGATGCATATTTATTTATAATGATATGTAATGTTAATCTTGTAAAACTACACAAAACTGATTTGCTCTAAAAATCTTTCTTCCTCTGATATGGATGGTTATGGGATCATACTTCCCATCAGATGTAATGTTATACTGTGTTTAATTAGAAATTGGCCCTTACGTTATCAAATTAAAAGCAAAGGTATTCAAAGCACTACTCTGTTTGTGTTACATTTCAGTGCCTTCAGTGTAACCAAAACTTGAAGTGGATCTCAATTTTTAAAATTTTTCTTTATGATAGACAACAAAAGAGAAATGATGGAGCAATGGGTAAGGGACAAAGAAAGAGAAATTTTGGAATTCAAAGACTGAACTACTTCTAATATTACAGCAGACAGTGAAATTTTTCATGAATTTTCTGGAAAATATCTATAGATCCCAATGGAGGAAAGAGGTTTGCTGAACAAAAAAGACTGCTTCTCAGACTCATCTGAACAAAAACTTATGAGGAAGATATATTTCAAGCATTGAAGCACAGTCTCAAATATCATGCATGCACATAATCCAAAGAAATTTTAATATTTTAAAAATATACATACACTAATCAGTTTTATCTCTAAAGGGCAAAACATATTTACAATGTACTTACATTGAGATTTTTAATAATGACCACTAATTCTTAAATCTGGAAGTCTCATGATTTAACAATTTGTTGGCAATTAGCATGTCATTGTTCAGGAAAAAAAATATCATTGCTATCTTCAACCTGGATTTTACATAAGTTCTATTTAGGAAGAATGTATAGATAGACAAATTGTTAAAAAAATATCTAGGAACATAGAGGATAGCATTGTGGTGCCATGTGTTAAGCTGATGCTTGGCACACTGGCATGCCATACTGGAGAGTCAGTTCAAATACCAGTTGGTTTGTTTGTTATGCAGCATCTTGCTAAAGTGCCTGGAAAAGAGGTGGATAATGCCCCCACTTGAGTATCTGGAACTCACATGGGAGAACCAGATGATGTTCCTGGCTTCAACCTTATGCTGTTTGTTTTTGTTTTGTAAAAATCAGTTTCAATCCTAGTACATAATGAAAACACACATTTTCCTCAAAGAAACCTGGAAAGTGAGCTTGGCATTAGTATGAAAAACAGCCCATATGCTCATGGAATATATTAATAATTACTACTTTGGGAATAACTTATTTTCCATATTTCATAAACATATATAAAAAAGTTTATACCTGCAATGCTTTAAGTAATCAGTTCATTTTAGAATTCAAAAGATGAAAGATGATGTTTCTAATGAATTCTCAACCTATTAATAAACATGGTAATTGCTACAAAATTTTTCATAAATATATATCGTATTGTTGTTCTATAATCCAGTTATTTCCAGGTAATTATGTTATTTAAATATTATAAACACTACTGAGATATGGACTCATATATTAACATAATTTTTTAAAACACAGTAATGTGTTTTTTAAAGGTTTATTTTACTAATTTGAAAGAGAGAGTTACAGAGAGAGGTAGAGACACAGAGGTCTTCCATCCACTGGTTCACTCCCCAGATGGCTGCAACAGCCGGAGCTGCGCCAATCCGAAGCCAGGATTCTTCCCGGTCTTCCATGCTGGTGCAGGGGCCTAAGGACTTTGGCCATCTTCTACTGCTATCCCAGGCCATAGCAGAGAGCTGGAAGAAGAGCAGCCAGGACTAGAACTGGCACCCAGGTGAGATGCCGGTGCTTCAGGCCAGGGCTTTAACCTGCTGCACGACAGTGCTGCCCTCATGTTGTTTCTATTATATTTCTAGAATCTAGATTGCTGTGCTCAACGCCCACAATTTTACTTGATCTTTGTATATAATGCAGTTTTTTTCTTTTGAAATTGATGTTTGTAAAACAGGTCACAAATTAATTTTTGAGATGTTAGTGGTTTGGTATTGATTTTTAAAGTACTATTGTCTAAAGAAATATCTAAAACCTAACCTTAAGAAATACTTGTTTTGGAGAAAAAGCTAAATTTTGCAATGCAGTATTTTTCTGTGGACAGTAGGACACAGTTGGGTGATCTAATCATGTGGGTATCCAAAGACATCAGAAAATATCCTGGGAAACCAAAAGGAATCCCAAGGAAGGGAAAAAAAAAAGTGAAAGGAAGAAATGACTAGGTATGACAACTTTTTTCGTAGCTCACTTTTTCTAATCCAAGGACAAAAGTTTATTATTTCCCTAAGTACATGAGACCTGCTGTTTCTTTTTTTTAAAAATTGAAGTTTGAAGAAATGAAAGAGAGAAAAAAATTATATTCACTGTAACAGTTTATAATTCTACAAAGTCAGAAATCAACCTTAAAAATATTCTGGGGCATGTTACGGAATTAGCCTAACAGCCCTAGGCAGCTTCTTCACCATAGGTGAGAACATCTGTCTTGGACAGCTTTGCATGTGAATATTGTGTTTCCACCAGGAGATTTGGAAACTGCCTGGCAGGATATTTTGCCCAGGGTCCTCAATGCATTTGGAAGCGAAACAGAGAGAACTTTGCTGAAGGTGAAAGACATCAGGACCACACAAAAAGCCCTACACTGTTGGCTAGGTTTTAAATTCTCTGCATCTTCTAATGCAGGTTTAAATTTAAAATAGTGTCTCCACATAAGTTTCTCTTACTAGGAATAGCACTTGTAAACGTATCACTTTTCTTCACATGGGAGGAGAAAGATCCCTTTGGGAGGACTGTATTTACAATCCCTGTGTTGATTTAGGATACTGCATGTAGGGAATTATGTTTTGAGGGCATTTCCTAACATTCTGTTATGACAGGCTAGTTTTATTTTCTTATAGGGTATTTTTGTGGAGAGCTAAAAGATTAAAATGCAAATATACCAGATAATGGGCTAAGTAGCATTACTTGAAGGAAATTCAAGTGTTTAGAATGTGTGAGCTTGATACTATGGGTGAGGAGAAATGAATTAAATAAATGAAAGCATAGTATTTGTAACTGTGTATTAATCCACTAGATAATAAGTGAATTATAACCAAGGAGAATGCACTAGGGGTAAGATACTGTCTTACTCTCTTTCCCCAAGGATCCAGTAACAAATGCTGCAGATATCTAAGGATTATTCTATCTGTACATTACTTTGAGGTTTGGGAAAAGCAGAAGTTATCTGATAACAGAAAATCCAAACGTTATCTAAGCAGACTAAAGTCCTACTTGATTTATTCATTTTCAATTAGTGAAACAGGGGGTAAAATATATGCTTTAAATATCTTAAACATTTTTTTTTGACAGGCAGAGTGGATAGTGAGAGAGAGAGAGACAGAGAGAAGGATCTTCCTTTTGCCGTTGGTTCACCCTCCAATGGCCGCTGCGGCCGGCTCATCGCGCTGATCCGAAGCCAGGAGCCAGGTGCTTCTCCTGGTCTCCCATGCGGGTGCAGGGCCCAAGGACTTGGGCCATCCTCCACTGCCTTCCCGGGCCATAGCAGAGAGCTGGCCTGGAAGAGGGGCAACCGGGATAGAATCCGGCGCCCCAACAGGGACTAAAACCCGGTGAGCCAGCGCCACAAGGCGTAGGATTAGCCTGTTAAGCCAAGGTGCTGGCCTAAATATCTTAAATATTTTTAACACAGAAGGATATAAATAAGAAAGTAAAATGTGCTTCAGATCTTATCTAGAAATCACAATTGTTTGTATATTTGTTGATCTTTTCCTAAGTAATTACTTCTTAAAATATTCATGTATTTCTTTGATAAGCAGAGGGACAGAGAGATAGGGAGAGACATAGAGAGAAGGAGATCTGCTGTTCTTGGTTCAAACCCCAAATTGCCACAATAGCCAGGACCGGGCCAGCCTGAAGCCTGGAGCCAGGAATTACAGGCTGGTTCTCCATGTTTGTGGCAGAGGCTTATGTATCTGGGCCACCTTCTGCTCGGGCTTATTAACAGGTATCTGGGAAGCAAGGCAACTGGGGCTTGGAACTGGAGCATGCAGACATCACAAGTGATAATTTAACCCACTGTACCACAAGGCCAGGCTCTATTTTTTTCTAAACATTTACAAAAGGGCATGTGGATTCATGCAATTCTTAGTTTTTTTTTCTTTCTATTTTATAATGCATTCAATGAATTTAGTTAATTCACAATTAATATTTCAATTCATATTGGGGAATGTTTAGAAAACAATTTCAATGGGCTTCATTTTAATTATATGTCTTTCTGCTTTAAACATATTCCATTTTATTAAAGGCTAGTTAAGCTCTACCATATTATTCCCTTCCTCCCACCCAACACACACAATATCATTGACAGAAAGCTTTTTGTATATAAGTCTGTATAAAACATTGAGAATAAATAAGCTATTTTTAAATGCTAGTATACTATGGAGGTAATGAAACACCAAGAAACTGCAAGCTAATTATTTCTGTTTCCAAAGTGCTTTTGCTTTAGATCATTCAGGTTGTTATAATGAAATGCAGTAGGATGGGAGACTGACACAACAAACATTTATTTCTCACAGTTTTGAAGTATGGGAAGTCCAAGATCAAAGTGCAGGGAAATTCAGTGTCTAGTGAGAGCCAGCAAATCAGCTACCTTTTCACACTATGCTCACATCTTATCTCTTTTTCTTTTTATAAGGTCATTAGCACCATCTTCACAAAATAATCTGAACCTAAGTCTTCCCAAGGATGCTATCTCCAAATATCATCACATTGGAGTTGACAGTCCCAACATTTGAATTTTGTGGAGAGTCAAACATTCAGCCCTTTAAAACCATTCTCAAAGGCCTTTAACCATTGATTGGCACTTTCAGCTTCTGAACTCTAGCATTATATTTAAAAAAATAGTTACCTTTAAATCTTTTCTAGAATAGATCAACATATTAGGCACCCATTTTCACAAAGTCTCCAAGAAATATTAATATCTCCAATGTAATCAGAGTGAAAAAAAAAAGCCTATGACCAGTTAAATGTATAGGCCACTTATTTCTTTTTTTTAATTATTTATTTATTCATTTATTTATTATTTATTTTCATTTAGTAAATATAAATTTCCAAAGAACAGTTTATGGATTACAATGGCTCCCCCCCCATAATTTCCGTCCCACTCGTGCCCCTCCCATCTCCCACTCCCTCTCCCATTCCATTCACATCAAGATTCATTTTCAATTATTTTTATATACAGAAGATCGATTCAGTATATATTAAGTAAAGATTGCATCAGTTTGCACCCAAACAGAAACACAAAGTGTAAACACTGTTTCAATACTAGTTATAGCATTCCTTCACATTGGACAACACATTAAGGACAGATCCCACCTGAGAAGTAAGTTTCAGTTTACAATTGATGACTCTGATAGGTCTAAGAGTCAAAGGGATCACACAAACAAGATTAGTGTCTGCGAATACTAACTGATAGAATCAAAAAGGGAGAGAACGATCCCACTGAAATACAGTGACTCCTGTTGTTGACTTAACAATTTGACACTCTTGTTTATGGCGTCAGTAATCTCCCTAGGCTCTAGTCATGAGTTGCCAAGGCTATGGAAACCTTTTGAGTTCGCCGACTTTGATCTTATTCAGACAGGTTCATATTCAAAGTGGAAGTTCTCTCCTCCCTTCAGAGAAAGGTACCTCCTTCTTTGATGGCCCCGTTCTTTCCACTGGGATCTCACTCCCAGAGATCTTTCATTTAGGTCTTCTTCTCCCCCCCCCCCCCACCAGGGTGTCTTTGCTTTCCATGCCTACAATACTCTCATGAGCTCTTCAGCCAGATCCGAATGCCTTAAGGGCTGATTCTGAGGCCAGAGTTCTATTTAGGACATCTGCCATTCTATGAGTCTGCTGTGTATCCCGCTTCCCATGATGGGATCGTTCTCTCCCTTTTTGATTCTATCAGTTAGTATTCGCAGACACTAGTCTTCTTTGTGTGATCCCTTTGACTATTAGACTTATCAGTATGATCAATTGTGAACTGAAATTGATCACTTGGACTAGTGAAATGGCATTGGTACATGCCATCTTGATGGGATTGTATTGGAATCCCCTGGCATGTTTCTAACTCCACTATTCAGGGCAAGTCCGATTGAACATGTCCCAAACTGTACATCTCCTCCCTCTCTTTTTCCCACTCTTATATTTAACAGGGATCACTTTTCAGTTAAAATTTAAACACCTAAGAATAATTGTGTGTTAATTACAGAGTTCAACCAATAGTACTAGAACAAAACAAAACAAAAATACAAAAATGGATAAAGTATTACATTGTACATCAACAGTCAGCACAAGATCTGATCAAGTCACTGTTTCTCATAGTGTCCATTTCACTTCAACAAGTTTCCTCATTGTTGCTCAGTTAGTTGTCACCGAGCAGGGAGAACATATGATATTTGTCTCTTTGGGACTGGCTTAATTCACTCAGCACGATGTTTTACAGATTCCTCCATCTTGTTGCAAATGACCAAATTTCATTGTTTTTGACTGCTGTATAGTATTCTATAGAGTACATGTCCCATAATTTCTTTATCCAGTCTACTGTTGATGGGCATTTGGGTTGGTTCCAGGTCTTAGCTATTGTGAATGAGACCGGCTTGGCCGGCTGGCCGTGCCCTGCCTGATCCATGCTGGGGGTGGGGGGGTGCAGAGAGAGAGTGTTGCTCCCTCTGTGCTGGGCGGTACGGAGGGTGGCTCCGGAAGTCGCCGGGGATTGTGTGAGGAGCTTGCGGTGTGGGAACCGGGTCACGTCAGGGGTCTGGACCCTACCCCGCTTCCTGCCCATGCTCAGTGGTGATGGGGTTCTGGCTGCCTTCTGGAGGTGGAGGGCCACGGGCGTCCTCCCTGGAGGTGAGGCGAGATGGGCGGTGTGTCGCTGGCGGTGGTGATGGGGTGTGGGGCACGTGCTGGTCGCATGTCTCCCCCTCGCCACCTCGCCCCCCCCACTCCATGCGGTCGCCACCTCCTCCTCCCGCCCCTTGTCTTGTCTCTCCATCCCGGGGCCAACATCCCTCTCCATTGGAGGCCAGGCAGCCCCAGGGCCACCTGGCCTTGGAGGAGGAGGAGGAGGGGAAGGGGGAGGGGAAGGGGAGGGGGAGGAGGAGGAGGAGGTGTCCCCTCCTGTGCGAGCCTCGGGGCCGTCGGCGTCCTCCCGCCTTTCCCTCTCCCCCTACCCCTTGGGCCGCACTCATTTCACCCCCAACTTCGTGGCGTCCGAGAGAGCCTCGAGGTCTGTGTGCTTGTCCTTGGTGATGGGGGTTGTTGGGTGAGGGCGAGGGGACGTGTGCCGTCGCTGCCGCGCAGCCCTGGCGGTCTGGGTTGGCCTGTGGGGCCGTCTGGGTGGTGCGTGTGCGCCTCTTGCCCCCTCCCGTCTCCGGCGTCCATCTGAGCCCCCTGGCCCCTGTGGCCATAGCTGTGCGGGGGGTGGGGCAGACGTCGGGTGGGGGGGATTGTCTGGAGGTGGCCTCGGTGCCACCTCCCGTGCCTCATTCAGTCCCCCGCCACACCGTCCTCGCGAGCAGCTTGCACCGCTTTCCCCCCCAACTTCCCTTCCCACCTTTCCTCCAGGTTCCTAGCACTTTCCGGAGCAGAGGTTTAAAGACCCCAGAGGGTATCCTGTCCACCTCAGGTCAGGGTGGTGGGCCTGCGGGGGGGGGGGGGGGGGAGGGCGGTCCCGTCTTGTCCATCCTCCCCCTGAATCCGCCCCTCCTGCCTGGCCAGGGCGCTCCCTCAAGCGCCATTTTGCAGCCTCTTAGCAATCAGGGAAATGCAAATCAAAACCACAATGAGGTTTCACCTCACCCCAGTTAGAATGGCTCACATTCAGAAATCTACCAACAACAGATGCTGGAGAGGATGTGGGGAAAAAGGGACACTAACCCACTGTTGGTGGGAATGCAAACTGGTTAAGCCACTATGGAAGTCAGTCTGGAGATTCCTCAGAAACCTGAATATAACCCTACCATACAACCCAGCCATCCCACTCCTTGGAATTTACCCAAAGGAAATTAAATTGGCAAACAAAAAAGCCGTCTGCACATTAATGTTTATTGCAGCTCAATTCACAATAGGACACTTATTTCTACTATTTATACAGTCCTCTATCACTTTTACCTCTCTTTATGTAGCCTCTGCTCATTCCAGGCAGACTTGAAGATGGTAGTGGTCAAGAACAATATTCTTGCCTGGTGCATTCATAATACAACACAATTCCTGACCAGAAAACACTGATGTATTCACTTAACAGAGACCTGTACATAGTACACTGCCCAACAAGACAAGTTTGTAACACTCTTCTGTTGATGGAATACTTCCATTTATAAAATTTTACTCATCAAAAAACTTTAGGTTTGTCTAGCCTGTCCTTTAACTCTTCTCTGAAAAAGTAGTGTGTAACTTTAGCTATTTTAAAGCATTAAAAAGCGGATGCCTTAGAAAGTTTCCAAAATGTTTTCTGCACAATGGCACTGAACAGACAAGAGTCCATCATTCCTCCCAAACACAGTCACACTGGAGAGAGACACCTCGGACTGACACGGCAACACCCTAACCACCAGCATGGACAGTTTTACTCAGAGCCTATGTCCTTCTGTGGTAAGTAAGGGCCAATGAAGACATCACAGCAATGTTTCATGGCTAACTTGACTTCAGAGCACCAGATCTTTTGATGATGAGGGCAGGTATTATATTCAAGTAAATAAATGCCCATTTAAAAAACTGCCAGTTTGAGATAAAAGTAAAAATTATAGCATGTTCGGCACTGAGTTGAACAATCTGCTCTCTAAATGATGTAAATATTTTAAGAAAGCTATGGCAAGTTTTACCCATGTTTCCAATGTCTGGAGACATTAGGCATTGATTCAAATTTATTTGTTTAATCCATGTAGTACTGAGATCACCCTGCAAATACACATCAAAAATATGAAATTAGAATGATAAAGCTTGATGATAATGTTGTTTAGTAAAGTTGAAAGATGAGATGATTTTACCTCAAATGATTTGTGTACACATTCAATTTATTGTGACAAAGCAACTTGTACACTTTGAATTTTTAAAACTGAGTGTCATCTTTCTTTGACAGTGTAACAAAAAGCAAATTTAAAATAAACATGATCCAAATTATAATAAAGATTACAAATTTCAAATAAGTTCTACAGGTTCTGATCTCAAATATTGTCAGGGCTAATGTAATCATTAAGAGATATTTTTATTTTTAAAAGTATCATCTTAAACTGTAAGGATGTTTATGAAAAATCACAACTGAATATGCCAAAGGAGAAGCCATATTTGCCCAAATGCCCACTTAGCCCACCCAAACATTTCAAACCCACACTTCCTGATCTTCTATAACCCATTTTTAAAGTTTTTTTCTTTTTATAACAGAGAATGTAGAAAGATTTTTGTAGGTAAATGATAAATGTCTGGAGTGTTATAAAGACACAGTGTAAACTATGAGCCCAATATACAAAGATAAGAGGAAAAATGCTAGAATCTATACTCTAATACAATGGGGCCTATCACTCTCCATTTTCCTGCAGAGTAAAGGGATCAGGTTTTCTTCAATCAGAGCATAGTGGTGCTGATTCCATTCAGTTTTTGTTGAGACAAGCAGGGATAAAAACACATTTGGAATAGAAAATAGTAGAAATTCTTTTTTCCATTTTGTTCTGCTTAAAGAATTTTCCCCCACAATAAGGTGAGAACTATTGTGTAGAGAAAAGAGACCTCAAAAATAAGAAAACTGAGCACAATAGGAGAAAAATAAAAATAAGAAGATGGCAACTTCCTCCCAAGGACTGGAGAAAATTTTAAAAATAAAAGGTTGGAATTCATCAGTTTCTATTAGTCACCTTCTCCTTCAGCGACCCCTCCTTCTTACCCTTCATAATCATCTTCATCTTCTTCAAATGCATCCTCATATCCTCGTTCATCAATGTCTTCAAATCCTTCTTTTTCAATATCATCTTCCTCTTCTCCATCTCCTTTCTCATCACCCTTATCAGGAACCAAGTAGTACTGTAATGGATTTGGCCAAATATCATCTTTGATGACTTCTCCTAACTCATCTACACCTGCATCAGAATGGTCAGGAAATCAGATAAAGAAACCCTGTGGTTCCTCCTACGTCAGCTTCCTGATAGATTTGTTCTGTGTTTTGAACATTTCTTCAAATCTTTTCCAGGTTTGCATTTGATTTCAGTGCACTCTGAAGATTAATTACCACTCACATTCAGATGAAATTCTTTTGAGTGAACTTTATTTTATAGGAAGATTCTTCATCAAAATAAAATCTATTTTGTAACCTGAGGAATATCTTCAAATTTTTTCACTATAACTCTGGTTAGATCACAAAATACCTATGCAGCCTCATCCTCAAGCAGAGAAGATAGTTGTTTTTTTGGAAAAAAATAATGATACACTACTGACCCAACTAACCAAAAAGAGGGAGAAGATGCAAACCAATAAAATCAAAGAAGAAAAAAGGAGATGTAACAAAAGATACCACAGAAATAAGAGTCATCAGAAATTACTTCAAACAGCTATATGCCAAAAAAAGGAAAATCTAGAAAAAATGGATACATTTCTGAACACATACAATCTACTGTAATTGAATCTTGAAGACATGAAAAAACTAAGCAGAAAAATAACCAAGATGCAGATTGAATCAGTAATAAAGACCCTCTCAACAAAGAAAAGACCAGGACCAAATGGCTTCATTGCTGAATTCTACAATGCTTTTAAAGTAGAACAAATTCCAATTCTTCTCAAACTATTCAAAACAATTGAAAAGGAGGAGATCCTCCCAAATTCTTTTTATGAGGCCAGCATCACCTTAATCCTCAAACACAAAAAATATAACAAAAGAGAACTATCAACCAATATTCCTAAAGAACATAGATGCAAAAATCCTCAATAAAATACAAGCTAATCTTTTCAACAAGATATCAGAAAGATCATTCACTTAGACAAAATGGGATTTATTCCTGATATGCAGGGATAGTCGAACACAAGTCATGATATATCACATTAATAAACTGAAGAACAAAAAACCAAATGATTATTTCAAAATATACAGAGAACACATTTGATAAAATACAACATCCTTTCATGTTAAAAACCTTAAACAAATAGGGTATAGAAGGAACATTCCTCAACACAATCAAGGCAATTTATGACAAACCTGCAGCCAGCATCTTACTGAATGGGCAAAAGTTGGAAACATTCCAACTAAGATCTGGAACCATACAAGGATGCCCCCTTTCACCATTGGTATTCAATGTAGTTCTGAAGGTTTTATCCAGAGCCATTAGGGAAGAAAAAGAAATCAAAGTGATACAAATTGCAAAGGAGGAAGTCAAATTATACCTGTTTGCAGATGACATGATTCTATATGTAGGTTTGTAGATGACATGATTCTATATATAGGGGAACAAAAAGAGTATGATGAAGTGGTAGAATATAAAATTAACACATAAAAATCAATAGCCTTTGTGTACAGAATGCCATGGCTGAGATAGGACTTGAATGATCAGTCCCATTCACAATAGCTACAAAAAATTTAAATATCTTGGAATAAATTTGACCAAGGAGGAGAAAGATCTGTACAATGAAAATAAAAAAATATATATTAAATAAATAGAATAAGACATAGAAAAATGAAAAAATCATTCATATTCATGGATTAGAAGAATTAATAGCATAAAAATGTCTAAACTGCCAAAAGCAATTTCTGATTCCAGTGCAATCCCAATCAAAGTACATTTTTCTCAGATCTAGAAAAAAAAGATGCTAAAATTCATGTGGAAACACAAAAGACCCTGAATAGCTAAAGAAATCTTAAACAACAAAAATAAAGCCAGAGGCATCATAATACAAGATTTCAAGACATACTGCAGGGCAGTTATAATCAAAACAGACTGGTAGTGGCACAAAAATAGACATGTAGACCAATGAAACAGAATAGAAACCCCATAAATGAATCCACGCATCAACAATCATCTGATCTTTGACAAAGGACCTAAAATCACTGTCTCATATACTAATCCACTCCCTGCCTGTTCCCCACTCAAAAAGTTTAGAAACAAAAAGAGATCAGTAGTCATTGTATTCAGTGTAACAGAAAAGAAGCTAAATAACACCACCCTCTCCTTAATCTATTTCTTCTGAATATTAACATTATCTAAAACAGCAATCATTATTTAGAGAAACAAATGATCTATTAACTAATAATTCTAATTTGTTTAGAATTTGCCATATTTCCAAAATAACTATAATAGTACATATACTATTGTAATTATTTAAAATATGTATAAATAATTAGAGCAAATGGAGAAGAGAAAACAACTAAGGACATTATATTTCTAAGAGCTTTTGCTTATGTGTTCTTATATGTAGGCTGTGATTGATCTTTAGCAAACATACAAATGTGTTTTATTTTTCTTATAAAAATGCTGCTTTCCAGAGCATGCACTGTCTCATAGAAGGCTCAGCCTTCAAGAAAGTGGGGAGATTAATATCTGCAGATTATTTTATGTGTAATTAAGGGCTTAAGAAATTTGAAAATTCTACAGCAAAAATGCTGCTTTCCCCATAGGGCTCAATGATAAATGCATCCATTTGGGCAAGTGGATGACTTGCATGGAGTGATAATGAGGGTGTCAATATTCCACAGTGGCTGGGTGTAGTAGGTGACAAATTGCTTCACCCAGTACTCCTCCACATGGTCCCTGAGGGCCAGCCTCATAAATAGATGCATTGAGCTACTTGCAGCTTTGGTGAGAACTGAGAAGTAGCATATTGTACTGATGGCCAAGTTACGGTCATATTCTTATTTCTAGAATTATTGCAGGGACAAGTAAGGAAGGCTACTTCCATAAGACTGCTATAGAAAAGCACCTCTTTTATCTGAAAGAGGCTTTTTCCTCCATCTTTAGTTGCTTCCTGTTTTATCTTAATAGATTAATTAGTAGTGGACAATGACAACATTTTGATTCCAGTACATGTTTAGTGACTCACTAGACCACTAGCCATATGAATATTACTTCCTTCTATAGGTCTCAGTTTCAGCTTTTACAAAGTTAGAAAGATTTAACAATTGTTTACAGTGGACGCAAAGAAAATAAACGTTTATATATTTTTAAGATTTTCATTGACACATGATTGTTTCACATATTTTGAGGTCTAATGAAAAATTTTAACACATATATTCATATATATTCATATATTATGTTTAATGATCAGAACAGGACAATGGATATATCAATCACCTTGGACATGGATGATTTTTTATGTTGAGAAATTCAAATTATCTGTTCTAGCTATCTGTTAATTTATTCCAAGTCTGATTATCTAACACACGCAATGACTTTTAATTGCCATCACAAGATATAGGGAAAATAAAATCTAGCATGGGAAATTTCTATTAGAATGAACAGTAGTAAAACTGAATTCTGGTCTTTCTCTCCAACTCCCTCCTCCTATGCTGGATTTTGCAGTAGATACCTCTGTGTCCCATGCAGGACCAGTCTACATTCAGGGCACATAATGCCTAACTACTGTGAGCATTGGCTACTATTGCCTCACAGTTACATCCTTCTGAAAGCCAATTCATACTGAAACTCCTGGGATGTAACATTCTCATCATGGGGGCAGATCCATACAATGAAAAAATCATAAATATATAAAATATTCTAGGTCTCTCCCTCCAAGTTAATGGTACTCAATTTCCATTAATGCATCAGAATTTCTTTGGGTATTAGATTGAGTCTGCATATATGATGGACCCATTAATTTGTCTGAATCTGAATATTCACATATCTTGTTGCGACTTTCTCACTCTTGCATGAACTTCACCAGAGAGAACCTATTCAACTACATATGCAAGAGCCTTTGTCTCAGGTTAGGATACCAGGGAATGTAAACTAACATATGTAGTTAATGGAGTAGAATGGGTTTCTTGCACACATCTAATCCCTTGGGAGTATGTCTCCATTTTGTATGGAAACAATGCACAAGAAAGGTAAGTTTCAATGGTAAAGCATACTTTAATTTCAACTCAGATCACAAAAAACTACCATATCAACATGATGAAATCCACCATTTCCCAAACCTGGGTTTTGTTGTAATGCCACAATGACTTTTTAATTAGAACAGATGTGAAAATAGACACACACACACACATTTAGTAAATGTTAAAGAGCCATGGTATATGTGTGTGGTGGGAGGGAGAGATAGCGGGAGAAAGAGAGAGAGAGAGAGAGAGCAAGAGAGAGAGATTGTATTGATTCTCAAATTTAGCAGTGATCAGAATTATCCTGAAGGTCTGTGATAATCTATTGTTGCCTTTCCAATCCTAAATTTCTCACTTGGGGTGTTCTTAAGGATTCATCTCTAGGAGAGTTCCCAGTGATGTTGACCTTGCTGTTCCATGGCCACACTTGGACAACTGGTCTGAAGGATTGATTTCAGCAGAACTTTCTGAGATGATAAAACAGTTCTGTAATCAGTGCTGTCCAATAAAGTAGCCATTAGTCTCTGAGTACACCTAAGAAATCCCTTACATCTAAGCTTTATTTTATCCAATTTAATTTATAGCCCAAAATCATATCCTTTTAAGAGGATTTTATTTCCACGATTTCTGCTCAGATCTTTCCCTAAGTTGGAAATAGTTACTTCATTTTGAAAATTACATATATTTCATTTGATTTTGCCTTTAAAATATCTTTAGCAAAGGGAGAAAGCTATGTAAGCAAGACATTGTAGATAGCAGGCTTCTCTGCTGTGTGGTTGATTTCATTATGGATCTTGTTTGTCTCATTTCTAGATTCTTTACTACACAACCATATTCTTATAGTTTTGTCCACAAACAATGATATGGGGTGAAGGTATCCAAGAGATTTATCTGTTGTGCCACATGCCTACCTCTCTCCATAAACTGTAACATTATCATCTCCCTAGTTAATTAGGACATAAATATTAATTTTCTACCTTTCCTTCATTTACTTCAGAAATAGTTATGGAACATCCAGTAAGTATAATAATGGTACTTAAAGGGCCGGCGCCGCAGCTCACTAGGCTAATCCTCCACCTTGCGGCGCCAGCACACCGGGTTCTAGTCCCGGTTGGGGCACCGATCCTGTCCCAGTTGCCCCTCTTCCAGGCCAGCTCTCTGCTGTGGCCAGGGAGTGCAGAGAAGGATGGCCCAAGTCCTTGGGCCCTGCACCCCATGGGAGACCAGGAGAAGCACCTGGCTCCTGCCATCGGATCAGCGCGGTGCGCCGGCCGCAGCGCGCCTACCGCGGCGGCCATTGGAGGGTGAACCAACGGCAAAAGGAAGACCTTTCTCTCTGTCTCTCTCTCACTGTCCACTCTGCCTGTCAAAAAATAAAAAATAAATAAATAAAAAAAAATAATGGTACTTAAACCATTCATGGACATTGTCCTCATTGGCCTTGCTGTTTAATAGAGAAAATAGTAATGATTTGATAATCACACACACACACATTTACAAGTAACAATCAGCATACAGATTTTAAAAGAAATGTGGAATATATTTACATAAAGGAATACTACTCCACCATAAAAAGTAATAAAATCCTGGCGTTTGCAACAAAATGAATATAATTGAAACTCATTATGTTATGTGACATAACTCAGATGCAGACAGGCAAATATAACATGTTTATCTCATGTGTGCTAAAAAAGAGGATACCATGTTATTTAGTCTGCAGATACTCATAAATGTTGTCATCAATGAATTTTAACCCTACATAGTAATATGTACTTCTTCCCTGATTTTGTGATCTTTGTCATGAATCCCATATATGTGATATTAATATATTCACTCATACTTTCAGAAAATATGTATGTGTATATCTATATCTATCTGCCTATATAGTTTGCAACTGCCTAATTCACTATATGTAAGTCTCACTGATCCAGAAACCAAATATCAATCTTTTAATGCTTTCCTCAACCACTGTCTCAATAGATCCAAAGTTGTAACAAAGATATTTTATCTGGAAATTCTTTCCATACATAGGGTGAGATCAAAACAAAATGATATTATCTCAACTAAATTAGTGCAACAAGACTCCATAGCAACATTTTAGATATTTTTACCACTTATTTGTCATTGCCAATATTATTTTATTCTATTTGGTCTGAAAATCATATTCTATAAAAGTATTAGAACAAAAACAAGTGTTTATTGATATCTATTATCTTCTAATTGTACCAGTGACCACAAATACTCATTTAAAGAGAAAATATCTAATAGATCAAAACAGCAGTGTCCTAGATTTTGTATTAACTCCATGAACATAAGAGAAAAATGAATTACTAATGATACTGTTTTTAACAAACAAACTCATAATTAGCTTTCCAGAACCAGAGATGCCTACAGAAATACTCAGATAAAACCATCTGATCATTTTTTTGAAATTCAGAGTTACTACAACATCTTTGAATGTTATTCTGAGAACTCCTCTTGGAGTGGTACAACACACTATTCTTACTTCTTTCCATTTAGGAAGTGGGAAATCAAGCCCCACTCTATTGAAGATGATGTGGTGATAAGAATCTGCAACATTGAGACCTATGTGGAATTGTGCTAACTGTTCTTCGCAGGGTACATCTGGATGTCTTTCACAATGACTAAGTTGTTGTCAACATCTTAATTGTCTCTCTCCCAACTCCTGCCATGTTTTAGTAGCCAGATCAGCTCCTAAACCTCAAAGCTGCATTTCTTTGCTGATACTCTACAGATAGTCTTATTTATCTTTTATGATAAACATAATTCTGATGTGTAGTATAGTAAAAAAGAACTTTTCCATAATTTTAGTAGCAAAGCAATACAAATGCATGGAGAAAAGTATAGAGAGTTCTTAAGAAATTCACTGGTTTTTGCAATTTTCCTGCTATGGCACTTGGATTCATTCTGATATTGGAGGAATGTCAGTGGAAGATGGTTCTCAACAGGATATTAGGCTAGAAGGAAATATTTGTGTTCCTTTTATGAAGTCTTTTACATATTCTTGACAACTTAATTATCATTACATTAATATCTTCATATAAGTGATTGACTGAATGGCTTAATAGCATCTGGGTATATCATTAAAAGCGGTATTTACTAGGAAGAGTCTACCTACTTTTTTCATGTACCTTCTTCCTTTAGTAATTTAGTTACTTTTTTTACCATAGGAATTATGTGTACATACATCAACTATTGTTAATTGCAATATCACCTTATTTTTTAAATTTATTTGAATTGCAAAGTGACACAGAGATAGAGATACACACATACAGATTTAGAACGAGAGTGAGGGGGAAGGGAGTGGGCAGGGGGAGGACAGGCATCTTTCTTCCATGGGTTCACTCCTCAAAAGCCTGCTTTGTGACAGGAACCCAAGTACCTGGGCTATCCTCTGCTGTCTTCCTAAGTGCATTAGCAGGAAACTGGATCAGAATAATAGGCAGCATTTGAATTCCAATATGGGATGCTAGAGTCTCAAATGGCAGGTTAACCCACTGTCACAGCACTCATTCTTATCACCTTATTGCTCTTTACTTCAGATAATTAGACATATGTTTAGACGCAAATAGAATTTGAAATGTTAATCATGAGGGACAACTAATCTATTGTACTCATCACTTCTTTATGATGTCCATAATAAAATGTGGGATTAGGTGGTTACCTGTGAGAGTTAGAAACATTAGGAAAAGTAGCATAGTATTAAAAATGTATAATCACTGGAGGAAATTTGGGTCTATTTAAGATGAAATGTATTTATCCAATAATATTAGAAAATAAGGAATTTGTTTTGTATGCATTATTTTGTCTCCTGGCTCATAAAATGAGTAGTTATTATATAATACATTCATATTGTGTTGAGCTCACTGTAGATTACGGTTCATGCCTATATATGTTTTATTCCACCTGAGTTGACCATCTATTAGTATGCATTATTCATTGAGGACTTTCTTTTGCAAAGAGTCAGGTATCACATGCTTAGCTTTTGCCAAAATCAAATTATATTTCATGATTATAAGACATTTCCATTACTTGGATAGGCAGGAAAAAGTGATATGAAATATGAATTTCATGGACAAAAATAAATCAAAATTTTAAACTATAATTATCAAAAATACAACATAATAAGAGGAACATGCAAATATCTTATGTTATATTGGTCTGGGATACGATAGTATATAGAAATGAAAAATAAAGGAATATACTACTTCACTCTTAATACATACTTCTGTTTTTTTTTTGTTTGTTTGTTTTGTTTTTGTTTTTTTTTTTTACTCTTAATACATACTTCTAAAATAACATGTACTAGAGATTTTTATTCCTTCGAATCAGATTAAAATTAAATCAATTTAACTTCACAGGCAAAAGAGATGCAAACTGATTTGTTGTCTCTGAATATTTAAAAATCTATGTAGCCTTTACTTATGCTATATTCTACATAATTATGGCAAAATTCTCTATACTTTGGAGTGTTCATAGAATTTTCTTTCTTTTTTTTTTTTTTTTAGATTTATTTTATTTATTTGAAAGACAGAGTTACAGAGAGAGGTAGAAACAGAGAGGCCTTCCATCTGCTGGTTCACTCCCCAGATGGCCGCAAAGGCCAGAGCTGTGCCGATCGGAAGCCAGGAGCCAGCAGCTTTTTCCAGGTCTCCCATGCGGGTACAGAGGCCCAAGGACTTGGGCCATCTTCTACTGCTTTCCCAGGCCACAGCAGAGAGCTGTATCAGAAGAGGAGCAGCCAGAACTAGAACCAGCACCCATATGGGATGCCGGCGCTTCAGGCCAGGGCTTTAACCCACTGTACCACAGCACTGGCCCCAGAATTCTTTTTCAAAAATAAATAAATAGCAATCTTTTCCAGTTATGGACTAGCTGGGATGATCTGAAGCCCAGAGCCAGGAGCTTCTTCTGGGTTTCACACATGAGTGTAGGGGCCCAAATGCTTGGGCCCATCCTCCACTGCTATCCCAGGCCATAGCAGAGAGCTGGATCAGAAGTGGAGCAACTGGGATTCAAAACAGCACCCATATGGGATGCGAGCACTGCAGGCAGAGGCATAGCCTACTACACCACAGTTCTGGCACCAAGAATCCCTGATTCTTAATGGGATAGTTTTTATAATTACCAATCTATTATATTATTTCTTAAAGCTTCCTTCTCTCTTCTGAAAATCCTAATCTACTCATATATATTGCTTAAGTTGTCTACTAGATTTTAAAAATCTTAATTGTTATTGAAATGTTGTAGCCTGATCCAACATCTGTGTCATATTTGGGGCAAATCTGTTGATTGAGTTGTCTCTTGTCATGCACTATTTAGCTTTGTGTGTGTGTATACCAGGAGATATTTATATATTTCATTCATTCAGTCTTTGTAGTGAGTGGAACTAATCTAATCAAATATTAAGCTTGGTTGAAGATGAATGCTTTTTTTTTTTTTTTTTTTTTTTTTTTTTTTAGAATATTAGGTGCATCCCTGGCTAAAAGTTCCTATAATAATAATTTTGTTTGGTGTGGTGATTGGTATGGAGATGGGTTTTCTCAACATTTGTGTAGTATCCTCATTTTCAGTCATTCCTGTGTGATTGAGAATATTGTAACACATTATCCATTAGCTATATTTTCCAGGAAATATTTAGCTTTATAATGAATATATGTTCCTAAGCAGTAGATATATTACTCCAGGGTTTGCTATGGGATGATGTTAATGTTCAGTGGATTTATTGAGAACCTCTGTTTAGAATTTTGCCCCCAAAAGTCCATTTTTTTTCAGTGTTTGCACTTTTTCCTTGAATATAAGAATGCTTACAATTCAATTTCACTGCATATTTTTCACGACCTATTACATTCAATTATAACTCCCACAGGCATTTCTCCCCTATATTTGCAAATGTGCTTCCTCTTTCTCAAGCTCCTTTGCCAACATTTCCTTCCTCTTCATGTTCTAATTTAATGTGATAAAATTAGATCTCAAATCTGGCTCTATATTTTAATACTTAAAATGTGTATATGTGATTTTAACTATTTTAATTAAACTTATTTAGTCCTAAAATTTATTAAAATATTTGACAAGAATAAATTTATTAAGGTTACTTTTTTAATAATGCAGCATTTTCTTTCTATTTTATGTTTCCATAGTTAAATTAATTTGTGTCATTGTTGGTATTTTGGAAATACAGTAGTTTTATCCACTTATGTATTTGATGTGTTTTAGGAACATAGATTTTATTAAAATTTTACCTTAGATAACAATGGAAACAACTAATATTTAAATTCAATACTAATGAAATAAAATTAGAATAATATAAATACAGTGAAAATATTTCTTATAGCATTGGAAACAAGAAAAAACATAATTCCATGCACCAAATTTGAAAGATTTTATCATGAAGTACAGGGAGGGTAAGATTTTAGGAAACTGGAGTGGGGGATTATAGCCAGAACTTGAACCTCGGTACTCTGACAGAGGATGTGATTGTCTTAAGTGCTATGCCAAATATCTTCTCAAAACACACATCTTAACCTCCAATCTGGAGAGATGAATATACTTTATCACTGTTCTGTATGAATCATGTATATCCTTACCTTTGCTTTCATTCAGGCTTCTGATACTACTTTGTTCTTCATGCATTAATCTGAAATACAAAGACTTTAATGAATCTCAGGATATTTTAACAAATTCTAAATGCCACTACCATGACAGGTTGATAATTATTATTAATGTATTCACAGCTCAGTCAAGAATGAAACAAGGAGAAACATACAAAACTGGTTTGAATCCCAGAAGACAACAGACTTTATGAATTTTGAGGACATATTTTATAACATATTTCATCTATCAACAATCAATTTGATATTAAAATATTAATTGAATTTTTACCCAAGAGTAGGATGCATGAAATGGAAGAAAGTTACTTTGTCGTGAGAAGCACCTGAAACTTGATTCCAATGACAGTTTGTTTTGCATAATTCTCATTTATAGGATGATTTTGATTCATTTTTTAAGGAATGTTGCTAAATGCACTCAAGAATTAATAAGCAAATACACTAGTCTCTCTACTATATCTTAGGATAAAAACAAATAAATCAAAAAATATTCCTTGAGGGAGACTAAATTTAGTAGATACTTTTTTTTTTAAAGATTTGTATATTTGAAAGGCAGAATTTGAGAGAGAAGGAGAAACAGAGAAAAAGAGAGAGAGAGAGATCTTCCATCTGCTGGTTCACTCCCCAATGGAGTGGCTGAGTTTGGGCCACACCAAAGCCAGGAGCTAGGAGCTTCAGATAGAGCTCCCACATGGGCACAGGGGCCCAGGTACTTGTGCCATTTTCTGCTGTTTCCCTAGGGGCATTAGCAGGGAGATGGATCAGAAATGGAACAGCTGATACATGAACCAGCACCCATCTGGGATGCTGACATCACAGGTGGTGGCTTAACCTGTTAAACTACAATGTGAGCCTCTATAGATACATGTTAATAAAATAATGGTCCCATTTGAAAGTGTTATGTTTATTTATCTAACCACTATTTATTGAGAACCTTCTGTGTCTACAGTAAAAAATACAGAGAAAATAAGAAGATAATATTTTGCTTGAGGAAGTAGTTTTACATTCATGTTGGGGTGATAAATAATAGATATTTTTAAAAACACAAACATTTTTGACTTGTCTAATTATGAAGTAAAACAAATTAAGGTAAAAGGGATGGAGAGGCTTTTGGGAGGTACTAATTGTTAGGAAAACAGGGGAAACTTCTTCGAGTGGGAATATTTTTGAGCAACATCCTCAATAATATCCACAAACTGGAAGAGTTTATGCAGTTTTTTGAGAAGGGAGTATCAGGTATTGGGAAAAGTAAGTAGAGAGACAGGATAATTTTTGACATATGTGAGAAATAAGAAAGCCATTTGAGTGCAATAAGGGATGAGATAGAGAAGTTGGAGCAAGACCACTGAATTGTGTATGTAAGTCAGGCATTGCCTTATAAACCATAAGAATTTTGAGTTTATAGCACATAGTGGATATTTAACTTAATGCTTGTAATCAACAAGACACCTGACTGTGACTCCTTCAGAGTGTCAAGAAATCTGCACCTCACCCTGTCTATTGTTTTATGTCCTATCAACCCTTGAATATCCCTCAGTGAGGAATCTTTAGACCAAAAACACTTAGACTCCCAATTTTCATGCTGTTTAAACAAGGAGGCATGGGGTTTACTTCAGAGAGCAGTCATCTTCGAATTTCTGATTGTTCTCTTAACCTGCAATTTACTGTGGCCTGACAGGATATCAGATATTAAAGAAATGGAGGGGGGCTGATGCTGTGGCATAGCAGGTAAAGCCGCTGCCTATGGTATGGCATCCCTTTATGGGCTCTAGTTCAAGTCTCAACTACTCCACTTCTGATCCAGCTCTTTGCTAGGGCCTGGGAAAGCAGTGGAAGATGGCCCCAGCCCTTGGACTCCTGACCTGCGTGGGAGACCTGGAAGACACTCCTTGTTCCTGGGTTCAGATCAGCCCAGCTCTGGCCATTGCAGGCATTTGGGGAGTGGACCAGCAATGGAATACCTCTCTCTCTCTCTCTCTCTCTCGCTGCCTCTGCCTCTCTGTAACTCTGTCTTTCAAATAAATGAATATTTTTTTTAAAAAAAATAAGGGAATGGATAAGGAGAGTAGAAAAATAAAAGTACAGAAATTTGGTAAGATGAAAAAGGAGAAAATGAATGAACAGGCGAAAATAGATTGCAGGCTGGTTATGGCAGGTTCAGACGCTGTTCTAGAGTATTCCCTCTGAGTTCAACCTCAGCTACTTAGCTGGTGGATAGATGTATATTCTGCTCAGACTCCTATCATAAATGCTCAAATCTCTCAGCCTTTTTTTTACACAATAGCTTTCCCTCATGTCATGAGAATTTACTCACTGCATGCAAAATATTCTGGAAAAGAAAAATTAACGTTCATCGGAACAAGCAATGAAGGATAAAACTCCCAAATAAGCGTTCTTGCTTTAACATCCTTTGGTTGGCTAATCTATTTTCTTTTTTAAGATTTGTTTTATTTGAGAGGCAGGGTTACAGAGAAAGAGAGAGAGAGGGAGAGAGAAGGGGAGAGGTAAGGGAAGGAGAGAGAGAATTATCTTCCATCCACTAGCCACAAGCCCCAGAGCTTTATCGGATATCCTATGTGAGTGGCAGAGGCTTAATTACTTGGGCCATCTTTTATTGCTTCCTGGCAAATTAACAGGGAGCTAGATTGGGAGTGCAGCACCTGGGACTCCAACTGGTGCCCATATGGAATGCCAGAGTTATAGGAGGTGGCTTAACACACTATACCGCAACGCTTGCCCCTTGGTTGTCTAATTTTAAGTCATGATTTGCCTGGCTCCTCAGACTTCTCTTACAGTATTAAGTCCCATCTGCCCACAGTGGCAGCATGCTAAATAGTAACTCTAACTGCATATTCTGCATATTCTCTCTTGTCATATCCTCCCGAATCTTTACTTTTCTTTCATAAATTCACTGCACATATCACTGCACATAATTTCTTGCCTCACAAAAATATATTTGAGAAATAAATATGGTAAATGTGACTGAAGAAAGAAACATTAGAAATCTTGGTTAAAAAAGCTTTAAAATTTTTATTAATGAATTAATGAGTACTAAATGAATAAAGAACTTTGAAAATCTTCCCTATTATCCAAGAGCAATTGTACTTGGATGTTTTAAAATATTAATATCTTTGCCATATTTGACTTTCTTTCTGGTTGCATAAGTATTTTTTGGGAGCCTCTTAATGCATGCTTTATACTTGAGGAAAGAAGTATATGTAGAAGATTCAATTAGTGATTTCATTATAGATACAGCCTTACTGAAGGAGCAATCCCAACCCTGGCTCTGGTAATCAAAGATCACAAATGTAATTATTCAGTTCTTACATACATATAATTTCCCATTTGCTGCAGAGCAAAGAAGGAATAATAGCTTGGAAATTCAAAGCCCTGCTTCTAATCCTCAAATTCTGTCATTGAAATGCACTTAGTCCCACCATATCCCTGTGCAGTGAAGGCTCAATGTTAAGGATAAAACACAATTGTGTCATCAAAGTGAATGTATGCTTCATATACTTGAAAATTCATCTATTCAACCAACTTTCAAATAGTGATCATTTCCATATCTTAATCATATTTCAATCTTCATGGATAACATTATAAAATGGGATCCAAAATACATTTCTCCTGATTTTATTTCATCTCTAACCCCAGAATAAATAACTGTCATATATTTAC
The DNA here is from genome assembly GCF_033115175.1 of Lepus europaeus. Taxonomy (NCBI): domain Eukaryota; kingdom Metazoa; phylum Chordata; class Mammalia; order Lagomorpha; family Leporidae; genus Lepus; species Lepus europaeus. The sequence goes on along the minus strand of NC_084839.1, from coordinate 78,125,961 downwards.
ATATTTTAAAAAGATATATAGTATAGTTTTCACCTTTAAACTGAAAAATAAATTATCTCTTTTGAAAATATGATTCTACCAAAAAATCATCACCCAGAAAAAAGTCAAAAACACTTTTCCCTATGTTTTTTTTCTGGTAATTTTACAACTTGAGATATTATGCTTAAATATCTAATACATGTTGAGTTTATTTTTACATATGGTGTGAAATATGATCCAACTTAATTCTTCATGTGAATATCCATATTTCTTAGGACCATCCATTAGGGACTGCCCCTTTTCTGATTCTGTTTTCTTGGCAACTTTGCTGATAACTAATTGACCATCAATAAATTGATTTATTCCTGGGCTCTACATTTGGTTCCATTGGTCTACAAAGATTTATTGCCAATACCATATTTTAATTTTTTAAATTTTTTTTTAATTTTTAATTTTTTGACAGGCAGAGTGGACAGTGAAAGAGAGAGAGACAGAGAAAGGTCTTCCTCTACCATTGGTTCACCCTCCAATGGCCGCCGCGGCCGGCGCACCACGCTGATCCGAAGGCAGGAACCAGGTGCTTCTCCTGGTCTCCCATGCGGGTGCAGGGCCCAAGGACTTGGGCCATCATCCACTGCACTCCTGAGCCACAGCAGAGAGCTGGCCTGGAAGAGGAGCAACCGGGACAGAATCCGGCGCCCCAACTGGGACTAGAACCCAGGGTGCTGGCGCTACAGGTGAAGGATTAGCTTATTGAGCTGCGGTGCCGGCCCATATTTTTCACTAGTATAACTTTCCAGTATTTTAACATCAAAAAGTTGATTTTAACATCAAAAAGTGTGGTGCCTTGGGGCCGGTGCCATGGCGCAGTAGGTTAATCTTCTGCCTGCAGCGCCAGCATTCTGTATGGGATCCAGTTCTAGTTCCCACTGCTCCTCTTCCAGTCCAGCTCTTTGCTGTGGCCTGGGAAGGCAGTAGAAGATGGCCCAGGGCTAGCACTGTGACTTACTTGGTTAATCCTCTGCCTGCTGCACTGGCATCCCATATAGGCACCAGGTTCTAGTCCCAGTTGCTCCTCTTCCAGTCCAGCTCTCTGCTGTGGCCCGGGAAGGCAGTGGAGGATGGCCCAAGTGCTTGAGCTCCTACACCCACATGGAAGACCAGGAGGAAGCACCTGACTCCTGGCTTTGGATTGGTGCAACGCCAACCATAGCAGCCATTTGGGGGGTGAACCAACGGAGGGAAGACCTTTTCCTCTGTGTGGGGCATGAGCGTGGCCAGGCCAGGCCAGGCCAGGCCCGGGGGCTCCGCATGCGCAGCTGCTCCAGGGTGCCCCCGCCCGAGCTGCGCGGAACGAAGCCACGCAGAGCCAAGTAAGATGGCGCCCAGAGGAAGTAAGATGGGCGGAATCCAAAGTTGTTTACCACTAAAACTAACTGGCTGCGCAACATCAGGGGAGGTAACAAAACTAGTAGCAAGTGTATAGACATAGGGCTAGTCCTATAGAAATCCCCCTGTAAGGTGATTTTTTAAGTGATTGGTTGGTCCTTAGCCCTGCCCCAATGACTCTGCAGTTTTGTGTTATAAAAGGTACTATTATGCAGAAGGTGACTGAGTCCTTGCTAGACTTGGCTCCCCGCTGCGTCTGATTGTCTCCGGGACCAGGAGGCTGGGGAACGGGCGAGCGGCGCGCTTACCTTTCCTCGGACCCAGTCCATCCTGTACGGGTGGACTAAGACCCAACACCTCTGTCTCTGTCTCTCTCTCTCACTGTCTAACTCTATCTGTCAAATAAATAAATAAAGTTTAAAAAAAGAAGATGGCCCAAGTGTTTGGGTCCCTGCACCTGCATGGGAGACCAGGAAGAAACCCCTGGCTCCTGGCTTCGGATCGTTGCAGTTCTGGCCATTGCAGCCATTTGGGGAGTGAAACAATGGGAGAAAGACCTTTCTCTCTGTCTCTCTCTCACTGTCTTTAACTCTACCTCTCAAATCTCTAAAAAAAAAAAAAAAAAAAAAAGTGTGGTGCCTCCATCATTTTTCTGCTGATCTGGGATAGACTATTAATACCAGCTTCCTATCCCAGAATCCATCATCTAAAGCCAATAAGATGGAAAACAAATGTTTGAATTATAAAACATATATGCTAAATTTGTGATTTTTTTGTTTTTTTCATTTTTATTTTTTTATTTTTATTTTTTGACAGGCAGAGTGGACAGTGAGAGAGAGAGAGAGAGAGAGAGAGAGAGAGAGAAAGGTCTTCATCTACCGTTGGTTCACCCTCCAATGGCCACTGCAGCCAGCGCGCTGCGGATGGCGCACTGCTCTGATCCGAAGCCAGGAGCCAGGTGCTTCTCCTGGTCTCCCATGCGGGTGCAGGGCCCAAGCACTTGGGCCATCCTCCACTGCACTCCCAGCCAGAGAGCTGGCCTGGAAGAGGAGCCAGGGTGCTGGCACTGCAGCTGGAGGATTAGCCTATTGTGCTGCAGCGCCGGCCTTAAATTTGTGTTTAAAATGTTCAAATTTTATTAAAATAATTTTTGTTAGATTTTAAAAAATGCAATGGCTATTAAAGCATTGTGAATACATTCATGGAGAAAAAGTGATTTCCTTTCAGTGGAATAGTATTGTAACTTTTTCCCTAGAGAAAGCACATGGTCCCTAAATCCTCCACCATTGGGTTATAGGTTATCTATATAGATTCTTTTCTAACTCTAATTTCTAACATTTTATGAGTTATCCTGAAATAAAATGTATTTGATAATTCTATTTGGACCAGGGATTATAGGATGTAGTTAGAATTATCTAAATCATTAGCACTCTGATTCAGCTAAATATTCTTCCTGTATATTGAAAGTGATATTTTCCTTATGATAGTTTTTCAGTAACATCATAGTAGGTACTCAGCTATCAGAGCTTTCTCAGATAAACCCCCCTTGTTACCAAAGGTGTAAATTTTTAGGCTGCTGCTTCAAGGTTAGAAGTGAAGTCTGCGGTCAAAGAAACATGCCTAACTGGATATATTTTTTAAAAAGCTCATTTATGATTATCAGATACAAATTAATGAGCTAACTTGAAGTAACATCTCTCAATTAGACATGAGAAAAATCTTTTGTTAAGCTGTAGTTTTTCAGTTTTATTGCAAAAAGTTCTGAAATTTCTGTTGGTAATAAGGATTTCAGAAAAGTTCACAATGCCTTAATATTATGTAAGACAATAAGAGGTACATGTCTGAGAATAAATGTTCTCCTTTTTATAAAATAATTTTTATTACTCAATTCTTCTATATTCAGTCCATAAGAAAAATCACTTCTAAAATATTCAATGCCTGAAATATTAGAGAAAAAGTGAATTAATCTTCCAGTTATGGTCTAGTTGTCATAGTTTAATTCCTTCCTGGTTTTATTGAACTGATTGAATTGTGACTCTTGGGTTATTGAACGTTGATACTTTCCCATCAATATGTATAGGGCTGTAAAAACTGTGGTGAGTAGTAGATAATAGCATTCAGCAGTAATGAGAAAATTTCAATATTTTCATAGAAAAGATTGATCCAAACTGAATCACAGACACTCTATAATATGTTTGAACTGATAATGAGATACAGACAGATGAAGTCTATATATTGAATTTCATCTATATATAGGAAGTAATATTCTAAACATTCAGTAAGAACTTTACTTTTTAGAGGGAAGAAAATAAGTAATGAAATTTGAAATTATTTTCTGAAATTCCATAGTTTATTATTACAGTTGGAGATTAACAAAAATTAAATAAGAAGCTATGAAAACTCACTCCCCATCTAAAAAATTCACTCCTAAATTGGTTATATTGCCAAAATATGTTCTGGGAAATACCCAAGTTCTACAAATGGCTTCTGCATTAATAAGACAGTGGGGCCTTCTATACCACACTCCCTTGCTTAAAATTCAAGAGAAGACATCTATATGCATCTGCATCTCAAAGTCATCCTAACAATGTTTCAGGGGAAGCCCAGATTTCACATCCTGCCTGCCCTGCCCCCTTCTACCTGATAACCTGCCAGGTGGAGGCCCTCACCCCTCCTGCTTCCTGCCTGATAAATCTTCCACAATCTCCCAGGTGCAGCCCAGTATCTGCATCTCAAACACCCTGCTCCCTTCCTCAGGTCTGATAACATTTGCATCCATAAAGTCCTTTGTGTCAGACCTTAAAGAGAAGTTTTTCTATTTACATCCAAAAAGCTCTTTGTTCCAAGAGGAGCAGAGGTGCGGAAGCAAGACCCATCTCCTTAAAAACCCCCAGCCTCAACTGGACTGCGCGCTCAGCTCTCTGCATCTTTGCTGAGCCGCCCGCCTGGCCTGGCCTGGCCTGGCCTGGCCAGGTGTACTCTCCACTCACCCATTGAGCCCTGCTCTCCCCCAGTCTGAGCGACTGGGCACTCTCTCTCAGGTCCTGTCTGGAGAGGTGCCCATCCGTTTTTACGGACGTCCCTACCCTAATAAACCTTGCTATTTTACCTCCCCCCCAAAAAAAAAAAAATTCACAGTGCATACTTGTGTGTAAGATTCTGGGAATTTTCATAATATAGAATCATTCTAGGTATGCTTTTAAAAATGTTTGTTTATTTGTTTTCATATACTTGGATGGGGCATGAGGGTGGATTTTTCCTCCAGCGGTTCACTCCTCAAATGCCCATAATGGCCAGGCGGAAGCCAGCAGCAGGAAACTTATCTGGATTGCCAACATGGTGGCAAGGGCCCAATTACTAAAGCCATCAACTGCTGCCTCCCAGGACAGATTAGGAGGAAGCTGGATTGGAAATGGAATAGCTGGTCCTTGAGCACAGGAACTGTAATATGGGATGCAGACATCTCAAGGGGCTTAAACTGTTGTGTCCAAGTGTCCATTATAAAGTATGTTTTAAAGTTTCATTTTAAGTCGTTCCTATACTTGATTGATCAAAATCCAAAAAGGTACTTGACAGGAGAAAGTGAAGTGAGAAGATAGAAAAAATCCTAAGCACTCACCACTGTTTGGATTTTATTACAAATAATACCTTTGTCTAACTCAAAGTTGGGTGGCAGGAGGTTCTAAAATGAATTAGGCTCCAGATTCTTTGTCCATAGTACACATCCTTGGAAAAATGATTCTGCAGATACTTGTTATTTTTCCCACTTGACTTGTACTCTCATGAATCCTAGTGCTGGTGATATCTGTGATGAGGCCAAATATGAATTGAGTGTTATGTACTGTTATGTACTCAGAGCACCAGCCCCTGCCACTCCTACCCTGAGTGAGGAAAGAGAGGACTGTTTGGTGATGAGTTTTGCTGTTAAGCCAAGAAAAGCTGGGATAAGTTTACAGCTCCTGAAGGCTATCTGAAGCCTTATGAAGAATAGCCTTCGCTGTGTCCCACCTACCTGTTCTACTTCGCTAGAGAGGCTCTGTCTCTACTACTTGAAAACTGACTTGATCTGAGCTCAAGTCAGTTCGTTTCTAGACCTTGAGAAAAGAGAAATTTTTTTTTTTCAGATTATTTCAAGAGCCATTTCCTTAAACCCCATGTTCTGCCTCAAGACTAACTTTTTTCTAATTATATGACTTGATATTATGCACTCATTTGAAATACCATAAGCAAGTTTAGAATATAACTAATTTTTTTAGTATTATTTATTTGAAAGGCAGAGTTACAGAGAGAGGAAGGGAAGGAGTAAGGGAGGAGGGAGAGAGAGATCGAGCTCTTCCATGTGCTAGTTTACTCCCCAAAAGACCTCAATGGCTAGGGCTGGGCTAGGAGGAAATCTGGAGCCTGGAATTCCATCCAGATCTCCCATGTAGGAGGAGGGGTCTCACATGGGTGGCAGGGGCCCATATTTAGGTCATCTCCCACTGCCTTTCCCAGAAGCATTAACAGGCAGCTGGCTCAGTAGTGGATTAGCCAGAACTTGAACCAGCACCCAAACGGGATGCCAGCATCACAGCTGGCTGCTTAACCCATTGCACCACAAAAATGGACCCACTAAATTGTTTTCTAACTTTTGAGACCTAAATGATTGGGTGTATTCTCCCACTTAAATAGAATGGACTTACTCAAAAAATATTGTTGTATTTTTCTCATGTTCAGTTTATACTTACTTATCAGAACCTATATCAAAAGTCTATTACATGAAGGTTTCCAAAATTCTCATTTAAATAAAAATCTTACATCTTGAAGTATCACTATTTTATGTATATATTTTAATCTATGTGTAAATTTGTGTATATGTTTTATTTATTTTAGTTATTTTAAAGGCAGAGAGATAGAGACAAACAAATAGGCAGGTATTTCCCATGCATTGGTTCACTACCCAGATGCCCACAACAGCTGGGATTCAGATAGGCTGAGGCAGGGAGCCAGGAATGCAATGCATGTTTCCCATGTGGATGAGAAAGACACAACTATTTTAGCCATCAACTCCTGCTCCCCACTGTGTACATTAGCAGGAAGCTGAAACTGGAACTGCAGCCACAATTCAAATCCACACACTTCCAATATGGAATGTGGATGCCCCTAGGGGCATCTTGACCACTATGCTAAATGCCTGCTTCTATACATATTTTCTTATTTCTATATCTTGCTATGTTGTATTTAATTATTATTGTAGTATAGGTTTTATTACAATAGATTGTATGACAGCATAGGGAACATACTTTATATATATTGTTAAAAGCCTAAGTTCAGTTATTAAAAAGAGAATAAAACTCTGCCTACAAAGTTGCATGGTTATAAGATATCAGAATTTTTTTACAAATGTTCTATATTCAAACAAACTTAGATAAAAGAGGAAATGTTAATCTGAACAATACTTAAAAGTGGTTTTTTTGGCATTTAACTATGTTTTTTAGGAAGCAAAACTACAGAAAAATCTTAATATGAAAAAATCAATTATCATTGGAAAGCTATGTTATTTAACTTATAAGTCTTATCTTTATTATTTAGATATTTCCAATGCTGGGAAGATTTGTTATGTGCTGGACACCCTGCATGTATGTGTTAATATCTCATATAATATTTGAATTTAAGAGATTAAACTGATATTAAATAACTGGATTTCCTTTATGTATATCTTTATTATAATTTTTTGCAAAATGTAACGAAAAGAGAAAATGAAATAAAGTAAAAAATTTTAATGTTTTGGATCATTTTTCAAATGCACATTCCAATCCAAGATAGTGTTTTTGAACTCTTAAGCACACACACACACACACACAAACATATATATATACTAAAAGAAGGAGAGAGAGAGAGAGAAAGAGAAAGAGAGAAAGAAAGAGGAAGAGAGAAAGAGATGGGAACACATTTTTTTTAATACTCTTTGTTCTTCTTTATTCTATCATTCCCATTTGCGTGGTCTTATAAATGTACAACTAAATAATCACAGGTAAATTATCCCAGTTCTAATCAGCAATATGCTCTTCGTTCATTTCGATATGGTTTCTATGTTGATAGGTTTATTTTCTTTTCAAAGCTGATTGATTTCAGCATCATATTATTCTGAAGAAAACCAAATAGATTCTGAATTCTGCTCATTGCTTCCAGGATACAGGATCAATTCTAATTTTACTAAATTATAGCTAAATTGGGTATGATGGTGGAAAGCATTCTTAATACGCATATACCTATGATATCTTTTACAAATTGGTGACTACATCTGATAAATGTGCTTTGTTTTTTCATATTTGGTACATACAAACATCTATTTAATGTATATTTAAAAAAATAAAGGTGTATACACACAAACACACGCATCCTCAAGGAACACAAGCACACAGCTTTCGTGTGTGTGCTAGCAAATGATTGAAAACTGGGAGTGTTCTTAAGAATAAAATTTTGTTCAGAGTGTTATCTCCATATAACCCTATTAAAATATATATAATAAAAACTCCATTGAATCTCAAAAATAAAACTGCATCCAATTAAAATTTAATTCTACTGCATTGTTAACTTAATGGATATTTAAATTAAATAATATTTTATTTATCTGTAAATAATGCATGTGTTACTAATTAGCAGTTTTCCCACTACCTTCTCAACTTCTTTAACAATCATCTTCAACATTTCTAAAAATTTAAAATTGTATATTTAGTTAGGGAAAAAAAGATCATCAATTATTGAGATGTGTTTTAGCAAATGGTTTTTGAAATTGGTCTTATCTGACATAAAAAAGTATTTATTCTTATGTCAATTATAAGAATTATTAAAATAAATCTCATATTCCCAAGACAGTCAGTTTTACCATGGAAGAAACTGTGTGCTTCTGTCAAGCATATAAATCTTTTAACCAAAACAGAATGGTCAAAACGTGGGTATTTAATATACATAGAGAACAGTTGTCAGTCAATCCATTATTATGTAAAATTAAAAGCTTCTATTATCTGAATAAGAAAAGAAATCCAGGAATGACTTTGAGTATGTACTTATTTTTACAATAATTATAACAATGAATAATTATGCAAATTAGGTGAACATAGGCTGTACAATTTACTAATCCTACATTGGGTAATGATCCATTCAACAAGGTGAGCCAAAAATCCTGTTTTAAAACAATGGCTCATGTAGTTATGGAGGCCAATAAATCCTACAACATGTAGTCTACATACTGAAGACTCTATTATGCCAGTGTTGTCACTCGGTTCCAGTTCAAAGGCCTCAGGGTAGTTGATGGTGTAACTTAGTTTGTACTCAAAGGCCTAAGAACTTCCACCTTGACTACGACCTTGTCTAAATATGATCAGAGTTGGTGAACTCAAAAGGCTTCCATATCCTTGGCAACTCGTTATAAGAGCCTAGGGTGATTACTGATGCCATAAACAAGAGTGTCAATTTGTTAAGTCAACAACAGGAGTCACTATGCACTTACTCCTCATGTAGGATCTCTGTCCTTAATGTGCTGTACATTGTGATTTAATGCTATAACTAGTACTCAAACAGTATTTTTCACTTTGTGTTTCTATGTGGGTACAAACTGTTGAAATCTTTACTTAATATATGCTAAACTGATCTTCTGTATATAAAGAAAATTGAAAATGAATCTTTATGTGAATGGAAGGGGAGAGGGAGCAGGAAAGGAGAGGGTTGCAGGTGGGAGGGAAGTTATGGTGGGGGAAGCCATTTTAATCCATAAGCTGTATTTTGGAAATTTATATTCACTAAATAAAAGTTAAAAAAAAAGAATCTGGTACTTGATGGTTCAAATCTCAACGATCAAGGGCTGAAGAATCTGAAGTTGGAGTTCTGATCTCCAAAGGCAGAAAAATGACTGTTCCAGGTCTAGCAGAAGAACCAGGGAATTCTTTTTTCTCCTTTTTTGTCCCATTTGAGTCTCCAGCTATTTGGATGGTGCCTACCCACTTTGAGGACATGTCTTACCAGCTCAGTTTATGGGCTCACATGCAAAACTCCTTAAAACTACCCTAATGGACATATCTTATGGCAATGCTTTCTCTAGGTGTTTCTTGATCCATTCAAGCTGATATGAGCCTAACCATCATTGCGTGAAATAATTTGCCATGATTCTTATCTGTTAAAGAAAAATATATTTCAAACCTAACTACGTCCAATGTTGGCGCCATTTAAATTTTCCTTTTTTAGTAAAATTCTTTGAGGCTTGTTGAGATTATACTAATGAGGATTTTACCGCAACCACTCTATGAAAATTGCTTTTGTCCAGAAAAAAAGATACGCCCCTATTGATAAAAGCAGTGGTGAATTCTAAATCCTCATCTTATGTGAACTGGCAGTGATTGACAGCACTGGATTAAAGCTCCCATTTGGTCACTGTGGATGCAAAACTTTCCATTTGATCTTCAGATGCTCTCCTGAGGTCCTTCTCACACAGATGGCTCATGTTGATTTCCCTTAGAGGTTTCCTCCTCTTTTTAAAAATTTATTTATTTATTTGCAATGAAGAGTTAGAGAAAAGTAGAAGGGGAGAGAGTTTGGTGAGTGCCCCATTGGCATATTAACTGGAAGGCCTAATGCCTGCCCATATCTTTAATTCCTTTTGTTCCTTGTCTCTTGACCAATCTTCTACTTTACATCTTCCTCAGCAGCTACTCCTTCATCTCTGTATTAGCAACATTGATCATTTGGCTGTTCCACAAACTTAATTGGCTTGCTTCTATCTCTGCAACTTTGCCAGGATTTATCCTTTATGGGTTCTTTTTATAGCTCATTTTTCTCTTATATGAGTCTTTGTAAAAATTAATTTAAAAGTGAGGCCTCAGATCTTGCTATTTAAAAAGTCTTCTTCTGCATAACTGACATTTTCTGTATTTGCTATCTGTTTTAGCTGTTTAATAACTCAACACATCTGCCAAAATAAATATTATATATTATATATATATAACTTTTATATATATAACTTATATATATATATATATATATATATATATAACTTTCTGAATGTAAGCTTCAATAAGCTTAGGGTATGGATCTCACTTTTTCAACAATGTTTCTCTAGTACTAAGAGTTCCTAGTCAATAATAGGTTTTTAATAGCTATCTATTGAAAAATCCAATACTAGTCTATTATAGTAATGGGCATATCTTGCCATCATTTTCTTTCAAGAATACTTAGCTTCTGCAAATACTAAAGGTATAACCAATATTGATCAACAAATTCTAATTCATATGACATTGTTTGGATTTTAGCTTGGATGCCCTCCAAAGTCCATGTGTTAACAATTTAGTTCTGAAAATCTAATGTTAATACCACTAGAAGGATGGACAGTTAATCTAATTATTGTGTTTAAGAGGCAAGACCTTTGGAAAGTGCCAATATATATTTGAGACCAAACATATAAAATGTTATCAACATATAATTAAGTTTTAGGGTGTAACCCCATGATTGAATCGTGGTGGCTTTTAACTCACCACAGAGAAGCACATGCCCTCATGTCTTGTGATTTTCTACATGGCCTGGGGACTCTGCCAGCAAGGATGACATCATCAAATGCTGAACCAATGGGTCCATACCATCTTGGAATGTGAGCCCCCAAAATCATCATCCAAAATAAACCTCCTTCCTTCATATGTAGCCTTTGCCAGGTATTTTGTTATTATGACTAAAAGCTGAGGAATTCATTATGTATAACAGGAATATGAATAAGTTTGTAGTAGATTGCAATAGAAAATGTTCCACCAAAGTAGCAGAAATTATAGTTTATAGGATAAAGAAAATATCAGAGGGATTTAACATTTCACACTTACAAAAATGTTTCAGTAACATGTACAGTGATTTCTTTCATATGCGATCTTGAGCCTGAATTCAGCAAGGTAGACAAAAAACAGTGGGTGAGAAATAAGGAAGAATAAGAACAAAGGACAAACTAGAAGCCATGAGGATGATCTCAACCTTCCAGCTCTGCCACTAGATCAAAGCTTCCAAATATGATAATACAATTGATTTATAAGAGAATCATGTACTTATCTTCTGAGTTCAAAGCATTCATGCTGTACATGATGGAAATACCCAACAAAAAGAGTTCCAAAAGGAATTGGAAAATCTATAATCTCATCTTTTACCCCAAACCGACCTATTGGGACAGCAGATATGAATCAACATATGAAATGTGTTTCATAATTCCTGGAAAACTTATATGTAGTCTTAAAAATGGTGATCTCTTGAGAATTCAAAAGTATGAAAATTTGAGGGATGGGCATAAGTTGATTAACACATTGCAAGTTATAATTGAGTGGAACTAAGTTGTTTTGGAGTTCCATTAAACAGTGCTATGGCAACAGATAATATTTCTCTAAGAATATGGAAGATGGGATTTTGGATTTTCTTACATTTAGAAATGTTACATGTTTTAGGAGATAGCCATATTCACCTTGATAGGATATTGCACATTGTGTACATTCATGAAAACATCAACTATTGCCCAGTTATATGTACATTTTTCTGTGAAGTTTTTAAAAAGGAAAGTGACTATTTAAAAACCATGCATAATTTTTTTAAACTGAACCAAAATAAAGTTATCTTTTAACTCAATTTTTCCACAAGCTCTATGAAAAATCAACTTGTACAAGAATTGCCACAGTGTCTTTTCTTACAGTGACCTCTCAAGCAAAATGTATATGCTGCTTCATCCAAACTAATAATGTCAAAATTTTACTTTGAACCAAGCCTAGACTAAAAGCGTAATAGAAAGGGACTTAGGAGATACGATACTAATTTAGTTAGATTAAGGCAGTACAAAGCCAGGAAAATCCATCCCTAGTAATTTGGCACATACTCACACCTTGCTTCACCATATAAGTTACACTCAAATATGGTCAACAGCAAAATCCTACCACATATCATGATGTCATTGTCTTTTTGTAAAACAAAAAGACATAGTAACCCTATTAACAAAACATAGCAGGGGCCAGCTCTGTGGCTCAGCCGGTTAACACCCTGGCCTGAAGCGCCAGCATCCCATATAGGTGCCGGTTCTAGTCCCGGCTGCTCTTCTTCCAGTCCAGCTTTCTGCTATGGCCTGGGATAGCAGGAGAAGATGGTCCAAGTCCTTGGGCCCCTGCACCCACGTGGGAGACCCGGAAGAAGCTCTTGGCGCCTGGCTTCGGATCAGCGCAGCTCTTAACCTTCTGTGCCACAATGCTCACTTATCTTTTCTATACATTAACGTGCATAAATAATTTTACTCTTATGATAACTTCAGTGATCAAAATGGAATGCATTAAAAATAAATGTTCCTTGGACAAAACAAATGAACAGTAAAATAATAGATGATTATTTATGAATCTCATTACTTTAATAATAAATATGTTGTTAGAGGTTTTAATGGGTGGTTAATAGGTAGGAATCAGATTGAACATCCAAGAGCACTATGAAGAACTTGTTAAAAATGAAAGATTTCTGCTATCTATATCCAGATGTCATTATTCAGCAGGTCTAATGTGAGTCTCAAGATTCCATAGTTTAATAACACTTCAGAAGATGTTGACAAATACCCCTGTTTATTTTTGACCTGGTTCTTGTAAAACACTCTTGAAACTACACAATTTTGCAAAATTGTTTGCAATGTGATTCTTACCCTTGGAAAAAAATCTGAGGAAATTAATTACTGCCGATATGATAAAACAGATTTTAAAATAAATAAAAAATAAAAATACATAGTAAAGAATTGAAGAGAAACACTTAGTGATATACTATTTGTATAGTTTATTATAATAAATAAAAATACCAATGAATTGTAGGAATCAACACAAGGAGGCAAAGATAATGAGAGAGAAGAGGTAGAAAATGAGAGAAAGTAGAAAGGCAGCAAAAGCATGGGGGAAGAGAGAAAGGGAGAGCAGATGTCAAGGGAATGAAGAAACAGAAACACACACACATTTATATATGTATTTCTAAACTTTTACATTCTAAAATCAAAGGAAGAAAAAGAGAGAAGTTAAGGAAAATGTATTAAGGGAGTTTTTCCTAACAGAAGTTAAAAACCAAAAAGATAGAAAGAATGAGAGAAAAATAACATTTGAAGGTATATCTATTGAGAGATTTAGAGACTTGGAAAAGTATAAATCCTCAGATTAAAAGCTCTCTTTGTGGTTTAAGGGTATAAATACAACAAAGTCTACACTCACACCTATTTAGTACCTTATATCCAGTCATGTATCTATAAAATCAGAGGATATACCTCTGATCAGCAACCAACAACACAAAATCTGACGATTTCTTTAAAATATTCTTGCAAATAAATAGATAAAGCCCCCAGCTTTTATTGTTATATATAGCCTTGCTAAGATTTAAAAGTGAGAGTCAGTGATAAAATGGGAAAATAATATGTATAGCCCCTAAAAAGAGAGAAAGAATATTTAAAAATATAAAATTTCACTTTAAGCTTGTTTTAGAAACATGAAAATTTTCCAAAACAAAGGCCCATGTGTTAAAGGCATGATTTCTTAATTCTTATGTTAATGGATGAACAATGGAAATCAATTCAAATACCATGTGTAAAGGGGAAGAGGTGAAGAGTGATTAGATTGAAGTAGGCTATGCAGGAGGAGCGCTATGAGGGAATTCTGGTGGCTTTACAAGGAGAGACCATGGAGGAGGTAGAAGATGAGTGTGTTTCCCATTTCTGTTTCTGCTCTGGGCTCATCATGTGATACTACATCCACACACACCTAGCCATTACTATGTTCTACCCTCATGAGATGCCAGGCAAATGGTGCTCACTGATCTTGGACGCTGAGCCTTTGAAAACAGTGAGCTAAAATAAACCTTCCTTTCTAACTACCTTCTGCATTTTAATCATAGTAATGCCAACCTGACATATATAACAGCTGCTTTCCTGAATAAATTCAGGTGTTTTTATCTAGGAAAAAAATAACATATACACATATTGCAGATTTTTAATTATCTCTTAAGCCTGAATCATGCAATTTGCTACCATTTTTATTAAATTCTTATTTTTGTCTGTATTTCTAACAGTGTTAGAGTGTTTGCCCTGAATCCCATTTTGTCTGTTAAGTCCTGTATATTTTTATTGCATAATTTTAAATAATGTAATGAATTTTAAGAAAACACATGTCACTCTTCATCACAACTGTTTTCATCTCCTTGAAGTACATAAAAAATTAGAGTATTATATGGGAAAAATAAAGCAAGTCAAAAAGTAACATGTTGATAAAAATGATTAACTACTACCTGATGTTACCATATAATAACTTAGAACTATTTTATAATTGTAATGAAAGTATATGTTTTAATTAATATGTTCCACTCCAATGGTATTGTGCATTTCTAATTAGAATATTGTAGCATTACTTATACAGTGGACAGCTGGCATTATCAGAAATTCTATTCTCATAAACAGCTACATAAACTGTCAATCTATATTTGTTAATTAATGAAACAAATGCCAGAAACAAGTATTTATTGGCAATATAAGGGGGTAGTAAATTATCATAAAGAATGTTTGAAGAGAAATTGCGTTTTATGCAACATCCTTTTCAAAATAATTTAAGAACCTATGGGAGCTTGTGTTTTGCATACTTAGGGATGGTATCTGAAGCAAGAGGCATAAATATTTCTGTGTCTAAAGTTTGTTTAAAAAAGGTTCAGAGTGTTTATGCTGTAAGGTTAACATATTATGCATTTGGAATATATTTCCAAACATTGGCAATGAACATGCCCTGCAAAGTGGTAGCTTGAGCATAAGAAAAGACATTTTGACTAGAATATTAGGGTACAGACTATATCATAGACACATTTTGGTTTTGAATGTTTTTTTTAAAATATCTGTATGAGAAATTTTATTCTAAAACAAACTCATTTAAACTTGGTGGTAAGAACATATTTGAATGTTCTCATTTACAAATACATCTCAATGGTTAACATGATCAACTAAATAGAATTTTAAAAATGCAGATAGTTTCTATGTAGCTCTCAATTTGTGATAAAGAATAGCAGAAGGCTGGCGCTATGATTTAGCAGGTAAAGCAGCCACCTGCAGTGCCAGCATCCCAAAGGGGCACTGGTTGGAGTCCTAGCTATTCCACTTCCAAACCAGTAGAGATGGTTCAAGTTCTTGGTCCCCTGCACCGTTGTGGGAGACCCAGAAGAAGCTCCAGGCTCCTGGCTTCGGATAGGCACAGCTCTGGCCATTGCAGCCATCTGGTGAGTGAACAAACAGATGGAAGACCTCTCTTTCTTTCTCTCTGCCTCTGCCTCTCTGTAACTCTACTTTTCAAATAAATAAATAAATAAATCTTAAAAAATAGAATAGCAGAATTGGGTGAGTACATGGCTTTTTTTAAAAGATTTTTATTTATTTATTTTAGAGGTAGAGGGAGGTGAGAGGGAGAGACAGAGAGAAAGGTCTTCCTTCGGTTGGTTCACTCCCCAAATGGCCTCAACAGCCGGAGATATGTCTATCTGAAGCCAGGAGCCAGGAGCTTCTTCCTGGTCTCCCATGTGGTTGTAGGAGCCCAAGTACTTCAGCCATCTTCCACTGCTTTCCCAAGCCACAGCAGAGAGCTGGATTGGAAGAGGAGTAGCCAGGACTAGAACTGGCACCCATATGGGATGCTGGTGCCGCAGGCAGAGGATGAACCCACTGCGCCATGGCACCGGCCCCTGTTTTTTTTTTTTTTTTTTTTATTAATCAGTTTTCAAGGTAAACAAATTTGATATTTATCATAAAAACAGATTTTTTGTCTTAATCTTATATCCTGCAAACTTACCAAACTCTCTTATGAATTAAAATATTCATCTAGGAGAGTGTTTTGGTTCCCCTTATCATGTCATCTGTCAACAGCAATAATTTGACTTCCTCCTTTCCAATTTGTATTCCGTTGATTTCTTTTTTCTTGCCTAGTGTCACTTGCTAAACTTCCAGAATTATACTGAATAGCAATGGTGAAACTGGGCATCCTTGTCTGGTTCCAAATTGTAGTCCAAATGCTTCCAACTTTTTCTCATTCAATATTATACAGGCTATGGATTTGCTGTATATTGCCTAGATTGTGCTTATGAATGTTCCTTCTGTACCCAATTTGATTAAGGTTTTTATCATGAAAGTTGTTGTATTTTATCAAATGTTTTATCTGCATCTATTCAGATAATCATATTGGTTTTATTCTTCAATTTGTAAACGTGATGTATCACATTTACTGATTTGCGTATGTTAAGCTATTCCAGCATAACAGGGATAAATCTTACTTGGTCCAGGTGAATGATTTTTCTGATGTGCTGTTGTATTAAATTAGCAAGTATTTTGTTCAGGATTTTTGGCCTTACTTCTTCTTGAAAAGTATGATAGAATTCTGCAGTGAATCCATCTAGTCCTAGGCTTTTCTTTGTTGGGCGCATCTTTATTAGTGATTAAATCTCTAAGTTATTGTTCTGTTTAGGTTTTCTATGTCTTTATGATTCAATTATGTGTCTAGAAATGTATCAATTTATTCTATATTTTCAAATTTGTTGACATATTGGTGTTTGTAGTAAGTCCTGATGATTCTTTTTTATTTTTGTGGTTTCTGTTGTCACATCTCCTTTTTCATATCTGATTTTATTGATTTGGGTCTTCTCCTATTTTTCTTTTTTTGGTTAGTTAGGCCAATGGTCTATCAATGTTGTTTATTTCTTCAAAAAAACAGCTCTTCATTTCAGCCATATTTTGTATTTTTTTGGTTTCAATTTTGTTTACTTCTCTAATTTTAATAATTTCTGTCCTACTAGTTTAGGATTTTGTTTGTTGTTTTTCTAGGTTTTGAACTGCATTGATGGCTCTTTTTTGATACCCTTCCAATTTCTTGATGTAGGTACTAATTACTATAACTTTCATCTTAAAACTGCTTTTCTGTATCCCATAAGTTTTATTATGTTGTGTAATTATCTTCATTCAATTATAGGATGCTGGTTTGAGACCTACATGCTCCAACTCCAATCCAGCTCCCAGGTAATATGTCTGGGAAGGTAGAAGAGGATGACCTAAGTACTTGGGGCCCTCCACCCTTGTGGGAGATCCAAAAGACACTGCTAATCCCTGGCTTATGCCTGGCCAAGCCCCACCTGTTGCGACCATTTTGGGAGAGAACCAGTGGATGGAAGGTATCTCTCTTTCTCTCTTTATATATATATAATATATATATATATATATATATATATATATATAATATATGTGTGTGTGTTTTCCCTCTCTCTGTGTAACTCCGAGTTTTCCATAAATATTTTTAAAATGTCCACATTTAAAAAGCATGATTAAAAGCTAAAAATATATAATTAAAATACAAATGACAAGGCCTGCGCCACAGCTCAGTAGGCTAATACTCCGCCTGAGACACCAGCACCCCGGGGTTCTGATCCCAGTCAGAGCGCCAGATTCTGTCTTGGTTGCTCCTCTTCCAGGCCAGCTCTCTGCTGTGACCCAGGAGTGCAGTGGAGGATGGCCCAGGTCCTTGGGCCCTGCACCCACATGGGAGACCAGGAGAAACACCTGCCTCCTGGCTTCGGATCAGCGCAGTGCGCCGGCCACACTGTGCAGCCGCAGCAGCCATTGCGAGGTGAATCAACTGAAAAAGGAAGACCTTTCTGTCTCTCTCTCTCACTGTCCATTCTGCCTGTCAAAAAAAAAAAAAAAAAACAAATGACAAACAAAAATTCCTCTGTGGTGGCTTTGAAGGAGTCCCTCAACTTTTGCTGATTTCACTTAGCCATGTTGATTAGTGCTCAAATGTGGGTCTTCCTTCCCTGAATAAGAGCATTGTTGAAGATAGAGAGGGAGCTTGAATATGTGAAGGGTACATTTAGATAAAAATGAATAAGGAGGAGAATTATGAGCTATGCCTTCCCTTTGACTTCCATATATAATTCTTTCAATGACTGTCCACAGTACAACAACTTCTTTAGCTGATACTGATTATAGGAAACATCTCTGTCACCTCTTATATTAATTCTACAATGACATTCAATCCAAACATTTTCCTCACAGAGAGGTAAAAGGGTCGACCTTCTAGCTTGCTTATAAAGAGATTAGAATAAATGATTGGCCACTATGAATTAATTTGAAATGTCAGAACGTTTCTGGCATATAAGTGAAGGATTGCAATAACTCATGGGAGAGAACTTGCTCAGATAGGTTTGCAGTGGTAAGCTATTCAGCACTTCCTCAATCATAACCTCAAGAAGGGCCCAGAGAATATTTCCTTCACTGTGGCATTAAGAAATGCACTTATAATGAGGAGCATCTCTGAAGGGGTTTTTGGTAATTTCAGAATACACGTAAGATTACATAGGAATACTGGTCAGCAGAAAATTTTTCAAATTTTATTGGAAATAATAGGAATCTGGAGTAGCAGAGAGTAAACAGTACTGTTGCTTATCAATCACAAACAAGGTGAGTACAATTACAACCATAGGTTACCAGGACAGAAAGCCGTGTGATTATTCTGGTTCTCAGGAAGCTTGGAGAATGACTAGTTAAACACAGGATGTCTAGAAATAATGAGCAGCTTATTAAGATTCTATGTGCTATATACAGAAGGAAAACTTGATTTTGCAGGACAGAAAAATAACAGAAATCATTACCATGGGAAGTAAGACAGCTTTCCATACTCAGACACAGATCAATTTATGGACTCAGAGACAGTCAATTTATCTGGATTCAGTATCTATTTTATGAGCTATCCTAATATGGATCCGTAGTAATACATTTTAAATATTTCTAAGAGGGACTTGGAGTGATGTGATGCACTAGTAGGAGGGAGATACTAGGATCTTCCAGGAGTTAAACTATTAATTTAGAATTTATAATGCTCACTGGCAATTTAAGAGTGTGGTCCACCAGTAGATATTTTAGGCAGTTAGGATGCTAGAGTGGAAAATGTTCAGGCTGCAGGCAATATAAGGCTTGTGGCATCATTTGGTCTGGCCTTGTCAAGGCAACTGCAAGTAGGTCTCAAAATTCAATGAATCTATAGCAGGTTAATTTTTATTTATAAATTTTATATGGCTCCAAAATGATGTTATAAATATCCAAATGACTCTTAACAGAAAAAAAGGGTTTCCTGCCTCTATTGGGTAATAGCTTTAGTTTTGGGTCTAGCATATTAAAGATGACCAGAATATGTCACTTCTAACTATAGTATTCTGGGATAATGATTATTTTGAGCTTAAGACATTTGGGTATGAAAGGGACAGAACTGCCTGCCTTCCTCTTTTCTTCTTAAAACATGCCATACATTGTCCTTGTCATGGTGGCTTACATTTCTCTCTTCTTCTGAACCAGGATGAGGAGAGTGATCCTTATTACTGAAGATAGTGAGCTGACACCAAGATTGCATAAACAAAGCTCATAAAATACAACAGCTCTATGCTCCCACTAGCTCCCTCAAATATATTCTAGTCACTCTCCTGTAACTTACCGCAAGAAACCTATCCTACTGTTCTTTTCCCTAATTAGTTCTCCGTAATTTATCATTCTTTGTTAAAAAGGTACAAAAGTTCACAAGTTGAACCATTGAACCACTTTTTGGGGTTTTTCACTTCTTTTTTTGTGAAGCTTCTGCACATGCAAAGATTTTAAAATGTAAAAATAAAATATAATAAAATGGTACACTTTTCTTCTGTGAATTTGTCTTTTGTCAGCTTAATTCTCAGGTCTCAACCAGGAAGGAAGTTGAGGAAAAGTTTTTTCCTCTTCTATAATCTTATAGTAGATCTAGTGAAGACATAAATGCATTCCATAATTACTTACATTCAGCAGGCAGAATTGGGATGTAAACAAGTAATGAATGCCATGACTACTATAATTTTTCTAGGCACTTGGAGTGAACACAACAATGATCGGAAAGACCAAGTGGAAATTCCTGGAAACTTCAGATTCTGCTTTCAACTTTCTCAAATCTATTCTCTGAACAAGAAGCTGAATCCTGATGGCTTTTATTAACAGAGTTATTTCTTCTTGCATATGGCCACAGGGATCCTCTGTTGAAAGTTGAAGGAAGGAATGAGGATGAGATCAGGTAAAAACCTGATTATCTGCTGTAAGTTTATTATGATGGGCTTTGCCCTTTTACTACTTTTCATAAGGTAGGCTCATTCATTTCTATTGTTTCTATATCTTAAAGTTTTTGAACATTCAGTTTATATGAATATATTTAACTGTATAAGA
The DNA here is from genome assembly GCF_033115175.1 of Lepus europaeus. Taxonomy (NCBI): domain Eukaryota; kingdom Metazoa; phylum Chordata; class Mammalia; order Lagomorpha; family Leporidae; genus Lepus; species Lepus europaeus. Next base: position 78,105,338 of record NC_084839.1, on the reverse strand, counting down.
CCAATATAATTTGGAATATATGAAACAAGAATTTTAGGAATTCTAACACTCTTCTTTAATATAGTTACAAGGCCACCACTGTGGTGCAATGGTTAAGCCACCTTGGGCAATGTTGGTATCCCATATCACAGTTCCAGTTTGGCTCCTGAACCAGCTTACTGCTAATGCACTTAGGAAGGCGGTGGAAGATGCTCCACATGCCTGGGCCCCTACACCTCATGTGAGAGACTAGAATGGTCCTCCTGGCTCCTGGCTTCAGCCTGTTCAAGAGCTGTCCATCACAGGCATTTGAGGAGTGAACCAGTGGATGGACGATCTCCCCCTCTCTCCCCCCTCTCTCTCCGTCCCTCCCTCCCTCCTTCCATCCTTCTCTCCATTGCTCAGCCTTTCAAATAAGTGAAACAATCTTTTTTAAAAGTGAAAAATAATTAATAGTTGAGCAAATCTATAGAAAATATAAGGAATAGCTGCACATCACAACTATAAGTATGTATTAATAAAAAAAAAGATGTGGAACTCTACATGCTACACTTAAAATTATGTAGCTATTTTTGCTCATGGAATATCTACAGATTGCAAGCACTTTACAATTCAAATGTTAAAAGATTAAAAACTGTAAAAGTCAAAACAGAAAAATAATTATAAAAGAAGAAAATTTAGATCTTAACAACATGTAATTGGATATATAATAATTATGATAAAATTGTGTTCATATTTTATAGTGATAAAATTAAGCTAACCAAAAGACATTTGCAGGGAAATTTTATTAATGTACCTCAAGAGAAATGTATAGCCTTACATGCTTACATATGTTAAAAATGATGGAAATTGGGACTGGTGGTGTTGCATAATGAGTTAAGTTGCCACCCACCCATATAGCCAGCATCCCACAAGGGCACCAGTTCAAGTCCCAGCTGCTCCACTTAGAATCCAGCTCCCTGATAATATGCCTGGGAAAGCAGAAGAGGATGGCTCAAGTGCTTTGGCCCCTGCATCCAAGTGGACGACCAGGAAAAACTTCTGGCTCCTGGCATTGGCCTGGCCCAGCCTTGACCATTGTGGCCATTTGGGGAGTGAACCAGCAGATGGAAGACCTCTCTCTCTGTCTCTCTTTTTCCTTCTCTGTAATTCTACCTTTAAAATAAATAAAATGAGGCCGGCACCATGGCTTAACAGGCTAATCCTCCACCTTGCGGCGCCGGCACACCGGGTTCTAATCCCGGTTGGGGTGCCGGATTCTATCCTGGTTGCCCCTCTTCCAGGCCAGCTCTCTGCTATGGCCCGGGAAGGCAGTGGAGGATGGCCCAAGTCATTGGGCCCTGCACCCACATGGGAGACCAGGAGAAGCACCTGGCTCCTGGCTTCGGATCAGCGAGATGCGCCGGCCACAGCAGCCATTGGAGGGTGAACCAACGGCAAAAAGGAAGACCTTTCTCTCTGTCTCTCTCTCTCACTATCCACTCTGCCTGTCAAAAATAAATAAAATAAAATAAAATAAAATAAATCTTTAAACATGATTAATTTTTTAAAATATTTTAATTTGCTTACTTATGACTCAGAAGCACTCTCTCTGTTCTCTCTCCTTCTCCCTCTCCCTCCCTCCCCTCCCCTCTCTCTTTCTCTCTCAAAGAGCTCCCATCTGCTAATTCACTCACCCAAATGACTGCATCACACCAGGAGAAGGAGCAGGGACCTCAACTCACATTTCCAAATAGGTTTCAGGAACCCATCTACTTGAGCCTTCACTACTGCTTTCCAGGGTCTAGATTAGCAGGCAGTTAGAATCACTGAACCTGACAGTGAACTCAGTAAAGCCAGGAATCAAATTCAGGCACAGCAAATGAGACTCAGGTGTCCTAACCCGAGTCTTAACCACTAGCCCAAACACTTGCCTCAATGGACATCCTTCATATAGTCATCCAATATCAAGGATGTAAAGAGTAATTATAATAGATTCTAAAAAGTATGAAACAGATAAAATTATTATGAACATAAATTAACAAGAGATAAAAATATGATCAAAATTATTATGAATATAAATTAACAAGAGATAAAAAATATGATAAATTATATAACCCCCAAAGCTTTTTCTTTGAAGTAATAATAATATAGACATGAAAACAGCAGGTCAATCTAAAAATTAATACATAAAGTAGAAGTAGCCAATATTGGCCAAAGAAGATGAGCTCTAACAAAAAATGTCAGAAAAAAAATAAAGATAACATATATATTAAGAGTAATATCTTTCTTTATAATATTTAAATTCTACATCAAATACCCAGAAAATAAGAACAAACGCAAAACTAGAACACAATAAGATTCCCTGTGGTTTTGGAAAATATATTTTTGACCATGGACTTGGGAGTTTTTATTAAATAAAAACAAGATAGTAAAATGCAAATTGTAAATGAACATCTGATGAACTGTATTATTATACTAAGAAATGAATCATATATAGATAAAAGGAGAATAATATAAGCAAAGTTGTCAAATACAGATTCTAAGAATTGGTATTACCTCAAACAAGAATTAATAGCAAAAGGATGAAAGGAGTTAATGTAAGCCAACAGAACAAGAAAATGCATAGAGTGCTTCAAATGGAAAAAACTCACTGTAACATGTATTAGTACCTCCAACAGAGAAACCTAAGTGACTAACAATTGTTATATAGATTAATTGGTCTCCCAGTTGAAATGATACATGAAAAGCAAAATAATAATGTGCCAGTCCAATTGGCAAAAACTAGAAGGAGGATAATACTTAGTATAAATGCAGACAAAAAATTAAAAGGCTTTTATGTGAATAAAAGGATAAAGTTTTTTCATACTTCTTTAGAAAAATCAAGAAATCAAGTATATTTAGCAGTATATAAAACGACTCCTGGTTTTAATAGCATATGCACACTCTCACATAACCCACAGTGTGATGATTTTATTGTAGCTCTATGATAGCATAAAGTTAGGGGCAATAGTTGAGGATACCACAACAAATACTATGTACTTTTAAAAAATATGACAGAGTTCAGTTTCAATCTCATACTCTCCTTGAATTTAACTGACATTAACCTTTTCTGTGGTTATGTTCACATATCTGGCTGCATACCAAGTAGAACTTTAGAATTTTTCACAATTAAATTAGTCGGCATGATTTCACCAGATGTGAATTTCAAGTAGAGTAGTTGTTTTCTTAGGAGTTGGTGTCATGGTGTTTCCAAACAGTCCCTACTGTCATTGCATTACTGCTCGTCACTAGTCAGTGGTGTGAATGTCTTATGTTGCTGTATTGGTCAGGATGTCTGCAGTTTACTTTTAAAAACTGGTTTGATGTATCACACCAGGTGACTAATGGTGCATACCTGTCTTTGCATCCCCTTCAGTGAGTTATAGTTGTGGGTTTTGTGTGATTTATAGCCTGTTACACTGAGAGCAGCAAACAATCGAAGATTTAAGGAGCAGTCACAGCTGCCAGTTAATGAAATGGGAGTGTAATATGGAAGTTTTCTTAAGGGTTTTTGTTTTTGTTCTACTTCTTTTCATTAAGACTGGAATCAAACTTACATGTAAACTATTGGTGATTTAAGTTTCCTTTTGTCTCATTCAGTGTAAAACTGTCTAATTTGATAAAAAAAAGTAAGTTATGAAAAATGAAGATTTAAGTACTATACAAAAAATAGTGGGCATTTAAAGTGTCCAGATCTAACTAAGGGGTCGATGTTTGGCCTAGAAGTTAAGACACCTGTGGGGGCTGGCACTGTGATGCCTCATTCTGCAGCACTGGCAACCCATATGGGCACCAGTTTGAATCCCAGCTGCCCCTTCCAATCCAGCTGCCTGCTAATGAGCATGGGAAAACAGCAGAAGATAGCTCAAGTGTTTGGGCCTCTGCACCCATGTGGGATACCCAGATGAAACTTCTGGTTCCTGGCTTCAGACTGGCCCAGTTTCAGCAACTGTGGCCATTTGGAGAGTGAACCACTCTATGGAAGAGCTCTCTGTCTCTTCCTTTCTCTCGTGATTCTGACTTTCAAGTAAATAAATAAATATTTAAAAAGTTATAAAAGTTAAGACACCTATGTATATCGTATTAAAGAGCTTGAGTTTGATGCCTTTCTCCGGCTCCTAATTCCAGCTTCCCTCCAATGGAGATCCTGGAATGCAGTTGTTCATGGCTTGAGTACTTGGGTCCCTGTCACTCATAGGAAGCCAAGATTGAGTTCCTGACACTTGGCATCAACTTGGCCAAGCCTCTGCCATTGCAGGCATTTGTGGAGTGAACCAAGAGATGGAGGGAAAGAAAGAAAGAAAGAAAGAAAGAAAGAAAGAAAGAAAGAAAGAAAGAAAGAAAGAAAGAAAGAAAGAAAGAAAGAAAGAAAGAAAGAAAGAAAGAAGAAAGGAAGAAAGGAAGAAAGGAAGAAAGGAAGAAAGGAAGAAAGGAAGAAAGGAAGGAAGGAAGGAAGGAAGGAAGGAAGGAAGGAAGGAAGGAAGGAAGGAAGGGGAAGGGAAGAGGGAGGGAGGGAGGAAGGGAAGAGGAAGGGAGGAGGAAGGGAGGAGGAAGGGAGGAGGAAGGGAGGAGGAAGGGAGGAAGGATCTAACTGGTTTGAACAGCTCTCTTTCTAGAACTTTTAATTATCAAATGAGCATTTTTAATTATTTATTCTTAAAGGAATTTTTAAATAACTTAGATTCTCAGGGTCACAGCAAATGCATGATAATTACCACAACACAATTCTCATCAACTGTCATGTTAATTTGATATTAACATGTATAATAGATTCAATGTAGTTCAGAGATACAATTCTAAGGATACAATGATACTTCCCTTTCTCTTTTCTTCTCTGCTTTCTTCCCTCCCTTCCTCCTTTACTTTCTTTCTTCCTTCCTTCCTTACCTTATGTTACCTTATCTGTAAATTTCCCTGAATTTCTACTCATTTTGAATACTTTTTTTTAATAAATCTATGTATTGATAGATACCAACCTAAAAATCATTTATTCAAATGTTCACATCTCAAACACTTTATCTTTTTAAAGTATGTTTTCATTACGCAATATAATGCATATTAAGCCTTGATTAATAAATTTCAAAAATTTCCAAGAACCAATATTTTAGAAATAGTGGCACTGGAAAACATTAGTTGTAGGCTACTTTTATAGAAACTCTCAGCTGTGCCTGTATTTATAATTTCTATTTCATAACCTTGGTGATTACAGACACACAGAAAAAAAAACTGGCTTTTTTGGCCTATTGTTCTAATCTTGTGTGTGTGTGTGTGCAAACACGTTTATTTATAAGGAAATGAAAGGGAAAATTGTTATAGCAATAATTTACATTCTGTACTATGCCTATCTGTGCATTTAAAACACCATTAAGTTATTATCATAAAGTTCATCATATTTTTGGTGTAAAAGTTTCGCATTGCATCTCTAAACTCAGTGCTTGCTATTCACATGAAAATGACCTGAACTTTATGTTCTACAATCAACTAACTGTATTGTATTTCATTGACTGATCACTGAGAAGGAGTTAAGGAATGGTTAGAATGGAGTGCATCAATCTGGACCTGGTAGTATCTGTTGAAGAAGATTTAAGGCATAATAACCTATATGTATGGCATCGAAAGGCCTCTGCAGTGATATCCTATTTTCATAGCCCCATGCTCAATTTGTTGCAGATTCCTATAGGAAGAAACTGGTTCACTCCAGTCGATCTGCATTATCTTCAATACATGGGAAAATTCCACAAGGACCCATCCTTGGCCTTTTCCATTATGCCAATTCCATGCCCTTTCAGAAATCTGGTTTCTAAATTTGCTTTATGATAATACTGCTATGCCAATGGTATTCTCATTTAGTGCTTTGATGATAAAGGTCACTCATTCTCTCTAAGGAGCTCTTAAGGAATGGATATGCTTTCAAGGCCTAGAAATATTTCAGCCATTAAAAGTAAAATAATCACTTTAATAAAACATTCTCAGTTTAAGGCTATTTGGAAACTTAAAAAAAACTCACTGCTTAATTGACCACATGAAGTCTCCACTTGAACTCAATTGCTCTATTTTTATGGATATTTGTGCTATTTGAGAGTTTAGAGCAGACATGTTTGGAAGAAATAAAACATGCAATGAAAGGATATTAAGATCTGTCTTAATTTGCATATTTCAGGCAATTCATAACCTAAAAGAGAAATGATAAACTACAAAATTTCTAATAGGCCTGGAGCTATTAATAGATGCATATTCATAGAGTAACTGGGCCCATGGTATAGTATAGATGAGTAAATATAAAATTATATAACTGTATATATACAATAAAATATATTTAATGTTTCTATAGGTATAGAATACTAAGGATATTTTGATAGCAATTATCTGTAGAGATAAAAATGCACCTAAATTAAAAGTGTATAATATTAAAAATATATACATTGTCTGGGGCTTGTGCTGCAGCATAGCTCCCTGCTAATGCACCAAGGAAAGCAACAGCATATGGTCCAAGTCCCTAGACCCATGCACTCATGTGGGAGACCCAGAGAAAGCTCCCGGCTCCTGGCTTCGGATTGGTCCAGCTCCGGCCATTGCAGCCATTTTAGGAGTGAACCAGCAGATGGAAGTGTTCTCTCTCTCTCTCTCTTTGTGCCTCTTGCTCTTTGTAACACTGCCTTTCAAATAAATAAATAAATCTTTGAAAAATTAATTTTTCCCAAAAAAGAAATTCTAGGGTTCTGTTTCAGGGTAGGGTGGCTATAGATAATGAAAATATAATGTATATTTTATAAGAAATAAACTAGAAGAAAAAAATGTAATATTTTCATTATAAAGAAATATAATTTGAGGATATAAGTTTGTTTACCCTGATTTGGACAGTGCACAATGTCTACATGTATTGAAAACATCATATAGTAACCAATAAATCTGCAATTTTTCTGTGGTAGGGCTTAATAGGGGCAATTGTTCAGAAAGAGGCAGAAGTTTTTAAAGCAGGAGAAAATGGTTGACAAAACTTTTTAAGTGGTAGATAGAGCCTGGGAAAAAGATAAACTGAGTGACTTTTAGTTAGGAGCTCACAAACAATGCAGAGTAAGCTAAAGAGAAATATACCGGACAGCAAAAGCAGAATGCATCGGGCTTACTATGATCATCCCATAATCAGAATGAGAAGATATGAGGCCATTTAAAGCAGATCATTTATATGTGTTTCTGAAGAAACTTTTTCAGGGCTGGTGCTGTGGAATAGCAGGGTAAAGCCCCAGCCTGCAGCACCAGCATCCCATATGGGTGCAGGTTCCTGTCTGGGCTGCTCCACTTCTGATCCAGCTCTCTGCTATGGCCTGAGAAAGCCCCAGAAGATGGTCCGACTGCTTGGGCCCCTGCACCCACGTGGGAGACCCGGAAGAAGCTCCTGGCTCCTGGCTTCAGATCAGCTCAGTGCTGGCAGTTGCAGCCATTTTGGAAGTCAATCAGCAGATGGAAGACCTCCCTCTCTCTCTCTCAGATTCTACCTCCTAGAATCTGAATCAAATAAATAAGATGAATCTTTAAAAAAAAAAAAAAAGAAACATTTTTTCCAAAGTCCAATATTAGTTAGACTGAGACAAGTTCAGAAATAGAATCTGGTTAGGTGATGATCACAAGACCATTTTGATTGTGACTCTTCAACAAAGGAGGAATACAGATAGCAGAGATAGGAGAGATATTTAGGCTACAATAATAGCAAGAGATTAAATGACTCTCTATACTCCAAAAGTCTAAAACGTATGTTTTTTCAAAATATTCTCAACTATCTGATGCCACCATTCTAATACGGAGTTTTCAAGGCAGAGCCTTACATAAGGCTGACAATTGCAGTGACTTCAAGTTTCCATGGAAACAATAGTCCGAAGCTAGTTTTGCTTTTGTTGCCTGTAAGAGTGGCCGACCTACATTTGATGCATATTCAACTCTATGCATGTTTACTCAGTGTCTGAACTTCCCTATGATGCTAGTACGGCTGTTGAAATGTATTCAACAATAATTTTGTTTTTATTTCACTTTTGAAAAACACCATTGACGAACGCTCTTGTTACCTGTCGATAGCTAGACTTCAACCAGAAACACAGAATATTGATTATGATGAATTATTAAGAATCCCACTGTTCTGTGAGTGTGTGGGGAGGAGGTGGAACATGAAGGAAAATATATTCACTGGTTATGATGGGTCTTTTTTTGTTTGTTTTTTTGACAGACAGAGTGGATAGTGAGAGAGAGAGACAGAGAGAAAGGTCTTCCTTTTAGCCATTGGTTCACCCTCCAATGGCTGCTGCGGCCGGCGCATCTCGCTGATCCAAAGCCAGGAGCCAGGTGCTTCTCCCGGTCTCCCATGCGGGTGCAGGGCCCAACGACTTGGGCCATCCTCCACTGCCTTCCCGGGCCATAGCAGAGAGCTGGCCTGGAAGAGGGGCAACCGGGATAGAATCCGGTGCCCTGACTGGGACTAGAACCCCATGTGCCAGCGCCGCAAGGTGGAGGATTAGCCTGTTAAGCCACGGCGCTGGCCTATGATGGGTCTTCTCTGAAGGACACTTGATCAGATTCTCTCGTTTGTTCTGTACATAATATAGCAGAATGGAAATACTGAAAATAGAAGGACAGGCTAGAAATGGAAGCAGAGGTTTCAGTGCTTTTCTAGCCTCTATCCAGAAAAGGAGGAACAGTGATTGGGGGGTGAGAATAGTCCACTTACTGGAGTTTACTGTCTCTTATTGGAAAGGCTCTGTTTAGGAATACAACCTCCTTGTCATCTATTGCCTTCATACAATGTTATCCAAACTCATTCACCTGCCATATCTCTATTCCAGTTTCACTAAGAGATACTTTCATGCTACTAATTATTCCCTTGACAGCCCACAGAACTAGCTGAACTTACCAGAGGTTTTCTTTAAGGTGAAATTTTCAAAATGTGCAACCTATTATTTTGGTTTCAATCATTTTCTCTCTGCTTCCAACTGAGGAAAGCTTTACTCCATTAACATTTGGTCAGCCATCTGATTGTCAGACCTGTTTTTGGCTGGAGCATTGTAAATAGTTCATTCTCAGATATTCAAAAACAACATTTCCATTATACCTTTACAAAATCTGATATACTCAGTGGCGGATCTTGAGCAGACTTTTTTACTGTACTTATTTTCCATTCCTACCTTTAAAAAATTAGCACAAAGGTACTGGTTTACAACACAATTTTTATTTTATAGCTACATAGGCTAGAACTACAACCTGGATCTAAAATGGGTACCTCAAGCCTTTCTTCCTTTCTGGAGTCTGTGGGAGGGTGTGTTTCCTTTCCCTTTCTTTTCAACAGGTCCTGCATTCCTTGCAGAACAGCCCCTGCCTCATCTTCTAACACGTTGCATCCAACCAACAATGCCATCTACATGATCTAACATCTATCACAGCTCCTCTTTCTCTGACCCCATTAGCCAAGAAAACTACACTTGTAAAGATTTGTGTAAATAGATTAGAATCACAGGGTAGAGACTAAGATACCCTTTCCATAGTAACATTCTTAGGTTTTTGCACATCTGCGAATTCCCTTTTGTCATGTGCAATCAACAAATCACAGATTCAGGTATTAGGCTATAAAAACCTTTTAAAAATATTTGATTATTGCATAATACTTTTACATTTTTATGTGGTATGGTGCAACATTTCAACATGTGTATGTGGCATCAGTGAATCAAATCAATCTTTGCATTGTCATCATTCTTCCTATAAAATTTATGAAGTCTCTTACTTCTAATTTGGAAAAATATTGAATCAAATTGACAAACTGAGAAACAAAATCAGGTGTCTCTATGTTCACTCTGTGAATTATAAAGAACATTATCAACATAATTATTAATCATATCTATATTTAATGGACACCTAAAATGTAGTCATTTCAGTGATCTTATCCTAACAGGAAGTGTAATTCTCAAAAGGATTCTACATAATAGGAAATTACTACTGCTACCTTTATTTTATGGTTGGTCCAACAGAGGCATGGCAGAGTTGCTAAGTAACTTGCCAGGATCACACTGAGTTATCACATACATATTGAAGAACATAGTGGATCTTCCTAAAGTGCATAACAAGGGGAATTTTAAGGCTACACAGCAAACCAAACCCTTTTCTGAAGTAGATAAGACTATAGTATAAGAATTGTTTCTTCCTCCTTTTTATTCTAAAATGATTTGATTCTGTTCAACATTTATTCTAGCAGCAACCTACTTCTCTTATAATCTTGCTGTACTTTTTTCCATCTCAAGAAAATAGAAATATAAGTACAACAATAGATCTTAAGAAAAATTTCTCATGAATAGAATTCAAGACAGAATTCTGGCCAGCGCCTCTGCTCACTTGGCTAATCCTCTACCTGCGGCGCCGGCACCCCGGGTTCTAGTCCCAGTTGGGGCGCCAGTTCTGTCCCAGTTGCTCCTCTTCCAGTTCAGCTCTCTGCTGTGGCCCCGGAGTGCAGTGGAGGATGGCCCAAGTGCTTGGACCCTGCACCCGCATGGGAGACCAGGAGGAGGCACCTCGATCCTGATCTGCGCAGTGTGCCGGCAGCAATGCGCCGGCCATAGTGGCCATTTGGGGGGTGAACCAATGGAAAAAGGAATACCTGTCTCTCTGTCTCTCTCCTTCTAACTCTGGCTGTCAAAAAAAAAAAAAAAAAAAAGACAGAGTTCTAAAAGGTATCATTATAGCCGGAGTTTACATAGTAAAAGCTAATTATTATGGTAATAAAGTTTGTTAATCCACCCTATTAAATATTTAATATTGTTAAATATTCAAACTTTCATTAAGAAATTATATTAATTCGGAGTTGTAAGGATGGGTGACTGACACAGCAGATAAAGTTGCTATCTGGGACACCTGAATCCTGTATTGGAGTTCCTGGTTCAATTTTTGGCTGTATTATTTCTGGTTCAGCTTCCTGCTTATGTGCCTAGGAGGCAGCAGATAATGGTCTAAATTGCCTGTGATCCTGCTGCCCACATGGGGAGGATGGAGTTCTTGGCTTCTGGCTTCAGCCTGGCCCAGGCCTGCCTGTTGTGGGCATTTGAGGAATGAACCAGAGGATGAAAGATCTCTCACTCTCTTTCTGCCTTTAGAATTATCATGGACTAAGTTAGATCAAGCATTCAAATGACTTATAGACACATGTGGGGCAGGTATTTTGTCAGGCTGGTTAGATGCCAATAGGGATGCCCTCATCTTATATTGGTTTCCTGACTGCTCTGTTTTTGATTAAGCTTCATGACAATGGGCATCCTGGGAGACCGCAGATAGTGGCTGACCTGGGTCCCTGCCATCCACATGGGAGCCCCAGATGGAGTTCTGGGTTCCTGGCTTTGACTAGGCACAGCTCTGGGCATTTTTGGCATTTGAGAAGTGAACCTGGCAGATGAAAAATTCCTCTCTGGCTTCTGCTTCTGTCTCTGCTTTCCAGATAAATTTTTTAAAATTTATTAAAATATAGACTATTTTAAATATTAAAATGCGACAAATATTCCATGACTTTAAAAACTCCATTATTGAGGTTGATGGTGTGATGCAGTGGGTGAAGCTGCCGCCTGCAGTGCTGGCATCCTCCATGGGAGTGCTTATTGGAGTCCTGGCTGTTCTGTTGATAGTCCAGCTCCCTGCTAATATGCATGGGAAAGCACCAAAAGATGGGTCCTGCCACTCCCATGGGAGGATCAGGATGGATACCTTGGCTCCTGGCTTGGGCCTGGTCCCCACCCCTGGGAGTGCTGTTGTGGCCCTGTGGGGAGTGAACCAGCAGATGGAAAATTCTCTCTCTCTCTCTCTCTCTGTGTATGTTCCTTTCTGTCACACTGCCTTTCAAATAAATAAAATAAGTCATCTTTAAAATATCCATTATTTCTCATAGATATTGATCAAGTTTTATCACCAAATTAGTATGAAGAAATATAATAATGTGATCATGTTTGAAAATGTTTTTCTTCATGGTGTTTCTGACTTAAGGGGTGATCTCCTAAATCTCATAAATTTTGTGTGCACAGACTGTTTTCTGATGTCCGGTTTGTATTTGCACCAAGTTTAGATGCTAGTATCATAATTTGTCCACATTTTACTCAAGAAATTAAACCTCAGCCTAGAACTTGAGTAGGGATGATGGTATCTAATCATCATAGCACAGTCAATAATGAAAACAAAGCTTTCTTTTGAATATAGTAGTATCCGCATATTCATTTCAAGTAACTTATGCATTCTATATAGAGTGTATCATATAGAGTGAAAGTCTCTTGGAAGTTCACTCAATTTCATTTCAAATGTTTTTTCCCTAAAAAATTAAAGGCAGGAAAATTGGGTCTTAAATTAAAGAGCATAATTTAATGAAAACTCAAATATTAATAATCTTAAATTTATTAAATAATTGATAAATAGCAGTTAATATGTGCAATAACAGAATGTAATGGCTAACTGCATTTAACAATAAAGTTTTTTTTCAGGCAAAATTTATTTATAATTAGTAAATAATGTTACAAAACAGAATAATATAGACTGTTTTGTAACATAAATGTGATCTTTATGAAATTATTTAAAGTATTAAATTCTAAATATAGACATTATGATCTTTGATAATTTCAGCTAAGTTTTAGATAATTTAAAACATCTTTGAATAAAAACTTCTGTTGAAGTATATTTTATATCTTGAGAGGATGAATTAAAGACATCTAATCAACTTAGCACTAGAATTTAGCAAAAGAAAAACACTATAATATATTAATAATTTCTTCAATCTAGCATGATTAAGAATATTTCATAATGTGGGCAAAAGTAGAAAGTATATCACAAACGCTATCCAAACATTTTGTTTTTCCTAATCAGATTTCAAACCAAGTATTTTTTTAGTATTATTGAGGAGCATAAATTTTTCACAGTATAGATAATGAAATTACATCATAATACATTACTAATATAAGTGCAAAGGAAAACCTTATAGCTTGGTGGCAATATTTCCATCAACAGTGCCCTGCCCTGGCAAAGGAAGCCAAAAGAAAACTTATTTCCACATTAACCACATTTAAAATAGAACATCGATGAGTATTGCAAATACTCGTCATGGTGATCAAAGGAATAAGCCATGAGCAGATAGACAAATGCAGACATTTGAAATTTCCCTGCTGAACTCTTAGTGTAATCTCAATGATTATAATAGATAATTCATTCTCATTCTAAATACCAGTCCTTGCCCAATGTTTGGTGTCTAGTCATTTCTGCAAAGAGTAAGCCACTCAACTTTCACTTGCCTGAAGCCATGCAATTTGTTTTGAAACAAACTGACTTTTTGCCATGAGAGATTTCCTTTGGAGTAGGATAAAACAACAAATATAGAGGGGAGAAGGGAGAGACTGTGATCAAGAACGCGCTGCTTTTTACCAGCATTTATAGTGACTAGGATAAGTCTCAGAAGGTGGATCCTCAGCACAGATATAATAATTAGTAATAATAATAGATATTAGCAATTGTTTCTTGGATGCCATCCTCCTCTGCATGTGTTTCCCTCTCCTAGAGAACTTGTTAGAATTTTATACATCATTGAACCTTATATTCTTTTTGAATATCTGTTAATTAGAATTTTAGTTCACTGCAGACAGATGATTATTTTTCATACTGTAGCCCTATTTCCTAGGATGAGTAGCAGTGATTCAAAAGATCACTACTGTCAAATGCCAGCAATCTTGTGAAGATAAGGAAATGCACATACTTGCTTGGTGGAGAATATAATGGACAGACTTTCAGAAGTAAAACTTGGCAACATATATGTGTATATATCTGATCTAATCCTCCCACAGAGATATATCCCATTATGATCACTCAGTAAGGATAAAAGTTAATATAAATGAGAATGTTCAATGCAGAAGACCAAAAACTAAAATAAAATCAGTAATATCATAAAGAACTGCCTTTAAAGGAATCCCCTGTACTTCTGCAGTAAAAATTATTCATACCTATCTAAAGGTATTAACCTGAAAATCTGGGAAAACAAGAGTTTAGGATCATCATATATAAGAACACTTCAAAAGGTTATGGAATAAAGGAATTACAAGATATTTCATTGCAATTTTAAAAATTCCTAATTTTTTTTTCCTAACGTGTACTCTCCATGAACTTTTTAAGTGTACTTATATATCCTATTTTTGTGAATTTTCACACATATGTGCTCTCTCTCTCTCTCTCTGTCTCGTTCTCTCTCTCTCCCTCTCTCCCTTCCTCTCTCTCAACAGAAAGAGCTGTGATTGTGGGCATTTAGTGCAGGGGTTAAGACTCACATAGCCCATGTTAAAGTGCAGGACTCTAGACCTGGCTCCACTTCCAATTCCACCTTTTCAGATAGTGTACATTCTGGGCCACAGGTTACAGCTTGATTGTTTAGATTCCTGTCACTCATATGGGAAAACCTGACTGAATTCCTGGATCCTGACTTCTGTCTGCTGCAGTTCTGGATGTTGCAATCATTTGGGGAGTGCATATCCTGTAGCTTAATTTTTTAGAGCTATTAGTAAATATTTTATTATGGTATAGCAGGTTAAGCTGCACCCCGTAACAATATTATCTCTTTGGACTCAGGTTTGATTCCCCACTGATCCACTTTTGACCCAGCTCCCTGCTAATGTGCCAGGGAAAGCAACGGAAAGCCCAAGTGCTTGGGCACCTGAAATCATGAGAGACCTAGGAGAAGCTCCTGGATCCTGGCTTCAGTCTGGCCCATCACCAGCTTTTGTGGCCATTTGGGGAGTGAACCAACAAAAAGATCTCTTTGTAAGTTTCTGTCTCTCCTTATAACACTGACTTTCTTATAAAATAAATAAATCTTTTAAAATATCTTAATATCATGCTAAGTAGGAAAATAAACAATTGAATATACAGTGATATTACCACAGGTAAAATTATAATAATGGATACCATCACTGTAAAATTTGCTTGGTGCCACATGATCAAATAGTGATTATGTATACTTCAGATTATTTAATATTTACCAGGTACCAGTAGGATGGGTTCTACTTTAAATCTCATATCTATAATTGTATAAAGCGCAGTTTTTAAGCAAATGTCTCAGTGTACATTAGAACTCCAAATCATATATTATTTATGATTTTTTACTCTAAATCATATATTATTTATGATTTTTTACTGTGCTAAATAATAATCTAAAAAAACCTAGATATCTAATGATCATAGTCATTGCTAGAACAGGAAATATTTCTTCTTTCCAGTTTTGGCAATTTTCTATTGCTTATATGAACATGAGCTTTAAATATGGTAGAAAAACGCAACTATGTTCAGTGTGGAGTCTGAGTAGGGTGATTATGAGTCATGAAATTTTTAGCTTTGAATTTTCAGATTAGCTTTCTTTATCCATCAATCTCTACAAGCAGACTTGAAAACAGATGAGTGGACTTCTGTGCCTGCAAGAACAGGGAATAGGGAAGCATTCAAAATTCACCAGGTTAGGAAAGAGTGAATATACAGTACTTAAGTAACAATAAGAATTCAAAATTATCGGGGCCAGCACCTTGGCTCACTTGGTTAATCCTCTACCTGAGGCGCTGACATCCCATATGGGCACTGGGTTCTAGTCCCAGCTGCCCCTCTTCCAGTCCAGCTCTCTGCTGTGGCCCAGGAGGGCAGTGGAGTTTGGACCAAGTGCTTGGGTGCTGCACCCACATGGGAGACCAGGAGGAAGCACCTAGCTCCTGGCTTCAGATAGGCCCAGCACCTGCCATGGCGGCCATTTGGGGAGTGAACCAACGGAAGGAAAACCTCTCTGTCTCTCTCACTGTCTATAACTCTGTCAAATAAAAAAAAAGAATTCAAAATTATATGCCATTTATAAAGATCCTACTTTAAACACACCATCTAAAAATTTTTCAATTATTTTCTAACCAAAATATATATTAATCAGGATTTCCTAGAGCAACAGAACAATCTATCTATTTACCTACCTAACGATTTATTTTTATAAGGGATTGTTTCACACAGTTATGAAGGTTGGCAAGCCCAAAATATGCGAAGCTGGCCATCAGAATGGAGGTTCGAGAGAGCTAATGCTGCTGTTTTATTCTGAAGTCCCACAAGTTGGATTCCCAGGAGAGCAAGTGTTCCAGTTTGAGTATAAAGAGAATGTCAAGGGGACCAGAAAAGGATGTGGCAGATGAAAAATTTCCTACAGAATAGTTCTCTATTGCACAGGGTAACAAGTCTTTTTTTTTTTTTTTTTTAAGCTTTCAATTCACTTGGCTAGGTCTACTCTGTGGAGGAAAATGTGCTAATCAGCTATTCTTAAAGAACACTGGATAAAATATTCTTCTCAATCAGAACTTACTCCCAGAAACACCCCAAGCAGTGCTTGACCAAATATCTGAGCATACTGTAGCCAATTTCAGCTGATATTATTTTTGTTGACCAGTCACAAGACACAAATATCTTCATAGATTTTGTTCATTTAGATAAGTTCGTCTACACACCTCTTACACAAATATTCTTATTATCAATTCACCAAACATATTTGGTCTATATTCCTTATCATCCTTACAAACCATTGACCAGAGCACATGTATCAGTATGTAATTACTCAACTAATGACAGTGTATGGATGCGATTTTACCCTAGAGGTTCATGGGCACAGTTCACCAGCATCAACACCAGATTATGTCTTGTCTGTCAAGTGCTGCATCCCCAGTTTAAGCAGGCCCAACCACAGGTAATGCAGATGGCAGAAATGTGGTGTTATGCACATGATGCTGGGTTTGCAGACATGGGGATTACAAGAGCTTTGGGTTCACAGCAGCCTCTCTGTAATCTCAAATGAAAGTCTAGGATGTCAGAAAGAATTGTGTTGCCATGCATGGAAAGCCTGATGGAGTGATACACAGGAATGATGTCAGAGTGAAGTCAGTACGAGGATCCCAGGAAGGTAAAGTGACCAGCAATCTAACACTACCACAAGGAAGGCCACAGACACCTGCATGCAACCCCAGAGAGCAGCTATGTGTGAGCAAGACTAACTGAGCCATGGAGGTCTCCTCCTAGATTTCAAAGGAAGTCTTGGACAAACCAGGGACCCAGGGAGAGACTTGCCACTGCAGGTTGCCCCACTAAGGCCATTTCAAGCAGAAATGTAGGATCAGAACAGACAGTCCCTAATAGTGCAATTCAGAAAGAAGACTCCAACATGTGAGAAATAGAACATGGGCTGAGACCAGAAAAGCCTTAGGAGTTGGGGATTCTGTAATCCATTGGGAGCCTAGACCTTGACATGGTGTTCACCAGGTGTGGTGATGAAGATGTAGGATTACATTTTTACTGTACTAGGTTTGATCTTGCTTTCATCATGTAATTCTTTCTGCTTTTTACCCTCCTTTGTAATAGACATCTACGCTCTGTGTCTATCCCACCATTGAATCTAGGGAGTAGGAAACTTAGAGTTTGGTTTGAGTATCACATGAGATTTTGGACTTTGGAGTTTAGAATACTGGACTGAATCAAGATCCTAAACTGTTGAGATAGAATGATTGTATAAATTATGTGACAAGGACGTGGGTTTTGGGGGATCCAGAACAGAATGCTATACCTTGAACAAGATTTGGCTCATGAATTGGTGCTGAACTTTAAAATTCCAAGTCATAAGCCAATGATACTAAAAGAGAGGGAACTTACTCCAGTTATGGTGTTTAGGATGTGGCTTAGTGGGATGTCCTTAAGTCACAGGGGCCATGCTTTCAAAAGGTAGTTCTGATAAGAAAGTTTGTTTAAAAAGCTGACTTGGGTCCCCAGCTGCTGTCTCTAGTTGGTATACCTCACTATGACATCATTTCTCTGTATTTGCTCCCTTTTTTCATGGGGTGTGCTAGGCTACCTGGGGATTATGCCAGGAGGTAAACTCTCACCTGAGTAAGAACCAAGGGCCCCTATCTGATCTTGGACTGAGATAATCCAAAATCGAGTTAAAATAAACTCCTTGTATCCATAAGTAGCTTGTTTCAGGCACTTCATTATAGTGATAAAAAGCTAATTAATACAATGATATAGTGTACTTACATAAACCCAAATTGTAGAGCCCACTGCAAACTTGAGCTACCTGGTATAGATTGGTGTTCCCAGGCCATATACCTGGACACCAAGTTTCCACACTGTTTACTACAGGTAATTGTAACACAGTGGTAAATATTTGTGTGTTTAATATATTCAAACATGTGAAATGTACAATAAGAATATAAGTATAATATAAAAAATTTAAAAATTATACGCCTTTAAAGAATTGAAGTTTACAGGATTAGAAATTGCTTTGCATGAGTGAATGGTGAGTGAAAGTGAAGGCCTAGAACATTAATATAGACTACCATAGACTATAAAAGATATGCTCACTCCACACTAAATTACAGAATTTATTCTTAGAATAAATGAAAGTTTGCTGTAACTTTTTGACATAATTTTTTTTTTACTTTTTTGACTCTTGTAATAACAGTTCAAAATATATAGTACAGCTGTATAGATCTATTTTCTTTATTCCTATTTTATTGTATAAACTTGTTTTCTGCTTTAAAGTGTTTCTTGAACTTTTAAAATATTTTTGTTAAAAACTAAGATGAAAGCACCCATATTACTCTTGGCCTCCATAAAGTCAGGTTTGCTAATACCACTGCCTTCTACTTCTTCATATCCTTACACTGGAAGATCTTTGTGGGATGTAACATGTTTAGAGTTGTCATCTCTCATGATAACAATGACTTCTGGAAAAACTTCTCGAAAGAACTGCCTGAGGCTATTTTACAGTTAACATTTTTATAAATAAGGCTGGTGATATTATAAAGTTATTAATAAAAGAATAGCACGTCAGTGTTGTCTACAAGCTACTAACATGTTTAAATTCATTAACATTATGTACCACACAAAATCACATGTGCTATATTTTGATAACACAGACAGAGCCACTAGTTTGTTTACACCATCATCACCACAAACATCTCAGTAATGCCTGATTATCAGACACAACAGGTATGATATCTCTAACCAAAAGAAAATTTTCAGCTCCATTATTTTATAGTACCACCATTGTACATGTGGTCTTTCATTGATCAAAACATCATTATGTGGCACATTACTTAAATATTATTCTCCTAATATGAGTGACTTGTCAATCCAAGCATTTTGACTGCTTCTTGTCACTTTCTGAATGATTAAGATATTGTCTTAAAATAGAAACATTCAGTCATATAATACAAGAGTTGGTTAATGTTTAAAACTATAAATTGAATTTTATATGCTTTTACTTCCCTTTTTCCCTATACAGATACATTACTTTTTAAGAAAAATTCTCTCCTTGTCTATAACAATGATTTCCAAGGAGTACAATTCATTGAAATAAATAAACACAAAAGTGATCCCTTGGAATGACAGATTTACCTGAAATTCACCTGTCAGAATAGACTAGGCTATAAAATAGCACCAATAGCACCTCTATCTCAGTATCTTCTTGGTTGTGTTTAGTTTTTTTTTTTTTAATTTTTAATTAGTACTTTAACAGATTCAATGTGCTTCATAGATATAATTCTAAGAACTATCTCAGTGTATTAAAACAGTTAAAACAAGAAACTATAATGAACATTCATGCCATAGGTTCCATGTGGACTAGTGAGGGTAGTTTTTCTCCATGTAATCTTAACTCTCATCTTGTAATGCAACAGTTCAATGCTGAACTGCACACTTCATCAGAGTTCAGACACAGAAAATTGGGGAGTAGAGCATTGACAGGTTGTTTTTTGTTGTTGTTGTTGTTGTTTTTTTAATGGGCCTAAAAAGATACATGCAAATTTAATCACATTTGTTTTATCATAATTACTATTTGGATATATTTAACTTCAGAGAAAGGAATTATATCACTTTATGTGTCCTAGAGTATAACTTAAAATTGGTGAAAGTGATTTTCAATTCAATTAATATGCAAGTTCAATTAGATTCAATTTTCTAATTGCTTTTGTGTTGGTTGTGGAATATGTTTTAGATTATCTATTGGAGTGAAGATTCCCACATTTGTGGATCATTAAGTTATCAAAAGTTAACTTTGGATCTGACATAGGGATACTTTTGGAGTAAATAAACAAAATTTTTCTTATTATTAAGTTTTTATGAAAACAATGATACTGTGACAAATGAAATGGGACACAATAATCTCAGTACAAGTTCCTGTAGCCTCCTCTATCAGCAGAATAGCTTGTCATGGTTTCAGTTGCTTACAGTAAACATAGTCTGAAAACACTAAATGGAAAATTACAGAAACAAATAACTCATACATTAAGTTTCACACAACGTTGAGTAGTGTGAGAAAGTCTTCAACCATCCAGCTCTATCCTGCCCATGGTGTGAATCATCCCTTTGCCCAGTTTCTCCTTACTGTATACAGTACCTTCCTCTTAGTCACCTAGTAGCCCTCTAGGCACCGTGGCACTGTGGTACCTGTGTTCAAGAAATCCTTACATGGTAACCTAATGTTATGTTGCATTACCATTCACCTCATTTTATCTCATGATGTAGACATTGTATTATCACTAGAAAAAGAAAAATGAGTGCAGTACAAAAAGATTTTAAGGAAATACTAATTATAATGAAGACAAAGTCATATATTTTGAGGTTTTATAATATAGGTTAATTCTCAGATGAAACAAAAATTTAAGAATACACATTTCTCATTATCACTCTAAGTTGATGTTACCTTTCCCTAGAAAATTATGTTGAATATCCCCAAATGTAATTTATTAAATTCTTCATCTACATCTTATTCATCTACTTATTCTGCTATCTCTTAGTAGATATTTTTCATAGCTGACTACAAGTCAGAATCTGACCTCTTAATTTTAGAGGAACAGATTATATGGATCTTATCTTTGGGACCCAGACTAATGATACTTAGCACACTTTGACAGGACCGTTTTATGAAAACGTTCTGCGGTAGATTTTGACCTATGTATAGGTACAGTTATATTTGTTTTATGCTTCCCTTCTAGAGTATCATCTCTTTGGAGACAAGCAATGTGCCATAATCATGTCTGTATGAAGAGTCCCACACAAAATAGGTGTGGTAGTTGTGATTTAAATTTAATAGTTTAATTTACTTGCTTTACCAAATTTCCATGAAATACTGCATTTTGTTAATAAATCTAATATAAACACACATACCCGCATCCCAAGTATTCACCTGGGAAAATCTACACTGATGTTAAGAAACTATTGTCTCCAATATAGATAATATGTATTTGATATTAGTGTTATAGTCTATTACTTGAATATAATAGGTATAGAGATTGAAAAAATTAACTATTTTTTAGTAAAGAGCTTTTACAAGTAATTGTGGAATTTCAGTGTCAGAACAGGTTTATGCTGGAAAATACCTTTGATATTGAAAAATTTCATACTTTCCATTCTATGTTTAACACAAAACCAATTTCAATTTGAAATGGCATGCAAATGGCTTCTGAGTAATAGATTTTGAATATTTTCATAATTAAACAATAGCTAAGATAAAATGTATATTATTAAATAAAAACCTCAAAACCTGCATTAATTATGTTTTAAAATATTATGGCATGATGTGAATGATTTTATGGATGATCTACCATTTTCATAGCTGAATTCATTAGTAATTTCCTTCTTCTAATGACTGTGTAATTAAACCGTAATGGAAAAGCAGGTTTATGTATATTCATTGGGAATTCATTACAACAAAACAAATCATTATTAACTGAAATCTTAAAATGTGTTTCAGTTTATATAATGCTTTTTTTCATACAACTTATTTTTGTATTTAAATAAATATAGCAAATAAATATTAGCTTCTTATTCTAATAGGCAGCAGAATCGAAATTTTGATCTACATTTACTCATACTGTAAAATATTTTAGTTAATGTAATTAATTTAATAGTTTCTAGTATTGTATTTGTTAGAAAAAAAGGTCAGAAATAATTATGATACCGCTATTCACATAGCAAAAAAATTTTGGTTTTGAGTCAAAAAAATATAGTACTTATATGTATGTATGTATGCATGTACAAATTTTATCCTCAGTATTATAACATTTAAATTCAAAATTCCAAGATATTTTATATGAAAACCTGAGAATTAGCATTGTTTGAGAGTCACACCAAAATTATTTTATATTCACAGTGCAGTAATCAGTTTCTATAATACATTATTTGAAGCTCAACTATTTAATAGAATAAAATAATAATTGCATACCATATTTGGTTTAATTTTATATCGTCATATACAACTATTTTAATATCAAAATTGCTGTCTTTTCATTTTCATTCAATTTTCTATGAAAATTTATTTAATAGACATTGAAAAATATATATGTCTCAGAATGATGTATCCATCTATCTTATCCATTGAGATAGCAGAATGTATGTCACAAATAGACACACCAGTGTTTGAAGCTCCTGGAAATACCAAGGAACTTGGACTGGAACTAAATTCCAAGTTCCTGTAAGAGATTCTGAATCCTTCCCTTTACACGTTTTCAAAATCATCTTATTCTTTAGCTGCCCACTTAAGCTTTCATTGAAGAAATATATATTTCCTAAGATATTTGTACCAAGATTTTTCCAACATTAAAATCTTTCTCAGAGATAGGTGACTTTCTCTACTCAAGGCCAGCGAGTTGTCTCTGTAACAAAAATCTAAATAAAAACTGAGCTGGTTATCGCAGTCCCATGGAAGGGAAATAACATTTTTAGGAAGTAGCTGGATAAGTTGTAGAAATAGGCATGTTTTGCCCACTAACAGCGCTCCTTAAATCAGAGCTGCCTGAAGGAGTTGTAGTTGTGAGTATCTCTGCTAGTTAGTCTTTTACTGTGTTTGTTTGGTAAATTTTCTAGCATAATGAATTTATGGTTGAACTTGGCCCTAAGAAGGATATGAGACTCTTCAGAAGTAATGGGTGGACTGAATTAAAATTTTTAATAAAGGAAAATATTTTCCTTAGGAGCTAAATTAATAAGATCAGTGATATCCTCAGTAGATATTCTGAACCAGGATTCACAGTATGTTCATCCTAAAATATCCAGCATAAGACTTTGAATTTACTGATGCATATATTTGGTATGTTTTATTATCAGCAAATAATAATATAAAGGAATTAAATGTCATAATTGTCATAATTGTTATAGAGATAAGTGAGTTTATTTTGAAATTGAGAATGAATTAGGACATGTAGGTGTAAAAATAGGTAGACAGAGTGATAGATATATGTGATATACATATTAGATACAAATATACACAGGAGGTAATATTTCATGAGGTAGTTCTCTTCCTAGAAAAAAACATTGAAGCTTATTATAGATAAAGGAAAGAACCAAACAATGCATTTATTATATTTGGGAAATCTCAATGTAGCCTGTAATAGTTGAACTATAGATTTCATAAACTCAGACATAGCTTAAATCTACTAGAGTAGAATTGCAACTGAAAATTACTTCAATATAAAACTTAATATGGTTTAGCATTATTCTTTAGGATTTTTGGTTAATTTTATTTTGATTTATATGAAACAGTCATCCTCTTTAAGCAAGCAGTGTAATAAGTTTGAAAAAAAATGTATGCAGTACTGTACCCAATATCCAGATACTGAAAATGTTCATAAGTATAGAAAATACTGATATTTGGATTTTTTGGGAATGGCTTATTTCAATAAGCATAATGGCCTGGCATTGCATCTATTTTGTTGCAAATGATAGGACTTCACTCACTTTTTATAGCTGAATAATATACAATTTTTATTTCTTAATGTTTTGTAATCTTGTGATTATAAAGAAAATTGAAAGTATTTCATTGCAAAAGTTAAAAGAAAAATAAGAAAAGAAAGAGGGAGCATGAGCGTGAGGGTGGGCAGGTAGGGGGAATATCATTATGCTCTTAAAGCTCTATATATGAAATAGATGAAATTTAGTCCCCTTTATAAATAAAAAAATTAAAAAGGAAATTTTCTATTCTAAATTGTTGCTTTTGTACCTCTTTGTAGATAATTTCATGCCCATAAGCTGGCACTTGGCAACAACTAATATATTTCCTATTCTCATGGCATTACCTCATAAAACTCATGTAAATGGAATGATATAGCTTGTACCCATTTATGGGACATTAGAAGAAAACTAATAGGTAACTGAAATTTTTGAGATTTGAAGAATGTCACGGCACACATTTGTAGAAGCCAATGAATAAATAACATTTGTTTCAGAGAAAACAGGACTAACGTAAAACTCAATTTGTGAGACATAAAGGACAAGAGGATTGCTACAGAAAGTTTATTAAGGTTCATGGTAAAGAAGAATGATGTAATGATTTTTAGCTCACCTAAATAAAAATGGGATACAATGGAAATGTAAGGTTCATATATTTTATACAACAGTTCATAGACTTGATTTGGATATTGCAGTTACCTTGAGAAGTTTTATCCATGCAGCATGAATGTTTCTGAAATACTTCCATTGGGAAGACAGATAATACAGTTAGATAGGGAAGTGGATGCAACAAGATAAATAATCAACTCCTCTCCTCTTTCCTTAGAAAAGAGCTAGACTAAATTTTAGAGATCCAGAGCAATCACATGTGTTATGTGACCCAGATGTGTCAGGAAATAATGGTACCATATTCAGACCCAAAGAGTTAAAATCTCCCATACATGGTCACATTTATTTCTTCTTTATGTAGATGACATGGAGGAACTTTGGGAATCCCAGATTAAAAACAAAGTAGTTATACAGTAGAATAGAAGCTGGGTATATAAATCACAGCTTGAAGAAAATACATCTAACAGCAACTAGTCATATTTAGCTTCTGTACAAGGACAAATATTTTAATTTTGTTAGACCAACTCAAATTCTGCAGTGTGTATGCTACTGAAATCACAATTACATTCATTAAAAGAGTAGTGGCCATTTAATATGTAGTAAATAACTGCTTTGCACATTTTATCTGGAAAATCATAGGACAAGATTTTGGGGAAAATTGACATAATCCAATAAAATGGATGTATGGTAGGAAGTATGAGATATGTTAGCAACTTAACAATTAATATATAATTCAGTGGGAAATAATGACATGAGTTATGAAGACAGTTATAGGACTTAGTTGACATAATTAATTGAGAAGAATTTTAATCTAGAATCGTGTTTCTATGAGCCTACATTGATTCAATTTTACTAATAATAAATTTCCAGAATAGTTGTGATTCTGGGATTTTGAATGAAATATAGGCTATTAAGTCATATGAGAGCTACTCTGGAAGTCTTTTTCTAAGTCCCTAAAATGTAATAGATATCTATTTGAATACTTCTTTTATGTATTCAATTGTTTTCAGTGTTATGAGTTTTGAAGAAATGTAGATAATTTCTGTTCTCATGGGACTTCACCCTTCATTTGTTAATCCATTATTTAATTTCTTCAATATTGAGGGCTTGGTAAATTACACGCCAGAAGTTGTTCTGGTGATAGAAAAATATTTTTGAAATTTAAAAAGATTTAGTTCTGTCTTAATTTTCAGCAGGATTATACAATCAACCTTTACTTTTTTGTAGAAATATTTAGGAGAGGCTTTTTTGATGGGATAATTTTGTTTGTCATCATGAGTGTGAACTATTTCTTATAAGTGATGAGGATGGCTTTGACAGCTCTTGATTAAAAGATGACTTGCCTTGGGGCAGGCGCTGTGGCATAGAATTGCGGGCATCCAGGCTGCTCCACTTTCAATCCAACTCTCTGCTATGGCCTGGGAAAGCAGTGGAAGATGGCCCAAGTCCCTGGGCCCCTGCACCTACATGGGAGATCCAGAGGAAGCCCCTGGCTCCTGGCTTCAGATCAGCACAGCACCAGCCGTTGTGGCCAATTGGGGAATGAACCAGCAGATGGAAGACCTCTCTCTCTCCTCTCTCTCTCTCTCTCCCTCCCCCTCTTCTTCTCTCTCTCTGTAACTCTGACTTTCAAATAAATAAATCTTTAAAAAAAAAAATGACTTGAGGCCGGTACTGTGGTGCAGCGGGTTAATGCCCTTGCCTAAAGCGCTGGCATCCCATATGGGAACTCATTCAAGACCCTGCTGCTCCACTTCCAATCTTAGCTCTCTGCTATGGCCTAGGAAAGCAGAAGAAGATGGCCCAAGTGCTTGGGCCCCTCCAACCACATGAGAGACCCAGAAGAAGCTCCTGGCTCCTGGCTTCAGATCAGTGCAGCTTCGGCCATTGCAGCCAATTGGGGAGTGAACCAGTGGATGGAAGACCTCTCTCTTTCTGCCTTTCAAATAAATAAATAAATAAATCTTAAAAAAAAAAAAAAAAAGATGATTTGCCTTTTACTCTGGATTTTCAACACAATCAGAGCCCTCAGTTTATCTACAAAATTAGCCATCGATTACAGGAAAATGAAATTTATGGAACATTATAAGAGAACACTGGTAATCTAACAGTTAAGACACCCATGTCCCATACTTAGTTTTGATTCCTGCCTCTGGCTCCTGATTCCAGCTTCCTATCAAAGCAGACCCCGGGAGGGAGCAGTCACTCAAGTTGTTGTGCTCCTGTCACTTATGTGGTAGACCTGGCTTGGTTTTTCAGCTCCCAGATTTGGGCTGGCCTAGTTCCATCTGTCACAAGCATTTGAGTAGTAAACCAGCAGATGAGGGCTATCTTTCTGTCTCTCTCTCTCTTGCTCTCTCTCCCCCTTTCCTCTCTCTTCATCTTAAATAAAAAAAAAATATATTAAAATAAAAAGAAAACTTCAAATGTGTTCCTCAAAGTCAACAAGTATAATAAATTAAAAACTCACTAACACTAGAGGTCCTTCAGTTTGGTTTAGACAACAAAAAAAGGCCTTTAGTTTATCTTTACATTCATATTTAGAATGAATTGTTAATTTATTTAATAAGCATTTATATTGACTAACCTTTTCCAATTGCAGATTCTGAGAATAATAATAATAATAAGGAATAAAAAACAAGTTTTTTTTCCTTTATACAGGGAGGTAGAAAGAAGGATTGATAATGACTAGATATATTAATAACACACAGTGTAACTTCATAAAGTTAGAAGCACCATGGAGGAAAGTAAATCTAAGCAAAGGCAGGATATTCTGATAAATGAAAGAGAGAGAAGGAAAATTTAGAGAGGTGACCACGGAATATTTTTTCAAAAGGGTGATATTGGGAATAAATCAATTGTGAAAGAGGAAGATCTGTATTTAAACTTAGAGTGAGAATATTAAAGGCAGAGAGATCAACAAGTGTAAACAACTGGAGACAAGAATGAGCTAACTGCATCTGAGAAACAAATCCTAAATATGAAGAAGAGTAATCAAACAAGGCTGTTGTCAATTAGTTTGGAGATGTGCCTAGGTAGATATATATATATATATCTTCACATAAGGCATGGATTTTACTCTAAATACAATGAAAATAATGAGAAAGTTCTCAGTTGCATGCAATATGATCACATTTAGGTATTTTAAGAGATAACCTGACTAATGTTTGGTTAATAGAATAGAGAGTCTAAGTGGTGTGCAAATTAGGAGGTTTTTATTGAAGGCCAGTTTCACTCCAGGTGCTCTCATAGAATTTTCTTCCACCCTTAAAATCCATGATTATATTTAATTCAGATATGCATTTAAGGGAGGAAAAAAGGCTTTCAGGAATGGGAAAAAAACTATTAGTTTGAAATCTATTTTTGAATGCGCGGGGAAACATATTTAATTTCCTTTTTGTAATATAATATTTTTATTATCTAATTTCATTTTTGATCCATTTTACATCATTTTTATAATATATCTATATTTTTGATACATTATTCTTTCAAAATTGTGCATAAAATTACATAGAAAAATGTCCAGATCCAACATTTCCCATGAAACAGTGATCTTGTGAGTATAGTGTAGTAGTTGATAATTGGCTTGGGGAGTTAGGCAGACTTGAGTACAGAACAATTCATGAATTCACCAGTTATAAATGAGGTGACTTTGGACATATTAATTAACCTTTTTAAACTTCAATGTTCCATGTTAAAACAAGAAAAATGCAATAAACACCCAGTATGGAAATTGTTAGACTCAAGTAGACCATGGTTTCTAAAGCTTGAATTTTAAAATTAATGAATCATATACAAAGTATAACCCTTAAGCAACAATCACAAAACAAAGAATACGGGTACTATATGATGCAGGTAAAACCACATGAGTAGTACACTTGGGATTTTAAAAAATTGCCATTAACTAAGAATACATTAAGTAGTGAACATGATGTCAGAATTTCTTAACATACATAATATAGTTTTGATATATTTTTATTAAAATATATTAACATTAAAATTTAGGATGGTTCTACAAATATGTTAATTAGTACTTTTTAATTTTATAAACAAAATAGATGATTGCATAAGTAAAGGACTGCACAATCAAACAATGAAACATATGCACCCACAGGAAAGAATTATGGTCTCATCTCTAAAAACTGAAATTCAATAAGTTTTAGAAAACATTACTAAATTAAAAAAGAAAATCTATATTCTCTATTATGAACAGGTCAGAGAAAACACAAGAGAGTCTAACCTAATTTGTAGCACCAGAAAATGGTAAGGAGCTCAAAGATTATTAGAGACATCCTGAAAAACACAGCCACTGATAGTAACATGGAAGCATTTCACCAGTGAAACTTGGGACACTCTATTCATGAAAAAAGTAAGTATGATAACAGTTTTTAACATATTGAATAAGTATAGTCTATGAAACTTTAGAAATAAGTTTAATAAAGGAGAAATGTGCCTATTTAGAGAAGGATGCCAATTAATATTTGTGGAAGAAAGGATAGAAGTAGCTCTAAAGATAGATCATCGTCCCTCTACCCCTCTTGGACTTTTGGGACTAATGTAACCCCATACAAATCCTGCTTTATAAAAAACAAAAGGGGGGAATGTTAGGGAACTGGCGCAGTTTTAGCCAGGTGGCCGCATGGCCCAGCCAGGCTGCATCCCCATCCTAATGGGATTCCCTGCTCCTGCTTCCCTGCCCGCCCTCGGGCAAAGTTTTAAAAGGGCCTTTTCCTGAACACCTGCTCTCTTGTCTCTTCCCTCCTGCTCTCTTGATCCTTCTCTCCTGCACTCTCTTGGCTCTTGGTTCTTCTTTCTTGGCTCTGCCCTCCTCTTTCCTCTCCTCTCTCTTCTCTCCTTGCTAGCTCCTCTCCTCTCTGTTTCTCTCTTATACTCTCTTTCTCTCTTTTTCCTTTGCAGCCCCTTCACTCCGGTCTGTAGGGTGTTCCCCAATAAACCCACTCCCTTTAAAAAAAAGATAGAATTAGAAATTACAGTTATGCAGTCAATCCTGCAACGATTTATTCAAGCAAGGGATATTAGTTAATGCAGTAAAGCATTTATGGATATCATTGGAGAACAGGACAGACGCTGGTCTCAAACAGTTCCTTCAAAACCACTAATTAACAGAGAACAGTTAACTTGACAATGGAGGACTCTGGATGACAAGAGCAAGGGCTCAAGCTTTGTATCACTAGTGAGGGAGGCATGAGACTTTACAGCCTCCTGATCTAATGATGGGAAGCACACAGCTTTGTCTCTGTGCTAATGACAGCAACGCTGATCTAAATCTGTTAATGAAGAAACCATGAGACAAATCAAGAATGTAGTACACATTGCAAGACAAGAGAAACACACAATGGAAAATATCAATTCTATATAAAAATATTATTTAACCAATCTAGATCAAATGAGCTGATATATAAAAAGTATATTCATCGTATATTTTATTGAATACAGGATTGAACACAGACGAACAAATATAAGGGCTTTCCAAGTATGGTAGGGAAATTTAAATTTGAACCCATTATTAACAAACAGTGTTTCAATATGATATTTATTGAAAATATTAGTATTTGGTTTATGTGGGAGGACATTCTTATTTTAATGGGGATTAAATATCATGATGTCTGCAACTCAATTTTCAATGGTTGAATTATGTGTATATTTATGTTTGTGTATGCATGTGTGTATGTGAGTGCACATAGAGAGAATAGGTGGTAAAAAAAAAACTTTCATTGGTGAATACATAGAAATGTATATAATCTTTCCTAATAAATGTATGAGAAAAAAGATGGAAGAGTAAAAATGGAAATATACAACAAAATAACATGTTCTATAGAATTATGAAAATAATTTGAGTTGCCATAAAATGTAATTACAGATAGTCATTGATCAAATATGCTTTAATAGTTCCTAAATAACATGCAAGTATGAATGATTTTACTTTTCAAAATTAAACAAAGTACTCTGCCATAACTCTCATATAATTAATTCTGTGTAGGCTCTTCATTAGCAAATGCACAGGCTAGAGTTCTGCATCTTTAAGATAAATATCATCTAAGGCTTAATTATCTCTAAGCTTTTTGCTTCTGGTTTCTTAAATGGGTAATTTTTACAAAAGAAACTATAGCAGAATTGGAAAACATGTATAAATGAGTCAGCAATGTTGTTGTATGTTTATAGTAATTGCTGATTCCCATAGGAGATTGATTTTAGGCATCCTTAAACTCCAAAAAGCCATAGTTCTATCTTCTATAAAATGGCATGGTATTTTACATCATCTATATAAATATCCTCTCATAAATTAATCATCTCTAGTTTTATAATAATATTCAACGTGATGTAAATGCTGTGTCATTGTTATACTCTATTATTCAGTAAGTAATAACAACAAAAATAAGTCAATGGACAGACACACTGTTTTAAAAGAGTATTTGTAGCGCTTGGTTGGTCAAATCTGAGGATGCAGAAACTGTGGACACAGAGAGCTGACTTTAGCTCCAACCCTACAAGACAAGTTTTAGAACATAAGATTAACTCTCAACTATTTTCCCAAGTGAAAATGATGCCTTACCCATTTATTTAGCATTACTCAGACAAAATTATATTTACACATATATTTAGTAATTCCCGAATTGTTTGAGATTTATTCTTTAATCATTAGCCATATAATATAAAAATTACCATTGATGCTGTTTGGTTTTTGTTTGTTTCAATTTTAAAATTTTTTGCTTCTTGAAAGAGAGACAAAGAGAAACAAAGGAAGACAGAAAGGCACAGAGACAGAGCTTCCATTCTCTGGCTCACTCTCCAAAAGACCATATCAGCATGGATCAGAGCCAAGAATTCAATCCAGTTCTCCAGCAAGGGTGACAGATACTCAACTACTTAAACTACTACTGCTGTTTCCCATGATCTAAATTAGCAGGAAACTGGATCAGAGCCAGAGCCATAAATCAAATCCAGGTACTCTGATACAGAATGTGGGTGTCTTAACTGCTGGACTAAATGCCTGCCCCTCTTCCTTTTAAATTTTATTCATATAAAATATTTAACATGAGACCTACTCTCTTAACAGATTTTAAGAGTACAACATAGTATTTGTATTATTTGTTGGTAAAATGTAAAGATCTCTAAAAATATTTATTCTACATGACTGAAATTGTATTCTTCTTGATTAGCACACTCAGATCATGGCCAAAACTATTTTATATTTTGATTGCTTGAATCTGACTATTTTAGATGCCTCATATAAATAGAACCATGCCTTTGTCCTTCTGTGACTGACTTAGGTATGATGTCCTTAAGGGTCATCTATGTTGTCCTAAGAGGATTCCCTTCTGTTTTTGCAGATGACAAACATCTCAGTCTGTTTATATCATTGTTCTTTTATGTTTTTTAAATATTTTATTTATTTATTTGAAAGGTAGAGTTACAGACAGTGAGAGAGAGAGAGAGAGAGAGAGAGAGGTCTTCCATCTGCTGGTTCACTCCACCACAATGCCGGCCCCTATATCACTGTTCTTAAATCCGTTCCTTCACTGATGGATGTTCCCAAATAACAGAGTATAAAGTTTCCTTTTTTTAAATCCTTGCAAGTACTTTTTATCTTTTGTCTGTTTGATAATAGCCCCTGCAACTGGAGTAAGGTAATAACTGTGTTGTTTTAATTTCCATTTCCTTTATGATCAATACCCCTAAGAATTTTTTCATATACCTGTTAACCATTTATCTTCTATTTGAAATATATCTATTCAAGTATTTTACACATTTCTAATCAGAACATTTGATTTTTCTGCTGCTGTTGGCTGATTTCCTTATAAATACTGAACATTAGGCCGGCACCATGGCTCACTAGGCTAATCCTCCATTTGCAGCACCGGTACCCCGGGTTCTAGTCTGGGTCGGGGCGCTGGATTCTGTCCCGGTTGCCCCTCTTCCAGGCCAGCTCTCTGCTGTGGCCCGGGAGTGCAGTGGAGGATGGCCCATATGCTTGGGCCCTGCACCCGCATGGGGGACCAGGAGAGGCACCTGGCTCCTGGCTTCGGATCAGCGTGGTGCGCTGGCTGCAGCGCACCAGCCGGAGCGGCCACTGGGGAGTGAACCAAAGGAAAAGGAAGACCTTTCTCTCTCTCTCTCTCTCACTGCCCACTCTGCCTGTCAAATAAATAAATAAATAAATACTGAACATTAAACCTTTCTCAGGGTATCATTTGTCTGTTTACTCCATTTTTCCTTTACAGCACAGAAGTCCTCTAGTTTGATATAACACATTTGTTTTTACTTTTGTTTCTTATGCTTTTGAGATCTTACCCAGAAATTTCTTAACCAGATTAATTGTATGAAGTATTTCCCTACGTCTTTTCTAAGAGTTTCCTAGCTTCTAGTATTACACTATAATTTGTTTTCACTTGACTTTTGTATTTGGTGAGGGATTTTGTTCTTTTCTTGTTCTCTGTGTGAATGTCTGATTTTCCCAGAACCATTTATTGATGGTAATAATCATTTCCCCCAATGTATTTTCCTGGTAGCATTTTGGAAAAATATTTGGCTATTTATATAAATTTATTTCTAGGATCTCTATAATTTTCCATTGGTCAGTGTGTATATTTTTATGTCAGTACCATGATTATTACTATATTAAATGATTTTTAACAAGAGTAGCATTTTTTCAGGTAGAATATGGCAACTGTGTTCAGTATGGAAGAGAAAATGAAAATATCCCAAAGTGCAAACTGTTCCTTTTAAACTTGTCAACTAAAAATGGTATCCTGTTCTTTGAGGGTGGACAGATCGTATTTAGGCTCTATGCACAGAAAAGAAGAGTAATAATTGGACACTAATTCTCTGGGTCACTTGGAACATAGTTTTCAACTTTATACTTCTAAGTTTTCTTTTTCATAACACTATAATAAAAGGAGAAAAAATATAAATAATATAAAATACACACATGTAGCATGTTATCAACTCTCAACAAATGTTAAAGTTTAATCAGGGTGATTGTAAAAAGAAAAGTTAAATGTACAAATTAATGAAATAAAAATTCATGCATGCTGGCCTCCTGGTTTTTGGACAACTCCAATAGGTCTATTTCTTTCCCTTTATGGCTCACATTTATCTCTTGGATAATTTCAAGTATTTTAAAATAAAGTAGAAGGGCTGGTGCTGTGACGTAGCAGGTAAAGCCACCGCCTGCCATGCCAGCATCCCATATGGGTTCAAGTCCCGGCTGCTCCACTTCCAATCCAGCTCTCTGCTGTGGCCTGGGAGGGCAGTAGAAGATGGCCCAAGTTCTTGGGCCCCTGCACCCATGTGGGAGACCTGGAAGAAGCTCTTAGCTCCTGGCATCGGATCGTCATGGTTCTGGCCATTGAGACTAACTAGGGAGTAAACCAGAGGATGGAAGACCCCTCTCTCTCTCTCTTCCTCTCTTTCTTTCTCTGTGTGACTCTGACTTTCAAATAAATAAATCTTTAAAAATAAAATAAAATAAAGTAGAAAAATCCCTAGAGATGGATATATTGTCTTCATGTATTTTGGGAGTCCATATCTATTTTCAGAATCCATTATGTAATAAATTTAAAAGACTAGTCTCTGACCTCTGTTTGTCTAAGTTGTCATTCGGTGTATTATCCATAGAGTTATAACTTACAGACAAGTTCAGTAAAATTTGGGTATTTTAGAAATTGAGTTATATGTCTTAATACACTGTAAGATGAACTGTGAAGACTAAAGGCAAGGGGTGTCTCTGACTTTTCATGGTATTCTTTTTTTTTTTTTTTTTTTTTTTTTGACAGGCAGAGTGGACAGTGAGAGAGAGAAACAGAGAGGAAGGTCTTCCTTTTTGCCTTTGGTTCACCCTCCAATGGCCGTTGCGGCCGGGGCACCGCGCTGATCCGAAGCCAGGAGCCAGGTGCTTCTCCTGGTCCCCCATGCGGGTGCAGGGCCCAAGAACTTGGGCCATCCTCCATTGCACTCCTGGGCCACAGCAGAGAGCCGGCCTGGAAGAGGAGCAACCGGGACAGAATCCGGCGCTCCGACCCAGACTAGAACCTGGGGTGCCGGTGCTGCAGGCGGAGGATTAGCGTATTGAGCTGTGGCACAGGCCTCATGGTATTCTTAATGTGTGTGTTCATCTCTTTGAAAAAGTAAATCAAGTTGGCCACCAGGTGTGTGGGCACCCTAAAGTAAAAGCTCCAATAATCCACCAGCTCTTTCTGTAGGTTAACATTGCACTTAAAATATTAAACGTTATTTGTAGACTGACCTTTCCACATTTTAGTCAGTTATTTGCTTCCATGCTATGAGATGTCAAGTAGTGTTAAAGTCCCAGTATAGCAATCATGACAAAATCCCTGAGGATACACTCTGTATTTCTGTAAATAACATGTGAAAAGAAGTGTTCTGAAACAGAGAAAAAAGAACTGCAATAGTTTTGTCCAGAATTAATCAGAAATTATGTTCCAAATAGTTTTTAAGTTTGAATTTTTTATTAGTAAAGGAGAAAAACAGAAAATGAATGACCGTGTGTTCAAATGGCTAACTCTTGCAATAATCATTACACTCCTTAGGCTAATCTGGCTACACACAATTTGATAGTCATGCCTCTTTGAACTTTATCTTGAAAATATACACAAAGTCTAGAAATTAATTAGTGAATTTCACAGCTTGCCACATGCCATCTATTTTCCACGAAGGTAAAAATGTTGAGTGTCCTCAAGTAGTTACTCTCTATGAAACGCTAGGAAAATGACTAGGCTTCTGTAATCACATTCTACCTAGAAACAACTTTTCGAAAACTAAGTCCCAATCACACAATAGACATGAAATGAATCATAGTCATATTTTATATTTTAATTGTATTTCATGCACAACTATGACACGTATTGTGGGTTTTGAAAGACGGTCAGTGAGTGAAAGTGTGTAAAACATGTGAAATACTTTAGAAAACTGGGCAATCACTGTTAGGCCAAGGACCTCCATGTATTCAGATATCTGAATTCTTCACTCTTAGTCCCCAAAGGAGAGCAAATAAGGCTACTACAACAGTTTTTACCTGCCCCCACCAAAGGAAAGCTTGATATCTAAGATCATGTAATCTCCAGAGCCTATCCTTTGAACACATAGTTAAAAAATATCACTATATATATTTTCTATATTTCATAATGCCACCATTAAAAATCTGACTCAGATCATATATATTGGATAAGTCATATTTGAGGTTATATTTGAGGTTGTTTGCAAATAGCATTTAAGCACATTATAAACCAGAATCATAATTTAGAGGCTACAGGGGGATGTGCTTACCTGTCAGTCAATTCTGATAAGACAAACTAAGCAAGTAAGTAATTTTTGAAAAATGTCAACATAGCTTCCATCACTTATCAAAGAGCAAGTTGGTTAGAAAACCCTGTTGTTCCCTCACAAAACGCAATCCTACTGCTTTTCTTTTGAGAGTCAGATATTCTAACACTGAGCAATTTAGACTTTTAGACGAAAAAGTTTGTTTGTTTTAGACAAAACAAGTGAGCTCCATCCCTTGATGGATGGTTCTCTGCTATTGCTTCAAAAACAGAAAAGGTGAGTCACAAAGAGAGTAACAGGAGGAGAAGCTTGGAAAGCCAAAATGCCCAGTAGAAGTCTAGATGGGCCCAGGAATTTTGATTATTTTGTTTGCCTAATAAAAGGAGAAACCAAATTGCTCTTTAAAAACATAGAATACCTATATACATTGAGATATGCTACATATGAGTTTATCGTTAACATATTAGTTGCCTAAAAGCAGTGTTTAAAGTGACTTTTTAAAATATATAATAAATAGCACTTGAATTTGAGGACATTATATTGAATTTAACTTAAAATGTCCAGAAACTCAAAGCATAACAGATTCTCCTAAATTAAAAGACGTAGTGATTTATTTTAATTTTTGATTGATATTTTCTGAGACCTTATTTCACTGTTTGCATACAAAATTAATAATCATTTCACTATCTGACACAAAAGTAATCATTGAATGAATGAGTACGACGATACAAAGGGAGTGACTGTGCATGAAACTACCACAATGTTTCTGAAGAAACATTAATCAATGTAGTATGAAAAGATCTTGGAAATAATCATGAAAGCTGAGATACATTGGATCTTAACAGGTAGCTAAATGGAGGTAAACAGGTTTATTCATCACGCATACTTGAGATAGTACAGGAAATTTGGTAAACAGTGACAAAATAATGCCTATTGAAGTAAAGAAATATTTAGAGAAATAAGGAGAAAATGCATATTTTAAAAAGTTTAGGTGGAACAAGAACATTGATCTTTAGATCAGAGCATACCATGCATTCTTTAGAAAATCAGGTGCCCTGAAAATTTAAAATGAGATAGAGCCACAATTGGGATGCCTAGAGTAGATTTATGTGTTGACTGGCTCACAGATTCTTCTCAACCTCTCAATGTGAGCTAGTTTCTTTTGGCTGGGATACACAGATGAGTATCTGGATTATCATTTTTAAAGTTGACATCAATTTGGTCCAAGAGGCTTCAGAAATTCCTTCATTTCTCAATTAAATCAAGGATGCCAGGCTGCTAATTCTGGAACCAGGAGAAGATCAAACTGAAGTGAGGACAGTTAATTGTTATTGATTGGTGTGTAACAGCATTAGTGAATTCTAGAGGCTCTGGCCATTAGTGAGGTATGAAATGGTCAAGTGACAACTTCAATTGGATTTAGATAAAAAGGAATAAAAATTCAGATGAAGGCAATGAGATTTAGGATGCTTAAGAGAACTAAAGCTCTTTCCTTGATGACATTTAATTACCCCTGGAGAAATAAGGTTGATAAATTAATATAAACTGGAAACATAATGCAACATGGAAAAATATCCAGATACTTCACATTTGGAGTCATTGCTTGGTACTGGGATGTTGGAATGTTATCTAACTGTGCTGTTTTAGGTGCTACTCACTATCATTGTGTGGCTATTGAGCACATAAATTGTTACTCTGAAGAACTAATTTTTAAATTGTATAATGAATTAATTAATTTAGATTAAAATAAGCTAATGGCTAGTGGTTACAGTTTTGGAAAGGACAAGTAGGAATGCTTTCTTCATAAGAAGCGGCAAATTTGGGCCGGCACCGTGGCTTAACAGGCTAATCCTCCACCTTGCGGCGCAGGCACACCGGGTTCTAGTCCCGGTCGGGGCACCAGATCCTATCCTGGTTGCCCCTCTTCCAGGCCGGCTCTCTGGTATGGCCCGGGAGTGCAGTGGAGGATGGCCCAAGTGCTTGGGCCCTGCACCCACATGGGAGACCAGGAGAAGCACCTGGCTCCTGGCTTCAGATCAGCAAGATGCACCAGCCGCAGCGG
Organism: Lepus europaeus; assembly: GCF_033115175.1. Taxonomy (NCBI): domain Eukaryota; kingdom Metazoa; phylum Chordata; class Mammalia; order Lagomorpha; family Leporidae; genus Lepus; species Lepus europaeus. The sequence continues at coordinate 78,067,588 of NC_084839.1, read as the reverse complement.
CCATTGGGGGGTGAACCAACAGCAAAAAGGAAGACCTTCCTCTCTCTCTCTCTCTCTCAATATCCACTCTGCCAGTCCAAAAAAAAAAAAAAAAAAAAAAAAAGCGGCAAATTTTCCAAACTTTCCAATCTGACAATATCAATGAATATGCGCTATGAAATACTGCAGTAGGTTGAGCATTATGGCACAGCATGTTAAGCCACTGATTACATCACCTGCATTCTACATCCAAATTCTTGGTTCAAGTCCCAGTTACCTCACTTCCAGTCCAGCTTCCTGCTAATGCACCACAGAGAGAGCAGATAATGGCACAAGTGGTTGGTTTCCTGCCATGTGTAGCCAGACATGGATGGAATCATAGGCTTTTGGGTATCCCCTGGCCCTGATTTAACTGTGGTGGGCATTTTGGGGAGTGAGCCAGCTGGTGGAAGATTTTTCCCTTTCTGGTATCCTTCACTGCCTCTGTCTCCCCAACCCAAACTGCCGTAACTCTCAAGTAGAAGAAAATCTTAAAAAAGAAAAAAAAAAAAGAACATTATAAAAAGAAATACTGCGAGGAAAATACCAACCATTTACATCCTAGAATCCTAAAATCAATCCTAGTATTGATACTTTTATGTGTATATATGTACATATATGCATACATGTGTATAAAAGTACTTATATATGATTTTGCCCTAGCTGATGACATGATCACTCTTGAGTTCCTCATGGCAAGGATGTATGCATTATACAGAGAGCCATGGAATATAAGTGAACAGTGATATATTCCATCAATGACCTAAAATTGCATAGAGAGGTATGCATTGAAATAATGACTAAATATTTGCTAAGCACAATGTGCATGTCCAGATTTGAACTTGATGACTTAAATCCATCCACAGTCAACACAGATATAATAAAATACGGCATGATATGGTCTTTTCCAGTTCCGCCCTTCCACACTTCCTTACATGATTTATTCTTTTTGCTTATCAGGGTAAATATCATATCCTCAGAGACAGTTCCAGAATACACTTATTTAAATTAGTAAGTCTTGACATTTGTGTATAAGTGATCAACAAAATAGCATACAATCATGTGCCACATAACATGCGATAGCATTTCCATTGGTGAGGTACTAGATACACAACAATGTGCCCTGTGAGATTTTATCTCCTAGTGATATTCTAGCCCTCTGCATTTATGTAAGTGCACTCCATGAGATTCATTCAACAATGAAATTGCCTAATGACACATTTCTCAATGTGCCCCCATCATTAAGTGGAGCATAAATGTGGTTGCTGAATTTATTTTTTGCATGGAATGCAACAAGGAAGGATAAGACTCATCAGATTCAGACAGCTTTTATTTTAAGGAATACTGAGGCCTTTGGACATATAGTTTTGAAGCCAAATTTAAGGATAAATTCACGTCTAGTTCCTTGTGATTTAATGTCCAGCTAGTAGGTTGAATGGCTGAATGAATAATAGCATAAATAATAGATCTAAGCAATGTAATCTAAGAAGTGTTTTTCATCAATACTAGAAATTTTTATCTAGATAAGGCATTCAGAAAATTATAAATTATTAAAGAAAATAATAATTTAAAGTAAGTGATAGCAATAAGGTAACATTCTAAAATTCATTTAGTAATATATTCTAAAATTATACTCTTTTTATTTATTTATTATTTATTTATTTATTTATTTTTTGACAGGCAGAGTGGACAGTGAGAGAGAGACAGAGAGAAAGGTCTTCCTTTGCTGTTGGTTCACCCTCCAATGGCTGCCACAGCCGGCGCGCTGCGGCCGGCACACCGAGCTGACCCGATGGCAGGAGCCAGGTGCTTATCCTGGTCTCCCATGGGGTGCAGGGCCCAAGCACTTGGGCCATCCTCCACTGCACTCCCTGGCCACAGCAGAGAGCTGGCCTGGAAGAGGGGCAACCGGGACAGAATCCAGTGCCCCTACCGGGATTAGAACCTGGTGTGCCGGCGCTGCAAGGCGGAGGATTAGCCTATTGAGCCACGGCGCCAGCCTCTTTTTATTTTTTAAAAAATTTATTTATTTATTTGAAAGGTAGATTTACATAGTGAGGGAGCTCTCCCATCTGCTGGTCCACTCTCCAAATGGCTGCAACAGCCAGGACTGAACCAGGCCAAAGCCAGGAGTCAGGAGCTTCTTCTATGTCTTCCATGTAGTACAGACCCAAACCCTGGGGCCATATTTTGCTGCTTTCCCAGGTGAATTAGCAGGGAGCTGGATCAGAAGTGGAGCACCCAGGCCTTGAACCAGCACCCATATGTGATGCCTGTGTAGCAGATCGCAGCTTAACCTACTGTGCCACAGCACTGGCTCCTATACTCTCTTTTCAGAAAAATAAAAACACGGCTTAAATTGTCAACCCATGAAAAGACTCCTGAGCATTTCCAACTTAGATAATGGAAACTCCAAACATATTCAACAAATCTGTCTCAAGACAGATTATTGCCCAATGGATCCACATTTTTTTTTTTTGCAGCATATACTTTTTCTATTCATTTGATATTTGGAATAATGAAAACTTTTCTATCTGTTCTGTACAAGCAGTGTGAATTAATCAAGTAAATTTTATTTTAGCTGGGTAACTGGGTGATTGTCCTTCTTGACAAATATCTGGACCTATGATAAATCCTATCATAATATATACTGATAGCTACTTCACATTTCTGGTTAATAGTCCCACAACCCACCATATTCTATCTTCTCATTGTCTTCCCAGGATCTGAGACCTGCCTTCTTTCTATGTAAAATATATCTAAGGCTGATCACCTTGCCTCTGAGGTTTTATCTATTGAGTATTTTTGAACTGTTCCTGATTAATGCTCCTTTTTTACCGCTTTCTGTAAGTTGCACTATATTTATATCCATCAGAACCACATTTCATTGTAACAGCAAAAAAAAAGAGGAAAACTTTTAAGAATTCTCAATTATGAAACAGATAAAAGAAGTATTTTTTGTGTGTGTACATACATTTCATGAGTTCACGTTCATTATCTTAATTAGTAAAAATGATGGGTAAATACAAGTATACTATTTCAATAAAAATAGACATTTGATTGTGGAGGTATTTGAATGAAAATTGTAATTAAAGTAACAAATAGAGTTCAGTGGATAAAAACCATGAACTATGAACTAGGAGTTTGAAGTGATTTTAATACATTTATTATAATAGAGTTATTTGATTAGATACTCATATACAAATGTCTTTGTTTTATATAAAAGATAACAATATCTACACCAACTGTTCTCAAGTTCTAGAAGTAGATTATAAATGAGAAAAGAAACAAATAATGGTTGAAAATATTATAATGACAGAAATTTATACAGTGAGTTAAAGAATATAAATGAGAATTTTTTATATGGAATTGATATCTAAATTGACACCCCGGTTATGGAAATTCAGCAGCTCTACTGAGAACTTTGTTGACAAGGATATATATTTGGGCCTTGGGACAAGTGGAAAGAAAGAGCAGCCATCAGGAAGCAGTAAGCATGCCCCTAGAGCAGAGCTGTGCTGCAAAGAAGTCAATGAGCCTGACTCTGGATGAGGTAAGGGAAGGGGAAGATGCCAAACTGTTGTAAGAAATGTAGGGATGAAAAGGGCCACTCATGAGTTTTAACCACAGAGCACACATGATCTGATCTGGCTTACCTGTATCCTGATTATATTGAGTAGAATGGACTGGATGATGTAAGAACATGTGATTGGGAACGTAAAGTTTAGAATCAACTCTATCTCAATTATGAGATAGTAAGCCATTGCTCCTCTGGAAGCTTGTCTTCTCACATACAAAACAAAGTACTTGAAAAGATACTTGTATTAGCTTTCTGACACTGCTCTAACAAACCATCATTTTGTGACTGAAAAGAAACATTTACACAAATACAAATGTATCCGTGTGCATATCAGAGGTCAGAAGTCTGACATGGATGAGATCAAATGAAAATCAAGGTCCCCACGGAACTAAGTTCATATACGGAGGCTTCAAGAGAGGATCTATTTCTTTGTGCTTCCAGGCTGTTGTCAGGATTCAATCCTTTATGATTATAGAACCCAGATCCTTGTTTCCTGGATGCCTGTGACTTGAAGACCATTCTCAGCATTTTAGATACCACCTGCATCCATTGGCTATACCCACTCCCTCCATCTTCAAAAAACAGATACAGTAGGTAAGGTACATCTCATGATTCAAACTTCCCCTGTCTCTTCATCTACTGCTACATTTTCTGAGTCAGTCTTCTGGTTTGCTCTTTTACTTTTAAGGGCAGGCACTTTTACTTTGGATGAAGACAGATAATACAGAATAATCTTTCTCTTAAGTGGTCAATTGCTTAACATCCTGAAATCCCTAATTGTTTCTGTGATATGATGTAGCATACTCAAAAGTTTTGAGAATTAAGCCTTGGAAACCAGGGGTGACAGATTGGGCAGGCATCACTTATAACATAATTTTTAAAAAGACTTTTTCCTCCTGTAAAGAAATTCTTTTGTAACTACAGGAAATTGGTGGTCATTTGTCAACAACAACAAAAAAATGACATTGTATTAGACACTGCTTTAAACGTTTTTCATAAATATTACCCATATCTAGTTGTATAATTAGACAAAAATTAGTGAAGTATGAGCAAAATTATTTAATGGAAGTGTCTATTTGGCCTTAGTATAATTAAATCATACATCTTATATGTAAAGAAAAGGATTAGCGTAAGTTATCTGAGGAAATGGTGTCATAATTCTAAAAAGTAGAAAAAAAAAGAGAGGTGAAAAGAGAAAGTCAGTATTGGCCAAATTATTTTTCTGCAACTATGAAATTGGCTATTTCAAAGTTACTGCTGTGAGATGTTCATGTTGGCTTTTAAAATATTAAGCTTATTTAGAGTTTGTCAGTGTTTTGAGGATATTTCACAAAACATTTTTAATTATGAGTCATCAGCAACTGGCCAGTGGATTAATTATTTCTTTAATATCTCCTCTATTCATTTCTGTGTACACATTTGTCTTTCTTAAACATTTTATTAAATACCTATTTTTGTTGTATCCATAACAATTTAACTATGACAGAAATATTTTTAAAAGGAAATCAAAATAAAATAAGTTTCTCATGTGGGCCTATTCAACTCCCTTTTTCCATAAAAGCAATCTGTGTAATGCCTTTGATCAACAGCCATGCCCTCATCTGAAAAAGCAGTATAAATGCTAATGCAGTGTGGTCTAATTTTTGTTCCATCCACTGTATGAACATTGCATAATCAAAATATGGTGTTCTTCCAGAACTAACTCATTAGTTGCTATTTGTTTTTCTCATGACCTTTCAGAAAGTAAATAATATCATAAAGCCCAAACAATCCTGTTATGTACATCCCAAAAAGAAGGGAGAAAATTGCAGTACATTTGTGCAGTATCTGGAATTAGAGTTCTTGATCCCAGCACAGACCACATATCCTGCCCTTTACTTTGAACCACACTGTGGATCATGTAGTTATTTTTATTGTTGCTTGTTCTCTGGTTTGGGTGACAACTTAACATTCCCCAGTACTTTCAACAATAAGGCGGCACACAATATTAGTCATAAGCAGTAAAGGAAGCCCTCGTACGTTCTTATTGTTACAGGAAAATCACGTGTGCATATGTAATAGCAATGAATGAATGAGTGAATGAATGAATACAGCCAGAAGGCCTGGCTGAAAGTGAGTAGAAAATCAAATGGGAAGCCTATTTTCTTCACCAGTAACAGGGATTAAGTACTCCACCAGACAGGACTGAGGGTAGGATATTTGCTGTATCCATCACTGATGGCAGTTTTCATTTTCTCTGTAGCTTGATTGCAAACATATCAGAGAACCCATACAATATTTCCCATCCTTAGAGATTACTTATCATAATAGTTCTTAGGTTCACAGTTTCTATTTTAATATTAATCACGGCATACTTGTTATCTGGCTTATTTAAACATCACCCATCACTACATAAATCATTCTCACCTTCCCAAAACTCATTTTTAACTTTTAAAACATGTCTTAATATTATGTTTTCTTTTTTACATTACTAGGAAAACACTGGTAAGAACACACACACATACACACACACATACACACGCACACTTCCTTGGTTTGTTATCAGGACAAAGAGATCAAAGAAACTGTGATGATTTTAGGGGTGATTCATCTAATCTTCAGTCACAGGCTTGTATCTAAAAGCTTTTCAGTCTTAGAAAGGCCAAAATCAATATTTCTCACATTTACCTGCTATGTGTGCCTGCAGCAAGATGCATTTTAGATCTTCACTGATCTCTGATTCCTACATTCCAGTAACTTTTCAATGGTTTCCCCACCTGACTTCTTACCCAAGTACGAATTGACTGCTACCATGTACCACTGTGAACTCCCTGTAAGACATGATGGGGTTTTTAAGAGTTCAAGGGAAATAAGTATTACAGAAAAAAAGCTATGCATGAATTTAAATTTTATTTTTCTATTAATTTATTACCCTCATGTTTGATCAGACCTCTCCCTTTACATCTACAGCAGCTCCGATGCCTCTAATACTGGCTATAATCCTTATCTGGACAATTTCTCCTGAAATTTTAGATTATTTTGAGTTTGGTATTTTTTTTCTATAACAGAATGCATGCATCTCTACTCATTCTTAGCTCTGGAATAAACAACTATCAGACAGAATTATGCACCAATTAAATATTCCCACCCTTTACTTGCTCACTTTAAACACAACCATTTTATCTTAATCATATAGCTGTTTCTAATATTTATTTCAGTAAATAGTTGACTTACATTTCTGTTTCCCCGTTCTATTTTAAATCCCACATAGACAGTTATCATCAACTCACATTTATCAGGCACCAAATACTGTTTTAAAAATATAAATATTATTTATTTGAAAGGAAGAGTAGCAAAAAGAAAGGAAAATACATAGAGAAAAAAGGCCTTTCATCTGCTGTTTTATTCCCCAGATGTCTGCAATGGCAATGACTGGGCTAGATGAAGTCAGGAGAACAGAACTCCATCCTGTGCTCCCATGTAGGTGGCAGGGACACATGCACTTGGACCGTATTCTGCTGCTTTCCTGCCACATTACCTGATAGCACAGTCAGAAGCAGAGTAGCATGGCTGACACTATGGCTCAGCTAATAAAGTGCTACTTGCCACACCTTCATCCCATGTGGGAGCCAGTTTGAGTCCTGGCTGCTCCACTTCACTTCCAGCTCCCTGCTAATGGCCTGGGGAAATCAGCAGAGATGGCTCAAGTTATTTGGGCCCCTGCCAGCAACATGAGAGACCCACATGAAGCTCCTGGCTCCTAGATTGGGCCTGGCCCAGCCCTGGCTACTGTGGCCATCAGAGGCGTGAACAAGCGATGGAACATTCTCTCTCTCTCTCTCTCTCTGACTTTCAAATAAAATAATATTTTTTTTTAAAAAAAGCAAAGCAGCCAAGACTGGAACTGTTGCTATGAAATGGGATGTCAGCATCATAAGCAGCTATTTAACTGCCATACCGCAATGCAGACCCCCATGCACCAGATCCATGATGCTGTGTAAAACATTGTTATATGTTGACCCCTCAGACAAAACAACACATGAAACAATATGAAGGTTTATGATGTTTATTCATTTGGCAGATCCAGAGGAAAATGAAAAGTGCAATGTGTCTCTAAATTTTAAAAAAATGCCTTAAAGAATAAGTTATACATGACCAGGGACATTTTACCCATTGATACATCCCCAGCAATTTCAAGAATCTTTTGCCATAGTATATGTTGAATAATAGTCATAGAGGTGATGTAAGATTATATTTCTGTTTAGGAAGTCTTCTCTGATAAAGTAAAATTAACCTTGTTCAAAATATGAAATATCTAAAATGGTAGCAAGATTATTGCTCTGGAGGATAAATTTCAAATTTTAATGATGGAGATTGAATGGAGCAAGTTTCAAAGCTGAAGTACTGGAGTCAAAGACAATTTTTGGTTAGAGGTTACAACATTGCACCAGAATGTAAAGTTTGCAGAGAAGGAATAACACTAGTAACTGACATTTGGATTTCTTGGTGAAGATTGTTGAAACTTTGATTATCTGACTTGCTTATAGGATAAACTTTAGAATATGAGGAAGTTCAGTACTGTTCCTTCAGCAATGTCCAGAATTTGGAGACAGAAAAATATATGGGTAGAGATATGAGTAGATATGACAATGATGCAATTGACTACTAGAAATTCCCACAAACAGATCTTCATAAAAAGTTGGTATATGTGCTTTTATGTATGTGAATTATATTTGATTGAGTACAATGGGAAAGTAAGTTTGTAATTGTTTAAAATAACAAAATATATTTAGCTTCTTTAAAACCAAGTGCTTGATATGGATAGATCCAAAGTTTGTTAACTGAGTCTTATAGGAAGACTTAGATGTTTGTTACTTATCACTGGGTCTTTGGGTTGTCCTCAGTTTATCTGCCATTATGTTCTTCCTATATTGGATTAATGTTAGACCTTAGTAATTCAGTTAACAGAGGAATAGGTTATAAAGAAATTGTATTCATCTCTACTTTAGAGTAAGAAAAAAATCTGAAAATGTTGTAGCAGATTTATTCTTACAGAAAGAAAGAAAGAAAGAAAGAAAGAAAGAAAGAAAGAAAGAAAGAGAAAGAGAAAGAGAAAGAGAAAGAGAAAGAGAAAGAAAAGAAAAGAAAAGAAAAGAAAAGAGAGGGAGGGAGGGAGGGAGGGAGGGAGGGAGGGAGGGAGGAAGGAAGGAAGGAAGGAAGGAAGGAAGGGAAAGAAAGAAAGGAGAGAAAGAAGATAAGAAAGAAAGACAAAGGAGATTGCATCGTGTACCCATGGCTAATAGAATGGGTAGCTGATATGTAGAACTATTTAACCATGAGCTGATAATTATGCTCACCATGCCTCTGAAACTTAACAAAATAAAATGGTGATTCTATGACAAAGAACACCTGGGCAACCAACAAGAGTGATATATTATTTAGGTATGTTTTTTTTTGTATGCATTTTTTAAAGAATTTATTTGAAAGGTGGAGTTACAGAGGGAGAGGCAGAGACAGAGAGAAAGAGTACTTTCATCTGCTGGTCCACTCCCTAAATGGCCGAGATTGCTGGAGCTGGGCCAGTCTAAAGCCAGGAGCCAGGAGCTTCTTCCAGGTCTCCCACATGGACGGAAGGGCCATCTTCCTCTGCTTTCCAAGGCACATAAGCAGGGAACTGGATCAGAAGTGGAGCAGGTGTTGAGCTAGAGCTCTTATGTGATGCTGGTGCTGCAGGCAGCAGCTTAACTAGCTGTACCACAGAGCCAATCCCTACTTGCGAGTTTTTATTAACTAATATTCATATTGCTGATGTTTACTGCTAATATATAGAACATGAAATTTCCAATAGCACAAGTTAGTGTCAGATTTCAACAGTTCACCACTTGTTTAGTAATCAATATAATGACATACTAATTGACAATTACATGTTTTGATATAATTATATTTCCAGATTACCATCTGCATGTCACCTTAAACATTACATTATCAAATAAACTAATTGAATATTTCATCAAGAGGAGATATTTATTGCAGGTAATCTGTCAAAAACAACAACTAAATTATAAGCATGTTTGCTAAAATGTCATGAATGTGCTCTTTTTGCCTCTTTTTATTTATATAAAGGTAACATATTTCATGTATTTCAAATAATTTAAGCTCATCATATACTTCCCAGCTTCTGTTCCTCCTCCTTCATTTTGTTCCTTTTTATTTTTCAAAGATTTATTTATTTTATTGCGAAGTCATCATTACAGACACATACACACAAATACACACATAGAGAAATAGAAAGAGAGATCTTCAATCAGCTAGTTCATTCCCCAGATGGCCACAACAGCAGGGCCTGGACCAGGCCAAAACCAGGAGCCAGAATTTTGAATTTTTGCAATAAACATACTGGGTCTCTTATGTGGGTGGCAGGGGCCCAAGTACTTGGACCATCTTTCAATGCTATCCCAGGCCATTAACAGGAATCTGGATTGGACGTGTTTTCCTTAACTGGCCATCTTGGATCTTTTTGATCTTTAGCAGTTGGAAATACTGGAGAATGCATTTTTGAACGGCAACTACTTTGTTGCAAACTCATTTATCACCCACAAATTTCTAAATGTGATTCTGACATAACTGTATCATAGCATCATAACACTTGTTCTGAGATTTCTGTAGAGGTAGAAATATTTCATTGTTCCTAGCCAATTATCTTGATTGAAGGAACAAGGTGCAGTGTTCTCTACACGATAATTACAAATACCAGATGTTTATAAAGGTATTCATTATTTTATCTTTTAAATTGACATAGAAATATTATTCATATTTATGGGGTACCATGTGATGTTTCAAAATGCGTATAAGTAGCATAATGTTCCAATCAGACTTGATCATATAGTATAATCATTTACAGTTTCTTCATTTGGAAAACAAACTAGTTTCCCACTAGCTTTTTCTGAAGCATATAGTACGTATTTATATCTATAGTCATTGTATTATACAATAGAACAGAACTTACTTCTTCTAACTATAACTTAGTCACATATATAATATAGAATTCTATTCATCCACAAAACAGGTAAAATCCTGTTATTTACAACAAAATCAACAGAACTGGAGCTCACTAGTTTAAGTCAGAGAAAATAGGCAATGAAAGGAAAACACCATGTGATCTTACTCATATGTGGAAGCTAAAATGTTAGATTGACAGCAAAGTAGTGCTCATTAGTGGCTGAGGAGAGAAAGTGGGTGGTAGGGAACAGGAAAAGTTGATCAATGAGTACTAAGGTTATTTTTTGTAGTTGTATTCTGTAGAACCAGAGGTCCAATATAAAAGTCTTAATCAGTGTAAGAAACTTTTGATGACAAAGCAAAAGTTATAAAAAAAAAAAAAAAAAGACAAAGCAAAAGTTGCCCTAAAGTCTGTTTTTGTCCAAGGATCAAAAAACTGATATTTTTTGAAACCTGGTTGTAGACTAAAGCTTATTTGCATATATAGTCTTCTACTAAGCCAATGGGTACCTAATGTGCTATTACTTTTTCTTTGCAAATAAAGTGTGGATTTTAATGTAAAAAGACATTTCCATTAACACATAATAGAAAAATAATTATTGGTGGTAAGGAGAGAATATCTGTTCTGAGATGGTTATATTGGAGCAGAATGGTGTCATTGAGCCTTTTCGAATCAATATCCATAAATGAAACAGAAGCACTATTTTCAGAGATAGGACCAAACACATTCCATATTAATATATTCATTTGTTAATTTTAAAATTCATTATTGAAGTCACCATAGAATGATCCATTTGAAAGTAATGTCACACATGCCTTGTTTAACTATGGGGCTATGTGCTGGAAAATTGGTCCGGTAGGTGGACTTGTCACTAAACTAAATTTACTAAATTTACTAAAATTGAGATTGCTACAATGTCACTAGGCAATACAGTCTTTTGGGACCATCACTTTGATATATACATTCTATCACTGCTTGAAACATCATTATGAAGTACATGACTACACAGTTTCATTAAAGAATGAATTTATGAGTTGAGAATACTTTCATACTGAACATCTGATTAATTTGTATAATAATAAGGTTTTCATTTCCATTATCTACAATCTTTTTTTCATTATATCTGAGTGTGTGTGTGTTTATGGGGGACTTCGAAAAGTTTGTAGATAAGCTAAATTAAAATACCATTTTTTTCCTGTTCTGTGGTAACTAACAGGGTACAGAATATAATGCATATAAGCAAAATTGACATTTTGAGATTTGGTTATTGTTTAAAGCCCTTGTCTCTATTATTGAGAAAGAGTGTCTTTTTTTTTCTTCTTACTGTATGTTGAATTCTTTACTAAGTGAAGGGTTAAGCTTATGATTACAAAAAAAAGTATGTCTTTGTAAAAGTGAAAGAAAGAATAAGAAAGGAAGAGGTAGGAAGGCTGGGAGCATGGGCAAGAAGGAGAATAGAGTAGGCAGTATCACTATGTTTCTAAATCTATAAATACAGAATACATAAAATTTGTTCACCTTATATAAATTAAAAATATTTAAAGAAACAAATTTACTTGTTCAAAATATTTTTGAAATCTATGCATAGTTTTTCTCATTATATGCACTTTTTTTTACAAACTGTTTGAAATCCCTTTGATAGTTGATTATTATAGAATGAATTTACTTATTTACAATTCAGTTTTCTATATTTGTGAATGATTCATAGGTATCTGATTACGATCTGTAATTTCATAAGGATATGCAGAATATACACAAATTCTAAATTACTCTAGATTTTCATTTTTAAATGCTATTTAAGAATACAAACGTCATGCATTTCATATATAACAAATTATGGAACATAGTGATTCTTCCCATCCTACCTCCCTCCTGCCTGCATTCCCACCCTTCTTCCTCTCCCTTCTCCTATTCCCACTCCTATTTTTTACAAAGATCTCTTTTAAGTTAACTTTATGCTCATATTATTAATCCTACACTAAGTAGAGTGTTCACTGAATAGTATGAAGAAAAAATTTAAAAAGAATAAAAACATTGTTCCTCAAAAGTCAGGACAAGGGCTATTCAAAATTATCACATCTCAAGGTTTCAGTTTCACTCCTATAGATTACCTTTTAGGTACTCTATTAGTTACCACAGATCAGAGAGGCAATATAGTATTTGTTTGTTGAAACTGGCTTATTTCGGTAAGTATAATGGTTTCCAGTTGTATCCATTTTGTTAGCTATTCATTTTTTTTAAAAAAATTATTATTCTATTTGAAATGCAGAAAGAATAAACAATCTACTTGTTTATTCCCCAAATATACACCACAGGCAGGGCTCAAATAGGCCAAATCCAGGAACCTGGAACTCCATCCGGGTCTTCCACATGGGTGGCAGGTACCCAAGTACTTGACCCATAATCTGCTATCTCCCAGTGTGTGCCCAGGGAAGAAATTGTATCAGAAGCTGAATAGCTGGGACTTGAACTATTCACAATGTTATGGAATACAGTTGACTTAACCACTGCACCAAATGCCCATGCCAGCTATAAAATAATCATTTTTATTAACAATTTGTCAAAAATTAGTTTGGTTGGATTTAGGGCATTTCAAGTCTGCTTTTATCAATTATCATAGAGCACAACTCTTATTAAACATCAAGAAAATAAATATCTATACTTAGACTTTGCAAAAATATAGTTACCAAGGAAGAATAAAATTTGAAAAGAATGCATCTGCTGTTGGTTATATGTTTTTTCTTGCATTTCTATGAGAATAAAGACATATGACCAATTGGGTTTTCTTAATAAATACTTATTATCTCCAAATATTGGAAACATTTCTCTTGTCCACAATGATATAATATATCAATGTATTGTTGTGTCCATCTATATTTACAAATGTTTATAAACAGTCTCTCTCAGGAATACACATATCATTTGATTTTGTTTTGTTCTCTCAAGAATGCACATATTGCTCTGATTTTCAATTTTTCTCTACTTCCACTTTCTAAAAAATAGCTATCAATTTAATTACACATCTTTTTGGATTGACAATTTAGTTTAATTTTCATCTGAATCCAACCCATGCACATAACATACATAAAGTAGCCTTGAAATCCACTACTGCCATTTAGTGCAAAAGAGTTTGACAATCTACAATCAGGAAAGTATTTTTTCTTGTTATACTAAAAAGATTAAATAAGCACTTATAGATGAAATTACAATAAGTATTTGGGGATTATTCAGTTGTTGCTCTTTTTGTTCATTTAATTTCTTTATTATATCCAGAATGCATCTATCCTGTTAGAAAGAAGTGTAGAAAAATAATACTATTAAAGTGTATATTCTTTGGAAAAGTTATCCAAATAACAATTTGTTTCAATGTAACTTTATTATTCATTTTTCTATCTGAGAATGTTACAAATGATTATCCGGGAATTTTTCTCATAGTATTTTTGACTATTCTTTATTTCTACTGGGGAATACCAACAGATTATTATTCCTTTGTGACCATCTATGAGTGTATCATTAAACACTAATGTTCACATTTAGGGAGATAATTTTATAATTTTTTAAAAATATTTTACAGGAAGCTTCTATATGTGTTTCTCAGCTATTTTTTATTATATTGGGACATTTTATACTTTTAAATCATGAACACATGATTTTCTCATATGTATTAGTGTATAGTAATATGATAATGTAAAAATCTACAAATGAAGAACACAATTCAAAAAATGATGTATTCACTACTAATTTAAATTACACTATGTACTGTTTTTATGTCAAATAGGTAAGATCTAGAGGATAAATATATTTCTGTATACTGATTCTTCAATGATTCACTAAAGGTAAAAGAAGTGATTATTTTCCAAGATTCACAAAGGTTTCATTGACATGTGTACCTTGTACTACCACCCATACATTTAGCCAGTAAGCAAAATCCATTCATTCCCCAAATGCCTATAACCAAGAGTAAACCGGGAGTAAGGAACTCAATTAATCAAGGTCTCCTTGTAGATATCAAGGGACCCAACTTCTTCAGTTATCAACTGCTGCCTCCATAGGTACACACTGCCATGTAGCTGTAGTCAAGACCAGAGCTGGGATTCAAGCGCAGGCACTCCAATACAGGATGCAAGTTTCTGAAGTGAAGTCCTACCCACTACACCAAATGTTCATCCCTTTATTTATTTGTTAATTAATTTATTTTTTATTTTAAGGTTATGGAGAGAGACACGCAGAAAGAAATAGACAAGGAGAGAACTATCATAAGGACTTTAAAGAAAAACGATGTCTTTGCCAAAGTAGCAAGCAGTGGTAAAGCAAATTTTCTTTGTCAAGAAAATTATAATTAGACTGAGATCTTGACAAAAAGTACAAAAACTTCTGGGAAACAAAGGAGTAAAATTTTCTCAAGATTAACTTAGGAAAAATCATCTGCCCATTTGAAAGAGAATAGCTTTTATGATAACCAAGCATTTGAGGAGACTGTCCTTGATACCCAGTGGGTTAAGCACCTGGGATACCAACATTCAATATCGAATTGCTAGTTCAAGTCTGGGCTATTCTGTTCCAGTCAGCTTTCTGCTAATGTACCTGGGAGGAAAGCACAAGATGGGCCAGTACTTGGATCCCTGCTACCCACAGGGAAGGTAGAGTTTCAGGCTCGTGGCTTCCACCTGGTCCTTTTTTTAATCTCTCTCCCTCTCCATCATTCTTTCTAATAAATAAATCTCAACCAAAATTACAGAAAGTAAGAGGGATTAGGTTGCTGGAAACATTAAGATGTGGTTTGAATCAGTCAGAAAATGATAGTGTTTTGGTTCTGGTCCAGTTCCCCTTCACTTAGTCTCCATTGCTGGATTCCCAGTATGAATGTGAGATCACTTTAGACGTGTTAAGCACATATTCTGGTCCTATAAAACACAGATATCAGTTCTTCTCTTATCAAGCTTATTTTGAAGATCAAAGAATGTAAAACACGTGGAAGTGGTTTGAAAATTTAAAAACACCATGACTATGGGATTATCACTGTAAGAGACAGAATCTGCTAGAGGCATCAATGTCTCTGCTAGGCTTTGATATCCACACATAAACATTGGGTTTTTCTTCACCAATATGCCATGATTTTGTTGTAGGTTCACCAGATCCTTTGATATCACTAGGGAATTTCATAACTAAACCTAAAATAAATGACAAGGAAATGAAATAAAGTGTGTTACTCATGATAAAAGTTAATATTGATCTTACAGTAGAGTATTCTTCCAGAAAGTTTTTATTACACAGAGAGAGGAGCACAGCAACCTTTTGGGATAAGTAAATGTCAACAAAGAAAGCATATTGGGATGTGACTTTTCCAAAGTTAAAAGGTCTTTGGGTTCAGATGCAAGTGGGATATCTAAGAAAAGTGTTTAAATAGATTTCTCAATCACCGCCTTGCAACGCATAAGAGTTTTCACTCTCCAGCAGTTATATATCAGCTAAACTTTTCTCATGTCCCCTTCAAGCATCTAACATCTGCAACTGGTTTCCTGTCATTCATGTCACCTGAATTTATGCAAATGTCTGTAAAGTTTAAAAAAATGGAAGCTCTTTTTAACTCAGCAAAGACAAAGCAGAGTCTTCCATCAACATCAGTAGGAGACTGGTTCCAGAACATCCCCTTGCCCTCACCACAACTTCTAAAATTCCATAGATTTTCAAATTTCTTATTTAAAATCAGTTTTTATATGTGCATGATCCTGTATGCTTGCATCATTTCTAGATTATATATAATAATATGCAATGCAAATACTATATAATAACTGCCATAATATATTGTTTAGGGAATAAATGACAAGAGAAAACTATCTGTATATACGAAGAGCAGACACAATTTTTCTTTTCAAATGTATTTTTCTGTGGTTGATTGAATGCATGGGTTTAGAATTCACGGATGAGTACTGACTGCATATTCTTTCTTCTAAACTATCAAGGAGAATAAAATAAATTCAGGGATCTGTGCACCGTATAGAAAATAAAGCGTTCCAAAATGCTAGCTGAAAACTGACCTCTTCAAAACAATATGTGTAGCTTGTCCCTTATGTGATCAATTTGTTCTGCTTTCTCTGTGTTTCATAGCATCAAAACCTTAAGCATGAATGAGTATTTGAAATAGCAGTTAAGATGCTGATAAAGATACCGATGCCTCATATACAAGCACCTTGGTTCAATATCCTACTCTGGCCCTTGACTCCAGTTTCCTACATGTGCAGACCCTGAGAGACAGGAGTTTGGTTCCTGCCATTTATTGCAGACTTTTGCAGGTGAATCAGAATGTGAGCATTTATGGCCCATGCTGTGGCACAACAGGTTAAAGCCCTGGTCTGCACTGCACTGCTGGTATCCCATATTGGCACCTGTTTCAGCCCTAGCTGATCCACTTCAAATCCATCTCCCTGCTAGTACACCTGAGAAAGCAGTAGAGGATGGCCTAAGTCCTTGGACCCCTGAACCCAGGTGGGAGACTTGGAAGAAGCTCCTGGCTCCTGGCTCCTGGCTTCGGATCCTCTCAGCTCTGGATGTTGCGGCCATTTAGGGAGTGAACCAGCAGATGGAAGACCTCTTTCTGTCTCTACATCTTTGTAACTCTGTCTTACAAATAAGAGAAAATAAAAAAAAAAGGGGGGGATGTGGGCACTTTCCATCTCTCTGTCTCTTTATGTCTCTCTTACTCTGAATCTGCCCCTCAAATAAAATATATAGTAAGAAATATCCAAATAATTGTTAATTATACTAGATCAAAACACTTAGTTGAATTCCTGATTCTTCAAGAATTTCATGGCAAAGGTAAGACAGTAGCAAATCAAGAGTTATCCATAACTTTCTTTTTCTTTTGTTTTAAAGATTTATTTATTTGAAAGTCAGAGTTACACAGAGAGAGGAGAGGCAGAGAGAGAGAGAGGGAGAAAGGTCTTCCATCCACTGGTTCACTCCCCAGTTAGACATAAAGACTGGAGCTGCCCTGATCGGAAGCTAGGAGCCAGGAGCTTCTTCCGGGTCTCCCACGTGGGTGCAGGGGCCCAAGGACTTGGGCTTTCTTCTACTGCTTTCCCAGGCCATGGCAGAGAGCTGGATCAGAAGCGGAGCAGCTGGGTCTCGAACCAGCACCCATATGGGATGCCAGCGCTTCAGGCCAAGGTGTTAACCTGCTGTGCCACAACACCAGTCCCTATCCATAACTTTCTGTCTCCTGAATTCCAGGTGTTGATTATAACTGGGAGGAAGTTGTTCTTACCAAAAATTTTTAAGAAAGGAAAGAAAAACTATCACCCAATCAAAATTAAATTATGTACTCAAAAATGGCATAATAAAAATGTGGAGTGGTATATAAAATCAAGAAAAGAACTTATAATGAACATTTTTATTGAAACTTCATGTGTGTGTGTGTCTGTGTGGGTATATAGTGTATGTGTGAGAGAGAGAGAGAGAGAAAGAAAGAAAAGAAGGATATTGCCAAATAGCATTAAAATTCCAAAGTTATATTTCGTTAAAGTAATTGTGAATGCCTAATGTTTTTACTATCTTCATCCTGGGGATATCTTGTAAAACATATTTCACAGGTAGGTAATATTTGACGTTTTCTATTGCCATGGTTTAATCCACTTGCAAATTTAAAACTTAAATCCGTTATAGATTCAGTTCCTTTAAAGATGCTAATCTCAAAAATGATTTTTATTTCATTTTTGGCATAGTATTAATCATACTTCTCTCTGGATACTATATTCTGTTTTATTTCTACTGCAATTTCACATTAAATTTATTCTCTTAATATTCTAGTTAGGATCCAGCCTATTTTCAGTAATGCTATCAACACAAAGTGAAAAGGTACTCTTAGACTAGAAAAAGAATTGTAATGAAATTTTAGAAAACCTTTTCCTCTTTGCTTCAAAACACTGCACTCAAGTGTAGTTTTTACATTTGAGGTTTCGTCTGTAACTCAAAAGTATTGATTCTTTCATCTGAAAGATGTTCTTGGCTACAGCAGACAGCCCAAATGAATGAAAATACAGTATATATACTTTTTTCCCTTTTCAGAAAAGACTCATCACTGATCCTGGGTCCTTCATGCCAAGCAAAAAGTACCTTGGTTTAAAGTTACATAAAGCATCTCTACAGAATTGTTCCACACAAGATTCTGTTTTAGAAAACTGAAAGAATGGAGAGAGAATTAGAAACCTCTCTGTAACAATGCTTGCCATGAAATATTTATTAAGTGCTTTCTGAATTCCAATCACTATGTTATAGACTACAGGTAAAATGGTCAGAAAAATGCATGCTTCCTAATTTCTTCAGCATCTGCTCTTGCAAGATCATAAAAGACAATAATAGTATGGATGACAGCATTCGTGTTTTGAGGATTACCTAATGGGGTAAAGAGAATTTTAACTTAAATATCTAATGCCCCAGCTTTTAAGTCCAGTTACTAACAATTAAATGTAAAATAAATTTAAAACACGTTAATGCTTCCCAGTGGCCCAAATAAAATAAGCCTCTGACATGACCGCTGATATTTTTAATTGTTTATTTTGTTGTTGTTACGTTTTTTGTTGTTATTTCTCTATTATATCCTAACTGACAATCAATATTTTCAGGAATATAATAATGATATACGTTGATGTGAATGTGTTGAACAGAAGATGGTAAAACATTTGCAATGACTAAAGACAGCTTCACTTAGTACTTAAAACTATTTTGTTCTCTATATAAAATTATCTAAAGGTCTTAGTTTAATGTGTACCAAGATAATGCTACTTTTCCATTACTTCCTCAGTATACCTTATTCCTTTACTGCTAAACAAATTTTTTGAGAACATTTTACTTATAGTCCAATGTTAAAATATGTGTGTATGAGGCAGGCATTTGGTAAGATGTTTAAGATGGCAGTGAATGCCTCGATTCAATTTCCAATTCTGCTCTTGATTCAAATTTTCTGTCCATGCAAACCCCAGGAGGCAGCAAATGATAGTGCAAAACAGGTTGAATTCCTTCTACCCACATAAAAGACCTGGATTGAGTTCTCATCTCCCAGCTTTGGCCTGACTTACTCCAGGCCATTCTGTTGAGGGCATTTGAGAACAGCTGATGGGAATTCTGTTATATATTCCATATGTATATCTGTCTATCTATCTATTTATCTCTCATTCCCTCCATCTATGTAATTATCCATAATCTCTTAAGTAAATATCAAAAGCAGGAACTAGAAATTTTGCAAGGAACTAGCAAAAAAAAAAACGGGGGGGGGGGATTCCAAAAGTTGAATTAAAATGAAAGGTTTCAAAGACATACTGGGACAGTCATTGACACTAATAATTTTTCTTCCCATGCATGTCTTAGGATATTGATACTAAGTATGCTGGGGAAAAGAGATTAAAAAGGGGGTGGGTGGGGACACTATGGGACAATAAAAAGGGAGTTTTTCCCCCCAAGTGTTTACCACTTAAAAAATTTTAATTCATACATAATATTTATATATATTGATGAGAAGAATAAATTTAGTTTTGTTTCTTTCTTTCTCCATAAGACTTGTTCAGAAATCTATCCAGGGTTCCGTCCAAAATTTCCACACAAAAATGTTTATAAAAATAAGCTAGGCATCTATCAGCAGGCCATAGTTTGTCTCTGCAACACTCTTTCAAAATTGCCATCTTGACTATGGAAGAGAGATTCTTTTACAGTTAGAAATTCCATCCAAATTATCCACACAAAAATTTTTATAAAAGGAAGCTAGGTATCTATGAGCCAGGCCTTAGCTTGTCTCTGCAGCGCTCTCTCAGAATGGTCATCTTGACTATGGAAGATTCTATTACAGTTAGAAATTGTTTAAAACATTTGTGTATGTATTAAACAAAACAAAACAAGTGGTATGTCTCATTTTACTTGAAGAAGCACAATCTACATTAAACACATGAGAGGAAAAAAATGCTCCTGTGACAAAAGGTGTCATAGTTTCCATTACTTAATGGTATTTACTGTTGGTTCAATAAGATGTAAACTGTGCCTCACATAATTCATTAGCTTGCTTATACTCATTTTGTAAAATTTAAATGTTAAATAGACAGGATGCTCACCCATAGACTGGGAAAGCGGGATTAAAATGGATTTTCAAGATCAAGAATTACTTAGCATTCTTTGTGTAGAATACATTACAGTATCATTTAAAAGTTAATTTGAGCAATTATCATAAATTTTGAACAAAACTGTGAAGTAAAACAAACTTGCTTATTCATTTCTATGTATGTACACAGAAATAAATAGATTTGTCATAATCAGAGTAATTTTCTAAGATGAACATGTCAATCGTAGCTGATCCTGCAAAGGAAGAAGTAGGACTTCCTGGAAGAATCCAACAAAAGCAATCAAACTCCAGGCAAATAATAGGTTTATGAGCTAGAGTAGATGATTATTATTTAAAGCTACTAAATTTTGAAGTGCTTGTTAATGTGATAAGAGCTTGAAAATATAGTTCTTTTCTAGATCTTTAAAATTCTGAATATTAGGTAAATGTTTGACTATCAGAGTCAATGGCATACACAATAAAAATAAACGGCACAAACAGTAATACATAAACATGGAAGCTGTAGATGTTAGTAAACACAAAAGTTCTTCCAGAAAATTGCCTCAAAGAATTTTTGAGCAAATATCCCCATGTATGAAACTAAAGAATGTAACTGTCAGAAAGTAGATTTATCCTTAGTCAACTTGAATAAATGATTTTCTCATGGAAAGAAAATAAAAACATTAACATGACAGTTAATAGACTGATAGTAGAAAATAAAGAGCTTGAATATCTGTCATATAGTGGAAATTCTAGTCCAAGGAAAAACCAACAATCACTTTCTAAGACAGAGGCAGGAGACACATTCTTAAAAGTGTGCAATGCTTCCTGTGTGGCTGCATCCATTCCATGTGTAATTGCTGACACCAAGCACAGGTATGTACATATTTAGATTTCCAAAGCTGAAATGTAATACAAAGGTGATTGAGCTCATTAAGAACATTCAAAGTGTTAATTTCAAAAGGGAAAGGAACAATGTATATTTCAAACTCTGCAAGTTTTTCAACACTTATGTGGGAACGTTAATCTGTAAAATAGGAAGTAGGAAATACAATGACATTAGAGATGTAAAAAAGGTAGAACAAAGACAATATTAGCATAACCTTTATAAAAAGAAAAATAGAAATAAAGCAAGTGATAAAACAAAGTTAGTGGAAAAGTTTGTAAATGCATGTGTATGATAGAGCAGATTGTAACTGAAAAGGATATCAGATGATATTATATTTCTAGATATAATTTTCTTAAAAATTCTTTATATTGTCATATGTATATTTTTATTACTAGTGTCTATTTCTGTTTATAGCCATAGACCAACAAATGTGATCTAGACAAAAGGAAATACCACCTCAAAGTATTTGAAAGTAGGAAAAAACTGCATGAAATAATTAGAGGCACGGAATGGAAAATTTAGTGGTGATGATGACTACTTTTGACAAAATAAAACATGTAAAGCCTTACTGAAAAGAGGGAAATTTTCAAGACTGGTGTCAGTTTAGAAGGCTGTGATGAAGCAGAAATGTGAAACTCAAGCAGTTTTGGAAAGATTAAAGAACTATTAGATAAAATTATGAAAATAAAAGAAATAAAATTAGAATATTTAGTATATCACAGATAGTATTACTATTATATTTTCAAAAATTACTTCAGGTATTTCATTGTCTGTCTAGGCATGAGTCACAGCAGATTGCAATACTATTCTCATTGTATATTCATTGAAATTGCTGTAGGTAGATACTTTCCCTTGGTCAACATGCAAAGCTGCAGAGTCAATAGGCTCCAACAAGGCATCCTGGCAGTGTTCTGAGGTAGACACATGAAGGATAGGACCTATTCTGGTCAAAACCATGCCCTTGGGAACCAGGTTTCCTGGGTTCCAACTCTGGCTATCTGTATGTAGCTTACTTGCTATGTGATGTTTTGCAAATACTTAGCTTCTTTGTACCATTATGTCACACATAATTGAAATTGGAACAATAAAATTGCTAATTTCATTATGTTGTTATGAAAATTAAATATTAATATTGGAAAGAAATTGAAAAACATCTGGTAACAAATACACACTGCTTAGTTGTCAAAAAATCATTGTCATTAGAATATGTGTGTCCTTTCTCTATAGGCATGAATGTGCACTGGATATTTTACTAATTCTCTCTGGGGCAAGAATTCTGTAACTAGGCAATGTAATATGATAATGAATAAAATATTAAATATAATATACTTTGAAATGCTATCAGTTTAGGAGAAAATCTTATTTGAGAAAATGTTTGTTGTAAAAAGGTAAGCATTCTACACGGAAAATAACCCAAAAAATGAAGATAATCCCACAGTCTTCTCTGAATGCCTACATGCAGTGCCTTAATTCATAGGGTCAGTTCCTTAAGTAAGAATCTTTGAGATTCCTTTGTCATTGCTCTTAAAGTATCACACCAATTTTTTATTCAAATATGTGTTTTAAAAATCCTCATATTTCAAGTGAGAATATTTTATGAGTGCTTCTTTTGTCTCATATTGGATATTTTACCAAATGCTGTGATGGTGTCATGCTCCTTATTACTGTGTCACATGATGTCTTAGCTCATTTTTTATTTCTATAACAGAATACTGACAATGGGTAATTTATAAAGGAAAGAATGTGAGTTTGGTTCATGGATCTGAAAACTGAGACGTGCAAGATCACGATGTGTTGAGGGTATTTGTGCTGCTTCTACTTATGCTGCAAAAAGGAAGGGCAAACAAGTATATGAAGAAAAAGCAAGACAAATGGGGCCACCTCATTGTATAAATATTCCTCTCCAACAAGAGCTACATTATTCCTTCTTAAAAATTTAATCCTCTCCTAAAACATGACCACCTCTCAGCAATGAAACATTGGAGATCAAACTTCAACTTGAGTTTTTGGAGGGGCAAACTATACTCAAACCTTAGCACAAGAAGTTCCTAAAAATAGCCTATTAGTAAACACACACACACACACACATATGCCATCTCAAGGTTTAAATAAATATGCAGATGATAGGTAGAATCATTTAGGTTTATTTGCAGTGGCCCTATATTTTCTGGGTATATTACAATATGTAACATCATTACATAAAATATTTCATTACTGGAACTTTGGGAGGTCAGAGAGATCACAGAAAAATTACAGATCACATAGAGTTTACAAAAAATGTCCATAATTTCAGCAAAATTGGTTGTTATATCACAAAATCCACAAGCCTTCAACTTTATTAAAAATTTTAATATGGAAATAGTATTATTTTTTTTTCCTTTTCTCACAGAAAATTGCCCTTCATCAGTAACTATGGGTTGCTATAATTTTGGGGTATTTTTAATATTGAGACTAATACCTCTCTTCAATCTTTTCAATTCAGGTTCATATTCCTCTATCAAAAAACTTATTTATTTGAATATGAAATTCAGAAAACTGCTTTAAGATATAAAAATATTTTATTCTGGCCGGCGCCATGGCTCAATAGGCTAATCCTCCGCCTGTGGTGCTGGCACACTGGATTCTAGTCCCGGTCGGGGCGCTGGATCCTGTCCCGGTTGCCCCTCTTCCAGGCCAGCTCTCTGCTGTGGCCCGGGAGTGCAGTGGAGGATGGCCCAAGTGCTTGGGCCCTGCACCCCATGGGAGACCAGGATAAGCACCTGGCTCCTGGCTTCGGATCAGCACGATGCACGGGTAGCAGCGCACCAGCCGTGTCGGCCATTGGAGGGTGAACCAATGGCAAAAGGAAGACATTTCTCTCTGTCTCTCTCTCTCTCACTGTCCACTCTGCCTGTCAAAAAAAAAATTTATTCTACTATCTCATGAATATTTGATTATAGATATAGATTAGAAGAGAGGTCTTATTTTTTGGTATTCTTCCCTCCTTTTTGCTTCAGATACAACTTCATATGTTTAAAATGAGTTATTTTTTTTTTTTTGGTTAGAGTTTATTATCTTAATGGGTCTCAAATAATAGCTTGACATTAGATTTCTGAAATCATTCTAGCAGGTTTTTCTATACATAAAAATCTGTAGCTATACCATTTTACAAAAGTTACTGAATAACTAGAAAATGATGATAATGTCATAAAATATAAACTGAATGATGGATAATTAATTTTACATGTGTTTGAATAAAATGCATAAGTCTGGATTCACAGCATATCAAACTTCACATCTCTCATTTCATCCACAAATAAATATTTTCTGATTTATATTTTATACTTGCTGTTCATATCCACAGCATCAGTCTTCACCATTTTCTGTATGTAGGTTGCTCCTGTTCCCAATTCCTTAGTAACATCTTTTGATATTCATTCTGACTCAAAATCATCAATATATATGAGAAAAATTGGATAAGATAGAGAAGATAAGAAAGGACAAGAAAATATGCTTATATAAAATTTCTATATAGCAGATAGAAAGTAATTTATATTTGGCAGGCCATAATATATAGTATTTCAGAAAACATTTGTAAATTGTCAAAAATAAAATAATGTCCAATTTATTTTGAGACTCCGTAAACTCATTTCTCTTCATACAAGAAAAATCTAACACAATAAAAACTAAACTCAGAAAAACAAGGAACTCCTTCCACAGTAGACTCTTAGTAGTGTCAAATCAAACTATGCCACCTCTTTCTCCCACAGCCATTTTATTCACGTTGCTCTCAAAATGAAAATTTCATCATCACCTATAATTAATAATTATTTGACATATCTCCAGGCCTAAGCTCTTACTCATTAAGCTCACAGAAGTTATTCTAGCCCGCAGATGATCTCAAGGAACTTTCATGATACTTGAGTTTGTTAACAAAAGATTAAGTATTTAATTATCCTCAATTAATTGTATGCACTTTAAGGATATGCACAGGCCATAAATAAGACATTCAACATGTTTTTGTAACTATTCTCCTTTGATTTATTCCCTCCGCTTCTTTTGTGTTAATTCTAGATTCTTTGTCTGCAATCTTTTCATTGATAGTTAGATATAGATAGATAGATAGATAGATAGATAGATAGATAGATATAGAAGACAATGTGTACACACTCTTCAAATAATCTTCATCAGGCAGATATATTCACTTTCTGGATGTCTAACCATTCTCTCATCTCCTCTCTTTCATTGAATGACAAGGAAGTACTCCTTCCTTACTTTTTGAGTATCTGGGGATTTTTACTGCATTTTTAAGTGAATATTGTGATCTTGAATTGTAAATTATTTGAATGAAATAGTTAAACCTGCTTCCTTTCCTTCCTCTTCTCTTCTTCTTAATATGTTCCACCCCTTTCTCCATTCCTTATTTCCTTCTTTCTTTTCAAAATTAGTAATGTTATAAACTGAATATTGTTTTTCTGCCACCAAAATTTATATATGGAAAAATATTAGCATCCAATGTAATGTTATTAGGATATGAGGCCTTTACTGATTAGATCATGAGTGTATAGCACTACATAGGACTTGTATCCTTATCAGAATACAGGAAAAATGTCTTTGCCAGGATACAGAGAGAATGCTATCTTTAAACCAAAACAAAGACCTACCAAATACTAGATTTGCTGGCACATTGTCTTATAATTTCAACTTTCCAGAAAAGTAATAAATAATTATTTAATATGTAAGTCACCTAGTCTATGATATTTTGTTATAGCAACCCAAACTAGCTAGGACAAGTAATGTCCATGAAGAAGTTACAATTAACAATGACATCAACAGGATGACAAAGTAAATGCCCAAACCTTTTCCCTCATTCAAAAAAAAGAAAAAAAAAAAAAAAAAGAAGCAAGCAAGCAAGAAAACCATTCATTATTAAAATAGCCTTAAGTGTGCCCAGGCATTTATTTAAGAATCTGTAGCATCAAGGTGGAGAAACAATTAATATAAGTGACAAAGAAACGATCAATGGATACATCAACATATCTGAGACATCTGGAGATGCCAAGAAACAAAGAAGGGTGAAGATATCAACATCAGCCATGTGGTGACAGCCACCATCCCCTCTGGTGTTGAGCTTTGCAAAGAACACTGGAAACTTTATCAACTGAGATCACTGAAAGTGAAGAGTCATCGCTGCCAAAATCGTTCAGCAGATGGAGCTGCTGCTACGCCCAACGCCAAGAGAGAGCCATTTTTGTGCCACCCTTGATTGGGGTAGCCATTCTCCCAGTCTCACATGTATTCTACTCTATGTCCTTGAAGCTATAACGTGGGTGAAAGTGCTGCAAGCACTAAGTTACAGTTTCTTTCCTACTCTAGGTCTCACAGTCATGGTCACTATACAGGCACCTATGTCATGAACCCCAATTCTGCTTCCACATAAGCACCTGTGCCTCAGGTATGTAAACCACCTCCACAGTGAACCACGTAGAAAATGGACCCTGAAGTCACTGTTGTTCCACATGTACCCGTGCTCTGGACCCAGCTTACTGAACTATACCATCTATGACCATGCTTCAGACATAGAGTCACAGACATGTTAGCACCCCAGTCTCGAGGAGAGATGTGACTATGTTCTATGTTTTGGAGGTTGAATATCCCACAAAGGTTCTTGTGTTAAGTATTTGGCCTGCAGCAGGGTAATATTCAGTGGTGGTAAACATTTAGATGATGGAGGTTAGTGGGAGGGTCTTGGGTCCTGGGATGTGCCCTTTGAAGTTAGTTCCCATGAGATTATTGTTATGAAAGCCTAAATTTGGCTAGTATGAGTTTGATATGCAAGCCACATAAGGGCATTTCAAGAAAATAGGCCAATATTCTTAATGACTATAGATATACACATTCTCACCAAAATATTAACAATTTCAATAGCAAATTACCAGGATTATTCATCATGATCAAATTGGATTTATCCAAAAGATCTGTGAACATATAGAAATCTATGGACTGTGATGCACTACATTAACATAATAAAGGTACAAAAATAATGTAATGTTATCAAAAGATGCAGAAGAAGGGTTTGACAAAATTCATCATTTATGATTCAAAAATTTCCCTCAACAAATTACTTACGGAAGAAATGCACCCCAATGCAAGAAGGTAACCTATGATGAGCAAAAGCTAGTGTGGTATTAATAAAGAGAAACTGAAAATTTTTCCTGTAAGTTCGGGCTCAGGAAAAGGGTGCCTAATCTCAGCATTTGTATAAAAAATAATACTGAAAGAACTGCTACAAAAATTTCACAAGAAAGAAATAAAAGGCAAAAATTTCTTAAAAATAAAATTACATTTCTTGGCACAAGACATGATCTTGTTGTACAATTAACATGTAAAAATCAGTATATGCAAAAAAATACAACAATATAAAATTAAGAAAACATTCCATTCATAGTAGTGCTCAAATGAGTAAATATATTGGCTGGCGCCGTGGCTCACTAGGCTAATCTTCTGCCTGCGGCGCTGGCACACCGGGTTCTAGTCCCGGTCGGGGTGCCAGATTCTGTCCCGGTTGCCCCTCTTCCAGGCCAGCTCTCTGCTATGGCCCGGGAAGGCAGTGGAGGATGGCCCAAGTGCTTGGGCCCTCCACCCACATGGGAGACCAGGAGAAGCACCTGGCTCCTGCCTGAGGATCAGCGCGGTGCGCCGGCCATGGTGCACCGGCCGCAGCGCGCTGGCCGCGGCGGCCATTGGAGGGTGAACCAACGGCAAAAGGAAGACCTTTCTCTCTGTCTCTCTCTCACCGTCCACTCTGCCTGTCAAAAAAATAAATAAATAAATAAATATATCGGAATAAACAAAAAAGAGATTAAAGAACTATGTACTGAAAATTATGAGTATTGGTGTAATAGATAATAGCAAATAGGAAGACATACAGTGTTCATGGATTAGAATAATTAATATTTCAAAATTACTGCATTACTCAATTTCTATCTATTTCAAGTGGCATTTTTCACAGAGATAGAAAAAAGCCCCAAATTTATATAAAATAGAACCTGAATACTCCAAGTAATCTTGAGTAAGAAAAATAAAGGTAGAGGCAGCACACTTCCCAATTTCCAGGTATATTAAAAGACATAATAATCAAGATAGTATGATACTGGAATAAAATTATACATGTCGACCAATGGTACCGAATAAAGAGTTCAGAAATAAATCCACATATTTACTGTTAATTGATATTTCACAAAGGTGCCAAGGAAACAGTGGGATTGGGATAGTCTCTTCAACAAATGATGCTAGGAAAACTGTATTATATGAAGAAGTATAAAATTAAGCACATATTTCATATACAAAAATCGACTCAATATGGCTGAAAGACTTAAAAATGAGCTCTGAAACATCAAAACACTGAAAAGAAAACAGAGAAAAATTTCCTCGACCTTGTTCTGGGCAATGATTTTGGGCTATCACAAGCAACAAAAGCAAAAGCATGCAGATAGAATTGCATCAGGCTATGCATTATGCACAGCAAAGGAAATAATCAACAAAGTAAACAAAAAAGATCCATGGAAGGGGAGAAAATAGTTGGAAATCATACATCTGAAAAACTGTTAGTAGCCAAAATATATAAGGGGCTCAAACAATAGCCAAAAAATCATAGCAGGTATTTGACGTGGCAGTTGAGTTGCTTCTTATATTTCCTGCTTTCATATCTGAGTAACAAGGTTGAATTCCTAGCTTTTGGTCCCAATTTCTGCTCTCTTAAAATGAAGAACCTGGAAGACAATAATGATGGTTCAAGTAATTGGGTTCCTGCTACTAATTTCAATTGAGTTTCTGGATTGGGTTTTTGGCTCTTTGGTCCTGGCTTTGGCCTCTCTTGCTGTTGTGGGCACATTGTGTTTGTTTGTCTCTGTGCCTAACAAGTAAGTAAGTAGGTAAAAGTAATTAAAAAAAATAGCTAAAATGAAATAATCAAATAAAAATCGGAAAAGGAACTAAATAAAAAATATATGAAAAATATTTATCAGGGCTGGCTCACTTGGTTAATCCTCCGCCTGTAGCACCGGCATCCCATATGGGCAGCAGGTTCTAGTCCCAGTTGCTCCTCTTCCAGTCCAGCTCTCTGCTGTGGCCCGGGAAAGCAGTTAAGAATGGCCCAAGTGCTTGGGCCCTGCACCCACATGGGGAGACCTGGAGGAAGCTCCTGGCTCCTGGCTTCGGATTGGCACAGCTCGCCAGCCATAGTGGCCATTTTGGGAGTGAACCAGAGGAACTTTTCTGTCTCTCTCTTTCTCTCACTGTCTAACTCTGCCTGTCAAATTAAAAGAAAAAATTTATCAAAAGCAGATATTAAAATGGCTCCTAGATGAATAAAAAGTCAGTCAATCACTCATCTTTAGAAATTATAAATTATATCATGCAATATCACTGCTCAGTTATTAGAATGGCTATTATGAAAAATAACAAAGATACATGTTTCAGAGGATGTTGAGAAAAGCAAAGTTTTGAGAAAAGTCAGTGAGAAAGTAAACTGATCTAGTTCTCAGTGCACATAAGAAGAAAATAAAATCACCATGTTGAAGAGGTGTCTGTACTCTCATTCATTATAGCATGTTTAACAATATTCGAGATATGGAACAAATCTGTATGTCCGGACAAATGAATAAATGAACAACACATGGAAATTGTACCATATGCAACAACAGAGATAAACCTTGAGGATATTATGCTAAGTGAAATAAGTCAGAAATTATTATTTCAGTTATATGAAAAAATGTAAACAAAACTACTCACACAGAAGCCAAAATCTCACTGGTTAAATAGTACAAATTTAAAATAGAAAGATGAAGAATTTCTGGAAACCTAATGCACAACATGGTGACTATAGTTAACAATATAGCATGAGTATACCTGAAATTGGACAAGATGATAGATTTTAAGTATTTTTATCACTCAAACACAAAGAAACAAAAGGTGACTATGTCAGGTACTGAATATGTTAGTGATTGTAATTGTGATTATTTTACAATGTATACATATATCAAAATCTCACACTGTATATTTTATATAAATTTTTATTTGCAAATTATACCTAATCTGAGAAAGATAAGTGAACAATTTAAAAAATATTGTTTGATCGATATTAATATGTGATTGTGCTCAATTTCACTTTCAACAGATATGCAAATTTAAAACAGAATGTAATTCCACTGCACAACCAAGAAAACATCTAAGAGAATAAAGACAGGTAATTCCTACTGTTGGTAAGAATGCCAAATAACTGCAACTCTTACAAACTCTTTGCAGGAATATAAACCGAAATGTTTTGCAGATACCCAGAAAACTTGTTGTCAGCTACTAGAAACTAAATATGTACTTTATATGCCAGTAATCTCTTTCCTAGATATATATGCCCAACAGAAATGTCTTTATGTCCTACAAAAGACATTCTCATAAAGCAGTATAAAGAATAGCCAGAGACTGGAAATAACCCAAATTATCAACAAAAATATAATGGAAAAATAAATTGTCCTTCAGTCACCAATTGCAACATGGTTTTCAAACTTGTGGTCTCTGTAACTGTATATGATTTGGGTGATAATTCTAAAAGACATCAATTCTAAAGACAATAATCCCAAATGTTGCTGTGAATGTCTCTAAAGATGAAAATCTGAGAACTATAATTCTGAATAAAAGAAGCTAATTGTTTACAAGATATTGGTTTTCATTTTTAAAATATTATTTAAAAGGAACATATAAAAACACATAGAACCCTTCATAAGCCTCTTTACACAATAAAACAGGCAATAATGCATGTTTTCTCATGCATAATCATGCAAGTGTACAAATGACAATCACGTGGGTAAAATAATTATGAACTAATGAATCATCTCTCTCTATATATATTATATATGTCTATAATATGAAATATATAAAGCATGACATACTTGTAGGAAATTTTGTGTGCTCAGCTTTGTTACAGTAGTAATCTGAAATATTGACAACCCAAGTCTTTAGAGACTTTTGATGGTGGGGTGGGCATTTGACATGGCTATTAAGAAAAAGCTTGCAATGCCTGTATACCTTACTAGAGTTCCTGGGTTCAGGTCCTGGCACTACTCCTAATTCAAGCCACCTGCTAATGTGCATTTTTAGATGCAATAGATGATGGTTCAAGTAGTTGGGTCCCTACAACCCATGTTGGAGACCCAGGATGAGTTCCCAGCTCCTGGATTTGGCATGCTTCTGTCCGAGCAGTCGAGGGCATTTGGAGAATGAACAAATGGATGGGAAATCCCTGTTCCCTTCCCTTCCCTTGCCTCTCCTCACCTTTCCTGTTCCTTCCCTTCTCTCTTTCTCTTTCCTCTTTCTCTTTTTCTCTCTCTCTCCCCCTTCCCCTTCATCTCTCTTTGTCCCTCTTTCTCTCTTTTCTTTTCAAATAAAAAGGCAAATTAAGAAAAAAATATATGATTATGTATGCAGTCACCCAAAGAATAGAGATGTCAAGAAAAATTGTCTTTCCCAAATACAAAAGGATTTCTCTTCATTTATTGAGGAAGTTTCAATGTTTTTATGTGCATACACTGCCCTTAAACACAAAGTCCACATTATGAGAATGTACTCTGATTCAGCTAAATTTGAAGAAAAAATGCATTAAACAAATCTGAATTCTCTAAAAAGTCTACCATATTTCTATCTCCAGTATTGCAAGTGATGCAAAGTTGAAATACTCAACATAGTGAAGCATGAAAAAAGTGTTGTAAATTTGAAACACTGTAAAAAAAGAAAAAATGGAAAAAAAAATTAAAGAAAAGTAAATATATGAAAAAGTTATTGTACAGAATATTGGCAACTGTTCCAAAGTATCTGTAACAGCAGGCTTATGTGCAGGGACATTAACCATAATTTGAATTCTTTCATTGCAATGAACGTTTGCCTTATCCTAGTAGGGCATGGCTTTCTTCTGAGAATACATTAAGATTCATATTCTATATGGAACTGCTCCTTTATGAAATTACTCTGTTTGATATACACTGTCAAGAGCATTCTCCATAAATTTTGAAATTTTGTTCATCATCTATTCTGTATTTCTACATTGTTTTGGGTCCACAAAATCCATTCTGTATGTACATACACACTGACCACAAATTTGGCAGGAACAATATCGGTGACAGAAGAGCAACAACATTCATTGCATGTCTTCTTATCCTACTATTCACAGAACCCTCAAACCTGCAAATAACTTTGCTGGCTACTTCAAGTGATGCAGCCTTCACTGATTAACAACTCCTGGAATTTCATGAACTGGAAGGAATACCAATGCAGAATAACTCATTTATAAGCCAAAGTTTTCCTTTGCATGTCACATGACCATCTGCATCCATGAATTTTCTGCTATGCATTCAATTGAATGGGAAAAATAAACTTTATTAGCAACATATGGAAATTCACTTTTAGAATTTTTGATTGTAACTAATTTCAAATTTGTCAATCTGGTTTGGGGATCAAATTGAAATCTATGTTCTTCTTTGAAGTCCAGCAAATCTCCAAGTAAGTATTTATGAAGTGTTTGTTTTTCCTGTTATTAAAACATAATTGGGTACATTAATAATAAAATTACTAGATAGAAAAAGGGGCATGTATTTTACATATTTGATAACACAGAGTGAAGACAATTGTGAAAGCATCATTCATTTTTTAAAGTAAAAGATGCACTAGTTTTTCTGTGAGATTATGTAGTAAATATAAGAATTTTGTTTTCTTTGGCAGGGAAATCCTTAACAAAGAATAATTCACTATTTAATGTGTTTTGTAACACTGAAGGAACCTCTACATCAGCAAGTATGTTTAGAACAGAAAAGTCATGATGCTCATCAAATTATTTTGATTCTTTAATAAAAAGTGTTTTTTTTTTTTATGGGCAGCATAATACTATCGGTAAAGTGGACATAGCGCACAACTGAATAGGTGGCAACAACCCTTTGTACAACAGAAAATCTATACATTAACTCCTTAGTCAGAGTACGACTTTATATTCCTCTTTTAAAAATACTTTTTCCTGGTAGAAATTTTAGTTTCTGTAATTTTAGCTTTCAAGTTTGATAATTTTTCAGTATTATATGAGATTTTCATCATAATGGAATTTATTCCTCAGGGATTTTTAGCTTGCAATACTTCAAAATTTGTGATTATGATATTCAGGATTGTGTCTTCTGGAGTGGATGCTTGTTGCAGTGGTTAAAATGATGCTTGGGGGCTGGCTTTGTGGCTTAGCTGGTTAAGCTGCCATCTGCTATGCCAGCATTCCATTTGGGTGCCATTTCACTTCCCAGCTGCTTCCCTACCCATTCAATTCCCTGCTGGTACATCTGCAAAAATGGCTGAAGATGATCCAAAAAGTTGGACCCCTGCACCCATGTGTGAGACCTAGATGAAGCTCCCAGCTCCAGACTTCAGCCTGGCCCAGACCTCCTAGTCATTGTAGCCATTTGGGGAATAAACAAGCAAATGGAAGATTGGAAGATTCTCTCTCTATCTCTCTCCTACGCTTCTTCCCTCCCTCCCTCTCTCCCTTCCCCACTCCTCTTTCTCTTCTACCCTATGTGTGTGTGTGTGTGTGTGAGTATTTGTAACTCTTTCCAATAAATAAATAAATATTTTTTTTTGACAGGCAGAGTGGACAGTGAGAGAGAGAGACAGAGAGAAAGGTCTTTCTTTTTGCTGTTGGTTCACCCTCCAATGGCCGCCTTGGTTGGCGCGCTGCAACCGGTGCACCGCACTGATCCTATGGCAGGAGCCAGGTGCTTCTCCTGGTCTCCCATGGGGTGCAGGGCCCAAGGACTCAGTCCATCCTCCACTGCACTCCCTGGCCACAGCAGAGAGCTGGCCTGGAAGAGGGGCAGCTGGGACAGAACCGGCGCCCCAACCGGAACTAGAACCCGGTGTGCCGGCGCCGCAAGGCGGAGGAGTAGCCTAGTGAGCCGCGGTGCCGGCCATAAATAAATATTTTTTAAAAAAATAAAGATGACTTGGGATGCCCGCATCCTTTGTTGTAGTCCTTGGGTTTGAGTCTTGACTCAATTTCTAATTCCAGCTTCTTGTTGATGCTCACTTTGGGAGGACACAGGTGATAGTTAAAGCAATTGGGTCCCTGCCACTCACATGGGAGACCAGGATTGAGTTCCCAACTCACAGTTTCAGTCTGTCTCTAACCCTGTCATTTGGGTAATAAACTAGCAAACAGAGATCTCTCTGTCTCTGTCTCATTCGTTCTTTTTGTATGCCTCTTTGTTTCAAGTAAATACAAATAAATAAATAAATAAATAACTCCAAAGTTTTTTTAAAAAAATATGTTTTTTTGAGATTATGATAAGCACTTCTATTTTACATTCTTAAAAAATTATTATAGGGCCAAATGAGCTTTTATTTCTGTGAGCTATATCTATTAATAGTTAACATGTTAGAATTGAGACATTTTAACAATAAATTAACATTTTAACAATTAAAATTGAGACATTTAACAACAGGGTTATATAAGCAGCTTCACATCATGTAGTCTCTGGAAAACTCGCTAACATTTATGAATGACTGACAGTGAAAAGTTAAATAGCTTCTTAGCATTACCATGAAAATGGTTTAGACCTTGTACACACCCTCAAAAGATGGGAAGAATCTGAGGAGTCCCTGTGTAATACTTTGAGAACTTCTGCTTAAACAATAGTGTATGGAACAAACTTCAACATGCAAAAATATGCATTCATTTCTCAGCTAATTTAAGAAGCTTGCGACAAAAGAGTGCATCTTCATATTCATAAACACGAATATAAAACAGGAATACCCAAAACTATACTATGCTTTGAAAGTCAGAGGAGGGGAGTATGACTATCAGAGAGTAAAGGAGGCTTCTAGAGTGATTTGAACAAACTGTTTCTCAATATAGGTTGTGATTATGCAGGTGTACTCAGTCTGAAAATTTATCGACCCATGTACTTACAACTCTATCAGTATGTATATTACACTTCAACAGAGAGTAAAACAAAAATATAAATTTAAAATATAGGAACTTGTCAATATTGTACATCAATGTTCATATGAAGTCTTGTAAATAAATGCACATATCAGTCTTTATAATATTAAGATGGAACACCCTGATGAATAAATATGTAATATATTAATACAACAAACTATTATTTGTACTAATGACTAAAGTACATATCTATGCTGAATTATATATAAACATTGCAAATATGCTAAAGGAAATAACTCAGACACAAAATAACTCATATTTTATAATTACACCTATATGAAATATACAGCAAAGTAAATATATGGAGAGAGATTGTACGTTAGTGGTTGTTTTGGGCTAGAGAATGATACGTTTGTGATGAGATGCTAATGTGTTTGACTCTTCCTTTGTGCAGTGATACAAATATTCTGAAATTGTAATGATGGTGATTGTACAACTATATGATTATACAAAAA
Source organism: Lepus europaeus (assembly GCF_033115175.1). NCBI lineage: Eukaryota > Metazoa > Chordata > Mammalia > Lagomorpha > Leporidae > Lepus > Lepus europaeus. The sequence goes on along the minus strand of NC_084839.1, from coordinate 78,031,578 downwards.
AAAATCATCAAATTATACATGCTAAATGTGTGAATTTTATGTCAGAAAAGCTATTACTAACAAACACCAACAGAATCACCTAAAAAGCTAGCTTTTACATTGTTTCTACTGCTTCTGAAAAACAACTTCAGATTTGTCAGAAATGTGAAACTTTTTATACATTTTAATGGAATTTTTTCTTCTGATTATAAATAGCTGCTTTGATAACAGATTCTTCTGTGTAGAAACATCATTATAATACTCATTCAGGGCTGTCATAGCCGAGACTATGAAAAGCAGAATATCTATAACATTTGCTGTCTGGTTTAGTAGTTAATTTTAATTCCCTCTGTGTTTGCACTGTTTCTTATGTTTAATTTTTTGATGTGTGAGTTCTTTAGATCATCCATAACTTTGGGGAATATTGCCATTTACATAAAGTGTAGATGTGTCTAATTCACACAGCTATGAGTACGGTTTGCTTGTTCTCCCTCCCACTCTTTTAGAATTCTTTATGGTAGAATACAATGAGAATTAAATATTATTTTGTTCCAAATGTTCACAGCATTTGCTTATTCCCTGTCCTACTCCGCCTCGCTGTTAACTTTTGTGAAGTGAAAATGTCAACTGGCATCTGGCTTTTGTTAAGAGCTTTAACAAACAGTAATAGAAAATCTTTGCCATGAATATAACTTGCATTGATATTTGAGGTAGCTTACAATACAGAAAAAGATAATGGCTCTACAAAACTGATTTGAAAGTGATAAATTTCAATTACAGAGGAAAGTATTTTAGAGTTAATGAGTAACAGGGTGTGAATTAATTCAGCCATTTCATTTTCATTTATATTTATTTGCATTTATTTCCACTTCACTCAATATAAGTAAATTTAAGAATTGAGAATTAGAGAATTCCTGAAACTTGTTCATAGTATTTGCTCTCCAGAGATCACTAGCACCGCATATGGATAAGACACAACAAATTATTTCATACCTTCCCAAGAGAGAGTAATTCTACATCAATAGAGCTTTGGTATTGATTTCAAAGGAAAATATCAAGGTCAGATTTACTGATTTTTGTTTTTCTTTCGGTTTGATATATAATTAACGAAATTTGGATATAATTAAGTTACACAATGTTATTGTGTTGATATACAAGTACGGTGCAAAATAATCTCTATCACATGCTATTATATCCATCATGCTACTATTTTTACTACCAAGTGTTCTGTTCTTTCACTGTTTTTATATGGTAAGGAGACTAAGATCTAGCCAATAATAAATCTCAAATATTTTCTCTGTGTCTCTCTCTCTCTCACTGTCTACTCTGCCTGTCAAAAAAAAATCTCAAATATGCAATACAGTTTTATTGTTTATGTTCACCATGCTATGTATATTCCATAACCAGAGTTTGTATATCTTGTGAAGTCTAGTTTAAGCCAGGAATTTTTATGGTGCAAGTTGGTTATTTTGTGGAATGATACAACACAATAGTATATGATCCAGTGAACAACACAAACTTTGAAGCCAAGAAAACAATTTTGGAATGTCTACTCTTTTTTTTTCTAGTGGAGAGTTAATACGTGCAATAGAAGATAGAATACTACTCATCCATAAAAAGAATGAATTCTTATCTTTGCCAACAAAATAGATGCAATTGGAGACCATATCACTCATGGAATTAAGCCAGTGTGCAAAAGATATAGACTTTTTCTAATAATTCATGATAACTAATAAATAGAGTACCAAAAATGCAAAAAATATGAATAAAATTAATATTTTCAGATTAAGTATTGTTTAGAGCACTTGTCTATACTCCTGAGGAATAGTGGTTTTTCTTATTGAATTCCTCATTTAGTATAGGATTAAGCTTGTGATTATGAAGCAAACTGAAAATATGTCATTATAAAAATTAAAAGAAAAATAAGAAAGGAAGCAGAAGAGAAGGTGGGAGCCAGAGAGGGACAGTAGGGTGGGAAGTATTATTATATGCTTGAAACTGTATATATGAAATGTATGAAATTTGTTCCCTTTATATAAGTAAGTTCTAAAAAAAAAAATCTCTAACAAAATTTAGAAATATATTTTTAAGTCTCCTGCAAAAGTGAATCTCTGTTCAAGAAAACAAAGAACCATAAGATCACATTAACGCCAAAAACAAGCTGTGTAATGGAAGACACTGCTTTATGTCTTAACAAACAGCCTCACAGAAAAAGGCAGTTGAACTTTGTCTTTCATCTTTGAATCATATTGTTAATGGAAATAAAAGGGAAAGAAGCAATTTCACAAATGAATTTGGGGAAAATGGAAGAAAAAGGAAATTTGGGTTGTGAGTTTTCAGAGATAAATGAAACATTAAGAAAGTGTTAACTTTAGATTGAAGCAAATGAAAATCTCAGTAAAAACTTTGATGTATGAACGATGTAATAGAGAAATTTATTATTAAACCAAAGTACAAATACAAACCATAGGCTTTCATGTGAAAAATACAAAATGAAAAAATTAATTCTTACTTTTTGGTAAAACTCATGTCTGCAAGCAGGAAGATACATTGTAGCACTTAAGTATTTTTGACCCTTTTGATCTACTTTAATCATGTCTTTCATTTAATAATGTATTCTATATCATACACTTTCAAAATTTATAATAAAACCCAGGATTAACAACTCAGATATTTTTAAATTCTTAATTCTATTAAGTCCTAATTCTTCCCTAGTTATAGAAGTGCTATAATTATAATTCATTGTTTTTATGAATAGGTATTCTATATATTTGGAAAAAATAAATTTATTCTGTTTTACTGGCTTTAATAATAGAAGCTATTGCATAAATTATATTAAAAATGTATTTATATACACATAAAGTATTATTATCATAGTTAGAATTAGTTTTTGTGAAAAAATAATTTGCATTATTTTATCTTTATTATTCTTTATGCATATATTTTGAGGTGGACATCAGTCACAATTAAGAACATAATAATGTTCCCATTAAGAATCAGGACCCTGAAATTTAACATAACTTGACTGTGGTGCTCCCAAATACAAGACTGAATGCCCTTATCTAAAATCTCATGTAGTTCAATTACTAAGAATGTTCCTTTTGGTAATCATTTAAATCAGGACTTACAAGAGGACTCAGGAAATAGTGTGAGGCCAGTAGGTCTAGAATTTGCTTATCATGTTGGAAATTATCCAGTACTAAGAGCGGAGATACTAAGTACATTAAATGAACTCTAGCAGGATATAATAAAAACACACAATTTCCTGAAGGAGAAAATATGCATTTCTGAAACTACACATAGCCCTTGTGATCCAATTCTCCCTGAATCTGGAGTCTTGATAATAATCGTACCTTTGTATGTTTGACTGAGAAGGTCACTTTAAACACCAGGAGAATTAAAATGATATTCAAATATGCTGTATGAAATATTGTCATAGTCTACTAAAAGACATTTTTGTTCTACCTTCCAGATCATCTCAGAGCTCTGTAGTAGATATAGGTCCCTCACATGATAGGGGATTATTTGTAAAGCCTTATAAGTGGAAACCAAATATGTTGATCTCATACCAAACTGAGCTGTGAATGTTAAGTTCTCAAAAGCCAGCATGCAGGATCCCAAACATTCCATGAAGGATAGTGATAACGCGGCTGGCTGAAATGACATATGACAAATGTCTCTCAGAACACAGCAGGGTACAGAGGAGCAATAACTGGGTAGTAACACGGTCTACTCTGGTACTCAACAGTAATAGAGTTTAACACAATCTATTGAAAATTGGAATTTTATGAGTTTTTATTAAAAAAAAAAAAGATGCCACTGCAGCATAAGGACAATACAAACAAAACAGTGGTAAAATGCAAAATTTAAGAAAAGTCACTGGAGACCACTATAAATTAATCTTTAAATTCAATGCTTATCAAATAAAAGTAATACTAGTGCTTTCTATTGATCTTTCAAGCATGGCCTAACATCATTAAAGATTAAAAGAATCAAGAACAGTCAAGATTATTTTCAAAATGAATGACTGAATGAAATTCTCCTACCAGCTGCTAAAGCTTCTTATGAAGTTCATGTAACTATTTCTAGTTATTAGAAAAATACGTGATGTTTGAATCAATAATAGAAAGGCCAAGTAGGCCAGAACCATATCTGTGTTAACACAGAAAACTTTACGTACCAGAGGGGGAAAGAAGTATAGTCAATAAACACATTTTTTTGCTGAAGAAACTTTTTTTTTTTTTGCAAAAAATGAAACTGTCAATAATACGTTAAAGTACTCATAAACATGACAACCCTACAACACGAAATTTGGTTCAAAAATGATACCACATAAAAATGAATATGTCAGCTGGATAACATTGCCAGACATGCAACTAATAAAGAATAATATTTCAAAGTAAATTAAGAATACCTATTTTAACAAGTGAAACTGCAATAAAAATAAAAACATATATAATGAATGCACACAAAAGAAGAGCTGACAGTTCAAAAATAAATATACACAAAAAAGCCCCACCTCACCTCCAACTAGGGAAGAGGAAAATAAATAGTAACTATGATGGACTAACTTTTGTGAATAAGTGGACAAAATAAAAAGAACTCACAATGTTCAGCAAAGTCTTGTCATTTTATCTTCTAACCACTTGCCACATACAAAAACACATAATGCCACAAAAATAAGTAATATCATGTGTGCACACACACACACACAGAGTAACCTAATAAGAAACAGTGATAACAAAAACTAGGGACACTTAACATTTCCTCTAAGTGAATACGAGGAGCAAGTTGTTTCCTTATTAAACTATTGAGTATAGACCAGTTCAAGATGATTAACACTTGGCAAAATTATATTTCAATAATCCTAGTTGGCTATTATATCTATTGTATAACAAACTATTTTCTTGAAGATTCAAACATGGAAACTAACTATATATTTGAATTGTGCATCACCATATGAAGTAAGAAGTATGAAATATACCTAGTATAAATATATACCATGTGCAAGAAGGTGGTTATTTTTAGTGTGAAAAGGGGGTATAGAAGGGTTTTCAATTATTCTCAGTATATTCTCATAAATTTTGATATATAAGGAGAGCCAGCACTATGACACATTGTATTAAACTGTCACCTGCAGCACCAGCACCCCATATGGGCATAGGTTCAAGTCTTGGCTGCTCCACTTCTGAGCCATCTCCCTTCCCTTCTAATGCACCCTCCCTGCTAATGTTGAAAACTGTGATAGATAAGCATGTGAGTTGTATAATCGTTTTGCATTTTTGGAAATATAAAAAAGTGCCATCAAATGAATTAGGATGCAAATATCAGATAGGAAATAATTTATTACTTAAGATCAATTTTATATGATACATTCTAAATTCCTATTGCTTTTCACACCAAAATTTTTAATAATGCTCTAATTTTTCTATGAGTAAATGAACAAAGTTATTAGTTTTCTCCAGGATACTCTTTCAGTTGAAAAGGGAAAAAAGAATGATCATCAATGCTGAATATGTCAAGGGATATACTTTCCCATGCAGTTTTACAATATATATTGTAAACCTTTAAAAACCACTGATGCTTTGAACCAAAAAATTCTATTTTTAATAATTAACCCAAGGAAACATTAAGAGAGAAAAATGTTTGTGTATAAATGTCTTCATTATTTTTAAACCTGGAAACATAAATTGTAGGATAATGTGGTATGGTGCTGGTTAAATATTTTATGATATGCTGCAACATATTAAAATACTGTTCTCAGGGTCAGGCATTCAGCCTAGCAGTTTAGATGCCTATCTGGGTGCTTATATCCCATGTCAGTGTGTGGGTGGCTTTGAGTCTCAGTTCCACTGCCATTTCAGGCTTCCTACTACTGCTCATCCTGGAAGGTAGCAGGTGATAACTAAAGTAGATGAGTTATTGCCACTCACATGGGATATATAGGCTGAGCTCCTGGGTCTGGCTTTGGACCCAGGACAACCCCAGATTTTGCAAGCATTTGGAGAACAAACCAGACAATGAGAGTTCTGGCTATCTTTCTGTCATCCACCCCACTGTTGAATATATATATGCCTGTTGAATATAAAATATGAAATAAAAATACTGTCCTCATCAAAATTCACCACATGAATAAATTTTATATAAAAATGAAAATATCCTAAATGTATTATATATTATATTGACACTGAGAAGTATATGTGTGTAAAGGCATAAAGGTTTATCTCAAATTATATAGTTTCTTTTTTAATTTTTCTGTACTTTCCAAATTTTTTATACTGATAATTTCTACATATATTGGTATGTACATGCAGTATTACATGTTTAGATGAAGAATTTTCAGGGGCCAGCACCATGGCATGGTAGGTTAATCCTCCACCTGCGGTGCCAGCATCCCATTTGGGCACCGGTTCAAGTCCCAGCTGCTCCTCTTTCCATCCAGCTCTCTGCTATGGCCTGGGAAAGCAGTAGAGGATGGCCCAAGTCCTTGGGCCCCTGCACCCGCATGGGAGACCAGGAGGAGGTGCCTGGCTCCTGGCTTTGGATGGGTGTGACTCCAGCCATTGTAGCCATTTAGGGAGTGAACCAATGGAAGGAAGATCTTTCTCTCTCTCTCCCTCTTACTGTCTGTAACTACCTGTCAAAAAAAATAAATAAAATATTAAAAAAAATTAAAAAGTCATCCACATGGCTGGCGCCATGGCTCACTAGGCTAATCCTCTGCCTGTGGTGCCGGCACTCTGGGTTCTAGTCCAGTTGGGGCGCCAGATTCTGTCCTGGTTGCTCCTCTTCCAGTTCAGCTCTCTGCTGTGGCCCAGGAAGGCCTGGAGGATGGGCCAAGTGTTTGGGCCCTGCACTCGCATGGGAGACCTGGGGAGGCACCTGGCTCCTGGCTTCAGATCGGCGCAGCGCACCGGCCATGGCAGCCATCTGGGGGGGGTGAACCAATGGAAGGAAGACTTTTCTCTCCGTCTCTTTCTCTCTCTCTGTCTAAAAAAGAAACAAAAAAAGGTCATCCACAATCACTTATAACTACAAAATTTTCCACAAATATTCAAGAAAAATATCCTTATGCTTTGGTAGAATTATCACCTTAAGTATTCATATGGCTATATTTTAGAAGAGATTACTTTGAATTAGATAATAATGTTGTGTGAATATTAAGTTTCCTGGCTTCCTTTTTTATGTTTTTTTTTTTTTTTTTTTTTTTTTTGGACAGGCAGAGTTAGTGAGAGAGAGAGAGACAGAGAGAAAGGTCTTCCTTTACCATTGGTTCACCCCCCAGATGGCCGCTACTTGCCAGCGCACTGCAACAATCCGAAGCCAGGAGCTAGGTGCTTCCTCCTAGTCTCCCGTGTGGGTGCAGGGCCCAAGTACTTGGGCCATCCTCCACTGCACTCCCAGGCCACAGCAGAGAGCTGGACTGGAAGAGGAGTAACCAGGACAGAATCCGGCGCCCCAACCGGAACTAGAACCCGGGGTGCTGGTGCCACAGGCGGAGGATTAGCCTAGTGAGCCGTGGCACCGGCGCATATTTTTCTTAGAAACTATATACAAAACTATTTGATAGTAAAAGGGTAGAGAATCTTCAACTTCTCTTCAATGGTTTAGGAAAAAATACATGTACATGTGAGAGAATGACACTGCCAAAGCTGCAAAATGGAAACAACGGACACACTGAGATAATCATGTGTAGAGATTCCTAAGTCTATTCTTAAATTTAAAAAACAAAAACTTCAAAATAAATAGTTGCCACAAGAAAACCCCAACTCAAGGTAATAATTCAGGAATTAAATTAGTTTTGATATTTGGCATTTCACTTGTTTCCCATATAATTAAACATTGGGAGGGAGGGAGGGTGACAGAGACAGATGGAAAATTAGGACTCAAAAAAAAAAAAAAAACCAAATTATAGAGATTTGTGAAATCTCTAGATATTTAATATATATTAAAATATATCTATATTTATAACCTATTACTTCAATATAAAACAATAAGAAAATAGACACAGGACACAGTTTGAGTAACACATATTGCCAAAAATGAACCATAACAGTATCTGGGACTGGCAATGTGGCGCAACAGATAAAGCCAACACCTGCAATACAGGTATCCCGTATGGGTGTTTTTCTGTGGCACAGTTGCTCCACTTCAATCCAGCTCCCTGCTAATACACCTGGGAAAGAAACCAAAGATGGCCTAAGTACTTGGGCTCCTGCATAACCTGGGAGATATGGATGGAGTTCCTGGCCCCTGGCTTAAGTCTGGCCCAGCCAGTTGACTATTGAGCCCATATGGGGAGTGAAATAGTGGATGGAAGATCTGTCTCTCCCTCTTTCTCTCTGTAACTTTGACTTTCAAATAAATATACATCATTAAAAAATAATCTGTTTAAAACAACACTATGTGTCTTCTCACTCACAAGCATAAAGCATGCTTAGAAGGCTATGTAGACCCTCAAGGGAGTATGAAGTCCACAATAATTTCAGACATTGCTAAATTTGATCAAGAAAAAGGAAAATCTCAGATATTTAAAAAATCATTTTGGGGGCTAGGTGAAGTTTAGGAAGCCACTTGTAGAAGCAAAATCATGGGATCTAATTAAGAAAGATCCTACCAGTTATAGCTCTGAAAGCTTTTACTCAAGTCTTCCTGAGAATATTTAAATTGCTCCACATTATTGACTGCTTAGTATCTCCCACCATTATCCTGTTCTGATGTTAGAGTATGCATGTGCATGCATGTGTTTAGATAAATATATGAGGGTTTTTCTACAATATATGGTTTTAGATACATATATTATATATGAGACTACTTTTAAAACCATGCATAAATGAAACTAATTTTATATCTATTTCACTGCAAATTTTGAAACTCATGTGGTTTTTTTCATAATGCATGTTTTTTTCTCAACTTTATAAGACTTCTTATAATGCATGAATTTAATTTTCTTGCAGCAACTTTTATATTCATAGCCTACAGACATTTTGAAACATATGTACATATATGTTAGTGACTCCATATAAATTTTCTGGCTTTGTATTTAAAAATGATTATACAAGTGAGCAGATTTCATTGTTTTTGACTACTGTATAGTATACTATAGAGTACATGTCCCATAATTTCTTTTATTTATTTATTTATTTATTTATTTGACAGGCAGAGTGGACAGTGAGAGAGAGACAGAGAGAAAGGTCTTACTTTTGCCGTTGGTTCACCCTCCAATGGCCACCGCGGTAGCGCGCTGTGGCCGGCGCACCGCGCTGATCCTCAGGCAGGAGCCAGGTGCTTCTCCTGGTCTCCCATGGGGTGCAGGGCCCAAGTACTTGGGCCATCCTCCACTGCACTCCCTGGCCACAGCAGAGAGCTGGCCTGGAAGAGGGGCAACCAGGACAGGATCGGTGCCCCGACCGGGACTAGAACCCGGTGTGCCGGCGCCACAAGGTGGAGGATTAGCTTAGTGAGCCGCGGCGCCGGCCAGTCCCATAATTTCTTTATCCAGTCTACTGTTGATGGGCATTTGGGTTGGTTCCAGGTCTTAGCTATTGTGAATTGAGCTGCAATAAACATTGAGGTGCAGACGGCTTTTTTGTTTGCCAATTTAATTTCCTTTGGGTAAATTCCGAGGAGTGGGATGGCTGGGCTGTATGGTAGGGTTATATTCAGGTTTCTGAGGAATCTCCAGACTGACTTCAATAGTGGCTTAACCAGTTTGCATTCCCACCAACAGTGGGTTAGTGTCCCTTTTCCCCCACATCCTCTCCAGCATCTATTGTTGGTAGATTTCTGAATGTGAACCATTCTAACTGGGGTAAGGTGAAACCTCATTGTGGTTTTGATTTGCATTTCTCTGATTGCTAGTGATCTTGAACATTTTTTCATGTGTCTGTTGGCCTTTTGGATTTCCTCTTTCGAAAAATGTCTATTGAGGTCCTTGGCCCATCTCTAAGTGGGTTGTTTGTTTTGATGTTGTGGAGTTTCTTGATTTCTTTGTAGATTCTGGTTATTAACCCTTTATCTGTTGCGTAGTTTGCAAATATTTTTTTCCCAATCTGTCGGTTGCAAAAAGATGGAGGAATCTGGAAAACATCATGCTGAGTGAATTAAGCCAGTCCCAAAGAGACAAATATCATTTGTTTTCCCTGATTGGTGACAACTAACTGAGCACCAAAGGGAAAACCTGTTGAAGTGAAATGGGTACTATGAGAAACAATGACTTGATCAGCTCTTGTCCTGACTGTTGATGTACAATGTAAATCTTTCTACATTTTAGTATTTTTTTTTTGTTCTAGTACTAGTGGTTGAACTCTGTGATTAACACACAATTATTCTTAGGTGTTTAAATTTTAACTGAAAAATGATCCCTGTTAAATATAAGAGTAGAAAAAAGAGAGGGAGGAGTTGTATAATTTGGGGCATGCTCAATCGGACTTGCCCCAAATGGTGGAGTTAGAAACATGCCAGGGGATTCCAATACAATCCCATCAAGGTGGCATGTACCAATGCCATCTCACTAGTCCAAGTGATCAATTTCAGTTCACAATTGATGACTCTGATAGGTCTAAGAGTCAAAGGGATCACACAAAGAAGACTAGTGTCTGCTAATACTAACCTATAGAATCAAAAAGGGAGAGAACAATCCCATCATGGGAAGCGGGAGACACAGCAGACTCAGAATAGCAGATGTCCTAAATAACACTCAGCCCTTAAGGCATTCGGATCTGGCTGAAGAGCCCATGAGAATATTGTAGGCATGGAAAGCCAAGACACTCTGGAAAAAAAAAAAAAAGAAGAAGAAGAAGAAGAAGAAGACCTAAATGAAAGGTCTCTGCAAGTGAGATCCCAGTGGAAAGAACAGGTCATCAAAGAAGGAGGTACCTTTCTCTGAAGGGAGGAGAGAACTTCCACTTTGACTATGACCCTGTCGGAATAAGATCAAAGTCGGCGAACTCAAAAGGCTTCCATAGCCTCAGCAACTCATGACTAGAGCCAAGGGAGATTACTGACGCCATAAACAAGAGTGTCAAATTGTTAAATCAACAACAGGAGTCACTGTGTACTTATGTCTCATGTGGGATCTGTCCTTAATGTGTTGTCCAGTGTGAAGTAATGCTATAACTGTGTTTCTGTGTGGGTGCAAACTGATGAAATCTTTACTTAGTATATACTGAATCGATCTTCTGCATATAAATATAATTCAAAAAGAAAAAAAAAAACGCTGTTAAATTGGAAATTGCATAGAAAATTAATCAATTCTTTAAAAAAATCATGTAGGATCTCTGTCCTTAATGTGCTGTACATTGTGATTTAATGCTATAACTAGTACTCCAACAGTATTTTTCACTTAGTGTTGCTATGTGAGGGCAAGCTGTTGAAATCTTTACTTATTATATACTAAACTGATCTTCTGTATATAAAGAGAATTGAAAATGAATCTTGATGTGAGTGGAAGGGGAGAGGGTGTGGGAAAGGGGAGGGTTGCGGGTGGAAGGGAATTTATGGGGGGGGGGAAGCCATTATAAACCATAAGCTGTATTTTGGAAATTTATATTCATTAAATAAAAGTTAAAAAAAATAAAATTGATTATACAACTTGTCCTTCTACATTATGAGTGACATAAAAAGAGTCAAATAGCTATATGGTAACCAGAAGACTTATACTTTCTAAATAGCCACATGATTCATATTATATAGCCCCTATGGCATTAAGTAGGTTAACTGACCAATCTTGACTTCCAGTAGAAATATCAAAAGATCATATGCCTATCTCTACAAGACTGTTAAGAAATTACTTTCATGCTTTCCATAATCTCTCATTTTAGCATGCACAAATGATTCCAATGTATTCTGCCTTGGTGAAATTATAAAAGTATCTTTAGTCTGTGATTTACTACTTGAAGTAGCATACTATAGTGTGATGTGCTACATAGGACATGAAGAGCAAATAAACTCTGTGTGTGTGTGTGTGTGTGTGTAAATTTGGCTACAACTGTGAGGTTTTTGTCATTTTAAATAAAACAGGTTTAATTTATAATGGGTGTTAGAATAATTTTTGTTTTAATGACATAATTTGTGTTTAGTGTTTGCAAATTCTAATGATTTATGGTTCCTCTTAGGAACAGGACCATAGGAGTGTTAATAGGAAGTATTTATGCACAATATGAATTATTTCCCAATTTCTTTAATGTCAGCTGATTTGCAAAATCAAATACGTCATGCAATCTCATTTAGAGCAGAAACTTTTATATTCTTTATTGCTAAGCACTCTCTAAGTTCATAGCAAAGCTTGAGAGTAATATGTTCTAATGAACAAATAAACATATAAATTGATAAAATAATAAATTAACAATATCATGCAACTCTGAAAAGTGGGCGAAGCCTTGATTGGACAACAGAAACTTTAAAGGTAATTACTCAGGTTTCATCTGAATGAACTAAATTACAAAATTATGAACAGTATTTTCCTAAAATAAGAGATAAACAACAAAATATGATTTATTTCACATACTTTTTAAGAGTATTTTATTTATTTATTTACTTTAAAGTCAGAGTTACAGAGATAGAGGGACAGACAGACAGAGATCTTCAATTTGCTGGTTCATTACTCAAATAGCCGCAAGGGACAGCTCTGGTATAGCTTGAAGCCAGGTACCTTGAAATCCATCTGGATCTCCCACCTAGGTAGCAGGGGCCAAGCATTCAACCCCTTTTGAACTTCTTTCCCAGGTGCATTAGCAGGGAGCATGATGAGAAGTAGAGCAGCAAACTGACACAACCAACTGTGTCACAATGCCAGCCCCTATCATGTATTTTTAATTGTTAATTTTATATGAAAAAATCAAATGTCAAATTTCTTAACACTCTGAATTTGCATGACTGTATTCACATATTGATTTAAGTATATGAAATGTAAATACTTCAGTCATGAGCATGCAACTTCTTACTAAGTTGAGAACTTAGATGTTTATCTTGGGAAACAATGGTTAATGTGTTCCCCTATATGTTTGTTGAATTATTTCATTATTATGAAATATATTCGTATTTTTATTTATTTTTCTTCCAAAACCATGGACTTATTCAGCATTTGAAGAAATCATAGGTCCAAAATTCATTCTATCTTTAGATAAGTCAGCAGGTTTCCAGAATGATTAAATGTTGTTACTGCAGGAAGACAAGAATCATGATCTCAACCAGCTTATTTGTTCTCATGATACTTTATGAAGTAATTTCATTTGACAGTTACACAGAAACACAGACTAAAATTCATCCTTTCTTCTTTGTTATGAATAAAAGAGGTCAATAAAGGCAAGGTTTCCTATAATAGGCAGAGCCGATTACATTGTTACATCCATCACAGTGCTGAGATCATTATTTTATCTTTATAAAAATTCTAGGGGAGTAAGTGTCACAATACCTGTGCATTGAAGAGGAGGGAAAAGCGTTAGTATGGAAATGGTCTCAGACTTCAGAAACTCTGGTATATAACCCTCATGATTCAGTCTTGGACTCAGCATATACATGTTTACAAACCCAAGAAGTTCAGTTATCTACAGTTTAAATGATTGCCTATGTAGAATACTGTCAAAATCAGATAACATATAGTGAAGAATTTCTAATAAAGGACCTCTTGCTGGGTAATAAACCAAGAATAGGATTGCAATCTGGAGTACACAGGCACCAACCAGGGTGTATGGCTTGTGCTATGTCTGCATTACAAGGAAAGGTTGGGAGTTTTATGAAGTCAAAGATCTGCATTTTGAAGGAAAGTTCATTGATATTTTATGTACTTGTGGAAGCTGGCAAGCTCTGGATGAGGCGCCATAAGAGTAACTAGCAAAACCTACCTTATGGTCACAGTTCATAGTTCCATTGTTAGTTGCTATGTAAAAACACAGCAGGCTGTTTCTTTGGATTTTTTTCTGTGATAATTCCTGGAACAGGTATTCATGGCCTGAAACCTTCCCTTTCTTTTCCATGACCCTTGCCTCCATTGTATTGATATGTAATAGTGATGACTCCATTTTATGTAAGAAATTTTCACAAATGCTAATTATGGCACATCTTACTCAGAGAAGATTAAGTGGGATAACATGTGAGAATGTTGTCTTATCAACAGTGAATTGCTTTTCAAATATTAGACATAATGTGGATGTCATACATAGAAGAGAAACTTTTAACAGATACATCATTGGGTCACATGGCAATAGAGAAGCATCTACATGCAGAGTAACTAGTCAGAGGAAATCCTACCATACTCAACAGAAGGACAGATGGCATCTAACAGTATGTTTTTTCAGACATTTCAATAAGCAGGAAAAGATGCCACACCATTTATTACTATTATGATTTTATTTACATTCAAACATTACCCTCAGATGTGAAACTTGGAAACATAATTCTGCTTGCTCACAAAGTAACAATTTTTGTTTTTCAATAAGCCCAAGAAGTCTGTTTATAAAGCCACATTTGTTTTGAATTGTAAACTTTTAAGTAAATCAATTGCCAGATCATAAAACAGTTGATCAGCTCTCCTTACTAACAGCAACTAAACATAGTAATTTACTTTACACATAAAAGGTAGAGATGATGCCCAAACAAGGAATGTAGAACTTAAGATTAATTGATTCATATAAATTCAGCCTAATGGTTCACCTATTTTACAACAATAACCTAAGGTTTATTGACTAAACCTGTCTTCGGGGGCTGACATTTTGGCACAGTTGGTTGAGCTGCCATTTGTGATGCAGGTGTATCTCCTATCAGAATCCCAGATCGAGTCCTGGATGTTTGGCTTCCAATCCAGTTCCTGGATAATGCTCCTAAAGAGGCAGCAGATAATGGCTAAAGTACTCGGGTACTTGCCACCCATACGAGAAATTATGATGGAGTTGTTAGGTCTTGGTTTTGGTTTGGCCCAGATGGGGCTGTTGGGGCCATTTGACAAGTGAGCAAGTGAATGGATGATATTCTCGCTCGCTCGCTCTCTCTTTCTTTCTCTCTCTCTCTCTCTCAATTGCTCTTTCAAATAAACAATTTTTTAACTTGTCTTCACTTGAACAGTACTAAGATGATTTTTATGATGGATTGATGTGACTTTTGTTTCCATGAGAGTCCAGGATAATCAAACTCTTTGTAACTGATTTAGTTTTCTTTAGATTGTTGGATTTAAAAAAAAGCCTCGAATTTAATCTAAAAATGTCGACTCTATCACATAGCCCTTTTTAATCTTACATTTTGAACTTTGGGAAAATATTTGATGAATTTTGCATAGATACAAAAGAAAGGATGGGAATTTTCAACCTTCTACCTTTCAATATTCAACTTTTAACAACCAGGATGTCTGCATGATAAACCAAATTCAACACCAGTACTTAGAAGATTGTTGAAAGCTTCGTTCCATGACTAGGTAGAGACAGAACATGTCTCCTGATATTTAGAACTTGAAAGAGAACAGCTGCAGATGGTTATGAAGTTGATGTCTTACACCAATGCCCAGCCAGGGATAGGTTAAGTAGAAACTAAAATCCACCTCATTTTAATTGCCAGTTCAGACTGGATATTCAGTTGCATCATCCTAGGGGAGTATGTCTAACTTGAGCCAAGGAATCAAATAAAATAGAAAATGCTCTGATCATGAACCTCTCTGGGGATTAAAACAATGTGAATGAATGAAACTTGAGCTTTAGATTTCACAACCTTGTGAAGAAACCACATTGTGAATAGCTACAGAGTAAACAAGATTTCTTCTTATAACCCATTCCAAATCTGAAAACTGTCACTGGTGCTAGGATGGTGTTGTAGTGCATCATATTAGGCTGTCACATGCAATGTTGCCATATGAGAAACATTTCGAGTCTCAGCTGTTCCACTTGCTATCCAGCTTCCTGCTAACGTGCCTGGAAAAATTTGCAAGATGGCCTGGGTGCTTGTGCCCCTGCAATTTCCATGGTATATCCTAATGGAGTTCCAGGCTCCAGGCTTGGGCCTGATCTCACCCCCGTCACTCCCAGGTTGTTTTTGCCATTTGGGAAATGAACCAACGGATTAAATTTCTGAGAGAGGAAGGGAAGGAAAGGAGAGAGGAGGGGAGGGGTGAGGAGGACTACGGGTATCATTTTGAGATTTATTCTCAGAAAGAATTTCTTCAAATTTCTCTTTTGTTAACCACCTGTTCTTTTGGAAAATTAGAACATTTCTAGAAGTATCCTTTTATAGGTGACAATGGGAAGAACGATGGTACTTTCTGGCCTCAAATTGTTGATCTAAATTTCAACTTCTGGAGGAAGTAATAAGCAATGCATTTTATAATTAAGCATACTAGAGAATGGCATTAGCACAATGAAAGTGAATGCAGGTGAAAGTGAAACACATTAATATAACAGTGATATCATGATATATAAAATTGACTGTTTTTTAAAAATTCACATTGTTTTTATTGTAGGCTGTTGAAATTCATCACAAAAACACACTTGTTTACACAGAAAATCATGTTATCTGGGAGTCTCACTTATCTAAGAATTAGTCTTGTTTTTCATGAGATGATTTTTGATGTTTAATCTCCAGAAAGAAAATCTATGGGTTAAATTTTTATGATACCACTCAAATGCTCTCAACTACTTGTACACTGAACCTTCTTACAATGTCATGTACCACTAAGATTTTCAGATCTGGAATGTACCACCTGATCAAGTATCTAAAGGCTATATTCTTCCATTTGCATTTTCCTTCTATGTAATTCCATTTTCTCAGGAGTGCAGATAAAATCCAGAACTCCTTCCATGATTGCAATTACTACTTGCAAAATAGTGCCTCTCTTTAGACTAAAACCATGATGGTCTCTTCCCAAAGACAACTGGATAAAACCTGCTAACTGAATCATGTCAAATCATTTCTGAGATAAAGATTTTATTTGGTTTCCACTTGTGTCTGCTTCTTAACACAGAAGTTCAGTGTAACAGTTAAGAATATGGATTCAGGTTGAAATCAGACACTGACTTTACCATGCTCTTACTTAGGTGACAGAGACAAGGAAATTATCCAAACAAGATTTCAACTTGCCAATCTTCAAAACATGGATGGAGTGGGCAGACTCTGAGAGTGTTCAAAATGATCCCCATGTCCACTATTCATGTCCTTTCACAAGGCTTGACCTTCTCTCTTACTTCTAACCAACAGAATATAACAAACACAATGGGATGTCACTTCTGTTATTAGGTCCTAAACGATATTTTTTTTTCTTGCTGACACGCTTTCTTTCACTCTTACTTACCTGCTGTGAAGAAGTAAACTACAATTTTTTAATCTCCATGTAGCAAGAAACCAAGGCCAATCACTATCCAAAAGGCCCTGGGGAAGTGAGGCCTTGATACAACAATGTATGAGGAATTGAATTCAGCAAATGATCACATAAGTGGGCTTGGATGGATGCTGATTCTACCCTAATTGAAGCTTGAATAGGATCTAGTAGAACCAAATAGAGCGCTTGTTCAAACATCACATGCAGAATTGTAAGTGGAACTGGAAGTGGATCGTATCTTATTTGAACCTTGAGTTGACCAAAGTCCTGGCTAATACCTTGATTGCTATCATTTGAAACTCCGAGAACCCAACTTGGACTTCCTAAGAGTTTTGATTCATGGCAACTATGATAGCAAATATGTGTTGATTTAGGCTCCTAGGTTTTGGGTTAAATTCTTATGCTGCAAGAGATAACTGATGTAACTCATAATGCTGGTTTCTATTTTAAATGGTTGTTGTAGGTATTAAATGATGTAATATGAAGGAGTTGGCTCTCATTATTTTTCTTTATTTCAAAAAATATTTATTTATTTGGGGCCAGCTCTGTGGCACAGCAGGTTAATGCCCTGGCCTGAAGTGCCAGCATCCCATATAGGTGCCAGTTTGAGACCTGGCTGGTTCACTCCTGATCCAGCTCTCTGCTATGGCCTAGGAAAGCAGTAGAAGATGGCCCAGGACAATCTGGGTCACTGCACCTGTGCGGGAGACAGGAAGAAGCTCCTGGCTCCTGGCTTCAGATCGGCGTAGCTCCAGCTGTTGCGGTCATCTGGGGAGTGAATCATCGGATGAAGGACTTCACTCTCTCTCTCTCTCTCTCTCTCTCTCTCTGCATTTCCTCTCTCTGTGTAACTCTGACTTTCAAATAAATAAATAAATCTTTTAAAATATTTATTTATTTTAAAGATTAAGAGAGAGAGAGAGAGCAGAGAGAATGAATCAGTCTACTATCCACTGATTCACTCCCGAATTGCTTTCAGTAGCCTTAGCTGGGCCAGGCTGTTGCAAGGAACCCAGAACTCAACACAGGTCTTCCAGAAAGGTAACAGGCACCCAACTACTTCAGCTATCACCTGCTACCCCCTAGAGTGTGCATTAGCAGGAAGCTGAAATCAGAGCATATTTGGTAGTGAAATCCGGACACTCTGATATGGGATGTGGGTATCTCAAACAGCATCTATGAAATTGTGTCAAATGGTGATCCCTTTATCCTTATTTTACTTAGTAAGACTTGAAAAATGGATATGGATGTCATTTCTCAGATCTACATCTATATTGTGGTTTTAGCCCTTTTTATAAGGTATATTAAAGACTTTTAGACCATTATTTTTATTATAGTATATATTTCTTCTACTTGATTAACTATTAATTATTTTGAAACAATGAATTATTAGTTTTAAATTATCGTGCCAAATATTAGCATATCCAGATCATGAGTCATGGGGGAAATGGATCTTTACATAGGATTCCATGAGAGGAGTGTACACATTTCTTAGGCTTTAAGTGAAGCATATACATATATATAGCTTAGTTGATTGAGCCATTAAAAGAAATACCTAGAAGTTATATGACAACTGAAAGAAATCCTCTTTCCCTCATTGCAGAGAATTCTTGCTGAATTGATTTCAAAGGCATGAAATTAATGGTTGATAATAAAAGCTAAACCAAGCAACATTATTTTACAAATATTTTTGAAGTAACTTTGATTTCTGTCTTCTTCATAAGCAGAGCAGATTGAGTGGCAGTATCTTCTAGCCACAGTGGCTTTTACTCCTTTTACTCCTTGGTATATTGTATTCTGAATTAATATTATTATTTTTCACCAGGCTACACACATATAGCTTCACATTTAGAACTTTGGATTCATTATTATTATTCACCTCACTACCCAATCAAGCACAATTCTGAGAAAATGATTTTGATAGATCATGAAAGATTGTCTTTGAAAAAATAATGGATAAATATTTTCCTCCAAGAGAAAGAGTACAAAAGCTTCCATGTACTTAAACAGTAATTTCAAGGAGCTTTTCTGAGCAAGGAAAAAACAACTTTGAAAATATTTTCTTGATAATTAATCTTAAATTACCAATAATCAATTTTTTAATAATACTATGTTTCCTTACCTCTTCTTCCTCATTGTGAGTTCCAGTGCTGTCTTCTCTTCAGTTTCCTTCCTAGGAATAAAAATTTTGTTTAATTTGGGCAAGACAAAGCAGGATAGTAATTGAAAGTTTTCAGATTTGAAGTCAGGTACTCTTGTCTCATAGCTTGTATTATTGTGCCACACATTACCAGTAAATATAGTAACAATAATTATATGGGATTAATTATTAATATTTGTCAAATACTTTTTTAAATTTTGGCATGTATTGCAATTGATATCATGCAACAGCTATGCAACATAGCTATTGATGTCAACATTTTATAGGACGAGATAGAGAGAACTCTGGTGAAGGTTTACTGGTCAACAGGAAAGAGTTAATTTTGCAAAATCCTTGAACGTTTTGCTTCAGTAACCTGATGCTCCATGATCTTCATGACCTATTTTTTCTCACACCTAACAGCTTTCAGTGTTAATCCAGGTATAGTAACACTACATTACCGAGACACATTGAGGCAATATTTAGAGAATTTTCTACATCAAAAATAATCAGACATGCAGAAGATTGAATGCTTGTTCAGGATGGACACATGTGATCTTCTGACATTTTTATCACATACTCGTGCATGGAATGGCGTCAGTGCTTACTCTGAGAAAACTGAGCTGAAGGACAAGCCAGAAATGATATTTTCCTTTGAGAGTTACACAATTAAGTTGTGGTGATTATCTAGGTAGATATTTCAATAAACAATGTCCTTTGTTTTGTTTTAGGGTTCAAGCATGCTATTATAAACACTGATATGGACAATATGGACATTGTTGAAGATTCGTGTAATTCTGAAGTATTCAGGGTCAAATGAAATAATTAAAAAACACAGTTCCATACTGTTTTTTTTTAAGATTTATTTATTTATTTGAAAGTCAGAGTTACACAGAGAGAGAAGAAGAGGCAGACACACAGAGAAAGATAAGTCTTCCATCCATTGGTTCACTTCCCAGATGGCCACAACGGCCGGAGCTGGGCCGATCCAAAGCCAGGAGCCAGGAGCTTCTTCCAGGACTTGGACCATCCTCTACTGCTATCCCAGGCCACTGCAGAGAGCTGGATCGGAAATGGAGCAGCCAGGACTCGAACCGGTGCCCATATGGGATGCCAGCATTGCAGGAGGCAGCTTTACCACCTACACCACAGTGCCGCCCCTTACATATTGTTTTTAAGACATCGTATTTCACTCCACTTCATTTTAGTGAACTCTTTCCTAATGTACCACCACCTGAGCATGGTGTTTGCCAGGACTGTACAGAATCAATCATGGGGCACACAGTGTATTCTAAATTTCAACTGGCTGAAATGATTCTCAGAGAATATAAGCTTCTGGGTCAAATACTAGCAAGCTGTTGCCCTTCCTTGATATTTTTTTATATTTTTAAAGATAGTTTTTCAAAATGTAAAAGAATTGTCTGACTTCACTAGCAACAATAATAATTCCTTGGAATCAGGGAAATCAAAGTATAGTTGGACATCTGTTGTCTTACCTCTTCCTCCTCCTGAGGCCTATCGATATTTTCCCTCCCATTTCCTTCTCAGAAATTAAAAAAGAAAAAAAGAAAAAAATGTTTATTCTGGGCAATAACAAGCAGGCAAGCAGGAAACAACTTCCAGAATGTATTAGGGTTATATGTGTTTCCTTCAAAATTCTGGCCTACTAAAATGACCAAAAAGAATCAGACAAACCCAAAATTGAGAACAATCTGGATCTGAGTAGTTTAGCTAGAAAGGAACTGAGAGATGCTGAGGTTCAAGGTAGTCTCAAATGCTCCTTCCCTTGATATATTTGAATAAATTAGTCAAATTCTACCAAGAGAGATGAAATTTTGAATTAACACCTCCAGAAACTTCCTAAGAAAATGCAACAATCGAACTTCTAAGATAATAGTGATTATGTATTGGAATTCAGATTAAAAAATAATAATTTGTTGATGGAAAGTCAAGCAAAGTAATGGTCCAGAGGTTTCTACTCCAATATTGCTGAAAAATGTGCTTCTGTGTCTATAATTAGTAGATTAGGGAAGCAATGCCTAAAAAACAAATTTAAAAATGTGCTGGGAACTTGCTCCATTATTTTTTATATTATTTTTAATGTTCTTGCTGTCAGTTCATATGGAATTCATAGCAGATAAAGGGAAAGCTGTATAACTGGCATAGGAGGAAACAAAGATTTAAAGATATACATATAACTTCCCTCAGCTTAAGGTTGTATATGTGTTGGGGAAGGGACGTTTGTTTTTCTTTCTTTTTCTTCTTCTTTTTTCTTTTTTTTTGGCTTGGTTTGGCCCAATTGCTCCTCCAAAAGTATTTATGGTAAGTAGAATTCAATAATGCTAGAATTATAAAGGTGGAAGTACCATTATAATCTAATCTCTGACACACTGTAGATATTACTTCCTTAAAACCATATTTCCCCATAGCTCTAAAATCAGTAAGTTCATGAATTTGTAAATAAAGCTAAAAACTTTATGTTGGATTCATAAGTCTTTACCTATAATATCTACTCATTTGTTCAATTTGAAAAATAAAATATCTCACTTCATCCTAACAGCTACTTTACTATCTAAAAGATCTTTTTCTTTTGTGACAAATCACTTTTAAATTCATTAAGCATTCTTCAGATGTAACTCTCAGGCTATCGCAGTTTTGGAACTATTCCTAGACAGGTGCTCATGTTTTTGAAAAGGACTAAAACGAAAAAGTTCTCATTAGGATGTTTCTCGTTTATCTTACTTTCTTCCCCAGCAACTCTTATTGTTCCCTAAATATGATTTATATTCATTAATCCTTTTTGTAGAGTCTGATTCATCTCCAGCATCCAATCAGAAATTTTCTACATTTCAAAATCATTTTTCCTTTACAATCTGTTAGTTCCTCTTCACTATGATATTGTTTGAAAAAGCTTTGTTTTCCCTGTAACTCATGTTGAAATTTGATTGTCTTTTAGATGGTATCAAGAAGTGAGGACTTTCAGGGGTCATTAGGTCATTTAGGATTCATGTTGTCCTGGAAGGACTGGGTTTCTTCTCAGAGGTGAGTTCCTGCTCTTGCAAAACTGGATTAGTTACAAGTTGTTGTAAAGCCTGGGAACCCTGCATGTTTTGTCTCCTGTGTGCACGTGCTTACCTATCTGCCAGATGTTGAGGCAGTGCTCTAGAACCCACTGGCCTCCAGAATCAGCAGCCAAAATAAACCTCTTTATACATTACCCAGTTACAGCAACAGAAAATGAACTTAGTGCTGTAACAGCCTCACAGTTATCTCTTCCGTTGTTACGATAATATCCCCCTTGTTTTGCATAGCTGTAGCTTAACCTTATGTTAAGCATTGTTTACATTCAAGTCAAAATGATGTTGTAAAAATTAACAGAATTTTTATTGTTCTCAACCATAAAGAAGAAATAAGTATCTGAGTTGATGGGTATGCTAAATACTCTGATTTGATCTTGCTAATATTATTCATGGATTGGAACGTCACATTGTCCCCACAAATATGTGCAGTTATGTCAAAAACAAAATGAAATATATTTTCAATCCATTGCTTTCTCAATGCTTCTTCATTGTATGGAGAAAAAAAGTCCAAACACTTAGCATGGTATACAGGAGTATGCCCAATATTTGTTTCTCCAGCAGTATCCCTAACATCTGTATCCTATGTTCTTAACCAACAAAATGTGAATATTTTCACTATACTTGGGTTCTGGCAGATCTGTGACCACCAGGCTTTCCCTCTGGTCCTTCTTTTGTCTTCCTTGATACATTCCTTTCATTACCTTACTGTTGCTCATGATCTGGTAGGTGTTCAGGGGATAGAAGGCCTTGAATTTAATTCTGACTATACCATTAACTAGGTGTTGGTCCCTGCGTGTGTGACTTATCCACTCAGGACTTTCATTTCTATCTTAGAATTTAATAAATGGGACAATTACTTATGCTCAACTCTTGTTCGCTGGAAGAAAATAATGAGATGCAGAAAATGTTATTTGAACTTCAAAGTGATACACAGTTAAGAATCATTTCTAAGGTGACCATTGCTATTCAAATTTATCTAAAGTGTTTCTCTTCTAACTCCTGCTTCCTTTTTCTTATCTTTCTAAATTGAAGTTTGAATAAAGTAGAAGAGCTGTGCTTTGCTAATCCTTCAGAAATGACTGCAGTGTATAGGTATATAGTTTCATTATGTCAAATGTGTTTATATTTTTTAAATTATTTGTCAGTGGGAGCTATACACAAAATAAATCATGGACATGCCAAAGTAGAAATTTTGAGAGGATGTGAATGTTTTCTGATACCTGCTATCTCTTTTAGTAAGAATTTTTATTATGAAAACCACATCATATTCAAGCTAAGAGAAATAGATTATTAAGAAAATGATGCAACTGATAAATATTGGATATCAAAGAATACTGCCTTGGGGCTGGCTCTGTAGCTTAGTAAACATCCGCCTACAGCACTGACATCCCATATGGGCATTGGTTCAAGTCCCAGATGCTCCAATTCCCATCCAGCTTTCTGCTAATGTATCTGGGAAAGAAGCAGAGGATGGCCCAAATCCTTGAGCTTCTGCACCCACGTGGGAGAACTGGAAGAATCTCCTGGCTCCTGGCTTCAGATCAGCTCAGCTCTGGGCATTGTGGTCATTTGGAGTGAACCTGTCTCTGTATATAACTCTGCCTCTCAAGTAAATACATGCATCTTAAAAAAGATTTATTTTTTTATTTTTATTTTTTATTTTTGACAGGCAGAGTGGACAGTGAGAGAGAGACAGAGAGAAAGGTCTTCCTTTTGCCGTTGGTTCCCCCTCCAATGGCCGCCGCGGTAGCGCGCTGCGGCCGGCGCACCGCGCTGTTCCAATGGCAGGAGCCAGGTGCTTCTCCTGGTCTCCCATGGGGTGCAGAGCCCAAGCACTTGGGCCATCCTCCACTGCACTCCCTGGCCACAGCAGAGAGCTGGACTGGAAGAGGGGCAACCGGGACAGGATCGGTGCCCCGACCGGGACTAGAACCCGGTGTGCCGGCGCCGCGAGGCGGAAGATTAGCCTGTTGAGCCACGGCGCCGGCCTTAAAAAAGATTTATTAAAAATAAAGAATATACCTTATTTTATCTTAATTTTCCTTACAATAGACATTTCCTAGTGCACATTCTTAACTTGGTATTAACAAAAAGCATCAGAATTTCTTTTTCTTTTTTTTTTTTTTGGACAGGCAGAGTGGACAGTGGGAGAGAGAGACAGAGAGAAAGGTCTTCCTTTTGCCGTCGGTTCACCCCCCAATGGCCGCCACGGCTGGCGTGCTGCAACTGGCGCACCACACTGATCGATGGCAAGAGCCAGGTGCTTCTCCTGGTCTCCCATGGGGTGCAGGGCCCAAGCACTTGAGCCATCCTCCACTGCACTCCCGGGCCACAGCAGAGAGCTGGCCTGGAAGAGGGGCAACCGGGACAGAATCCAGCACCCCAACCGGGACTAGAACCCGGTGTGCCAGCACCGCAAGGTGGAGGATTAGCCTAGTGAGCCGCAGCGCCGGCTAGCATCAGAATTTCTAAAAAGCAATCTCTACAATACAGGTCTAAACAACTTATAAAGAATCCCTTTTTAAATGGATAAAGTATGGGCTTAGAACTGTTGATCAAAAGATAAAATCATGAGGAATTCCAATATAGCTGAATAGGGGAAAGAAGTACTGCTTCAGACAATGAGAAAATAGCAGAAAAATAGCAGAGGAAGCACATTCCCAGGGGAGATTTGGAGATAAATTCGCAGTGAAAATTCTCCAGAAGGAAGTGGGATGCTGTGGATCTGCAGTGGAAGCTGTGGATGCACAGCAACAAGCATTGGCACCACACCTGACCACCACAGCTGAGCACCAGAGGATATGCCCACTTTGGAGAGCAAGGTGAGAGCAGACTGCAGCAGCTCATGCTATGGTGACACTGAGGGTCTGACAGCCAAGTGGGCCACATTGTCTTTTGAGTGCAGTCTGGAACCTTAGTGAGGGGTAGGGTACCTGCATAACCCAGCAAAAAAAAAAAAAAAAAAAGGTTTTTTCTCCATATTCCCCCAAAAGGGTGCCCAGCAACCGGCAGGAAGAAAGTGAGATTTTGACACCAGCAGCAGCTGTGGCGACTTTTGTGCAAGCGTGCGAGCATGGGGATCTTACCAGAGGGAAAAATCAACATTTCCCACTGACTTTGATTCTGGCTGAGAGGGTTGACACCCCATAGGACTATGAGGTGCTCCAGGTTTCATATTGCCAAGGTGGAGCACCCATAAGCAAGTAGTTCTATTCCATGACTGGGGGAGTCCTGCTGAGACTTGGGAACTCAGTGATTACACAATAGGGTGCAGGGTGTAGCTGGCTCTCTTGTCAATCACTGTGTCCAGCACACTAGAGGCTCAGAGCTCCCTGATTGCCAGGGGTGGGTCATTGCGGAGGGCTCTGTTCTCATACTGAGGATTGCATAAATCCTGTGTGCAGTTCATGCGGCAGTACAGGTGAGTCAGGCACCCACTATGGGCTAACCCCAGGCATTGAACGCCTTGGGAGAGGTGGCGAAGGTGTGATCATGTCAACAGAGATGAACATATCCTTCCCCATGCTAACAATAGAGGATATGTACCACATCTGGATACTTATCCCACCCAAGAGCACTGACCAGATTTCCCTGACACACCCAGCACACACCTCTTCACTGCAAGAGAAGACACTTCACTAAGCCACAGAGGAATGGCTTAAAGATGAAATCCATCAGAGGAGAAAATCAAGTATTTTTACAAAAACCTAAAAATAAATACAGAAAGTCAGGAAATCAGAATAAAGAAGAAAGCATGATTCCCCCAGAGAAACACAACAATACATCAATAGCAGAATGTGAAGATGAGGAGATTGAAGAAATGCCTGAAAAGGAATTAAAAAGAATGGAGATACCTTAGAAAGATGAAAACAGATAAATTATATGATGAGCATTCCAACTCTTGAGAATTTACGCAAGGGAAATGAAATAAGCATATGAAAGAGTTATCTGTACTCCCATGTTTATTGCAGTTAAATTCAAAATAGCTAAGATATGCAATCAACCCAGCTGTCCATCAGCTGATGACTGGATAGAAATTGTGATATTAAATATGGAATACTACTCTGCCATAAGAAAAGATAAAGTAAGAGGGGCCAGTGCTGTGGTGCACTGGGTTAATGCCCTGGCCTGAAGTGCCAGCATCCCATATGGGCGCCATTCAAGACTTGGCTGCTCCTCTTCCAATCCAGTTCTCTTTATGGCCTGAGAAAGCAGTAGAAGATGGCCCAAGTGCTTGGACCCACATGGGAGACCAGGAAGAGCTCCTGGCTTCAGGGAGAGGGAGAGGGAGAGGGAGAGGAAGAGGGAGAGGGAGAGGGAGAGGGAGAGGGAGAGGGAGAGGGAGAGGGAGAGGGAGAGGGAGAGGGAGAGGGAGAGGGAGAGGGAGAGGGAGAGGGAGAGGGAGAGGGAGAGGGAGAGGGAGAGGGAGAGGGAGAGGGAGAGGGAGGAGCTCCTGCAGTTGCGACCAGTTGAGGAGTGAACCATTGGATGGAAGACCTCTCTCTCTTTCCGCCTCTCCTCTCTCTGTGTAACTCTGACTTTCAAATAAATAAATAAATCTTTAAAAAAAAAACATAAAGTAAGAAACAGAACCAGATCTAGATAGGATATTTTTTTGGAAATTATTAGATAAGAAATATGTAATAAATATGACTAAATGTTAGGGACTGACATGAAAACATGTTTACAAATGCAAATATATCAAGTAATTTAAGCAGAAAGACAGGATAACGTTTACAAAGAATCAGCAGAAAATACTGGAGATATAAATCATTGTACACAAATAAAAAATGCCTCTTTTAGACTTACCAGTAGACAGCACTCAGTCCAGTGGTGAAAAATATGAGTGAATTTGAGACATGCCAAACCAAACATCCCAAAGACTGAAAATGGACAAAGTTTTCCCAAATTAAAGGCAGATTCTGAACTATGGATACAGGAAGCTTACAGAACACCAATCAGGATAAAAGGTCTGCAAATCACACAAAGTCAAATCATATTAAACTATAGAAAACCCTAAATAAAGTGAAAATCTTGAAATAAACTGAAGAAAATGATTACATTAACCTTAAAGGGGGGAGGGGGGAATTTATTGGATGTCTCTTCAAAAGCCATGTAAGCAAGGAGTGAAATATTTAAACTATTGATAGAAAAACAGACTTAGAAATTTATGGATAATGAAATTATTCTTCAGAAATTGGAAAGACAGTATATGACAAGAAAGTAGAGGAGGTTTATCATAAAATAAGTTATTCATAGAAAAAATTGGTATAGATCATAAAACAATGATTTACATAAATTAAGTGTCAAGGAGGAATAAACGAAAGTAAAAATAATTTTTTTTATTTCTTCTATCCTTAATTGACCTAAATGATAACTCTTCAAACTATACTAGAAGAAATATTAGGTGATTTTAGCATATACATAAATGAAATGAATGACATTTATATTATCAGAGATATCAGAGAGGATAATATTGATAATACCTGGATATGTGGCATTTATATTATCCAACATATAGCATAGTGTTATTTATTTATTTATTTATTTATTTATTTATTTATTTAAAGATTTATTTAATTTTTTGAAAGTCAGTGTTAACAGAGAGAAGGAGAGGCAGAGACACAGAGAGAGAAGTCTTCCATATTCTAGTTCACTCCCCAATTGACCACACGGCTAGAGCTGCGCTGATCCAAAGCCAGGAGCCAGGAGCCTCTTCCAGGTCTCCTACAAGTGTGCAGGGGCCCAAAGCCTTGGGCCATCTTCTACTGCTTTCCCAGGACATAGCAGAGAGCTGGATTGGAAGTGGAGCAGCCAGGACTTGAACCAGCACCCATATGGGATGCCAGCACTACAGGCAGCAGCTTTACCCACTATGCTACAGTGCTGGCCCCAGCATATTGTTATTTAAAAGTACACTTAGACTAGCTATAAATGCATATTGAAAATTCTAGGGCAATCCCTAAAAATAATTTTAAAGAAGTGTATTTGTTAAAATAGAAGAAAGAAAATGTACTTACAAAATAAACAATTAAAACTTGAGAAAGCAGAAATGAGATGAAGATAGAAAAGAGGAACAATAATAATGAATAGAAAAGAATCACAAACAGACAGTAATTAAATGATGCCAATAATCACTATAAATGTGACTATTCTATCAGCTTAAAGACATGGACAACCACAGGATAGGGAGACATAGAAATAAGATCCTCCTACATGTTGTCTCTAAGAAACCCCATTTAAATATAAGGATAGACAGATGAAAAGAGAAAGAGCACATTAACACTAATCTAAAAAAAAAAAAACATAAAGCTGGAATATCTACACTAATTTCAAACAAAGGATATTTCAAGGCCAGGTAAATTATCAGACATATTAAATAATGTTAAAGGGGTTATTTCCTGTAAGACAAATCTCTTTAGTATGTTGGTAGATTATATCAGAGCATCAAAATACATGAGGCAAAAACTGATAGAACTACAAGGAAGAATAGACATCATATTATATTTGGAGACTTCCAAACCTGCATTTCAGTAATTTATAGATCCTGTAGGTTCAAACTCAGAAAGTATAGTTGAAATGAACAGGATCATTAATCAAAAAGATTGAATTAGCATTCATATAATGTTTCATCCACCAACAGCAGAATGTTCATTCTTTTCAACTTTGCATAGATAATGAAAATAGATAAACCATATTTTGGTGAAAAGAATATACCTTAATAAATTAATGAAATAAAAATTATTCAGTCTATCATCAGTTGATGATGATTTAAACTTGAAATCAACATTTGACATACAGTCAGAAAAATCTCAATATATGTGGAGATTAACAACACATTTCTAAATAATACTTCCAAGTGGGTTATTAAGAATTAAGGATGAGGCCAGCACTGTGGTGTAGTGGGTAAAAGCCTGCAACACTGGCAACCCATACCAGCACCAGTTTAACTCCCAGCTGCTCCACTTCTGATCCAGCTCTCTGCTAATGTGCAAAAGATAGCCCGGTGCTTGGGCCCCTGCATCCACATGGAAATCCCAGATTAAGCCCCTGGCTCCTGGTTTGGGCCTGGCCCAGTTCTGGCCATTGTAGGCATTAGGGGATTGAAACAGAGGATGGAAGCACTCTCACATGCTCTCTCTTCCTCTCTCTCTCTCTCCCTCTCTATAACTCTTTCAAAAAATTAAAAATAAAAAGAATTAAGGAAATAAAAAAAGCAAACTCAGTCACAATAGCAACAAAAATAAAATACTCAGTAATACTATTAACTAAACAGATGAAACACTTCTATACTGACCATTAACTCTGACTTTCAAATAAATAAATAAATCTTTTAAAAAAAGAAAACAAAATATCAATGATAAAATTAGATACACAAATAGGATATCATCCTTTGCTCACGATTTGGAAGAATTATTAATAATAAAAGGGAAATGCCACATAAACTGATCTATGCAATCCCTAGAAGAAGACCAATATGAAGAGGCCAGTGCAACCTCCTCTGTCTGCAAGGTCTCAGCAGGAGTCTGTCTCCGCAGGGCAGAACAAGCTGCCGTCCTCTTGCTGGTTTTAGATTTATTGATACAAGAAAGCCAGAGTTTCCTGGTGATCTCACTCATGATCGCTACATTCTTGGAAATCTATGAGAATCGGCCTCTGCTCCAAATGACCTCACTGGCGGTTGAGCTGTTGATGGACTGGATCCTCCTAGAGTAATTCAATCCTCTGATGCTTCAGTTATTTGCAGTAAAAGCTTAGAGGGAACTCCGAACTCTAGGGTATCTGGTATTCAGTTAGACCTGATTTAGGGATGAGAGGGTCCTTTGTGTAGGTCTTCAGTCTCCTGCTATAATCCACTTGAGAGTATGTCTTATTCTAGACTAATGACTGGTAAATGAGAGTTAACAATTTAAGTAGCTGAGAGAAACACAAACAGGGGTAAGTACCTGAGTTTGTGTGGCCTGGTGGAAAGAACATAAAGTAATTACCAAAATCAGTGAGTTACTAAAACTAATAGTAGTGAAGAGTTATGGAAAGGACGTGTATAATGAACGGGTTTGTTTGAGCAGGTTAATGGTTAATTTGTTAATGGTTAGTAGTAGAGTTAAACTAAAAGGTGGATGTTCCAATCTTCATAATCAATTGTTATAAGTAGATGTTCCAATTCTTTGCAAAATAACCACAATGCTTTTTGTAATTGATTATTATATAATTTAACATCACTTTGAGTCTCTGTTCTATTGTATCTCAAATATCAAGTAAATCTTTAAAATCAAAGAAATTGTCACATGGTTATGGTAATCAGTATTAGGAAGGAGCTACATATAGTACAAGGTCAATGGTTTAAAGTGGATGGGAAACAGACTTTGTTATCGTAAGGAGGAATCATTAACTCTGTAAGGATCATTTATGAGTGGACATTTGCAAAATTTATGAGAACAGTAAAGGATGTGTAAAATGAACAGCGGATGTAACTTAGGGTATAAAAATAAAGTCTGGTGCTCTCTCATTGGACCCATGCTGCCAGCCTCGCTGTGAATGTGTCTCTTAATTCTCCCTACACTGACACCTCCCACACCTTCAGGAACCCCTGGACCTGCTAGAGCTGGACTCTGGCATCAGTAACCTTTATATAAATACAGAAAACAATTCTAAAGTTCATATGGAACCACAATATAATATAATAAGCACACAAACTTGAATCAAAAAAAAAAAAAACACTAGAGGGACAATTCTTCCTGATTTAAGAAAGAATTACAAGGGGTGGGCAACTCGGCGTAGTGGGGTAAGCCTCTGCCTGTAGTACCAACATCCATCTCATCCCTGCTGATCCTCTTCAGATCCAGCTCTCTGCTATCCATTATGGCCATTTGGGGAGTGAACCAAAGGATGGAAGACCTCTCTCTCTGTCTCTCCTCTCTGTCTGTAACCCTAACTCTCAAATAAATAATTTTTAAAACAAATTATTGCCAGCGCTGCGGCTCACTAGGCTAATCCTCCTCCTGCGGCACCAGCACTCCAGGTTCTAGTCCCAGTTGGTGTGCCAGATTCTGTCCTGGTTGCTCCTCTTCCAGTCTAGCTCTCTGCTGTGGCCTGGGAGTGCAGTGGAGGATGGCCCAAGTGCTTGGGCCCTGCACCCACATGGGAGACCAGGAGAAGCACCTGGTTCCTGGCTTCAGATTGGCACAGCGCGCCGGCCATAACGCGCTGGCCGTAGTGGCCACTTGAGTAGTGAGCCAACGGAAAAAAGGAAGACCTTTCTCTCTGTCTCTCTCTCCTTCACTGTCTAACTCTGGTTGTCAAAAACAAATTATTACAATGCTACAGTAATTAAAATAGTATACTATTGGCCTTAACAGATACACAGACTATGGAACAGACTAGAGATCCCAGAAATGACTCCATGCACAAACAGTGAATTGGTATTCAAAAAGAAGCTACTGCCATCCACCTGAGGGACCTGGATGGAGTGTCTGACTCCTGGCTCTTGCGCTCCCTCCCTGCTTCCCTCTCTCTCCCTGTCTCTGTCATCCTTCCTTAATAGCAAATAAAACAAATCTTGAGAAAATGATTCTAGAAGGGTGTGCAGGGGGAAAGCTTAATATTAATCTTGGCAAAGATTTTTTGGATATGACTGCAAAAGCATTGGAATTAAAGCAAATACAGACAAGTGGGATTACATCAAACTAAAAAGCTTCTGCACAAAATAGGCAGTAATCAACAGATTTAAAAGGCAGTCTGTGGACTGAGCAAAAGTATTTCCAAATGCTACATATAATAAAATGTTAAAATCCAAAATATATACAATATTAAAATGCAGAAGTTAAGCAACCTAATGGCAAATGGATAAATACCCAATTAAAAATGGCCTCGCAGGAGACAAAAATAGTCTGAAAAGTCCTGTAAAACTAGAGAAATTGAAGGAATAGTTGTTAATATCATCCCAAAGCATAAAGTAACAGATCCAAATGGTTTTACTATTGAATTATATCAAATGCTAAAATGAAGAAATATGCTATCTCTCCACAATCTCTTCCAAAACAAAGAAGCAGAGGGAACACCTCCTAATTCATTTTATGCGGTCAGTGTTCCAGTAAAACCAAACCACATAAAATCGTAACATGAAAGAAAACTCAGCCTTATCTCTTATGAATTTAGGTCTAAAATCTCCAACTAAATATTAGCAAATTAAATACAATAATATATAAACACAAGATGCTGTGGAGAAATGTTATCAAATTAAGTTATATGAGCCCAATTTGAGATTCAAAAGTCAAAAATTGTAACTAAAATATGCCCCAATTAAAGAAGAAAAACTATATATTATAAATTGTTGAAGCATCCAACAAAATCCAATACACATTTAATGCAATAACTCTCGGTAAATTAGGAATAAGGAGCATTTCTACAATTTTATAAATAGCATCTACAAAACAACCCTATAGTTGACATCATACATAAAGGTAAGAAACTGTATCTTTCTCTACCATCAAGAATAAAGCATGGATGCTACTTCAGAACTTTTGTATTCAACATCATATTATTAAACCTAGCTAGTGCAGTAAGAGCTAAAAAGGATACCAGATTAGAGAGTTATAGGGAAGCAACTAAATTTTTTCACAGATTATAGTACCATCTATCTCCAAAATTGCTAGGTATTGACAAAAAATTCTGAAACTAATATACACTTACAGCCAAATTTCAGGCTAAAACATTAATATACAAACATCAATTGTTTTTCTTTATACTTAGAATGTATAATTAATGATATAATATCATTTAATTAGCATAAAATGAAATACTTGGATACAAAATACATAGAGGATATACAAGTGCAATACCAGAAAATTCTCAAAAATAATAAACTATATAAATAAATTCAAGGACCAGCACTGAGGCATAGCCAGTAAAGTCACAACCTGCAGTGCCAGCATCCCACATGGGCACTGGTTCCTGTCCCGGTGGTTCCACTTCCAATCCAGCTCTCTGCTATAGCCTGGGAAAGCAGTACAATATGGCCCAAGTCCTTGGACTCCTGCACCCACAGGGGAGATCCGGAAGACATTCCTGGCTCCTGGCTTAGGATTGGTCCACTCCAGCCATTGCAGACATCTGGGGAGTTAATCAGCAGATGGAAGAACTCTCTGTTTCTGTCTTTCCCTATCTGACTCTCTCTAACTCTACCTTTCAAATAGATACATAAATCTTTAAAAAAATAAATTCAGAGATATTTCTAGCTAAAGCCTGGGAAGATTCATTTATTCTTCCCATCGTGATCTCTAAAGCCAACAAAATCTGTACCATTCCAAGCTAACTATTTTGTAAATATCAACAAAACGATTCTAGAAATTATTTGGAAATAAAGATAGAATAGTCAACAAAGTACATAAAATTAAGAAGAAATTTGGAAGATTAATGATACAGCAATTCAAGATTACTATAAACTTAGTACAATCAAGACAGCATGGTATTAATGAAAGAATAGCCATAGAGATCAATATACTGGAAAAATATTGCAAAATTAGAACTTCACAAATATGCTCAACATAATTTTTTGACTCTTTTTTAGAATTTATTTGACAGGTAGAGTTATAAAAAGCGAGAGAGAGAGAGAGAGAGAGAGACAGAGAGGTCTTCCTTCCAATAATTCACTCCCCAAATGGCTGCTACAGCCGGGGCTATGCCAATCTGAAGCCAAGAGCCAGGTGCTTCTTCCTGGTATCCCATGCAAGTCAGAGGCCCAAGCACCTGGGCCATCCTCCACTGCCCTCCCAGGTGACAGCAGAGAGTTGGACTGGAAGAGGAGCAACTGGGACTAGAACCCTGTACCCATATGGGATGCAGGTGCCACAGGCGGAGGATTAACCAAGTGAGCTATGGCGCCGGCCCCTCAACATAATTTTGACAAAGGAACAAAGACAGTTCAATAGAGAAAGGATAAATTTTTCACCAAATGGGTTCTAGCAAAAGTAGATGCACCTATTAAAAAAATTACTCTAGATGTTGACCTCAGACCTTCCATAAGAATTAACTCAAAATGGATGGTACACTTAAGTATGAGGAAATTATGAAATTCCTAGAAGACAACGTTGGAGAAAACCTAAGCAATGGTGGTGTTAGTGGTAAATTTTTATTGAGTTGCTTATCATTTTAGTTTATTTATTTATTTTAGTTTAGTTATTTATTTGAGAGGCAGAGACCCAGAGAAAGGTAAAGAGACAGATAGACAGAGACAAATAGCTCCTATCCACTGGTTCATGTCTTGGATGCCTACAACAGCCAGTTAGTCAGAATTCAGTTTGGGTCTCCAACGTGTGGCAGGAAACCAATTGGTTGAGCCATCACTATCGCCTGCAGGTGTCTGTATTAGCAGTAAGCTGGAATCAGAAGGAGCTGGGTCTCACACTCAGACTCTCCAATACAAGATATAAGCATCTTAACTGCTAGGCTAAAACCCCTGTCGTGGGTGAAAGTTTTGGATACAGCATAAAAAGCATAATCCATCAAATTACAATTTAATAAATTTAATTTATATAATCTAATAAATAAAATCTTTGTAGTTTGCAAAAGATCTGATAAACAGAATGAAGAATACAGCGAACAAATGGAGATTTATTTGCAAAATAATCAGATTTAAAAGTTCGTATCAAAAAACCTCTTAAAACTTGGCAATAAGACAAAAGCTCTAAGATGACCAAAGAAATCTGAATAAACACTTCAACAAGGGGGAATTGCAGATGGGAAGTATGCAAATGAAAATATGCTCAACATCATCTGTCATTAGAGGTTCACATATTAAAACACAAATGATATATCAGTAACATTAGAATGTTTAAAATACAAAAAAAAGACTTTAAAAAATGCTTTGTACAGAGAAACAATCATTTTTCTTTAGTAGTCAAGCCATTTTGTAAGACAGCTTGTTGGCAAATTCCACGTATTCTTAACATAGTCTAATGATCACACTCCTAAATATTTAACTAACTGAATTTTAAATTT
Source organism: Lepus europaeus (assembly GCF_033115175.1). Lineage (NCBI taxonomy): Eukaryota > Metazoa > Chordata > Mammalia > Lagomorpha > Leporidae > Lepus > Lepus europaeus. The sequence goes on along the minus strand of NC_084839.1, from coordinate 77,996,084 downwards.
ATGCCCACATAGAACTTACACATGCATCCTAAACAGTTTTAAATGTATTCCCTCCAATTTGAAAGCAACCAAGATAAACTTCAGCAGATTAATGAATTACAATGCAAAACTCTTGTGGTGTATTCAGATGGTAAAAATAGATCAGTTACCAAGCTATGAAAAAACATAGAACAACATCAAAGGAATACTGGTAAAACTGTGACCTTTCTCTCAAAAGTACCTAAACCAAACATAACCATGAGGAAAAAAAAATCAGGGGCTGGCATGTGGGATATGAGTTAAGCTGCTGCGGCAATACCAGCATTCCACATGAGCGTTGGTTCTATCCCAGCTGCTTCTCTTCCAATCCAACTCCCTGCTTATGTTCCTGAGGAACCAGCAGAGGATGTGCTAGTGTTTGAGTCCCTGTGACCCACGTGGGGTGGGAGACATACATGAAGCTGCTGACTCTGGCCTATATATAAATTATATAAATTTAATTTATATATTCAATTATTTTTAAATTATAATTTGATGGATTATGCTTTTTATGTTGTATCCAAAACTTTTACCCACGACAGGGGTTTTGGCCTAGCAGTTAAGTTGCTTATGTCTCATATAGTAAGGGCTGCAGCAGCCCCTGTGGCTGCAGCCATTTTGGGAGACAACCCAAAGTTGGAAGATGAGTCAATCAATCTCTCTCTTCCCTCCCCACCCCTTCCCTTCTCTCTGTAACTCTGCCTTTTGGCTAAGATAAATAAATCCTTTAAAAAACAAAAAAGACAGACATCCTTCAACATCTTATAAATTTTTACAAATGTCAGAATCATTAAAAAAAAAAAAAAACTCTGATACATTTCACAAAGCAGAGAGACATAAGAAGACATGAGAACAAATGTGACACGGTATCCTTGATGGTACCCTGGGCATTAAGAATAAACTAAATTATAGCTAAATCTTTTAATAAATTATAGATGTTAGCTAATAATAATGTATGGATAGTGGTTTGCTAATGGGACCAAATGCACTATACCATACTATTGTACATTGTTGATAACTGAGGACATTGTTGTACAAAGTGTGGGATCTTTCTGAACAATAGTCTCAACTTTTAATAAAAAATGTGAAACTCTTCTAAGAAATAAAATCAGTATCCCTGAATTTGAGTACTACCTCTACTCCCAATTCCATCTTCCTGCAGATGCACACCTTGGGCAGCAACTAGGTGATGGTTCAAGTTGTTGGGTCCCTGTCACCTATGTGGAAAACCCAGATTCAGAGCTCGGCTGTCATAGACATCTGATGAATGAACCAGTGGATGGGAGATCTGTTTCTGTCTCTCTCTCTCTCTCTCTCTGTCTCACTGCCATTCAAATTAAGCAAATAGCATTTTCTTTTAGAAAAAGAAGAGATACTTTTCAGAAGAATCTTCAAACTCTCTAAATTTTGAATCTGATAGAGTAGTAATATTTATTTATGTTAACAACAAGATGCTGATTTTGATGCATTTCCTAACTTGACTATTTAGTTGTTTTGTAATTATGAAAATAAATGAATTGTTTTATTGCTAACAAATAAATAACGAAGTAATAATTTCTCTGGCTGGAGCCGCGGCTCATTTGGCTAATCCTCTGCCTGCGGTGCTGGCACCCTGGGTTCTAGTCCCAGTTGGGGCACCGGATTCTGTCCAGGTTGCTCCTCTTCCAGTCCAGCTCTCTCCTGTGTCCCGGGAGTGCAGTGGAGGATGGTCCAAGTGCTTGGGCTCTGCACCCGCATCGGAGACCAGGGGGAAGCGTCTAGCTTCTGGCTTCAGATTGGTGCAGCGCGCCGGCCACAACTCGCTGGCCATTGCAGCCACTTGGGGGGTGAACCAACGGTAAAGGAAGACCTTTCTCTCTGTCTCTCTCTTTCACTGTCTGATTCTGTCTGGAAAAAAAAAAATTCTCTTTCTTTCATGAAAATAACAAAATGTCATTTCTCATGCCTGTAAATCAGAGGATAAATGCTACGGAAAAAATATTAGAATCATAATAAAAATGAGGTAGTTTCCCAGTTTTAGATGGCATGTTAACTAATTATGCATGTTGACAAAAAATTAACTGAGACATCCTGGGATGTACCTTATTTAGCCTAGGTAATCTGTATTTGCAAGGACTAAGCAAAGACTAGCAAAAGCAGTGCTTAACATAAAATAGTGTAACATGAGTAATTTATAGTTATTTGTGTTTGTTCTATAATGTAAATTAAGATTTCATATTGAAATATGATCATTTCATTATGTTCACTGTGAAATACATGTAAATATGTGTCACCCTAGGCATGTTCCTCAGTGCAGTTATTCCTAAAAGTTAATCGTTCCCATTTCACAAATAATTTGCTTTTTCACATTAATCTGACACAGGCATCATTTTCAACATTAAGCAAAGGAAGGATTTGATGCAATATATATATTTATTATCCATTTTATGTACACATTTATAAATTCCTATGAATTTATACACTTTAGGTGTTTCAAAACCAATGTCAATGTTGTCTGAATGAATAACCTGGAGCAAGGATACTGTAAAAAATTATTCAGAAATAAGAAAAATACCTATCTGGGCACTGAAAACATAATGCAATAATGAAGAATTATCCAGCTAACACCTAAGTAACTCATTCTTCAAAAATAACAATAACAGTGAAATTAAGTAAATATTTTATAATAAATGTAATCAAAATGTTATAAAACAAAACTTGGAAATTTTTACATGAGTTTTGACACAATATTACCTAAAATGCCTATATAAGCAAAACAGCATAACCGAAAATTAATGACTAAAAAAAATCTAACTCAAGATATATAAAGGGATTGTGGCATCAAGATAGCTAAGCCTCCTCCTCCAATGCCTGCATCCCATTTTGGAGTACTGGTTCAAGTCCCAGCTGCTTGGCTTCTGATCTATCTTTTTGCTAATGTGCTTTAGAAAGCAGTGGAAAATGAAGATGATCTAAGTTCTTGGACTCCTGCCACCCATGTGGGAGGCCAAGATGGAGTTATGGGCTCCTGGCTGCAGCCTGGACCAGTGCCAGCTGTTGCAAATGGCAGATATGATGTGAACCAGTGGAGAGCAGACCTCTCTCTCCTGTGTCCCTTAAAATAAATAAATAAATCTTTTTTTAAAAAAGTAAAAAAATATAAGAACTTGTGTAAATAGAAGTAAGCTAAAAGAAGACAAGAATAAATATCATAAAGATATTTGTGGAACTAATGGAATAGAAAATGTGTAACATAGAGGGCAACAAAGGCAGGTGTTGATTCTTTTGATAATCCAACCAACTAACTGACAAAACTCAAGAGAATAAAGGGAAGAAATGCAGATATTCAACAGCAATGATCAAAAAGTGTCATGACTTCAAACCTGAAAACCTAATATAATATTGAAATGCAAAGAGAGTATTACAAGAAAATTTACATCAGTAAATTTGAAAACTTAGACCGAAGAGATAAATTCTAAGAAAGTAGCCCTTTCAAAAATGAACAGATAAAATATATATCATAAATCTTCCCACAACTATGAAACAATCTTACAAAGAAAAATCCCAGAGTAGATTACTATATCTGAACTATATGTTAAACACTGAAATAAGAGCTATCCATTTTTGCTTTTGATCATAAGTCGGAAAACAATTATATTTCTATTTATCAGCAAAACAACTCAAAAAGAAAAAAAAAGTAACTCAGGTATAATATGCCACAGCATATGTGTGAGTAGAAAGTATAAAGTAGATGATAGATGGTAGGTAGACATATGTTAGATATACACAGAGACAGACACATGCCAAAGAACATGAAATTCCATAAAACATTAGCAACGTTACAGAAAGTAATAGAGTAAATGAATTTTTGTGTGTGTATAGAATGAATTCACAATTCAAAAAAGTATATGGAAAGTGGCAGAGTGGCCAAAACACACTTGAATGATTATAATTTGGTATTGCCCTACTGTATAGTTTTTTCTAAGTTGATCATAATTAAAATATCAAGGTACTAGAGATAGACTATTAAATCCATTTATACTTTTTGTAATATATATTTTCTACATATTTTGAAAAAGTATTTCAGCAATATAATCTCATACATTTAATTCTGCCTTCCAATTACTTTCTGATGTTCCTTCATGTGATGTTAACCTCATGTTTTCATGTGTCATTAGTTTTCAACTTGTGTAGACTGTAGAAAACTGCTTTTGTATCAGCAGATATATCTCAACTTATACTGATATATACATGCAGCTATATGATCACTTTTTTAAAGATATAAATTCCAAGGTTCATGTATGTTAAATAATCATTCAGAAGTTTAGTAAGTGATATCACAAGTTGTGTGCTATTCCTCCCTTTGCAACTTATGTATTTTGTGAGGTGTATTATGCATATATCTCCCATGTAACTTTGGGAATCAAAGGAGACTGGTAGTGTTTACATTTAGTTTCAAATAGTAGAATGAGAATTCCAGTGGGTTCTGGTTGAGAAGCTAGTATCAACCATAACTAGATATTCAATGTTCTTTTGCACTCATTGTCTTTGTAATTATACATAGTAATATTTTTTAAAATTACATGGTATCACCACAAATTAGTGGTTCTACAAGTATGCTCAAAGACAAGGAGCATGTCACTACTTGGTACCTTATTGGAAATATAAATTTTTAAGTCTCCCCCTAGTCCTACTGAATAATAAATTTAAATTTGCAGGTTGTAATTGGGGAAGATTAAAAAAAAATTTTCAGAAAGTTTATTCTAACACAAGCTGAATTTTTCTTTTTTAAAAAGAATTATTTTAATTTTTAAAGGTAAGCAAATTTCATTTATTTCATATGTACAGATTTAGGAACATAGTGATACTCCCTACCTTATCCTCCCTCCTGCCCACATTCTCACCCTTTTTCTTCCTCCCTGTCTTATTCCCTCTTAATTTTTCAATGGTCTACTTTTAGTTTATTAACAAGAAAAAAACACTGTTCCTCAACAGTACAGACACGGGCTGTAAACAATCATCCAATCTCAAAGTGGCAATTTCACTCCTATACATAATTTGGCACTCTGATACCATAGATCAGGGAAAACATGGTATTTGCCTTTTTGGGACCAATGCCATATAAAATGGTACTTTAAGTTCATGAGAAATTGAATTAAATGATAAATTTATTTTGGTGTAAAAATTGAAATCCATATTTACTTATCTCATAAATATATTCCCATGAAGGACCTTCAATTCATGAGTTTCTGTAGGAAAAGGACTATTAATTAATGCCATTTGTTTTTTTTCAATTCACTTATCAAATGGATTCTGGGAAATGACTGCTGAATGTATACCTATGTTCTACATTGCTTAAAATGATAGTATTGTATAGTCACTGTATACTAGTGTACATCTATAATAAAATTTTTGAAAAGATATTGAAATTTAGGAACTTTATAACATATCTTATACATTGATATTGAGAACATTAAATTAAATATTATTATTTTTGTCAGATATCTCTAGACCCTGTAATACCTGGATTAAAGCAGCAGTTCTGAGATTTAGAACTGTGAAAGTTTGGGCCCACTTGTATTCTAGTTATTTTCTAATTCTTATGAAATAAATTACAAAACTATATTATGGCATAACAATATCATCTTCTATCATTAAATAATAAATTCAATGTTTTAAAGTAAATATTTTAAAGTCTTTTGGAACCTTTATTTGTGCTTTCAATATGAAATGTGGTGCAATGTAAATTTTGTTCTTTGTCAAAGAAGATGTTTTGAATTTCTCTCTGTTCTACTTCACTTTATTCTTAACAAAATTAAATCAGAAAAAAATGAAAGGTAAATTAAATTTACAACTAAAGAATTCACAATCAATTGCAATAAATCCCAAATTTTTCCAGTCATATATTTAGCAATTCTTCTTGTAAATATGTTGACGGACTGATATTCTACTTGAAATTTATTATGCATGCATGCTGAATATTCTGAATCTCTACATTATTAGAGATACACAATCTAAGTCATACATAATTTATAACAGCCAAGAGTATTTATATATTTTTCTTATTGCTCATATAAAATAACTAAATGTTCAATCCAGGATATGTTCCTTAAAGATAGAATCATTATTTTATAATCTAAAATTCAGGATAGTTTTAGTAACATTCATGGTCTCCACGGAAGTAGTTATTAAGTCACTCAATAAAATATTGAATGCCTAATTACTAGGTATTTTGCACTTCTTGGCACTGATGGAGGAATTTATCATCCAGGACTCGGGCTTCACTGGAAAGCAAAGCTTTGCCATGATCCAGCGCATTGGCTCCGAGCTGCCTTCCCTTTTGGAAGCAGAATCTAGGGAATGCTCAGAATGTTGTTTGCATATAGAAATGAAGAATCTTAGAACTTCAGGGTTTCCCATGAGCTTCATGGTTCCACTTGAAGAGACAACCAACCACCTATATAAAAATACACCAGTATATATCACATAGTCATCAATAAAAAATGAATTAGTAGATGAATGATCAACATAATTTCCAGAAAAGATTAAATATACAGCAGCAGATTTCTAGTTTTTCTAGATATTTGCAAGGAATTGTATATTGCACAGAGCAATATAAGGATGGTACAAAAAAGAAAAAAATGAGAAAGAATAACAGCTTTGAAATTAAAAAATGTAATTGCTTAAATAAAATTAAAGAATAACTTAAATATGGAGTTTAATAAATATCAAATAATTTTATTAAACTGAAATATTTAAAAAACAAAAGGAGAGTTTTCTATGACTTCAATTAGAGTTAAAGAAAAATAAAATAAAAATATATATAGGGCAAAAAATTCCAGGTCTGAAATCTTCATTTTAGTGGAGTCATCATAGGTCAAGAAAAGTGAAGAAAAATTTATGAGGCTTATCCTATCAAAATTTCACAATATCAGTGCTAGAGAGAACATGATTACAACTATTAATGTGCAAAAATAATAACCAGCAATTCTAGTGTTAGTAATCCAAGTTTGCATGCTAGCAGAATGTTCATAAATATGATAAGAAAATATTAGTTCAGTGACTCTGACATAAACAACCTATACCAAATCCATACGAGACAAATATGCTTTCAGATATGATAAGCAGTCAAAATGCATTTCTAATTAGTTTTGATAATGTGTTGCTCTAGGGATGTAACTCAAAAGTAAGTAAAAATCAGAAAAATTGGACTAAGAAGCTCTATGAAGTAATGGATGCAATCAGTAGAGTTGAGACATCCAACACAACAGGCAAAAACATTTGCAAGCCATTATGAGAGGGAGGATTAATATCCAAAATATATCAACAATTAAAAAAACAAAAAAACCTCAACAGCTGGGCAGCTGCTGTGGTGCAGCAGGTTAAAGCCCTGGTCTGCAGCACCAGTATCCAATATGGGTGCCTGTTCAAGGCCAGGTTGCTCCATTTCCAATCCAGCTCCCTGCTAATGTGCTTGGTGAAGCCAAGGCAACTTTGGCTGGCTGACAAGGTCACAGCGGAAGGTCTGTCTCAGCAAGGCGTGAGAAGGACAGCTGCGGTCCTCTTGGTGGTTTTAGATTTGTTGGGAACTACACACTGCATAAGAGAGCCAGGGCTTCCTGGTGGTCCCACCAATGATTACCTTATTTCTAATTTTAGGGAAGAGAGCTTAGTTTCAAAATCCCCAAGTGTCCATTGTTTTGTAGAATTTTAATCAAGTCAAATGCTAGTGTAGGAGAAGGGGTGATGTTTTACACAAGGTTGAGCTGTTTGTGGAAAAGAGTTAAAAGGCAACAGCTCCCTGGTATATACTTCCCACTAATACAAAGACAAATGTTATAAATTGTTAATTCAATATGTGCTACAAATACAACAATGGTTAGGATTTCAAAACCGTGGAATAGATCTAAATGAACCTTTAGATAAGTACAATAAAGAAATTAAAGAGTTACAGAAAGGACTGCATAAGAGGGGATACATTTAAAAAGGGGCCTCCTTTGGCCATGGGGCTTCTAGGAAACATTAGATTAGGAAGGTAGTACTCTAGCTTCTGTAACCAATTTCTGCATAGCTGGACAGCCCTCCAGGCTTGGCTTGTGTGGGCAGCCTGTTATCTTGCACCTGTTTTGTAATAGTAACCCATACTCTGAACATGCCTTTGAAAATTGTTGTCTCACACCTGTGATTATAACCTATGCTCTGAATATACCCTTGAAAATCAAAGAAATTGAAACTAGGTGAAAATGGGCAACTTAGTATTGTAAGAAGAATCATTATATGACTTATGATATAAGAAAAACAGTCTGGCACTCCAGAACCAGAGCCATGCCATCAGCCTTGCTGTGAGTGTGTCTCATTTTTCCTGTGCTGATGCCTCCCACACCTTCGGGAACCCCTGGACCTGCTGGAGCTGGACTCCGGCATGTGCCTGGGAAAGCAACTGAGGATGGCCCAGGTCCTTGCGCCCCTGACCAACAAGGGAGATTTGGAAGAAGCTTCTGGATCCTGGCTTCGGATAGGCCCAGCTCTGGCTGTTGTGGCCATTTGGGGAGTGAGCCAGTGGATGGTCTCTCTGTAATTATGTCTTTCAAATAAATAAAATAAATCTTAAAAAGAAAACTCAACAGCAAAAAACAACCAAAGAATTTAAGAAATGGGCAAAGGACCTTAACTGACAGTTCTCAAAAGGAGAAATGTAAATCAACACCATAGTGAAATATCACCCCACCCTGTCAGAATGGCTATTATCAAAGAGAGAGAGAAAAATAAACACTAGCAAGGATATGGAAAAAAGGGAACTCTTACATAACTTTGGTGGGATTGTAAAATAGTGCAGCCACTGTGGAAAACTGCATGGGGATTTCTTAAAAACTGGAAATGGATCTGCCATACAATCCAGAAATTCACTTCTGGGTATATACCCCCCAAAAAACAGGCATCAAAGATACCTGTTCTACTACTTTTATAACAACACTGTTCACAGTATCCAAGATATGGAATAAACCACATTGTCCATTTTTTAAATGGATAAAGAAAATCATACACACACACACACACACACACCCCATGGAATTCAGGTTAAAAAAATTAGTGAAATCCTGTTATTTGCAGCAAAATTGATGAGACTGGAGGCCACCACATTGAGTGAAATAAGCCAGACACAGAAAGACAAATAGCCATGTATTCTTTACACGTGGGAGCTAAAACTAAAAGGGGAAAAAAAAAATCTGAACACGGAATGTTGAATACTAGAGGCTGGAAGAATAGGAAGGAAAAAAGTTTCCAGATTAAAAAAATATGGGAAGTTGAGTTTAGTTTATGAGATGTTAACAGAGGAAATGGGGAAAGGGATATATGGGAACTCTTTGTATAACCACCTCACAATTTATCTTTTGTAAATTTAAAACTATTCTAAAATAAAATGTAAAAAAAAAAGAAAATTGGAAAGAGAATAAAAATAAGCATAGTGTTACCTCATGAAAGTTACAATGAGGTATCCCATCATGACATCATTGAACGAGATTTAGAGTAGAAAATCAGATGGTTTCCAAAACTTTGATTAGCAAGAAGCAAGAATATTTGGTGAAAGTAGAATAACTAATAATCTATAAGATCCCAAGCAATGAAGACTTATTTACTTATTTTTTTAATCTGTCATCTATAATTGAAAAAAACCAGAAACTGAAGTTATAATATAAATAACACACACACACACACACACATATATGAGATTCTTTGAATTTTAAGTTAACCACATGGTACAAATTTGATTGATTTACTGGAATATGTGAAAACAATATCCATTTCATGGTAGATAAAACTGCTCTGAGCCTTTAAAATGGCACGATGAAATGGGAACTCCACAATGCCCTCAGCAGATTCCATTGGCTGAGCTCCAGAGGGTCCTTGATTGACTTTTTTTAACCAAAGATAGATCCTTGGCTGGAAATGTCCTAGGGCTGTGCATCTGCTGAGATGTACCACACTCCTTCCTTTGCATAATTGAATGTTACTTATGCTTTCTGGTGGTGCTTCACTGTCATTACAGTCACAACGACAGTTTACCAACCTGATCTTACTGCCTATCCCCTCTACTGGCTCCAGTGAAACATCCAGCTCCTAGGTTGTTCCCTCATTTGTACAATCACGGTTGATACTATTGGAGATACAGACCGACTCAATAAACAGATATAACTCATGTGATTTGATTTCAGTAGTCACTCAATAGCAGGTGTTTTTTTTTTTTTTTTTTTTTTTTTTTTTTTGACAGGCAGAGTGGACAGTGAGAGAGAAAGACAGAGAGAAAGGTCTTCCTTTTCCGTTGGTTCACCCCCCAGTGGCCACTGAGGCTGGTGCGCTGTGGCCTGCGCACCGCACTGATCCGAAGCCAGGAGCCAGGTGCTCCTCCTGGTCTCTCATGTGGATGCAGGGCCCAAGCACTTGGGCCATCCACCACTGCACTCCCGGGCCACAGCAGAGAGCTGGACTGGAAGAGGAGCGACTGGGATACAATCCGATGCCCTGACCAGGACTAGAACCTGGTGGGCCGGTGCCGCAGGTGGAGGATTAGCCGATTGAGCCGCGGCGCCGGCCAATAGCAGTCTCTTAACTTCTTATTAACTGGAACTATACTTTGAATATTTATTATACTGTTTTATTATAAGTAATAATAGTCTTTTTTCAACTGCATATGTCTATACATATATTTATATGTGTTTATATTTACCAGTATTTTTCTTATTAATTAGTACAAATATATTCCTTTCTCTTTTACATTTTATTCTGAAACTCATAATTAATTCATTTCAGGCAGTTACAGATTATTGTTCTGTCCTCAACTTTTTCTGATTTTGTCACTTAAAATGATAAATAAAATTATAAAGAACAACTTTCAAATACCTAAAAAAGATTTTTAAATTATTATGTTTGGATTTCCTTTGGATATGTTTTTAATTTTGTTTTCCTATGATAGAGATAGCAGAATCACAGTAAAATAAAAATATTCATTTGAATATTTTTAAAATATGTAAATTTTGGGAAATACAATTAGTTTAGTTGTCTTCTAGTATGAGAAAGCACAGGAAATTCATATTTGCCCCCTTGTCCTCATAACAATTATTCCTAAACTATGACAAGAAAAATAAGAATGGTTAAACATTCCATCAACACTTCTTAAAAATTCAAATAAGAAATTCAAAGCTGAAATAGATCTCAGAGACAACAGGAAAAATAAGCATGAACACACAGTAATTAAGAGGAAAAAAGTTGTAGACAATGGATACTATCTTGAGAACAACCAGAAGAAAAATATACTGAATGAGGTTTTCAAACAATCTAGTATAACTTATTTGAAAATAGAAGTTAAAGGTTGTAAAAATAATTAGAAACAGGGTAAACCTTAAGTTGCCCTTCTATGCTACTCAAATGGTAACAGATAATTAAGACTATGATGTCTTCTGAAGTTATCCTTACATAAACCTATTTATTCAGATAATCTCTATGGCCCTTTTTTGTATTTTGTATTTGTATGCATTCTATTTAATTATTTTAAATGAATGTGAGCATGCATCCTATTGTTCAAAACATTTGTAGCACTAAATTGTTAGTGATCAGAGACCAGCTTCTGGTCACTCAGATAATTCAGAGAAACTGTACTTTTTGTTATATTTTAAAAGGTTATTTATATAAATTCATAAAATATTAAGGTATTTTTCTTTAAATTTTCTACAGTATGCAATGAGAGAAATTTCTAAGTCCCAGTATCACTATCCTACTCTTTTTTTTTTAAGGAGAAAAAAAAAATCTGCAGGCTCAGGTTCACTCCCCAAATGCCCCATATCACCAACACTGGACCAGGCTGATGCTGGGAGCCTGAGATTCAATCCAGGTACCCCACATATATAGCAGTGATCCATCTACTTGCATCATCACTGCCTCCCATGATCTGCATTGGAGGTAGATGGAATCAGGAGCAAGATCTTGGAGTCAAATCCAAGAAACCCTAGACATAGAGCCTGGTATCGTATTAGCTGGGCCAAACACCAAATTCAGCATCCAAGTCTTAATTTCTGCCTACTTATATTTCAGATATCAGAATCAAAGGAGTTTCAAAATGTGCCCAAGAAGAAGACAACTAAATAATCAGTTATATTATTTCAAATATACAATTATAATATTTTCCAGTATTTAAATAAGCTTAGAATCAATAACAGATAATAATCATGATATTAAAGGAATATTGTTATAACATGACACAGTTTGACATATGATTTTGACAAGTTACTGCTTAGAAAAATAATTATAAACAAATTACTAGAATATTTTTAACCCTTAATGCATATAAAACCATGCCAGATGCAGACTTTTTCATGGTATTATCTTGTTTTGCTATACACTCATCCTAAAACACAGCCAATCACATATTAAAAACTCAATGTTTGTTCAGAGAATGAAGGAGTGAATTAAAAAAATATAGTAAACAGGTCCAATGCCTGCTTGGTCTTTAATAATAATAATAGTTATAATAATAGTATTTCTGGTTTAATTTACATGAGTGATCACTGAATTATAAAGGAAAAAAAATCAGTATTTTTGAATATTTTAACAATCCAAAGAATAGAGCTCCCATGAGATCTATTTAATGGAAAATATCAGAGAATCAGTTTTGTCAAGCAAATAACAAATAAAGAATCTAAAATTAGATTAATTGTACGGATATTGAAATCTTTAAATATAGGTTTACACATTAAAATTGTTAATATGTATGTTTACAGAGATGTTTGATATTACAGGTGGCTCACAGAGATAATTAATGATGATTAGCTAGGTAGATATTAGCTTAGGTGTATAAGAGGGGCTGGGAAAAAAAAATGAGAATTGAAAAAAAAATTATGTGCAATGGAACCAAGGAAACAAGCCCTGAAAGCAGACAAGCAATTACACTGAAATTAGTTGCTCATGTCAGATGGGCTTAGGCCTCTCCCTACCCTCTAACCAAGGAGGCTGTTAGGTATGATGGCACTGTACTGAAAAGGTTTTGGTAGGATTTTCAGGAAATCCACATTCAGAAAAGCCCTACGTGCAATTTCTCAGAGAAGGGAGGAGGGGAATAGAAACAAGGGAACCATACTCATGTCAACTAAAAACTGCAGTCTGAACACACCCTGGGATCTTAGCCCATTACTGAGGTGCTGCTGTGCTACCAGGTGTACTTCTCTTCATTATTGTATTCATTATTTTTGGCTAGTCTGCTTATCACTACTTTCTATCTCACTTCCGAATTCATTCTTGTGCAAAGAAAAGAACCTCCAAGCAGCCGTCTCCATTAACATATTTCTCCGCTAATACTACCACCAAAATTTGAGGAAACAGAACAAAATGACATTTTGAAATAATACGAAGTATAGAATTTGAGAAGAGAATGAACAGGTGAAGCATGGTATAAACAAGATGATTTTTGTCATCTTTTACTGTCAGATGGACAAGGAATGTACATGTTATTTAAAGATAGTAACTGTAATTTATAGAAGCCTAAAAATTTGAGGATACAAGATAGAAAATGAAAAACAAGAAAAATATGTAAAGTATTTTAAAATAGATAAATAAGTAGCACAATGCACTCTGGAGTAGTGAGTATTATATACTAGATTTGTCAAACATTACTTTCCATATTAGCTTTTATTATTTTAAGACTGATATAATAAGAGCTAAAATTCACTGCAATAACCATAAAACTGCATCTAATATCTCCAGAAGTTATCTAATTTCTGAAAGTGATGTCTTCATGTATTGGAAAGATTGTACAACTTTATGTGTTCATGTATCTATTACCTGTATGACTAGAAGTGCTACCAGTAAGAAACAATAATTGGCCTTTGTCTCCCTGTAAGAAAACAATTCAGATGAGACAGACAGCAGTAAGCAATTTAATGAAGTTTAATTAAGGTGTACACTTAAGGGACGAGGTGAACAGCCTGGCAGAAAACTCAATCTTCTGCCATTTCTTAGAATGGAGTTTTTATGGGTTTAAGGAAAAGTTTTTCTGCCACATTTTCTCCCTACCACTATTCTTTTGGCATGTTGTTAGGTGGAAGGCTTCCTAGGCATGAAATTCAAACCTCACCCACCCCTGCCACCTCCCTCAAAGATAGTACACAGGATTTCATTTTTAAAAATATCTTTCTCTTTCTCTCTCTCTCTCTCTCTTTCTCACACAGACACACAGGCTTGCATCTGTTTGCCTGCCTAACCTTCCCCCCACTCAAGAGAAGCAACTCATACATCTTATTGGAGAAGAATGGGTAGAGATCTGTGTTCCATATCTATCTCCTGCTGGCATAGAAGTATAGAGTTGATTGTAAGTATTCTCTTACTGTCTGCTTATGGTATTGGAAGATAGTTTGGGAAAATTTTAGTCTGCATGGTCTTGAAGATTGGTTATATCATCCAACACAGTAGGCTGAAGCCCTCCCTCATGACCATCTGGAGCTGAAAGGTTGTATTCTGTTGGTGACAAAACAGATGAAGATATAAAAGGTGCATAGTCCAGTGAGAAATAATAAGAGTATGGGAATTATAGGGCCAAGGCGGGGCAATAGCCAGGACTACCATGACCAGATGCTAGGATAAATTTTTTAACTATGTTAAGCCTTGTGCTGAAGTTGTCTGGCCTTGTCCAAGAACCATTGAATATGGTGTTGTACCTGTCCAATTTGACTGAACCCCAAACAACATTCTTCTTGGCACATGGCACTGATGCCTCCTTAGGCAGCAGTTAACTTATCTAGATCTGTTTTTGAGGACAGCTGCAGGCAATGAGTTGATTTTCAAAGATACAGAGGGAAACTGCAATTTGGGTGTGAAGTTCAACTAATTCAGTGGAGAGGTTTACAAAAGCCTTGTTTACTGAAAATGTCCCAATTGTTTCAGTGATGACTTGTGCTATCCTGGACAGAGTGTTAATCCCATTAGGATGGGGCACTATGAGCCAACTCTTCTAGAGACCCAGTAAGTAGAAAGAGAATGACTGGAGGCAACACGTGTAGTAGATAAGACACAGATTAGTGTGAAGAGCCCCATCTATTTAGTAGTAAGCATTGGTAGGCAGAAATTCCACAAATTACATGCCCCTACATGCTACTCTTGGAGACATCTTGGCAGGTGATGGATATTAAATTGGTTTTTCTAGCTAATATCTTTTCTTTTCTTTTTTTTTTTTTTTTTTTTTTTTTTTTGGACAAGCAGAGTTAGACAGTGAGAGAGAGATAGAGAGAAAGCTTCCTTTTTCCGTTGGTTCACCCCCGCAAATGGCGGCCACTGCCGATGCACTTCTGCCGGCGTGCTGTGCCAATCCAAAGCCAGGAGCCAGGTGCTTCCTCCTGGTCTCCCATGCGGGTGCAGGGCCCACTGCACTCCAGGACCACAGCAGAGAGCTGGACTGGAAGAGGAGCAATGCAGACTAGAACCCGGCTCCCATATGGGGTGCTGGTGCCGCAGGCAGAGGATTAACCCAGTGAGCCACAGCACCGGCAGGAAATACTGTTAATTGATGTAAAATACTTTACTGTGTGACTAAAACACAGTTTATTGTCCACTTATTGATGAGAGTTTAAGTAGTTTTATTTATTACAATTTCCATACTTTGTACAACATGTAGTATAGAGGGAAAAAATGATCAGAAAACCTAATTGCTGCACTAAAAAAGGGAAGGCAGAGCTATGTTTAAACACTGAAATAAAAGAGGAATAGAAATCTAGAGCAACATGTTCACGAGCTAGGGCCTCAGGAGACTTAGGATATAGAAGAATCACATAGAGCCCTACTGAGGAGGCAGGCAGTGTCTCGGGCCTGCAGAAGGCAGTGAGCTAGAACTAAGAGCATCGCCAATGTTGTGATTGCTTTCTTCAGTAAATAGGGAATGTAGGGGAACAGAACATGTGCCTGCAAACACAGATAAACAAGGAAGGTTGATACTGTGCCTGCCTCCCACTGGTAATCAAAATAGAAAGATACAGCAGACACGCTGAACAGTGTCTGAAGAACATGGTTAATAAAATTCAGCCATGGGATTGGTGGGAGTGCATAAGGAGTCCAGCAGCAGTGAAAAACTCCCTGAAGATAAACTCAGTGAAAACTTAAAAACATTCAAACAGTACACAGTGAGGAAGGAGCAACAGAGATGAAGCAGCAGAATTAAGATCAGCAAAAGCTTGAAAAAAAAATCAGGGCCCACACTGTAGCATAGCCACTTAAGCTGCAGCTTGCAATGGCAGTATCCCATATGAGAGTGTCTATAGAACTTACGAAATCCAAAGTGAATCATTACTCCACATGTATTTCGATTTGCTGTTTTTTATTTTGATCTTTTTTCTCATTCTAATTATTAACTTTTACCTTGATATTATTTATTTTTATGTCATTATGACACTTTCTTATTTAAGGGACTTCATTGCTTCTTGGCTGGTACTAAACATGAAGAATGTTAAAATACATTTTTATAATATCAAAAAGAAAGGGAGTGACTGAATCAAATAATTATTTGCATTCCCATGATCATGGATTTTAGCACTATTTGCCATGGTCAAGAAAAGGAATTAACCTTCTTATTCTTTGATAGACATGTGGACAAAGACAATATGGTATCTCTACATAATGGAATATTACTCATCCATTCTGTCATTGTGAAGACATGGATGGACCTGTAGAACACTATGTTAACTAAAACAAGTCTGGCACAGAAAGACAAATAACAAATGTCCTTATCTTTGTGTAGACTCTAAAAATGTTGATTTCCTCCATATAGAGAGTAAAATAGTGGATACCAGACTCTGGGATGGATAAAGACATGGAAGAATGGAGAAGTGATGATGTGCAGATATGGAAGAATGGAGAAATGGATATGTGAGTGCACTTGGATAGGAAAATAACCTCTAATATTCTATATAGCAAAGACAGCTGTAAGAAAATCTTTCAACTACAACCAGATAGTTAATTGCATATTTCAGGATTGATAGGAAAGAGGATTTTGAATGTTCATAACACAAAGGGATTATCAGTGTTTCAGATCATGGGTAGGCTGAGTACCCTTATCTGATCATTATATGTTGTCTATATGTTTTTTTTTTAAAGATTTATTTATTTATTTGAAAGTCAGAGATACACAGAGAGATAAGGAAAAGCAGAGAGAGAGAGAGAGAGAGAGAGAGAGAGAGAGAGAGAGAGGTCTTCCATTCACTGGTTCATTCCTAATTGACCACAACAGGTGGAGTTGCACCAATCTGAAGCCAGGAACCAGGAGCTTCTTCCACAGGTCTCCCATTCAGGTGCAGGGGCCCAAGGACTTGGACCATCTTCTTCTGCTTTTCCAGGCCATAGCAGAGAGCTGGATTGGAAGTGGAGCAGCTGGGACTTGAACCAGCACCCATATGGGATGCCGGCACCACAGGCAGCAGCTTTACCCATTATGCCACAGTGCTGGCCCCATCTATATATATTTTACGGACTTTATTAATACATTGGATTCTCAGGATCACAGCAAATGTGTGATAAATACTACAACACAATTCTCATGTTAAAGTGATCTTAGTAAAATGAAACCAGATTCCATGTAGTTCATAGATACGAACATAATGATACTTCCCCTTCTCCCATCATCATTTCTTTCTGTCAAAATATCACACCTTATACAATAATTTATACAGCTAAATGTCAATTAAAACTTTCAAAGTATATTAAGAAAAAATAAATTTTGAGCTATCCATATATTTTTTCCTTTTCAGGAAGATATTAAGATATTTTATTAGGTACATTTAATTTTAATATTATTTTCTCTAATGACTTTTAACAAAGGAGAATACACACACACACACACACACATATATATATATATAGGTTTCCAAAATAAAAATGATGACTATAGGAACATAGCATCCCCACAAATTTTCATGTATCCCTTTATAATAACTTAATTCTTTTTTTCTTTGTCATCCACTACCCTGCTTTAGACAATCACTAGTCTTTTTTTCGGTATGAATTAGTTTGTATTTTATAAAAAAATTTATAAATAAAAATTGTAAAGTACATATTTATTTTTAACCTGCATGTTTTAGCTCAATATGCTTTTTTTTTTTTGAGAATCACCTATGGTATTGCATGCATTTTAAAGTATTTTAATTTTTATTTAAATAAAAAGAACAGCTTTCACGTGTTTCATATATACAATTTTGAGGACAAATGATGCCTTTATCCTTCCTTTCTTTTTTTTTCTTTCAATTTTTTCAATAACATACCTTTCAGTTTACTTTATTACCACAGGCTCCACTGAATAAAGAACTATTCAACAAATAGAAAGCAGAAATACCACTATTCTTCAGGAGTATATAAAAGGGCTATAAATAATAATTAAATCTCAAGATGTCAATTCCACTCACAAATGTTACTTTTTTGTACTCTATATATTGACTAACGCAAGTCAGAGAAAACATGATATCGTTTTCTTTTTGGATCTGAGTTATTTCATTAAGCATAATGATCTCCAATTCCATCCATTTTGTTGCAAAAGAAAGGATTTCATTCTTATTTTGTGGCTGAGTAGTATTCCACACACACACACACACACACACATATATATTCCATAGTGTGTATTCCATTTTATATATATATATATATACATATATATATAGTCTTCAGTTGATGGACATCTTTGTTGAGTCTGTATCTTAGCTATTATGAATTGAGCTGCTATAAACATAGAGATACAGGTAACTTTCATAGCTGATTTAATTTCCTCTGGGTAAATTCCCAGGAGTGAGATGGAAGGGTTGTATGGCAGATATCTTTTCAGATTTCTGAGGAATTTCTGTGTGGTAATCCATAATGATTATACTAGTTTATAGTCTCACCAAAAGAATATTAAGGTTCCTTTTTCTCCATGTCTTAACCAGTATTTCTTATTTGTTGATTTTTGATTGATAGTCATTCTAACTAGGGTAAGGTGAAAAGTCAGTGTTGTTTTTATTAGCATACCCCTGTTGGCTAGTGAACCTGTGCATTTTTTCTATTGACCATTTTCATTTCAATTCTTTGAAAACATCCTGTTGGTGTTCTTTACCCATTTCTTTTTGTTTGTTTTTTAATCAATTTATTTATTTGAAAGGCAGAGTTACAAGGAAAGAATGAAAGACAGAGAGAGATCTTCCATCTTCTGATTCACTCCCCAAATGGGCAGAACTACCAAGGCCAGGACAAAATCAGGAGCCAGAAGCTTTTCCTGGGACTCCCATGCAGGTGCAGTAGCTGAAAGACTTGGGCCATCCTCCACTGTTTTTCCAAGCACATCAGCAGGGACCTGGATGGGAAGAACAGCCAAAACTGAAATCAGCAGCCATAAGGGATGCTGGCATTACAGGCAGTGGTTTTAACTCACTGCACCACAGCGCCATCCCCTGCCCATTTCTGAACTGGACATTTGTTTCATTGTTGAGTTTCTCCCACTCTATATATTTTGGATATAGATCCTTTATCAGATGCATAATCTGCAAATGTTTCTCCCCTTCTGCCAGTTGCCTCTTCACTTTGTGGAATGCTTTCTTTGCTATTCAGAAACTTCTTTTAGCTTGATACAATCCATTTGTCTATTTTTGTCTATTGGTGCTTCTGGGATTTATCCAAGAAGTTCTTATCTATGCCAATATCTTTCAGTGCTCCCTCTGTGTTTTCCCTTAGTAATTTGATGGTTTCAGGTCTTGAATTTCAACTCTTGATGCGTTGTGGGTTGATTTTTTTTTTTTACAAGGTGTAAGACAGGTGTCTTGTTTCATACTTCTGTATGTGGAGATCAATTTTTCCCAACATCATTTGTTGAAGAGACTGTCCTTTCTCCAGGGAATGTTCTAATCTTATTTGTCAAAGATTAGTTGGTTGTAGCTGTGTAGATTCGTTTCTGGGGTTTCTTTTGGCCTACATGTCTATTTTTATGCCTGTCTCAGACTACTTTATGATTGTTTTATTAAATGTCTTGAAATCTGGTATTGTGATGCACCCAGCTTTGTTTTCATTATGTTAGATTGTTTTAATGTTTGGGGGTCTCTTAAGATTCCATGTGAAGTTTAGGGTAATTCGTTTTCTATAGTCAAGAAGAATATTGTTGGTATTTAGTTTGCAATAGCAATGAATCTGCATATTGCTTTAGGTAGTATGGGTATTTTAATGATATTCATTCTTCTAGTACATGAACATTGAAGATTTTTTTCCATTTTTTCTGTCTTATTCTATTTCTTTCATTACTGCTTTGTTAATTTCATTGTAGAGATCTTTCACATTTTTGGTTAAATTTATCCCAAGGAATTTGAATTTTTTGGTAGTTATCATGAATGGCACTTATCATACATGTTCTCTTAAGCCATGGCATTGTTCAATATAGCTCTGTAAGTTTTAGCCAGAATCATTAGGCAAGAAAAAGAAATCAAAGTGACACAAATTGAAAAGGAGGAAGATTATCCCTCTTTGCAGATGACATGACCCTCTATATACAGAATCTAAAAGATTCTACTAAAAGAATACCATAACTCAATAAGGATGTTTCACAAAGTTGCGGGATATAAAATCAATCTCTGTCTTGGTTATTGGTCTATTTAGGTTTTCTGTGTCTTTGTGCCTCATTGTAGTAAATTGTATGTATCTAGAAATCTTTTCTCGTAGATTTCCCAATTTGTTGACATATTGCTGTTTGCGGTAATTCCTGATGATACTTTTCTCCCTGTTGTATCTGTTGTAATATCTCATTTTTCAACCGGACTTTATTAATTTGGGTCATTTCCCTTTTTTTGGTTAGTTTCTCCAATGGTTTATCAATTTTGTTTATTTTTTCAAATAATGGTCTTTGTTTAATTGATTTTTTTGTATAGTTTTTAATTTTAATTTTGCTTATTTTTCCACATATTTTTATTATTTTTTTCCTTCTACCAAGTTTGAGTTTGGTTTGTTTTTGTTTGTTTAGGTCTTTGAGTTGCATTATTAGGTCATTTTTTTGATGTCTTTCCAATTTCATGATGTAGGAACTAATTGCTATATGCTTTCCTCTTAACACTGCTTTTGGTATGCCACAGTCATTTTGATATGTTGTGTTGTCATTTTCATTCATTTCTAGGAATTATAATTTCTCTTTTGATTTCATTCCTGATCCACTGTTCATTAAAGAGCAAGTTTTGATGACTCCATGTATGTGCATATTTTCTAGGGTTTCTTATATTCTTAATTTCCAACATTATTCCATTGTTTTTAGAAAAGATAAATGGTGCAATTTAGTTTTTTTTTTTTTTTTTTAACTTGTTGAGCATTTGTTTCATGGTCTGGGATAGGGTCCATCCTAGAGAAAGTTCCATGCCCTAATGAAAAGAATGTGTATTCTGCAAATGTGGGATGAAATGTTCTGTAGGTATCAATTATGTCCATTTGGTCACTAGTATAGATGCATCCCTGTTTATAGCTGAGTTTTCTCCTTTTTAAGACTACACTATAGTTGGTTTATGTACGTTTGAATTGTTCTCACTCTTATTTATTGCACATAAAATTTCCAAGAACATTTGTGTACATTCTGTGGACTTACACATAATTTGTCTAGCATAAATGTCTAAAAATGACTGGATTATGTTATAGGCATATGTGTAGTTCTCAAGAAAAGGCCTAACTGGTTTTCAAATTGGCTATACCATTTTATGGCTCTATCTGCTGTGACAAAAGCCTCCATTCTTCCTAATATATGATAATGTTATGCTTTTACATGGAAAGCACTCTAATATGCTCATAGAGGAATCTCATGACTGTTTTAATTTGAATTTCCCAAGTAATTTAAGAACATTTTTCTCAGTGGTCATTTAACATCTGTGTATCTTTTTGAATAAAGTGTCTATTTAAAATTTTGCTCATTTTAAAGTGAGTTGTTTTATTATTGAGCTTTGAGTTATGTATGTATTCTAAATGCACGTTCTTCCAAAAATGTGATTTGCAGATGTTTCTTTCAGTCTGTAACCTGTCATTTTGTTCTTCTAATAATATGTTTGAAGGTAAATTTTTAAGTACAATGAAGCCCGATCTTGCCCCTCACTCCCATATCCCCCATTAATGTCAAATTTAAAAAGTTTTGCCTAATTCAAAATTATAAAGTTTTTTCTTATTTTTTCCATTAAGTGTAATATTTTATGTTTAGGTAAATGATCTATTTAGTTTAATTTTTCATGTGGTACAAGGTATAGATTACAATTCTTGTCTTTGCGAATGAATAGCCAGTTGGTTTAAAACCATTTGTAGAAATGACATTCCAATCACCATTAAATTGCCTGTGTATCTTGGATAAAGTCAGTTGACTATATTCATGGTAATCTTTTTTCAGATCTCTTGTCCTGTTTCATTCATACTTTTTGGTCTTTATGCTAAATCACACTGTCTTATTCTTTGCTGCTTTAAAATGGAATTTAAAATAAAGTTCCCGTGCTTTTCATACTGTATACTTCCAATTTACCAAAGTAGATTTTATATATTATTTTTACTACATGCCATTTTTCTAGAAAAGTACTCTCTTCACTACGTGTTTTGTATATTTCTACCTAAAATCTCTTCTAATTTTCACTTCTTTACCAAATTTGATTATACACAATTTTGTATTTAATTCTAACAATATATTTGTTTGGGGGCATGTGTTTTGTGAAGTGGTTAACGCATCACTTGGGATGCCTGTATCCCATATTAGAGTGTTTGGTTGGATTTCAAATTGCTCTGCATCTATCCAGCTTCCTGCTAATACTCATCCTTGTAGGCAGCAGGGGATGGATCAAATATCTGTGTCACTTCCCCCAGCATGGGAGACCTGAATTGTTTTCTGGGTTTCTGTCTTGGGTATGATCCAGCTATGGCTGTTGTGGGCTTTTGGAGAGTGAATCACCAGATGGAAGATCTCTCTGCATCTATCTCTTTATACTTTTCAAATAAAATTTTAAAAAATTAAATAAATAAATGTATATGTATTATTTGTTTAATTTTCCTTTGGTAACAACTAAGAAACTTTACTTATTTATTTCTATTATGCCCACTGACTTTCGCTATAGTTATCAATTTGGGACATTTGTTTGTGTCACATTTTATCACTGTGTTTATTAGTATAATTATTATTATTGTATCTTCAATCATGTTTTAATGAAGTTTTTAATATAATTCTTGTAATTTCTTGAATTAAGAGTCTACTTACCACACTATGCTGGTTATTTTCTTATTAAACATAATGTTTAAATTTTAAGTCCAAGTAGAATTTCAATATCATTTTAAACATTCAGATATAAGTCCAAATAAGGACACAATTTATTCTCATTGTGAACAAACTGTCCAGTCAAGTATCTATTTTATATTTCTACTTTGTTCTAGTCTTCAAATCATGTACTAGTAGAGGCATTGGGATATTAGTATACATTTTTCCTTTCTTTTATAGTATTCAGTCATAACAGGGAGAAACTCTCAATAGTATGAAAATGTGTTTATTATTATTCTTGCTTTTAAACTACTACAATTTCTGTTATTTTATAATAAATAAGAAATAAATCTAGCTTTGCAGACCATTCTGTTCTTATAGAAAATTCTTTTATATGCTTATTTAATTATTACTTTTTAAAAGGGAATTTTGTAAGAACCTAACTAGAATTATTTGAGAAATTTTTGATTAATTAAAGAAGTGATAACATTGCATCATTTAGTCTTCGGAAATCCAGCCTATTATCTGTTTTGTTCACCTTTCTTGTATGTATCAACTGAGTTTTGCAGTTTACATAATATGTGCTGATAATTTTTATGTTGACATTTCTAGACAGCATACTTATTGTTATTGTAAATGACATTTTAAAAAAATGGATGTCTGTAGGCATATGCTCATTAATCACTTTTATGTATAAGTCTTTAGAGAATTCAAGATGTAAAAGTAACATAAAGATAAATTTTAAAAAAGTAAGGAAACCTTCCCACAATTCCCTTTTTTAATAAATTATTGTCATTACAAGTTGGAATAGTTACTATTCAGAGTACATATTTATTCTCAGAACTTTTTGAAACACCCAAATTTATCATTGCTCAAAGACAAATTATTTTGATCTAATGTAAATTATACTTTAAGATACCTTTTACATGTAAGCAAACAAAAATTCCTCATACTCAAAATTCCATAACTGAAGAGAAGCCCAGATAGCCTTTATTTATACTTTAGAAGCAGCATACAAATCTAGACTGCTAGTGACATTGAGGGCATTTATGAAAAAATATATTCTGATACAAGAAAATACACAGAGTTATTCAGATGGAGTCAAAGAATGATCAAACAGTATATAGATGAATATCAAAGGAACTTACAGAAAAGACTATTTTTAATTAGTATTGCTCTAACATTAAATAGGTAGGATAGGAAAGAGTTCCATAATATTTCAAAGAAAACGAAGAAACAAGTTGCTGCCACAAACAAAAATGTCCTTGCCGAACATAGTTGTTTATACGGTTTGCAAATGAGTAAGTTAATAAATGTGTGTGCCAACCAGTTATTAAAATAAATAGCACAGACTGCAAGCACTTAAGCTCTCCTTGAAGAGACATGACATCAAAAGTAGTGATGTGCAAAATAATTGGTAAAGTAGGAAATGATAAAACAATAGTAACTTGATGAGACAATGGTAAATGATGTTGCCTACAGTCAGAAAGGGAGTGAAGGTTTGCTAATGTGGCCATCTCAGAATGGATGAGAGTTTAGGAGAACTGAAGATTATTTACATTACTTACATTTTAGATTAACACAAGTAAAGAAGACAGAGTAGTCGCAGTAACTAAAATAAGATAAGGTATACTTGTGGAAAATTTCAAAGTCTATGCATTCAGTATAAGAAGGAGAACAGTGAAAGGTCAAAAGAAAAACAAGCTTTAAGGTGTTTTAAAGTAGATTCCATGTTAGGTGATTGTATTTATGTTTTATATTAAAAGCTAGTAGTTCTTTACATTTCCTCATTCATAGAGAGGAAGGATCTAAATTTAAACAGTTCATGGAAAATGCGTATTATGACGAAAAATATAGTCACAGATTTTGAAAATGTTTATACCAGAATAAACTTACCTTTTATTCCCTTTTCACATAAACTTTTTAAATTACTCTCACTCTTCCAATGTAGAGTAGAAATGACTAATTCTTTCTTGGAAATGTCACTGATTGCTTTTTTGAAAAAGTTTATTTGAAAGGCAGAGTTAGAGAGAGAAGGAGAGAGAGATCTTCCATCCACTGATTCACTCCCCAAATAGCCAAAACAGCCAAGGCTTTGCCTAACAGAAGCCAGGATCCAAGAGTGTCATCTGGGTCTTCCTTGTGGGTTGGTGCAGCAGCCTAAGCATTTGGGCCATTCTCCAACTGCTTTCCCAGGCACATTAGCAGGGAGCTGGGTCAAATGTGACACAATCAGGACTTGAACTGACTGACTCCCATATGGAATGCCAAAGGCAGCTTTGCCAGCTACACCACAATGCAGGCCCCTGTTGCTTACCTTTTCAAAACTGTGTGAATCAACTAATGTTAGTGACTGGAAATCATTAGTGGTACTTGCGTAATGGAAATAGGCAAATGATGCAAAGTTGCTTGGGTGTGGGTGTTTCTTCTTCCTGTCCCTTCCTTCCCCTCCCCGCCCCTTCCCTTTCCTTACTTTTCTCTACTCTTCTTGCTCCCAACCCCTTCAATAATTCCCCCCCTCCCCCGATGATAGAGAGCCACTTGTTAACCTTTACTACTGATCCTTTCTGTGTAGTTTACTTATTCTTATACAAATGTACTTGTAAGCCTCATTATAGGCTTTCTGTAAAATCTCTGAAATGCCCCCATTGGTTTATTCTGTGGAAATCCATGGAATATGATAGGAACCATTCTATAGTTATTATGAAACATTGGGTTACTAAATTTAACAGCAGGATAGAAATACAGTTTGAAATCATTCATCCTTGGAGGATGGAGCAACAGAATGTGAATTCACAAGTTAGTATGCAACTTCAGTATATTAAGGTTTAGTTACCTTTTATATAAGCTATCATTTTTGAAGCCCTAATTAGGGCATCAAACATTATAATTATTTTATGCACCTTAATTTCTTTATCCTACATGACAACCCATTGAGATAGCTGCTATTATTCCACATTTACAGAGTTGGTAACTGAGACCCTTAAGCACCATGTCCAGATTTTTAGTACATAGTTGGCAGATCCAATATTTGACCTAAGTTGAGTCTGAATCTAACATATTTGTTCTTAAGTTTTAGGTGAAACAGAAACTAGAAAGACTTTGTACTGAGTCAGATGCAATCACCCTAATCAGACCTGAATAAAGTCTATTTTCAGAGGGACATTGATGGAACAAACCAAATGCAACCCATCAGGATACTACTTTTAGAGAAGAGAATAATTTCAGTTTAAGGTTCCCTGAGATTGAAAATACAAATGGAGAATTTATATGCTTGGGCCTCTGCACCCACAAGGGAATACTCAGAATTCAAACCAGTTCTAATCCTTTTTCATTAGCATAGTAGATCAGAGCAATATTTGAAAAGCATTTTCCACTGTGCAAAATAGAAAGTAGGATTAGATTCAGCATAAGGTAGAATAATAGACCAGAATGTGGGTCAAGAGTAAGGGCATCATTAAGAACTCTAATGAGCATGTCAAATGAATTTGCCAGTCTGTCTTTTGGTACTTAGCTCCATTAAGAAACGGGCAGTAAGATTGTGAATTGCTTGGCTTCTAAATAATCTTCATCTACTCAGTGTTTGCATGTTTGAATTACTCGGTGTATGCCAGTTAAATAAATTATGTTTCCCATTCCATCCATGAGGAAACAGCTTTTCTTGAGTTGCTTGAACTGTGAATGACAGGAAGCTGTATTCACACATAGCAGTTCAGCATTGAAGTCCAGGATTTTATGCTTCTGCTGGCTGACTTAAGTTTCTAACCCAGTATATATTCCCAAAAGCCTTGGGCTTATGACCTATTCTGCTCCCCATCTCATGCGACTTACATTTGCTCTTTTGTCAAATGGCATCAGTTCAATAAATTAAAGAAAACAGATGGAGAGACGCATCAAGCCGGCAGTACACAATCCACTAAAGTAATTAAGCAATTACTTGCAGGAACACATTCCTCCCTCAAATATAATAATGTGCAGCGTTATCAACATTTTTCTTGCAGAAGATTAAGAGCATTAAGAAAATTAAGCATCATTAAAAGGCTTGCCATGAAATTACATAGTAAATTATTAAAGTTAAACCCATTTTTGATTCATCAACATGTTTTGTTCTTTTATTTAGTAAGGATCAATTTAGTGGAGGGGAAAATAGAGAGAGGAGAGTCGGAAGATGGAAAACCAAAGAGACTGGCACGGACTTATCATGCCAAGGAGATTAGTGGCAAGTTTCTAACTGGGTGCTATAAAAATCTTACTTAGAGGCCTCTTCTCAATAAATTATCTAACCACATAAACTGGAAAGGAAGAGAAAAGTATAAAGAGATTCATCTGTGAAACCTGTGTTGGTGCATAAATTCCGTTTCAGTATTCTCTGATGCTAGCCAGCAGCTAGCTAGCAGCTGAAGTCAATCTTTACCAAAACACACAGCCCATGACATGTCTGCATTGCATTAGAAAGGACTGAGGCTAAAGGAAGTGAGCTACTGACAGATATGGAAGCACAGCGGGGTGCAGGAAATCTTCCCTTGCTTTTGCAGACCTAAGGGTCTTTAATCCCTGAGCATCAGGCATAGCTCAAACATAAAATTGACCCTCCCTTCTGGTTTCCTTAACATCAGTTACTAATTTCAAAGCACTGTGGAGGAAAGCTAACAAACCTACACATTTGTCAAGTGAGAATAATAAATTGGCAGAGAATTCCTGACTATGACTACCTCTGACATATTTGCAATGTTCTCGTTGCAAAAATTTTGCCTAATGGGCTACATCATTTCCTTCAGGGATGGGGGAGGGAATAAGGTGGTAATGAAATATATATATGGAACCTCATATATATAGATAGATAGATAGATAGATAGATAGATAGATAGATATATGGAACCTCATATGATATTAGGAAAGTGCAACAGTTTTGTCATAGAGAAGTCATTTGGGAAAAAAATTCTGTATGTGATCTGACAATATTATTGTGAATATCAGGAATATAGGAAGGAGTTTAGGAGATAACATATGTAGCTTTTAAAACAGATGGGGTCTCTGGACAAAAGCCACATAATGTTAAGGATGGGAGTGAAATCCACTTATCCATCCTCCTTTTGTGTTTCTTCCAATAGAGGAGAATAAATGTTTGAGAAAATGTTGAAAGTATATAAAGTACAGAAGAATGAAGAATGTAAAAAATTAGTGTTCAGAGACTGTGTTGTGCAATAATTTGTCATGAGAAATAAGGAGAGGTAGAAGCAATGATTTATTTGCTTTTATGCATTGTCTCTTAAACCATATGTCTAAAGAAAAAAAATTAGCTGATAATTTAATCTTATGGAGGGAGCTTTTTCTTCCTTTTTTTTTTTTTTTTTCAAACCCTTGTGTCGAGGGCTGACTTTCAATAGATTGTGTACGAAACCCCAACCCAGAAGCAGGTCATCTACGAATGATTTAGCTCCAGGTTCCCCACGAACGTGCGGTGCATGATGGGCGGAGGGGGCTTTTTCTATCAACTGAATTTTTACAAAGCATAAGGATAAGAACTTAAAGGCAATGCCTCAATAAATGGCCCTAAACAATGTGCCATGAATTGTCAGGATAAGAATAGCTATAAGCTCTGTAAAAAAATGCACAAACACGTACACTTATACACATATGCACTTCCAAAACATAGAAACTGTATGATATGACATGTATAATAACACTCATGGACTTTCTGCATATACTAACTAGCAATAGGTGCCCAAGGATTCTCAAGGAAGCACATTCTGTCCTTACCATCAAATTAGTAAACCTTTATCTTTATGCACTAAAATAAAGTTATATTTTAATTTCATTTTTCCATTAACTTTTTTGAAATTCTCACCAATTGTATTTATAGTTTTAGTCCTCTGCATGAGATTCAGTAAACTTGGAATTGCACGTAGAAATCACAATATTGTGATAGTCTTCAAGAGAATACAAAAAGTGTCAATTATCAGACCAGGTAGACTCGAAATCACTGTTTGTAGATTTTTTTATACTAAAGCAAAAACCCTATTTGAAGAGAAAGAAAAGTGCAAAGCTGGTAGGATTTAAGAGAAAGCATAAAGGTGTCATTCTCATTGCTAACAGATAAGACCATATTCTATAATCTTTTATTGATTTGAAATCTAGACCCATAAAATAGAAACTCTAATCCATGATCTTTCAAATGATTGAATCATCATATCACATAAGGAACATTAGACTTTTCCAAACCCCTTCCTATTCAAGTATTACTGATATTGTCAATAACATTTAATCACATTATCTTTTATACATTAATATACAAAAGTGCTTTCTTGTAAAAAGATCACGTAATGTTTAATTCTTTTTTAAATAAATATGAACTTCGGAATGTTTGGTAAGGGGGCTGGACCAAGATTTCTCACACTAAATTCAACTCTGCGCAATAAGTTTTACATTGGAATATCAGACACAATTTCTGGTGTTCGAAAATTTAGGTTCAAGGTCATATTTATTTAACTCAAAGTTCTTAAGGTTTTGACTAAATCAAGATGATGAATAGAAAATGTTACAGTGAATTGGATAAGGAAAAAGCTGAGTTAAAGGCTACCAATATTTCCTGTTAATTTTCTTGGATTTCAGTCCTAATCACCAAGAATATCATTTCAACTCCATGAGTCTTATAGACATATATTTTATTTACTTGAAGGACTTGAAAGAAAAATTAATATGTAGAATTCAGTATCCAGAAATTTAAATAACAATGTGAAAAATTAATCATGATTAAGTCTGGAAATCCTGTGAAATGTCATAATTTTGGTCTCAGTCATTAATAAAATATTTCTGGTAACCCATTTGGTGGGAAAACATTAATTTTACACATTGTCTACTTATCTGAAAACATCTCTGACACAGCCAACACATTAGATGGATCCTTCAGATGACTTAGTGAAACAACACAGGCATCTTCAGGTCCTCCACATAAGGCTGCAATTGTCCAAGACAGTTAGCAGAGACTGGCTGCTGTGAATATTGGTTGGAAAAACGTTGAATCCAGAATAAAGAAATATCTTAGGATGCTGAAGAGCTTAAGTGAAAGATGCTGTATGAAAATGATAACTGAAATCTAAAAATTTCAATTTTGGCCCAGTTTATTGGCAATCTTGATTATGGTTCACATCTCATGAGAAAAAGACACTATAATGGGAAAATGGAATGAAAATACATGTATTTTTAGTTTAAAATAATTTAAATTCTTAGTATAACATTTTGATACTATGTATTCCCATAAAATTTTTAAAGAGCCCTCTGTGCATAGATTTCAGAATATTTTTGTGCCAGAATGAATTTGTGTTTACTTCCATTTTTCTACAGACTTTTTGTAATTCCCTTGTATATTTGTTGTTACGTCAGTCATAGAATCCAGGGATAACATAGGTGAAAAATACCTTCTGGATATTATGTAAATCGTGATTGGACCTGAAGTCCAAGGTAGGGGCAAAAGGAGAAATTAAACCCAGATATCACCAGGTTACAGAGGAAAAGTTTGCTGTGGTAAGACACAGTTCCAATGTTTTAGTGGCTTGAAACAAATGTATTCCTCATTCACACCACATGCTTATTTTGGGTTAGGAGTTGTACCCTGCTCATTGTCACCACATAGTAATAAAGTCAGAGAGAGAGA
Source organism: Lepus europaeus (assembly GCF_033115175.1). Lineage (NCBI taxonomy): Eukaryota > Metazoa > Chordata > Mammalia > Lagomorpha > Leporidae > Lepus > Lepus europaeus. The sequence continues at coordinate 77,965,197 of NC_084839.1, read as the reverse complement.
GAGAGAGAGAGAGAGAGATCACTGCATAGTCGTTCAATCTTCATTCCAGATGAACAAAAAGCTTTGAAGGGTTTTGTACTATTACTAGATTATTCGAGCCCAGAAGTATCATTGTTTGTACACAGCTTGTTGACCAGAATGAATTAAGTAGCCCCACTTGACCAGAAAAATAGCAGTAAAAGCAATCTCACCATGCATATTGGAAGTTGAGAATGAGAACTCTCTAGCAATTAGAAATGATGACTGCTATACACACATCAGGTATTAATGCCAATTTTAAACTTTATGAAAAGAGCTCGTTAAATAAGGTTTATATTAATTTTGAGAGTAGTACAGCTTCTCAGAACTCTGAGGGAAAAAACAAAATCTTCGTAAAATTACTATAAAGATATGGTTATTGAGTACATGACAGTCTGTCTCCTGTCCTATGGTAAGCAGTCTTTCAGATACTAACAGAAAAAAAAATGTGGAAATTGGGAGCTGCTCACAACTGAAGCTGGTGTCTTTTCTAAAATTATTTTCTGTTGAGGGAATTTGAAAGACCCTGGGGAGTCCTCACAGTTCTGACAGGATTCTTCTTTCAAGTTTCCCTGTTTTTTCTCTGGTTAGTTCATGAAATACTCTCCAAATATTTTAGAAAGGTCCCATGTGTATAACCTGGATTCTTGGTAACTTTTTATTTTGTGTATGTAAAATATGTACATGTATTTCCCTATTACACATTTTTAATATAATGGAGAGGGTGGCTCCCTTAAGTCTGGTATCAGGAAAATAATGAATTTGTTAAGGTATTATCTGAGCAATGGCAAGAAAACAATAGGGTCTGAAAAGAGGCCACATGTATGCTAATGTAAGGCTGTGATGCAGCTGACTAAACAGTGCTCTCTGATTAAGCCAGGGACACAGTGGAAAGGAAATAGAAATAAGAGATGCACAAGCTGTGGAAAGCATCCTGCCTCCTCACAATTAATCATGTAAGTCCTTGCATTTATTAAGTGCTTACTACAAGGCAGAACACATCAAAGTAATTTGCAGCATGAGGAGTTTTCCAAAATTTCCTGGAATTGCATTGTATAAAAAAAGTATACATACATTTCAAAGTTTTATACCAAAATAAGCAGCTTTTGATACCATTTTTCGTATTTGTGAAATCTCATGGTTTTTAATGCTACATGCCAATTATGTCAATAGTAGCACATCATGAAGAAGAGATTAGGGCAAGGAAAGGTTAACAATTTGGCACAAACATGTACCTAGTAGCAGACCTGCAGTACTAATCCTATGTCAATTAAAGTGAATGGGAAGTGAAAATTAAATGGCATCAAGCATAATTCTGTGACTTAATGATGTGATACAAGTAGAGAAAGACACTTGGATTGTATGATGTATGGGCAACAAAACCAAATATAAAAACTAAAAATATAAAATTAATTTCTCAGTAGAAGCTCCTGCGAGTTCAAAAGCAATCATTTATCCAATCCATAAGGAACTGAGGGTTCTGGGAATTTAACCACATAAATGCAGTTTTTTATACATTACTAAGTGAAGAAAAATGTGTACTTTTTAAAGAGATTTTAAGATTAGCAAACCAAAAATGCAGTCAGAAAGAACCAAAGCGGACAGTAAGGTGAATGTCTAATGATTTGTCATCAAAACTCTTTCAAATTGCCATTGTTTGATGAGAGAAATGAGTAAGGATATTGTTAAGGTGTAGAACAACTACCTGAAGAGGAATTCCTGGGTGTTTTTCTGCTAAAGCTTTGACTACTTTCTCAAAACACTCTCCTTATACAGAAATATTATGGTTTTTTGACCCTCCAAAAAGTCAACAAGCAAAATCTTTTTTAAAGATTTATTTATGTATTTTACTTGAAAGAGTTACAGAGAGGCAAAGGAGAGGCAGAGAAAGAGAGGGAAAGAAGTCTTCCATCCTCTGGTTCACTCCACAAATAGCCACAATGGCTGGAGCTATGCTGATCTGAAGCCAAAAGCCAGCAGTTTCTTCCCACGTGGGTGCTATGGTTTTCCCAGACCATAGCAGAAAGCTAGATAGGAAGTGGACCAGCCAGGACTTGAACCGGCATCCATACAGGATGCCGGTACTGCAGGCAGCAGCTTTACCTGCTACACCACAGTGCTGGCCCCAATAAAATCTTGATTATCTCAACAAAATTGTTGCAGTGATTTTTGTTTTCACTTGGTCATTTCTACCTCTTTGTGATCGTTGCTTGAATTTTGCTTTGTCGTCAGGATGATACTGGAAAAAACATGCCTCATTTGTTAGAGTTCTTGGAAAATTTGCTTCAGGATCCTGATCCCATATTTTTAAAATTGCCACTGAAAGCTGTAACAATCTGGATAAACAGTTTTGAAACATGTCAAGCTGAAAGCTTGTTCCACCCTGACTTTTCAATTATAATTGTGTAAGCTGCATCAATTGAGATGACTATCGTGTTGATTATCATCTCTGCTGTTAGTTATAGGTCCTCTTCAATTAAGGCAGAAACAACTTTTTTTTTCCTTGTAAGTTGATGGACACGATTTCTTTGTATTAAACATCTTCTCATCTTTTATTAAAACTAGCTTTCATTTGTAACTGCTAATTTATTTGTGGCATTGCCCCCATAAACTTTTCAAAAAACATCAATGATTTCACCCTTCTTCCACCTGAGATACATAATCAATTGGACATTTGTTCTTGCTCTAATAATAGCAGAATTCATGCTGCTCTTATAGGGGCTTTGTTTAAACTGATATCTCATATTTCTTGGTATCTCAAATGAGCCATTTCAGACATATTATAACAAGTTATTGTAAATATATTTTAATGAAAAAAAATTGAACCCTATACATTTTTAATAATATGCATTTTATGAGCTTTTTGAAGATCTTTCTTATGTAAAATGTAAATTAAAAAGCAATTTAACATTCTGGGAGGTGTTGGGAGATGGTTAATGAATGGAAAACCAATTTTGTATCAACAGTGTTCTAAATGTCTCCTCTCATCTTAGGAGGAGGTACTCTATTTCTGGATATTGCAGCAAATAACTCCCTACTTGATTTGGTGTCTGCGGTCTAGGATGTCATGAGCACACAAAGACATCCCTTCAAACTTAGTCTGGCACATGAAAGTGCAAACTCAAGTTATCCTTTTCCCAATTTTAATTTTCAAGTAATTTTAATGACTTTTACATAATAACAGCTTTTTAAAGCAAACACTAATTTTTACAATAAAATAACAAAAGTATGATGGGGAATGAACCAGTGGATGGAACATTTCTCTCTATGTTGCTCCCTCTTTCTGTGACTCGACCTGTCAAATAAATCTTAAAAAAAGAGAACTTGATAATCCATGGGTACCAAACCAAATAAATTAATCACTATTGATTGGCTGGGAGCAGAAATTAAAATCAACTGGGCAGGGGCCGGTGCCATGGCTCACTTGGCTAATCCTCTGCCGGCGGCGCCAGCATCCCATGTGGGCACCGGTTCTAGTCCCGGTTGCTCCTCTTCCAGTCCAGTTTTCTGCTGTGGCCCGGGAAGGCAGTGGAGGATGGCCAAGGTGCTTGGGCGCCTGTACACAGATGAGAGACCAGGAGGAAGCACCTGGCTCCTGGCTTCGGATTGGCACAGCGCACCAGCTGTAGCAACCATTTGAGGGGTGAACCAACGGAAGGAAGACCTTGTTCTCTGTCTCTCTCTCTCTCACTAACTCTGCCTGTCAATAAAATAAAATAAAATAAAATAAAATAAAATAAAATAAAATAAAAAATCAACTGGGCAATTAAATTCAAAATTTTCTATCAGCACTACATACACTTAATATTTTGAGGAACAAATAGAAATAAAAAAAACAGAGGAAAGGAAAATATAGGAAAATGGAATGAAGTAATGATTAACTATAAATATGCATTACAGACAAACAGAACTTGAAAACATTTTTACATATTCATGAAATTTTCACTAATTATATTTTAAAAATATTTCCAGGGGCCGGCGCTGTGGTTCAGCAGGTTAACACCCTGGCTTGAAGTGCCGTCATCTCATATGGGCACCGGTTCTGGTCTGGCTGCTCCTCTTGCGATCCAGCTCTTTGCTATGGCCTGGGATCGCAGTAGAGGATGGCCCAAGTCCTTGGGCCCCTGCACCCACATGGGAGACTTGGAGGAAGCTCCTGGCTCCTGGCTTTGGATCAGCACAGCTCCAGCTGTGGCAGCAATCTAGGGAGTGAACCCATGGATGGAAGACCTCTCTCTCTCTCTCTCTCTGCCTCTCTCTGTTACTCTGCCTGTCAAATAAATAAAATAAACCTTAAAAAAAATTTCCAAAGTCGGTGGTATATCAATTGCCACCAAATAAATAAAAATTGTAATCAGATGAAATTAGAGTAAACATTGGAAGTAAAATGGCAAATTTGATGTAGAGCTTAGACCTGAAAGACAGATCTCTTCAAAAGACATGTGAGTGTTAGAATCTTTGAGTAGGGACCAGCATTGAGATGAAGCTGGTAAAGCAATCCATTGGGTGCTGGTTCCTGTCCTGACTGCTCCACTTCTTATTCAACTCTCTTTCAATGGCCTGGAAACGCAGTATAAAAATGGTTCATGTATTTGGGCTCCTGCCATCCACATAAGAGACCTAGATGAAGCTCCTGATTCCAGGCTTCTGGCTTCAGCCTGGCCAATCCCAACCCAGATTTTTGTAGTCATCGGGAGTGAATCAGCTGATAGATCTCTCTGTTTCTCTGGCTCTCCTGTCTCTCTGTAACTGTCTTTGAAGCAAATAGATAAAATCTAAAAAAAACTATAAGTACAGCCTGTTGAAGGAGCATATGTATCATGCTATTCTGTATTCCTTTTGTTTTGTTTTGTTTTTGTTTTTCCCTAGAAACCTTTTATTTAAGGTATGGAAACTTCATGCATTTCACATAATAAAATTAAGAACATGGTGATTCCTCCCACCCTATAATATTCAAAAGAGCTATTCATGACTTCGAGCATCAGGAGTTGCTTTATATGATTTTTCAGGGAACAAAAAATTGATAGAGTTTACAGATTCAAGATTTCCAGGCAGCCTAATTTGAGACTAATTTATTTAGCTGGGCCAATATAATCACCAAAAGTACTTCCTAAGTAAAAACATAATGAAATAGCTAATTTGTGTATTGAAAAAAGATCAAATTTGTAGCATTTAAATTTTTCATTAGATGAAACAAATGTACCCCTACCTGGATAATATAAGAAAACTTCTACAACATTTAAATATCTCCATTCTCTTGTCTTAATTAATACTTTCTAATCTTCAATTATTACTGTAATAATATAGTCACAGATCCTAGAGTGACAGCCTCTAGCAGGTATGAGAGGGTTTACTGGAAATTGACATTAGAGAAATTTCTGTATTGATACAAATATGTGTTGATAGAGTTGTAGGTTGTTTAATTGAATATATATGATAAAATTTATAAAGAATTAAACATTTCACAAGTATACATGTATCAGAACATTACATGGTAGCACATAACTGAGTATACTTTTTATGTATTAGTTGATAATTCAAAATAATATAAAAAGTAAAAATAAAACTTTATATCTATTTCATTGTATGTTGCTGGGTCTTAGTCCACCCATACAAGGATGGACTGGGTCCGAGGAAAGGTAAGTGCGCCGCTCGCCCGTTCCCCAGCCTCCCGATCCCGGAGACAATCAGACGCAGCGGGGAGCCAAGTCTAGCAAGGACTCATTTACTTCCTGCAAAACAGAACCTTTTATAGTACAAAACTGCAGAGTCATTGGGGCAGGGCTAAGGACCAACCAATCACTTAAAAAATCACCTTACGGGGGGATTTCTATAGGACTAGCCATATGTCTATACACTTGTTACTAGTTTTGTTACCTCCTCTGATGTTGCATAGCCAATTAGTTTTAGTGGTAAACAACTTTGGATTCCGCCCACCTTACTTCCTTTGGGCACCATCCTGTAACTAATTTCCCCACAGTATGTTATTCATATAACAACATGAAAATATTCATCATCATTACAGCCACATAAACTAACCTATCTGAAACATTACCTTTGTACTATGCCTTCCTTTCCTTTCCTAGAAATGAAGGTCTTTTTAAGTATTTATTTGTTTTCTTGAAAGGCAGAGTGACCCTTAGAGAGAGAGATGGGAAGAGAGGGTGATCTGTCTGCTGTTTTACTCCCCAAATGCCTGCAACAGCTGTCCATTTGAGAGTCCCCCATCGGTGGCAGGAACCCAAATACCTAGATCATCATCTTCTGCGTACCTTGTGCTTTAACAGGAAACTGGATCAGAAGCATGGATTAGACAGAATTCTTACCAGGTACTCTGATATAGTAGGTTGGCATCCAAACAGTGGCTTAACTCATTATAACATCAGCCTCAGAGAAGCACTTAGCTACTACAACTTTTTATTTTTTAATTTAAACCAAATTTCTTCAACATTCCTTGATGTAAGGATTTCATCCATGTGATTTTTTTTCTTTTCCCTGAATTGCAATAATTCTGCAATAGTTCATCTTATCAGTTCATATTCCCCTCAATTTATCTCCTTTCTCAAAACCTTCCTATCTGGAACCCATATTTTTCTTCAACTCCCACCTCATGCCCTGTTAACTTTTATAAAATTCTTCAAAAGGACTGACTATAGTTATTTTATGCAATTCACTTCATTTGTTCTCTCTTGAACATAATGCAACCCACTTATATATAATGCAACCTAAAGAAGAATTTCTCGTCAATATCATCAGATCCCATATTGCTTATCCACAGTGCTAAGCTTTTCATTTATTCCTTCATGTGATAGGGAGAAAAAAGGTACACATCTAATCCCCCAAAATCTCTACATCCTAATCCTCAGAAGTTACACATCATCATATTGTGTTAAGTGGAAAAGGAATTAAGGTTGCTAATCAGATGACCTTAGACTAGAGAGCTTATACTAAATTATCTGGGTGGTCTAATATAACCACAAAAGCCTTAAAAATAGAAGCAGGAGTCAGAAAAAAACAAAGTGCCAAAGTGATGTGTTGTGAGGAAGATTCAACTGACAATTGCTGGCCTGAATATGCAAAGAAGCCATGAACCTAGGAAAGTAAATATCCTCTAAAAGTGGAAAAGGGAAAAAAAAAAAAACCAGATCTACCCTTAGAGCTTTCAAAAGTAACATAGATCTTCAGATGTCTGGATTTCAGTCCAGTGAAACATACCAGAATTATAACCTTTGAAACTGTAAGATAATGAATTTCTGTTGATTTAGGCCATGTTTACAGAAATTTGTTATTTTATTGATCTGTAGTTACTGAAAAAGAATGTGCTTATCTGTACTAGTCAATGCATTTTTACAAGTTAAATACAAAGCTTTCACCAACCAACACTTGATAAATAATTCGCAGATAATCAGTCTTTAGAACATACTTTTGGAGACAGTAATTTTAAAGCTGTGAATGTCCTCAGACATGTACATATTTTCTTTCTCTTTCTTTTTCTTTCTTTTTTTTTACTGGCAGAGTGGACAGTGACAGAGAGACAGATAGAGAGAAAGGTCTTCCTTTTCCATTTGTTCACCCTCCAATGGCTGCTGTGGCCTGCACACTGCGGCCAGTGCACCGCGCTGATCCAAAGCCCGGAGCCAGGTGCTTCTCCTGGTCTCCCATGCAGGTGCAGGGCCCAAGCACTTGGGCCATCCTCCACTGCACTCCCGGGCTACAGCAGCTGGACTGGAAAAGGAGCAACCGGGACAGAATCTGGCACCCCATCCGGAACTAGAACCCGGGGTGCCTGCACCGCAGGCAGAGGATTAGCCTAGTGATCTGTGGCACTGGCCCATATTTTCTTGATTATCCTACCACTGAGACATGAGATCTGTGTCTTGCTGCTTCAATTCAGGCATGTTCTATAGTCTTTGACCATCAGAACAAAACAAAATTAACATTCTGACATACTTGATACATAACCTTAAACTTGTAACTTTAACATTATATTACCTGGAACCATTATCCAATGAGCCCAAAGGTACCATGCAAATACCCTATCTTGCTGAAGAAAATGTGTGGAGAGACATTGGAGTTTTACACAAGATAAGAAAAACCCATATGAACACATCATTTCTTGCTTTACGCCAAAGCAAAGTATGTGAACGAAGTCAATCTTTAGGCTGTTCTACCCCAAATTGAGTACTACCCAATGAACTCAATCAACAATCAATAATCAAAGGAGAGGAATTGACAGAGAGAGAGAGAGAGAGAAAGAGTATACGAACTGAGAGGCAATTCTTATCCAGTGGTTCACTTTCCAAATGTATGCAATGGCTGCTGGCTGGGACTGAATCTAAGAGCCAGGAACTCAATTGAAGTCTCTCCGTGTGGGTGGCAGGAATCCAGTCACTTGAGCTACCACCACTGCCTCCCAGGGTCTGCGTTAGTGGAAAGTTGGAGTCAAGAGCATAGCTGGGTATTGAAACCAGGCACTGTAATTATGGGACACTTCCATTCCAACAAACATCTTAACCACTTGGACAAGCATTCATGCCTCTTCTCTGAGTTTGTATTTCTTTCTTTTCTTTTTCCTTTTCATTTCTTTCTTTCGTTGTCCCACTTATGACTTGATATTTTTGTGAATTTCAAGAAATTTATAATTATCTTTCAACTATTTATTCTGTTCTTTCACTTTTTGTTGTTCTAAGAATCTGTTTATATGTATGCCACTTCTAGAGCTGACTCCTCTTCTTACAATTCAGCTCCCTACTAATGTGATTGGAAGGGCACAGGATGGCTAGCAAAGTACTTATGCCCCTGCAACCCATGTGGGACATCACATGGGGTTCTTGGCTGGGACTTTGGCCTGTCCCAGACATGGTTACTGTAGTCATTTTGGGAGTGAACCAGTGGATGTAAGGTCCCTCTCTCTCTCTCTCCCCCATGCTCCATCTTTCAAATAACTTAATACGTAAAACTTTAAAAATAATTTTACCACAGATGTATATAAAATTTCATATGGATTGATAAAATTATAGCATTGTTGTTTTTGTAGGTTTAAAGAGGAAAGTTAAGTTGTAATTGAAAACATAAGCATAGTTCAGTTACACTATCACTAAAAGGATTTTTATGTAATTTATAAAACATCTGAAAAGTGATAGAATGTATAAAAAAGAAAACAGGTGCCTTAAAATGTGTAATTTTGGAAACAGCAGAAATCATTCTAAAAGCTGAATAACCCCAATTTCGTGGTCGTCAGGATGGCGACCCCAGAGACCCAGACCTCAGGCCAGAGGATGCAAAGAACATGAGGTGGTTTATTGAACATTTGCACAAATGGGCTCCCCAGCACCACAGGCGGTTAAGAGAGCCCCAAGCAGTGGTTATAGGCAGTTTTTAAAGACAATAGCCACCTGATTAACATATGTATGCGGAGCATTTGGTGATTAGCTATTTTGAAGGGCAACAGGCATGCAAACTCTTGGCGCAATTTTTAGCAAGGGAAGGGGTGATGGTTTTTCCTGGAAAAACCTCAAAATGTTCTGCTCCCTAATCTTGGGTACATTTGGCGCCCGTGTTGGGAGGGGGTAAGTTTATACAATGGTCACTAAGTTACAGAAACTTATTGCAGCTCTTTTCGGACATCTGCAAGTGTTATCACGTGAGACAGTTACACAAGGCAGTTTCCCAAGGCTATTCTGCAGGCGGGTGGAGACACAGTTATCTTAAGGGATATCTACCACCAGCAGCTAAACTTTTTAACCCTTCACTATAATATTATTTTAATATTTAATTTTAGCAGGGGTCTTACAAAGTAAACACTACCATCCTCTACCAAATACTTGTCATTATATGTATTAGCTCTATGTTTTTCCTAGTTTGTTTACTCAGTGACTAATACAGCAAAGCCATACAAAAAGCTTAATAAATATTTAATTAATTAATTAGTATTACCGGCACGCTCAGCCCTCTGGCTCTCTGCTGAGCTGCCCACCTGGTCTGGCCAGGTGTACTCTCTCCACTCAACCATGTAACCTTGCTCCTCCCCCCCCCCCCCCGCCCCCAATCCCAGCAACTGCACTCTCTCCCAGGTCCTGTCTGGAGAGGTGTTCATCCGTTCTTATGATTGTCAATTCCCTAATAAACTTTGCTACTTTTACTTTCAAAAAAAAAAATTAGTATTACAATAATACCACACATCTGTCTTCTCCACACAACTAGTACATTTTTACGGTTAAGGAGTTACTGTCTAGCATGCGAAGATGTTAATAATGAATAAATATTAAATAAATAAAAATTACTTTTTTACCCATTTTCTTTTCTTTTTTCTTTTTTTTTTGACAGGCAGAGTGGATAGTGAGAGAGAGAGACAGAAAGGTCTTCCTTTTTGCCGTTGGTTCACCCTCCAATGGGCCGGCACATTGCGCTGATCCGAAGCCAGGAGCCAGGTGCTTCTCCTGGTCTCCCATGCGGCTGCAGGGCCCAAGGACTTGGGCCATCCTCCACTGCCTTCCCGGGCCATAGCTGACCTGGAAGAGGGGCAACCGGGAGAGAATCCGGCGCCCCAACCAGGACTAGAACCTGGTGTGCCGGTGCCACAAGGCGGAGGATTAGCCTATTGAGCCATGGCTCTGGCCAATGTTTACACATTTTCTATAACAGGTATTTTTAAAGAATAGAAATATATTTGCATTTTTAAAATATTTATTTATTTGAAACTCAGAGTTAGAGACAGAAAGAGAGGCAGAGAAAGAGAGAGAGCGAGGTCTTCCACTCGCTGGCTCACTCCCCAATTGGCCACAATGGCTGGAGCTGCGCTAATCCGAAGCCAGGAGGCAGGAGCTTCTTCTGGGTCTCCCATGTGGGTGCAGTTGCCCAAGGACTTGGGCCAACTTCAACTGCTTTCCCAGGCCATATGTAGCAGAGAGCTGGATTGGAAGTGGAGCAGCCAGGACTTGAACCGGTGGCCATATGGGATGCCAGCATGGCTGGCAGGTGGTGGATTTACCCGCTATGCCACAGCTCTGGTCCCAATTTTGCATATTATTTTCTTTTAAAATAATTTGGCTCAGTTCATGAATTAGCAAACACAAATCTGATGCTGACAAAAACAAAAAGCTAATACCAAATCTTTTTCTGGCTCTGACAGGTGACACATTTAAAATAGAAGGCATGTGGGTGGGACAAGTGTTTGGCCTGTGGTTAAGATAATAGTTAGGACTTTGTATTTGATAAGGAGGTGATGCTTGCTTTATCTTCTGACTTCAGCTACCAGCCAGTGCAAACTTAATGAAGTAGCAGATGGTTAAAAGGGTTGGCTCTCTGCCACTCAAGTGGGTGACTTGGGTTGAAATTCTGACTCCAGCATTCAACACCCTGCCATTGTGGCAATTAGGAAGTGAACCACTGTATTGAAACTGTCTATCTGCCTATTTATCTCTTTTTCTTTCCCTGCCTCTCAAATAAACAAAAAAAATAATAAAATACAAAGAAAGACTGCTGACTCTACAATGAGGTATAAAGAACATAGCATAGTAATACATACAAGGCATCATATATAGAGAAGCTTATATTATCTAAGGAGTACCTAAACATTCATCCAGATTGTATACATATGTCAAATTAATGGGTATACTTATATGTAAATAAAATAAATAAAAATTATAAAAAACATTAAAAGAACCTAAATTCTCAGATTTGCTCCAAACTAATCTTGAACAAGCTAACTACATTATTCTTCAGCTTTATTGAAGTATAATTGACAAATATAAATTGTATGTTTGTAATGTAAAAGCATGCTGCTCTGATATACATAAATATTGTAAAATAATTACTACAATCAAGCTGATTACTGCATCTACCACTTTGCATAGTTTTCAAGTGTACAATTCAGTGTTATTAACTATTATCACTATGCTGCACATTAGATCTCCAGAACATATTCATCCTATATTACTAAAACTTTGTATTTGTGGAGAACTATCTTCCGATTTCTCCAAACCCTTAATACCCACTATTCTACCATTTTGATACATCCGATTTTTTTAGATTGCACATTTAAATGAGATCATGCAGTATTTGTCTTATTGTACCTGACCTATTTTACTTAGCATAATACCCTCCAGGCTTATCTATGTTAAAGGCTGAATAATTCTATCATTGTATAAGTATTCTAGTATGTATAATATAGGTATAAGGATTCTAAACATATAAAATGTAACCATATAAAATATATATAGAATATATATATAACCATATAAAATATATATAAAACCATATAATATATATATATATATATATATATATGGGTTTGTGTGTATAGATAGTGGTTACATTTCTTTATCCAATAATCCATCAATAGACACTCTATTACAGAAAACTTCTTGGTAAGCTACATTGTTCAAGTGCCTCTTCTCCCCACTACCACCAGCATAAGATATCACTAAACACTTAGATGTTGAGCAATATTTTTTTTTTTATTTTTGACAGGCAGAGTGGACAGTGAGAGAGAGAGAGACAGAGAGAAAGGTTTTCTTTTGCCGTTGGTTCACCCTCCAATGGCCGCCGCGGTAGCACGCTGCGGCCGGCGCACCGCGCTGTTCCGATGGCAGGAGCCAGGTGCTTCTCCTGGTCTCCCATGGGGTGCAGAGCCCAAACACTTGGGCCATCCTCCACTGCATTCCCTGGCCACAGCAGAGAGCTGGCCTGGAAGAGGGGCAACCGGGACATGATCGGTGCCCCGACCGGGACTAGAACCCGGTGTGCCGGCGCCGCAAGGCGGAGGATTAGCCTGTTGAGCCACGGCGCCGGCCGAGCAATATTATTTTAATTAATATTGTTGAGAATGTCAAAATCCCTGGATGTGTGGGCATTTGGGGACAGATCTTGTGCTAACTGGAGTCTATTCTTTTCTCTCTTTGTCTCTCTCGCTTTCTTCCTTCTATTTCTCAAATAGATATAATAAATGTAAATATAAAACCAAAAATTTGATATTAAAACATAAGATAAGCAATGTCCTGAAAAATCAATTAGAGGTCAAATAATATATTTTATGTGTAGTAAATGATATAATTAGTAATCCAATGGTAGTTTTTTCACTTTATGTTGCTATATGGGCAAAATGTTGAAATCTTTACCTAATATATACTAAACTGATCTTCTGTATATAAAGAGAATTGAAAATGAATCTTTACATGAATGGAAGGGGAAAGGGAGCAGGAAAGGGGAGGGTTGCGGGCGGGAGGGAAGTTATGGGAGGGGGGAAGCCATTGTAACCCATAAGCTATACTTTGGAAATTTAAAAAAAAAATTAATCTACATGATAATTAAAATATAAACAAAAGTACAGAAGTAATAAAATATTTTAAAGCTTTTGTTGCATAACCATTATCTGCATTGCTAAATGAAAATTAAGATTTTCAAACTTAACCATTAAAATGAACTATTAGATTTACTTTGGTTTATTGAACACAGTAGGTAGTATGGCAAAAGCTTAAAAACATCAATGATATTTTACAATTCTAACAAGGCAAAAAGTAAACAAATTATTTGACAAAAAATGTATCACTCTATAGAAAGGAACATTCAAATTACCATAATCGCCATAAAATTTTGACTATGAGTTTGTCAGTCAAGCAATAGGTAGCTGGAAGGAACTTTGTGCAGTGCAGTTGGAAAAAAAAAATATTTGGAATGGGAACATAAGAATTTAAGGCCAAAATCTTTAACATGAATGATAGCTTTTCAGCATACAGTATATCAAGGAGACAAAAGCTTTCATTGATAAATATTTGAGATTTTGGCAACTGTAACAATTTTCACTTTTGATATAGATTTATATAGGTAGAAGGCCATTGTGAAGCTAAATATTGCCCCTGCTACATTGCTTGCTCTCTCTCACCCATCTTCTCACACTATTTCACACACATGGAGTATGGTAAGTATCACATTTATGGAAAATAAATGACAGGATAACTTTTATTCCCTTTTCCAAATGATTCATGTTCTAAATCTCAAAATCTTGTTTTGTAAGTTGTGCTGAAAAAGTTATTACATTGAATATTCAACTAATATCAATGCATTTAAATGAGAGACAGATAGCAGGGACTTGCATACAAATTGAGAGAAAAGTAATGTTTTCTGGAGAAATATATTATCCTTTTTTTCTCTGCCCTTGGGTCTGGTAAAGAAGTAACTATATTAAAACTGCTTTTCTCTTCTCTGTCTGAAAATAGATTGCTGAGCAGGGTGGATTATGGAAATGGTTATTCAACATAGCACTGAAAATTTCTAAAGTGGCAATTTTACATATTTTTACAACTCTTTTATTAAGCCTTTTGGGAAATAATTATGTCTGAATATTCTAATGTAGTATATGTATACATTTGGAAACAGAAAATTTTTCTCCTATGTTTCTTTGAAACATGTTTTCAAAACATTCTATCTCACTGAAGTAATTTTGTTTATAGTAGTAATCGTTACTAAGACAGGAAATATAAATAGGTTTTCTGTTACATAAGAAAATATCAACACACTTTCTAAAAGAAAAGCATGTATTTTGTTAAATCTTTCAAAAATATGGATTGTAGTGTTTATGTTCATACTGCATACAAAGAATGCCTGTTTGGTTTTATAAACATTTCTTCCAGACATTTAATTATTCTCATTCTATAAACATGGCACTAAAACAATGAAATTTTCATAAAAAAGATGAAGTTTTAGGCAATGATTTTTAATTACTAAACAGAGTTTGAAACCAAATGTTGAAAATGTTTTGATAAAAATTTAGTGATCCAATAACAGCAGTCTTATAATTTCCCTATGAAATTTTCCAAGAGGTATTAACTTCCCTACTGGGTTACATGGATATTTTAGCATCATTATGGGAAGAAGTGTGAACCCCAAGGCTCACTTCCCCTTCTCACTCTGCTCAATGCACTCTTGTGGCCAAAAGTCTTTATCACAGGTGGAAGCTGTCATTATAGGAGCAACTGCCATACTAATGGAATAGACAGTATGTCATCACCCATTTGTAGGATGCAATGTTTGAAAGAGATAGTTGACTACCAACATTTATTAAGCCTTCCATAGTGGAGCTTCCTGTGAGAAGCAGTGGCCAATTATAGACGCCAATTGTTTGCTTCATGTGGTGGGATTGTGCCAATGGAACACAAACGAAAGTGGCAAAAAGGCTATTAACAAATACATATGACTTCTTTACTTGATGTTTCTCACCAGATGAATGCATGAGAGTACAATGTGCAAAAGATTAGAGGGGGACATTGAAATAAACTAGACATAGAAAGCACAATATTTTATGAACTTACTTATAGGTAGAATCTTAAAGAAAATGTCAGACAGCAAAACAGTAATAGTGTCCTGCTTCGATGAATACAACTGCAAGGTGTTGGACCCAGAACAGGAAACCCACACCAACAGGTCTTTGGAGCTTGAAAGGTCATTTTTCAATCGGATGGACTTTGAAGACTTGGGGTTGGTAGTAGATTGGGATCATTACCTGCCTCCACCAGCCACCAAGGCTGTGGTCGAGAACCTCCCCAGGATAGTCATCAGGGGCTCTCAGGCTGGTGAGGCCACTCATTCCTCTTGTTGTTGGGGGCAAGGTGACAGATGCTCCCCCTTCCTCCAGCAGGACTCTGGTCTGGCCGTCAGTGGCCAGGCCAGGGCCAGGGCCAGGGCGCCCTTCAGGAGTGGGAGCTGGGCGGGGGGACCTGCGGGCAGCTCTTCTGATCAGCACTCCCTCCTAAAGAGCTCAAGTGCCCCGTGTGCCTTCTGGAATTTGAGGAGGAGGAGACTGTCATTGAGATGCCTTGCCACCACCTCTTCCACGTGACAGGAAAATTTCCTGCCCCATGTCCCTCCATGAGCTGCCCCCTGATGATGACATTAGGAGGAGCAGAGAGGAGATAAGGCTCAAATGCAGCAGCAGCAGCAGCAGCATTGATTAGAGTAACTACCTCCACGGAGCCTTGTACATGTGAGGTGGCCGGGGCTGAACGCTGGCTGTCAGGCCACAACAGCTTCCTCTTCCACTGAATCCTCATTAAATGTTTCTTTATCAAAGAAGAAAACAAAAGAGAAGGAAAGGAAAGAAAATGTCAGATATGCTGAGCTAGAGAATAAAATTGTGTTTACCAGAGGTAGAGAGAGAGAAGCAATAGGGAGATGCAGGTAAAATCTGAAAGGAGCAGAAGTATCAAATGAATGTCATGAGATTTACTGTACTACCTGAAGACTACAATGAATAAAAATAATAATTTTATGAGAGATTTTGTTAAATATGTAGATTTTAGATTTTAGCAGCTCTTACCACAAAAAACTGCCTAAAATCATAACTATGTTTATCTGTTTCACTATTTTAACATTTTATTACCTATGTGTCTCTCATAACATTATTTTATAAACTTCAAATATATACAGTAAATTTTATTTTAAAAAATAACAATAAATATATATTCCTACATTTTATGACTTTAGGAAAATAAACAACATGAATTTGTTAAATCTTAATTTTGGTTATACCATTTATTTATGTTTTGCTGACAAATCTAATTAAGTAAAATGCCTGCTTTGGTCTTCTACTTGAAATAGAACTCCATTTTTCTACCATTCCTAAACACCAGTTAAAATCCAAATGTTCCTGGGTCCAGCATTGTGGTGTAGCAGGTTAAATCACCACCTAGGATGCCACTATCATATACTGGCACAAATTTGTGTCTTGGCTGCTCCACTTCCAATCCAAGTCCCTGCTAGTGCACCTGGGAAAAGTAGCACAAGATGGGCCAAGTGCCTGGGACCCTGAACTCACACAAGAGACATGAATGAAGCTCCGGGCTCCTGACTTTGGACTGGTCTAGCTTGAGACATTTGGGGAATGAACCAGGAAATGGAAAATCTCTTTCTCGCATGCACTATTGCTCTGTCTCTCCCTCTCTCTTTGTAACTTTGCATTTCCAATAAATCAAATGTTAAAAAATCGAAATATTCCTGACAAATTCTAACCTAAAATATAATGTGAAATGTGGTGGAATGAGGTGAAAAGGTCATATCAAGATGGCTGCTGAGGTGAAAAGTTCATGCCAAGATGGCCACTGAGGTGAAAAGGTCATGCTAAGATGGCCGCTGACAACAGAAACTGCCTGGCAACAGGCCGTGATTGGATGGCTTCAGAAACCACATGACAACAGAGGAAACCACATGACAACAGAGCCTCACTGATGGCATGCCATGATTGGATGGTTTCAGAAACTGCCTGGCAACAAGAGCCTGACTGGTAACAGGCTGTGATTGGATGGCTTTGGAAACTGCCTGGCAACAGGCTGTGATTGGTTGGGGCATAGACCGCCCCTTGACCAGATTGGCTGGTCTTGGCTATATAAGCTGTTGTACCAACTGTAGTAAACGAGTCTGCGGGCTGCTCGCCTCAAGCCTGCTTTCACCTGACTCCCGGTGTCTGTGTGTTTTGTCTGTGTGTTGACTCCGCGCCTCTTGCCCCCACCACACTGCTCCTCTCAGAAACGAACCCACTGCAACATTGTTGAGAAATCAACGGCAACAGTGAAACTTTGTTTAATTTAACGTTCCGCCATCTATTTATTGCACTCTAAGACTTTAGCAAATGTATAGTTTGAAATATGGCTATTGTATTTATTGGGCATCTTACTTGACAGAGAAAAATGAGAATTATTTGATGCTCAGGAAAAGAGAAAAGGTTTATTCACATAATGAATATAGAACTATATTGAATGATCTCTACATATATCAACAAATCAATCTTAAATAATTTGTTTTATATTTTTATGAGTTGCTTATGCTTACCTACAGAATAAATTAATTTAATGAAATTGCTTATTACACAGAAAAATCTGTTAATAGGTACATGTTTCTGCATAAACCTTACACAAATGAAGCAGAAAGACATAATAATGATTTATTTGTGAAGAAAGGGAAGCTGAGAATTGAGGTATGGTGTTTGTAGGATCTGTATTAATTTACATTTTATTTTTAAACATGAAGACGTGAGAAAAGACAGTCTTTTATTTAATCTTGATTAAAAGACATTTTAAACATATCAAACATTATTCAGCAAAATAAAAGAAAAAGGGACAAATAACCATAACATATGCATTAATGAAAAATTTAAAGTATAGACAGATGGAAAGGTAGATGATAAAGTATATTGTTGATTATAAGTAAAAGAAAAGTAGAGCTCAAATTCTAGTCACATTTTGGTTTGCAAGAAAAAAGGGATGTCTAATATAATGGCAGCTAACTTTGCTCTTAAATATGAAGCAACAAATGCATGAGAATATGTCACAGAGGCAATGTACACACACGCATTGCAAAAGTTAGTTCTTTGAGAGGAATAAAGACTTGAAAGCACAGAGATAGCTTTGGAAATAATAGAGAATATGTAGATGGGAAAGGGAAGAACAGTCCTTCTCACAGTATAAGAAACAATACCTAACAGGAACGGACAAGCTCTTGTTTTTTGTTTTTGTTTGTTTGTTTTGTTTTGTTTTTGACAGGCAGAGTTAGACAGTGAGAGAGAGAGGGAGATAGAGAGAAAGGTCTTCCTTTTCCATTGGTTCACCCCTCATTGACCGCTGTGGCCGGAGCACCATACTGATCTGAAGCCAGGAGCCAGGTGTTTCTGATGGTCTCCCATGCAGGTGCAGGGCCCAAGAACCTGGGCCATCCTCCACTGCACTCCCAGGCCACAGCAGAGAGCTGGACTGGAAGAGGAGCAACCAGAACAGAATCTGGTGCCCCGACCGGGACTAGAACCCTGGGTGCTGGCGCTGCAGGCAGAGGATTAGCCTATTGAGCTGCTGCGCCTGCCTAAGCTCTTGTTTCATCTGTGCAGAAAGTAGAAAGATATCTCACAAATGCAAAGTTATGCAAATATCACATACAAAATAGATACACAATTCTAAATGGAATATTAGCAAATACAATGCATGATTACATTACAAAAATGCTATTTACAAAGTGGGACATACTTTATGAACACATAATTTTGTAAATATTAGGAAATGCATGATGAAATTTACCATATTAATTGGTTTGCACAGAAAACTTGTGTTATCTATTTTGTTAATGCTTAAAAAGCCATTGAGAAAACACTATATTAAATAAAACAGATTTTGATGAATACTTTCCTGAAAGTGATAATTAAATATATATATAATCTATATGGGAAATGTTACAGACAATCTTAATAATATAGAAGTCAATGAGAGCATTTCTGTTACTAAAAACAAGATCAGGCTGCTGCCACGTGAAAACCAGTACTCAAGAGATAAGAGTTGACACAAGGAAATCAGGCTTATTCAGGATGCCATATGTCTTGGAAGATGACAGGCAGCACTGTGCTGAAGATCATCTCAAATTCTCAAGTTAGCAGGATAGCTTTTGAACAGAACAGAAAGGTAGAGGTAAAGGGGAGTCAGGAACAAAAGAACAAAAGAGGTCCAACTGCCTGTTGGCTGCAGGCCAGGTGGTAAGAGACCAAAGTCACAGAAGTTATTTTCAGCCTACAGGCACAAATCCAGTCCTCTGGTCAGATTACTGTGATAGGACATATTATTTTGCATTTTCAGCTGGCTTTCTTAAGGCTACTTTCTGAAATTCTCAAGTGAACATTATTTAATCTGTAAGATTAAATGTAAGTCTGAGTAGTGCAATGTCAGTAGTTGATATTTGTTAAGGAAAATGGAGCTCTTTGAGCTACTGCTTCATGCCTATTACTTCATATAGAATTTACACTAACATTAATTCAGAAGTATGAATCAAAACAATTATGAATGATAAAGCAAGTAAGAAAATGAGAATTATAAGCAAAAAGGAAAGCATATCTTTGCAAATCATTAAAGAACTTCAGGAAATCTAAAATCTTCAATGATAAAACTCCTATAACAGAAGAATTCTCTGAGTAAGGTATTAAGGTATAAAACCATTGTAATCCTTAACAAAATTTAAAATCTCAAAATGAATCAGAAGATACATAGAAAAACCAATCCCATTGAAAATAGCAGCTAACATATAAAATATTTTTGGAAAGAGTTATAAACAAATAAGGAAACCCTAAATAAAGAAAATCTTAAAACTCTCCCAGAATATACAAATGTATGATGGGCATTTAGAAAGCCCTATTTTTGAGCAGAAAGATTCAATGTCCTAAACATGTCAATGATCCTTAATTTTTGTTATATGGATTTAATGAGTTTTCAATAAAAGTCCCAATAAGCTTTCTGTAGAATTGGTATGTTTGATAGTAAAGTTCACAGGAAACAAATGTAGAGATGAAAAAAAAGTGGAAAAGAAGCATAATAAGAAGTAAATACTGCTTTGGGAATTAAGATATTCTATAAATCCTTTTGATACAGTTAAACTGCATCCTCCAAAAAATAAGCTCATGTCCTAAGCCTCATGTCCTAAGCATCAGTATCTGTGAAGGTGAATTAAGACAAGGTCATAACAAGGGCTGTAATTCAAAGAGATTCAAAAATCTCTAAAAATGATCAGAGGAATCAGAGGAAGGCACACAAAGAAGAGATACAGGAAGGAAGTCATATGAAAGATATGACTGAAGCATGATGGGAGTGATGCACCTTCAAAGGAAGGAAGACCAGTGATTGTCAGCAACCATCAGAAGCTAGAAGAGATGAGGAGAGATCTTCCACAGACCCCTCAGAAACAAGATTCTACGTGGGTCTGCAGCCCCGAGAATTATAAAGCAAAAATATCTATTGTTAAAAAACTCCCACTTGGTAATAGTTAGTTATGGTTTTTCTAAGAAATTAATATACACTTAAACCCTATGGTACTAGTTTAGAAACAAAATACTGCTGTAGAATGGAAAGTCCATGAAGACTACCAAGGATATATGAGTATGTAGTACATTGCAATGTGGGATCTGAAAATCTCTGGAGCAAAGATTGATTTTTTAAAAAAAACTGGATAGCCTATTTGGAAAAATATAAAACAAATTTTATATAGTCTATATAAACCCACAGAAGGAAATCTCTCACTGCTAATTTACGTGCATTATAGCCGTGGACTTCGATTTTCCTCCTAGCATTGAATATTCCTTCCCTTCTTCTTTTGCTGCAAACCCCTCTTCTAAGTGATCTCCCATTATTGAAGTAACTAAGGGCCCAGGATTTAGTTCTTTTCAGTTCAACACTAATATACACTAGTGGTTTCACTTGGTCTCATAGTCTAAATGTACCTCCACCTTTGTGTGCAAAAGATATATAAAACATAATTAATCAGGTTTAACTTCGACAATCTCCAACACCTCTCTGAATCCTTCCCATATGTGCTTGTTTCACTTAGTCTCTTAGCTTAATGGATGGGCACATCCACTCTACCAGCTGCTCATCAAGTCATCTATGACCGTTTCTTTAAAACTCCAGACCATTAAAATATCTAAAATGTGACCACTTCTTACCACTTCCACTTGCTTTGTTCATTGGCATAACCTAAGTGTGCAGAACAATGACTCACAAATCTGTATATATTCCGTATATAAATTTTAAAAAATTGATGAATATATTTGGAGAGGTAAAAGAAAAGCCATACAAACAGAAATGTCCACATTTCTCTGGGGTAAAAATGAGTGAACAAACAGATATTGGACAAAATAGGGCTGGGGAGTAGTTATATAAGAGGAAGAGGAAATAGGAAGTAAGTCTGAGGGAAGAGAAAATCAAGGACAAGTTGGAAAACTTCTTACATCATTGAAGAATTTCAATTCCTTTTTCGGCAAATTTTAAGAGAATTATTTGGATCTATGAAAAAAAATTTAAACCACATTGAGTTAAATCACAACAGATCATCTAACCAAAAGTTTAAACAACTATAAAAATAAATTTTCCCATTAAAAGTGGAGCTTCAAATTTTTCCAGCCTTGAAAAATAATGCTCATTAAAATGTTTAAAATGTCAGCTAGTTATTAAATACTATTAATTAGAAACAATGCCAAAATCTTTTTCGTTTGCTTAATAGTCATCCTCATTAAAAAATACCCAGTATTCTTTTGAAAGTGAATTTCTTATGGCTTCTCCAGTGTATGCCAGGAAAAAAGTACAGTATTTTGTCTATTAATATCTAAGAGTGGACCAATTAGAGTCATACACATGTAAAAAACTTTAAAAACTTTCGTTGATTAAATTGTCAACATAAAACACACAGAATAAGTTCTTATGTACAATAATGAATACAAAGCAACCTTCTTAAATTTCTCCTCTGTCCCTTATTAAAGAAATAGTCTGTGCAGAACACTCAGGTATAAAAATCATATATCGATACTATGGAGATTACAAGTAAGTGTGTAATTCCTGAACTTCATATAATGTAGCGGGGGAGGGGGGAGAAAAACCGTTTAGTATAATAAGTGTTCCAAAAGTAAATGTGTAAGAGCCCCCCATTTTTTGTTAATATAAGGTATGTGGCTGTAAACATTCATTAACATTTTCTCATAGTTATAATTAGTTCCTGTGGTACGTGTTATGGTGCAGTGGATGAAGTCACCACTTGGGACATCCACCTGGCATATGGGAATGCATGATATCAAGTCCCATCGCCTCTTCCCATCTAGCTTCCTACTAAGGCACCAGGGAGGCAGCATGTGATGGCTCAAATATTTGGGTCCCTGCCATAAACATGGGCGACCTGGATGGAGTTCCTGTTTCCTGGCCTCAGTGGGGCCCCAGTCTCTATATATTCTTATATTTTCAAATGCATGTAACTTTTCCAAGTACTTTTCTGCACATGTATCCATGTCTCTGCTTTTGAATTAGATATAACACTAAATATTATACTATGGAAATAGTAACAGGTGCATGAAATACCGATTGTTTATTGGCAAAACTGAATCTTAGAAAGTTACTTTTCTAAGTAATTTCATTTGATTTTAATGATTCCACAGTACAGGACAGATATTTTTCTTTATTACTTCAGATATACTAACTGAATTGTCCAGATTTATACAGCAGAACCACAAAAACTCAGATCTCTCTGCTTCTACTTGTCATGAAATTATTTTTGTGTGTCCTACATATACATACGAGAAATATGAATGAAGGTAATTGCTTCAAACACAGTCATTCTATCATTATTGCCTAATATATGTTCCACTCATACTGGGAAAGCAACTCAAGAAGAATACTTAGATTCAGTTTTGCCAATAAACAATCGGTATTTCATGCACCTGTTACTATTTCCATAGTATAATATTTAGTGTTATATCTAATTCAAAAGCAGAGACATGGATACATGTGCAGAAAGGGGAGACTTGTTTAAAATGAGTCGACACATTCAGGTGTGAATACAGGCAATCTCTGTCCATGAGGAAAGAACAGTTGTTGTGCCTATCAAAGTTGGGGTTGTCCTTTATAGGGTAAAGGGTGGTACCTAACTGAATCTCAATGTGGTGGACTTTGGGTGGGGCTTCAGCACACATGGTGATCCCTAGGAAGGTTCATATTGTTTCCACATGGGACAGCAACATAAACACTCTCATCATGATGTGTCATGCAAGATGGGAAGAGAGGCTCAAGTGCATGATGGGGAATGACTATGCCAAGCCTACAGCCATGTTATATTTGCTAAGGAGGTGGTAGTGTCTTGGGTGCTACAGGGGTGCAGCACAATAGGCTTCTGTCATTCTCTCACTAACTACTGGTTCCATATCATTTCTGCTGGCTCACTTCCCAAATGGCTGCAATGATCAGGTTTGGGCTAGACTGGAAGCAGGAGCCAGGAAACTCATCCTGGCCTCCCATATGAATAGCAGGATCCCAAATACTTAAGTCATCTCCTGCTGCCTTCCTGGGAACATTAGCAGGAAACTGGATAGGAATTGGACCAATGTGGAGTCAAACCAACACTCTGATATGAGATGCCAGCATCTCAAGCCACAGCTTAACTTGCTTCAACACAACATTAGTTTCGATAAACGTATTTGTTAATTTAACCTTCTACAAACTGTTTTAGGTATCCTCAGTGCTTGGGCCCTGCACCCGCATGGGAGACCAGGAGGAAGCACCTGGCTCCTGGCTTCGGATCGGCGCAGCATGCCAGCCATAGTAGCCATTTGGAGGGTGAACCAACGGAAAAGGAAGACCTTTCTCTCTGTCTCTCTCTCTCACTGTCTAACTCTTAAAAAAATAAAAAAAATAAAAAAAAAGAAAGTAGTGCTTATAAGGTCATCAGCACTGAAGAAAGAAAGCAATAAATGCTATTGGAATAACTGTCTAAACCTTCTCGAAAAAGTTCTCAGAAACATATTCGAGCACTAAAGCAAAATTAAGAGTAGATTCAGGTGCCAAAGACAAGATGCATATATTTATCTGTGAGGTGATTTGAAAAAAAATTGCTAAGCAACATTATTAACTAGGACTATTTTCATCAAATCATATTTAAGAAGGTTTTATCTGCATCAATTCATGAAAGATTATCATGTGTGCAGTGAAATAAGAATTTCAAATTCCATTCCACTATAGCTATGGCTTGTAAATGCAAGTTTGCATTCTACAAACTTCTTTTCCCAATATTAAAGGTTTCCCCCATCTCTGGGACATTACACATAGCCAACTCCCTAACTCTAGTAGTTCCTGATACTACATAATAAATAAATCTATACAATATTGCTGTGAAAGCTATTGCCCACTATTTCTTTTCCTTTTTAAGATTTATTTATTTGAAAGGCAGAGGCACAGAGAGGAAAAGACAGGTGTATATATACATATGTATATATGAAAAGTTTATTTTATATATATATATACACAGAGAGAGAGAGAGAGAGAACGCACACGCAATCTTCCATCCACTGGTTCACTTCCTAAATGGCCAGGCCAAAGGGCTGGGCCAAGCCAAAGCTAGGAGCCATGAACTTCCACACCCACTCATGTGGGTGCAGGGGCCCAGGTACTTAGTCCATTTTGGGCTGCTTTTCCAGGTGCATTAGCCAAGAGTTGGATCAGAAGTGAAAAAGCCAGGAATTGAACTGGCACCCATTCAGGATGTCAGCACTGTAGATGGTGGCTTTACCTACCAGACACTGCCCACTATTTCTTAAATACCGAATTTTTTCTGTGCCTTTAATTATTGTGGTAGTGCTGTGCCTTCTCATTTTTTTTTTCTTAACTTTTATTTAATAAATATAAAATTTGAAAGTACAACTTTTGGATTATAGCAGCTTTTTCCCCCATAACCTCCCTCCCACCCACAACCATCCCATCTCCCACTCCCTCTCCCATCCCATTCTTCATCAAGATTCATTTTCAATGAGCTTTATATACAGATCAACTTGGTATATACTAAGTAAAGATTTCAACATACTGCACCCACACAGATACACAAAGTATAAAGTACTGTATGAGTAGTAGTTTTACCGTTAATTCACATGGTACAACACATTAAGGATAGAGATTCTATATGTGGAGCAAGTGTACAGTGACTCCTGTTGTTGACTTAACAATTTGATACTCTTATTTACTACATCAGTAATCACCCAAGGCTCTTGTCATGAGCTGCCAAGGTTTTGGAAGCCTCTTGTGTTCACAAACTCTGATCTTATTTAGACAAGGCCATAACCAAAATGGGCATTCTCTCCTCCCTTCAGAGAAAGGTACCTCCTTCTTTGATGGCCCATTCTTTCTGCTTGTGTCTCACTCACAGAACTCTTTCATTTAGGTCATTTTTTTTTTCACAGTGTCTTGGCTTTCCATGCCTGCGAAACTCTCTTGGGCTTTTTAGCCAGACCTGAATGCCTTAAGGGCTCATTCTGAGGCCAGAGTGCTATTTAGGACATCTGCCATTCTGACTCTGCTTCGTATCCCACTTCCCATATTGGATCATTCTCTCCTTTTTAATTCTATCAATTATTATTAGCAGTCACTAGTCTTGTTCATGTGATCCCTTTGACTCTTAATTATTTCATTATGATCAATTATGAACTGAAACTGATCACTTGGACTAGTGAGATGGCATTGGTACATGCCACCTTGATGGGATTGTATTGGAATCCCCTGGTATGTTTCCAACTCTATCATTTGGGGCAAGTCAGCTTGAGCATGTCCCAAATTGTACATCTCTTCCCTCTCTTATTCCCACTCTTATATTTAACAGAGATCACTTTTCAGTTAAGTTTCAACACTTAATAACTGTATATTGATTACCGTTAGGGGTAAGTTTGAGTGAGTATGTGCCAAACTGTACAGCTCCTTCCTCTGTTATTCCTAATCTTATATTTAACAAGGTTCACATTTCAGTTAAATTTAAACACCTAAGAATAATTGTGTGTTAATTAAAGAGTCCAACCAGTGGTATTAAGTAGAACAAAAAATACTAAAAGGAATAAAATAGTAAGTAGTTCCTCGACAGTTAGGACAAGGGCTGATCAAATATTGTTTCTCATAGTGTCCATTTTGGTTAAACAGGTTTTCTTTTTGGTGCTTGGTTAGTTGTCACCAATCAGGGAGAACATATGATATTTGTCCCTTTGGGACTGGCTTATTTCACTCAGCATGATATTTTCCAGATTCCTCCATTTTGTTGCAAATGACTGGATTTCATTTTTTTACTGCTGTATAGTATTCTATAGAGTACATGTCCCATAATTTCCTTATCCAGTCTACTGTTGAGGGGTATTTAGGATGATTCCATGTCTTAGCTGTTGTGAATTGAGCTGCAATAAACACTGAGGTGCAGACAGCTCTTTGATTTGCCAGTTTAATTTCCTTTGGGTAAATTCTAAGGAGTGAGATGGCTAGGTCATGTGGTAGGGCTATATTCAGGTTCTGAGCAATCTCCAAACTCTCTTCCATAGTGGCTTTACCAGTTTGCATTCCCACCAACAGTGGGTTAGTGTCC
Organism: Lepus europaeus; assembly: GCF_033115175.1. Classification (NCBI taxonomy): domain Eukaryota; kingdom Metazoa; phylum Chordata; class Mammalia; order Lagomorpha; family Leporidae; genus Lepus; species Lepus europaeus. Next base: position 77,938,296 of record NC_084839.1, on the reverse strand, counting down.
CTTTCTCCCCACATCCTCGCCAGCATCTATTATTAGTTGATTCCTGTATGTAATCCATTCTAACTGGGGTGAGGTGAAACCTCATTGTGGTTTTGATTTGCATTTCTCTGATGGCTAGTGATCCTGAACATTTTTTCAATCAAAATATCAAAGACATTCTTCTCAGATCTGGAAAAAAATGAGGCTGAAATTCATAGGGAGGCACAGGAGACCTGGAATAGCTAAGGCAACTTTGTACAAAAAAAAAACAAAGCTGGAGGCATCACAATACCAGATTTCAAGACTTACTACAGGGCAGTTATAATCAAAACAGCATGGTACTGGTACAGAAACAGATGGATAGACCAATGGAACAGAACAGAAACACCAGAAATCAATCCAAACATCTATGGACAACTTATATTTGATCAGGGATCTGAAACCAATTCCTGGAGCAAGGACCATCTATTAAATAAATGGTGTTGGTATCGTATTGAATCTATAAATTGCTTTTGGGAGAATGGACATTTTGTTGATATTGATTCTTCCAATCCATGAGCATGGAAGAGTTTTCCATTTTTTGGTATCCTCTTCTATTTCTTTCTTTAAATTTTGTAATTCTCATTGTAGAGATCTTTAACATCCTTGGTTAAGTTTATTCCAAGGTATTTGATTGTTTTTGTGGCTATTGTGAATGAGATTGATCTTAGCAGTTCTTTCTCATCCATGGCATTGTCTGTGTATACAAAGGCTGTTGATTTTTGTGCATTGATTTTATATCCTGCTACTTTGCCAAACTCTTCTATGAGTTTCAATAGTCTCTTAGTAGAGTTCTTTGGGTCCCCTAAATAAAGAATCATATCATCTGCAAAGAGGGATAGCTTGACTTCTTCCTTCCCAATTTGTATCCCTTTAATTTCTTTTTCTTGCCTAATGGCTCTTCTTGCATGTATAAAGGTCTCAATTTTAAGAAAGATTTATAGATGCCAGTAGGTATGAATTTCGCCACTCATGTTCTGTTTTCCACTCCTAAGCCAATGTTACCTGTGCTACTCAAATAACAGCAAAGTTTTTTTCAAACAAATTGAACCTTTAATCATATCCTGAATCTCCTGTTAACTCACCTGTGACCTCAAAAGGGGAGTTTGGCCTTCATTTTAGCAGAAGCCTAACTGTCTTTCTTTTAGCTTTTCATAGGTTTTTGACATCTTTTTGAACAGTGATCTTTAAATTGTAGCCTCATCTTGGCTGCTGTGAGCACAGAACATGTCCTCTTATTATAATTGTATTTGCTGGTTGGCAAGTGCATTTATTAGCATTAATGTATCAATTATTTTTAATTAGATCTTAAGACTTCTCTTTCACCAATAGTAAAGTCATTAGTTGCAATTTGCAAATGAAAATGATCACACTGTTTCCCATGTCCCAACACAAAAGCACCTCTCATTATCTAAACCAGAAAACCACTTATTATTTCCTTTTATTCTAGTCCTTTATATTCTGTTTATTAATTTGCCTCACAACTGTGGAAATCTTAACAATGAGGCAAAATTTCCTAATTGCCCTCATCAACCCCATACTGACATTAGGGTGAATTGTGAGATTTTTCATCATTGTTTTCTAGTATATTTCTTGGTAGTTGAACAAACAAAACACAAAAACACAAACACACAGAGAAAGACACACACACACTTATTTGGGTATGCTCAATAGCTTTGTTTTTAAGGTCAGAGGGAAATAATTTCAACTTCCATCTACTAAGTCACTTCAGATCATAAGTGAGTATAGTCTTTCCATTTAAAACAGTTCTTTTCTTGCTTACATTTTGAAAAAAGTTTCTTTTTATACTTAAATGCATTAAATCAGAAAAAAAAAATTCTCAGCCATAGTAATTGGTTCATCCTTGAGGCAAAAGATATGATCAGGAGTGACTACTAGGAATTAAAAAAAAAAAAATGTTGCACCAAAGAAAAGGATTCAGATAATATGTGATGCATATTAATAGCTGCCCCACTGAGAACTTAATTCCACATTTGAAAATCAATGATTTATGAACAAAGCCAAGTTTACAGGGACTTTATGATTTGAATATGTGATATTTTATTACATCTATATAATGTATAATGTCCACTCAGAGTAAAAATATTTATCCTTTCAAGCATTCAACATTCTTTAGAGTGAATCATTAAACAATGCTATCTTCTAGCTTTATTTTATAGGGAAATATATAATTACTTAAATTTATCTGTGTTTACCACACTATGAACAGAATTTCAGAACTTTTTACTCTTATCTAGCTATAACCTAGTACCCATCAATTAACTTTCCCAATACTTCACTTTAAAGTATGTTTGCCTAGTTGGCTTTTTTTCCAAATTATTACTTATATATTTGTATTTGTTCGAAATGTAGAGAGATAGAGATAGAGAAAAAGATAAATCCCCCATTCACAGGTCACTCTCCAAATGCCTGCAAAAAGGTGGAGCTAGGCTGAGCTAAAGTCATCTTCCAAATGCTTGTTGGGGACTCAACTACTTGAACAAATACCTGCTGCCTACCAGAACATTATCTGGAAGTTGGTATCAGTGGAGCAGGAAGGTCAATGTAGTGGCACATCGGGTAAACTGCTGTCTGTACACCAGCATCCCATATGGGCACTGTGTCAGGTCCCCACCGCTCCATTTCTAATCCAGCTCCTGGGTAATGGCCTCGCAAAAGCAGAAGATGGCCCAAGTGTTTGGGCCCTTGCCACCCATGTGGGAGACCCTGATGAAGGCTTTGGCTTTGTGCAGCACTGGCCATTGCAGCCATTGGGGGATTGAACCAGTGAATTGAAGAACTCTCTTTCTGCCCCACCCTCTATCTCTCTGTGACTCTCACTTTCAAATAAATATTTAAATGAAAAGGAGTAAAGTAGGGATTTGAAATCAGGCATTTCAATATAAGATATGAATGTTCCAAGTAGCATCATAAACTGCTGTACCAAACACCCACACTAACATTTTTTTCCCACTGCTGTCATTGTTTTCTTTTTCCAATTTTTAAAATTACATAAGGCAAACAAATTTCACATATTTCATAGACATGGATTTAAGAGTGTAGTGATACTTCCCTTCCTACATACGCCCCCTCCAGCCATCCTCCCAACCTCCCCCTCCTTCCTTTGTTATTCTTTCTCTTAATTTTTACAACAGTATACTCACAGTTTAAGCTTTATTTATTAAGTTCAGTTACAAGATTAAATTAAACCAAAGAATGTATAGTTTACTTGAATATGTTAGAGTTTCTGAAGATCCTTGAAATGGAATTCAACTTGGTTGGTAGAAGTGGGGGCCAATTTTATAAATCTAGAAATAGAGGCACACACACACACACATACACCACCCAGGAGCGTGGTTGAAGAGTGGAGTAGGCCAGAGAGAAAAGGGGGTGGGAAAATGGAAGCAGAGAGAGGGGGCAGGTTCAGCCCCTTTTCTTGTCTTGTTTCTGATGGGAGAGTGTGAGCACTCCTTTCTTGAGTTAATGTGGTCTCCTGGGAAGTGTGTGACACCTCCATAAAATTCCAGGTGGAGTTTAATATCTATTTCCCTGGCAACCCTTCCCTAAGTCCCTATGAAAATAAGGCATCTTGGGAAAAGAGGTGTTCTGACAAACAGGATAGAATTACATGGGGCAAGGCCTTGTGGTTTGTGGCCTTCAGCTCAGTTAGCAAACTTATCCCATATCAACATCAAAGATTATTTCAATGATAGTCAAGCCATGCTACTCGGAGCAATTTTGAGAGAAAATGTAAGTTATACGTAGATATTTAGAATATTTTGGCTACACATCATAAACATAACCAGGTATGTCCTACTGAAAATTAAGATAAAATTGGAATGTAAAATAGTAAAAAAAAATTAACATGGATATTAAATATTTTCAAGACAATTTTGGATATTTTACATTTTGATAGATATTAATGTATATGTGAAGTAAGTCATATGTACATATGAGGCTACTTCAACATTTGTGGAAAATTGAATGGCAAATTTATTTGGTGCAAAAATATTTTAAATCCATGCTCCTGAGGGTTTTCAGAAATTTCATGAAAAATGCATGTTATGAATATGCATCCATTCCAAAATTAGTTTACACAAAAATAAATTTATCTTTTAAACATATTGTTCATGAACTTTTTGAAGCCCTTGTGTTTAATTAGTGGTCAACAGCTAATTAATTTACCAAACTCATGTTTTGATTCTTGCTTTGGTTTTATTTTTAATCACAATATTGCTGTTAAAATAAGACATCAAGCCCATAATTAACATCCTATTATTAAGTAAATCAATACATTTATTAAGTAATGTCATCGTATGCAAATTTTACACAAAAACAAAGGACATTGGGAAAAATTTGTCAGTGATGGCATAGAGAAAATTATAGCAGATGCTCAAGACTAGGAATGACAATCATGATCTTACAAGGATTGGTTCCAGTTTTAATTAGCAAAGAGATGGGCAGCATCCATTAAGCTGCCACCTGAGACACCTGGATCTCAACTGAGACATCGCTGCAGTCCAAGTCCCACCTGCTCCACTTCAATCCAACTCCTTGCTAATGGCCTGGGAAAAATATGGCACAAGTTCTTTGGCCCTTGCTACACATGTGGGAGACTTGGATGATCTCCCTGCCCCTCACTTTGGCCTGGCTCATTTTTGGCTATTGCATCCACTGGAGAGTCTACAGGGGATGAAAGAGCTCCCTTTCTCTTTGTTTCTCTCCTCTCTCCTTGTAACTCTGTCTTTCAAATAAATAAATCAATTTTAAAATAAAGAAAACAAAGAGACAGGCAAGAACAAGGAAATTATCAGTATTTAAATAAGACTGCTTGTGCTTCCATAATGTAGTTTGTGCTGCGTGATTCATATGCCTTAATTTATCTCAGTCTCCTCCAGACTGATGTGGTAAGAATGTTCACAGTTATGTTTACAGATGAGGAATGGATTCATATTACTTAGAGAAATTAATGAGAATCATACACAACTGAAAACAGTGCTAGACTTGCAATCAGCCCTATTTTGCAACCCAGCCATGTTCTCCCAATGTTTAAAAATATAAATAATAAAGAAATGAGCGATTAAACAGCATATATCTAATTCTGTGAAATGTAGCAACTTTTCTGCCAGGAAAAAAGAAAGATAAGAAATGGGTAAAGACTTTTTTCCCTTCAAAAAATTTAATATAGGTAACTAGAAAAATACTTAAATCCCACACAGATACCACCTTTTCTTTAGCCCACATTCATTCTGTCAAGTCTCCCTTCTTTTTTCTTTGTTTATAAAAAAAGATTTATTTTATCTATTTGAAAGGCAGAATGACAAAGAGAAAGGGAGATGCAGAAGAAGAAAAAGATCTTCCATCTACTATGTCACTTCCCAAAGGCGCCAACAGAAGGAGCTGAACCTAGCTGAAGCCAGGAGTCAGAAATTCCATCCAGTTCTTCCACAAGGGTGGTAGGGGCCCAAGTTACTTGAACAAGCCTCCACTGCCTTCCTAGAAGCAACAGCAGAAAGCTGGACTGAAGTCAGGCAGCCCAAACTCAAAATGATGTCATGATATGGGATTCCAGAATCAGGCAAATAAATGTTTTTTGAGGATCTTTTGAATAGATCTAACCATCTGGATTGATTTTATCATTTAGAATTTTTTGGATGTAGTCATGATAGCCTGAATCTAGTTAACAGAAGCAAAAAAGGAATATTGCAGGGACATTTAAAAGATATAAATCAGACTTGGAAATCAGCAGTTATCAATACAGTTCAGATGTGCTTGGAACAAATATAGGCATACAGAAAGAGCAGACTTCATGGGGATTTCCTTCAAGAACAAAATGGGTTACAAATGTTTAGGTGTCGATTTTAATCATCTTTTTATGACACATATTACAGAAAAGAAAGACCGACTCCTATATCTTTGGTTTTATATTTACTCCTTGTCTAGGATAGGACAGAGCTGCATCACAGGAATTGGATGGGGAAGAATTAAAATATAAAAGGACGGCCAGCTCACTAGCCTAATCCTCCGCCTTGCGGCGCCGGCACACCGGGTTCTAGTCCTGGTCTGGGCACCGATCCTGTCCCGGTTGCCCCTCTTCCAGGCTAGCTCTCTGCTGTAGCCAGGGAGTGCAGTGGAAGATGGCCCAAATCCTTGGGCCCTGCACCCCATGGGAGACCAGGATAAGCACCTGGCTCCTGCCATCGGATCGGCGCGGTGCACTGGCCACAGCATGCCTACCACGGCGGCCATTGGAGGGTGAACCAACGGTAAAAGGAAGACCTTTCTCTGTCTCTCTCTCACTGTCCACTCTGCCTGTCAAAAAAAATAAAAAAAATAAAAAAAACATAAAAGGACAACAAGGAGATTTTAAAAATAAAAATCTACACTGAATGTGTGGCTTACATGACATTTAAATATTTATATTTTGAGAACAAACTTCCTAGCTCCCTGTTACACACCTCTAATGATAGTAATTAAATATATGTATAACAAGTTCAAATGGACTCACTTATCTAACACAGGTACAGCATCAATAACCAACTTCCTAAAGCAAGATGCAGTTTTTATGGTCCTCATGACAATTTATATAGAAGCTGAGATCAGAATCCACTGCATATTCACCTCTATATGCCCCATAGTGATTTACCTATAGTAGAGTCCTTACAAATGTTCATTGATTGAGACACAAAGATTAGGGTTTAAGCTAGTCTTTGTGTGTATAACCTTTCTTGATGATTGAAAAAAAAAAATTTGGTTTAGATTGATTGAAGTATGTCTTCCAGAAAATAAGATGAAAATTCCCTTAACAACATTCAGAGCTTTTTAAAATCAAATCAGGAAAGCATAATATTTTCTGGAAAGTATAGATCAAAATATAGTTACAGACTACCACTTGGTCATGTTTTCTCACTTATATCATTCATGTGATCGTTAGTTTTTATTAACCCTATATCCAATAAGCCCTCATCACCTGCCAGGAGGTAATATATGTGTGTTCTTATTCAGTAACACATTTCTGTTCTTTTCTGAAAAGTTGGTCATAATCATAAGGTATTTCCTTTTTTGCAAGACTTTGAGAAATATTGCCTATAGCTTGGATTTTTAAAATGTCATACATTTTCCCCTTCTTGAATACATAGTAAACAAAAAACATTTTCTCCAGGAATGACAAGTGCATGACAAATACTGCTTTGATTATTTTGTTTAGCTATAATGATATTTGGACTTGTTAAGCATTACAACTGGAATGTTGGGAAATTCCCACCCTCACTGTAATTGGCAAATGAATTTAGGGAATTTTGTTTGCTTAGGATGAGCCTCGTATTTTCACAAGCAAAAAAAAAAAAAAACACACAACACGTAGATTCAATGTGGGGAAGCATATAGCAAATGGACGATCTTTCTCACTGGGGACTGTATTTAGCCTCTTTGTACAGATACTGCCAATCTTTACTTGTAAAGAATTCTGCCGGAGAACCTATCTACCAAGTAGCAAAGGCCTTCTTCACAGCAAGAAAAGATTAACTCTAGGCTTGTTTCTGGCTAAATTGACAGGTATCTGCTTATTATTTTCACTTGTTGCATGGAACTTCCTGATATGCTTAGAAAAATAATTGTGATGCTTTGTTGCCCCAGTGATCTATATTTATTCCATTATCTCAATACAAAGCCCATTTATCTTCCTTCATCACTCAACATTCTGTTCATTGTTCCCTACACTCTAGTTATCCTGGCTTTCTTTTCATTCCTTAAATAAACAGAGACTATTTCAGCACCAGAGCCTGTTGCCTTGTGGTTTCCTCTGCTGAGAATATTCACTGAAAGGCTGGCTTTTGTCTTGTTCCATCTCATCGTGTGTTGAAAACTCCATGCTATCTCCCAGGAGAGACATTCTCTGAGTACACTTTGTAACTTTAGCTTTACAGGTAACATTTCATTATCATATTGGATTCTCATATTACTTGGTTTTATAGGGAAATGTGTAGGTGGTGTGTGTGTGTGTGTGACTGCTGTTGGAGACTAGTGACTATTGCATATTTCTCATTACAACTATGACTAAAGGTATCAACTCAAGAAATGGAGTTAATATTTAAGATCACAGACTTTGTTTCTGTAACCTTTTCAATTAAAAATAAAGAAATCTTTTTAAAAAAAGTACATCCGTCTGGAATAAAACGATTAAAACTGTTTTGATACAAGCACCAGACAATTTAATAGCAACCAAAATGCTAAGGGAACAGCTTTATCTCAGTATTATGTGCTGATACACTAGCCTCACAAATTAGAACAGGAAAATCTCCTAGGGGAAGGCACTCTGTTGATTTCCATTACTTGGCTGGCCTGGGAGGAGAGCTGGCTAGGTAAAGGCAGGGGGCATCTCTAACAAGAAATTTACAGTTCTGCCTGCAATGTTGCTGACCCTACTTGACCATCCCCTCAGCTGCAGTGGTCACTTTGGAAGTTGGGCTGAGTGAAGGGCTTTTCAGCTTAGAGCCAATAAGATCTGTGGCTCTGACCTGGGCATCCTTCGACTCCAGGGCAGGTCCATTTCCAGTGATCCAACTCTTGGCAGAGCTGCCAGGGCTCTTCACAAGCTGACTTCTGCTGAAGCCCAGGCTTACCACTTTGAAAGCCACTGCAGTGGACTGGCCTGTTGGGTCTCCTTGAGGGCAGATCACTGTACAGATCAGCCATTAATAGGCCTGCCACCCATTGCTTCTGATGCCTAGCTTTCTTTTCCCCTAGGAGGTTCACACCTCCCTTAGGATATACCCCATGTGAAGAGATAGATAGGTCTGGGCCTCTTAACTTACAAGGCCTAAAGCCCACCAGATTATTATCAAGCCCCTTCTATCAGGTTCTATTTGCCTCTCAATCAGAAAAATTACTTGTAGCTTAGACAGCACCTTTCTTAGCTCCTCTAATAATGACTCTGTCCTTTGTTCTAGACCCTGTCTAGCACACTTGGGCCTCATTCCTTTGTAATCATAACCTCTACCACCAATGGCTCTACTCCCAACCTGTGTGTACTAATGGTCCTCTTCCCCACTTAATGCTGTATAATTGTTCAGACCTGGTAAATGCCACTCTTAGGATCATTGGTTACTATCCTCACTCTGTCTTTTATGACCTTGTCTAAATATGATCAGAGTCGGCAAACTTGGAAGGCTTCCATAGCCTTGGCAACCCATGACGACAGCCTAGGGTGGTTACTGGAGCCATAAATAAGAGTGTCAATTTGTTGGGTCAACAACAGGAGCCACTGTGCACTTGCTCCTCATGTGGGATCTCTGTCCTTAATGTGCTGTACATTGTGATTTAATGCTATAACTAGTACTCAAACAGTATGTTTCACTTTGTGTTTCTATGTGGGTGCAAACTGTTGAAATCTTTATACTAAATTGATCTTCTGTATATAAAGAGAATTGAAAATGAATCTTGATGTGAATGGAAGGGGAGAGGGATCGGGAGAGGGGAGGGTTGCGGGTGGGAGGGAAGTTATGGGAGGGGGAAGCCATTGTAATCCATAAGCTGTACACTGGAAATTTATATTCATTAAATAAAAGTTAAAAAAAAAAAACAGGAAAATCATGAATCAGCCCATCCTTAAAGACTGAAGGAAGTCAAACCTTTGAAATGAACGTTATATATTTCTAAAACAATCCTTTCTATATTGACTTCCAGCTCAAATGTGGGTTTTAAACCATGTAATGAATTGTAAAAATAAAAATTTTGCTTTTGTTTCTATATTTTTGTAAGAAAAATACAAATATTTCCAAATATTCTATGAAAGATTAAAATATATATATATATTTTTTTTTGACAGGCAGAGTGGACAGTGAGAGAGAGAGAGAGACAGAGAGAAAGGTCTTCCTTTGCCGTTGGTTCACCCTCTAATGGCTGCCGCGGTAGCGCACTGCGGCCGGCGCACCGCGCTGTTCCAATGGCAGGAGCCAGGTGCTTCTCCTGGTCTCCCATGGGGTGCAGGGCCCAAACACTTGGGCCATCCTCCACTGCACTCCCTGGCCACAGCAGAGAGCTGGCCTGGAAGAGGGGCAACCGGGACAGGATCGGTGCCCCGACCGGGACTAGAACCCGGTGTGCCGGCGCCGCAAGGCGGAGGATTAGCCTGTTGAGCCATGGCGCCGGCAGATTAAAATATATTCTGTTTCAAATACATATATATGCAGATGCAAACACATACACACAGAAGCACATGCATATTGACTTTTTAAATATAAAGACAAATTTTTGTTTCAGTATATGTCCAAAAAATTGGGAGTCTGTCTTCTTCATTGAATAAAGCTCATCACAAAATGAATTCTGCAGCGTTTTACTCAGATTCAAATTGGAGATAGAAATTGAAGATATCTTCAAAGTTGTTTTTGTGCAAAATGCTTCTATTAGTTAAGTTATATTCACAGTCTTTTTTAGTTGGCTAGCCCTCAATTAGCAAAAAAAAAATGCAATTTCCTTTGCTTGTATTTGAAACCATTTAACTAGATTTAGGGAAACAACTTTTTTTGACAATTATAATTAGATTGATAGAATAATTAAATTTTGTAAACACAATAACTGATATACCTGGAATGAACAGCCTTGAAAAAACAAAATCAATATTGATGAGCATAATATCCAGCTTGTAGAAACAAATATCCATAAGCTTCTCAGAGAGTAACTACCAGCTGCATGCATTTATCAAACTTTGAGAAGCAGTAAGTCATTCCACAGCTGAATGGGAGAGTGTTGATTAATCCTGCAAAAAGCTAAGTGGAAATTTTTAAAGATGGGTTTCTTTGTCATATGGGTCATGACAAGTTTCTGACAACTGTTGATCATATTATTCACAAATGGCCACAGCACATATGCAAAGTAACTCCATCACCACTTGCCTATTTGTTCTATTATACACAGTTGAGGAGCAACAAATTATCATGTCAAAAATAAAACTGAATTCAAATTCCAAATTCGCCATTTAATAGTTATGTGACTTTTATATATTTCTGAACCTCTATACATTTCACATCCTTCATCTATACAATGAAACCAATAACTATTACTCAGTTTGTTGCTAGAGTAAAAAAGGAAGTATATATAATGCATTTATCATGTCAGGTATATTATCAATATGGGAGTTCTAACTATACTCTTAATATCAACTATAATACTTTCTCTTATTAGAGATATGTTTGCATCAATATTTGTTACAAACACAGCAGACTTGGAGAACCCTGAAACATAGTATTTTAGTTACCATATGCTTCCTCTTGGGACTCTTTTTCTATTTATGTTTTGTAGTTTCGTTACTTCTCTTACTCTGCCCTCTAAAGTTACATTGCTCGCCCAGCTCTTGTCTGTTTATTTTGTTAAATCATGTCATCTCCTATCACTGAACTGAGCAAACTCAGCTGAAGTAATTTTCTGACACATATTTCATTGAATTGGTTATGAAAATGCAAGTCAGGCATACAATTGAAGAACGATTGTATGTATACCTATTTATTATAGAGAAATAAGCAGCTTAGTGGAATACAAGCATAAGAGTTAGTCTTTGATATTTAGAATAAATAGTGCAAAACCAAAGTTGGAACTAGAAAGAAGCAAGTATCTTTTACCTGAACATATTATGTAGTTGTGAATCCATTGCCATAGGAAGGAGACATGATTATCTAAGAGGCACATGGTTATAGGAAGCGTCAAAGACTATTACAGCTCTCACTTGATATAGTCCTTTGCTTTGTTTTGGGTATTACAGACTCTGATCACATTTCAAATCTGTAGTGTCCACTGATTTCTTCAATTTTATAGTATGGCCAGAGAGTCAGAATAATTTTAAGCTCAGTTAATATAGAAGACATAAAACAATGATTTCCTTCACTCTAGAAATAGGAAAAGGAAAGCACTACAATCTAAGTCTGTAAAAATCAGAACAGAACCAGGGACTTGGGAAAAATAAATGTTTTTCCATATCCCAGGGCACTCAAACTAGAGCACTTCAGCCTCAAAAACTTGAAATAGGTCATTTCAAGGTAAATACAAAAGGTTCCAGTGTCCTTTGAATGTAAATCTATGGAGAGTACTATCCTGAGAAGCAATGATAGTACAAATGAAAATATAAATTTCTTTCTCATGTCTGCTGATATGACCGCATGGAGAGATACCTTCCAAATGTGCTCTTTTATTCTGTCTTTTTCTCTACCTCCAATCTTATACTTCCATATTAGACATCTTAGTGTAAAAATGGTTGAACTTTTTGAGTCATAGATAACCAGGGACTTGAGTGTTTTAAAATAATAATTATCAACTGCAAAAAAAAAAGAATCTGTCATAGAAAAGTAGAAAAAAATGAAAATAACTTCAAGTTTTAATGTGTTAGCTGAATGTGTAGGAACATTAAGCTATGACTAAGAAATAACAATTCAGTTCTTATGCTTGTTAGCTGTGTGATTTTGTAAAATGTATTTTGCTTATCTTCAAAAAAGAAAAAAAGGATCTTTCACAGTTATGTTGTATGAAAAAAAATTAAATGAGATAAACTATAAATTACATTTGTTATAATAATATCTGGTACAGAGTAAGTCCTTCATAGATGGAACTCAACTGAATTGTTTTTATTAGTATCAATGTTTTCATTTTCATCATTTTTTATAAGAAGGCAAAATTAAGCTTAGTGCATCTTTGATAAATTAGCTGATTTTATGTTTCTACAAATGGCAGGCACTGCATACTCATCAGTTACTAAAATCACAGCCATGGCTATCACTTGTTCAGGTGCAAGTCATTGCCCAATACTGGCAGTTACTGAACACCACAGAGTATTTATATGTGAAGTAGATAAGAGCTACTTATATGTAATTGTTCTAAATTGACTGCCATTGAGCATTATATACTAAGCTACAAAATAATAGCAAAATTCCAGGAGCTAGAAAATAGTAATGGCACATAACCATAAATTTGTGATAATTCAATTTATAACAACTCCAGAGTTTTTCCTAAAGAAATAGCTGAATCTCATCATTTTCTGTAACACACCTGGATATAGATAAAGTTCAGAGCTCTATGTGAAGCTATGTGGGCAATGCAATAACAGACATGAAGTTAATATCTTGAAAAGTTTAAGGTCTTTTTAGGAAGTAAGAGTTGAAGTTCCAGAAACAATCAATAAAAAATTCAGAAGTATAAATAATTAGGCAGTATAAATTATTTAATAAATGTTATATGCCTCTGAGAAAGTGTTATCTTGTCTGTAATTTTAAAAATAGGCTATTTTCCTCTGATGAATATGTTGGAACTGAATCTGATCTTCAGAGCGTGAAAGGAATAGGACCAAGGCTGATGCATTGGCTGAGTGGAATGTTTGACAAAGTCAAATTTTTTTTTTATCCAATTATAACACCTAGATCCAGAACACACATTTTCCATAATTCTCAAGCATGACTGACAAAGTATTTGGGAGATATAAAGGAAAGAACAAATTATTTTTTGTGATGAATATCATGTTATATTACAAACAACTCATGTTTACCTGTTACAAATGTATAGCAAACTCACTAAGATAACTTTCTCGAAGTCTCATGGAGACTGACTCAGCAACTCCATTTGAAAAATACTAGTATTAAGAAAGGGTAATTAGGCCGGCGCCCTGGCTTAACAGGCTAATCCTCTGCTTTGCAGCGCCAAAACAACGGGTTCTAGTCCCGGCTGGGGCGCCGGATTCTATCCCGGTTGCCCCTCTTCCAGGCCAGCTCTCTGCTAAGGCCCGGGAAGGCAGTGGAGGATGGCCCAAGTGCTTGGGCCCTGCACCCGCATGGGAGACCAGGAGAAGCACCTGGCTCCTGGCTTCGGATCAGCGAGATGCGCCGGCCGTGGCAGCCATTGGAGGGTGAACCAACAGCAAAGGAAGACCTTTCTCTCTGTCTCTCTCACTATCCACTCTGCCTGTCAAAAAAAAAAAAAAAAAAAAAAAAAAAGAGAGAGAGAAAGGGTAATTAGTGAATTATCCCCGAGATTCTATGGCAATGTATCCTACTGGAAAGAAATATAGCCATGTTTTTCATTCTGTAACTCTGATGCTGAGTAGTGTAGAGCAAAGAAAATGTTTGAACACACAAATCTGGATTTCTATTTCTGAAGACCACTATGTCTTCAGATTCTCTACTAATAATTACTAGCTTTCAGTTTTGTTTTGAAGATCAATAACGTTCATATGTATAAAATTCTACATGGTTAACAACCATAAAATATACAAAATTAATATTTAAATTGTTCCCTAAATTTTCCAGTGATTTTGACAGAAAAACTATAGTTAATGAATATGAAGTCAGTCTTATTCAGAATCTCAAAATAAATATATTTTATCTTTTTTTTAAAATTTATTTGACAGGTAGAGTTATAGACAGTGTGAGAGAAAGAGACAGAGAGAAAGGTCTTCCTTCCGTTGGTTCACCCACCAAAATAGCCGCCATGGCCGGTGCTGCCCTGATCCGAAGCCAGGAGCCAGGTGCTTCTTCCTGGTCTACCTTGCGGGTGCAGGGCCCAAGCACTTGGGCCATCCTCCACTGCCCACCAGGGCCACAGCAGAGAGCTGGACTGGAAGAGGAGCAACTAGGACTAGAACCCGGCGCCCATATGGGATGCCAGAGCCATAGGAGGAGGATTAACCAAATGAGCCACAGCGCCGGCCCCAAAAGAAATATAATTTATCTTGTATATCAATAGTAATTCTCTCACATACACTCAAAAGACACACTGATAATTTAAAAGAATAAAATGACAGAAGAATGCACACATTAACATTGCATGACATGTATTTGTATTTTCTACCTTAATTCTATTTTATAACTTCATTTTTAAAATACCAATTGTGACCCAACAATGTGATTTCATGAGCCAGCAATGGATTGAATCTTACTGTTTACAAAGCATGGCTCCATAAGACATAATTTTATACACACTGCATTGTAAATAGCCTTGAAAATCGGTAATCCCTTCAAAGCATCAATTTTTAATCCTCTTTATGTGTCATTATACTGTCTTCCTCCATAAAGGCTTTGAGATTGTGGAAGGATTCATCAATAGCTCTGCCATGAGGTAATTCTTGTAAGTCCTTCACACAGCCCTGTCAACATCAAGTGTAGGAGTAAGCATTTTAACTAGCTGTTGCAACAAGATAGCCAAAAAGATTGAGAGGGTTTAAGGTTTTAGGTAGTCCTGAACCAATCGTTTGTATAAGAAGATCCTAATCAGGTAAGGTGAGCTCAGAAAAGGGTATAACAAGGATCATGAACAAAGTAGCAAAGATAATACGAAAGTAATGATGGTTTGATAAAATTGGACTTGAATTCAGAAAATCTATTTTTTTTGACAAGTTCCTGCCTTTTTGTTATCTATTTAAGCTTTGGCAAGTTAATTTCTCAAAAAGTCACTTTCTTCACCTGTAAAAAGCAAACAAAAATTATAACATACCTATTTCACAAACTTTTTTTTTTTTTTTTTTTTTTGCTTAGTTGCAAGGTCTTATTAATGGTGGCAGGATATGAAGGAATAAAAACAAACAACAGCAGCATTTGAAGGAACAAAATTGTTGAAACAGTCACATACTGCAAACCACCATGGGAAGCTGAGGAAGACTGGCTACAGAACAAAAATCTGACTACAAAACAAGCCCCTCAGGCGGGTCAGAGGCAGGCCAGTCTCATCAAGTCAAGGCCATTGTCTCAACACTACTCTATGTAGCCAGGCCTTTACTCACTGGGTGTTTCCTATATTCCAAGTACCAAGATTAGTATCTTTTTCTCACATCATTTAATATTTAAAATAGGTACTTCATTGCTACTATGCAGACGAGGAAAAAGGTACAGGAACTGCCCAATGTCACCATAATTAGTTGGAAAACGATGGAACGTGGATTGGACTTCAGATCTTTTTGCCACTAGAAGCAATTCTCTTAACTGCTGCTGTCGACTATCCTGTCATGAAAGACCAGCCTCTCCCGCTGTCCTGTCCTGTGGGACTGTCCTCACACACTACCCCATCACATGGGACCCACCTTTCTTATAGCCCTATCCTGTGAGGCCTTCTTCCCTCTCATGTAAGACAGTCTCATACTGACCTTTTGTCGGACCCTCGCCTGTGAGTCACGCAGTCACGACACGGTCACTGTTCATCGGTTCTCAAGGAACTTTCACCCTTTCTCGGTTCTCAAGGAACTTTTACTCGTGGGGGCAGAAGGAAAGCGGGGAGAGAAAAGAGGGGGCGCGGTGGCGGCGACCGCCGGCAGCGAGCTGCGGCCGCGCCGGCCCGCCCAGATCCCAATGTCCCTTCATCCAATCAGATGAAAGGGCGCGTATAACCTCAGGTCAAAAGTTCATCTGTTTCATCTGGTTCTTCCTAATTGTTTATGCAGAGTCCGTCCTGCCTCAACTTCATCTGTTTCACCTGGTTGTTTTCCTAGGACTTGTGGTCGACTGATTGCTGCAAACTATGTAGATGAGGTTCCCACAGGTGGCCAGCCTGCGGTTCCCCACAGCTCCCCCTTTTTTGTTATTTATGGCGCGTAGTTGTGCCTGTCTTAGGTTCCCAGCGACGGGCCACTTGCCTCTTAGGTTGCTAGGGGCACTCGCCAGTGATTACCCGTCTTTGGCTACCGCTTCATCATGCTAAGCCATATCTGTTGCCGAGGGTCAGAGCGATACATAGCAAGCATAGCCTGTCGGACCACTACAGATATTTATGATTTTTGTATGAGAAATGTAAGGAAATTTGAAATTCAAGTCCTCAGGACAACAAAAGCCTATTTCACAACTTTTATGATTAAATCTATACCTGGAAGGAGCCTCTGGCTCCTGGCCTCAAATTGGCCCAGCTCCAGCCATTGCAGTTATTTGGGGAGTAAACCTGTAGATGGAAGACCTCTCTCTGTCTTTCCCTCTCTGTATCTGTAACTCTAACTCTCAAATAAATAAATATCTAAAAAAAGAAATTTGTCAAAAAGAAAAGTTTACAGAAAATGTAGGTAATTAGTTTAATATATGAGAGGCAGAGGACTAGAGAAAGAGTCCATCTACTGGTTTATCTCCCAAATGCCTGGGATTGGGTCAGTTGAACCCAGGAGCAAAAAACTAGTCCATGTTTTCCATGTAGTTAATACAAATCAAGGAACCATCACTGTTGCATCCTGGACTTTGCATTGGCAAGAAGATAAAGTAGAGAATTGGACGCAGGCACTCTGTTACATCTTAACCAGAGTCTTAACTGCTAGGATTAACACTTGTCACAGTGTGTGTCCTTAGAATAAGAATTTGGAAAGGTTTAAAAATTACACTTTAAATATATTTTAAGAAGCCAGTGGAAAGATGAAAAGTTAAGCTATATTTTAACAGTGAGCAGAGTTGGGTTTAGTGAATCAAGGAAGAAGATTTTAGATTAGTAACTCTAACACAGCAAGGTAGAGGTAACAGAAACATCAGTGGCATTTGTATGGCACAAGCAGCCCTACTCCTGTCCCTCTGCAATTACAAACACAATTAAGTTATTGTTTTACTTTTTAATTTTGAGGAGGTAGAAGATTAGCCTTTCTTAGCACATCACTACAGATATGAAAAAAAATGGATTAAATTTTCCATACAACAGAAATCTATTTGATATACAGTTTTCCCTAGGATCCAGAGGAGACTGGTTCCAGGACACACAGATACCAAAATCCAAGGGTACTCAAGTCCTTATGTAAAACGACATAAAATTTTCATATTACCTATACACATCCTCCTGTATTCTTTGGATCATCTCTAAATTACTTATAATACATATAATAATGTAAATACTATTTGAGCAGTTCTTATGTTATTTAGGAAATTCTAGTTTTACTTTCTGGAACTTCCTAGAATTTTTTTCCAAATATTTTCTTTTTTTCTGAATATTTTCAATCTATTTTTAGTTGAATCTGCAGACGTGGAGTCTGCAGATATAGAGGGGAAACTGTGCTACAACTAAATAACCTCTGTATCTCTTTAAATCCCCCTATTATATGGGTCCGTATACTGCATGACTTAGAAACATACAGTGCACTTTTTGGGATTTTGTTTTCTGTTATTATTCTATGTATATGATGGGAAACTCAGAGGACTACACCATAAAATATTTTAATTCAAATTCATAATTTTGTATTTAATTTAGAAAATATTGATATTGAGAACAGATTTCATGCGTTCCATAGCTGCAGTTCCAAGAAGAAAAGCCCTCCCTCTCTCCCCTCTCTTCCTTTCATCAATATTTTGCAAAGACATAATTTTAATCACTCTATATTCATAGGCTTAATTCATCACTAACCATGATATTCAACAAGTAAAAAGTAGGAAGACCAAAGTTCCACAGGAGCATAAACAAGTTCTGAATATGACAATCATATCACAAAATGTCCGTTTAGTTCTATTACATTTTTTATATTCTGTGTTATCTGCCACATATCAGAAAAGACACATGATATTAGTCTTTTTGAGATTGGCTTATTTTATTAAGAATAATGGTTTGCAGTTGCAGCCATAGCACATATGATTCTCAGGATCACAATGAATGCATGATTATTAGTACAATACAGTTCTCCACAAATTTTCATGTTAATGTGATATACTACAAAAAACAAATCCAATGTAATTTGTAGATACAATTACAGGAATATAATGATGCTTGTCTCCCTGTCTCCCTTCCTCCCTTCTTCCCTCCCTTCCTTCCTTCCTTCTTTCCTTCCTTCCTTCCTTCCTTCCTTTCTCTCTTTCTTTCTTTCTTAGCTTTTGAGATAACACATTTTAATTTACATTACAGTCAAAGGCTTAAGAGTTCAAAAAGTAGAAAGACTCTAGTTCAGTGGGAGACAAGGATTATAAACAATACTCAAACATGACCAATTCTCTCTCATATACAGTAAAATTTAAAGTAATCATAGATAATTAAAATTATATTATTCTTAATGATTGTTTTGATATAATTTCTTGACCATTCATTTGATCAACCAAGGTGTCCATCACCAGATGAACAGTTAAAGAAAATGTGAGATACATATGAGCAGTTAACAAAATGATATTTGACCAGTTGCCCCAAAATGGATGCAACTGGAGAACATGTTTATTGAAATAAGACAAAAAAAAAAATACCACATGTTCTCCCTTAAATATGGGAGCTAAAAACATTAAAAATACACAAACAAAAATATATAGTATAAAGTTTTATAATAGCTATTCACTCCAGAAGTTGCTATAATATTGAGAAACACATTCAGCAAATTTCTAGAAAATGTTTATCATGTGTACAGTTAGTAATAGAATTATGCCTTTTAAAATGAAAATTTAAGTGAAAAACTTTTTGTGTAAAAATAATTTGTGACTTATAATATGGTTACAATTCTTCCAGACTCTTTGCAAATGAACATGGAAAATTGTTTTTCAACAAAATTTATAGAAAAAACTTGTGTAACATCAAAACTAAAATTATCCAAAACATGAGAATTATAAATTAAAAAAATTATTACACCATTTACCAAATTTTAGATGTCAAAATAATATTGTTGACTTTCATTACTTGGCTGGCCTGGGAGGAGAGCTGGCCAGGTAAAGGCAGGTGGCATCTCTAACAAGAAATTTACAGTTCTGCCTGCAACAGAGTGCCTTTCCCTAGGAGGTTCACACCTCCCTTAGGATATACCCCATGTGAAGAGATAGATAGGTCTGGGCCTCTTAACTTACAAGGCCTAAAGCCCACCAGATTATTATCAAGCCCCTTCTATCAGGTTCTATTTGCCTCTCAATCAGAAAAATTACTTGTAGCTTAGACAGCACCTTTCTTAGCTCCTCTAATAATGACTCTGTCCTTTGTTCTAGGCCCTGTCTAGCGCACTTGGGCCTCATTCCTTTGTAATCATAACCTCTACTGTACCACCAATGGCTCTACTCCCAACCTGTGTGTACTGATGGTCCTCTTCCCCACTTAATGCTGTATAATTGTTCAAACCTGGTAAATGCCACTCTTAGGATCATTGGTTACTATCTTCACTCTGTCTTTTATGACCTTGTCTAAATATGATCAGAGTCGGCAAACTTGGAAGGCTTCCATAGCCTTGGCAACCCATGACGACAGTCTAGGGTGGTTACTGGCACCATAAACTAGAGTGTCAATTTGTTGGGTCAACAACAGGAGCCACTGTGCACTTGCTCCTCATGTGGGATCTCTGTCCTTAATGTGCTGTACATTTTGATTTAATGCTATAACTAGTACTCAAACAGTATGTTTCACTTTGTGTTTCTATGTGGGTGCAAACAGTTGAAATCTTTATACTAAATTGATCTTCTGTATATAAAAAAAATAATATTGTGCTTAAATCACACAATCCAAATACAGTATTAGTTGTATAAAGTGATTGTGATGACCTCTTTGCTAATGCTTTTAGTACATCCTTCAATTTATCCCCCTCAAAAATTACAAAATTGTATATATACAATTAGCATGACCACTAAGTCTTAACTAAGTTAGTAAACATTGTGATTTGTCTTCCTTATCTATTGCTGCCTCACAAATTACCCCAGAATAAACATGTCCTAGTATCTGTGGTTCAAGAATCCAGGCACTGCTTAGCTGGTCCATGTGAATTATGTCTCTGACAAATTTTCAGTCCCGGTGTCAGTTGGGATGCTTGATGCCCCCGAAGAGTTAGGTTGGGGGTTAGTTTACTTTCCACTTCGTTCCTGTGGCTTCCAGCAGAATTCAGTTCCTTATGATTTGCTGATTTGAGGTTCTTAGCCTCTTCAGCTCTCTCTGTAGGTAAACTCACTATGATAATTGGTGTTTGTCAGATTGAGTGAGGGAGAGCCTAGCAAATGACTCATAAATGTAATTTATTGATAGTGCTGGTCACCTATGTAAAGTCACATGAAAAGTACTTAGTTTTCATAGGCAACATTGGAAATAAAGCTGTGATTGACAGCATTTTTATGTTCTTACAGTGCATTGGCATTGTGTGTTTATTCAAACTCTCTAGATTGAATGTGTTTTGTATTTGTTCTGTATTATTTTTATCAAAAATTAAAATTATTTCATTTATAAGAGTAATATACATTCTCATTATAGTAAAAACTGATTTTTTGGAGTTGGGATATGCATAAGTGTTTATTATACAATTGTGACTTAACATTTTAATAATAATTATATAGTGAAAGAAAGTACCATCTTCTGAAAAAGATATCTAAAAGTTATATTGTTCTAGTTGGCAGAAAAGCGAATGTTGACTTTGTTAACTGCAGTAGCTTGGTTTCAGTCATCTATGAAAAAACAGTCAAGTAGGGGTGAGCTTTGTGGCACAGACATTTATATCATGGTTTGCAACACCTGTATCCCATATTGGAGTGCCAGTTGGAGTCCCAGCTCCTCCCTTTCTGATCCAGCTCCCCGATAATGCATTGTGGGAGGCAGCAGATGGTGACTCAAATGTTCAGAACCCTACCCCAACAGTACAGAACCAGATGGAGTTCCTGGCTCCTGGCTTTGGCCTGGCCTGCCACTGGCTGTTGTGGGCATCTGGAAAGTGAACCAGAGGATGGGTGGTCTGTCTCTCTCTCGTTTTTTTTTTTTTCCTCTGTCTCTCTCTCTCATTTTGTCTTTCAATTATATAAATATAATAAATTATATAAATATATAAATAACATTATAAAAATTGTAGAATTCATATATTTGTTTTGAAGGACATTGCATTTTTTCCTTCTAATTTGACTTTTTTAAAAAAGTAGTATAGAGTCAAAGGCCTTTCTATCAGTGTTTCAAAAAATTTTAGTATTTGTAATGCTTGTAGTACTACTTGCTATTTCCATTTACTTCAATTTTTATTTTTATTTTTATTTATTTATTTATTTTTGACTGGCAGAGTGGATAGTGAGAGAGAGACAAAGAGAAAGGTCTTCCTTTTTTGCCGTTGGTTCACCCTCCAATGGCCGCCGCGGCCGGCACATCTCGATGATCCGAAGCCAGGTGTTTCTCCTGGTCTCCCATGGGGTGCAGGGCCCAAGGACTTGGGCCATCCTTCACTGCCTTCCCAGGCCATAGCAGAGAGCTGGCCTAGAAGAGGGGCAACCGGGATAGAATCTGGTGCCCCAACCGGGACTAGAACCCAGTTAAGCCTGTTAACCCGGATTAGCCTGTTAAGCCAGTTAAATAATAACTTGGCACCTGGCAGTAAATAAAATATCTTTTATGTAAACCAAAAACAATGAAAAATCAAAATGCAGAATTTGTCCATTGGTGGTTCTTATTCCATTTAATTAAATGCTATAGTGAAATACTGGCTCCTATGATTTTTCAGTAACTCCAAATTATATTATTAAAAAAAAAAAAAAACAGCTAACAAAAGACATGGAAGACTATTGCTGTCATGGGCTTGTCCAGGCTGTAGCTGAGTACTCCAAGAAATAAATAAAACAACATGAACAAATGAAAGAAAAGCAAGCAAAAGAATTTAATATAGTTTCAAACAATTCTACTTAAAGAATTTCATTGTTTAAGTACTTCTTGTTATTAGTTTTATCCCTTGTTCTTTCAAATAGTAGTATAATTATTTTCTATGTTAGATTATTTTCCTTTGTCTCTTAATTATTTTTTGCTCCATAATCAGCACCTGTCAACTAAGTGCAGACAATGGGTAGGGCATTGATTTTGCAGATCTAAAGTACTAGGTTACCATACTAAATCAACTGGTGTAGTTTTCGTAAACTTTAACAAGTCGCTTAACATATTCAATCCTAGCTTCTTCTGTATGTAACATTTAGCAAATAATTCTTCACGGGGCTGAAATGGCTATTAACAAGTAACACACCAATCTATAGAATTTTTCTAGTCACAGAATGGGATCATTACGAAGATCCTTCCTTTTATTTATTGATTTATATATTACAGTGGTGCATCCAATAGTTTAGTGAATTGTCTATCTAATGAATGTGGTTTAGAGGAAAATTCTGTATCTATGGTGATTGATGCTAAATCCAGATAATCAATTTCTCAACTTGACTTTCTTAAAGACAGACTGATGTATAGCCCAGCAATCAGGCGTGAAGGAGCATGGCTAACAGAAAATTGTCTTGATAGTGGACATAAGTACAGCAGTCCATGTCCGTTTCCAAACAATAATGGTCTAAGAGCTATTGTTCAAGATCCAGCAACTAAGAGAATGTATAGAATGAAATACTGGCTCTAATCTACATTGTAGCATGGAATTTGAGAAATACAATGTTTTAATTTCCATGAAAATATAGAGAAATTTAAAGTAGATTTATTATTCAGTGATCCATTTTAAAAGGCCTTTTCCTCCTATTATTTGAACACTTATTTTATATAGTTATGGTATCTTTCTTTTTTATTTTTTTTTTATTATTTTTTTTGACAGGCAGAGTGGACAGTAGAGGGAGACAGAGAGAAAGGTCTTCCTTTTTGCCTTTGGTTCACCCTCCAATGGCCGCCACGGTAGGTGCGCTGCGGCTGGCGCACCGCGCTGTTCCGATGGCAGGAGCCAGGTGCTTCTCCTGGTCTCCCATGGGGTGCAGGGCCCAAGAACTTGGGCCATCCTCCACTGCACTCCCTGGCCACAGGCAGAGAGCTGGCCTGGAAGAAGGGCAACCGGGACAGGATCGGTGCCCCGACCGGGACTAGAACCTGGTGTGCCAGCGCCGCAGGCGGAGGATTAGCCTGTTAAGCCACGGCGCCGGCCGTGTTATGGTATCTTTCTAAGTGCATGCTTTGCTAAAGTGCTTGAAGACTTTTAAGATACATTGTTGAACTCATATCTTTTTTTTTGACAGGCAGAGTTAGACAGTGAGAGAGAGAGAGAGAGAGAGAGAGAGAGAGACAGAGAGAAAGGTCTTCCTTCCGTTGGTTCACCTCCCAAATGGCTGCCATGGCTGGCGTGCTGCGCTGATCCAAAGCCAGGAGCCGGGTGCTTCCTCCTGGTCTCCCATGCGGGTGCAGGGTCCAAGCACTTGGGCTATCCTCCACTGCCTTCCTGGGCCACAGCAGGGAGCTGGACTGGAACTCATATTTTAACACCCATGCATCTTAATCTTGCTCATTTCTATTCTCAGTAAAGGAAAAGGAAAAGAAGAAAAATTAGCACAAATCCTACACCTTGTCTTTGTTGCATATTTCTCCCTAGGAGTGAATTTGTCCAGTAACTCATAACATCATCAGACAATTCCACTGTTATTCTCATATGTATACATATATACACTTACACACATTAAGCATCACACATATATGTGTTTTTATACAATACATAAAAACTCAGTCACAAGAATGTGGTTCATGGTATAAGCCTAAATTTAAGTATGAAAAACTCCTATCTCAGAGGCTAAGGGAAAACAAAACCCTAGTTGCTCATTGTGGCATATAAACCCAGGACTCCAATCTTGTGCTATTCTTACCATTTAAGTGTGGGTCTGGTCTAGTGATTCACTTCTAATAAATACTATTGGTCTTCAAATAGCTCATGGAAAATGTTTATCACGCATGAATTTAAAAAGAAAACTGCACTGAAGTATACTTATTTTTAATTGCATGTTTACATGAACCAATTGAATTCCCATCACAGAATATGGGAGTTCTAGCATGTTGCATTTGACAATGTATTAGCAAACGACATGACTTCCTTCTTTTTTCTCTGTCATCTCTTGCCGTCTCATCTGATACTCTGATTCTCTCTCTCTTCTTACATTTACGCTTGTTTGCTCTGATGAAGCAAGCTTCCGTGCTGTGAGCTGTCTAGCAGAGTGGCCACGTAGTACAAAAAATGAGAGCGGTCTCTGAATAAAAGTCATCAAAGAATTGAAGCCTTAATTTTTTAAAAAGACTTTTATTATTTATTTGAGAGCTAGAATTAAAGACAAAGAGAGGGAGAGACAGAGAGACAGGTCTTCACATGCTGCTTCACTCCCCAAATGGCCACCATGGCTGGAGTTGAGCTGATCTGAAGTTAGGAGCCAGAGGCTTCTTCCAGGCCTCCCAGATGGGTGCAGGAGCCTAAACACTGGGGCCATTTTCTACTGCTTTCCCAGGTCATCATCAGGCAGCTGGTTCAGAAGTGGAGCAGCTGGAATTTGAACTGGATCCCATATGGGATTCTAGTGATACAGGTGGAGCCTAACCTACTGTACCACAGAGCTGGCCCACTGATAGAACATGGGGAAAAAATCACATGTAAGCGAATTTGAAAGTGGATATCTCCCGCACATGGAGCTTCAGATGAAATTGCAGTCCCAGCTGCCACTTTGACTGTAATTTTGTGAGAAACCCTGAGCCAGACAATGCTGATAAACCATGCCAGACTTCCCAACCCACAGAAACTACATGGCCACTAATGTTGTACTGAGAAACAATGTTTGTCTTAATATATAATACAGTGCAGATAAGTAAAACATCCCTCTGGCTACATTGACTTCTGGTGAATAAAATATTGTGTTTTTATATGTTATTCCATAACCTTTACCTTAAGGGTTTGCAATTAAGACCTGGGGATACTGAGAACAGAAATAAACAGGCTTGAATATTCACTTTCACTAAGTATTATTAACTTATGCAGTCCCTGCTCATAAACTCTCACATATTTATTGAATCTAAATTTAAATTTAAATTTTCTGTTTGAAGTGATTTTCAGTATGATATGGTTCTTTACTGATGGTACAAAGAAGCAAGTTGTGGTGCTAAATTCTGAGGATAATCAATGGACAAAGCTCCTGGTGGGTTAACATAAGCACTAATTCTTTCAAATTCCCATGTGAACTGATTTGAAAAATTGTCAGTCTTAGCCTTCATAGTCTCACTTTCCTTCTGACTCTCCAAAGGTCTTTTATTATTTATGTTTTTTGGATTTTTTTCCCAAATTATTCATTTATATTACCTCTAAAAGCGGTAGGTCTTTAGAGGTCTTGTAATGGAATTATCCATTGAAATCTGTTGGAAATAATTAACATTGATTAGAAAAGGAGGCTGATAGGGTTTTAATGCTTCCAACCAAGTGATAAACATATTATGATCCAGAGATCAGACTAAGTGGGAGTGACTGCATTATGCATTCTAATACTGGGAAGTGCTTTTGTAGATTACTTAAATGTGCTAAATAGGAGGTTCCTGGGAAGGAAGGGAATCCTATCAATTAGCTGGCTTTGAAAAGGTCCACTCTGGATCTCAGAATCAACATCTTTGTCTTTCCATCCTGAATGACAATCAGCCAAATGTCACATGTAATGATAGTGTACTATACTACCAGTTACCGTGGGAAGAAGTGCTGATCTGTGGAACTGCAAATCATGAGGAGTTGGGTAACACTTCTCATCAAGGGGTCAGAACTCCACAAGGGAAGATGACAGAGAAATAAACATGGAAGACAGAAACATTAGCTCCCCAGCCTGAGGTAATCACAGTGTTAAACCTAGGCTTGGTATGTCTCCTCACTCAGTAAGATACCTGCCTCTTGTTGCATATATTAAAAAGAACAATTAATGTTAAACAACAAAGTTGTGCAAAAGAATGTCAGAAATACTAAACTGTCAATATATGTTAGGGAATCCCTGACTAAAGAAAAAACAATCATACCTTCAAGATAGAAGGAAATTCAAACATAATTTCAAATCAGGGCAATCCTATTGCTGACTAGGAGCAAATTAAGAGCATTTCAGTTTTTGCAAAGTAACTGCATGTATAAATAACTACAAAAAAAGAGACTCCAATTACATTGCAATTATAATGTAATTTTCAATCAGCAAGGGAAACAATATGAAATTCATAAGAATATGTATATGTCTTCAGTCTATGGAGAATTAACAAATATATTTTATTATTTAATCCTGATAACATTGGTAGTAAAGAAAGAGATGACTTAAAAAGTTATCGGTATTTAAAAATGATTGAAAAATAAGACTTCAGAGGATTTATGGGATTCACTGGAAAGAATATGTACATATGTACATATTTGCAACCAACCTCTTTTGGCACAGGATTTCCATCGACTCTTTTGCTATGAATATTATTGTTCAATTGGTATCCTTACTGGAGGTGTTCTGGAGCTCAACTTCTACCTGGGAGTGTTCCAAGCTCTTCTCTCTACATAAGAAGAGAATTCAAGAAGGATATGTAAAAGTGCACAGGAAAGCAAAATTTATTGAAAGGGACAGTACACACTCATGAGTGTGTGCAACCTCTCTTCAAGAGGAAGGAAGGGCTTCTGATCCCATTGCTTTCCCAAGTGCATTAGCAGGGAACTACACTGAAAGTGGAGCAGCCAAGACTGGAATCAGCAGGGAGCTTAAACCCCACAGCACAAAACTGGCCCCAAACTTCAATTTTTATTTGAAAAAAAAAAAAAATCGTGAAAAGAGCCAGATATATAATTCATTATCTCATTCATTGACAAAGGATCTTTTGTTTTAATTATAAATAAATTCATAAGTACTAACAATTTTAAGTAACGATTTTAAAACGATTTGTGGAGGGGCCGGCATGGTGGCGTAGCAAGTAAAGCTACCACCCGCAGTGCCAGCGTCCCATATGGGTGCCCGTTCAATACCCGGCTGCTCCACTTCCCATCCAGCTCTCTGCTATGGCCTGGGAAAGCAATACAAGATGGCCCAAGTTCTTAGGCCCCTGCACCTGCACGGGAGACGCGGAAGAAGCTCTTGGCTCCTGGCTTCAGATCGGCTCAGCTCTGACCATTGTGGCCAATTGGTTAGTGAACCCCCTCTCTCTCTTACTGCCTCTCCTTCTCTCTCTGTGTAACTCTGACTTTCAAGTAAATAAGTAAATCTTTAAAAATAATTTGTGGAATCACAGGATAAGAAAATGGTTCCTGAGATGATTATATTTTGTTGTTTCTTACTGAGAGTAATTTTTCCAAAGTGAGGATTTCTTTAGACAGCAGACAACAGAACTGAACACTTAGTTAATTCTTTAAATAATAACTAACAATCCACAATGCCCTCTGACAGTGTCCAATGGCACTGGAAATAGAAAATGCTTAGATTTCATAAAATTAAACTTTTAATACTTCAACATTTCATAATCTGAAAGAAACATTGGAATATTTTGACCCACTTTTTGTAGAGTGAGTATCTGAGGTCTATGAAATGGCTCTGAGGTTAAACAGCCTCTTTCCTAAGAATAGCATACACTGAAAGGAACATGATCTAAATTTAGATAATCAAAGGAACATATCAATTTGAAAATGCAATATTTATGATAGCACTATAAGAAAAGCATAACAAAAAAACTCAATCTCTTTTAAGTTTTCCAACATTACCATGTATTTTTTTGACACAGTCACTGAAATATAGAAAAATGTTGGCTTTTTCATGGAATTCTTATGGAAACTGAATCGTTAAGGTTTTTGCCATTTGCTGGGATTTACAAAAAAACAAGTGACAATACATGTTCATCATCAATATTTCATGACTCTCACATCCACTTATTCCTGTCTGTTAGAAGTCAGGACCGATTTGCAAAACAGTCGGCCAACACTCTAGATCCTGATATTGTTTTACTGGGAACATCTGGAATGAGTGTTACATTCCCACACACCCTTCTAAGAGATATGAGGAGGTTGACATGGCATGATTGGTTCCTACAATCATCAAGGTCATGTAAGTAAAGACACTTATCTATGATGTGGCCCCTACCTTCAAGTAACTGATCATTCTAAAAAAGTAGGGAAGAAAACAAATGTAAACAAACGCTGGGGAGCAGCCAATAGCACAGTAGTGTTTATACCCTTGCAATGCAGACAAGAGCAGTTCAGGGGCCTGTGAGCGGATAATTGGTTCATAAGTATCCCCGTAGAAGATTTAAACAGTCCAATTCCCTAAACTCATTGCATTTACATGCTTTGATCCTTGGGGTCCCTTATGGTACTTTCTTAAAAATAAGGCACATAATTTTTGTCACCTCAAATTTTTCTCACCTATAATTACAAGGATCACTTAGAACTACTAATGAGTTAAGCTGAAATTAAAGCTCTTTCTTTAGAATTTTGTTGATCATGTGCATGTGGACTCTGTAATCAGCATCTTGTCTCTCTTACAGAATTTATAGTTCTATGGCAAACATTTTCTCATAGAAGGAACAATTTAATGTTCATTCAGGCCTCCTTTGACAATCTTAAAGAAGTTAACACTCCATTTGATTTTTGCTCTCACTTCTACTGAGAACATGTCTTGCCTTACCTGGAATCTCATTTCCCTTTCTCCAACCACTTAATTTAAAATTAAATGAATGGGGAGTTGACTCTGTGGCACATTTAGTTAAAGCCCCGGCCTGCAGCACTGGCATCCCATATGGGTGCCGGCTCCAGTTCTGGCTGCTCTACTTCTGTTCCAGCTCTGCTATAGCCTGAGAAAGCAGTAGAAGATGGCCCAAGTCCTTGGGCCTCTGCACCCACTGGGAAACTAGGAAGAAGCTCCAGGTTCCTGGCTTTGGATCAGCTCAGCAGTGGCTGTTGCGGTCATTTGGGGAGTGAACCAACAGATGGAGACCTATCTTTCTCTCTAGCTCTGCTTCTCTTTGTAACTCAGTCTTTCAAATAAATGAGAAAATAAATCTTTAAAAAATATTAAATTATTTTTATTTTTAAAAATAGCTGTCCCTATGAGTATTAGAAATATGTACTTCTGTCATTTTTTTCTATATCACTGAAATCTTATCTTGTATTTCACTTTTTTCCCACATGAAACACTTTATTTACTGATAATCATTTGCAAAGCACTATGCAAAACACTTTTCAAGGATAGACATATGTATTTTCGGTTTCACAACAACAGAATATATTAGCATTAGGCCTATTTTACAGAGTGAAGAGCTAGATTTTAATGACTGCACAAATAGCGGTTTGTAAATGTCAGAGTTAGCAGTAGGACATCATTAAAGATGAAGAATGCTTTGTGTTAAAGACTCACCTTTATTTGTCCAGTAGATGCTAGCTACTTTATGGTAATTCTTTTGAAGACAGGACTTATGTTGGTCTTTGCATCTCCACTTTCTGGATGGATTTTAGGATTTTAAAAGATAAATAAAATAAACTCTGGATATGTTTTCCCATAGCTTGGTCAAAATGTAATGCACCTTAAGAGAAATTGTAGCAAAACAAAACTTTGCTGTGATGAAGATGGTGATGGTGATGGAGTTTATTTATGAATAAATCTATGGAAACGCTGGGGTTGAGAGGGGAAAGATGTTTCTGCTGCTAAAGACCACACGAGGCAGGAGGAGGTTCCTGAGTCACTGCACACCACAAAAAGAAACCTTACCATAAAAAAAAATCCTTAAAATTGTCACTTCTTTAGAGTCCAAGCTGTCCTTTTTTCACTGAACCAGAGGAACATTTTTGTAGGCTCCATTTTCCTAAAAAGTATTTTCTTTCCTTTTTATCATTCCTCAAAAGGGGCAGGAAGGAGCAGGGGAGAAAAGTGGCTTTTTGTTGAGAGAAAAAAAAAAAAGAAAGAAAGAAAGAGCTGCCTTTATGACAAGAGGGACTCTTCAAAGGGCTGTAAATGCTAATCGCAATCATTCCCCAGGACAGAGGACATTTGTGTCTACATAGGAGCCAAGTCATCATTGCGCTAGTTCATCTGAAGGGAAGCGAAAAGGTCTGGCAGCTACAAAGATTGACGGCCAAATAAACAAGTCATTAGGTGGCTGTTTTATACATTGAAAAATAGACTTTACAACCCCCAACACGCACACACCATGGCACCTTATTTTAATATATAAGTTAGGGTAGAAATTTGTTATTCTTCAGGCATTCTGAAAGACATAGTGTTCATATAAATAAAGATTTTATTGAGAGGAAAGACATTTGTGCAACCATATAATGATATCCTTTTTATTGGACCATTGTTAAAGAATTATATCTCGTACAGTATTGTAAATCATTCCCATAAACATTATGATGAGGATTAAATGCTGTTTGGTTGTAGAGTAGCTCTCCAGCGATATTAATATTAAATTTGTTTAATGCATTGTGCTCTGTCCTCTGTGTATGCAAGAAGATCTTTTGCTGAGTTGAAAGCATCATTAAAAAACACTAATATAATCATGAAATAGTTACACTGTAGTGCTAATAAAGGCTATGAAGGACTACATGTTAAAAGTAAATTAAATCAGTATTACACAAATAATAAACACTTTTGAAACAGAAGCTTACTTTTTTTTTCCTATTTAGCAGAAGATAAAAGACATGTCATTGGAGAGATATGATTTGAGGGAAAAATAAATGGCAGTTAGGAAAAAATATTAATCTAGCTAATGGCTGTCGTGAAAAGTTAGAAATGGAAAGAAGAACCTTGAAGATGATATTGTCCTTAATTCATAGTCATTGGAGCACAGGAATCATAGAACTAATGTAGCCTCACAGACAGTTAGGATTCTGCCAGGCTGTGTTCAATACTAATTAAAGTTCTTACACTGACAGGGTCACTCTGCTAAAACAGACCTCAGATTTCAAAGAAGACAAGAAGCTGGTATTTCTAGCTGAGCATTCAAAGATTAGGCTCCTAGAAATCTGAAGATATTGCCTTTCTCAGGTTTATAGGAATGAGAGATAAATCTCTCCTCTCTCCCTTTAGTTCTGCTTCCAATAGTTCTCTATTGTTAACTCTGTCTAATTTAGGGCAGGAAGATTGGGAGTGTTGCAGGCTATGAAGAAAGAAAAAAAAAAAAACCTCTGATTCAAAAAGTCAAATGATCTTTGCAAATAAAATATCTTGAGATTAAACAGATTAGAGGAAGGTTCTTAGCTGTTAAGTGATGATTGGTTTTGTAGCCAAGCATTTGGTTGTGATAAGGAATATGGCCTCTGGTTTACTTGGCACTTGCTGCTTCTTAGGTACACATAAAAATGATACATAAACGGTCGGCGCAGCAGCTCACTAGGCTAATCCTCCACCTGTGGCGCTGGCACCCCGGGTTCTAGTCCCGGTTGGGGCACTGGATTCTGTCCCAGTTACTCCTCTTCAGTCCATCTCTCAGCTGTGGCCCAGGAAGGCAGTGGAGGATGGCCCAAGTGCTTGGGCCCTGCACCCACATGGGAGACCAGGAGGAAGCACCTGGCTCCTGGCTTTGGATTGGCGCAGCGCACCGGCTGTAGCGGCCATTTTTGGGGGTGAACCAATGGAGGAAAGCCCTTTCTCTCTGTCTCTCTCTCTCTCTAACTCTGCCTGCTGGAAAAAAATGACACATAAAGAGGTTTTGAGTATGAAACAAAATGGCACTTTTCTTTTTCCTATATACAATTGAAGGGAACATCAATTGGTAGTGGGCATCTGAAACATATGTGTCAGGAGGTCAGAATAGATTTCAAGAACTGATTGATGAATAAAAGATTTTATCTTAGAATTAACCAAAGCCTATCGTCAGCTTTAAATTTAAATTATTTTTTAATACACACTTAAGTCTTTTTTTTTTTTTTTTTTTTTAACTTGAGAGTCAGAGCTGGCACTTCAGGCCAGGGCTTTAACCCGCTGCGCCACAGCGCCAGCCCCAAAATTGAGCCTTTAAAGTCGCCTTTTATAGGCATTCACCCAGATGTAGAAGTGCTGCATCATGCCGGCGCCGCAGCTCACTAGGCTAATCCTCCGCCTTGCGGCGCCAGCACACCGGGTTCTAGTCCCGGTCGGGGCACCGATCCTGTCCCGGTTGCCCCTCTTCCAGGCCAGCTCTCTGCTGTGGCCAGAGAGTGCAGTGGAGGATGGCCCAAATCCTTGGGCCCTGCACCCCATGGGAGACCAGGAGAAGCACCTGGCTCCTGCCTTCAGATAATCGCGGTGCGCTGGCCGCAGCGTGCCTACCGCGGCAGCCATTGGAGGGGGAACCAACGGCAAAAGGAAGACCTTTCTCTCTCTCTCTCTCTCTCTCACTGTCCACTCTGCCTGTCAAAAATAAAAAAAATAAAATAGAAGTGCTGCATCAGCCAGTTATGAGTTTGGCATGTTGGCATTCCTAAGTTAATCACATTTGCTAACATACACGGTATTTAGATTCCAGAGACATAGAGTGGCATTACAAGAAGTCAGGACCAACCCAACACTGCCCAGGAACATTTTGCCACCAAAAGGCCAGATTCATGGTTAGCTATATCCTACTTAAAGAGGAAGAAAAGGCCTTGGGAACGTTCCCCAAGATAATGAGGCTAAGAACATACCCGCAAGAAGGGCATCCTGAACATGAGGGGACCCAAATCTTACGATTAGCTTTGTGGTTTTGATCCCTACTCCCCACTCCCCCTGGGTTTTACTTGGGTACTCTTGGAAAATGGAACACAAGGTAGCATTTGGATGCATGCGTAAAGGGACCAAAGATAGTAAATCCCAGTCTGCCAATCAAATGACATGCATAGAGGGAGGAACAATTAGGAGAGAAAAAAGAAAACATACAACATCCCACCTGGTGCTACTACATGCTCAGGATAGTCCACTCAAAAGCCTTAGGAGTACTTCTGCCTTGAGTATACTGGTTTTCTTGTCTCTGGCCACTGCAAGACTCTTTTTTTTTTTTTTTAAGATTTATTTATTTATTTGAAAATTAGAGACAGAGAGTTGCAGAGATATAGATAGAGAGAGAAAGAGAGATAAAGAGAAAGAGAGAGAGAGAGAGATCTTCTATCCACTGATTCATACCCCCCCCCCCCCCCCAGATGGCCACAACAGCAGAGGCAGGTCCAAGCCGAGAGTCAGAAGCTAGGGACCAGGAGCTTCATCCCAGTCACCCATGTGGGTGGAAGCGCCATTTCCTCCTGCTTTTCCCAGGCCATTAGCAGGGAGCTGGATCAGAAGTAGTGCATCTGGAACCTGGATTAGGCACCTATAGGGAAGCTGGTGTGGCAGGCAACACCTTTACCTGTTATACTACTCACTATACATCTTTGGATTGAGCTGTTTCACTCAAGAAGGCAAGAACAGAGAATATAACCTGCCCCTGGGTAATAGGTACAATATTGGATGAAAAGTACAGGAGGCAGAGAGTAATCTTGATTAACACAGTGTCTTTGTCCACATACCACTTATTTTCATTTGCATTAAGTAACTTTAAATTCCTCTAGAAGACTTAGCAGATAATAAAATTTTCAATTACATTATCTTGGATTTACTGGCTTTTTGAAAAATGGAGTAGTGAGAAATTAGGGTGCCTTTTGTTTGTTTCAAGAGTGTTGTATATCATAATTATGGTTCATTTGTAAGTCTTAAAAATGCAAGCTTACAAAAACAGAGTTGGAAGTCTCTGCAGTGTTCAAACCTGTACACAGGTTCCCCAAACAGAAATTTCTTTTCTCTGATTTCAACCTCAGGGAAAGAACATCCTGGTATCCAAGGATGTGTTAGTTTGGGAAACTTGGTTATTAGCTATTTCTTTGTTATAGTAAATTGCCATTTCCTTTATTTTATCTTAAAACATTTAGATCAAAACCTGTAGGACCATTTAGATGAAGTTTAATATTTCTTCCAAATAATAGAACATAGATGATGTAAAAATAGATTTCCGCCTGAATCTTCTTTAATGAATGTGGTTTTGTCATATGTATGCTCTTGATTTCTTTTCTGTGCTTATTTCTCCACACCCACCCCGACACATTCCACTCTGTCAGTATCACTGTTAAAGATGTGATTCCCAGGACTAAGTTCAATAGCACAAGTGCATATCACAGGAAAAATATCGTTCTGAAATGTGTGTCTATTCCACTTCTGGCAGCCTGTGACTATATCAGACTCTGGAAATGCCACATGATGCTATTTAGTCAAATTATATTTTCCAGGTAGTGAAATTTGATGCACCTTTGACTTATGATGGTGGTTTAAGTATTTTAATATTATGCAATTGCCAAAAAATACTAGACTCATTTTTCCCATTAAACTTTCATGATTCAGTCTACTATTTCAGTCTACCTATTTCCTTCTGGATGCTTCTTATCCTGGTTAATAACAATCTCACTCACCTTCCTCATATGCACAGATGTAAGTAATTCAAAGAGCAGCTAGAACATTTTGACTCTGACAGATCAGACATTGAATTCGTTTTTCATCTCTTATTTACTATGTGACCTGAACCTTTTTAGGTCGAAATTCTTTTTCTGTTAAAAGTCATATGACTCAGGGCCGGCGCTGTGGCATAGCAAGTAAAGCTGCCACCTGCAGTGCCAGTATCCCATAGGGGCACTGGTTCTCATCCCTGCTGCTCTACTTCCGATCCAGCTCCTTTCTAATATGCCTGGGAAAGTAGCAAATGACCAAAATTCTTGGGCCCGTGAACCCATATGGGATACCTGGCTCCTGGCTTCAGATCGGCCCAGTTTTGGCCATTGCCGCCATTTGAGGAAGACCTCTCTCTCTGCCTCTGCATCTGCCTTGCTGTAACTCTGCCTTTCAATTAAATAAATTTATCTTTAAAAAAAAGTTATATGGCTAGGGGCCATCTCTGTCATTTACTAAGTTAAGCCACCTCCTGCAGCACCAATATCCCATATGGATGCCATTTTGAGTCCCTTCTGATCCAGCTCACTGCTAATGGACTGGGAAAGCAGTGGAACATGGCCTAAGTCATTGGGCCCCTTCAACTATGTGGGAGACCCTGAACCAGAAGATAGAAGATCTCTCTCTGTGTAAGTCTGCCTCTCAAATAAATTAATTAATGAAATCTTTTATTAAAAAGTCATATGACTCATGAATTCTTATGAGGATAAAAATTAATAATATGATGTGGTTAGTGGCTTCTGACCTAATTACAAGCATCTAAATATATATCATTATCATCACTGTTACTGCTATTTTAGTTCAACTTTCTGGTAAAAATAAACAGAAATCCGTATCACACTAGTGAAGTCTATCAGTCCATTTATACATGGACCAAGATGTTTTACCTAAATCACTTTCTTGATTATTCATTAATATCATACCACACAATTACTCTACTTAAAACAGATACCATTTTTACATAAGGCTGTGCCATCTAAAATCAGATTAGTTAATTATTAATATATCTAAATAATCATTTGTTAAAATTCAAATAACTTTTTAAGTCCTTTTAATCTTGTCTGTGGATCACATTTTTACCCCACTTATTTTTTAAAATATTGTAATAGATCTTTTGTGATGTTTCATTTTGGAAAAGTTACCTTGAGAAGCTACGTATTCATTTTCTCTGCAGAAATATAGTTGATTCAAATTTAAGTTTAGTATAGTTGAAGTTGTTATCAAGTTTGGTACAGTTGTCTATTATGGAAACTGGTATCATGATCCTTATCTGTTTAGTAATAAAAGAAGATATCTCTTTCTAAGAAAAACAAATTAGATGTAATAATCAATTGTCAGATAAGAGATCTCAACATCTATTAGACCTGTGCTAGGTATTAACAAAGAAGTTGAATCTTTCTAGCATTCAGACATCACTGGATAATAGACATCACTGGATAATATATTCCTCCATCTTTTAGTAGCAAGAGGCTGGTTTTTCTGTAGGAATCACTCCTACTTTCTAAAGGCATAAAAGTATCTTAGGTATTGGCACATGTGACCTATTCTTGGTCAATTTAGAGTCATTGCTTAAGGGTGGGAGGCACCTAGTGTAGAACTAGAGGATGTGCTCCCTCTGCAGGGCTCATGCTGTACTTCACACGACTTGGAGAACACTCTTAAATGTAATGTCTTACCACTCTCACTTGCTTCAAAACTCTCGTCTAGGATCTAATTTGCTCTAATGGCTTAATAACTCAATTTAGATGAATGAAAATTAGGTGTGGAACTCAAGCAAGAAAGAACCTCTGACTTTCTGGTGGACTATCTAAATAAGTAGGAGATAAACTTGGAGATAATAATACCATTTCAGCCAAGACAGAGTCAGTTTGAGAATCCATCCTGGGCCAGTACTGTGGCATAGGCAGTAAAGCTGCCACCTGCAGTGCTGGCATCTCATATGGGCACCAGTTTGAGTCTCAGCTGCTCCACTTCTGACCCAGCTCTCTGCTATGGCCGGGGAAAGCAGTAGAAGATGGCCCAAGTCCTTGAGCCCCTGCACCCATGTGGGAGATCCAAAAGAAGCTCCTGGTTCCTGGTTTCAGATCGGCACAGCTCTGGCCTTTGTGGCCAACTGGGCAGTGAACCAGCGGATGGAAGACCTCTCTCCCTCTCCTTCTCTCTCTGTGTAACTCTAATTTTAAAAAATAAATATATCATTTTTTAAAAGATAGAATCTCTCTGTACAGTGGAAAGAGAGCATGGACAAAAAATTGGATATCTAGAAACATTTTTAGAACCCTTTAGCCAAGTATGTAAAAGTGAATTTGATTCATTATTTCTTCTTCAAGGTAAATTTGGCCATATATTTCATTTATAATCTTAGCCAGTTTGTCAGATTTACTCCACTGGATGCAAAAAATACTCTTTGTGGCATTCCTGACTCATTTCCTTCACTGGAATATAAGAAAACATTTTTTTTCTCTCTCTCTCGTTCTTTTCCTCTCCATCCCTCCCTCGCCACAACTTTATTTTTACTCGTAGACTCAGAATACACACATACATGTAGTTTAAAATTAATACATAGGAACACCATTGTGGTGCAGGGCATCAAACTGCCACCTGCAATGCTGACATCCCATATGAGCATTGGTTCCGGTCCTGGCTGTTCCACTTCAGATCCAGCTCTCAGATATGGCCGGGGAAAGCAGTAGAAGATGGCCCAAGTGCTTGGATCCCTGTCCCCCATGTGGGAGACCCTGATGGAGCCTCAGCCATTGCACTCATTTCAGCAATGTACCATCAGATACAAAATCTCAATCTCTCTCTCTCTCTCTCTCTCTCTCTCTCTCTGTGTCTCACTTTCTCTCCCTCTCTCTCTTTTCCCTCTCTCTATGTACCTCTGCTGTTCAATAAATAAATCTTTGTTAAAAATAAAATTAAGTTAGTGCATGCCATTCTGTAGCAACCTCAGGCAGATTGAAACTATCAGTCCCTTTACAGACACTTCTGTAACTATATCTACATCATTACTCTTATTAAATACTATTCATAACGTATCAACATATTTTCCCTTAGCAACATATTAATTACTTTTATGGTTTGGGGATTTTTCAAAGTTGTTTATTCCTTAAATGTTTGGTAGACCTGTCTAGTAAAGCTGTCTGCTCTGGAGTTTATTTAGTTTTAAAGGTCTGACGTTTGCTTTGTTTTAAAGTCCTGAACTACAAATATACTTTCTGTAGTAGGTATACTACTACTCATGCTACACAATACCTCTTGAATGCAATTTGGAAATTTGTATCATTCCAAGAAAACATTTGTCCAGTTTAAATAGGTTACTCAGTATCTCCTTGTTTTATTTTTAATATCTGAAACATGTTTTTATATGTTCTGTTTTGATAAGGATACATTTGATATGTTTCTTTTTATTCACTAGTCCGGCTATAGTTCATCCATGGTATTCAAAATTTAAAAGAGCTTTTTTTTTTTTTTTCTAAGATTTATTTATTTATTTGAAAGTCAGAGGCAGAGAGAGAGAGAGAAAGGTCTTCCACCTGCTGGTTCACTCCCCAGATGGCCTCAATGTCCGGAGCTGTGCTGATCTGGAGCCAGGAGCCAGGAGCTTCTTCCAGGTCTCCCACATGGGTGCAGGGGCCCAAGGACTTGGGCCATCTTCTGCTTTCATGTTGGATTGGAAGTAGATCAGCCAGGACTTAAACGGGTGCCTAAATGGGATTCCTGCACTGCAGGTGGTGGCTTTACCTGCAAAGAGCTTGGAGGAAATTAATTCTTTAATGTTGTGAGTCTGATTTAAATTTCATTGATTTCTTTACGTATTTTAGTATTTCCTTCCTTCTGCTTGTTTCTGGCATGATCTGTTCATTCTTGTTTCTTAATATGGAAGTTTAGATCACTGATTGAGACTACATGTGTAGCATTAAGTATGTGATGATATTAAGTTTCCTCAAAATATGATTTTATTTACTCATAATAAATTTTAATGTGTTATGTTTTAATATTCTTCCAATTAAAATACTACTTAATTTCTCTCTATTTTGCTCTGTAATCAAAAAGTGTTGTTAATTTGGAGTTATAATGAGTTTTAAAAATAGATTATTTTGGAATTGGTTTCAATTTTATTCAGTTTTTGCAAGATAAC
The DNA here is from genome assembly GCF_033115175.1 of Lepus europaeus. Lineage (NCBI taxonomy): Eukaryota > Metazoa > Chordata > Mammalia > Lagomorpha > Leporidae > Lepus > Lepus europaeus. The sequence continues at coordinate 77,899,113 of NC_084839.1, read as the reverse complement.
AGGTTTTATAGTCTTTCAATCATTTTGCTTTCATTGATATTTGACTATGGCCTACAATAAGTCCCACCTTGTTAAGCATTTCTTGTGCACTTGAAAAGAGTGTATATTCAGACTTTGTTCAGTAGAATTTCCTAAAGTGTCAACTACGTCAATTTAATTGATGTATTTGCTCAGATTGTCAGATCCTTGGAAATTTTCCATCGATTTGTCTTACGGTTTTCTAAGAATGAAATGCTGGAAATTTCAATGTAATATATGAAAATCTAGTTATTTGAGAAGCTCAGTGACATAGTGAGAGTGAATATGAGCATGGGAAAAGGAAAGAGAGAGGTAAGAGAGAGAATTCCTATTTGCTACTCCCAGGTGTGTTAAACAGCTATGACTGGGCCAGACCAAAGCTAGGAGCCCAGAACTTAACTAGTTGTCCCACACAAGTGACAGAACTCAAGTGCTTGAGCTAACACCTCTGTCCCTGTGGGGTCTGCGTTAGCAGGAAATTGGAATCAGAGACAGACGTGCAAATCAAACTCAGATACTCTCACAATAGGAAGATTAGGTCTTTTGTTACTGATGAAATGTTAGTAGTTTGAAGTTCTAAATTTTAGATTCTTCCTACATATTTTAAAATATTATCCTTAAAAGACTCACATTTCAGCAACTTATCTGTATTTTTACTTCATTGATTAGCAATTTTTAAATGTTCTTAATTGTTATCTTGTTCTTTAATTATCTTCAATGATGTTTAGTAATCTTTATTAGAACTTTTCCTCTCTAGACAGCTATAAATAATTCCTTATTTATATAATGTTTTGATGCTTTTCTTCTAGTTTTTCTTCCTGAGTTCAATCACATCTCATTTCTTCATTTTTTGTGTATTTCTTTTCAAACTTTTTGTTTAAACTAATTTTCATTTATTTAAAAAATGTCCTTTAGAAATGTCTTAGGATATTACATTCAGTTAGCATTACTACTCTCTATATTTTCTTTAGCCTCTCATTTGAATTTTTGGAAATATATTCACAACAGAAATGTTTTATTTGCATTTCTCATCCTTTAACAATAGTTTTTATGGATCTATTTTACTTTCCTTATTCCATTTACTTGTTAAATAAAGTTCTGTTTGATTTTTATATTAACTTTGGCCTCGAAATTTTTTTTTTTTATTGTGGCATTGAGTTGGTAAAAAAGAAATAAAGAATTGACTTGTCTTGTTTCTCTATTTCTGGAAGTTGTTTATCTATCTCATATTTAAAAGCATTTCAGCTCCTCCACACTGTATGCTTTAAACCAAAAGCAATATTTCTCTAAGGCTGTATGTTTTTGAGTTGTGCTTTTTGGTTTAACATTTTGACATGGGTGAATATTTGTGTGAAGATTTTTGTAGCTAGAAAACAATGATTATTCTGCATAAATTCTCTCAGATTTTAATAATTGTGTTTATTTCTGCTACACTAACTCATTAAATAAAATATTTTAAAAATCTCAAAGGAAACATTCCACATTCATATACCAGGTGACGATTTATGAACATGTCCATTTTCTCCAATTTTCTATAGAGTCAATCAATTCCAATAAGATCTCAGCATAAAGGGATGTGTGTGTGTGTGTGTATCAATGTGCAAGCATGCAGGTGCATGAATATATGTATGTATTAGTACAATAACAACTACTTTGATAGTTTTATGGCAATGCAAAGATCCAAAACGAGCCATAGAAATTTTGGAAAGTAGAATGTATTTGGTGTAAGGAACACTTAAATGGGAAATTAATAGAGAGAAAAATAGAGAAAAAGCTGATTAAAAACAATCATCTAATTTACAATGAATGTGAGCTGTTTGGCAAAGTTAGTGAATATAGGAACGGGTACTGTTCCAATTGGAAACATATTTTGATCTTGCTCATCTCTATCACGGTGCATACAACAGTAAACTCCAGATTCGTTATATATCATGATGTAAAAAGTTAAAAATGTAAATGTAAAATTAAAATTGTTACACATTGAGGTGATTACCTTAAGGAACTTAGAATGCACAAGCATTTCTTAAATAGGTTAATAAAAATTAATTATAGAATTATATATTAATGGAAAACAAATAACCTTATCAGAATACATTAAAATTTAGAATGCTTTAAGTCAACATGAATTCTATAAAATAGCAAGAAACAGCATTAGAAGATATATACCTATTACAAATGACAAATATTACTATTTAATAAGAATCAACAGAATTGTAAGATAACAGATATAGCTCAGAAGAAATATGAACCAAAGATTTATTAGAGCATTTCATACACACACAGACACACATATACCGATTCCATCAGCATATGAAAATATTCTCAACATCATAACTTATTAGGGATAAGTAAACTATAATACAGTATGAATATATAGTGAGAATGACTAAAATGAATAGTAACACAAAACCAAAAACAGGCACTATCAAATGGAACTGAGTATGTGAAACAATACAAATTGAAATATATTGATTGTTGAGGTGTAAATTGGCAGAAAAAAAGCCTTCGGCAAGTTCCATAACATTGGTTAAAGATATGTGTGTGTGTGTGTGTATACATTTTAAAGATTCATTTAATTATTTATTTGAAAGGCAGGGGAACAGCGCTGTGGCATAACTGGTAAAGCCGCCACCAACAGTACCAGCATCCCATATGGGCGTCGGTTTGAGTCCTGGGTGCTGCATTTCTGATCCAGCTCTCTGTTATGGCCTGGGAAAGCAGTGGAGGATGGTCCAAGTCCTTGGGCCCCTGCACCTGTGTGAGAAACCTGGAGGAGGCTCCTGGCTCTTGGCTTCAGATTGACACAGCTCAGGCTGTAGAGGCCAAATAGGGAGTGAACCAGCAGATGGAAGACCTCTCTCTTTCTCTGCCTTTCCTTCTCTCTCTGTGTAACTGCCTTTCAAAAGATCAGCCCTTGTCCTGACTGTTGATGAACAACTTAATTCGTTATCCCTCTTAGTATTTTTTTTTGTTTGTTCTACTTAATACTTTTGGTTGAATACTGTAATCAATGCACAGTTATTATTAAGTGTTGAAACTTAACTGAAAAGTGATCTCTGTTAAATATAAGAGTGGGAATAAGAGAGGGAAGAAATGTACAATTTGGGACATGCTCAAGCTGACTTGCCCCAAACAGTAGAGTTAGAAACATACCAGGGAATTCCAATTCAATCCCATCAAGGTGGCATGTACCAATGCCATCTCACTAGTCCAACTGATCAATTTCTGTTCATAATTGATCATAATGATAGGACTAAGAGCCAAAGGGATCACATAAACAAGATTAGTGGCTGCAAATACTAATGGATAGAATAAAAAAGGGAGAGAACGATCTGACATGGGAAGCGAGATACACAGCAGACTCATAGAATGGCAGATGTCCTAAACAGCACTCTGGCCTCAGAATCAGCCCTTAAGGCATGCGGATCGAGCTGAAAAGCCCATGAAAGTATTTTAGGCATGGAAAGCCAAGACACTCTGGTAAAAGAAAAAAAAATGACCTAAATGTAAGATCTCTGCGAGTGAGATCCCAGTGGAAAGAAGAGGTCATCAAAGAAGGAGGTAACTTTCTCTGAAGGGAGGAGAGAACTTCCACTTGGACTATGACCTTGTCTAAATATGATCAGAGTTGGTGAACTCAAAAGGCTTCCATAGCCTTGACAACTCATGACAAGAGCCTAGGGAAATTACTGACACCATAAACAAGAGTGTCAAATTGTTAAGTCAACAACAGGAGTCACTGTGCACTTACTCCTCATGTAGGATCTCTGTCCTTAATGTGCTGTACATTGTGATTTAATGCCATAACTAGTACTCCAACAGTATTTTTTACTTTGTGTTTTTATGTGGGTGCAAACTGTTGAAATCTTTACTTAATATATGCTAAACTGATCTTCTGTATATAAAGAGATTTTAAAATGAATTTTGATGTGAATGGAAGGGGAGAGGGAGCGGGAAAGGGGAGGGTTGTGGGTGGGAGGGAAGTTATGGTGGGGGGGAAGCCATTGTAGTCCATAAGCTGTACTTTGGAAATTTATATTCATTAAATAAAAGTAAAAAGAAAAAGGAAGGAAAGAAGGAAGAAGGAAGGAAGGAAGGGGAAGAAAGAAAGAAAAATAAAGAGAAAGAGAAGAGAGAGAGAGAAAGAAAGAGAGAGAGGGAGGGAGGGAGGGAGAAAGGAAGGGAGGGATGGAGGGAGAAAGAGAGAGGAAGGAAGGAAGGAAGCAAGGAAGGAAGGAAGAGTTACAGAGGGGCAGAGGTGGAGAGGGGTTGTGGGGTCTTCCATTCACTGGTTCAGTCCCTAAATGCCCACAGCAGCCAGCCAGAGTTGGGCCTATCTGAAGCCAGGAGCCAGGAGCATCTTCTGGGTCTCCCACACAGGTCCAGGGCCCCAAGGACTTGGGCCATCTTCTACTGCCTTCCCAAACCATAGCAGAGACCTGGATTAGAAGCAGCTGGGACTTGAACTGTGCCCATATTGGATGCCGGCACTACAAGCAGTGGCTTTACCCGCTAAACCACAGCACCAGCCCTTAAAAATATATTATGTACTTTATCAACCCACGTGTAATGGTATGTAACCAAGAGATACATACAAGTTTGATGATATTAATACCATTCTCATTTGCAAAAGTAAGAGAAGGCAATAAACAAAAATGTTAACCACTATAGAATGCACAAATGTGGGGCCAGCGCAGTGGCGCACTTGGTTAATCCTCTGCCTGCAGTGCCGGCATCCCATATGGGCACTGGGTTCTCTTCCAGTCCAGCTCTCTGCTGTGGCCTGGGAGTGCAGTGGAGGATGGCCCACGTGCTTGGGCCCCTGCACCTGCATGGGAGACTGGGAGGAAGCACCTGGCTCCTGGCTTCACATCGGCACAGCGCCAGCTGTAGTGGCCACTTGGGGGGTGAACCAATGGAAGGAATACCTTTCTGTCTCTCTCTCTCACTGTCTGTAACTCTACCTCTCAAATAAGTAAATAAAAATCTAAAAAAAAAAAAAAAAGAATGCACAAATGTATTGTGTGTAGCCACTTACAGGAATAGTCTGCAAAAATGACAATGGGTAATCTAAATCTACATGCAACAAAATGCATAAATCTCGCAAACATAATGAGCAAAGTAAGCCAGAGATAACTGAGTGCATAAACTTTGGTTTCATTTATATAATGTTACAGGTAGGCAAACTTCATCTATGATGTCAAAAGTCATGAAAATAGTGACTTTTGTAGCAGACATAGTTATTAGAGAAAGGAATAAGGGAGTATCTGCTGTGTTTGTAATACTTTTTGTTTTGTTCATAATGCTTATTACATGTATTTTATAAAATGGTTTTTGAATAGTATATAATTTTGTAGATTCTTCTATGAGTTTTATTCTTGAAAAATTCAAATAAAAATTCATCATTAGAATATATAATAATTTAGAATATGATATGTTATCCTCTTCATATATTGATGTATTTTTTTCCTGATGGGTAAGTGTTTGGACTTTCTAACTTTGTTGGACTTTTCGTTCTTATTTGGCCTGTTATTTTCTTGGCTTTTACTTTGCCAACTTAAAAAATAGAAAACATTATTCATTTATTTAAGAAGCAGAGACATATCTCCTATCTACTGGCTTATTCCCCAAATTCCCACAGTGCCCAGGGCGGGACTGAGCCTGAAGCTGGGAGCCTGGAACTCAACCCAGGTCTTCCATATGGCTCCAGGAACCAAATTACTTGAGTCATCACAACTCCCTCCTAGTGTCTGCATTAGGAAGCTGGAGTCAGACGAAGGAGCCGGTGCTCAAACCCACGCACTTTTATATGAGACGCAGGTGTCTTAACTGCCAAGCCAACTGTCCATCCGTCTTTGCCAATTTTGTTAGTGAGTCTGTGTTACCCTCTTAAGGTGAGCTGCGGAGTTCTACTCACAAAATTGCTTTGAAAAACAATGTGCTAGTATGGAACTGTTGTTCCTTGACTATCTATTAACACTTGATAAATGAAGCGAACTAGGTTTGAAATTATCTTGAAAGATTTTGGCTATTTCTTCAGAATATTAACTATAAATAATTGACGTGGGTTTTATTCTAACTTCAGCTTTAAAAGTTCAATTTTTGACCTGAGTTATCTCTGAAAATTTCTTTAGTTCATGTAATTTTATGAGGCACCTCACTTCTGGAGTGTAGGTGTGGGGGTACATGCTTTCCCTTCCTTACCTTCTATGGTTCCTTAGTTTTGTAAGAGGCTTAATTATATCAGCCTTTACAAATCCAACATTAATGTTATTTCTTCTCTCTTTTCTCATTCAAGTTGATACACTATTTTGTGAAAATCTATTTCTTTATCATGTTCTCATTCTTTGTATTATATATTTTTAATTCACTTGGTCCTAATTACCTTATTAGTTCCGTCATCTTTATTTTCTTTTTAGACACATTTGTTTAAAGTTCTGCATACCTTTTTGTTAGTACTACTTTAGGTTTATCAATCCTTGACATATGCAATATGTAAATGGACATCCAATTACAACCTTTCTAATTTAGACTTTGGTTTTTAATTCTGCTTAATTTATTTAATTATTTTTATTTGATGGTGAAATGAGGGGAGAAGGAGAGAGAGAGAGAAACAGAGAGTGAGAGAAGAGAGAGAGATATATATCGTATCCCATCACTGTTTCTCCAAATGCTCACAACAGTGGGGCCTAAGCAAGGCTGAAGCTGGGACCTGAGAACTCAAACTGGCTTTCCTGTGTGGGTGTCAGGAAACCAACTACTTGAGTCATTACTTGCTGTTCTTGGGGTGTGAATCAGCAGGAACCTGCAACCCAGAGTAGAGCTGGGACAAAAACCTAGGCACTCACATATGGGAATTGTTCATCCCAAGTGGGATAGTAACTGCTAGACCAAACACCTATCTCTACTTCTACCCATTTTAGTAATAAGCTTTATTAATTTTCAAATACATGGAGATTTTGTAACTTCTCATTTCTAGTTTAGTGCACTGTGATCAGAACTCAGATGATCAATGTATATGTTGAAGGCTGCATACATATTTTCCTTTTTTGCTTTGCTTTTTAAATCTTATTAATATAAAGAAAATAGATTTCATGTATTTCATAGAAATAATTTGAAGAAGATAACCATACTTCCTCCCTCCCATCACCCCTCTCTCAACCCCCCTCCTTCCTTTTCTTCATTTTTTTTCCTTTAATTTTTGCAATAACATAATTTTTTTTTGACAGGTAGAGTGGACAGTGACAGAGAGAGACAGAGAGAAAGGTCTTCCTTTTGCCGTTGGTTCACCCCTCAATGGCCACTGCGGCCGGCGCGCTGCGGCTGGCACACCGCACCAATCTGAAGCCCAGAGCCAGGTGCTTCTCCTGATCTCCCATGCGGATGCAGGGCCGAAGGACCTGGGCCATCCTCCACTGCACTCTCGGGCCACAGCAGAGAGCTGGACTGGAAGAGGAGCAACCAGGACAGAATCCGGAACCCCGACCGGGACTAGAACCCGGGGTGCCGGCGCCACAGGTAGAAGATTAGCCTATTGAGCCGCGGCGCTGGCCACAATAACATAATTTCAATTTACTTTTTAATCAGGTTTATTGTACCACTGACCATGATGTTCAACAAATAAAAAGTAGAAATACCACTGATCCATGGGAATCTAGACAAGGGCTATAAACAATAATTGCACTGTAAGATGTCATTTTCATTCTTATATAATTTTTGTGTTCTGTATTAACTACCACATATCAGAGAAATCATATCATAAATTTCTCTGTGTTTGAAAAGGTTAAAATTCTACAATTTCTGAGTCCAGTGATCAATCTATCTATCTATTCATCTATCTCAGCCATACATAATAGTAATATATTTAAACACATTGTTCTAATCTTCTATTACTCAAGGGCTTCTACCAACAACTAAGAAAGGCATGTTAAAATATGGTGCCTGACAGAAATCTGTTAATTTTTACTTCTATATTTTGAAAGTTAATTTTTAAGAAAATGAACTTTTAGAACATTTATAATATCATGGTGATCTGATCTTTTTATCATCACAGTGATTAAATTTTTATCCAGTAATCATATTTGCCTTAAATTCTAATTTATCTATTATTGATAACTATGCTGGCTTTTTTTTGTCTTGGATTTCTTAAAAGACTCTTCTCATCTTTTACAATCAGCCATTTTGATACGTTATGTGATCACGTCTCCTATAAAATCATAGTTTAGATTCCATTAAGAATCCACATACACCATTATTTTTTACTGAATCATTTCATCAATTTTAGTTATAAAAACTAGTGTTGTATATGGACCTGTTTTTACTTAACATTCTAAATATCTTGTGTTTTTTCTTCTTTTAGGTTTTTGCTTCCATTGTATTTGTTCTTTATACTTATGTTTTTTTTAATCCTTGTACTGGTCTTGAAATCATATATTTTCTTTGTTTCTGGCCTGTATTATTATCTCTTACATTGTAAAAGCTCTAAATTCAATCAGTGTATTTCATCCAAAAATACAAAAATTTTACAGCACTTCAATGTCATTGTTCCACATAAACATCAAGTGCTAATTTGTGTTTCGATTAATCATTTTCTTTCTTAAATGCCAAAGTCCACTATTACTCTTTTCTGTGATTGACACATATTTGTTACCTATGCATAAAATACATTGTGTGGTTTTTGTTTTTTCCTTGATACACAAATCCTCCATTAAAGTGATATTTAGGAATTTCCTTAGAGAGTATTTGCAGGTGGTGTGTCATGCCAATTTTTGTCAGAAATGTTTTGACATTATTTTCGCTTTGAAAGGCACTTTCACCAGTTATAATGACCAAGGCTGACAGTTATTGCTTTCACAGCATATTGACATTGTCATATTTCTTTGTCCTTACATCCATTGTGACAGAAGATAAGTCATGCGTCAGTTGTTACCCTTTTTTAATATAAACTTTGATTTCTGGCAGCTCATACGATCTATTCTCTGTCTTCAGAGTTTTTCATTATCACAGTGATAGTGATTTCAATTCGTTTTTCCTGCTTGTAATTCTTGTGCATCTTTACATTTCTTGAGTTTCATTCATCAGTTATTTCTTTAGTCTCCTTCAGTTCTATGTTGTCTCAAAATACTACCTTTAAATGTGTTCCTCAGTGAATTCTCCCATCTCATGGAATTCAAGTCACCTTCAAGAATTGATCTAAGTCACCATATTGGTAGAAATGGAAGTCTATAGAGCTGAAACAATCCAAATGGCTTGAAGAAACAAATTACTTATTTATTCTTTTATTTCCTGTAGTATGTAGAGAAACACAAAAATTATAATAATTTTAACAACTTATAAATAAGTAAAATTCAGTAAGTGTGCTTTGTGCTTTTTCATTATTTGTTTTAGATACTGTATGCTTTGTACTCTCAGGTCAATCTAATACAGGTAGTTTTGTCTGATATGGAAAAGTTATTTTATTTTTATAGTATCTAATGGATATTATCTACCTCATTGGATTATTTATAAAAATACAAGTTTTATCAAAAGGCAGTTTGATTTTCTTTAAACAGAAATGTCAATAAGAATCAATTTCAAGACAGACCAATAGAAATGTAAGTGATTTACACGATGATGAAACAGGGCTTTGAAGCAATGCAAAGCATTTTTATTGTTGTTCCTGATTCATTAAGATATTTTTAGGCTTTGTAATTATTGAGAGACATTATTTATTTTATAGAGGCATTATAATACAGCAACTATAAAATGCTTGAGGATTATGACCCTGTTTGTGGATTTGTCAGCTCTGAGATGTTTGGCTGAGGAAATATCTCTCTTCTAATCTAAACTCTTCTCTTCACTATTGTGAATATTTAAAATGCCATTGTAGAAATTATAGAATGAAGAGGAGGTGAAAGGGGCTTTGAAGGTGGAAAAAAGATAGTGGTTGTGTAACTGGTATGAATTTAGAGACTGCAAGCATCACGCATTTTCCTTAGTAAATCACCTAAGCTCAACCTTTACTCTATTAGATTTAAAAAAAAAAATTCTTCTAAAAAAAAAAAAGACAATCAAGTGATGCAACTCTCTGGCTGATTGCATGGTTAACTATGGAATATGATGTTTTAGATGCTAGTATGAACTTGTTTGACTAAAAATAATGTAAGAAAACATTGTATATCACAACTTAAAATGCACATATTCAATATGAAAAAATATTTCATAAAACTTCATCCATGGTGTATGTGTATACATAGTCTACTCTTTTTATCCTATTTCCTCCTTCCCCCTTCCTTCCTCCCTTCTTTCAGTTTCCTTTTTTTTTACATCATAATGATGGTGTCTATAATAGTATAGTATAAGAATCCACCAGTGTGTTACATGACATGTAGTTCCAAAATCAATGTAAATGATGGAGGGACTTGCATTTATTGGTTAGCATAAAAACAAAGTTAAGGATGCAGGTATTTTTCTATCTGGGGCAAATCTTGCACTACATTTTCAAAAAGATGTCAGTTAATACGGAGGATCACTTTTTTGTCATATATTTCTTGTTTATAAAAATCAGAGCTAAAATAACATACATGATTGAAAGTTTTGGTTAAACAGTTTCTAGCTAAATTCATTGTATATAAGTCATTAAGCTACATTGTGTTAAAAATAAAACAAGGAACACATTAAATGTAAAATTACATGTAAAATGGCCCATAAACTATTCATTTTTATTTTTATCTATTCTGGGGTTCACATTGTGGGTTGAGCAGGTTAAGCCGCTGCCTATAATGCCTGCATCCCATATGGGCACAGATTTGATTCCTTGCTGCTACAATTTCTGTTTAGCGGGTTGCAAGAGAAAATTTTCAATAATTATTTAATATTAGCTTAAAAATCCTACCCAATGCAATTAAATGAATACAATCTATAATTTCTAAAAGGTAATATCTGACTATGTTATATGTCACCTTAGATTAGAAAACCTAACAAACCTACCATAAACTACTTAAATCATGAAAGGGATCCAACTGTGATCAAATTTTTAAGAAAACACCTATCTGACATGCTGTAATTTTTTTGTATGCAGGCAAATAAGTTGAAAGCACAATGAAGAAAACTTCCAACACAATAAAAGGTAAATGCAAAAGCATAGAGATAAATATTGAAATGTATCACAAACAGGAAGACTAGTAATGTTCAATCAAGATATATCAAAGGAAGTTGTACTGATTTCTTCTTTTTGTTCTTAAGATTTATTTAATTTGCTTGAAAGGTAGAGTTAGACACACACACACCGAGAGAGAGAATCTCCATCCTCTGGTTCACTTCACAAATGTCCACAACAGCTGGTGCTAGGACAGGCTGAAGCCAGGAGCCAGAAGCTTCTTCCCGGTCTCCCACATGGGTACAGGGGCCCAAGCACATGGACCATTTTCTGCTTGTTTTCCAAGTGCATTAACAGAGAGCTGGATCAAAAGTGGAGCAGCTGGGACTCAAACTGGCGTGCTCATATGGGATGTTAGCATCACAGGTGGCAGAATAGCCTGTCATGTATGTTACAACACTGGGCCTTCCTTTGTTTTTATTTCATTACTTTTTTTTTCTTCATTTTTTTCTGGGCCACAGTCTATCCTGGGTCATGCATTCTATTCAATTCTCATTTCACTTTAACATCCTTAAACCTAAGTGGGGTCCTCAGATTTTTTTAATTTGATCATAGCTTTTGAAAAGTACAGGCCAGTTTATTTCTTTTTTCACTTATCCATTCAACCATTTTATTATGAAACAGATAGAAAGAGAAAGAGACACAGGCATAAAGAGTGCTCCTATTCACTGACTCTCTGCAAATTCCTATGATGGACCCGGCTCAGCCAGACTGAATCAGGAGCTGGACATTCAATCCAGGCCTCCCACACAGGTGGCAGGGACCCAAATACTTGAGCTGCCTCCCTGGATCTGCCTTAACAGAAAGCTGGAATCAGGAGTGTTACAGAGAGCCAGAAACTTCACCCCGGTCTCTCATGTAGCTGCAGCAGCAGCTGCAGGGGCCCAAACACTTGGGCTGTCATCTGCTTCCTGGCTCCTGTCTTAGGCCTGGCCCAGTCCCAACCATTGTAGCCATTGCAGCCATTTGTGGGGGCTGGGGAAGTGAATAGTGGATGGAAGATCTCCTCTCTCTCTCTCTCTCTCTCTCACTCTTCCTCTCTCTCTCTCTCTCTCTCTTTCTGTCTCCTCTCTCTTTGTAACTCTGGCTTTTAAATAAGTAAGTAGAATCTTTAAAAATAAGTAAATAAATGAAAGATGATAGAAAGCCAGGCATTTCTCTTTCTACACTTATGCAAGTTTAAACACTTAGTAATCATCATTTTCTCTAAGGTTTGAAAGTACTTGGGCCTGAAGATAACTTTGCTAGATACTTTTCAGGGAAGAAAAAAGTTTAATAACTTTTCTAATTCTTTTTTCCCTCAGAAATTTTACTTCTATTAATTTTCTATGAAAGTATATTTACTTTTTTTTTTTTAAGATTTTATTTATTTATCTGGGAGGTAGAGTTACAGACAGTGAGAGGGAGAGATAGAGAGAAAGGTCTTCCTTCCACTGGTTCACTCCCCAGATGGCCACAACCAGGAGCCAGGAGCTTCTTCCCAGTCTCCCACTTAGAAGCAGGGGCCCAGGGACTTGGGCCATCTTCCACTGCTTTCCCAGGCCACAGCAGAGAGCGGGATCGAAAGTGCAGCAGATGGGACTTGAACCAGTGCCCATATGGGATTCCAGCATTGCAAGCAGCGGCTTTAGACACTATGCCACAATGCCAGTCCCTGTACTTCTACAATTCTAATTTGGTATTTCTTATGACCTTTTCAGCATCCTCATTCATTTTCTTTCATTTAAAATGATTTTTCTATTCAATTTACATATTTTGTTTTATTATATATTTATTTAAAAGACAAAGTGACAGAGAGAAGAAGAGAAAGAGAAAAAGGAGAGAGAGAGAGAATGATCTTTCATCTGTTGTTCACTCAGCAAAGAGCTGCTACGTCCAGATCTGAGTCAGGCGAAAGCCAGAAGCCAGGAACTCTATCCAGATCGCTCCACATTGGTGGCATAAACTGAAGAAGTTGAACCATCATCTGTTACCTACCATGCCACCAGCAGGAAGCTGGATCAGAAAAAGAGAGAATTTGATCCAAATCACTATAATATAAGAAGCCGGCATCTAAGTGGCGCCACAATGCCTACCACTTTCCTTTTCAATTTAAGTTGCTGGAAACACTTAGAGAGACTAGTGTTATCTTCTATCCCATTTTTAATTCACATCAACTTTACTGTGTTTTATATAGAGTAGTTCATTCAGTTTTATAATATTCCTGAAGGATACCTATTTATTTCCCCATTTATAAGTGAGGAACTAAGAGAGAAGACAAAAATAGAATTTAAATCCTAAGTGTCTAACATCAGAAGGTAGGATAGTCATAGTACAGCATCCTGAAACCTAGACAGGCATTTAAATTGAAGCAAACTTAACAACAAAAAAGAGTGACTTCTGAGTAATTAGAATATTAGTCAGTAGTTGGAGTAAATTAGGAAAATGATGAAAGCTTAATCAGAGAATACGTAATGTTTCTAAAGTCATACATACTTCCATTATAAGTGGGAGCAATTAAGGTCATAGTTGAAGCATAGGTAAGGCATTGTATCAGTGACCCATGAAAGTTCAATTTAATGTTTTAGAAGATAGTCTTCTATATATAATCTATTTTCTGTCTGAAAATTATGGTTACAAAAACAAGTCTTAACCAATTTAAACATTGAAGAGCTGCAGCCATATGATATAACTAGGAGAGTGATTTGATTTGGTGCCCAAGCAAAGTTGCCAACATTTAACATGTTGAAGCACACATTGCAGGATATATGAAAATCCTGGCAATGATGCCTGGTTCCTCTGGCTTTGGATTGTTTATTTCTGAACTATCTTGTTATATGAAAGAGAAAAACAAGCCATAAACCCATTCAACATAATTTATTGACAGCAAAGCCTATTTGTGCTTCTATTTTGATAAACAGATGAAATGGCAACTTTCGAAATTCTCTCTATGCTTTAAAAAGGGAGGGAAATGCATGTGGCAAAACACATTTTGAAATTTAGCAAACCTCAGATGTTTACTGTGAGATGTTTGATGAACCCAAACACAGCTGTGTACACTTCTACCAATTGAATATGATATTTTCCCCTGAAATAGAGCAAACACTTCTTCATGCTAGCAGTCTACTTGTGATGACAGCATTCCATTAAGTAGTTTGGTTCATGCCGAGTATATTTTTAAATGAAAAAGCTTGCTTTCAGCCCTTGCAGAAGCTAAAAAGGCATTGGTGACAATATGGTTTGAACATAATATCACATATCCTAAGGTGGTGGGAGGAGTGGTATTGTGGCATAGCAAGTTGAAGCTCTGCTTGTGACACCGACACCGGCATTCCATATGGGCACCATTGGAGGACTGGCTGCACCACTTCTGATCCAGCTCACTGCTATTGCATCTGAGAAAGCAGCAGAAGATGGCCCAGGTACTTGCGCCTTTGCACTCACTCAGGAGACCCGGAAGAAACTCCTGGCTGCTGGCTTCAACCTGGCCCAGCCCTGGACATTGTGGCCATTTGGGGAGTAAACCAAAGGATGGAAGATCTCTCTATTTCTCTTTCTTTCTCTCCCTCCTTTTCCCTTTTCCTCTCTCTGTAACTCTGTCTTTCAAATAAACAAAAACTAATTCCTTTTCAGAAAAATAAAACTCCCTAAGAGCTATTTAAAAAATTGTTTTGACTGGAGTGATATCAGCTACAGTAGCCTGTGTGTAAGTGGATGGGAAGTCTAATGGGATGGTTTTTCTGGCAGAATAACGTTAGATTATTGAGAAGAATTCTACTTTTTAATTGATGTAACTTTTCCCTAGATGAAATGAATTATAACATTTAAAATGTTCTATGCATAATGTGGATAAAACCACATGAAAATGAAGAAAATTAAAATGCTGTGCTTGAAATACTCCCTGCTCCCCAATAAAATATTGCCAGTGTCTGCTTTCCTTAAAGTGTGCCAAAAATGTCCGCATGTTAGTGCATTGCAACAAAAAACAATAAATTAAAAACAAATGTAAAACCAAACAATATTATCTATAGAATACAGATATTCCACAATTTTCATGAATTTTAATCTGATATTCACAGATCTTTTATGTTTAGCTTCATGTGTGGTAATTTCATCTTTGCTAACTTATAGTGTCCATGAAATTTAGGAACAGCTATTGGAAGAAAAACAAACATATTTCCAGTGATTTATGCAATAGTATACTGCAGATATTACTTGATATTCCTATAGGAAAGGTGGGACAAAATAGGGAAGAATACTGAATTTAAGGACATAATGAGTGAAATTCCTAAAATTTGGTGAAATTCAAAAATACATAAATTTAAGCAGCTCAGCAAATCAAAGCAGAATAAATAAAAGCAAATTAATTTAAATACATGTGATTAAAACTGCTGAAAATGGAAGATGAACACAAAATATTTAAAATAGCTAAAGTAAAGGGATGATGTCCTTGTGGGGGTGCTGTGGTAAAGACACTTCCTGGGATGCTCACAAACAGTGTGCGGTACCCTGATAAAGCCCCAGCTCCACTCCCAATTCCAGCCATCTTTTAACATGCACCCTAGGAGGCAACAGTTGATGGCTGAAGTAGACAGGTCTCTGTCACCCATTTGGGAGACGTAGGTTGAATTCCTGTCTTTGCTCTGGCCTCCTCCCTGACATTGTGGGAATTTGGGGAGAAAACCAGTAAATGGATGAGAGCTGTTCCTGTCTCTCTGCCTCAAATAAATAAAAGTAAATAAAAACATAACACATGAATATATTCATAATAACATTGATGGATCTCAAAGTCACTTACTTACAAAGTCCAAAAATACATAATGTATGATTTTGTTTATAAAATTTCCAGAATAGGAAGAATGATTCTACGTAGAAGAAGTCGGAGGACAGGTATTCACTTCTCAGTGACACAAGTGATGGGAAAGCACAAAGTCGATTTCTGAATGATGATAAAGAGCTGTATCTCTGTTGAGTCTGGGGTTACGTAGGTGCTTGTGTTTCTCTAGACTCACTGAATATATATTTATAACTTGTAGATTTCATTGTGTGTAAATTTTACGTTAGAGGAACCTACTACTAATTAATTAGTGATAGGCTTTTTCAGTTATGTTGCAAATACTTATTTTGAAATGTCTCAAAAATAGATTAATGGCTATGTAGAAAAATGGATAAGTATATTATAGAAAAGGATAATAAAAGATTAATATTGGTAGTAAGTTTGTAGGTGTTCATTATTAAGTCTTTTAAATTTTCAGTATGTTTGAAAACTTCAATAATAACTTGGGGAAAGCAAAACTTGTCTTCAGTAACTTTCTATCTTGCCCTCCCACCAGCAACTCCCTATCAGTCATAATAATTATTCAGCAAGGATAGGCACCTGAATGTGAGGGTGAAACCATAAATTCCCCAGCTGGTTCCTGTCTAGCCAAGTAATTAGTGAAGCGCCTGAAAATGAGTTTAGCCAGCAAGGGTGGAGAATTTTTTTCCTGACAAAATTCATTTGGGTATTTATAAATTATTCACAGGGCATGTAAAATTATCAAATTAAATATCAGCCTGCTATAGATTTATTGAATTCCGAGACCCATTGGTGGGGCCAGACCAAATGATTTTGCTAGCCTTGCTCACGTACCAGAAGTTCCCCACCCACAATAGGGGATCTTGGTTAGTTCCCTCTCTAGTTAACCCTCCTCAGATCCACTAACAATTACCTCTGAGCTTCCTCTCAGCTGAAATGTTTTAGGTTTAAGCATCAGAGTCTCCAAGTATAGTCCCCTAATCAAAGGCAATATTAGAACATCTGGTGGGTGTGAGACTACTTTAAATTGCACGAGATTTTGAATTGTGTAGCTTGGGATTCAGACACCCAGCTTGGCCTCTTACTAGCAGTCGGCACTAAGTATGCTAGGATTACAAAGATAATGCACGTAAAGAAGCTGACATTTACTAGTCTACAGGTGAGTGCCAGCTTTCTTGTTGTTGCAAGGTAGACTATTCTCTACAGCTTCATATCTGCATTGTTCCTGTAGCGTTTCAGAGGGAAAATTTAAAGATTTCTTTACTCTGATCCAACAGTTAAAAAGCTTGAAAGATGCTATGCTTTAGGTGAGTAGGACTATCGCATTCACCAACAGGAACCAATAATCACTAAAAATAGGATATATACATATAATTTCAGATCATTACTAATCAATATGAGGTACTGTTTAATCAATATTTAGTTCTATTTCTAATCAATAATTCTTACGCAGCTCTTGAATAAAATATCTGACCTATTGGATAAATGATATGGTTAAAAAGCTAACATGTTCATGTAAGTAGGGCAGAAAATGTCAGGAAAGAATGATAGCTAGTACACTCTACTGCACCGAGTAAAATAATCTAGTGTTAGCTTCTCGCATAGCCTCGGAGTACAATGTTCTAGTGCAATAGCCCCTGCTATCTGTGGTTTCAGTTACCTGTGGTCAGCTTGCATTGTCTTGTCTTGACTCAGTGGTTGTGATCATCCTGACAAATAACCAGAAGGTTACCAGTAGCCTAATGGTATATAACAATAGCTTTTGCTCACATCACCTCACCATGTCAGCATGTTCATCTTGCATCATCAAAGAAGGGTGAGTACAGTACAATAAGATATTTAAAGACAACATTCACATAATATAATACTGTATTTAATATTTGTTATGATTTATTATGAGTTATTGGGTCTCTTACTGTTCTTAATTTATAAATTTATAATATGTAGGTATATGTAGAAGAAAACATAGTGACTGTAAGGTTTGGCGGCTCCAGGCATCCTCTGGGAGCATTGTAACATATCCTGGAAAGTTAAGGGGTATTCTAATGGTTGCTCTCCACTCAAACTGTGCACGATTTGTATAAAACTCAGATTTCAATGTGAGAAGACTGCTCTATATATGTTTTAATTTCTTTTCTAGTCCTTTCTTAAGGATTCCCCCACATCCAATGCAAGGAACAAAATAGGATAATACTGTTTCTTCAAGTGTGGTCTTTGATTCACTTAATATTAGAATTGCTTGACATTTTAATGATTTATCAACCTGGAAAACCAGTTTATACAGGGAAACCAAGCAGTAAAAGAACCATGTTTCTGTGTTTAAAGACCATTCTCTGGAGAGTGGTTTCTAAAATTGAATCACTTTAGAATCAACAGGACCTTAACAAATAATAACACGTGGGTTTCATTTCAGAGCATTTGATTTGGTGCATTGTGGTACTTAACAGGAGCAGTGGGAGTAATAAAATCTCTCCAGGTGATTCTAATGACTATAATTACTCTCCATGTCCTAAACCAGAGTTTCACAAATTAATCTGCATGTAAACCACCTGGAGATCTTGTTAATATATAGATCCTGATTTGGTGCATTTGAGGCTTGGTTTATTCCACAGCTCCAGATGATGCTGATTTTGTAGATCGCTGACAAGCCTAGGCAGCTAGGCTAGAAAACTTTGTACTACCAGACACAACTATTCCATGTATGACTTTGTAATTTTGGGGAAATATTATATGTAATCATGTCTTCAGTTTTCTGTCTGTGAACCATGACCCCAAAATAGCATCAGCATCTTTTATAGAGGTTCCTTCAAAATAGCAAAGCTTTCCTAAATGATATATCCTAAAAAAAAAAAAAAGACAAAAATTGGA
This sequence comes from Lepus europaeus, assembly GCF_033115175.1. Taxonomy (NCBI): domain Eukaryota; kingdom Metazoa; phylum Chordata; class Mammalia; order Lagomorpha; family Leporidae; genus Lepus; species Lepus europaeus. The sequence continues at coordinate 77,880,313 of NC_084839.1, read as the reverse complement.
CTGGAAAATTAATGGTGATAATGATGAAGAAATTGCTAGATTGAGGAGAACCTTAGTGCCTCTGAATTCCATGAGCTGAGGCAAATTTTAAATTGAGAATTTACTTAAAAAATAACACACCCATTGTGATCACGAAAAAAAGAAACTAAAAATTATGTGCGTCCCTTCCCTTATAGCCTGTCTATGTCCACAGTTGAAGCATTTTTCAGAATACTTTGAAAAATTGATGGGAACCTTTGCACATGTATAATGAGATAAGTGGATAAGTACTAGGACTGGCAGGCCCAGTCAGTCCATTCTTGGCAGCTCGACATAAGATTTCTGGCAGGATTCAAGGAGCGAAAATTGGTGCTGGTTTTGCTCCAATCTTGTCCTATAATTTCAGCAGAAGAAAAAAATTGGTAAAGATATAAGAGTACTTGAAAAATTCTATTTATTCTCTTTTTTTTAAAAAGTTTGTTTTAATGCTTTATTTGAAAGGCAGGGCAAAAAAAAAAAAAAAAAAAGAGACAAGGAGGAAGAGAGATTTTGTACCACTGGTTCACTCTCCACGTGCTGCAACTGCCAAGTCTAAACCAGGCTAAAGCTGGGGTCCAGAAAGTGCATCTGGCTCTTTCCCATATAGGTGGCGTAGGTATAAGGACTTGGGTCATCATATGCTGCCTTCCCAGGCATATTAGCAGGAAGCAGGATCAGAAGCACAGCAGCTTTGACTCATCCAGCAATCCCATATGGGATAACAGCTTTGCAAGCAGAGGCTTAAGCCACTGCCCCACAATGCCAGCCCCTCTATTTTAGTATCAGTTACTGACTGCCTGTTTGTCTCTGTCTTTCTTTGCTGTCGGAGAGCTGAAGGTATCTTCCCGAAAATAGCTAACAGGGATATGGAAGAACAGTGACAAAATTGATTATTGAAATTAAGGTATTAAGGATTCAATGTGAAACTTGAGAAGCTACAAAATTACCTTCCAATACTGTTGCTGGTGGTCAGGTGTGTGTATTGAATATTTGACACATAGTTCAAAGAGAAAAAAGTGCAACATGAATGTGTAACATATCTATATATATATATGTATGTGTGATTTACAAAATTTTAAATATATGATTTTAAATCATACATAAATGATTTAAAAAATTATACATTTAACCCAGGCTAAGCAGATGGAAAATGCAATGATTAAATAGAATCACATTTAAATAGGGAATATAAAATGAAAGAAAACACAAATCACAAAATTCCTTCTTTAAAAGAAGCAACAAAATTTATGAAAAGTCTACCTAAATTATCCAAAAGAAAATTTTTAAATATAATGAAAATATTAATCTTAGGAATAATTAAATATTTTTTACTACTGACATCCTATAAATAAAAATAATTATAAGGGAACACTATGAGAAATTGTCGATAAATTAGATAAACTAATTGAAACTGTCAGCTCCTACAGACTTTTTAATAATTATGATCATGCTAAATGTGAAAAAAATAATTTTATTTCTTGTTCCTCAATCTGTATACATTCTGCTCTTCCTTTTATTGCCATATTTCATTAGCCAGGATTTTCAACATAATGTTGAGCTGGGACACTTTGCTAAATCCCTGACCTTAGTGGGAAAGCTTCTCATTCTAAAAATTGAGTTCTCTGCTAACAGTAGGTTTTTGTAGATGTCCCTAAACTAGTTGAGGATGTGTTCTGTTTTGTGTTTTCTGAGAGTTTTATCATGAAAAATTCTGGATTTTTGTCAAATATATTTTCTGCATCTGTTGATAAAATCATGTGAATTCTTCATGTGATGAATTACATTAATGGATTTTCAAATGTTTAGCTTGCCTTCTATACCTGAAAAAAATTAATTTGGTCGTGATATCTAATCTTTAAATATTTTGTTGGGTTTAATTTGCTAATGTTTTACTGAGTTTTTTTTTTTTTTCTCATGGGAGATGTTGGTTTGCTGTTTTCTTTCCTGTTTTTGTAGTGTTCTCTGGTTTTGATATCTGGGTAATCCCAGCTTCATCATAAGTGTGCATTCTATTTCTGTTTTCTGAAAGAGATTGTACAGAATAAACATGCTGTCTCTCTTAAATATACGGTAGAAATTACCATTGAATTTACCTGAGCCTGGTGCTTCCTTTTGGGAAGATTATTAAGTATTGATTCAATTTTATTATTAGATAGGGAAAAATAGCCATTTTTAATAGATTTCTATCTGATTTTTGTCCAATTGTGTCGCTAAAGGAATTAGCCTATTGTGCCTTTGTTGTCCAATATGCTGCCATTGAATACTCAATGGTGCCTCAGTGTATATTCCCACACTTTTACTTCCTTTACTACACATGCACCTCTCCCATCTGATCAGTAATGACTTTCCAACTACTTCAGTGTCAACCATTACTAATACTGTTGTTACTGTTATTATTACTCAAGGCATATTTGCTTCTCCCCAAGACAGTCAACAATAAATACCTAAGCTAGATTGTTTAGATTCAAACTTCTAAACTCCTGGTCCTTGGAAAAAATGCATAGTCCCCTGGATTCAGTTTTTTACTTAAATAAGGTCAGATTCCAAAATTACTTAGAAGGTGAAATGAGTCATTATATTAATATAATTATAACATTACCTAACATACTACAAGCACATCACAAATACTAGCTGTGAGTTCACTATTATCACAGTATGAAGTTTTTTTTTTTTTAAGATTTATTTATTTATTTGAAAATCTGAGGTACACACAGAGAGGAGAGGCAGAGAGAGGGAGGTCTTTCATCTACTGGTTCACTCCCCAATTGGCTGCAATGGCCGGAACTGTGCTGATCCAAAGCCAGGAGCTTCTTCTGGTCTCCTACGCAGGTTCAGGGACCCAAGGACTTGGGCCATCTTCTACTGCTTTCCCAGGCCATAGCAGAAAGCTGGATCGAAGTGGAGCAGACAGGACTCAAAGCAGCGCCCACATGGGATGCCAGCACTGCTGGCGGTGGCTTTACCCGCTATGACACAGCACTGGCCCCACACAGTATGGAGTTTCATTGAAGAGCAACTCTTTCTTGTTCATCTTCCCATTTCCTGGACATATCAATGTAATTGACCACTAGATAGATTCTCCAAGTTCAGTTAACTGAAAAATTAAGAATTGAAAGCTGTCCATTCCGTCTTCCTCTGCATAACCAAATCTGATGAATAAATCATTAACTGTGAAAACAAAATCAAGAGAACTGATACACGTAGCCCCACGGCACGACTTTCATTTTGTAGAGATGGCGTTTTCGGATGACACATACCTTTCATTTTTCAAGAAAGAAAAAACGGTGTGCATTCTTGCAGACAAAAACTTTTCACATCAGGATTGCATTTACACATATTTTACAAAATGTAGTCCTAGGTTAAGATCATATTTACTAAAAAAATACTACCTTATGGTACAATTTTAAAAGATTTTTTTTTATTTGAAAGTCAAGAGTTAAATAGAGAGTGAGAGGGATAGAGGGATAGAAGGGGTGAGAGATGGTGAGAGATGGTGAGAGGGAGAGATCTTCTATCTGCTGACTCCCCAGATGTCTGCAACAGCCTAGGGCTGGACCAGACTGGAGCCAGGAGCTTCTTCTATGTCTCCCACATGGATGGCAGGGGCCCAAGCACTTGGGCCATCTTTCACTGTTTTTCCCAGTCACATTAGCAGAGAGGTGGATTGGAAGTGGAGCAACCAGGATGAGAATTGGTGCCCATATGGGATGCCAGTGTTGCAGGTGACAGCTTTACCTGCTATACCACAGTGCTACTCCCCTTATCCCCTTTATGATCCATTTAAAACCCATTATAGTTCATTATAATTTTCTATAAATATGTCCACAAATGGCCAAATTACAAGAATTTTCCTATGAATGGAAAGGACTATATTTTAATAATTATAAAATTAAATTTGGTAACATTTTAAACCTTTAAGCTGTGTATGAGTTCTATTCAATATCTTCATTGAAAAATTAATGAAATTAAACAATGGCTAAAGAATGAAGTGTCAGATGGCATACTGCTTGTCCAGTGGTAAGAAATTTCATTAAATTCTTGAAATTAAATTCTGCTTTTTTACCCCTAAAATACCTTTCAAATATCTGATATTATATATTTTAAAGATTTGTTTATTTATTTGAAAGTTAGAGAAACAGAAGCAGAGTCAGAGGTAGATTGAAGTAGAATTTCAACATGGGATACTAGTGTTGCAGGCTGCAGCTTAACTTGATGTGCCTCAATACTGGCTCATTCATTTCATTTAAGGTGTCTAATCTTTTGGGATTAATATAGATGCTCAGTTTTGCAAATCAACTTAAAACAAAATTTTGACATAACATTTAAGAGTAAAAATTTGAAACATTAAATAATATTAAATATTTTATTTATTATATGTAAAATAGTGTAGATAATAAAAAAAAATACCCAGTTGTTAAAATGTTGTAATTTTTTTTTTGACAGGCAGAGTGGATAGTTAGGGAGAGAGAGACAGAGAGAAAGGTCTTCCTTTTGCTGTTGGTTCACCCTCCAATAGCCGCCGCGGCCGGCACGCTGCGGCCAGCGCACCGTGCTGATCCGAAGGCAGGAGCCAGGTGCTTCTCCTGGTCTCCCACGTGGGTGCAGGGCCCAAGGACTTGGGCCATCCTCCACTGCACTCCCGGGCCATAGCAGAGAGCTGGCCTGGAAGAGGGGCAACCGGGAAAGAATCCGGCGCCCCAACCGGGACTAGAACCCAGTGTGCCGGCGCCGCAAGGCAGAGGATTAGCCTATTGAGCCACGGTGCCGGCCAAATATTGTATTTCATTAAATGTGGATATAGTGACCAAAAATATAAATTACACTTCTATTACATCTGTACATGATTGTTATATATTTTGAATTATGTAATGTGTATCACTGTTACATGAAATACCTAGCACTTATAACACATATGTATACCATATAAATAGTTTATACACATTGCATACTATTTATTTATAAATGTTTTTATTATATAATAATAAGCATATTCAAGAGGCATATATAATTTATATGCATAATGGACACCCTAAAGAAATGGACTTCTTTGATCACAACTGAAATATGAGTGTTTCAAAATGTGACCAAATGAATCTAAGAGATAGATCTATTTTGTTGCAGTTTTGAAAACTATGCATAGGTTCTTCATAGTATATGATTTTCTATGAACATTTTGAAGACTCTATGAAACTAACACAGTTGTCTGAACATGCAGGTTTCTTCACTATCCACTCTCCTGCTTTCCTTACTCAATTCCTAATCAGTAGGTTTCTTATAATACAGTTGCTTTGATAGTGTTTTTGATAATTTTATTGGATATTATCTCTAAAATGTATTGTTTAGAGCCCCTTTTTCTCCTTTAAGGGGATATACATTCACCAGGATAGTCAACAAATGCTTCCATTGTACCAAATAGGTAGCTAACATTGAATCTTCAATTAGTTTGCTACTGAAACAATAAGACAATCTGGAGTAAATGTTCTATTTGATTTTATTAAAGCTGAAATGAATGTTTTGGCTGTTGTATTTGATTTTATTATCAAGGGAAAATCAAGTTGCTCTAAATAAACAAAAACAATGATGAAGAATATTTGGAGTCTGAAAGATCTTCTTGGATGCCTCCGATGTAGGAAAAGTTCAGGGAAAACAATAGTAACCACATATTATCAAAACTACCACAGAATGCAAAGCCTCAGGAATAATAATAATAATGAAAATTTTGAATTTCCTACTATATTAAGAGTCCAAATTACTGAGGTACTTACTGAGAAAACAGGAAACATGTAGTAAGTGCAAGACATAGTTTAAAATGACAACAGCACCCAATATATAGTTGCAGATATGATACTCTATTGCTTGAATTTGTGTGAATCAATTTTCATTTATCTTTATTATTTACTACTCTTTTCTCTACTATTTCATGAAAGGTATTTTGTTAAAGTGGATTGATAATAAATTAGTTGAAGCTTTATGTAACCTACTGATAATAACCATGGCAAATGAGGGAATGCCTTTAGGGGAGAAGATAAGTATATTATTGATTTCACGACAGAGTTATGTTACATGAAAGCAGATTTTTTGAAAGCTTAAATACATGTAGAAGGTTAGCACACATGTTGTAATCCAGAAACAAGGGTAGTAATATGCCTGGTGCATTGCTGCTCATCATTGGTTCTAATCTATTTCTGAAGGGACTTTGTTTCCTAAAGAATTGGCACGATTATTAAAAAAAGCCAACAAAACCAAAACAAAACACAACACCTAGGGCAGCTTTGAGGTGCAATGGGCAATGGGTTAAACTGCCTCTTGCAACAAAGTACAGTTCAATTCATGGCTGCTCTGCTTTTGATTAGTTCCATACTAATGTACCTATGAAGGAAGAGAAGGCTGACCTAAGTACTTGGGCCCCTGCCACTCATATGGCAGACCTGGGTGGAGTTTTGGGCTCCTCGTTTTAGCCTGATCCTGACCTGGCTATTGTAGCCATTTGAGGACTGAACTAGCAGATGGATGATATTCATTTTCCTCTCCCTCTCTCTCTCTTTGTCCTTCTCCTTCCTCCCTTTCCTCCTCTTACACTGTCTCTTTGTCTGTCAAATAACTAATTCTTCTAAATTACATTTTTCACATACTCATTTGTAAACCTAATGAAAGCTTCTCAGCTTCTCATTTAATTTAACAGATTGATGGGAGACAGGAGAAAGGTGGGAGCTCCTTCCTCCTGCTGATTTAGCTGTGCTGATGTTGAGGAATTTGATGAGATGTTGATTTTTCTGCCCCAGCTTTTAATGTCCATTCACAATGTCCTTGGTTGTTTATGGAAAGTTGAGGTGGAAGCAACCATGGCTTCCTGGGTCTCCTAACCCTGCTTACCTCTGGTACACATCTGTTCTGCCTGCCTCCAACAATTTCACTTCTGTTACTATGAAATGATATGAATGATCCTGGTAGACCAGTTTGATAATCATTTTTTTCTGAGATTGGTTCCTTAAAGTCTCTTTTTAAAAAATTTATTTAAGTTATACGTTTCATGTATTTCATATACAGATTTCAGAACATAGTGATACTTCCCACTCTATCTTCCCTCCTGTCTCCAACCCTTCTTCCTCCTCCCTCTTCTATTCCCACTCTTAATTTTTACAAATATCTATTTTCAGTTTACTTTATACTTGCAAAGATAACCCTACACTAAGTAAAGAGTTCAACAAATAATATGGAAAACAATTGTTCCTCAGCATAAGAGACAAGGGCTGTAAACAATCATTGAATCTTAAAATGTTCATTTCATTCCAATACATTACATTTTAGATACTCTAGTAGTTACCCAGATCAGGGAAAACATATGATATCTGCCTGTGGGACTGGCTTATTTCACTAAATATAATGGTTTCTAGTTGTATCTTTTTGTTACAAATAACAAGATTTCATTTTTTATAGCTGAGTAGTACCCCATAGCATGTGTATATATATATATATATATATATAGACACACATATATATATATATAGACACACATATATATATATATATAATTTCTTTATCCAATCATCAGTTTATAGACATCTGGGTTAATTCTAAACCTTAGCTATTACAAACTCAGCTGCAGTGAACATGGGGGTACAGATATCTTTCATGTGCTGGTTTCTTTTCAGTTGGGTAAATCCCCGGGTGCATGGGTCACGTGGTAGGTCTATATTCATTTCTAAGGTAATTCCACACTGTCTTCCAGGTCATAGCACTGTTGTCCCTTCCCTGGAGTATTTGCAGTGTCCACTTGGTTCTCTCATATGTCTCTTCTCTGTGTCAGTTTCTACACAGGGAATCCAGAGTTCCTCTGAAAATTAATACCAAATTTATTATCCACTCAAAGACTGTCATTGGCTTTTTTTTCTCTACTCATGAAATAAAAATCTACCATAACCTTTAAGATGGAATATGCATTGGTTACCCAGGAGCTCTGTGACTTAATCCTATACTCCTCTGTTCCTTTTTCATTCAGTTCTAGATTCATGGATAATCTGGATAACAACTGATCACAATGAACATGTCCTGCCTATTTCAGACTTCGTTACTGACTGGAACAGTGTTCCCAAGAGAACTCCATAGCTGTTTTCCTCACTTTGGATACCATCTTAGATATCATCTCATCAGAGAGGGCTTTCCTTACTGTTTTGCATACACTCACTCCCCCTTCCTAATCACTCTTCATTAAGCATACAAAATGACATATCTTGTGTTTATTTCTTGTCTGTCTATGCTAGAAAATTTTATGAGAGGAAGGACTTTGCCTCTGTGTAACTGTCAAGCATAAATTAAGCATTCAATACATATTTTTTGAATCAATTAATATAAACAGTCAATAAAACTGGCAATTAGAAAAAGCACTTATACAACTAGGATGCATGAGTACATTAAACTATTTGAGATGCTAAAACCAGGAAATAATGGTAAAATAAGTGTTAACAGACACCTTTGGAGTGTTGCCAAATTGTCAGCCTCAAGAGGTAGCACTCAAAGTTTATTTATTTGTAACACATAAAAGAAACAATGGGAAGGTGTAGTTCCCTAAAGAAACTGAAGATTGGTAGAGCTTTTATATCAACAGCCAGGGAAGCCTACAAGATGTAGCAAATGTTAGTGGGAAGGGCCCTCCTGCTTGCAATGTGTATTTTTATAGTTGATGTTCAAAAATCTGGCTTGGAGGTGGGTGTTTCACCTAATGTTTAAGACAGCATCCCACATCAGCATTCCTGTGTGCTATACCTGCCTCTGGATCTTACTCATGCAGACCCTGGGAACCAGCAATGATGGCTCTAATATCTGGGTTCCCGCCACCCATATGGGAGACATGGCCTAAGTTACTGGCTCCTGATTTTAACATCAACTCAGCCCTGCCTGTTGCAAAAAATTGTGATGTGAATTGGTAAATGATATATCTCTCTCTCATTCTCCCTATCTCTCTACCTCCCTCCTACTCTCCCTCAAAAAGAAATTTAAAAAATATGACTCAGACTGGCTTTTTGCAGCTTTCCTTTTCGTAATGGTCTGACCTGCCTGAGTACAATGTTACAAGATGTATTTGGACACTCTGGGAAAAACAGGCTCAACCCAAAGAATGATTTTATATTCTCTGACTTGTTTCAGTGTGCAGGGTTTTTGCCTAAGTCCTATAATCTTGGTTACAGAGCAGCATGATCTGTGACCAGAATATGGCATATGAATCCTTATATTAGGTTCAGGAAACCATTGCATAAATAGTGGACCTGCTTGGTATAACTCACCATAACTTGTTACAACAACAGCAGCAACAAAATTATCAACTTTTTTCTTGCTGCCTTTTTATTTCTTCTTGCCAGTTTGCTTTTATTGATGATTTTCAGTTCAACATTGGAGACATAGACTTTATTTAACAATACTTTCTCTGTGTATTCTGTACCAGTTACAGTGCCAGATGTTGAGCATTTAATGATGGAGAAGATATAAACACCCAGCTTCGAGGAACACATAGATTAAATAGGGGTGGTGGTTGGGTGGGATGAAACAAAGCAGGCCTTTTAGGAGGATTAATTGCATGCTTCTAAGGATGGTTTTGTTGCGCTGGATGAGAGTTGTGTCTTCCATAGAGGCAATCCTAGGGCAATATGTCCGAAGCATTTGGGAGGAGGAATTTTGTGTGCATTTTTGTGTGGGTGTGTACATGCACATACACACCCACAGCCAGAAGAGAAAGAAAATTACCACAGGATCTCACTTGTATGTTGACTCTAAAATGTTGAACTCACAGAGTCGAGAGTACAGCCATTATCAGGGGTGAGTTGGTGTGTAGGGAGATATTGATCCAAGGATTCAAAATTTCCACTGAAAGGAAGAGTGAGTTTAAGATCCCTATGGTAAACATGGTGGGTATAGTTAATAATGTATTGCATTCTCGAAAAATCAAATATCACTGAGAGTAGATTTAAGGGTTCCCAGGACAAAAAAATCACTATGTGAATTAATGTACATGTAAATTAACTCTATTGAGTCATTCCACAATATGCATACACTTCAAAAGACCATGGTATATATGATAAAATATGCAGATGTTTCAAAAAGTCATGGAAAAATAAAATTAAAAATGTTTATTTGGGTACACTTTTTTTTCAAAATCCTTGCATAGCTGTCTTATTTGTCAACTAAAAATAATTATAAAAGTAAATGTTTATGGAATGTTTGAATCAGAATGATTTTGTCATATTGCATGATGGCTAATTAAGATAATTAATCAGATAACTTACAAAAAAGATGGTTTTATTTTTAATAGAATATTCAAAATCCACAGGAAACAATTTTTAGAAGTTCTTCCCAATTACATGAGGATTTCTCATTTTGAGTAATTCAACTGTTTTTTAATTATCTCAAAAGCATTTATGAGGGTTAAAGAAAAAATCATATGTAGAAAATAATCAGGCTTTACTAGGAACTAGTACCAAGGAGAATGCTGGCTAGTTATAAAATGTAATGGCTTCTTATATTTCCATGTAATCCTTTGGTTTGTAAAGTGCTTTTCCCATGTATTGTCTTATTTATGTCTCATAATTATTCTTATTTGCAAGTAAAGCTAAAAGTGACTAAAGTCAGTTTGTAAGCACAGATATCATTTGGACATGCTAAATAGATTCAACAAAACCTTAATATAGTGCTTTGGAAACTACAGAAAACCTGGCCTGGCCAAGGGCTTCCCTACAAGTAGTTGGTCATCTCCTTTAGATTTGATTATTAGTGGTCTTACGTAGTTTCAGGCTGTTTGCTTTCCACATTATCATATATAGAAAGTTGTGGAAATGTAGAGCAGTCCGGTGAATGATGGCATCTTTGGTACGTAAAGAAAAAAAAAATATGTGTGACATGCAAGCGACCTAAGAACTTTACCTAGAGTTGATCATCTAAAGAATAGCAGATAAATAATAATTGTATTCTAAAAATGCATTTCCTTCCCATTAAGATATATTTAAAAATAAATGCATAATTTAAACATAATTTAAAAAGTATCTGAAAACTTTTTGTCCAAATGAACCAACTGTGTCAGTTTTCTAAAATGTATATTATCGTTTTCTTATGATCTTTTTACTTTGATGCATTGACTGTTTTGAGTCAGCAGTAGCTTAAACTCAGCTAAATATAATATTCAAAGCACTGATTTGCTGCATATATTTTTAATCTGTTCTAGATATCTCTGGATTTATTTCAAACAGATCTCAACTTTATTGTTTTGACCTTTTTTATTGTGTTAAAATCATATAACATTCAGTGTAACATCTTGATCATTTTTAAAAATAGAAGTGTTAAGTAAATTTGCATTGTTTGCAACAAATGTCAAGAACTTTTTAAATTTGCAAAACTGAAAATGTATACCTACTAAACACCAATTCACATTTTCTTTCCCTCCATCCCTTGTCAACTACATTTCTGCTTTCTATTTATTTGATTTTGACTATCTTAGCTGCTTCCTGTGAGTGGATCATTCAGTATTTTTCTTTTTGATTTGACTTATTTCTATGCCTATCCTTATTGTAACATGAGAATAATTTCATTTTTAAATGCTGAACAATATTCCATTGTGTATGCATGTGTATGTCAGTATAATATTTTCTTTATTCTTTTATTGATGGTCATTTGGGTTACTTCCACCTCTTGGCAATTGTGAATAATGCTGAAGTGAATGTAGGTGTGTAAATTTCCAGATCCTGCTTTGAGTTATTTTAAAAGATTTATTTACTTGAAAGGCAGAGTGACAGAGAGGGATATTCAGAAAGAGAGAAATCTTCCACCCACTGACACACTCCAAATTCCTGCAACAATCACACCTGGACCAGAGCAATGCTAGGAACCAGGAACTCCATCTGTCTCCACATGGGTGACAGGGATCCAGGTACTAGAGCTGTAATCTGCTGGTTCTCAGGCATGTTAGAGGAAACTGAATTAGAAGTGCAGTAGCTGGGACTCAAGCCTGCACTCTGATGTGGAATGTGGAAGTCCCAAGTGGCAGCTTAACTTGTTGTGTTAAGAACCATGCTGTGAATTCTCCTGGATATATAATGGTGTGTATATATATATATATATATATATATATATGTATATATATATATGGCATATATATATATGTGGCATATATATATATATATATGGTATATATAATTCCACTTAAAATGCTTTCGAACATACTCTTATTTTCTTTAATGACTGCACGATTTTTTTATTTCTACCAGTGTTGTGCAAGATTTCTAATTTCTCAGCATCCTTGCCAGTACTTGTTATTTTCTGTTCTTTTGATAGTGGCCACCCTAAGAGTTATAAGGTAATATTTTAACTTTGGTCTTTGATTGGTCTTATGATTAGTGATATCGAGTGTTTTTACATATGCTTTTGGCTATTCGTATCTCTTCTTTGGAGAACTGTTCATGTCCTTACCCAGTTCTTAAAAACTGTACTTTTATGTTTTTGTTTTAATATACTTTTTTGAAAGCACGCATGTGTATACACATACATGCACACACACACAGATAGAGAGGGGGGATGGAGAGGGGAGATGGAGAGGGGAGAGGGAGATCCTACTGGTTTAACTCCCCAAATGCCTACAATGACCAGGGCTTACCCTGGTACTCAGGTCAAAGCTGGGAGTCAGGTCAGGAAGTCTATCTAGGTCCCATGCACTGGTGGCAGAGACTCAATTACTTGCCACTGTTGCCTCCCAGGGTCTGCATTAGCAGGAAGCTGGAATAAGAATTCTGAGCAGGTGATCAAACCCACATACTCTGACACAGGCTACCATTGTCTTAATCAGTGTCTCACCTGCTAGCTAAATGCCTGTCCCTGTTTTTGTCATTGTTGAGTAATAAAATTTTCTTACATATCATGGTTATTAAACCATTATCAGATATCAAATTTGTACATATTTTCTTATTCTCAAAGTTGCCTTTTATTCTCTTGATTGTTCACTTTGATGCATACAAGTTTTTAGTTGGTGTAACCCCATTTCTTTGCTTTGATTGCATGTGCTTTAATGACATGTTCAGAAATCATCACCAAATCCAATGCCCTGAAGCATTCCCTCCAGATTTTTTCTAAAAGTTTTACAGCTCTTTGATTTAGGTTGTTAATGCATTTTCTATTTTTTTTTCTCAAATGATACAAAGTCAAGGCACCAGCTTTATTATATTGCATATGTATATCCAGTTTTCCCAACATTTGCTAAAAAAAATCATTATATAGCTTTATTTCTGGACTATTCTACTCCACTGGTCTATATCATTACCTCCTTTTGTGCAAATTTCATACTGTCTTCATTAATGTTGATTTCTAATATGTTTTGAAATCAGAAAATGTCAGGCCTGCAATATTATTTTTCCTTCAATTTTTTTTCTATTTGAGTTCTTTTGAGATTCAATATGAATTTTAGTTTATTTTTATACTTCTAAAGCTTCCTTCAGGAGTTTGATAGAAATTGCAGTGAATCTTTAGAGTACACTGTGTAGTATAGTCATTTTTGCAATATTAAGTATTCCAACTTGCAAACATAAGTCTGTGTGTATTTTTATACTCCTCTTTTCTAGGACTATTCCTTCCAAATGTTGAGGTTTAAATGTACATAGTGATAGGTACAGAATTTTGGATATAATAGTTAAATTGATTATAGAATCAAAGACTAACGTCAAGGCATTTCAGAGAAGGGAAGGATTTCAGCCATATCTTTCATATGGCCGAATGGTAAGATTGATTCTAAGTCTTCTGCGTTGTAAAAAAAAATTCATTGGCCGGTGCCATGGCTCACTAGGCTAATCCTCCACCTGCGGCGCCGGCACCCCGGGTTCTAGTCCCAGTTGGGGCACCGGATTCTATCCTGGTTGCCCCTCTTCCAGTCTAGCTCTCTGCTGTGGCCCGGGAGTGCAGTGGAAGATGGCCCAAGTCCTTGGGCCCTGCACCTGCATGGGAGACCAGGAGAAGCACCTGGCTCCAGGCTTCGGATCAGCGCGGTGCGCCAGCCACAGTGCGCTGGCCACGGCGGCCACTGGAGGGTGAACCAATGGCAAAAGGAAGACATTTCTCTCTGTCTCTCTCACTGTCCACTCTGCCTATCCCCCCCGCCCCCCCAAAAAATCATTAAAAATAGTGGCATGAGGCTGGTGCCATGGCGCAGTAGGTTAATTCTATGCCTGCGGTGCCAGTATCCCATATGGGTGCCGGTTCTAGTCCTGGCTGCTCCTCTTCAAATCCAGTTCGTTGCTATGGCCTGGAAAAGCAGTAGAGGATGGCCCAAATGCTTAGGCCCCTACGCCCACATGGGAGACAGGAAAGAAGCTCCTGGCTCCTGGCTTTGGATCAGTGTAGCTCTGGCGGCTGAGGCCATTTGGGGAGTGAACCAATGGAAGGAAAACCTTTTTCTCTGTCTCTTCCTCTCACTGTCTGTAACTCTACTTCTCAAATAAATAAATAAATAATTCTACAAAACATAGTGGCTTAAGAAATTGCACATTTGTTATTTCATAGATTTACATTGGTCAGAATTCAAGACACAGATCCACTATTCCATCTGCTCAGTGTCACACATAGAAACAAATGTTTTCTACACTACAATTTCTTTTATATTCCTACAGATTCACAAGGTAGATCTCAGAAACCAGGGGTTATAAAAAATACATCATCTATTTTTGGAGGCTGTCTGCCATTCCCTGACACATTGCTCTTACAAAAGCCTGCAGAACATCTCCTGCTGCTTCTTGGCTCTTGCCTCTATGAACTCTTTTTAAAAGGCTCAGCTGACTCAGTGTACCCATCTAGGTTACCTACTTTACAATTAAATCCAAGTCGACTGATTAGGGGACTTAATTACTTCTTACAATTCTTTTATTGTAGCTGTACAATGTGACCTAATCATAGGATACATAGTTCATCATATTCAGGCATCTTGTATATAGTCAGGGGGAAGAAATGATGTAGGGTGTGTTACTAGGGAGCTGCATGAAAAATGGAGCAGCCAGGACCGGAACTTGTGCTCATATGGGATGCCAGAGTCACAGGCAGTGGTTTAGCCTACTGCACCACAATGCCAGCCCTGCACATACTGATTTTGAGACAGTTCTCTACTGAATGATATCCTGTGATATTCTTCCTTTGGGAACTTTCACCTTTTCAAAATTTCTACCTTTTTGGATGTTTAATTTAAAATGAGATTTTCAGTAGATGGAATCATTAAAGAAAAAAAATTCAGATTGAGTCTTTTGTATATATTTAAACTTTTTAAAACTATCAATATTAAACTGTATATATATTTTTTAAATTAAGGAAATAATTTAACCTTCTCTGTTCCCATACCATACTAAACCTGTAACACATCTGGAGATAACAACTTTGCAAAAGACATGAAATAAAGTCCATGTCTCAGTGATAAAAATAAAAACTTGGGAATTTGAGAATCAAATAGTGTTTCCAAGTGGAAGAAATTTCATCTGGTTCAATTTTAAAAGATAACATTGCATTTAATGTTCCTGGGATTTGAGTAGGCTGTTTCATTTGATAAAAACTCTTTGAATACTCAGGTCTTGAACTTAAAGATTCTGGGTTCCAGTATTTAGAATGACCGTGCAGTTTGCTATGTCTTTTGATTGACTTGATTTCCACTTAATCTTTATAGAAATAATACATGGTAAGTATTCTTATTTGTCAGTCACATTTTAGAGGAAAATATTATGTAGAAATGTTACCTACTTGCAGGCACATGGAAAATACAAACTTGATACCAGACAAAATGACTTATTGCACATTAGCATAAACTATGTGGTGAAAGCAGAAAGATACCAAATTTGGCAATTCCTACATTAGTCCTATTGGTGCACCAGCTGAGTCACCCAAGTTGCTGTTCCCACCACCCAATATGCCTTTAAAATATTTTGAATAAATAGGAGATAATACCTAAATGAGCATGTACTCTGGGATGTGGTCAACATTATCCTGTAATTTATATTCAGGCTTTCAAAGGACCCTCTAATTCAGGTCATCCAAGTGGGTCCTGAATTAGTATATATTATTTGCAACTTCAAGGTACACAATAAAGTGTTCAAATTAAATTTTTTCCTAGTGTGCTATTGTATTAATAAGATGTTTCATATTGAGAGGAATACTGAGCATGATAAACCTGTTTAATATTTTTTGCATTTTTCTATGGAAGGATATTTTAAGACAACATCATCATATACTCAGTTCTTAAGAAGTTATAGAATGTCATATTAGACCAACCACATTACTCATTAAGATTGACTCCATTGTGTTTAGTTGTTATTTATTCCCACATCAGATGTCTTTTATTTCTGAGTGCTGAACCTGAAAATCAACCAAACTGAGGTATCATAGGGAGAATGACCAAAGCAGGGAGAGTGTTTACAATTACATATGCTAATTGGCTGAAGAAAATAGACCACTCAGGCAGAACATGAACACTAATTTTCACTGTGTCAATGAATTCTGAATATTCTGAGCAATTTAAGGATTAAAATTTAAGTACCATAAGTACAAAAAGAATTTTTTCTGATTATCACATTTTGAATATTCTTTCAAGATAGTATATTTTATGTCATTATGTGTGTTCAATCAAAAGCAAAGTGAAATGTTTGAAACGCAGAAAAGCTGTTTTGACAACATAATACTAAATGTAAGTTCCTATTCAGATATTTAACACTGTAAATCTGAACAGTGGTAATATCTGAACATCTCAAATTTAGCTTTCACAGGTAAAACGATGATATTGCAGAGACTGAGATGAAATCTAGATCAATGCAGGATTTTAATTCATAGATTATATTGAAAGAAGTGAAATGGATATTAGCATTTTTATATTTTCATTACTAAATAGCATTAGTAAGATATCTCTGATTTGCAGATTAATACAGTGATAGAAATAGTGAAAATATTTTGAAAATATTGTGTTGAAGCCAATATGCAAAAGCTATTTGATTCAATGAGTGACATATTGGAAAAGACAGAATGATGGGGACAGCAATAACATCAATGGTTACCAGGAATTAGAGTGGGAACACAGGCTTTTTTATAAATAATTATTAAGATAAGGAGAATAGATTTTATCCATTCCATAGAGGTATTTCTAGAAAGATAGCCACTTCCCTGACTCCCCTGCATATCACTTCGTCTGTCCCCTCTTTGTCAATATTTGTAAACACATAATTTTAATACACTCTATATTCACAGACTTACTTCACCAGTAATCATAATATTCAGCAAGTAAAAAGTAGACGTCCACAGTTCCATAGTAGTATAGACAAGGGTTAAAAACAACATTCATATCAAGAGATTGTTTCATTCATGTACTTGCACTTTTTTTATTCTATATTAACTACCACATATCAGAGAAAACTTTTGCCTTTGTGAGACTGGCTTTTTCCCTATGCACAATGGTTTACATTTTGTAGCAAAAGACAGGATTGCATTCTTTTTTATGGCTGAGTATGTAAATATATATATAAATGTGTGTGTGTGTGTGTGTATATATATATATTATAAATTCCACATTTTGGCCGGTGCCGTGGCTTAACAGGCTAATCCTCCGCCTTGCGGCGCTGGCACACCGGGTTCTAGTCCCGGTTGGGGCGCCGGATTCTATCCTGGTTGCCCCCCTTCCAGGCCAGCTCTCTGCTATGGCCCGGGAAGGCAGTGGAGGATGGCCCAAGTCCTTGGGCCCTGCACCCGCATGGGAGACCAGGAGAAGCACCTGGCTCCTGGCTTCGGATCAGCGCGATGCGCTGGCCGCAGCGGCCATTGGAGGGTGAACCAACGGCAAAAAAGGAAGGCCTTTCTCTCTGTCTCTCTCTCTCACTGTCCACTCTGCCTGTCCAAACAAACAAACAAAACAAAACAAAATTAAAAATAAATAAATACCGCGTTTTGCTTATCCTGTCATCAGTAGATAGACATCTGGGTTGACTTCATTTCTTAACTATTATGAATTGAGTGGTAATAATCATGGCAGTATGACTCGCTCTTTGATATGCTGATTTTATTTCCTTTGGGTAAATTCCCAGGAGTGGGATGGCTGGGTCATATGGTAGATTTATTTTCAAACCTCTGAGGAATCACCATACAGTCTTCCATATTTTTTACTAATTTACATGCCTACCCACAGTGAATTAGAGTACTTTTTCCCCTACATCCTCACCAGCATTTATTGTTTTTGATTTCTATATGAAAGCCATTCTAACTGGGGTGAGGTGAAACTTCATTATGGTTTTTATTTGTATTTATCTGATGGCCAGTTATCTGGAGCATTTTTTTCATGTGTCTGTTGGCCATTTCAATTTAATCCTTTGAAAATTGCCTTTTCAATCCTTTTCCATTTCTTAACTGAATTTTTTTTTTTTTGTCATTGAGTTTCTTGAGCACTTTTTGGATCCTGGATATTAAGACTTTATAAGTTGCATAGTTTTCAAACATTTTCTTCCATTTTTGTCATTTGCCTCTTCACTTTGCTGAGTGTTTCATTTGCAATGCAGAAGTTTCTCAGCTGGATGTAATCCTATTTATCTCTGCTTTAACTTCCCGTGATTCTGGGATCTTTTCCAAGAAGCTTTTGCCAGTGCTAATGTCTTGCAGGATTTTCCAATTTTTCCCTTATTAATTTGATGATATATGGTCATAGAATTAGATCCCTAATCCATTTTGAGTTGTTTTTTTGTGTAAGGTTAAGGTAGGGATCTTGCTTCATACTTCTACATAAGGAGATCCAATTTTCCCAGCTCCATTTGTTGAAGAAACTGTTTTTTCTCCAGGGATTGATTTTAGCTCCTTTGTAAAAAAAAAAAATAAGTAGGTTGTAGATGCATAGATTTCTGGAGTTTCTATTGTGTTCCATTGGTCTACATGTCTATTTTTGTGCTAGTACCAGACTGTTTTGATTATGACTGCCCTAAAGTATGTCTTGAAACCTGGTATTGTGATGCCTTCCACTTTGTTGTTTAAAATTGCTTTAGCTATTCAGGGCCTCTGTGTTTCCATATGAATTTTCACTTTATTTCTTTTATATCTGAGAAGAATGCCATTGGAATTTTGATTGGGATTATATAGACTATAAATTGCTTTGGGTAATATTGACATTTTGATGATATTAATTCTTCCAGTCCAAGAACATGGAAGATTTTTATGAATTTTTGGTCTTCAATTTTTTAATGTTTTATAATTTTTTTTAAAAAAAGATTTGTTTATTTGACAGGCAGAGTTACAGAGAGGCTGAGGCAGAGAGAGAGAAAGAGAGAAACAGAGAAACAGAGAGAGCGAGCAGGAGGTCTTCTGTCCTCTGGTTCCCTCCCCAAATAACTGCAATGTCTGCAGATGCACCAATCAGAAGCCAAGAGCCTGGAGCTTCTTCCAGGTCTCCCATGTGGATACGGGGCCCAAGCAGTTGGGCCATGTTCCACTGCTTTCCCAGGCTATAGTAGAGAGCTGGAATGGAAGTGGAGCAGCCAGGACTCAAACCAGTGCCCATGTGGGATACTGGCACTGCAGGCAGCGGCTTTACCCACTACGTACAGCACTAGACTCCAATGTTCTGTAATTTTGAGTTTAGAGATCTTTCACCTCCTTGGATGAATTTATTCCAAAGTATTTATATATTTTTTTTGTTTCTTTTGTTATCAGGACTGATGTCACAAGTTCTTTTTCAGCTATGACATTGTTTACATATACAAAGGCTATTGGTTTTTGTTGATCTTATGTCTTGTAACTTTGCCGAACACTCTTATGAGTTCGGATACACATCTAGAGGAGTCTTTTTTTCCCTTATAAATAGAGAATCACACCATCTCCAAACAGGGATAGTTTGACTTCCTCCTTTCCTATTTGTATACCTCAGATTTCTTTTTCTTGCCTAATGGCTCTGTCTAAAAATTCTAAAAAAGCATTGAATAATAGTTGTGAATGTGGACATCCTTGTCTGATTTTTGATCTTGGTGGAAATGCTTCCAACTTCTGAACTCAATGTGATGCTGGTTGTGTGTTTTTCTTATATTGCCTTGATTGTGTTGAGCAATGCTCCTTCTATACCCAATTTCATTAAGGTTTTTATAATGAAAGTGAGCTATATTTTATCAAATTCTTTCTCTGCATCTATTGAGCTAATAATGTTGTTTTTATTCTTAAATTTGTTAATGTGACATATCACATGTATAGATTTGGGTATGCTGAACCATCCCTACATGACAAGGATAATTTCCACTTGTTCTAATGAATGATGTTTCTGATGTGTTGTTGGATTTGATTAGCTAATATTTCATTGAGGATTTTTGCATCTATGTTTATCAGGGATATTGGTCTGTTGTATCTTTTTTTTTTGTTTTTTGGAATTAAGGTGACATTAGCCTAATAGAAGTAGTTTGGGAGACTTCCTTCCCTTTCAATTTTTTTGAATAATTTGAGAAGAATTATAATCGGATCTGCTGTAAAAATTTGGTAGAATTCCTCACTAAAGCCATCCTTTCCCATCATTTTCTTTGTTGGGAGGGTCTTTATTACTGATTCAATCTCTGTCTTGGTGGTTGATCTATTTAAGTTTTCTACATTTTCATGACTCAATTTTGGTATACCTACTTGTAGTAAATACTGATGATTCTTTTTATCTCCATAATATCCATTGTTACATCTGCTCTTTCATCTGATTTAACTGATCTGGGTCATTGGGTCTTTTCCATCTATTTGTTGTTTTTTTTTTTTGTTGTTGTTAATTAGGCCAGTAGTATATTGACTGTTTACACCCCCCCAAAAAAAAAGCTCTTAATGTCACTAAGATTTTGTATCTTTTTGTTGTTGTTGTTGTTTTAATTTTATTTATTTTTCTCTACTTTTAATTATTACTTTCTTTCTACCAATTTTGGGTTTGATTCAATGTTGGTTTTTCTAAGTTCTTGAGATGCATTGTTAGCTCATTATTTTGATTCCTTTAATATTTATTTTTTAAAAGATGTATTTATTTACATATTTATTTATTTGAGATATAGAGCTATAGGCAGATAGAGGAAAAGGCAGAGAGATAGGTCTTCCCTCTGCTGGTTGACTCCCCAAATGGCTGCAGTGGCTGGAACTCACTGATCTGAACCCAGGAGCCAGGAGATTCCAGCAGGTCTCCCGTGTGGGAGGGTACAGGGCCCCAAGCACTTGAGCTATCTTGTAGTTCTTTCCCAGGTCATAGTACAGAGCTGGAATAGAAGAGGAGCAGCTGGGACTTGAACCAGCACCCATATGGGATGCTGACACCACAGGTGGCAGCCTTACCTACTATTCCACAGCACTGGCCTCTCCAATTTCTTAAAGTAGGCACTAATTGCTCTAAACTTCCCTATCCACACTTCTCATGCTGTATCCCAGAGGTTTGGGTATGTTGTGTTGTCATGTTCATTCGTTAACAGGATGTTTTTTTACTTCTTTTTTGATTTCTTCTATTGCCAACTGTTCATTCAGGAGCGTATTGTTTAGTAGCCACATGTTTGCATGTTTTTTTTTTTTTTGAGTAAGTAGTTATTTTCCAGTTTTAATCCATTGTAGTAAAAAAAAAATGGGATGATTTCAAATTTTTGAATTTGCTGAGACTTGCTTTGTGGTCTAGCATATGGTCTGTCCTAGAGAAAGTTGCATGCACTGATGGAAAGAATGTGTGTTCTTCAACTGTGGGGTGAAATTTTCTGTAGATATCAGTTATGTTCATTTGCCCCATAGTATAGATTAGTTCTATTGTTTCTTTGTTGATTTTATCTATAGTTGATCTGTCCATTTATGAAAGTCAGCTTTTGAAGTCCCTAATTACTATTGTATTGGAGACTATGTCTCCTTTTAAATCCATTAGCATTTGTTTGATATAGCCAGGTGCCTTGGCATTTGGGTGCATATACATATACTATAATCAGTTATTCCTATTGAATTGATTCCTTAATCATAACATAATGCCAACTTTGTTTCTTTTAATAGTTTTTTTTTGGTGAAAGACTAGTTTGTTTGATATTAGGATGGCTACTAGCCTGCTTATTTTTGCTTTCTGTTATCATGGGAAACCTTTGTCCATCCATTCACTTCCAATCTGTTGTATTCTGTAGGTAAGGTGTGTTTCTTGTAGGCAGCTAATATATGGATCTTATTTTTTAATCCATTCAGCCAACCTTATCCTTTATTTGGAGAATTTAGGCCATTTACATTCAAGGTTATTATTGATAAGTAATGACTTATTCCTACCATTTTTTCTCTATTAGTATCCCTATTGTTTGTTATGAATATACTTTGTATTTTACTAGGATACCTTCTGTTTTCACATTCTTTTTTTTTTTTTTGACAGGCAGAATCAGACAGTGAGAGAGAGAGAGAGACAAAGAGAAAGGTCTTCCTTCCATTAGTTCACCCCTCAAATGGCCACTACAGCCAGTGCACTGGCTGATTTGAAGCCAGGAGCCAGGTGCTTCCTCCTCGTCTCCCGTGTGGGTGCAGGGCCCAAGCACTTGGGCCATCCTCCACTGCCTTCCTGGGCCACAGCAGAGAGCTACACTGGAACTGGAGCAACCGGGATAGAATCTGGTGCCCCAACCAAGACTAGAACCTAGGATGCCGGCACTGCAGGAGGAGGATTAGCCTAGTGAGCTGCGTGCTGGCCATTCACATTCTTTTTTTTTTTCTTTTTCATTTATTAAACTTTTATTTAATGAATATAAATTTCCAAAGTACAGCTTATGGGTTACAATGGCTTCCCCCCTCCCATAACTTCCCTCCCACCTGCAACCCTCCCCTTTCCCGCTCCCTCTCCCCTTCCATTCATATCAAGATTCATTTTCAATTATCTTTATATACAGAAGATCAGTTTAGTATATATTAGGTAAAGATTTCAGCAGTTTGCCCCCATATAGTAACACAAAGTGAAAAAAAAATACTGTTTGGGTACTAGTTATAGCATTAAATAACAGTGTACACATTCTTTCTTAATGTTGACTATCTTTCCATGTTTCTGTGTGAAGAACATCCTTAAGTATCATTTGTCAGGCTGGACTAGTAATGTCAAATTCTTTCATTTCTGTTGTTCTGGACAATCTTCACCTTTATTTATAAATGAGAGCTTTGATGGGTACAGTATCCTGGGCTGACATTTTCTTTTAGGACTTGGACTATGTCTCTTTATTCTCTCCTAACCTGTAAGGTTTCTGATGAAAAATCAGTTGTCAGTCTAATTTGATATCCCCTGAAGGTAATCTGCTGTTTCTGTCCTATACATTTTATAATTTTTTCTTTATGTTTTATTGTTGAAAGTTTGGCTATATTGTGTCACAGTGAAGATCTTCTCTGATCATGTCTATTAGGAGTTCATGCTTCCTATAGTTGGTTGTCCCCTTTTTCTCCAAATTAGGGAATTTCTCCACTATTATTTCACTGAATAGGCCTTCTATTGCATTCTCTTTCTATGCCTTCAGGAATTGCTAAGACATGAATGTTGGGTCCTTTGATAGTATCATATAAACCTGAAACACTATTTTCAGGCTTCCAATTTTTTTTTTAATAACAATGATATTTGAAAGAATTTGTCTTCTAGTCTGGATATTCTTTCTCCTGGCAAGTCTGTTGTTGAGGTTTTCCACTGTATTTTCTATTTTATATATTTAAATCTTCATTTCTAATATTCAAGGTTTTTTTTTTATTTATTTGAGATTAGAGTTACAGACAAAGAGAGAGACACAGAGAAACTGTTTCCCATCTGCTGGTTCACTCCCTACATGGCTGCAATGGCCAGAGCTGGGTCAGTCTGAAGCCAGGAATCAGGAGCTTCTTCTGGGTCTCCCACATGGGTGCAGGGACTGAAGCACTTTGGCCATCTTCGACTGCTTTCCCAGTCCATAGCAGAGAGCTGGATCAGAACAGGAGCAGCTGGGAAATGAACCAGTACCCATACAGGATACCAACGCCACAGGTATAGGCTTAGCCTGTTCCACAGTGCTGGCCTCTCTGTTATTTCAGTTTGATTTCTCTTCAATATCTCTATCTCTTGGCACAAATTACATCCATATTTTGTGTGAACTTTGGTGATAATAATGTGTCATTGTAGATTCAAAAATTATGATGAACATTCTACCCTGAGGGAGTGTTGATAATGCGTGAAACCATGTATGTGTGAAGGCAGGAAGCCTATGAGAAACATATCCATTTTCTTCAGAGTGTTGCAGCGAATGTGAATCTGCTCCAAAAAATAAATCTTTAACATGGTTGTAAAATATAAAATTAGCTTAAATTTGAAAATTTCATCTATGTACTGCTATACATCTACTTTTAAATATATCAGTAATGTTTTCTATTTTAATTAATAATTTTTGATACTAAAATGATTTTATGATATTTTTTGTATTTGAGAGAGATAGAGGGAAAGAGGTGGACGATGAGGGTGAGTAAGAGGGAGAAAGAAACAAACAAGTGATAGGAGAGAGACAGACAGAGGAAAGGATGGACAGAGTTACACTGAGAGAGAGAGAGAGAGAGAGAGAGAGAATGAGAGAACAACTACATCAGTGATTTCATTTGCAGATGGATCAGCTATTTCATTTGCAGATGGCCACAATGGTTAGGACTGGGCCAGGCTGAAATCAGGAGTCAGAAAATTAAACAAGATTTATACTGGTGGCAAGAACTCAATTAATTAAACTATTACCACTTCTTTCTGGTTCAAACTATCAGGAAACTGGAGTCAGGAGCAGAGCTGGATGTAAAAATCCAAAAATTTCAATGTGGAACACAAACAACTGCTAAGCTAACCTCCCACATCACTAAGTAATTGTAAATGGCAGTTTTTGATTCTTTGACCAAGACATAAGGAATCTGTTTAAATGAACATATCTAAATTGTCATAACAGTTGCTTGCAATTTTGTTGCAATTTTGTTATTAATTTGGCCATCACGTTGATGTGTGAAGTAATTGCGTCTGAAAGTCTGGTCCATAACTGAACATAATCCAATTTCTGTAAAGGTTGCAAGGGATCAAAACTCTATAAATATATCTTTGTGGGCAGGGAACAATACAAAAAAATGTACCTTTGTGCTATACTGCAGCTATATTTAATCTACTTTCTTTATAATCTGTATAGGTGAAAGTGATATAAACATTCTCGTGAACTGTATAAAATAGGTAATTCATTAATTTATTGTCAAAACATGTATAGTTAATCTTGGGAAGCCAATAGAGAACATAGCTTACAGATCATGAGGTCTAGAGTCTTTGTTTGATAATGAGAAAACTTGAATTTGGGGCTTTTTAAGCCTCTTTGTCACAAGAAATCAGTGGACAACAAAAAATGTTTCTCTGTTCACTTCCCCATCTTCTCTACTGCTAGAGAAGAATTTGGAATATCATCTTGCTACTGATCATGAACATGAAATACAATCTAAGGTAAAGCACAATGCATTTTCAAACTCAGAGAATACAACTCTTCTAAAGACAAGAGCTGATAATATGCTTGCACATTTGTGGGTCAGTACAAGAAACATTAGTAAAGACATTTGTATCTTTTCAATGTATCATAATGAGTTCCTGACCATGAAAATTTTACCATTCAAGATTGATTCTTAAAGATAAACATAGACTTCTAAATGTACAACTTTTCAATGCAAGTATTCTTATAGCATATTAAATTATTTCACTCAGAGTCCCTGGGTCTTATAATATCTTTCTCAGGAGAAAGTAAGGAGAACTGTGAAACCATGACTGTGAAACCATGGAAAGGCAGAGGTCATAAGCAGTGGGGTACGATGAAGAAAGTTGCCATCATTTTAAAATGCCCTTACTATAGGATTTAATCTGGAATAAAAAGACTAGTGCAGGTTTGCACATGTGGATAATACTATTTTTTGTCCTTACTGATATAGTGTTTCAATAAGCATTTAGTCAGAGGGTCCATGTTTCCTTCCACTAGAAATAACATTAGACCCTCTGGAATTTTATAGGAAAAAATAACACTTTTGCTAAGATATATGGAGTACAAAGAGGTGTAGGAATTTTTAGGTAACTTATTTTCAGCATTTTCCCCAGCCCTATCTGGAAGCATCAGTCTGCAAAATGATGCAGACAGAGATTTATCTTTCATTGCAGTAATGCCATCCTTAATATTTTATTTCTTGGTCAATGTTGTTCTGCTTGATCAATAAATTTTGATGTCTGGCTTCTCAGAAATCAATACTTGCTTCTTAGACCTATTTTTCAAAAAGTGCACCGGGAGGTTAATTGGTATGCCCAGGGCCACAGGGTGAGTCACTTACCAACCCCTGTCTAAGAAATCTAATACTATGACTACTTATTTTACCACACTCACCAATATAGGCACTAGCAGTTAGAGAAAACACAACTTTATTTGCTATGGGACTTCAGAATCTTGGTTTTTATTTGAGATTCCAAACCATGCATGGTTTGCATAACTTTCTATTTTGTTACACTGAAGTTATTTCCCCTATTTTCCTTTTTTACCCTCTGTTTTATTTTTAGACTTTTTTGAGATACAACTGGCATACAAAATTCTGACATAGTTAAATGTACAACCCAATGAGTTTGGAGCTAAGTACATCAACTATTGGACTCTATAGTTCTGAATATATGTAATTTAAATCAGGGTACTGCTTCATGTATTAGAAAATAGAGCAAGAAGAAATATGCCAGGGGATTCCAATTCAGTCCATCAAGGTGGCATGTACTAATGCCATCTTACTTGTTAAAGTAATCAGTTTAATTTCATAATTGATCAAAAAGATAGGATTAAGTGTCAAAGGGATTACATAAATAAGACCAGTGCCTGCAAATAATAATTGATATAATTAAAAAGGAGAGAATGACCCTACATGGAAAGCAGGATACACAGCACACTCATAGAATGGCAAATGCCCTAAACAGCACTCTGGCCTCAGAATCATATGAGATATTGAGATAATCATATGGTTATTTTTAAAAAGATTTTATTTATTTGAGAGGTAGAGTTACAGACAGTGAGAGGGAGAGACAGAGAGAGAGGTCTTCCGTCTGTTGGTTCATTCCCCAAATGTCTGCAACAGCCAGAGCTGTGCTGATCCAAAGGCATGAGCTTCTTCCAGGTCTCTCATGTGGGTGAAGGGATCCAAGGACTTGGGCCATCTTTCACTGCTTTCCCAGGCCATATTAAAGAGCTAGAGTGGAAGAGGAGCAGCTGGGACTAGAACTGGCGCCCATATGGGATGCTGGCGCCGCAGGCATAGGAATAACCTACTGCGCCACGGCGCTGGCCCTATCATATGGCTTTTTTTTTTTTTTTTTTGGACAGGCAGAGTGGACAGTGAGAGAGGAAGACAGGGAGAAGAAATTAAAAGGGTAATCAAAAATTCATGGAAACAAATGACGATGACAGTGCATCAAAACTTATAAGATACAGCAAAAACAGTGTTAAGAGGGAAGTTTGTATCAATTAGTACCTTCATCAAGAAATTGGAAAGGTATCCAATAAATGAGCTATCAGTGCATTTCAAGGACCTAGTAAAACAACAAGCCAAATCCCAAGTTAGTAGGTGGAAAGAAGAATTTAAAATTAAAATAGAAATAAGCATCATTGACCAAAAAAAAAAAATTACAAGAGATCAGTGAAATGAAGAGCCTTTCTTTTTTAAATCAACAAAATTAAAACATCATTGGCCAAAGTAACAAAAAAAAAGGAGAAGAATATTAGAGACAAAAAAGGAGATTTGACAATGGATACCACAGAAATAAAAAGAATCATCAGGAATTAATATAGAGAGCTTTATGTCAACAAATTTGAGAATCTAGAATAAATAGATTGCTGGACACGTACAATCCACCAAAACTAAGGCAGAAAACACTGACAACCTAAACAGACCAATAACCAAGAAAAGATTGAATCAGTAATAAAGACCCTAACAACCAAAAAAAGCCCAGGACCGGATGGTTTCACAGCTCAGTTGGACCAGATCTTTAAAAAACTAATTCTAATTCTTTAACTATTCTGGACAATTGAAAGCCTCTCAAACTCCTTCCATCAGGGCTGCTGTATTCATTTTTTATGTCAAAATTCATCCAAACTTTTACAGTAGAAACCATTCAAGTTACCTATATGGTCTTTAAACATATATGTAATTATTTATATATGCATATATATTAATTTCTGCAACAAAATTCTATGGATAATTATACTCTTGTCCAAGTAATGTAGAATAATCACAACTATCTGCAAAGGATTGAGCAAGAGAAACATCAATAAAATGATAAAAATTGTATTTGTCTTTGATTTTTTGCAAGGCAGGTATTTCTCATGTAGACATATGAGAATTGCCTATACATTAAAGAACCCTTCTCTAATATATTTTTATATCTTCTTTGATGTTAATCAAGAAAAGTGCTTTCAGTAATTTCCTTTGAGAAATAACACAGCCTTATATATCAACATCTAAAGTTGATTTCTGATAGAAGAACAAATTTACTTTTCCTTGTTTGCCTTCATCATTCATTTCCATTGTGAAAATATAAAGCTTTCCACAATATTTGCATCCTACAAGTGCTTTGAAACAATTATAACACAAGCATTTGGTATCATTTTTCCTTTTCTGAAAACATAATACTGAAAGTTATTAGATTGCTGTTCTGTATGAAAAAGTTAACATACTTTAATTATAAAAACATATTAGTCACATATATTCATGTATGAATATATATCACACTAGACAAATGAGAAATAAATACTAATTTAGTTTATGCATTCTGATAGAAATATTTATTCCCGATAAATTTGATGAAGTCATCTTCATTGAGGAGTTGGCTATCAACAAAACTTATCTCTTGAATTCTGGGCTCAGTTTGAATTTAGAAGTAGTTATTTCCCCCTCTTAATTTGAGCATATTTTGTGAATTACTTATAGTAAGTGACTTCCTATTCTGCTGTCTTATAATAACATAATTCAAAGGCAATGAGGAGAAATAAAGTCTTTAGCTACTTTTAAAAAGGATTAAAAAAGATTGCATATTTATATGCAAGCCTTGTTTGACATATAATGATATTAACCCATGAATCTTTATTTATTGTAGATGAAAGTGAAATAAAGAATTATTAAGAATTACACTAGGAAGAATTCTAATATGATCCCCATAATCTATGCTATTTTGTGTTACTCTTGTGATTGTAAGTTACATGGCAGAATATAGCTCATGGTATATTGAAAAGTTTATGGACAACCCATATTACCTTTTTTTCATATTAACTTCTTAATATACAAAGCTTTTTAAAGTTGGCTAATCCAGTTGCAAGTCTTAGCAAGGCAGAAAATTTTCTTATTGCTTATGGAAGAATTCTTCTGAAAAACTCAATGTGAACCAGAAAGATGATACTGCTGGCCTTGCAGAACTAACTGTGATGTTCCAAGAGGCCTTCTATGAGATGACAATGACTTCTGGTTGATAGCTCTTGAATAGAAGATCCAAATACCAAAATACACAACCTATAGTTTCTGTAGATTAGGAGTCCATCGAGACCCAAGTGGATATCCACATTTGAAGCATTGTATTAAAAAAAAAAAAAAAAAAAAAACACAACTTTTAGGCCCAGCGCTGTGGCGGAGTGAGTAAAGCCAGTGTCTGTAGTGCCTGCCGGCATTCCACATGGGCATCACTTCAAGTCCTGGCTGCTCCACTTCAATACAGCACTCTATTGCCTGAGAAAGCAGCAGAAGATTGTTCAGGCCCTGAGGACCCTGCACCCACATGGGAGACCTACAAGAAGCTCTGGGTTCCTGGCTTAGGATTGGCCCAGCTCCGATCTGCAGCCATTTGGGGAGTGAACCCGAAGATGGAAGACCCACTCACCTCTGCCTCTGCCTCTCTAAGTATGCATCTCAAGTAAAATAAATCTTTTAAAAAATTAACTTTTTATAAGATCTAAATTTTATACAGATCATATAGGTCCTTCAAGTAAATAGATGCAAGTCAAATCAATACTAAAAATCATCATGAGAACACACAACAAATACAGCTAGGATTTCTATTACAAATTAAAATAATGTAGGGGCTCCTGCATTGAAAAGCAAGTAAACAAACAAACAAAAACTAATATTTCAGTAGGGAAATTGACATTTTTAGCTTCAATGATTGTTTATAGCCCTGAACAGTGTGTTTTTCTTACTATTTGTTGAACTCTTTAGTTAGTGTAAAGTTAATCTTATAAGTATAGAGTAATCAGAAACTAGATCATTGTAAAAAATTAGACAGATTATGAGAGGAACAAAGAAGAAGTAGAGGAGGAGGAGGAAGTGTGGAAGCATGAGTGGCAGGTAGGATTGGATGGGAAGTATCACTATGTTCCTAAATATTTTATACATGAAATACATGAAATTTGTATACCTCAAATAAAATAAAATTAAATTAAACAAACACTAATAGTCAAGTCAGAAAGGCATTGCAATGAATATATCCTTGTGTAATGTCTGTATTTCTCTCTGTAAAATCATGAGATAGCAGGTGCTTACTTCTGGAATTTTCCATGAAATTAGAACACAGAAACCAAACCTGCAATTTTGCTAAATGGTGGTTGATACAAAGAATACTGAAAGAAAAGCTATTTTGGTGGTAATAGAGGTAGTAGTATGAATGTTTTACTGTATCAAATTAAAGTTCAATGAAGTTATCCAGACAGAGAGAATAATGGCAGTGTGGGTTCACTGACCTGTGGTCCTGATTGTGCCAACAAGGAATAAGTAGGAAGTCAGAAAGGTCAAAACGTGTGTAGTACATATATACTCTATGCACAGTCCAGAGACTTGCATTTTACATACTGCAAAAAGCAGCTAACACAGCAGGCTTAGAATTGTTGTGCTTACAACAGGCCTGGTAGCAAAGTTGGCCCTAAATTAACATTTGAGAATTGGAGTTTCACGTGTTCTTGCCATTCCCTAATTGAGAAGAGTTATCTACTCTGCACAGACTATGCATACAACGTGTTTTTTGTCAAATTCTCCCTTTTATGAGTCTGGGATTTTGGTATGTGCTATGCAGAGTGTACCAACTTCCCATAGCTCTAGAAAACCCTGGTTATTGAGTCTCTAATGACCTTCGTGGGCAGAAACATGGTACATGTGTTGGTTTGGTCGATTTTTTGCTGGTGGTCAGAGTAGTCTGTGTGACCTTTCACGGGAAGAAGCAGCGTAAGGAAATCGGCACTTGATTTGAGATCCCACCTTTGTCTTTCCTTTGTAATTTGACCCTGTGTCCTTACCATATTACTTTAATAAATCTTAGGTACAACTATATGATGAATACTGTGAATCTTTCTGTAAATCTTCTAGATTCAGGGTCTTAAGGAATTTGATGCATAGATACATCATTTATTCTTACAATGATGATTGCAAAGAAGGTATTCCCTTTCGTTTTGAAAACGAGAAGCCATTCTTCTTATGGCTGAAGAACTTGTCCATGTCACAGACCTGTGAAATGCAGGGCTAGGAAGCAAACCAATGTGTGCCTGGCAAAGAATTTTTAATTGAATTATAGATTATGCAAGGATGGAATTTAAAGTATTTTTACTTGGCCTACTCTTCTCCTATCATATAAAATTTTGCCTTTCTATATACATTCTAATTATTCAGTCACTCATCCTATTCAGCCATATATCCCCTCACTTCAAATTCATTGAGTTTTAAATCCCAGCCACAAGCTATGCTTTCCTCATTATAATTGGCCACTAGTATGTGAAGTTCAAACCTATTTGAACAGTTATGACAATAAAAGAAAGTATATTAATAAACCACAACATAGACATTTCCCTCTGTCCTCATTCTCATTTGTGGATACAATGACTAATGCTTCTGAGAATGCATTTTAGCTGTTTATTTTAAGTATTGAATGTTTTATACAATTTATACCCCTTAAGAATAGATCCTACTGATGCCAACTTAATATTAATATTTCTATATCTAAGAAATCCCAGATTTTTCTGTAGCTCTCACAATTAAGACTGAGTCAAAATTATCTGGCTAATATAGTCTGAAGAGAATAGTCACTGTATTTAATGGTCAATATTACAAAAATTATTCTGAGTCAAAGATGTTTCTGTACAGTAAAACCCTATGGTTGTATTTTTCAAAGAAAATTTGTTTTTATTTAAAATATGGGGGTGGTGACTTTTATCCACTGGTACACTCTCAAAATGCCAGTGACAGTCAGGCATTTTGGGCTATGCTAAAGCTCGGAGCCCAGAACTCCATCTAGTCTCCCTTGTGGGTCACAGGGGCCCAAGTAATTAAGCCTTCATTTGTTGTATCCCAAGATACATTAACAGTAAATTGTATCACCAGTATATTTATCAGAAATCAAAACAGCACTCCAATATGGGTTGTGGATCTCCCAAACCAATGGGTTCAGTTGCTATGCCACAAAGCTTGCCCCTACAGTTAAGTATTATAGATCCTTTCTTGAAAATAAACATTTCCTATACATATTGGCCATTTGTTTCTCTTCCTTGGTGAAATGTCTATTCAAGTATATAACCTTTATTTTAAAACTATTAAGTATATAGCCTTTATTTTAAAACTATTAAGACTTAGAACTTGGAGTTACTGTAGCCTCAGGAAAAAATTGCAGAGGAAACTCTTCTGGATCTAGTGGATGTGACACGGAGGACCTACAGGGAGAGCAACGTTGCCCACCATGTGGAAGCCGAGCCGCACAGTCTGCGTGCCAGCGCTGGAAGGTGAGGTGAGACAAAAACCTCCGTAAACCGAGACATTGGCAGGGAAAGGCGGAAAGAGCCTAGAGGGAATGAGGCCTGAAGCCCCACTGGGGAAAGTTCACCAGGCTGACTGGAGGAGAGAAAAAAACGAATAAATAATGGGAACCGGCAAGGACACTAGCCTCTCTCTCCACTCACCTTACAAAGCCCAGCAAGACAAAGAGCAGGCACCATTTTATGAATGTAAAGCTGCGCCCACCATTAGCCAAGCAGAAAAATCTGACTCCGGTGGGGAGAAATAACAGGAGGTTAGGACCTAGTGAAGCTGTGGAGCTAACGAACTGAGACTGAAAATCTGAGGGGGAGGCGAGAGAACTCAGAGTACACAAACTCGGTAACCTGGGCAACCTGGTGAGAGACTGTGGAGAAATTTGAGACCACACTGAGGTCTGCATGAACTCTTTGTGTGGTCCCAGGGGTAGGCAGACAAATACACACAGGGGCCAGATTTCATAAATCAACTATCCTCAATTCCACTCAACTGTGTGGAATTACTTCCCAACTGAGTCAAAAAAAAAAAAAAAAAAAAAAAGGAGAGAGAGAGAGAGAGAGTGCGAGCAAGCAAGAGAACAATCTGGGTGAGTCACCTTTGTCACACCCTTAACCCTGAAAAACCAAACAGAGCTCTCTGGCCACACCCATCACAGCCTCTAAGGATCCATCAAAAGCAGACAGTCCACTTAATCTAGAGTCATAGTATAATGAGAAAGAGCACCACAGCAAAGAAATCAAAGAATATCTCCAATATGCCAAACAAATACAGAAAGCAAGGTAACAAGAACAAGGAAAACACTATGATGCCCCCAAATGAAAAAGACACCCATTTCAAGATTATGAAGATGAGATAGAAGAAATGCAAGAAGTGGATCTCAAAAAATTGATAAGAACATTAAGAAGTTCTCAAAAACAAATTCTTGAACTACAGAAATCCATAAAGGACAGGACAGAAAATCTCTCTCACGAAAATGAAATATTAAGGAGGAATCAAAATGAAATGAAGCAACTAGTAGAACATGAAATGGTGATAGTGAAGATAAATCATAATGAAAAGAAGAATTCAATAGATCAAATGACAAACACATTAGAGAGCCTTAAAAACAGAATGGGTGTAGCAGAAGAGAGAATATTGGACTTAGAGAACAGGAAAGTATACAGTCAAACCAAAGAAAAGAAGAGGAAATTAGAAATCTAAGAAATATTGTTGGGAATCTACAGGATACTATTAAAAAACACAACATTCGGGTTCTAGGAGTTCCTGAAGGCATGGAGAGGAAGAAAGGATTAGAAGGCCTTTTTACTGAGATACTAGCAGAGAACTTCCGGGGTTTGGGGAAGGACAGAGACATCATAGTAGAGGAAGCTCATAGAACCCCTAATAAACATGACCAAAAGAGATCCTCACCACAGTGAAACAAAGAAAAGATCCTAAATGTGCAAGAGAGAAACATCAGATTACTCTCAGAGGATCTCCAATTAGACTCACAGCAGACTTTCATCAGAAACCCTACAAGCTAGGAGGTAATGGCGAGATATAGCCCAGGTACTAAGAGAGAACAACTGCCAGCCCAGAATATTATATCCTGCAAAGCTCTCATAGCAAACAGAAATTGAAAGAATTTGTCGGCACTCATCCAGCCCTGCAGAAAATACTTAAAGATGTGCTACACACAGAAACACGGTCATCAATATGAAAGAAGGTAAAGGAAGGAAATCTCACAGCAAAAGATCACAGGAAGTTCAAAACATATATTAGAAAATATCTTTGGCAAATGGCAGGGCAAAGTTACTGCTTATCAATAGTCACACTGAACGTTAATGGCATGAACTACCCAGTTAAAAGACATAGACTGGCTGACTGGATTAAGGAACAAAACCCATCTATTTGCTGCTTACAAGAAACACATGTTTCCAACAAAGATGCATACAGACTCAAAGTGAAAGGCTGGAAAAAAGATATACCATGCCAACAGAAATGAAAAAAGAGCGGGCGTAGCCATCTTAATATCGGACAACATAAACTTTACCACAAAAACTGTCAGGAGAGACAAAGAGGGGCACTATTTAATGATTAAGGGATCAATTCAACAGGAAGATATAACGATTATCAATGTATATGCACCTAATTACAGGGCACAGGTTTATAAAAAGATTTGTTAAGGGACTTAAAGGGAGACTTGGACCGCAATACAATAGTACTGGGGGACTTCAATTCCACTCTCAGAGATAGACAGATCAACAGGACAGAAGATCAACAAGGAGACAGTAGATATAAAAGACACTATAGCCCAAATGGATCTAACAGATATCTACAGAACATTTCATCCTACACATAAAGCATTTACATTTCTCAGCAGTACATGGAACCTTCTCTAGGATTGACCATATACTAGGCCATAAAGCAAGTCTCAGCAAATTCAAAAGGATTAGAATCATACCATGCAGCTTCTCAGACCATAAAGGAATGAAGTTGGAAATTAGCAACTCAGGAATCCCTAGAGCATATGCAAACACATGGAGAATGAACAACATGCTCCTGAATGAACAATGGGTCATAGAAGAAATCAAAAGAGAAATCAAAAATTTTCTGAAAGTAAATGAGGATAACAGCACAACATACCAAAACCTATGGGATACTGCAAAAGCAGTGTTAAGAGGAAATTTATAGCAGTAGGTGCCCACATCAAGAAATTGGAAAGGCACCAAATAGATTAGATGAGCTTTCAATTCATCTCAAGGATCTAGAAAATCTACAGCAAACCAGACCCAAATCCAGTAGGAGAAGAGAAATAATTAAAATCAGAGAAGAAATCAACAGGATTGAATAAAAAAATATTACAAAAAAATCAGCCAAAGGAGGAGCTGGTTCTTTGAAAAAATAAAAAAGATTGACACCCCATTGGCCCAACTAACTAAAAAAAGAAAAAAGATCCAAATCAATAAAATCAGAGATGAAAAAGGGAATGTAACAACAGACACCATAGAAATAAGAAGAATCAACAGAAATTACTGCAAGGACTTGTATGCCAGCAAACAGGGAAATCTATCAGAAATGGATAGATTCCTGGACACATGCAACCTACCTAAATTGAACCAGGAAGACATAGAAAACCTAAACAGAACCATAACTGAGACAGAAATTAAACAGTAATAAAGGCCCTCCCAACAAAGAAAAGCCCAGGAACTGATAGATTCACTGCTGAGTTCTACCAGACATTTAAAGAACTAACTCCAATTCTCCTTAAACTACTCAGAACAATCGAAAAAAGGGAATTAAAGGGATACAAATTGGGAAGGAAGAACTCAAACAATCCCTCTTTTGAAGATGATATGATTCTTAATTTAGGGGATCCAAAGTACTCTACTAAGAGACTATTGGAACTCATAGAAGAGTTTGGCAAAGTAGCAGGATATAAAATCAATGCACAAAAATTAACAGCCTTTGTATACACAGGCAATTCCACAGGTGAGCAAGAACTTCTAAGATCAATACTATCAGAATAGCTACAAAAATAATCAAACACCTTGGAATAAACTTAACCAAGGACGTTAGAGATCTCTACGATGAAAATTACAAAACCTTAAAGAAAGAAATAGAAGAGGATACCAAAAAATGGAAAAATCTTCCATGCTCCTGGATTGGAAGAATCTATATCAACAAAATGTCCATTCTCCTAAAGCAATTTATAGATTCAATGCTATACCAATTAAAAACCAAAGACATTCTTCTCAAATCTAAAAAAGATGATGCTGAAATTCATATGGAGACACAGGAGACATCGAATAGCTAAAGCAATCGTATAAAACAAAATCAAAGCCGGAGGCATCACAATACCAGATTTCAGGACATACGACAGGGCAGTTGTTATCAAAACAGCATGGTAGTGGTACAGAAACAGATGGATAGACCAATGGAACAGAATAGTA
The DNA here is from genome assembly GCF_033115175.1 of Lepus europaeus. Lineage (NCBI taxonomy): Eukaryota > Metazoa > Chordata > Mammalia > Lagomorpha > Leporidae > Lepus > Lepus europaeus. The sequence continues at coordinate 77,843,579 of NC_084839.1, read as the reverse complement.
ACACCAGAAATCAATCCAAACATCTATAGCCAACTTATATTTGATCAAGAATCCAAAACCAATCCCTGGAGTAAGGACAGTCTATTCAATAAATGGTGCTGGGAATATTGGATTTCCACGTGCAGAATCATGAAGCAAGACCCCTACCTTTCATTTCACACAAAAATTCACTCAACATTGATTAAAGACTTAAATCTATGATCTGACACCATCAAATTATTAGAGAGCATTGGAGAAACCCTGCAAGATATAGGTACTGGCAAAGACTTCTTGGAAAGGACCCCAGAAGCACAGGCAGTCAAAGCCAAAATTAACATTTGGGATTGCATCAAATTGAGAAGTTTCTGAACTGCAAAAGAAACTGTCAGGAAAGTGAAGAGGCAACCGACAGAATGGGAAAAATATTTGCAAAATATGCAACAGATAAAAGGTTGATAACCAGAATCTACAAAGAAATCAAGAAACTCCACAACATCAAAACAACCCACTTAAGAGATGGGCCAAGGACCTCAATAGACATTTTTCAAAAGAGGAAATCCAAATGGCCAACAGACACATGAAAAAATGTTCAGGATCACTAGCCATCAGGGAAATGCAAATCAAAACCACAATGAGGTTTCACCTCACCCCGGTGAGAATGGCTCACATTCAGAAATCTACCAACAATAGATGCTGGCGAGGACGTGGAGAAAAAGGGACATTAACCCACTGTTGGTGGGATTGCAAACTGGTTAAGCCACTATGGAAGTCAGTCTGGAGATTCCTCAGAAACCTGAATATAACCCTACCATACAACCCAGCCATCCCACTCCTTGGAATTTACCCAAAGGAAATTAAATTGGCAAGCAAAAAAGCTGTCTGCACCTTAATGTTTATTACAGCTCAATTCACAATAGCTAAGACCTCGAACCAACCCAAATGCCTATCAACAGTAGACTGGATAAAGAAATTATGGGACATGTACTCTATAGAATACTATACAGCAGTCAAAAAAATGAAACCAGATCATTTGCAACAAGATTGAGGAATCTGGAAAACATCATGCTGAGTGAATTAAGCCAGTCCCAAAAGGACAAATATCATATGTTCTCCCTGATCAGTGACAACTAACTGAGCACCAAAGGGGAAACCTGTTAAAGTGAAATGAACACTATGAGAAATGGTGACTTAATCAGCCCTTGCCCTAACTGTTGATAAACAACTTAATACGTTATCCCTCTTAGTATTTTTGTTTGTTTGTTCTACTTAATACTTTTTGTTGAATACTGTAATCAATGCACAATTTTTCTTAAGTGTTGAAACTTAACTGAAAAGTGATTGCTGTTAAATATAAGAGTTGGAATAAGAGAGAAGAGGTATACAATTTGGGACATGCTCAAGCTGACTTGCCCCAAATGGTAGAGTTAGAAACATACCAGGGTATTCCAATTCAATTCCATCAAGGTGGCATGTACCAATGCCATATCACTAGTCCAAGTGATCAATTTCTATTCATAATTGATCATAATGATAGGACTAAGAGTCAAAGGGATCACATAAACAAGACTAGTGTCTGCAAATACTAACCGATAGAATAAAAAAGGGAGAGAACGCTCCAACATGGGAAGCGAAATATACAGCAGACTCATAGAATGGCAGATGTAGCAGACTCATAGAATGGTGGATGTCCTAAACAGCACTCTGGCTTCAGAATTATCTCTTGAGGCATGCGGATCCAACTGAAAAGCCCATGAGAGTATTTCAGGCATGAAAAGCCAAGACACTCTGGCAAATAAATAAATAAATAAATAAATAAATAAAATGACCTAAATGAAAGATCTCTGTGAGTGAGATCCCAGTGGAAAGAACAGGTCATCAAAGAAGGAGGTACTTTTCTCTGAAGGGAGGAGCGAACTTCCACTTTGACTACAACCTTGTCTAAATTTGATCAGAGTCGGTGAACTCAAAAGGCTTCCATAGCCTTGACAACTCATGACAAGAGCCTAGGGTGATTATTCATGCCATAAACAAGAGTGTCAATTTGTAAGTCAACAACAGGAGTCACTGTGCACTTATTCCTCATTTAGGATCTCTGTCCTTAATGTGCTGTACATTGTGATTTAATGCTATAACTAGTACTCCAACAGTATTTTTCACTTTGTGTTTTTATGTGGGTGCAAACTGTTGAAATCTTTACTTAATATATGCTAAACTGATCTGTATATAAAGAGATTTGAAAATGAATCTTGATGTGAATGGAAGGGGAGAGGGAGCGGGAGAGTGCATGTTTAGCTTGGTTTACTTTATTGGTTTATTCGCATTCTCAACTTATCTGATTTAAACTTCAGGTAGGAATTGAAATTATCTAATGTCTCAATTTTTGCACTGATTATTTCTCTAAGTGATATTATGTTATGTGAATATAAATCCAAGGAGAAAGTCCCATATTTTATTAATGCAGGCTTATATAATGTGAGAGGAAGAACTTTGCCTAGTTTCAAGGAATTTTAGGTTTGTTCATGGGACTGTGGCATCTAGTCATGAGTATAGGAGATTTTCGATAAGTGATTTTTTTTTTTTTTTTGACAGGCAGAGTGGATAGTGAGAGAGACAGAGAGAAAGGTCTTCCTTTGCCGTTGGTTCACCCTCCAATGGCCGGCGTGGCTGGCGCGCTGCGGCCGGTGCACCGTGCTGATCTGATGGCAGGAGCCAGGTGCTTCTCCTGGTCTCCCATGGGGTGCAGGGCCCAAGTACTTGGGCCATCCTCCACTGCACTCCCTGGCCACAGCAGAGAGCTGGGCTGGAAGAGGGGCAACCAGGACAGAATCTGGCGCCTTGACCGGGACTAGAACCTGGTTGCCGGCGCCGAAAGGCAGAGGATTAGCCTATTGAGCCGCGGCGCCAGCCCCATAAGTGATTTTTAAAGAGACTTTTGAAAATATATAGTGCCATCCTCTTATATTGAAAACTGACAATCTCTAAGAACTCTAAATTTATGGGTGGTATTTTTACCATTGTGCAGTTAGTTATTTCAGCCAATTAAAGTGGGATTATGCACATTTTTATTACTCAAATGAATTTTACATAATGAAAAGCATTATTGCTGCTGTTTGATTCTAAATATCTTAACTATAAAGGTCAATTACTTCTTCATAAAATTAATATAAATCTCATCAATATTCTTGATGTAGATACTTTGATTTCTAGCTTAGTGAGAACCTTTTTTCAAAAATACAACAGATTATTTGTATGTTGTGTTTTGTTCTATCCTCATGTTCTTCCAGATACAATAGGATTCTTCCTGGCAACTGTCAGTGGAGCTATCTCATAACTGTCAAATATGCTGCTATTATGGAATCAGCAGCCATGCCCCTTCTGCTGTATTCAGTGTATTGACATTTCTTTTAAATCGGGAGTGACAAGCCAAGTATAGATTTGGCAGTTATCTTCGAGGTTTAATTAGTGGCAGCTGGATATGCTGAATTTCCAGTCTCTCAGATTAAAAAAAAAATTGCTGCATTTCTGCCCCATTTAATACTCTACCTTCTTTCAGAATCATTCTAACCTCCCACCTTGAGATGGTGACATACACTGAATCTATTCAGTCACTTGAATCTAGGAAGGATCTTATCCTACTGTGAGTTATTGATGCTAAATATGTATTTTCTGTATACCCAATATATTATTTTACATGTGACTTCTGTCATTTCCCCCTTTGCTGTAGACCAGTTGTCTGAGATGAGTGTGCTCTACAGATGAGCTAGATTGATGTCATTCAAGAATTTGTTAACTATGTGAAACTTTAGTCCTCCACAGATCTACAAAGTTTACAAAATCTCGAGGTAGGTCCTAGAAATCTGATTTAACAAGTTTTTACCAGTGATCAAGGCATATAATACTATCATTTTTTTTTATTTTTTATTTTTGACAGGCAGAGTGGACAGTGAGAGAGAGACAGAGAAAGGTCTTCCTTTTGCCGTTGGTTCACCCTCCAATGGCCGCCGCGGTAGGCACGCTGCGGCCAGCGCACCGTGCTGATCCAATGGCAGGAGCCAGGTGCTTCTCCTGGTCTCCCATGGGGTGCAGGGCCCAAGCACTTGGGCCATCCTCCACTGCACTCCCTGGCCACAGCAGAGAGCTGGCCTGGAAGAGGGGCAACCGGGACAGGATCGGTGCCCCGACCGGGACTAGAACCCGGTGTGCCGGCGCCGCAAGGCGGAGGATTAGCCTAGTGAGCCGCGGCGCCGGCATAATACTATCATTTTATTTAAATCTCCTTCTTCAACATCTCTCTTTTAACTTCAGTATGCAACCATGCACCAGATAAGGATGTGTCTGTCAATGGTGGACCATACATACAACTGTTGTTCAATGGGAGTGTGTCACCTGGTGACTAGTTTGTGGAAGTACATTCAGTTATGTTCAATGACAAAGTCCCTAAGGAAGCATTCCTCAGAAAGTATTCATGTCTCTAAGTGACCCATGACTGCACTCATGTCTTTCGCTTTCCTTGGCTTTAAAAGGGATTTTATTTAAAGCTTTACTCTTTAGTAAATGGAAAAAGGTTAGCCTGAGTTTCTTGATTCCAAATCCAACAATCTAAAGGAAAATCGTAAGTGGACAAATTGTGCCCTGTTCCTATCCCTGGATGATTTAACTATGGCCAACAGATAGTGTTTTCTATTGTGTCATTTACTTTCTCACTGAAAGCATGTGAATTCTGAGAAATAAGAAAGAAATGGAAATTCCCAGAAGAAATGTGCAAAATTACAAAGTGTCCAAATCAACATTCACCAGAAACCGGAATCCCTTCCCCTCTTAAAGATTTTAACCTTCAACTGGGTCATAAGTGCCTTATGAGCATCTTTCCGTAGTATATTAACATTTCCTGAATATATTCATGTTATTTTGGTACCTGAAGGCTCAATCAACATTAATTCTTAGAAGTTTTTATACTGTTGCTGACATTAACTTTATCATGTGGAATGACTTTCTTACACTCATTAAATCAAAACTACTGCAGATGAGTGAGAACATTGTCACTACACCAAAGTTAATGCTTGACAATTCAGGTCCCCAAAGAATGAAATAATTTTATATCTTGTAGCTATCTCTTTCCAGAAAGCTGGGGCAAGTTGTCTTTGACGAAGTTGGAAAATAATTGGTTAGTATGTATCACAGATTCATCGTTTTCAAATATATTCATTCCTTTAATATCCTAGAAATCTGCAGTAATGTACCTTAGGTCTAGGATACAATGCAAGAAATTAGTACTGAATGAAATATCAAAGATGTGTTAGTTACTAGAAATCATATTGTATCATGAGTAATATTGTGATATTTTCCTAATTCAATGATGTATTGAGTGACTCCATACATGCTGAGATTTTGTGATTGTTCCACAATTTCTTATCATGAGAACTGAGATCATCCCTGTAGTTTGCTATTTATTTAATAGTGATATTGCAGTTCCTCTGTCTTCATCAATACTACATTATTACCCCAGGAGTCTCTAGCTACAGAAATTAGAGCTGAAAAAGCCTCTTTATTATACATTCCATAAATTTCCTAAAATACTCATCAAATCTTCAATAGAAAGCATACGGTTATCGTTTCAGACAACTTGAATCCCTATGGTAAAATTCTTGCTTTGCTGTGTCCACTAATGCTACATCACTGATAAGTAATGCCTTAAGTCAGATGCTAAAATTTTGGTGTAAATAAAACTTTTTTTCAAAAAGGGAAGTGTGGATAGGCTTTCAGTATAGCATTTAAGATGCTTGGGGCCGGTGCCACGGCTCACTTGGCTAATCCTCTGCCTGAAGCGCCAGTACCCTGGGTTCTAGTCCCAGTTTGGGTGCCAGATTCTGTCCCGGTTGCTCCTCTTCCAGTCCAGCTCTCTGCCATGGCCCGGGAAGGCAGTGGAGGATGGCCCAAGTGCTTGGGCCCTGCATCTGCATGAGAGACCAGGAGAAGCACCTGGCTCCTGGCTTCGGATTGGCACAGCGCGCCGGCCATGGCAGCCATTTTGGGGATGAACCAATGGAAGGAAGACCTTTCTCTCTCTCTCTCTCACTGTTTAACTCTGCCTGTCCAAAAAAAAAAAAAAAAAAAGAAAGAAACTTGGGACCCCTTTATCCCAAATCAGAGTGTCTGGGTTAAAGTCTCAGCTCTCCCTGCAATCCGTCTTCCTGCTAATGAAGACCTGGGGAGCCAGAATGGCTCAAGAAGTTGCTTTCCTGCCACCCATGTGGGAAACTTGGGTAGAATTCCGAGCTCCTGGCTTTATCATGGCCTAGCCCCAGGTATGTTGATGTTTGGGAAGTGAACCAGAGGATGGAGTATTTGTCTCTATTTGCCTTTGCTACACACACACACACACACATATGTTTATATATATATATATATATATATATATACACACATATATATATATAATTAACAATTTAAAACTTAATGAATATCCTGACTTTAACCATCCCATGCAAACATAACTAAGGCCAGAAATGTGGCATTCTCCCTTTCAGTCATAAACAATAAAAATGAATTTGTCTTCTCAGCAGGTTGTTTTGGTTACGTTTGGAAGAATAAGAACGCACACACATACACACATGCAAGGACACCTATCTGTTCCTATCTGTTGATTACAATGACCTTGTCTCAGTCCTAGTTGATATTATGAAACCAATGTAACTCTATATTAGGAAACTGGAAATGAGTTTCCCCTCATTTGACTGCAGCACAAGAATCAACTAAATTCCAAGTATCTTCTTAGGGTGAACAGAATAATGTGTCCCCACCCCTAATGATGTCTAGGCCTTAATTCCTGGTATCTAAGAATATGTTACGCCTGTGGCAATGGGAAATAAGCTGCAGATAGAATTAAGGCTGCTAATCAGCTGATGCTAAAACCTGGAGATTATCTTGGATTGTCTAGGTGGAGTAAATGTAATCACCAAGGATCTTAAATTTGGCAGTGGCGAGGAAAAGAGGAGGTGGAACTGATGCATTTTCAGAGTGATTTGAACTTCTCTAGCTGTCTCTAAAGTTGGAGGAAACTAGTCATGAGGCAAGGGGTGTGGCCAGCCATTGGGAACTGGAAAGGTAAGGAAGTAAATCTCCCCAACAGACTACAGAAAGGAGCACAGCACTTTGAACGCCTTCACTTTAGTCATTAAGAACTGTGTTGACATTCTAAAATAAATAACAGACATATATACCTCTGGTATTCTAGTAACTCAACATGCAAAATTCTGTTACAAAGCAGTAAAAACTAATTGTACATACATTAACTTGTCAATTTCCTTGTTCACAAGAAACTAAAACAGGGATAGGTGTTGCTAAACAGATGGGCAGAAGGGCAATACCTGCCTCATTTTGTTAAACACTCCCTTTTCAAATCTTCAGTAAGCATCTTTGTTTTAGGCATATTTTTCAAATGTCTGTTACTCAACTTATCCCTTGATTTTATAACTGGAGACACATTTGTCTGGTTGTAAATGAGCAAATAATTGACCTAAAGAATAACTCTATTGATATCAGGATATCATATGATTTTGCATTTCACTTAAAATCATTGCATATTTTAATGTATAATTATTGAGTGCTGCCTTTGTGGCAGTGCTGAAGAAGGAATTGAAATTCACTTAAAAGGACCAAGTTTGTTTTTTATTATCATTTGGAAGAATCTTGGTTATGTCATAATAATACATGACCTCAAATTTTCATTGCTAAGAATAGCAAATGACTGTTTCATGTTCATGTTACACGAATAATATGGATCAGTTCTGGCTCTAATCTGTAGTTTCTGCAGCCCAAAATCCAGACTAATTTGGAAGTCCAACTTCAGAGGCTGCTTTCTTCTATGGCCTATTTCCACGGCTTTGCCCCTTTCATGACTAAAGGGAAAGGAATCATGAATAACCCTTATACTAGCTCTAAAGCTTTTCCTTGCAAGTAACACACTTGCCTTTTGCTCACATGTCATCATTCAGAGCCAATCAAATGGCTACTTCTAGATCTGGAGCAGCAAGGGATTGTAATTACCTCCTAAAGATTCATAGTTAACATTTGTGAAAATAATTTTTAAAAATCATACAAAATAGTTTATCGCACTACTCATCCCCACCATAGAATCTTTAAAGATCAATTCAGTTCTAGCCCTTTCCACAAATATTAGAAATGCCTGAAAATTAGCACAGGAACACTTGATGGGCTAACTACAATGTTTTCCAGTGTTTAATTGAATAAGGCCATGAGTTAATCATATGTTGCTACTCCAGTAATACTTAAAATAGCTCTGAACGCAAAATGCAGGTTTTGTGTCTGTCAACAACAGTAACAACACATTCTGTATTTTTTTATTGAAAAAGCTAAGTGCTATATGACAAAGCTCTTAAGCTCTTGCAGGACTTTATCTGGAAACGAGCCCATGCTCCTTCACATAAAATAGAATGGATAAATAGCCTGGGTAACATAAAACAGGTGTTTGTTTCATGGGTGTCTTTTACGTAAAGGCCACAGACAGGTTAATTGTGACTATCGAGTTAACTATGTTAAGGACAGTAATTTTAAATTGAGTTTGAGAGCATTTGAACAATAGTGGCATCATACACACTTGAATATAAGCAAAGACAGAAATAGCAAGCTTACAAATAAAGATCTTCTCAATTGAAAATGCTAATGAGAACACCCTCACCACAAATACACATACACACACACACAGAATATGCAACACATTTAATAAAGAATTTTTGATTATACAGTGTAGTGGAGAATCTGATATTCTGACACAATGGATAATACATTTTAAAGAAAGTTACAGTATAAAGCAATTTCCAAGAATTATAATTCAATAAAATTCCCTGAATATTAAAGCTCTGCTGAATATAATTTTGTCTTCTCTATTTCAGAAAGCAATTTAAAATCTTACAGGGCATTAGAAATGTTTCTTATATTTGTAGCCTATTAAATTTTATAAGGTGCTTTCATTTACATTGTCATTTTATTCTCACAATGACCTCATGAAAGACAAAGCATTATTATGCTCCATTAGCACAGCTCATGACATCTAAGAGGCAATTATTAATAAATATTTGTTGTTAGAATGAATGAATGAATGGATTCCTGTGTCAGTTATGAGGAAGGTGAACTTAAGGAATTAGCTATTTTATACTCATGAAGAGAGAGCCTGAACCCTGGAAAACTTTCTCTTTGCCATTAATATGACCTCTCTCTTACTGTGAAATCATCTTGCTCTTACGGCATGCAGAAGTAATTTATTAAATATAAATTGGCCTGGGGCCCGCGCCATGGCTCACTTGGTTAATCCTCCGACTGTGGCGCCTGCATCCCATATGGGCGCCGGGTTCTAGTCCCCATTGCTCCTCTTCCAATCTAGCTCTCTGCTAGATTGGAAAAGCAGTGGAAAGCAGTGGAAGATGGCCCAAGTGCTTGGGTCCCTGCACCCACATGGGAGACCAGGAGGAAGCACCCGGCTCCTGGCTTCGGATCAGCACAGTGCCGGCCGTGGTGGCCATTTGGGGATTGAACCAACGGAAGGAAGACCTTTCTCTGTCTCTCTCTCACACTGTATATAACTACCTGTCAAATAAAAAATATATATCTATAAATTGGCCAAAATTATATCTCAAAGATTTATTTTTAAATAATACTATAGATTTTGTAAAATAGGTCATTCACCTTAGTACATAATATGCAACATGTGTGCATTTAAAGTGTATACTTGTAAATTTAAGTATATTTTTTGAAAATATATTTACTTGAAAATTACAGTTTTATGTAGATGGTTACAAAATTTATTTGAAAATTGTGTTCAGTGCTAAAAATAATGCAAAGCAAGTGGGATTTATAGCCACTGGTGCTCACTTTTTGTATCATAAACTGCTTAGGAATAGTAATGCCTAAAATTTTATCTCAGAATAATATCCTTAAATAAGCAATTTAAAATTGTATTAAAAGAAAATTTATTTTCAAAAATAGTTCTATCCATGTAAACAATCACTGCATGGATAGTCAATTGATAATGATTACTTTAATGCTTGGTCATTATTCATTATATTTTAATATTATATTTACTCTTAGAAGGAGGAGGGAGGTAATGATTCTTATTTAACACATGTGCATTGGTTCATGGAACAATCTATGTGAACAAATAATTTTTACTGAATATATTACCAATGATAATACACAGCTAAATTTTAACCCCTCTGAAGCTAAATGCCAGGATAAGGCAATGCTTACACGTCTTATCCCAAACTCTTTAGGCTGAGCTTAAGAGAATCATTTAATATATTGTCTGTACTTTCTAAAGAGAGGTAATCAAATGTCCAGTTCTGCTTTGTGGATTTGTAAAGGAACTGACATGAATATGTGACAAGCAACAGTGAAATTTATATAACACTTAAAAATTCAAGACAGAATTTTCTAGAATAAGCGATAAAGTTTGAGAGTTTTTTAAAAAGATGAGACCAAAATACTTGACATTAAGTATCAGGATACAAAGTAAGGGCTTAAATAACACAATTTAAGAAATGTCATAAAATAGTGCATGTTTAATTGTCAGGGGTGTGGTGTGGACAGCTAAGGTCACTGGAGACTGTAGTCTAAGAAAAACTTAGAAGCTATATAACAAAGATATGTCAACAGAAAGGAAAGAGGGAGGGAAAGAAGGAAGAAAAGAAGAAGAAATGGAGGGTGGCAGAGAGAGAGAGAGAAAGGAAGTGAGAAGAAAGAAAGGGAAAAGAGTGGTTTTAAAAATAATCTTAACTACAGGGTTGTTAACAAAGTTTGTGATAAAACATGAAAAGCTTGGACTAAATTCATATTCAGTAAATGATAGCTATTATTATAAATTTGCCTGAAGCAAGTTCTGTAAGAGAAAACCTTTGGTTTGTAACTCCCACTATGAAAACAGTATGTCTAGGTTTATGTCCCAGTGAAAGATTGAGTAATAGAATTTTTAATTAGTAATCACTAGGATGCAAGTGTTTGACTTCTAGTGCAATCAGCTAAAGCTGCAAACGGGAATTCATTTAACAAATTAAGGGTGCCTGGTGAAACTTAAGACCCCACAAGAGACTATAGAAGCATTTACAATGCTGCCAGGATCCAGGATCCATGATGTAAAGTATCTACTTGGTAACTAGCAAGCAATTATAGACTTGACAGCAGAGATATATTATGTGAGACCCTTTTCATAAAATATGCTATCAGATATTCATGAAGAATATCACTTACATCCCTTATGAGGCTGTTGTATATTATTAAACTCAGAAATAAAGATGATGAGTTGCCCACTAGTTTTAGTCAAAGCCTCACTAGAAATCATGCAAGTCACATGAAATACCCACTAAAAAGGAGTATGTATATGTGTACAAGAGGACTTCAAAAGTTTCTGAACAATATGCATTATCTTTTTAATTTTACTTTATTTTTAAATAGTATTTGGGTTATACACATTTCATGTATTTCATGATGCAGATTTAAAAGAATAATACTTCCCACCGTACGCTCACTCCCGCCCATGCACCCTTCCTCCTCCTTCCTCTCCTAATCCCTCTCTTAATTTTTATAATGATCTACTTTTACTTTATACTCTTAGGATTAACCCTACACTAAGTAAAGTGTTTGCCAAATAGTGTTTATCTTTTTATTCCATTTCCCTACATGCAAATCTATATATAGGTTTTCCTGAATATATTTAAATAATTAAATTTTGTAAAAGTTTTGTGATGTGTGTATATATATTTTTTACATAGAAAAATATAGTTGTCTCTGTCTATGACCTTCTGTCTCACAAACATACATTACTAGAATCCTACCGTTAATCTCTGATTACCTCTCATAGTCACACTTATCTCAGTTATATTACTCATTTTGGACACTGTTGTGCCGCTATGAATGTATATCACTCATTTCTTCATATTTCCTAACATTCACAAGATGACACATAAGGTTACACAAAGTAACTTTCAAAATTATTCTATCTTATATATCTTCGGAGTGCCAAATATCTCAAAATCATTATTTGTCAATCCTGCCTAGTTTCACAGTATGGAGGCTAGAAATTATTTAAATATTTTTATACTTACACAAATTTAGATTTTCTCCTCTGTATCTACTACTCAATATTAAGTAAAAAGTACACACAAGCATTTGTCTATTTGGGTAGAAGAAATATATAATTATTTATTGGTATACTTCATTCATAAAGGTTTGTTATTAATATTCCATTTGTTCTTCTGTGATTTGCCTATTCGTGTTCATTAGTATCATAGAATCCTCAAATGACCTTGGGAAAAATGGCACACGAGGACAGCCACATTCTCCAAGGGTGTGTAAGAGACAAAAAGCATCAGAAAGGGTTTTCAAAAGTGTTGGCAGCTACTTCTTAGTGAGATGCTTACATACCTATAAAGGGATATTTAGCAATGGACAGACTGATTAAGATGACCTTTACAGGAACTTGTATTTTTCCTCATACTTAATAAATGTGTAATTGAAACACTTATTTCTCCTTAATGCAATTAAAGAGACAACAATTTAAAAGAGTTAAAATTCAATTTAGTTCATTTAAGTAAATGTTCCTATAAGTAGATCACAAGTTTGTCGCTTTTCATTCTGTTTTGCACTTCTTGGCTGTGTTGTTGTTTGTTCCTATAGAAAACCTGTGAACAGTGCCATTGTGATGTTGAAGGCACAGAATCCCTAAAACACTAATAAGGATATGAAAAATTATGCCACGAAGAAGCAAGTCCCATGACACAAAAGCTTTCTGACTCACTTTGTATTTTCTTATTGAAAATTAAATTATAGCTGTTATATGGGGCATGAAAAAATTTGCCTAACATAGTGAAAAAATATTCTCACATGTAAATAATGTGCATGCTCACCTTTATTTTTCTTGGCCAACTCAAAGAAATTAATGACTTTGACCATCCAATTCCATGCATTTGTGAGGTGAAAGTGATTTAAGAGTTGAACTGTTCATGGCAGGTGCTGTGGCCTCCTGCAGCACCAGCACCATGTATGTGCTCTGATTCAACTCCTGGCTGCTTTACTTCTGATCCAGCTCCCTGCTAATGTGTCTGGGAAAGCAGTAAAAGGGCCTAAGTTCTGGGGCCCTGGCACCCACTTGGGAGACCCAGAAGAAGCTGCTGACTCCTCACTTCAGATTGTCCAGTCCTGGCTGTCATGGCCATTGCAGGAATGAACCAGCAGATGGAAGATCTTTCTTTCTCTCTCTGCATCTGCCTCTCCTTCTCCTAAACTCTGCCTTTCAAGTAAAATGTATAAATTGTTGGATGTGTCCCCACTTTATGAAGGTGAACTCTAATGGGACAGCAGATGTCCAGCTTAACCTGTCACTACAATTTCTGTAAAAATCCAGCTAATATATCCCAGTGGAAAGTATCCCTGATGATTGTCTCCTTATTTTTATTTTCACTTTTTTGCTTTACCAGCTATAAATATTTCTGTTTGGCTCCCCAGATATGTGTCTTAACTTCTGATCCTTCCTTCTGTCAACTCCTTGGTTAGGTGCCACCTGTTGCTGCCAACATCTCTGGCATCAGGCTGAAATTTTCATTCAGTATCTACAGTTGGGTACAATCTACACACTTTGCAACAACAATGTTCCATGTGCTCCATTGCCATTCCATTGCCAACCAATCCTCAAATGTCCAAAATAGTAGCCTACTCTACTGGATAAAATGGTCACCCAATGAAAGATCCACAGTATACTGGTCTGAGTAGAAGGAAAATGTACCTTGATTTTTGTGTAAGAACTTAAATTTAATTGCAAAGTCATGATTTGTTGATGATTATGTGAATGTCATTATTTACTCAAGTGAAGTCCTTAAATAAGACAATATGCTTTTTACAATGAGATTTTCTCCACCCCTGGGCAATAAAGCTTAGTTATAGAGTGAGGCAAGGCACAGAGTATTTACTACAAGTGTGAAGGTTCCAATCCACATTACTGCTGCACACACATCTTGCTTGGTTCCTGTAAATGTAGAGCTGTGCCACGCAGTGGAAGACTTTCTGATGATAAAAACGAGAACTCTTATTTTTTTGAAAATTTGGCATTAAGTGTGCTCCCTTGCTGACTACTTCTCCAAGATAAACGATTTCAGTAGTTATGCTCTATCCAGGAATAAAGATAGGTTAGATTTTAATTTAATAATTGATCAATTTTTTTTAGATTTTTAAAAATTTGTTTGTTTGAAAGGTAGAGTTACAGAGAGAAGGAGAGACAGAGAGAAGGGTCTTCCATCTGCTGGTTCTCTCCCCAGATGGCCACAATGGCTGGGGCTGCGCTGATCCAAAGCCAGGCGCCAGGAAGTGTTTCAGGGTCCCCCATGTGAGTGCAGGGGCCCGGGCACTTGGGCCATCTTCTACTGCTTTCCCAGGCCATAAATGGAGAGCTGGATTGGAAGAAGGGCAGCCAAGACTTGAACCAACACCCATGTGGGATTCTGGCTCTGTAGGTGGAGGTTTAGTCCACTACGCCAAGCACTGGCCCCAATCAATAATTTTAAAGTGTTTGTATGCCAGGGACTGTGTCAATCCATAATGAAAATGAATAATTTTGAATCTCCTCTAGTTTAGCCAGGTAAGGAAAATTCACTCAAATTAAACAAAAACAAAGGAATGAAGTAGAATGGTGCTGTAATGCCCATGGAACCAAGTGCAAGGAGTTGGGCTTCCTGTGGGACTGGAACAAGGCCCTGGAAAGCCAGAGAAAATTCCCATTTCTTTTTGGAAGTGTTTGGTTCCCCATCTCTGCTTCTCTCTGCATCTGCTGAATTTGTTCTCGCCACAGTCTGTTTCTTTGCCTCTAGAAGAAAATGACACTTTCAGCCCTCTTAGTGTTATCTCACTCCCACCAATCACAAGGAAACCCTTTGTGCTAATTGCAAATTCTCCAGAGAAGAAAACTGTACTTGGCTTAGCTTTGTTGTCAATGGGCTGGCTCTCCTTTGATCAGAGGGACACCCTTTGGTCCATGTGGAATAGGCATCTGTCCCTCGGGGGTTGATCAGGGAGCCAGAAGCCATTCCATGTTTGCAAGGGTGAAGGTCTTTATTAAATGCAACAAGAAGATGGCACATCTGTGGTAAGGAATTATGGAGGGATGGTGGGGCAATCAACTGTCAATTGTATCAGCCCGCACTGCCAAGCAGGTTATTTGCAACAGCTCACCCCAAACCCATTGTGAATCTCAAGGACTTTGGGATTGCTCTCCCCACCTATAGCAGCTTGCAACACGGTGACTCTCAAGAAGTTCGCCAAGGAGTTGCTGCCATGATCAAGAACCTCCTGGAAGTTCTCACCCTATATTAGCCCACACCCAGAGCTGAGTGATTCTCAGAGTGGCTGCCAGCTCTCTCAGCTGCAGCCTGCACCCCTAAAAGGGGTGATTTATAGCAGCTAGCTTGGAAAGAGCTTCATGTCTACCTGCAGATGCCTCCAGACAGTGATCATGCCTAGTCTGGTCTCTCTGCTAAGTCTCTTGAGTGCTTCTTTTTGGAAAACTCTAACTTGAAATCTATGTGGAAGGCCATTCTGGGAAATGTTTGGCTTTCTCTTGCATGATATAGAGGAGATGGTAGAAATACATCATAGTATGCTGAGCTGAAAACATGATGAGCACAGCCATGGACCACTAGAAATACAGGACCAGTGGTGCACATGTGACTAGAGGGTCCATGTAAGTTTGTGCACATGTGTGAACGTGTGTGTGTGTGTGTGTGTTTAGTAAGCACAGATAGGACTCAGGGACTGAGGCATGAACTGGGAATCACTTAGTACATGAAAAAGGCAGATTTCTCACCTCCTTCCCTCTTCCTTTCTACACAATCTGAGCTGCCTCAGAGGGCTTGTCTGTAGGAAACATTTCCCCACTCTCTTCCTGAGATTTCTGCCTTCTCCCCCTCCTTATTTTTTAATATTTATTTTGTTTATTTGAAAGACAGAGTTACAAAGAGCTAGAGGCAGAGAGAGAGGTCAGTCTTTGATCCATTGATTCACTCCCTAAATGGCTACAATGGCCAGAACTGAGCCCATGTGAAGCCAGGAGCTTCTTCTGATTCTCCCACAGGGATGCAGGGGCCCAGGGGCTGGGGCTGTCCTCTGCTGTTTTCCCAGGCACATTGGCAGGGAGATGGATCAGACGTGGAGCGGCTAACACTGGAACCAGCGTCCATATTGGATGCTGGCACTGCATGTTAGGGCTTTAACCCGCTGTGCTGTAGCACTGGCACCTTATTACTTCTTTTTTTTAACTTTTATTTAATGAGTATAGATTTCCAAAGTACAGATCATAGATTACAATTGGATTACAATGGCATTTTCCCCTCCATAACTTTCCTCCCATCAGCAACCCTTCCCTCTCCCGTTCACTCTCCTTTCCATTCTCATCAAGATTCATTTTCAATTATCTTTATATACAGATCAATTTAGCATATATTAAGTAAAGCTTTCAACAGTTTGCACCCACACAGAAACACAAAGTGAAAAATACTGTTTGAGTACTAGTTATAGCATTAAATCACAATGTACAGCACATTAAGGACACAGATCCTACATGAGGAGTAAGTACACAGTGACTCCTGTTGTTGACTTAACAAATTGACACTCTTGTTTATGGCGTCAGTAATCACCCTAGGCACTTGTCATGAGTTGCTAAGGCTATGGAGCCTTTAGAGTTCGCTGACTCTGATCATATTTAGACAAGGCCAATATCAAAGTAGAAGTTCTCTCCTCCCTTCAGAGAAAGGTACCTCCTTCTTTGATGACCTGTTCTTTCCACTGGTATCTCACTCACAGAGATATTACATTCAGGTGTTTTTTTTTTTTTTTTTTTTTTTTTTTTACCACAGTGTCTTGGCTTTCCATGCCTACAATACTCTCATGGGCTCTTCAGCCAGATCCAAATGCCTTAAGGGCTGATTCTGAGGCCAGAGTGCTGTTTAGGACATCTGTCCTTCTATGAGTCTGCTGTGTATCCTGCTTCCCATGATGGGATTGTTCTCTCCATTTATTATTATATCAGTTAGTGTTAGCAGACACTAGTCTAGTTAATGTGATCCCTTTGACTCTTAAACCTATCATTATGATCAACTGTGAACAGAAATTGATCAGTTGGACTAGCGAGATGGCATTGGTGCATGCCACCTTAATGGGATTGAACTGGAATCCCCTGGCACATTCCTAACTCCACCATTTGGGGCAAGTCTGATTGAGCATGCCCCAAATTGTACATCTCCTCCCTCTCTTTTTCCCACTCTTACATTTAACAGGGATCACTTTTCAGTTAAGTTTCAATACTTCAGAATAATTGTTTGTTAATTAAAGAGTTCAACCAATAGTATTAATTAGACAAAAAATACTAAAAGGGATAAAGTATTAAGTTGTTCCTCAACAGTCAGGACAAGGGCTGATCAAGTCATTGTTTCTCATAGTGCCCATTTCACTTCAACAGGTTTCACCTTTGGTGCTCGGTTAGTTGTCACCGATCAGGGAGAACATATGATATTTGTCTCTTTGGGACTGGCTTATTTCACTCAGCATGATATTTTCCAGATTCCTCCATTTTGTTGCAAATGACTGGATTTCATTGTTTTTGACTGCTGTATAGTATTTCAAGGTATTTGATTGTTTTTGTGGCTATTGTGAATGGAATTGATCTTAGAAGTTCTTGCTCACCTGTGGAATTGCCTATGTATACAAAGGCTGTTGATTTTTGTGCATTGATTTTATATCCTGCTACTTTGCCAAACTCTTCTATGAGTTCCAATAGTTTCTTAGTAGAGTTCTTTGGATCCCCTAAATTAAGAATCATATCATCTGCAAAGAGGCATAGTTTGAGTTCTTCCTTCCAAATTTGTATCCATTTAATTTCTTTTTCTTGCCTGATGGCTCTGGCTAAAACTTCCAGAACTATATTGAATAGCAGTGGTGAGAGTGGGCATCCCTGCCTGGTACCAGATCTCAGTGGAAATGCTTCCAACTTTTCCCCACTCAATAGGATGTTGGCCGTGGGTTTTTCATAAATTGCTTTGATTGTATTGAGGAATGTTCCTTCTATACCCAGTTTGCTTACAGTTTTCATCATGAAAGGGTTTGTATTTTATCAAATGCTTTCTCTGCATCTATTCAGATAATCACATGGTTTTTCTTCTGCAGTTTGTTAATGTGGTTTATCACAAGGATTGATTTGCGCACATTGAATCCTCCCCGCATACCAGGGATAAATCCTACTTGGTCTGGGAAGATGATTTTTCTAATGTGTTGTTGTATTCTATAGGAAGAATTTATTGAGGATTTTTGCATCTATGTTCATCAGGGATATAGATCTGTAATTTTCTTTCAATGTTGCATCTTTCTCTGGCTTAGGGATTAAGGTGATGCTGGATTCACAGAAAGAATTTTGGAGGATTCCCTCTTTTTTGATTGTTCTGAATAATTTGAGAAGAATTGGAGTTAGTTCTTTAAACGTCTGGTAGAAATTAGCAGTGAATCCATCTGGTCCTGGGCTTTTCTTTGTTGGGAGGGCCTTTATTACTGTTTAATTTCTGTCTCAGTTATGGGTCTGTTTAGGTTTTCTATGTCTTCCTGGTTCAATTTAGGTAGGTTGCATGTGTCCGGGAATCTATCCATTTCTGATGGATTTCCCTGTTTGCAGGCATACAAGTCCTTGTAGTAATTTCTGATGATTCTTTTTATTTCTATGGTGTCTGTTGTTACATTCCCTTTTTCATCTGTGATTGTATTGATTTGGGTCTTTTCTCTTCTTTTTTTAGTTAGTTGGGCCAATGGTGTGTCAATTTTATTCACTTTTTCAAAAAACCAGCTCTTCATTTGGCTAATTTTTTGTAATGTTTTTTTGGATTCAATCCTGTTGATTTCTTCTCTGATTTTAATTATTTCTCTTCTCCTACTAGCTTTAGGTCTGGTTTGCTACAATTTTTCTATATCCTTGAGATGCATTGAAATCACATTTATTTGGTGCCTTTCCAATTTCTTGATGTAGGCACCTACTGCTATAAACTTTCCTCTCAACACAGCTTTTATCGTATCCCATAAGTTTTGATATGTTGTGTTGTTATCCTCATTTACTTCCAGAAAGTTTTTGATTTCTCTTTTAATTTCTTCTATGACCCAGTATTCATTCTGGAGCATGTTGTTCAGTTGTCTCCCTGTGTTTGCATATGCTCTAGGGATTCCAGAGTTGCTAATTTCCAACTTCATTCCTTTATGGTCTGAGAAGCTGCATGGTATGATTCTAATTCTTTTGAATTTGCTGAGACTTGCTTTATGGCTTATTATGTGGTTAATCCTAGAGATGGTTCCATGCACTGCTGAGAAGAATGTAAATTCTTTAAATGTAGGATTGAAAGTTCTGTAGATATCTGTTAAATCCATTTGGGCAATAGTGTCGATTAAATCTGCTGTTTCCTTGATTTTCTGTCTGGTTGATCTGTGTATTTCTGAGAGTGGAGTATTGAAGTCCCCCAGTACTATTGTATTGGAATCTTAGTCTCCCTTTAAGTCCCTTAACATATCTTTTAAATAAACCAGTGTCCTGCAATTAGGTGCCAATACATTTATAATAGTTACATCTTCCTGTTGAATTGATCCCTTAATCATTATACAGTGTCCCTCTTTGTCTCTCTTAACAGTTTTTGTGTTAAAGTTTATTTTGTCTGATATTAATATGGCTACACATTCTTTTTTTTGCTTTCTGTTGGCATGGAATATCTTTTTCCAACCTTTCACTTTCAGTCTGCATGCATCTTTGTTGGAAAGATGTGTTTCTTGTAGGCAGCAAATAGATGGGTTTGGTTCCTTAATCCATTCAGCCAGTCTGTGCCTTTTAACTGGAGAGATGAAGCCATTAATGTTTAATGTGACTATTTATAAGTAGTAAGTTTGCCCTGCCATTTTCCCAAAGATATTTTCTAGTACATGCTTTGAGCTTCCTGTGATCTTTTGCTGTGAGGTTTCCTTTCTTTACCTTCTTTCATACTGATAACCGTGTTTCTGTGTTTCTGTGTGTAGCACATCTTTAAGCATCTTCTGCAGGGCTGGATGAGTGGCAACAAATTCTTTCAATTTCTGTTTGCTGTGAAGGTCTTTATTTCACCTTCATTCACAAATGAGAGCTTTGCAGGATATAATATTCTGGGCTGGCAGTTTTTCTCTCTTAGTACCTGGGCTATGTCTCACCATTCCCTCCTAGCCTGTAGGGTTTCTGATGAGAAGTCTGCTGTGAGTCTAATTGGAGATCCTCTGAGAGTAATCTGATGTTTCTCTCTTGCACATTTTAGGATCTTCTCTTTGTTTCACTGTGGTGAGTTTGATTACAACGTGTCGTGGTGAGGGTCTCTTTTGGTCATGTTTATTAGGGGTTCTATGCGCTTCCTGTACTAGGATGTCTCTGTCCTTCTCCAAACCTGGGAAATTTTCTGCTAGTATCTCAGTAAAAAGGCCTTCTAATCCTTTCTCCCTCTCCATGCCTTCAGGAACTCCTAGAACCGAAATGTTGGGTTTTTTAATAGTATCCTGTAGATTCCTGTCAATATTTTTTAGATTTCCAATTTCCTCTTCTTTTCTTTGGTTTGACTGTATACTTTCCTGTTCTCTGTCTTCTAAGTGTGATATTCTCTCTTCTGCTTCACTCATTCTGTTTTTAAGGCTCTCTAATGTGTTTGTCATTTGATCCATTGAATTCTTCATTTCATTATAATTTATCTTCACTATCACCGTTTCATGTTCTACTAGTTTCTTCATTTCATTTTGATTCCTCCTTAATATTTCATTTTCGTGAGAGAGATTTTTCTATCTTGTCCATTTAGGATTTCTGTAGTTCAAGAATTTGTTTTTGAGAACTTCTTAATGTTCTTATCAATTTTTTGAAATCCATTTCTTGCATTTCTTCCATCTCATCATCTTCATAATCTTGAATTGGGGTGTCTTTTTCATTTGGGGGCATCATAGTGTCTTCCTTGTTCTTTTTTCCTCGGTTTCTGCATTTGTTGCTTGGCATGTGGAGATATTCTTTGGTTTCTTTGCGGTAGTGGTTTTTCTCATTATACTATGACTCTAGATTAAGTGGACTGTCTGCTTTTGATGGATCCTTAGAGGCTGTGATGGGTGTGGCCAGAGAGCTCTGTTTGGTTCTTCAGGGTTAAGGGTGTGACAAAGGTGACTCACCCAGGTTGTTTTCTCTCTCTCTCTCTCTCTCTAATCAGAAGGGAAGTAATTCCACACAGCTGAGTATTCAATATATGAAATATGACCCCTGTGGGTATAATATTCTTCTGCTCTGCCTCAAGGACCACACAAAGCATCGATGCAGCCCTCAGTGTGATTGCAAATTTCTCTGCAGTCTCCTACCAGGTTGCCAAGGTTACTGAGTTTGTGTACTCCGTGAGTTCTCTCCCCTACCTCAGATTTTCAGTCTTAGTTCATTAGCTCCACAGCTTCACTAGGTCCTAACCTCCTGTTATTTCTCCCCACCAGAGTCAGGTTTTTCTGCTTGGCTAATGGCAGGCACCGCTTTACGTATGTCCAAAATGGTGCTTGCTCTTTGTCTTGCTTGCCTTTGTGAGTGGAGAGAGAGAGACTTGTGTTCATGCCAGTCCCTTTTATTTATTTATTTTATTCTCTCCTCTAGTTAGCCTGGTAAACTTTCCCCAGAGGGGCTTCAAGCCTCAGTCCCTCTAGGCTCTTTCTGCTGTTTCCCTGCCAATGTCTCGGGCTACTTAGGTTTTGCCTCACCTCCCCTTCCAGCACTGGTGTGTAGACCCTGCAAATGGGCTCCCGAGCCGTGGGTGTCCTTGCTCTCCCTGTAGGTCCTCTGTGTCACATCCACTAGATCTGGAAGAGTTTCCTCTGCAATTTTTTTCCTGAGCCTTTCCCTGAAACTACAGTAACTCCACTTATATTAACCTATCTTTTCCTGGACTATCAGTGTGCTCTCTCACTATTCCGCCATCTTCCCCTATTACTTCTTGGAATCATGTGAGGGATTTTCTCAAGTGGGAATGGCTTAAGCACTCCTGCATGCATGTGAGTCAGGAGCAACTACCTCACCTGATGGCCCCAGCATAGCATCTCAGTGAGAGATAGTACCATGGTCAGGGATCCAAGCTCAGCTAGAGTCCTCCCTAATTCTGCATCTTGATGGGAGACTGCAAAATTAGTTGTATGTGAAGTCTGGATTTATATTCTGCTCATAGACAAGGCTTTTCTCAGGGACAGAGACACAGAGCCCTGATGGTCTCTTATATCCCTAGATTCAAAGATAACTGAGGCCAGCTACTTCTGGTCTTTTTAATCACATGAATCAATAAATTTCCTATTTTGCTTAGGTCAAAAAAATAATGAGATTTCTCAATTTTTTTTAAGATTTGATAAACAATCAAGATATGAAGCAATTCACTGATCACTTTTTTTTTTAAACCTTTGGGACATTTTCTGTTTAAGAAACATAGATTTACTATAGGCAATATGATAGTAAATTTTTAAATAAATGTGATCCAGTGACTTGAATGGCAGTGAAATTGATGATAAATGGCTTGTGCTACCATAAATATGAAAGCAGTAATATTGGGAAAGTGACTGCTTTGGTTTTCTGTCATGCCCTTTGACTGATAGCACAAACTGGGCCTTTTCCTCTCTAAGTTTACTTCTTAAGGGCATGAAAATAAATACACTGACTTAGGTGATTATCATATACTAACTTTGTTTAATCTTTTTCATTCATTTTAATTTCCTATGTTTCTTTACGGAGAATACTATGGAAAGTCAAGACATTATTAAGAGTTTGATGAGTTATGTGATGATTTTCAGTGAGTCCACCTTTTTTCTGGAACCATGTAACTCCTACTAGGTCCTTATCTTTTTCTATTATAATATAAATCATTCCTATTTATCCCATCCCAGAATGACGATAAAATTTAGTTTCAGATTCACTCATAGATGGCACATTGGAAATAAACCTTCTACCAAAATCTCATCCCATATAGCTCAGGAAAATGCACTGGTTCTCCTCTATTGGCATATACACCTGCATGTGTCTCTTCCAACTCAGTTGCATTCCTGGGGTCATTCCTGTCTATGTGGAATAATTAATATCATGAGGCACTGAAAATTGAGGCAAAGGCTTTAGGATTTGGAGGATATTTCTACAAAGACCTGAAATGTAATGCATTCAAGCGAAATAGTCACTTGGAGAATGGAGGGTTGTTTATAGGCCTGTCTCTTCCACTGAGGAATAATCATTTGTTTAGTTTTGTTTTATTTTGTTTTCTTTCTGTTCATTCTATTAGCAGAACCCCTCCACTTAGAGTAAGGCTTACTGTAAGATCACTAAGTAAACTGATAATGGATCATTGCAAAAATTAAGAATGTGAATCTAAAAGGGGGATGGGGAATTGAAATGTAGATGGGAGGGAGGGAAAGCCCCACTTGGTTCCAAAATCTGTATATATGAAATATATGAAACTTATATAACTTAAATAAAAAAAGAAAATTAAGAAATCATATAGTATATAGGGGCAGAGTATCAATAGAGTAGAAAATTATGATAGGAATAGTCAAGCTTCATACAGCCAGGTGTAGTGACTGAGGTAGGCATATGATGGCATCATGAAATAAATTAGAGTCTGGCTTTTAGCCATCCTGCTTGGGATCTAACTTTGGCTTGTACTAATTGTATCTTCTTAGATAAATTACTTTACCCCTTCATACTTTGGTAACCATTTCTCCACAACAGGACAAGTAATAACAGTGCCAACCAATGGGGTTTTTGAAGTTTAAATGATTTAATATACCACTGAATTAGAAGAATAGAGAGTAGCTAATGAGTGCTGTATGAATATTAGATATTATTTTCCCAACTCACAAGGCCATGTTTAAAACTAAATATGTGTAGCACCTTGCTGGCTTTGGTATCATTACTATTTAGAATATTGTTCCTCAGATCATTCTGCCTTAATTGAACCTCCTGTGGGCTGTAGCTAAGAATTCAAATCTCCAGCCCTTCTTCCCTGACAGAAGCATTTGGATATTTCTTGTGACATTTATATGAATCAACTGTGGATTAAACCTTATTTCAGACCATATGATTTGTAATGAGTTGTTTGAAATGATTTGCATATAGTTATTTCCTTCAATAACGTTATTTTTAATTGGATATATAAACCACATGCAAGAATCGATCCCTCTTGTTTTTATAACATTGCTGAGAGAGAGGGTCTTTCTAATTTCCAAGAAGACTCATGGAAAGTAAGACGTTGAACACATTTCTGATCGGGTTGCTCCATGGGATGATTCAGTTCTCTTAGTTCTCTTTCCAAATCCCTGGAAACCTGTCATTGTACCTTTGAATGATGAAACCCCAGAAACATGTTGAAATGTTTATTGAAATATGTGCTCAATAGTCTGAGGGGGTGAAAAAGAATTTGGCATTTGGAAAATAAAGTTTGCTTACTTTTTCTGCTTGATGAAATACAATTATCAAAATTCAAGTCTATAAAATAGTTTTGAAATATTTACTTTTCAGTAATCTCTCTTGCAGATTTTCCTAGGGAGGACAAAGGACATTTCATTATATATAGGTTTGACAAGAACCTGCAAGGGATCACCTGAAAGCCTGATATTCAAAAAGCCAGGGAAGAGCTGTCTTAATGTCATAGAATACATTTTCCCAGAAACAAATATTCAGCTTCTATGCTGCTGGAAAGGATTATTTCCTTTAAAGTATTAAAGGTTTACTAGATTATGCATTTCATTATATTAAAACTTCCTGAAGTGACACCAGACCCAAATTCTAGATGACTCATAAACACAGGCCAGAAAAGAGGAACACAGAGAGCGAGGACGAGATTGCATTGGCTAGAAGAAAGAACCATTACTTTCTCAGTGAGTCCATTCATTTCTCTCTCAACAATGTCAAAAATTTGCAGTTGGTAGACATATACGCAGGAGTCAGAACTCACATTTCTCAATGATGATCTACAGGATACTTTACAAACCCTCAATTAGGAGACCCAAACCTTTTATCAGGAATAGCTGAATTTTATTTTTGTGAAGGAGAGTAATTAAGCCATGATGTGAAGAGATGGATTAGGACTTTGGGAGCAAGGGAAGGAAAACAGCATTGATTACAATTGTGAGGCATGCAGTTTATGGCTTTAATTGTTTAAAAAAGTGACTTTCGGCAAACCATTTTTATTTTCTAGTTTATAAACTTAAGAAGTTGTATAAAATGATATGCATGTAGAATTAATGAGAGAGGATTTTATGGTTATATGCATGTGAGAAAATGTGATACATTTTCACATGGTTAACAAATAAATTTAAATGCAATAGAATGCCATGGGAAGTAATGTTAGAGATGATTATTAATGGCTGTGACTGTAATACTTTTGCATTTATCAGATAAGAGACAGCATGGGAGAAAAAGTCTTGTTTATGTGTCTGAGAAACTCTTTTGATGTCTGATGTTTGCTATTTGAATAGGATGGAAGCTCTGAAATCAGCTCTTACCTTAGAGGAAGAATGCCTTTCAGTTTGTGGAGCTTGAGAAATGGATGCTACTTGATATGTATAGAGAGTAGAGTGAGTTTATGGGAGAAAAGAGAACATAACAAGTCAGGATGAACTTATTGTCCATCCGATGGTTAATGGGGCAATAGAACCCCCAGAAGTGCTAACACCTCATACAATAAGAGTTTCACCATTTATATTCAAACCCAGGAATCAGCAGTTCTATTACAGGGTGGGCATCTGGTGCAGAGATTCAGATGCCACTTGAGATGCCCATATCTCATATCAAAGTGCCTGGTTCAAGTCCAGGCTTCACTATTTCAATTCAGCTTCTTGCTAATATGGTCCATGGGAGGAAGTGCGTGATGGCTCAAATTCTTGGGTTCCTCTCACCTATGTGGGAGACTGAGATGGAGTTACTGACTCCTGGCTTTAGCCTGGCCAAGCCCTGAATGTTGCAAACATTTGGGGAGTGAAATGGTAGTTAAAATATTTCTCTCTCTCACTCTCACTCTCACTCTCTCTTCTCTCATTGTTCTCTCTCTCTCCCTCCTTCCCTATCTCCTTCCTGGCCTATCAAAAAACACATTTTTTAAAAAAGGCTTTATTGCTGATTTTATAAGTTATCATTTATTCCCAGAGTAAATTATCACAAATTAGGTGACTTAAAATAACATAAATTTATTCTTTTTTAACTATTACTTAATGAATATAAATTTCCAAAGTACAGCTTATGGACTACAATGGATTTCCCCCCCCCCCCCAATAACTTCCCTCCCACAAGCAATCCTCCCCTTTCCCACTCCCTCTCCCCTTCTATTCACATCAACATTCATTTTCAATTCTCTTGATATACAGAAGATCAGTTTAGTATATATTAAGTAAAGATTTCAACAGTTTTCCCCCACATAGCAACACAAAGTGAAAAAATACTGTTGGAGTACTAGTTACAGCATTAAATCACAATGTACAGCACATTAAAGACAGAGATCCTACATGATTTTTTAAAAAAATTAATTTTATATGCAATTTCCAATTTAGCACCAAGTTTTTTTTTTCATTTCCAATTATCTTTTTATACAGAAGATCGATTCAGTATATACTAAGTAAAGATTTCATCAGTTTGCACCCACACAGAAACACAAAATGTAACAATACTGTTTAATTACTAGTTATAGTATTACTTCACATTGGAAAACACATTAAGGACAGAGACATAAGCACACAGTGACTCCTGTTGTTGATTTAACAATTTGACACTCTTGTTTATGGCGTCAGTAATCACCATAGGCTCTAGTCATGATTTGCCGAGGCTATGGAAGCCTTTAGGTTTGCCAACTTCGATCTTATTCCCACAGGGTCATAGTCAAAGTGGAAGTTCTCTCCTCCCTTCAGAGAAAGGTACCTCCTTGTTTGATGGCCCCGTTCTTTCCACTGGGATCTCACTCACAGAGATCTTTCATTTAGGTCTTCTTCTTCTTCTTTTTTTTTTTCCCAGAGTGTCTTGGCTTTCCATGCCTACAATACTCTCATGGGCTCTTTAGCCAGATCCAAATGCCTTAAGGGCTGATTCTGAGGCCAGAGTGCTGTTTAGGACATCTGCCATTCTATGTCTGCTGTGTCTCCAGCTTCCCATGTTGCATCGTTCTCTCCCTTTTTGATTCTATCAGTTAGTATTCGCAGACACTAGTCTTGTTTGTGTGATCCCTTTGACTCTTAGACCTATCAGAGTCATCAATTGTGAACTGAAATTGATCACTTGGACTAGTGAGATGGAATTGGTACATGCCACCTTGATGGGATTGAACTGGAATCCCCTGGCATGTTGCTACTCCACCATTTGGGGCAAGTCCGAATGAGCATGTCCCAAATCTCCTCCCTCTCTTTTTCCCACTATTACATTTAACAGGGATCACTTTTAAGTTAAAATTTAAACACCTAAGAATAATTGTGTATTAATTACAGAGTTCAACCACTAGTACTAGAACAAAAAAATACTAAAATGGATAAAGTATTGCATTGTACATCAACAGTCAGCACAAAAGCTGATCAAGTTACTGTTTCTCATAGTGCCCATTTCACTTCAACAGGTTTCCCCTTTGGTGCTCAGTTAGTTGTCACCGATCAGGAAGAACATATGATATTTGTCCTTTTGGGACTGGCTTAATTCACTCAGCATGATGTTTTCCAGATTCCTCCATCTTGTTGCAAATGACCGGATTTCATTGCTTTTGACTGCTGTATAGTATTCTATAGAATACATGTCCCGTAATTTCTTTATCCAGTCTACTGTTGATGGGCATTTTGTTGGTTCGAGGTCTTAGCTATTGTGAATTGAGCTGCAATAAACATTAATGTGCAGACAGCTTTTTGGTTTGCCAATTTAATTTCCTTTGGGTGAATTCCAAGGAGTGGTATTGCTGTGTTGTATGGTAGGGTTATATTCAGGTTTCTGAGGAATCTCCAGACTGACTTCCATAGTGGCTTAACCAGTTTGCATTCCCACCACAGTAGGTTAGTGTCCCTTTTTCCCCACATCTTCTCCAGCATCTATGTTCATCAGGATGTTGGTCTGTAATGCTCTTTAAATGCTGCCTCTTTTTCCAGCTTAGGAATTAAGGCGATGCTGGCTTCATAGAAAGAATTTGGGAGGATTCCCTCTTTTTTGATTGTTCTGAAGAGTTTGAGAAGAATTGGAGTTAGTTCTTCTTTAAATGTCTGGTAGAATTCAGCAGTGAATCCATCTGGTCCTGGACCTAACAGATATCTACCGAACTTTTCATTCTACACACAAAGCATTTACATTTCTCAGCAGTACATGGAACCTTCTCTAGGATTGACCACATGCTAGGCCATAAAGCAAGTCTCAGCAAATTCAAAAGAATTAGAATCATACCATGCAGCTTCTCAGACCATAAAGGAATGAAGTTGGAAATTAGCAACTCAGGAATTCCTAGAGCATATACAAACACATGGAGACTGAACAACATGATCCAGAATGAACAATGGGTCATAGAAGAAATTAAAAGAGAAATCAAAAATTTTCTGGAAGTAAATGAGGATAACAGCACAACATACCAAAACCTATGGGATACAGCAAAGCAGTGTTAAGAGGAAAGTTTATATCAATAGGTGCCTACATCAAGAAATTGGAAAGGCACCAAATAAATGTGATTTCAATTCATCTCAAGGATATAGAAAATCTGCAGCAAACCAGACACAAAGCTAGTAGGAGAAGAGAAATAATTAAAATCAGAGAAGAAATCAACAGGATTGAATAAAAAAAAATACAAAAATCAGCCAAACGAGGAGCTGGTTTTTTTGAAAAAATAAACAAGATTGACACCCCATTGGCCCAACTAACTTAAAAAAAAAAGAAGAGAAAAGACCCAAATCAATACAATCAGAGATGAAAAAGGGAATATAACAACAGACACCATAGAAATAAAAAGAATCATCAGAAATTACTACAAGGACTTGTATGCCTGCAAACAGGGAAATCCATCAGAAATGAATAGATTCCGAGACACATGCAACCTACCTAAATTGAACCAGGAAGACATAGAAAACCTAAACAGACCCATAACTGAGACAGAAATTAAACAGTAATAAAGGCCCTCCCAACAAAGAAAAGCCCAGGACCAGATGGGTTCACTGCTGAATTTATTTATTTATTTATTTATTTATTTATTTATTTATTTTTAAGATTTATTTTATTTATCTGCAAGGAATAGTTAGACAAAGAGGAAAAGACAGAAAGAGAGGTCTTCCATCCATTGGTTCACCCCCCAAATGACCCCAACTGCTGGAGCTGGGCTGATCCAAAGCTAGGGGCCAGGAGCTTCTTCCGGGCCTCCCATGTGGATGCAAGGGCCCAAACACTTGGTCCATCTTCCACAGTTTTCCCTGGCCTTCAGCAGGGAATTGGATTGGAAGTAGAGCAGCCGGGACTCAAACTAGTGCCCAGATGGGAAACCCGCATTGTAGGTGTAGGGTTAACCTACTATGCCACAGTGCTGGGCCCATATTTCTTTTAAAATTCTGGAATCAAAAGTTTGAATTGAGGCTCCAGGGGCTAAAATCAAGGTCTTTTCAAGGCTGTTTTCTTCTGGAAATTCCAGGGAGAATGTGCATCTTGATTCTTCCAGTTTCTAAAGAATTTTACTGTTCCTGGAATTGTGGTTGACTGACTCCAAGCTCTGTACTGTAATCCTGTTCCATCACGTCTGACTCTCTTGTAGCTTTCAATACAAGCATGTGTTTTCATTTAATTCAAAATAAGTCATAAAATATATAGTAGGGGTTTTTATAATGAAATTGGAAGAACCCAGAAATATGTATGTTTATACAACACTCCCACAGAAGCATGGATAATAGTGAAAGAATATTTTGTTTTTAATTGTTCATCCAAGAAGCCCAGATGTGGCAAGTGATTCTACTAAAGGTTATACTAAGCCTTGTTCAAAGTCATGTGCAGATAAGAGCTCAACAGATATCTGACATCATTATGATTAACAAGGTAAGGGTGGACAGAAATGGGGGCAAGACTGGCATTTATGAATGAGAATAAATTAGCTATCTGAAATGGTTATTTTTGTCAATCATTTAAGAGATGATGTAGCCTAGATCATTTATTTCTTATAGTTAAATAACTTTGCAACATCCTGTGTGATTATTCTGATTTGAACATCTGAGTTGACTGAAGAAGTATACTACTGATATTTACAGCATCTTGTCAATCTTTTGAAAACTTTCAAACTTAGATTGTGTATTGATTAAAATTAATCAAATCAATCATTAAAAATTATCCTCTTAGGTCCTATTTTTTAGAGAATTATTCCAGAATATTTAGATTTACCATCTCTCTCTAAGTAGGTCTCTATAGAGCATTTAAATTAAAATTTCAAAATTATTACTAAAATCAAAATATATACATAAGCACTAATTTTTCAAAAATAAAATTTGAGTAGTTAAAATACAAAAATGTTACATCTTTCTTACAATTTAAAAAAAAGACCTATGCTACATTTACTTTCAGCTAAATCTTTAAAACATCTTTAGTAATAAGAATATTTTCTTTTTAAATCAAAAATAAGCAATGTAATAAGAGTGCTTCTTGAGTTATAACTGTGTTTGGGGAAAAATCATGTTTTAGCAATTAGTGTTAGACTTAATTGAAGTACTGCCTATAACTGTGTGTCTCTTTTTAGAACTTCAAACATTGTTGACCTGACAAGACTTTGTATAAATAAGATGGTATGGATTGGGTCATGTCTATACTTCTTTGTTATTTCTAAAATATTGTCATTCCAATGTCAGACACAACAAATTCCTGTTTTCATAGTCTCAAACTGTACAACAGTAGTGAAATAAAATAATTATTTAAACTTCAAAGAGAATTTTTGAACAGAGAAATTCTGACAAAAACAGCATGTATACAAGTAAAGTCCAGATATTTCTTTAGCTTCTATTGACATTTTAATTAGGACACAAAGAATAAGACTATTGATTAAAAGTAAATAACCTGTGATTTCATTAGAAGGTAGGCTCTGTTCAGGTAGGGGACATGCCTCATACTTTTTTCTTACCCTATAATTTCCTCACTACTGTATTTACTGATTGACTTCTATACTCTTTGCCAGCTATTCAACCCTTCCACCCCTTTTATTTCTTAAAGTTTTACTCCTTGATGAGTTGGTAACTGCTTCTACCCACGTTTTTTAGCCCATGTGCAAATTTGGACTCTGGATAAAATGGAAATCAGCACAACAAAGCTGAAAATCTCTAGATGCAGATATTCTTGTTAACTAGGCATTTATGACATGTCTCTCTAAGCCTAGACATCTCGTTCTAATTTGACTTAATAGCACATACTAATACAAGTCTTTGTTTAAAGATAAATCTAGATCATCTGTATTGGCTATTAGAAGGTTTATGTATGAGCCCTCTGCCATATGAACTGAAATCTATACCAGTAAACTGTCATTCTTGCAGTTTGTGACATTTGTCCAAAAAATAACTTTTCTATCAGACTTGATGACCTAGTAATTTCTAGCTTCAAAGTCCTAACAACTGATTTCTTTGCTATAATTTTTTATCAGACATCTGATAGAGCATCAATGAAATTAGCTTAAATGAAAGGCTAAACATTTAAAAATATCTATTGATAATGAGCATTTGTAACTTTTTAAAATATGGATTATATTCACAACATACTTGAAATTGAATTTTTTTTTTTGACAGGCAGAGTGGACAGTGAGAGAGAGACAGAGAGAAAGGTCTTCCTTTTGCCGTTGGTTCACCCTCCAATGGCCGCCGCAGTTGGCGCGCTGCGACCAGCGCACTGTGCTGATCCAATGGCAGGAGCCAGGTGCTTCTCCTGGTCTCCCATGGGGTGCAGGGCCCAAGCACTTGGGCCATCCTCCACTGCACTCCCTGGCCACAGCAGAGAGCTGGCCTGGAAGAGGGGCAACCGGGACAGAATCCGGTGTCCCAACCGGGACTAGAACCCGGTGTGCCGGCGCTGCAAGGTAGAGGATTAGCCTAGTGAGCTGCGGCGCCGGCTGAAATTGAAATATTTTAATATATTTTAAAAATATTTGCCCTTCCACCCTATTTAACGTTCTAATATTTAGCTGAGTCCAATCTAATTCTTTGAGATAAGACATACTGTTTTTATTATCTGGTTTGGTGGCTTAAGACTTACTTACTTTACTTCTCAGCTTGCCTAGAATCCTTGGATGAGTAAACCAGTTATAATGCCAGCATATATTTAAACAAAATACATGTTTTACTTTCATCCAAGTTTCTGTTTGTAAAAAAATTCAAACCTGTTCTGGTTGATCTTTTCTTTTTTATTCCGGTTGATAATTCTTAACATTGATTATAACATGACTAAGATTTTTAAATGAATACAAAGGGGGCTTAAATAAACTAAATGAAGTCTGCATTATATCTTCTTGCAGACCTGATGTTAGATAACTAAATCAGCTATTATATTTCATGGAACACAAGGAAACTACAATATTATACATTTTAACATTTTATAAGAAACATGAAATATCTCACTTTGTTTCCTCTTTGAAATATAGTTGCCCAAATTACAGCACTTCAAGTCAATTATATTTGTGAACTAAGTATATGTACTCTATCGCTTTGGATGGAGAATGACTATGATCAGAATGAACATCTTTTGAAAGCATATATTAATGTGAATGACAGAGAAAAATTCCAAAGTTCCAAATTGAAGAGAGTTCTTTCAAATGGTATTTTGCATAATAGTCTGTAACTAAGTCTAATGGTACATCTTGGGTAAGTGATGTAGAATTAATCATAAGCTATATGTGTTTGAAGATGCTCTGAAAGCATCACCATTTGATGTTGTATAAATAAAATTTGCTTTTGTCAACTTGCCTAAGATTTAAAACACCAAGGGCAGAGAATCCACAGTCCAAATGTAGAGAATACAATAATACATCTACCCACCCATTCCTCTTAAATAAACATTTGCTGAGCTCTGTTATTTGAATGTACTATGCTAAAATTTTGGGATACAAACTTCCAGGTCACATGCACAGTGATCTCACTGTGTAGCAGTTGAGAATGAAACAAAATGTAGAAGAAGGGCACAAGTTTTAGTGGTAATTACCAGGAAGCTATGTAGAAAAGTAGCAAGATTTAAGTTTCTTTTTGTTGTAAGCATACTAAGGGAAGTTTCTTAGTGTTTTCTGCACATGGAAAAATCCAGGGAGTGTAGTCCAATGGAAATCTCTATAATGAATACATAGGATAAACCCTACTAAAGTTGGTTGATTGCTGTTATATAGAATCCTTCTCATCTCCATTTCATCTAACAACCCCATCAAAACATTTATTTAATTGTACCTTAGGTCTTAGCTTTCTCACCTGCCAAAAATGAAGAGATTTATTTGAATGGTGACAGATGGCTGTTTCTCTTTGCAACCTACATGGCAGAAGGGGCAAAAGGTCTCTCTCAGTGCCTCTTTCATAAGGGCACGACTGCCTTTCATGGGCGCTCCAACCACATAACCTAATCATCTAGAAAACACCCTCATTTGTGAATGTCATTGAGGAATAAGTATTTGTATATCTGAATTTCGAGAGATGTTAACCTTAGCATTCAGACCACACTTTGCAGTATTCTTTTTGTCCATATGCAAGAGATCTACCAAGGAGTCAGAGGCACTGAGATCTATGTTTAGATTCGTATTCCTAGTCTACTAGTGCTAAGATCTATTCAGATTTCTCGGGGTTATTTTAATAATGTGTATGATTTAAAGGGAAAATGGGATATAATTTCTTATCTCTTTTCTCTGTCAAACCAATAAATAACCATTATTAACTCTCCATAGATTATTTTTATATTGGAAAAATAGTGTCTAGTGAAAAAAATATCTTCAATAGGTGATAAATATTAACATTACCAATGAAATACAAATATTCATCAAGTGTTCTTAGAACACCTTTGGGAAAATGTATTGTTGTAGTTGAGAATCTAGTACTTTAATCTAATTATGGAGAATTAGATAAAGATAAAATGAGCAAAATAATAATAATTATAAAATAATGTCATATGTCTTTCCAAATTCCTAATGAGTTTATGTGATAATATTACCCATTTAAAAAGACTAAAGATCAATACAAGTAAATTTGTTATTTGATCTTTGATTGGGTTCTGTATTAGGGAATAAAATTTGTTATAAAATAAATTATAGGGTCAAAGCTGAAAGAACCTGGGCTGAGGATGATAAACTACCTAACTATCACACCAATGTTCAAATTACAAAGTTATAACTGAACTGAGATTATATGATATAATATTCTTTTATTACAATAAGTGTACATTGAGGTATACTTTGGTAAAGGAACACGATAAAAGCAAATTGTTTTCAAATGATTAAAAAATACATAAACAAGTGCTCACAAACCATGCAAAGAAGGGGAGAGAAAGAGGAGAGAACCAATAAAGCTGATTGGGCAAAATATTACAAATAGATGAAACTGTGTAAAAAATATACTGTGATGTTTGTATCGCTCTTATTTTTCATGTTCTCCATAAGTTTGAAATTACTCTCAGTGGAAAGTTATAAAAATTTAAAGAAAAACTTTAAACATTTTTTATAAAGAGAAATGAATAGGATTATTATTGTTGTATTGGATTCTGAAAAGTTGCAGTTTTGACATAAAAATTTTATAACTTCAGCTAGTTCACAAATCAGCTTTAACTTTCTTTGGAACTTCAAATTTAGTTCATTCATTTGTTTTGGTACTAATGAGAAAATATGTAAGTTACTCTGCATTTTTGTCTTTAATTATTCAGTATTTGGCTGTCCATCTTTCTGTTTCCACAAAATCTTGAACTTTTCATAACAGTGCAATGAAACTTTACCAAGCCTTAGTCAATATACATTAGCAAAATGATCAGTAAATTGACTATAAGTTTTTAAAAAATGAATATGAATTATTTTTTCTGAAATGTTAGAAAAATACTAAAAGTTGCCATTGAGTTAAAGCAGAAACCTGATGAAGCAAGATGTACATGTTAAAAATTATTTCTAATGGACATCTAATATACCAAGGCAGTGACTGCAAATTAGACACACACACACACACACACACGTGATATCTGCTGCATTAGCCTCCTGCAGCATCCCATGGTGATTTTACCTAATTTACCACACAACTGTGTAAAGACTCAAGAGAAGATTTGAATATAGGAACACTGATTATATTTATTACATTTCTACATTATCAAAAATCTGTTCATCTACTCCAAACTCTAATTCTAGAAACAAGAAAAGTAAGATTTTTTTCAAAAGATTTATTTGTTTGAAAGGCAACATTTCCGTAGAGAGCAGGAGAGAGAGAAAGAGAAAGAGAGAAAGAAACTTTCATCTAATGGTGCTGGTTCACTTCCTAAATGGCTGCTAGACCAGGTCGAAGCCAGGAGCCAGGAGCTTCTTCATGTCTCCCATGGGCACATGTACAGGCCATCTTCTGCTGCTTTCCCAGGCCCGTTAGCAGGGAGTGGGATCAGAAGTGGTGCAGCGGGGACTCAAACAGATGCCCATATGGGATGCTGGCACTGAGGGCAGTGGCTTAATCCACTCAGCCACAACACTATGCCCTTTCTTCACGCTCTTGTCTCTCCTATTTCACCCTTCTAATACGTAATAAGAGTAAAATTCATTGTGTCATTTTGGATCTATGTATTGTAAAATCCTTCTCTTAGCCCTTGGCGTTCCTTTTCTCCCACTTAATGATTTTTTTTTTTTTTTTTTGGACAGGCAGAGTGGACAGTGAGAGAGAGAGAGAGAGACAGAGAGAAAGGTCTTCCTTTTGCCGTTGGTTCACCCTCCAATGGCCGCCGTGGTTGGCGCGCTGCGGCTGGCGCACTGCGATGATTCTATGGCAGGAGCCAGGTGCTTCTCCTGGTCTCCCATGGGGTGCAGGGCCCAAGGATTTGGGCCCTCCTCCACTGCACTCCCTGGCCACAGCAGAGAGCTGGCCTGGAAGAGGGGCAACTGGGAAGAATCCGGTGCCCTGACCGGGACTAGAACCCAGTGTGCCGGCGCCGCGAGGCGGAGGATTAGCCTAGTGAGCCGCGGCACCGGCCATAATGAAGTATTTTGATAAACAAATATATGAATTAACTTCACTTTATCCATCTTTCCTTTTCTAGAATGATTATTGCACCCTATTTAAGAAACCTGTGCCCACTTCAGGAGTCATTAAATATTCTCCCACTCTTTCCTCTCCAATCGTTATTCTGTTATCTTTGGGTCTGCAGGTCATGTGCAAATGCTTTTGGGAAATGGTGTAAAGTATGTGAATTGTTTTCACATCATTGACTCAACTCCTGGTGTGATTAGTATAGGTCTCCAACAGATGTCTCCTCTAAATACTCGATCCTTTTCCCACGTGTTCCCCATGTCTATTCAGCCTGAGTAATATAGCCACATGCAATCAAGTTATCAAAACCCTCTGACATACCAAGGTGTGACAAATCTGAACCTTAAGGAAAAGATTCACTTTCACAACTATGCCTGTTTCCTGCTTAAGTACAGAAGAAAAAGTGTTCCTGCCTGTAGCCTTGCATAATCTTTTCTCCTAGAAAATTTTAAACTTTGAGCATAAAGTTAGTTAGAGTCAAGCAGTATAAATATGCATATAATCAGAGAGCAAGCCTGGAAGCTGAATAAT
This sequence comes from Lepus europaeus, assembly GCF_033115175.1. Taxonomy (NCBI): domain Eukaryota; kingdom Metazoa; phylum Chordata; class Mammalia; order Lagomorpha; family Leporidae; genus Lepus; species Lepus europaeus. The sequence goes on along the minus strand of NC_084839.1, from coordinate 77,806,793 downwards.
GAGGTCAGAGGAGGTTTGCAACAATAATGAGAAATACAAATTCTAGAAATGAAGACTATTTGAAGGGAGCACTTCAAATCTTCTCTGCGACAGTTAATTTCACATAGTTGTTTCATCCAAGCGTGGGTGTTACTTTGATATGGTTGGTTAAGCTCCTAATCAAACAAACCCCAGCAATAAAATGGACACATATTCTTCCTTGCTTTACTTAAAATTTTGCATCTGTTCCTTTACTTTGTACTCAACATGCCTTCATCTAATTCTTAATAGTTTGGTTTAAAACTTTCCCTCTTTTATGGCCATTGACATTACATTACTCTGTTCTTATTCAAATAATCCAAGTTCTTTAATGCATGATCACAATATTTATTTACCTTTCTTTTAAATCACAGACCACATGGACTTCCTGTTTGTAACCTGGCTAGAGCTGTAAATGGTTGTAACAGCATGAACACAGACAAATTGAAGCACCTTTATGTTTCAACTCCGCTTACTAAAAGCAATGTTGCTTTTTTTCCCCCACTTTTTAGACACTCGAGATTTTCATCTTGGGAGTCTCTTATTAGACATTTTATATCCTTTGTAGTCATTTCACTGCTTTTTTACAGCCAAGTGGAACTCATAATCATCTATTTCTTTCTGGGATAGCATTACATTTCTACTAGCCATTTCAACTGCAAATTATTTAAACCAATAACTTTGCTCTTTGAATACTGAAACACCAAATAACAACTCCAGAGTTGAAAATGATATCAAAGCTCAAATATGGAGTTCTCTGAATTTCAAACTAGATCTAAGCTGTAAAACCATTTGTACCCTTGATCAGCGTGGTGGAGTTCTTTTATTTGTGCTTACAAAGCACATATATGGCAGGTTTTCATTTGCAGATTTTACAAATTAACTAACTTAGTTGATATAACAAACCTAGGTAGTAGGTACTTCTGTGATTCGTATTTTATAACCAAAGAATTGTAAGTGGTATTAAGTTAAATAAAGAACCTGCTCTAGGTTGCACTACTACAATATTATAAAGCTGGAATTTGAAGCCAGGCAGTCTGCCTCTATAGTTTCTGCTCTTTAACTCACTTTAAAGCAATCCCTAGTAGAAAATGAGGGGTTTACCCTCCAAGCAAACTTAATCCTTTTCTTACTCAGACATTTAGTGCCAGTTATCATATTGATGATCAATTTTTGCTTGAAAAACTTTATCCCTGACTTGTTCTTTCTCTGATTCTCCTGACCTCCTTTACAATTTGTTATAGAAATAAGAGCTGTATAATTGTTCAAACCTGGTAAATGCCACTCTTAGGATCATTGGTTACTATCCTCACTCTGTCTTTTATGACCTTGTCTAAATATGATCAGAGTCGGCAAACTTGGAAGGCTTCCATAGCCTTGGCAACTCATGACGACAGCCTAGGGTGGTTACTGGCGCCATAAACTAGAGTGTCAATTTGTTGGGTCAGCAACAGGAGCCACTGTGCACTTGCTCCTCATGTGGGATCTCTGTCCTTAATGTGCTGTACATTTTGATTTAATGCTATAACTAGAACTCAAACAGTATTTTTCACTTTGTGTTTCTATGTGGGTGCAAACTGTTGAAATCTTTACTTAATGTATACTAAATTGATCTTCTGTATATAAAGAGAATTGAAAATGAATCTTGATGCAAATGGAAGGGGAGAGGGAGCGGGAGAGGGGAGGGTTGCAGGTGGGAGGGAAGTTATGGGAGGGGGAAGCCATTGTAATCCATAAGCTGTACACTGGAAATTTATATTCATTAAATAAAAGTGAAAAAAAAGAAAAAAAAAAGAAATAAGAGCCTTACATTGGTTTCATTCCTCATTTCTCCTCTACCCTAAAGAGAGTTAGAGTTAAAATGCTGTTCCAGATCTTCCAGCTTTGTCTGAATCTCTGATTTCTAGCATCATACATCACTAATGAGTCACATTGTATACTGGATCTGAGTATATACTTTTCTTCACTTGCATATTCAGGATGCCCGTATGTAATTTTATGAGCTACATACATCTTAGGTGTTCACCTGGAACCTTACCAGACATGTGCTGCCATATTCCTTAAATACCCTCTTCCATCTTCATAACACATCTTCATCTTCATCATCTGCAAGCTGACCAGTTGTATTTCTTGGACATGGGTAAGGGAAGGGAAGAGCAAGAGCAAGTCTTTTTTCTTTTTAAGATTTATTTATTTATTTATTTATTTGAAAGTCAGAGTTACAGAGAAAGAAGGAAAGGCAAAGAGAGAGAGAGAGATGTCTTCCATCTGCTGGTTCACTCCCCAGTTGGCCACAATGGCCAGAGTTGTGCTGATCTGAAGCCAGGAGCCTCTTCAGGTCTCCCACACAGGTGTCTGAGCCCAAGGTCTTGGGCCATATTCTGCTGCTTCCCCAGGCCACAGCAGAGAACTGGATCCCAAGTGGAGCAACTGGGCCTCAAACTGGTGCCCATATGGGATGCTGGCACTGCAGGCAGCAAGCTTATATCACAGTGCAGGCCCTGAGAAAGTCTTTTAAATTCAAATGCTTATTTTTCCACTTACTGAGTGTCCCTGCTAAGCCCCTTAACCTAATTCTCAGAACCTTGGCTTTTCACGTGTAAATCCAGTTAAAAGGCTTTTTGCCCTTTGACCAATGTCTCTCTAATTATCTATAATCACCAGTCCCTGGTAACTACTATTCTATTCTCTATCTCTATGAGTTCAACTTTGGTAGTTTCCACATAGTAGATCATGACTTTTTTTTTTCTCATGTTGCAAAGTAACTGATTAACATAGGGAGAACAAACCATGCCTTCTATGGGTACAGTTCCAAGAAGACAACCACACTTCACTTCCTTCTCCCCTAACCTCCTCCCACCCTCTCCTTTCATCACTTTTTGCAAAGACATAATTTTAATCTACTCTATATTTGCAGGATCAATTCACCATTAACCATGATATTCAGCATGTAAAAAGTAGGAAGACTATACATTCTACAGGCATATAAGCAAGGGCTAAAAATGACAATCATATTACAAAATAACTGTTTCACTCCTACATATTTTTGCATTTTATATTAACTGCCACATAGCAGAGAAAACATGTTTTTTGCCTTTTTTGAGACTGGTTAATTTCACTAAGGATAGTGGTTTCCAGTTGTATCCATTTTGTTGCAAAAGACAGGATTTCATTATTTTTTATGGGTGAGTAGTATTTCAAGATGTATGTTGTATGTTTAAACATATATATATATATATATATATATATACCACATCACATTTATGAATTCAGATTTTGTCTTAGCATATCATGTAAGTGAGATCTTTCAGTACAAAAAATCTAGTATACAATGTGGTGACTAAAGTTAATAAAATAAATTCAACCTATATTCTTAAAAATTGCTAAGAGAATGGATTTTATTTTCTCACCACGAAAACTCATAGTATGTGGGATATTGCATATTTTAATTTGCTCCACTTAACCATTCCACAATGTTTGATATTTTAAGATTTTATATACATTATAAATATATGTAATTTAGTTTTCAATTTACAAAAAAGGAGCCATGTGTTTGCATTGTCATTTCCCATAATGTTTGGCTTTTTAAAAAAATCATTTTGGCATTTCATCAACTGCAGGCGTCTATGCATTTACAGTAAATATTCCATGGAAATCATGTTACGAATATTGATGGCATTACAGCTTATACCTTTACTATCAAATTAGAAGTATATTATTCAAAGAGTGCGTTGTTTATATATTTGTATTGCTGCCTCTTCTTCAGAATGAGAATAAAAGGACTAATGTTAGGGTAAAGCAGAAAACAACCATGTTGAATTGAAACACGAAAATGTGATTTTCTACTGCTCCAGTTGGGAAATTTAATAACTTCTATTTCTATAAGCAGACTTTCATTCTGCTCCAAGACTAAGGATGTTTTGAAGAACCTGAAAAATCAATAATAATCCATTTCTTCAACAAATGTTTAGCTACTTTTTTTATGTGCTGCATAAACTATGTGAGACAGTGTTTTGAAAAAAAAAGGTGACATTTCTTCTTACAATTTATATTTTGATTCTTATGTAAGTAAGTGAAAGAATGTCATATTCTTATAACTAATATGGATCAAAACAAGCTTTTAAATTAAGAGGAAGTCTCTTTAGACATAATGATCCATGTCAATGTCTAAAAATGTCATATTTACATAGATATCAAAGGGAACAATTGAAGCAATTCAAAGGGCTGGTCCTCAACTTAACTGAATAACACTTAGCACAATCTTTTATTCTGTATTTTACAAGAGGGTATTTTAAATTGGTGTCTGGATCACTATATGCTCTTCATTTTTGCTATTAAATAATAATAACTGGGTCATCTTGCTTTACTGAGGAGCATATCCAAAAACAACTATCATCTTATGTAATTCTTGGTAATTTCAATTTTAAATGGATAGTCCTTTCAATGCTTGCATTTCTCAGATTCCTGAACTGACCTCCTACAATACATGTGTCTTTAATCTGCCTCAGACATTGTCTATAGTTATTACTGATAGCACTACTCTACTTATTGTCTTAATGCTATGTAACATTTTCTGGGAATAGCAACTCTGTTTTCAACTCTGTCTCTTCAGTACACTGATACCAACAATCTGTGAATTATCTGAACTATGTTCACAGTCCTTGACATTCTTGTTTTTCTCAATGTCTTCTTCTGTATTCAGCTAAAAATCAAAGCAAATCATATAATCATTTATGTTTTCATCTCAATACAATTTGCTTGCCAAAACAGTTAAATTCTGATGAAATCCAGATTTCATATTCCAGTCTTGTACCCAGAGAGGTTCACACATGTCAGAAAAAATTGAAACCAATTTGTCTCATCTTAAATTCAAGACTAGAGTCATATATGAATACTTTAATGCCACAGTCATCCATATGTGTATGTGTATATGCACGTAATGTTACTAAGGAAGAAAAAAATTGATGATACACTATTAAGTCAGCAAAGCAGGCCATAAAAACAAATAAACAATGACATCTGATGAAATGTCATCTTTCTTGATACCATGTAGAGTATAAAGTTATTTTACTTTTGTTTTTCATTTTGCTTGATATGTGTTCAACTTACTAATATGTAAGTTCTAATACATTTATTTAAAATTAGCCAAGTATTTCAACCATATGAGAAAAAAAATATAGAGTAAAAGGAAGCCACATAAAGATTACTATTTTAAAAAGTGAACAGCTTGATAGAAATTAAAAAAAAAACCTAAGATTATTAAAAATCCTTTACCCAGTAAAAGCATACAAAAACTCTTATGGGATATTTATTAGGTATGAACTGTTGTCTCTGAGATTCTGTGAAAACACTGTAGTGGGTTATATTATGCATCAAGCTCTATCCATTACAATCAAAGAGGTCCCTGCTTCTAAGATTAGAGTTTTTAGCCATAAAGTAAACCATTTAATGTTTCTGTGGTCTGAAAAATGCAATGGGGAATATTTAAAAATAGGGTAAAAGTGATGGCTTTAGATAATGGGCTCTTAATCCTCCCTTTATGACTTTAAATTAGTTCTTAATATTTCTTCTTATGTCTCTAGATCTTTATATCCTGGATAAGCATCAAGATTTAGGAATGCATTCATGTCCAATAAGGAGTAGTCATTTTCTTTGAAACATTCCCTCAGATTTTATCACAGACTTGTACTGATTGCCGACTTCCTATTTTCTCTCTGCTCCTGTCTTGTTTATGGACTCCCAGTATTCCAAATGCACTCTTGCAGATTTTGGCTTTGTTTACCTTCCACAGAGAAAGATATCCAACAGCTTTTCACAGAGTAAAATGTTAGAGAATCATACTACTCATTTAAAAAAGTGTGCTTTGAAAAATTTATGCATAGAAAACTCTAGGATTCTTTTAGTTTGGAGTTTCAGGTACTTAGGGACAAAGCTTTATCTTTCAAATATAAGTTTGTGGTTGCTTCTTAATATAGACAGAGGTTAGAAGTATAATTTTTTGGTAATTCATATGAAATATTCCTATTCATATGTCTATTTGCCTCGATATAGAAAAGGAAAACTCATAGCTGTTGTATCTAATTTTTAAATGCTTATTTATTTTTAGCTACTTGAAAAACAGATTGACAGAAAGAGAGAGGAAGATGGAGGGATGGGGAGGGCAGAGAATATGAATATGAATGAATATGAATTGTCTGCTTTGCTATAGTAATGTCTGCAAAAGCCAGGCCTGGGCCAGTCCAAAGTCAGGAGCCCAGGACTTTATCTGGATCTCCCATACGAGTGACAGGGGCCCAAGTACTTCAGCCATCATCTGCAGTCTCCCTTGATGCTTTAGCAGAAAGCACAGTCAGAAGTGGAGCAACTGGGACTTGAACCTGTTTTTCAATGTGGCATAGGATGTGGATGTTCCAAGTGAAGAGTTAACCCTGTGCTACTATGCCTATCAATATATTATTTTTAAATTGTCCCAAATTGAACCATTTGAACTTCAAAGCACCAATCTCTCATCCAAAAATATTCCTATTGGGCCAGCGCTGTGGCTCACTTGGTTAATCCTCCGCTTGCAGTGCCGGCATCCCATATGAGTGCTGGATTCTGTCCCTGCTGCTTCTCTTCCAGTCCAGCTCTATGCTGTGGCCTGGGAAGGCAGTGGAGGATGGCCCAAGTGCTTGGGCCCTGCACCCACATGGGAGACCAGGAGGAAGCACCTGGCTCCTGGCTTGGGATTGGCATAGCTCAGGCCGTAGTGGCCATTTGGAGAGTGAACCAATGGAAAGAAGACCTTTCTCTCTGTCTCTCTCACTGTCTAACTCATCTGTTAAATAAATTTTTTTTAAAAAAAAAAAGGAAAGAAAAAAAAATATTCCTGTTAGGTGTTGATGAAATCCCAGATTTTCCCTCCTAAAACTCTATCACTGTTATACTTAGTGAATCTCTCAAATAATGGAATGCAATGGTTACCCTAATTTCTTCAAGATACGCATTTGGACCTTGAATGTTATGTTTAGAAATATATATGTATATATATGTATATATATGTATATATATGTATATATATATATATATATATATATATATATATATAAACATAGAGTGAACCTATTAAAGACCACTGAAAGAGAGGAATAAAAGAGGAAAATAATTCAGGCATTTTTGTCCTGGGTAAATTTCTAACACTGTCCCTAATAAAGGGTATTCATTTATAGTCTTGCTATAAAAAATTTGAATAATTTTGGTCCTCAGAGAATCAGTTTTAGAAGTTTGAGAATTATTTCTTATAGTCCTATTTGATTGCTCTGGATTGCTACCTGGGATTTATACCTTTCTGAATTTGCATGTATTTTTCATCTGAAAATCTATGGAGATTATGCTAGAAAAATTTTAAAAAACATCAATAGCCCAGGGATTGGAGATAGAAAGACATGAAAATGCCACCTATAGTAATACTCCTTAGATTGTTTAAAACTAAATGAGAGATGTAATCTGCCTGACCTGAGAGATTTCACCTCACCTTTTAAGGTGGACTTCTATGAGAAAGATGCAGGATGCACAATGTTCCTAAAACATTATGAAATCATACTGAATGGGAACTTGAATATCAAGTTGATTTATATAAATTAAGAATTTAATAAAGGAAATTTGGACCTCAAATGTTCACTCTTAGTGAAGGAGATTTTTCATTCATAAACCTTATCAAATGCTTGTCCTAGAAATAATTGATGTAATTACAGATATCGTAATATCTCAAGGTCATAAAATTAGTTTATTAAATTGTTACTCTCCTGCTCAAAAATGTTGTTAAACCTTGATGTTATGCTTTCAAGTCTATCACTCTTACAATATTTTCCTTATTTTTATAAATCTCTTTAGTTTCTTTAAATTGACTCACTGGCTCCTGTTTTCCAGAGTTCCAGTCTTTCATCTTCAACATCTCCCTTTCCTTCCTAATACTGCTTTGATACTATGGCAATGAATAAATAGGCCTTGTGATAGGAAAATACCACAATTTTAGCCTCATTTCATACACACAGAAACACACACTCACTAATGCCACATTTACTATTGAATCTGAACCAAACAAGAGTCTGTTCTGGGTCAAAATTCCTATGATAATTGCTTCATTTCAGTTTTTAATTTTTTTCCTTTATTTCCTCTCCCCCAAACACCCTTTATTTAAGGAATACAAACTTCATGCACTTCATAAATGCAACTTTAGGAATACAGTGATTCTTCTCACCATAACAGCCCTTCCATCCAATCTCCCAGACCAGAATGTGTTAAGGGCTGAATTTGAGGTCAGAGTGCTATTTAAAGCAATTTATCCTGCTATGACTGCTTCTCATGTTGGATTCATTCCTTTTTAATTCTATTTATTATTATTACCATACATTTAATCCTATCCATATGATTACTTTAACACTTAAGATGATATTTTTACCTCCCAGCTTAAGGGGATTTGGTGACCCATAGCAAGTTTTTAAACTATACCCTTAGAAGTAAGTTGTAGGAATGTATGCAGAACTATGCAGCTTTACAGTTACAAACTTCTTCATACACTTCATAATTACAACTTTAGGAAGATGGTGATTCTTCCCACCATGCCCGCCCTCACACCTGTATTCCCACTCCTCTTCCAACTCCCTCTCCTATTTCCGCTGTTATTTTTTACTGAAATCTGTTTTCAATGGACTTTATACACATATGTTTAACTCTATGTTATAGCTATAGTATAGTTTTTTTCTACAGCTCCTAAACATCTTTTTGTTATTGTACTCCTATTAGGATGTATTTCACATTTCTATTTGCTAAATGGGCCATTAAAATATATGACAGCATTGTTTATGTAATTGATAACTTCCTTTATGCCCATAACTATTCATAGACCTGAAGATTCCAGATTGCATATGCTCCAGTTAATCTGAAACATGGCTCATAGTCATGATCTTTCATGCCAAAAAAAAAAAAATCTAAAACTTCTATAATAGCTTTTGAATTTGGAAGATTAAATAGTCTGTGATTAGTTTTAAACAAAGATGAAAATAAACATCATTAGAAAGGCCATGTCTACTTTGTGACTCATAATCTTGATGCTGAAATTCTAATAACTGTGCTGAAGCAGCCTATGTACTTCGTAACATGAAGTTCTCAGTTGTGAAACCAAGCAACCTTTTGGCAGAAGATGTACAGAAATAATTCACAATTCACTGACTTCTCAGTTCTACTTTTGAAATAATTCACTTTTGGATGTGAGCTTTTTTGTGTGACAGAGCCCTTGGTTGCTATCTTAGCATGCACTCTTAGCCAATTTAGCCCTGAGCACTTTTTCAATAATTCAAAATTCCTTAAATGTGCAAATCCCTTACCTACATTTAGAAGGGTAATTTGTGACTGCAACTATGTTAAAGTTTCATGTTTGGTTATGACAGAATGATAACTTTCAAACCATCAACTTCACTTACAGCTCACTACTATTGTTTTTATTTTTTAAAATTTTGAATAAGCAGCTCAAACAACATTTGCTTTTTTAATCTCACTATATTTGTTAAAGTGACTTTCTTTTCTTACAAGTCAAGAAATGTGAACACTTTATAACAATGATTTATACATATATAACCATGCTTTCATAAATCATACTTTAGGGATAATTGAATCACAAAAGAGTAAATTTATACTATCTAAATATCAATTATTGAGAAAATATCTTAGAAAATTCTTAGAATAAAATAATGAGAATTGAGGCAGCTGCCTTTCTGTACTGCCTGACTTAACTGTCTCCTTCAGAACACATTTGGTATAGTTAAAAAATAAAAAAAAAAATGTAGTACGACTTTTATTTTATAGTCCTAGTTAATGAAGCTTGTGACCCATGGAATCCTCTGGAATTAGCTCAAATGCATTTTAAAAATTTTTCGCAAGATAATCATGAAGTACAACAGACAACGTTTCCTTCTTCTTTTTTCTGTGTAAATATCAATACAGACTTTGTGAATGTCAGTACAGACTTTGTACTCACTTTTGACCTACTTTTTATGAAAGCAATCTAATCTCCTTCATTTATATGTTGGTATAGAAAGGTTACTTGTTGGTATTATTTTTATTAAATAGCATTGTTTCCAGGAGTTAATTATATGTGACTATTGACATTGAGACCTTAATGTAGCAACATCACCTTTCTGAAAGTAAAAATGCAGATAAGATATTGCAAAAACATTTGCAATGCTTATGGAAAATAATGAATAGCTGCAATTGTTAACAAAGCTTGAAACATTAATTAGAAAGACAAAAGGAAGAAATGGGGAAAAAAGACATAAATGGAAAATGACTTAAGGGGAAAGGAAATTAGCTTCTAAACGCTGTGTACCTTCCTTAGAAGACAGTGAAATGAAATTTGAATTGGACACGAAGTGTCACTTCCCATCATGCAATAAATAAATGATTAAATAAAGTGACATGCCTAGTGCTTCTTGCTTTTCAGGGGAAAAGCATGACATGCTTCTGAGATATGTGTTGTATATATTTTAGAAACTCTTTGATCTACATTATGGTCATAACCATTAAAATATATTCCACTTTTGGGGATTCATAGTAATGAGGCTATCAGGATATAGATTGTAAGAATATTTAGATGGAGGAACTGTAAGGAATCTCAGTATTAATCATTAACAAGGGACTCACACAATAAACTGTACAATAGTCAACTATAGATTATTATTATAATCATTAAAAATAATTCACTAGAGCTTTACTAGTTAGCCTGAAGGAATTTCTAGAACCATGCATAAACCAGAAATAGAAATGTGTAGTATATTATCTCAAAATATAATAAAAAATAACAAGACTGTTCCAGAGCATGGTGTTTTAACATTGGATATTTGGAAATGTGTGTTGTGGGAAGTCACAAGATGGCAGAGAAGGAAGTGAGGGGAAGTAACAAATAGATATTAACAAGTAAAATGGTGTTTGAAATAAAAATAATCCATGATTCTATCCTTGTAGATGTCTCTATTAGCTATACATATATGCCTAACATGCAGGCATTAAAGAATGAATACTATGAAAATGAGGCCCATACTTATCTCTGAGGAGTTGACTTTCTGTAAACTTTTGCATTCTTCCTTAATTATCAGATTTACCTTGAACTTTTATAACTATTAACCTATTTATATAATCAGGAAAAATAGCTACTTCAAATGCATAAAAGTGTTTCAAAGGCAACACATTTTTAATTACTTTGTGTTTCTGTGGGTGATTTGTTTTTACCTAATATGTTCATTAGTTAATGTGGGATGTGCAAATATAATTGTGTAATGTGAAAATTATCTTTCCAAATCTGATGTTCATGATTCTTATTCTCTGCCTTTAACTCCTTCTTTTTGTGTGATGAGGGCAAAAGGCAATGTACTCCAGAGAGGGAACAAGCCATTTCCATCTGTTCTTTTCCCTTAACAAACTGCTTCGTTGATGTAGTTTGAGTGTCCTGATATCTAAAGCAATATGCAGATTCATGTAACTGTTTGTAATTGATTCAAGTGTGTGTACATTTTTCCTTTGGAATTAATTGATAAAAACTGAAGGATTTGGTCAAATTCTAAGTAGGTGACTTAGTTCATTCACATTGGGTGCAGGGGCCCAAGGACTTGGGCGGGGCATCTTCTATTGCTCTCCCAGGTCATAGCAGAGAGCTGGATCAGAAGAGGAGCAGCTGGGACTAAACCGGCACCCATATGGGATGCTGGTGTTTCAAGCCAGGGCTTTAACCCGCTGCACCACAGCATCAGCCTATTAACATATTTTTAAGCAGTACTTTAGGAAAATGCCTTTTTGAAGATGATATGCCACTGCTTTAGGGAAACAGCCCAGCTTTTCAGATTGATCCTACAGGACCAAAAATGAGATTAGTAGGAATGGTAGTTCATGAACAATAATGTCAAGGCCTTGGTTGTGGTCCCTCTGATTAAGACTTTCATAATTATTTTTCTTTTCTGACTGATCTGAAATCATTTTAAAGAAGTCATGAAATGTCCTTTTGTTAAAAAAATTATTTATTTATTTGAAAGTCAGAGTTACACAGAGAGAAGAGAGGCAGAGAGAGAGAGAGAGAGAGAGAGAGAGAGAGAGAGAGAGAGGTCTTCCATTCAATTGTTCCTTCCCCAATTGGCCGATCCAAAGGCAGGAGCCAGGAGCTTCCTCTGGGTCGCCCACATGGGTGCAGGGGCCGAAGGACTTGGGCCATTTTTCACTGCTTCCCCAGGCCACAGCAGAGAGCTGGATCAGAAGTGGAACAGCCAGGACTTGAATCAGCACCCATATGCGATGGCAGCACTTTAGGCCAGGGCGTTAACCCACTGTGCCACAGCATCGGCACGAAATGTCCTTTTTTTAAAAAAAAAATTCTCAGTGCTTTCTAATTGGGCCTGGTCTTTGTACACATTAAACCTAAATATATCAAATAGTACTATTTAACTGAATTAGTAATTTTCTCTGTGTTTTGTAATTTTTAAGTGACCATGGGTGTGTGGTTGCAATTATGTCACATAATTTTACCATTTTGCCATCCATGGGCTTGCAGGATATATATAGGAGAGAGAGTGAGAGAGAGAGAGAATTGTTTATTAAAATGTGAATGAAACAAATACACAAGCATGTCACTTTAGCTAATGAAATAGGTGTGCCCATATTCTGCTTATGAACATGACCATATTTTTCAATACAAACATATTCCTTATCTGAATAATTTTGGGCAAGACAACCAACTCCAATCCCCAATGTCAGTCAAATCTCTTTTCTATGACTTTAGTAAAGACATTAAATAAAACTGAATGCATAGAAATGTTGGCAGCACTGATTTTGCCTTGTATTCTTTGACATTTTATCATGGTGATTGATTTATTTGTTGCCCTCTGGTCTTTTTCTTTAGACTAGCAAGCCATTTTTCTCTCTTCAGTAACATGTTCCAAACTAAGCCATTTTAAATTAACTTCTGGAAATCAAATTTCATAAAACATGTTTACTAAAGGTCACATATACAAAATGTTCTATAACCCATTCCTGTACTAATTTGGATTTTTATTGTGAAAAAATGGAATTAGAAATATTTCTGCATAAAACAGACATATGCTTATTGAACACAGTACTATTGTACTAATATTTAATTTTTCAAGTATTAAAATATTAGATACCTAAAATATTTCCAGACATGTCATATCATTAGAGGTTTATGAATTAGCCTCATATTAACTTCATTACCTGTGAAATACATGTATGTATATTATACATGTAGGTTTTTGCAAACAGATTTTGAGAAGTCATTTAATTTTTAATGGAAAAGAGATAGTCCAAAAAGTAAATTATTTAATAAGCTTTAGTTATAACCTCAGTACCTATTTGTTAAGTGTGGACTTTCTCCAATAACTCCAGAAAGATGTACTACTTAGCCATCCCGAGGTGTTCAAAGTGAAGGAAGATTGTCATTTAGTGTATGCCTCTGTGTAGTTTCTAGGACTTGAAGAAAGTGGTAGACCCACCTTGGTAAATGTGTCAGTCCCTTGAATAAAAACAACAAGCAAAAACGACATTTGAAGGTCTAAGTTAAATGAAAGCATAATATCTGGCTGAGAAAGTTCATTTTTACATTTAATCTGCTTTATAATTTAGCTTCTTGTTAATAAAGAAGGTGACTTACTGAGGACTAATACTCAATCTGCTAGGCAGTTATTAACCTCCAGAAGCATTGGAACAAATTTGCCCTCAGAAGTAGGATGTACTAAACAGGAAAATCAAGGCCACTGGCAATTTTATAGAAATGTAGACTTAGACATTATGAGAAATAGTGACTTGATCAGCCCTTCTCCTGTCAATGAACAACTTAATACTTTATCCCTTTTAGTATTTTTTTTTGTTCTACTTAATACTAATGGTTGAACTCTTTAATTAGCACGCAGTTATTCTTAGGTGTTTAAATTTAACTGAAAAGTGATCCCTGTTAAATATAAGAGTGGGAATAAGAGATGGAGGAGATGTACAGTTTGGTACATGCTCAATCGGACTTGCCCCAATCAGTAGAGTTAGAAACATGCCAGGGGATTCCAATTCAATCCCATCAAGGTGGCAGGAACCAATGCCATCTCACTAGTCCAAGCGATTGCTTTTAGTTTACAATTGACCGTAATGATAGGATTAAGAGTCAAAGGGATCACATAAACAAGACTAGTGTCTGCTAATACTATCTAATAGAATTAAGAAGGAGAGAATGATCCAACATGGGAATTGATGCTATAACTAGTACTCAAACAGTACTTTACACTTTGTGTTTCTGTGTGGGTGAAAACTATTAAAATCTTTACTTAATATATACTAAATTGATCTTCTGTATATAAAGATAATTGAAAATGAATCTTGATGTGAATGGAATGGGAGAGGGAGCGGGAGATGGGAGGGTTGCAGGTGGGAGGGAAGTTATGGGGGCAAAAAACCACTGTAATCCAAAAGCTGTACTTTGGAAATTTAAATTTATTAAATAAAAGTTAAAAAAAATGGAAATGTAGACTTGGGTTAAGAATTACACAGGCAGACCCATACAGACGGATGGCAACCAGACTACAGCTAAGAAATAATACAGTCTTGGCAGTAGAGTGAAGTGGTCAATGTATCCTTTTCCCTAATATTGACCCAAACCTACTTTACTCTTAATAAAGCACAGAGAGGCCAAGTAGAAAATTAGAAGAGGCAATGGTATGGGTGTCAATAAACAAGCTTTAATATAAGAGGACCTGGGTCTGACTCTCAGATTCGACATTTCTATTAGGCATGACACTTGCCCATTTTGAGGTCTTCCCCCTCAAATGAAAAATGGAGGTAATAAAATCTCAGTTACAGAGTGAGAATGAACATTACATTGGACAGTATACATGAAAAAAGTGCTAGTTTCATACAAGTGTTAATTTGGTTACTATAAATATAATACATCAAATCCCCGAATCATTCTAGTATCTATTTTGGAGACTCAAGTTTACACTGAAGTTGCAGCTGATGATAACTAAGTTCCCTTTTTATTCTTTCTTATCTATGCTTCCTCCTTTCCCTTCCCATATAATTCTGTCTTTCCTTATCATTTTGAAAGTCATGAGGATTTTCATGAGACTTACTCCCTCCAGGAAGCCTGCCTCACTCATCCAAACAATTGATCATCTGAACAGTGCTGGCTGTAACTCATTCTGTGACAAATCCTTTAAAATCATCAATAGTTAAGATACACTATAAATACAGCTTAAACTCTTTAAGCATTGGCCAAAAGGAATCTTACAGGAAGCAATTCCAGCTGTGGTTCAGGCTTCACCCTAACTACTGTGCCATCAACAGGTTACAAGTTTTTCTTTGCTCATCTGGCTTCATTTGCTTATAATGATATACAAGAGAATTTGCTAATTTTTTTGTTACCAAGGACTAGAATGAAAATGTCAATATCTGACAGAGGAAATGGGATTTTCTTGAGAAAGGAAGAAGATGACAAATGCCTTGTGTCTCTAACTGCTGTTACTTATAAGCCTAAGAACTTCTGAAATCCCCAGAAGGAAGCACTGACCTGTGGGCCAAGAGCTGAGCTCCAGTGAAGCCATGATGGATGTTGCCTCTGCAGCCATAAGAAAGGCAGCTTTATGGGTAGCTGGGTTGTAATTCATATTTTTTTAATATTTTATTTATTGATTTGAGAGACAGAATTACAGACAGAGGGAGAGGCTGAGAGAAAGTTCTTCAATCTGCTGGTTCACTCCCCCAAATAACCACAACATTGGAGCTGGGCTCCTCTGAGCAAAGAGCTTCTTCCGGGTCTCCCACATGGGTGCAGGGGCCGCTTGGGGCATATTCCACTGCTTTCCAAGGCCATAGCAGAGAGCTGGATCGGAGCAGCCAGGTTTCGAACCAGCACCCATATGGGATGCCGGCACTGCACGTGAAGCTTAGCCTACTATGCCACAGTGCTGGCTCCTGTAATTATTATTTTAAAATAATTTATCCCCAAATTGTGGTTCTTACATACTCAGTTGTTCTCTCCCACACAACACCGTAAAAGAGATATAGTTTTCTGCTCTTATTAATCTTTTAGTTTTCCTTGTTAGCTCATCTCTGCTCACTCCTACAATCAAATCTCATTCATCCTTGTAGGTTTATTTGCAGTCAGAACTTGGCACAAAACTTTCTCACAACTTTTCTTCTTGTGATCATCAACCTTATTTGTTATTGTTTCTGCACAACTGGTTTTAATTCTGTTTGTCTTTGAATTGTACAGTTTGAATCGGTTGAAGTGTTAGTCTTCAGCTAATTTGGAGAAATGCTTTGCCTATCACCAGAAGACTGTGGAAATTAGAGCTCTGTAATGCTCTACAGTGCAAAACATACAATTAGATTGTCCAAGTTGAATCCTGGATCCATCTATCATTAGCAGGTACTGTGAAGATAGATATCTCTTTGCTCTTGATCTACATAGTGAAGTTGATACCTCCCTCAATTATTATAAAGATTGCTTAAGTCATGTTTGATAAACATTTAAACAGTGCCTGGCATATAAAATAGGAAGTCTAAACATTAGCTATTCTTATTAACTCTTAATTTTGCCCATATTATTTCACCAAAAATAAGATAATCAAGGAGGGCACTTAGTCTAGTGTTTAAGATGTTTGTTATGACGATGTCTCTTTGTGTATACCTCTTTGCCTCTCCTTATCTTTCTGATCAGTAAAAACAATAATAAGATAATCACTGATATTGCACCCAGAGAAAAATCAGTGCTGTAAGAACCTACATAACTGGAAATCAAAAATCTCAGAAGGAGTTTATAACCCAGTTATTTACTCCCTAATTGTTGTAGCTATGAATAGTATAAACAAGTTCCTATGAAAGTGGAGATCAAAAAGAAAGGATTCAATCAACTATACTAATGACTTTTTGTCCAAAGACGTAACCTGTGAAGAAATTAAACTGTGTACAGAAATAGATTGTATAGCTGTAATCAATAAGCCAGTTTAAACCTCATGTTTAACTTCTGCAGTGTAGTCTATCAAATGATATCCTTCATGGGAAAGGAAGAAAAACTCAGAAGTGAATTAAAAGTTGAGAACTAAAAGGGGCCAATGCTATTGTAGGCTAAAAGAGGCATTTTAAATATTTACACAGTTTTGGCCCCAGCTGCTCCACCTCCTATCCAGTTCTCTGCTAATGCACCCGGGAAAGCAGCAAAAGATGGCCCAGGTCCTTAGCCCCCTGCCATTCATGATGGAGATCTAGGAGAAGCTCCTGGCTCTGGGCTTCGACCTGGCCCGGTCCCAACCATTCCAGGCATTTGGGGAGTGAACCATGGAAGGAAGATCGATCTTTCTCTCTCTCTCTCTCTTTCCTTCTCTTTAAGTCTTTAAATAAATGAATCTTTAAAAATTTGAGAGCTAAAGTAAATAAATAAATATAATCAATGAGATATATAAATTCAGAAAAAACTTTTTTTTTTTTTTTGGACAGTCGCACATGAATTTTATTGAAAATGGGAAGCAAATGAGAGGCAAGGTAACCTATCAGGACCAGCCACCGATCAGGACCGACACTCCTTACCAGAGTGCGGCCCCCACCAGTGGCTTACACAGCTTTTCTAGTATTCTGTCCACTAGGGCTCACAACTTCAAACTGGACCCCTGGTATGCACTGAACAATAAAAAGGAAAACCAGAATATGATTGTCAGATAACAGTTACCAATAACAAACCCAGTAACAGGTTCAAGATGTGGTTGAAAGATAACAGTGAGGGATACATTTCAGTCTACCTAGTTCCTGGGAATTTGGGCTCATACAGTTTCACAAGATACACCCTTAGCCGTTAGCAAGCAAAGCTAATATGTACAGAAGCAAGAGATCGGCAATTAGCTTTTAGCCACACTCACTCCATTTGGATTCTGATTTTACATTTCTTCTTTTCTAGACACTAATCAAACCTTTTATTCATCTTCTTTAATACTTCTAAGGATTCATTATTTGCTTTCAAGACCATTAACTTCACTGTGCTAATTCTTCTCTAACATATCTAGTAACAGAGTTTATAATGCACAGTCCTATAAGCAGGGCTAAGAAAATCAGAATTATAGGGCCAGCCAGTAACAATAGTAGAGTAGTAATAAAAAGTCTTATGTCACTAATGAGAGAATCCCTCAAAACAGAATTCCCCAAATGTTAGATACCTTCATTAATCATCATTTGTTTCTTGGGGAAAAAAATAGAGAAATCAGTCAAGTTCCAGAGTTTGCTTTAAAAAAAAAGAGTAAATAAGCAAATAAAAATATTTGTAAGTTTTCTGGTTTTAATTCTCATTCTTTTTAATCATTTATACATGTTGCATCTACGGTTACTATATCTTTATTCACTTGAGAGAGAAGAGAGACAAAGACAGATGGATAAACAGATCTCAATCCATTGGTTTATTCTAAACCAAATGCCTGCAATAGATGAAATTGGGTTAGGGCAAAGCCAGGAGCTGGGAAGTCAATCCAGTTCTCTTTCTTGTGATTGTAACCCAACTCCTTGAGCCACCATCTGCTGACTCCCAGGGAGCGCATTAGCAAGAAGCTGGAAATGGAGCACAGGCAGCAATGAAACCTAAGCACTCTGATATGGAATACATGTGTCTCTAACCAGCATAGGATTGTTTGAGTTAAATTGTGGTATGGATACTCTTGAGACTTGGCTAGATTAAGGCAGCAAAATTAGCCTTGAAAATACAAAAAATATCTCATAGTAAGCATGAAAACTACATATATTCCCCCCTCGTATGCTTTGGTATAAAAACAGTTAAAAATTAAATTAACTAGAATTCCCCAACTCCTTGATCATTTCGCTCATGAAATATTTAGAGACATTCTTGCCTTGAAATCCATGTTGCCCAACATAGTATCCAATTGTTTAACATCATCCTTTCCCTTCATATTGAATTACTGGATATTAAAATCCTTTCCGGAAGTACCTCCTTTTGAGTGGTTTCAGTAAACTGGCTGTTTCAGTCATTGAGTATGCTGACATACTCATTAGTGAAAAAGTAGTTTGATCCTGAAAGCCAAGGATTATTTTAAATCTAGGATTAGAAGCAATAACCAAAAAAACAAACACAGATCAGCAAGAAAGATAAAAGGGAGAAGCTTTAAGCCTATTTATTCTGAACTTGATTCATATTCAGGAAAGAACTGTCCAATAGAAATATTATGAGTCACAAAAATAATTGTAGATTTTCTAGGAGATGCATTAAAAAGGACAAGACATAGATGAAAATAACTGTAAATAGTTCTGATTGGATACAATATATCCAAAATACTATCATTATCATAATACTTAATACTATATTGAGTTTGTTAATTAAAATTCAATAATGTTTAAAATTCAGTTCCTATTTAGCACTAGCTATATTTAAAGTACTCTGTAGCCCAGCGTGGCCTGTGTCTGTATGTGCTTCTCAGCAACAGCTGTTTAAGGCATTATGTTTAAGCAATGGCTTCAAAACCAATGATTTTATTGAGCAGGCTTCAAATAAATGTGTGTGTGTGCGTGTGTATGTGTGTGTGAGCTCTGTTAATTTTGGTGTATCTACATGTCTCTACCTTTTGAAAAACACTCTGAAGAGGCTCTGGTATATTGAAAAGTTGAACGGTTGCCCCTCATCCAAAGCCATTTTCATCTGCCATGAGGACCCTTGAGATACTTCATCTGAAATAAGGAAAACACAGGGTGAAAAATTAATATAGCTCTAGAATGCAGGTCTTAAAACTGGAGCTTCTGCATTCAAAAATCATTCTTAATCACAGACCAACTACGAAGATTGTGAATGTATTAAGATAATCCCTCAAATATGTGCTACCACTGTTTAGTTCCCATGGCTTCCTACTTTATACTGTAAGCCCTTATAATACTGAATGGAGAGGACATTCATGCTTCCATGGTTTATCTCATGCCATTGCCTTTGTCTGCTATACCCTTTGACTCCAAATATGTGAAACTACCATAACCTGACAACGCAGAATGAACTCTACCTTATTAAAAATAATGTTTACAAACACATAAATAAAACAAAAAAATCAGAAGCTAGCACTCACATTTATCTGATAAGGATGTTTTATTTCCAGCACAAAATAGTCCCCCATAAGGAAAAAAGGAAAAAAGTGGAAATTCATCAAAGCATGAAATTCATCAGAGATTACTTCTCATTTGCCTTTCCGTTCTCTCCAAAGACTGACCCTATTTGTCTTCCCCATTCTGATTTCAATAGGCCCAATATAGTTCTCAGTAACTTCAAAGCCAGGAGCTCTTATCTTTTCTAGGTTTCTGTAGTGTCCAATTCCACGTTCTCAAAAGGGAACATCTGTTTGGACTGGCTGGCCTAAGTATCCATTCCTTAGTTTTTGTGAGAAGTTGGAAAATTTTTCTGCATGTGAATTTTGATTAGGAAAAAATTTGCTTGTACATTCAGTATATTATACCATAATTTATAAGAGAGAAATGGCTTAAAGTACTTTAACCTCTTGTGGGTAACATTCTAAACTTACTTTGAATACATTCACTAAAACCTTAGAAAATAAATACAACTGATAATCTGTGGTTCAAACTTGCAATTATGCATCTTAATTATTTTGAAAGTATTACATTTGATAAATGACATAATAAAATAACTAATTGCTATGTTCATAAATGGGCAAATAACTGCACTCAATCCTCAAAACAATGGAGAGCACATTTTACACACAAAATGAGAGAGGTTAAATACTTGGTTCATTTCCTCACATTTAGAATGTAGCACAGCTCAGTGTCAACATCAATCCAGCTGTAATTTCTGTGCTTTCTTTGAATGGTGGAATCATTCTCCCTTGTCAATGAGGAATGTGACCTTGGATCTGTGTCAGCACTAATGTTCCATAGTGACACATTCCTGAAGAATTATGAAAAATTGAATAAAATAATAATAGCAAAATAGCAAACACACTATGCTTACTACTTGCCAAATATCTAAGCATTTTACATATATTAACTCCTTTAATCTTCACAGTAAGTCAGTAGGGTAGCTTCCATTACGATACCCTGAGAGGAAATCTCAATCAACTCATAGTGGATCACAGCCAAGAAATGGTTTATTATATTAAGTATCCAAGTAGCCCACAGGCCAGATAGTCTTAACTCCAAAACTTTTTAATGTATTTGGAAATACAAAGTTGTGTCAATCATCAGAACAGTTATAAATGGCATACATTACCCAACAATGAAGGCCGGGAATTGCAATAGTTACAGAGACTAATTGCCATTACTTTTTCTAAAAGTATTTTCCCCTAAAAGGGGAGGGGGGTCTGCTAGGAGTAGGATCCACTCATTTAAATGCAAGGACAATTTAAAGCTGATTTGTCACTCTACCTCTCAGAGTTCACATTTGCAGGCAGCTGGAATCAGGAGCCATTGCTGAACCTGGGACATGAACCCAGGCACTCTCCTGGGGAATATGAGTGTCCCCTAACCAGCATCTGAATCAGTAAGCCAAATGCCAGGCCCAACAATCTCATATTAAGCTATTTCTACTGCAATATAAATTCACATGATTTTATGTAAAACCTTGGTATCTAGAGACAAAGTTCCCAGTTTCAAAACCTGGCTTATCCATCTAGTGCAATGGAAAGATTCAGATAATGCCATTTTTGTTATGATACTAATTAAAATCATCACAACTAACGACAATAGTAATAAAGGTGTTGATAAAAGTAACAGTTAAAATAAGAATCTGTTGCTTTAAATAACTCTTATTTTTTAAAAAAAATCTTTATAATTTATTTATTTGAAAGAGAGACAGTGACAGAGACAGAGATCTTCCTTCTGTTGGTTCACTTTGCAAATACTAACAACTAGACTGGGCCAAGCTAAAGCCAGAAGCCAGAAACTCAATATCAATCTCCCAAGTAGGTGACAAAGTAGTCAAGTATTTGAGCTTCTAGTTCATTGCCTCTCAGTTAGCAGGTGCGGAGTTAAGTGAAGGCTACACCTAAACCAGCTCTCCAGTGCGGGACGTGGGTGTCCCGAGTGATGCCTTGACAATTACAATGAACACAATTTCCCTTTCCCTGTTTAACCTCAAAAATACTGTCAACGGAGATTTCTGTGTATGCTTTATTTTTTAATATGTTTTATCTACTTGATGTCAGGGACTATGATTCTTAGGTCAACTGAAATGCCTAAAATAGTTTTTTCCATAACGGAGATAACTGGAAATTGTAACTAGAAGAAAATATTCATAGAGGACTCATACATACATCATTATTGTGCATATTTTATACATAGTTAGTCTTCAAAACAACCCAATGAATTAAGACAGTCGTCTCAGTTTTAGAGATGAAAAAAATTAAGGTACAAAATTGTTAAATAGCTTGTCCAAGTGCCATAACAAATTTTGGCACACCCCAAAGTCAAAGTTATTAGACACAATGATAGTGTCTCCTGATAGTAGATATGTAAGATATACTTAAAAAAATTTTAGATTAAAAAAAGAGAGAGAAAATTAATAAGAAAAAAATGCCTAACAGATTTAAGAATTAACAGTGAAATGCTCGACAATATTTGCTGGATGGCTCTGATTGTGTAGTTTTGAAATCTATATATTGTTTAATAATATGTTCTATGTAGTAATCAATTTCTCTTATTGATCTCAATACTATAGTTTTTTTGAAAATAAAAATTACTTTAATATCATATATGAAGTTTACAACTTCAAATATTATAGGATTGTCTCATTATGTTTGTAGCACTTATATATAATTTTCAAACATTGTGATCATACAATACATACTATTTTGTAGTTTCATTGACAAGTCAAAATCTTCCCACAATATTCTTCTAAAACATGACTATGAACAGTTACATAATAACTTTTCATTTTTTTTAACTTTATTTAACAAATATAAATTTCCAAAGTACAGTTTATGGATTACAGTGGCTTCCCCCCCCCATAACTTCCCTCCCACTCGCACCCCCCCATCGCCCGCTCCCTATCCCATTCCATTCACATCAAGATACATTTTCAATTATCTTTATATACAGAAAATCAATTTAGTATATATTAAGTAAAGATTTCAACAGTTTGCACCCACATAGAAAGACACAGTGTAAAGTACTGTTTGAGTACTAGTTATAGCATTAATTCAGATTGTATAACACATTAAGGACAGAGATCCTACATGGGGAGTAAGTATGCAGTGACTCCTGTTGTTGACTTAAGAATTGATACTCTTGTTTATGGCATCAGTAATCTCCCTAGGCTCTTGTCATGAGTTTCCAAGGCTATGGAAGCCTTTTGAGTTCACCAACTCTGATCTTATTTAGAAAAGGTCAGCTTGTGAAGAGCCCTGGCAGCTCTGCCAAGAGTTGGATCACTGGAAATGGACCTGCCCTGGAGTTGAAGGATCCCAGGTCAGAGCCACAGATCTTATTGGCTCCAAGCTGAAAAGCCCTTCACTCAGCCCAACTTCCAAAGTGACCACTGCCGCTGAGGGGATGGTCAAGTAGGGTCAGCAACATTGCAGGCAGAACTGTAAATTTCTTGTTAGAGATGCCACCTGCCTTTACCTGGCCAGCTCTCCTCCCAGGCCAGCCAAGTAATGAAAGTCAACAGAGTGCCTTCCCCTAGGAGGTTCACACCTCCCTTAGGATATACCCCATGTGAAGAGATAGATAGGTCTGGGCCTCTTAACTTACAAGGCCTAAAGCCCACCAGATTATTATCAAGCCCCTTCTATCAGGTTCTATTTGCCTCTCAATCAGAAAAATTACTTGTAGCTTAGACAGCACCTTTCTTAGCTCCTCTAATAATGACTCTGTCCTTTGTTCTAGACCCTGTCTAGTGCACTTGGGCCTCATTCCTTTGTAATCATAACCTCCACTCTACCACCAATGGCTCTACTCCTAACCTGTGTGTACTGATGGTCCTCTTCCCCACTTAATGCTGTCTAATTGTTCAAACCTGGTAAATGCCACTCTTAGGATCATTGGTTACTATCCTCACTCTGTCTTTTTATGACCTTGTCTAAATGTGATCAGAGTCGGCAAACTTGGAAGGCTTCCATAGCCTTGGCAACTCATGACGACAGCCTAGCGTGGTTACTGGCGCCATAAACTAGAGTATCAATTTGTTGGGTCAACAACAGGAGCCACTGTGCACTTGCTCCTCATGTGGGATCTCTGTCCTTAATGTGCTGTACATTTTGATTTAATGCTATAACTAGTACTCAAACAGTATGTTTCACTTTGTGTTTCTATGTGGGTGCAAACTATTGAAATCTTTATACTAAATTGATCTTCTGTATATAAAGAGAATTGAAAATGAATCTTGATGCAAATGGAAGGGGAGAGGGAGCGGGAGAGGGGAGGGTTGCGGGTGGGAAGGAAGTTATGGGAAGGGGAAGCCATTGTAATCCATAAGCTGTACACTGGAAATTTATATTCATTAAATAAAAGTTAAAAAAAAAAAAAAAGAAAAGGTCATAGTCAAAGTGGAAGTTCTCTCCTCCCTTCAGAGAAAGGTACCTCCTTCTTTGATGGCCTGTTCTTTCCACTGGGATCTCACTCACATAGATTTTTCATTTAGGTCTTTTTTTTTTTTTTTTCAGAGTGTCTTGGCTTTCCATGCCTAAAATACTCTCATGGGCTCTTCCACCAGATCCGAAGATCAGAATTCCTTAAAGGCTGATACCATGCTATAGTTTTTAAGAAAATATTTAGTCATACAAAATATATTTTATTTCCATAACGCTCAATAACGTTGAAAAAGAAAAGGAAAAATGATTATGGCTAATTGAGTCATCTGCTGATTATTTATGGGCATATGTGATTCAAATATAGAGAAATCATATGAGCTTTTATTCTTTTATTTCCCCCTAGATCTAAAAGGACATAATGTGCCCTGACAACAGTGTAGCTTGCCTATAATCTTAATTTCTCTGATTCCAATTGACAGACATTGAAGGGATTAGTGCCACAGATGTATCAGTACAGTTACACTAGTTTTTTGGTTTTTTTTTTTTTTTTTTTTTTTTTTTTTGACAGGCAGAGTGGATAGTGAGAGAGAGAGGGATGGAGAGAAAGGTCTTCCTTTTTGCCGTTGGTTCACCCTCCAATGGCCGCTGCGGCCAGCGCATCGCGCTGATCCGAAGCCAGGAGCCAGGTGCTTCTCCTGGTCTCCCATGTGGGTGCAGGGCCCAAGGACCTGGGCCATCCTCCACTGCCTTCCCGGGCCATAGCAGAGAGCTGGCCTGGAAGAGGGGCAACTGGGATAGAATCTGGCGCCCCGACCGGGACTAGAACCTGGTGTGCCGGTGCCGCAAGGCGGAGGATTAGCCTGTTAAGCCACGGCACCGGCTACACTAGTTTTCACAATGACATTTTTCACAACAAATGCCATTTTGAAGATTTTTCTGTCTGGTAGGGGTCTTGTTTCATACTGCTGCATGTGGAGATCCAGTGTTTCCAGCACCATTTGTTGAAGAGACTGTCTTCCTCCAGAAATTGGTTTTAGCTCATTGGTCAAAGATTGTTGGTTGTAGATACATGGATTGATTTCTAGGGATTCTATTCTCTTCCATTGGCCTAAATGTCTATTTTTGTGCCAATGCCAGGATGTTTTGATTATAACTTCCTGTAGTATGTCTTCAAATCTGATATTGTGATGCCTCTAGATTTTTTTTTCTTGTATAGTTAAGATTGCTTTAGCTATTTGAAATATCTTGTGTTTCCAAGAGTTTCAGCATTGTTTTTTCTATATCTGAGAATAATATTATTGATATTTTGATGTGATAGCATTGAATCTGTAAATTTCTTCGGGTAGTATGGACATTTTGATTATATTAATTCTCCCATTCCAACCTTATAAAAAAAAAACTCAAAATGGATCAAGTATTTAAATCTGTGACCTTATACCATCAAATTGCTAGAGAACATTGGGGAAACTCTGAAAGACATTGATATAGAAAGGCTTGTTGGAAAAGACTCCAGAAGCACAGGCAATCAAATCAAAGGAGGTAAATTGGGTTATATCAAGTTAAGAAGCTTCTGCACTGCAAAGTTTGCTTGCTGTAGGGTAATTTGTTTTTGAGGATTCCACTCTAATGCTGTCTCTCAAGGGTGTGTTGGTCTGATAAGCATGGATTAGTTCCAGAGACAGCAATTTGTTATACAAAGAGGAAGATTGCTCCCCTACTGATTTCTTGCTTCCTTATTTGAACATATATATATTTCTCCTGCCTAGGACTGTTTCCCATGTGTCTACCTTGTAGTGACATAACCAAATATGTCCTTAACAGAAAGCCTGCCACTTGCTGTTTGAACCTCCCAGACACAAGAATTATGAGACAAATAAACCTCTTGATAAAATAGGCAGCCTCTGGTACTATCTATTTTTTTAATACAACACAAAATTCACTAAGACAAAAACAAAACAAACCTGTGTAAATATTGAGTTCTGCTATAATGTGAAGCAAACTGGAGGCAAATTATTTTTAATAAATCTATTTTCATTGTATTTGAAAAGCAGATATATACACACAGAGAGAAAGAGATAAAGAGAAAGAAAGAGGGAAGGAGAGAAATAGCCCTGCTGTCTAAACATAATACATTGTAAGCATTTCTTTCCTTTCCTTTCTTTCAGTCTCTTCTTAACACTACTACATCAGGGAATGAGGTAGGCATTTTCTGACTGCCCAATAGAAAACAGATACAAGCTGAGGATTCATTACATTAGACTGAGAATGTCATGATAATTAAGAAAGTGGTGATAACAAATATATCCATCAGAAAAAAAATATAGTGCTAGTTCTCATCATCGTTCATCTTACATCCTTAATAGTAAATAAATACTTTCACTATTTGGACATTTGTCCTTATGTGCAAAGCCATTGCTAATTGCAAAATACTGATGTGTTCAGTCAGAATGTGCCCACTCCTTAGGGAGGTGTGGCTTCACTCTAGGGAAGATGGATGGCTTTGCTGAATGAGCTGGATTTTTAGCCTTAAATTAACCCTTCAACTAGATGGCAGTGTTCAGGGTTCCAGGTGTGTAATTCTATGGAAGACCAGATATGAAATATGATTGTTTCAGCAATTATTCAAAGGAGAAACTATAGAAAGTGACCTGAATCTCCCAGAGCCACCCAAAAGACAACAAAAATGAATCTTCATTAATACCGTAAAATCTAAGACCAAGACCCAATTATTTTAAGCACATTTTGTACCACTTTATCTGCAAAATCAGGATGCTGTTTTTCAACTTGTTGAATTCCCAGCATTGTTTTTCATCAACTTTTCAACTCTCCTGACTCAGTAATTACAGCAAAGATGAATTCTTCTTTAATGGAAGAATATACCTCTTTTATTTTATTATGTGATACCACATTTAGCAAGAATGAAAAAAAAAAAACAAGATGGCATATGCTAACAGAT
This sequence comes from Lepus europaeus, assembly GCF_033115175.1. Taxonomy (NCBI): domain Eukaryota; kingdom Metazoa; phylum Chordata; class Mammalia; order Lagomorpha; family Leporidae; genus Lepus; species Lepus europaeus. The sequence goes on along the minus strand of NC_084839.1, from coordinate 77,779,289 downwards.
ATGTCAACCATAAAATCCCAACAGAGTACCCGAGAAAGCCTTGCTAAGAAAAGCTAAATGTATTAGATTTCCAGCAGGAAGAGAGAATACCATCAAAACCAAGTCTTGATAGTGTTAATGTGATAATTAATGGAAGATGCTAATAGGAGAGACTGACAACATAGTTTACAGTACAAAATTTGTAAAAAAAAAAATTTAAATTTTATAAAAATTAGAAAACAGTAGCCTCAGGGCATTGAACTATACATGCGACTCCACTGGTTGCATGCATCATGATACTAGGCTGCTAATAAGGTTTTATGGCCTTAACTGAAAGATGTTAAGGTAGTTTGTCAAAGTAGGAAACTAGTTGGGGTTAGGCATGATTTATCTTATGATGCTTTGACTTAGTGGAGACAGTAGCAAGGATCTTGAAGTGAGCCTTGATGGCTGATGTGTTACTGTTGAAACATAAGGTGCTTTATTTTTTCACAGCTTTAACTTCCTAAATCAGAATTACCTAGATTTATGCCTGAGTTATTTTTGCTTGGTTTCAGTTTTATTAAGCATAGGAGTAGCAAGGTATGCCTGGTCATAGAGTTGATTATACAGGGACTGAAATGTAACGATTCAGGTCTCAGATGTGTCAATCTCTTTTTCCTTCACTCAAAAGTATACATCACAGTAAGGCCCAGTCCCAGAACTACACAACCCAGGGCAAACAAATCAGTTTGTTCTCAGTGTTCTTTATCTCAGGAAGAGGAAATTATGTTAGTTTTAATACTCCGGCCACCTCTCCATATTTTTCATTTACACAATGCTCATAATGATAGATCATCCCTTCATGGGGTGAGAATCAGGCAAATCTTAGCACTGTTTCAAGTGTCCTGGTTGTTAGTAGAGTGGTCTCTCCTTATCGATGAGGGTATGTTCCAAGAATTCCTGTGTATGCCTTAAACTGACAGCACAAATCCCTATATATATTATGTTTTTCCATTGTACATAAATGCATGTGATAGAGTCCAATTATTGTTTAGGTATGAATAATTAAAAGAACAATAACTGTAATAAAGTTATCAGTGTCAATATTTCAGTGCTTCATGGCAGTATTAAATAAAATAAGAATTACATGAAGTCAAGCTCAGCAACACTGAGACAATCAGTTTGGTAGCCAAGATGGTTGCTCAAATGTCAACAGCATATAGCGTGGATATGCTGGACAAAGGAAAGTTTCATGTAACAGGCAGGACAGAGCCAGAACACAGATTTAATTGTGATACTCAGAATCATAGATGATGTAACCTTTATGCATTATTCATTTCTGGAATTTTCTGTGTACTATTTTTGGACTGTAGTTGACCACAGATAGCTGAAACTTCGAAATGTGGAACTGTGGATATGGGTGCACTACTGGAAGAGTTTTCTTATTTGGTTACTTTGTAGAATATTTATTGGAAAATTCACTGTACAATATATGTTTAGGCCCTGGAATTAATACATTTGAGGACTGGTGCACACAGATACTTCTCTAATAGACTATCTCCCTTACTGGTTTTGATGAAATAGGCTACTATGTTGTATATGGTTCAATGTCACTAAATTTGTTGTAATTTGTAACAAGGTAATAAGAACTAACACAATATCTCATTCTCAAATTCAAGAAAATCAAACAATAAGATACAGTGGTACTTCCAAAACTACTGAATCTTTTGAAATAATATATTTTTACTATTTAAGTGGGCAAAACAGAAGAAAGAGATTCAGGAATGGTCTTCTACTAATTTCTTCTGCTATATTTTAACTTAATAAGTCCTCATTGCATGTAAATTGAATCTCTTTAGAATTATAATCTTAAAAATTAAAACTTTTCACACAAAGATTTGTATGGCCTTAATTACACTGTCTAAATTACTACTATTTTCCAAGCCACTTGGAAAACATTGAAAGAAAGCAACTGGGCATGGAAGAAAATAATCCAAGTGTCCTTTTTATGTTCTAAAGATTTTATTATTTTAACTCAAATTGAAATAGGCTTAATTTTTCTCTCTTTTTTTCTTCTAAGAATAGAAGTTAATGAGCCAAAATTGGCCCTTCTTACATGATGTCAGGGCCTCTTCTGAATATAGTCATCAGTTTTTCAAGATAACAGATTTCTCCCAGTTTATGGGAAGTAGTAAAATGGCATTCAACTGAAAATCAATTGCAATTATCAGAACCAACGAATGAATATGCATTTTTGACCAAAGTACCCATGTAGGGTTGCAGAATAGTATGGATGTTGTTGACACTCCTTTCAAGAAAAGACAAAAAATCATAATATGGAAATCATCAGAAAGACTTAATAAAAGAATTTTTCCCTAGGCATGATATAATCACATGATATAATACATATCATGTGATTTGACTCTTTTCTACATTTACTTCTTTTTTTTTTTAAGATTCATTTATTTATTTGAAAGAGCTATAAAGAGAAAAGGAGGGAGGGAGGAAGGGAAATGGAGAGAGAGAGAAAGAGAAGAAAAAAAGATTTCATCCACTGGCTCGCTCCTCAAATGGACAGCAATGGCCAGGACTGGGCCAAGTCAAAGCCAAAAGCCTGGGGTTTCATTCATTGCAGGGACCCAGGCATTTTATCCAGTTTCTTCTGCCTTTCCCAAGCTATTAGCAAAGAGCTAGATAAGAAGTGGAGCATCAAGGATATGCTGGTATTCCAGGGGCTGGCGTAACCCACTGTGCCATAGTACCAATCCCTTCCATGTTTACTTCTGTGAATGTTTAGCTACCATCAATAACTTCTGAAAGAGGCTCTCAAAGGTTAATCCTATGGAAACAAACAGCACTATTTTTGTTCATTTTTTTAAAAAAATTAATTTTTAGTTTTATTGATGTGAACCAATTCCATCCTTTTCATATATACAGATTTAGGAGCATAGTAATACTTCCCACCCTACCCTCCATCCTGTCCATGCTCCCACTCTCCCTTCTCTTTCCTTTCTCATTCCTTCCTTTAATTTTTTTTTTTTTGACAGGCAGAGTTAGACAGTGAGAAAGAGAGACAGAGAGAAAGGTCTTCCTTTTCCGTTGGTTCACCCCCAAAATGGCCACTATGGCCAGCATGCTGTGGCCGGCGCACTGTGCCGATCCAAAGCTAGGAGCCAGGTGTTTCCTCCTGGTCTCCCATGTAGGTGCAGGGCCCAAGGACATGGGCCATCGTCCACTGCACTCCTGGGCCACAGCAGAGAGCTGGACTAGAAGAGCAGCAACCGGGACAGAATCTGGCACTCCAACTGGGACTAGAACCCCGGGTGCCGGTGCCGCAGTCAGAGGATTAGCCTAGTGAGCCGCAGTGCCGGCAACCTTCCCTTAATTTTTACAATGATCTACTCTCAGTCTGTTTTCTAAGCATAAGATTAACCCTGCACTAAAAATTCAGCAAATACTAAGAAGAAAAACACACTGTCCCACAACAGTAGAGACAAGGGTTGTAAACAATAATCAAATCTCAAAATGTAAATTTCACTCATATATTACATTTTTTATACTCTTAGTTACCACAGATCAGAGAAAACATGATATTTGTGTTTTTGGATCAGGCTTATTTCACTAAGTATAATGGATTGCAATTGAATCCATTTTATTGATAATGACTTTTGATAGGGATTTCATTCTTTTTTATGACTGAGTAATATTCATATATACATATATTTTATATATATATTTCTGTATATAGTGATCAGTTTATAGACATCTGGTTTGATTCCATATCTTAGCTATTGTGTGTTGAGATACAATAAACATGGGGGTACAAATAACTCTTTCATATGCTGATTTCATTTCATTTCATTTGGATAAATTCCCCAGAGTGGGATGGCTGGGTCATATGGTATGTTTATTTTTAGGTCTTTAAGGTATCTCCGTTCTCTTCTTCCACAATGGCTATACTGGTTTACATTCCCACCAACAGTAGATCAGAGTGCATTTCCTACTACATAATCATCAGCATTTATTTATTTATTTATTTATTTATTTCTGTATGAGAGCCATTCTAACTTGGGTGAGTTGAAACTTCACTGTGATTTTGGCATCCATTTCCCTTATAGATAGTGATCCTGAGCATTTTTCATGTGTCTGTTGGCCATTTTAATATACTCTCTTGAAAAATGCTGAAAACTAAAAAAAAAAAAAAAAAAAGGTGGGAGAGAGGGAGCAAGAAAGGGAATAACATTAGGTACATAGACTTCTATCTAAAAACCACATTGAATCTGTTAAAGTTAACTAAAATTAACATTAACAATGGAAAAACAGAAAGCACAAAAAGATGATAGTCATGTGCAATCTTTAAAAGAATATTTAGAGGCCGGCACTGTGGCACAGTGCACTAAAGCCCGGTCTGCAGTGCTGGCATCCCATATGGGCACAGATATGAGTCCCGGCTGCTCCACTTCCGATCCAGCTCTCTGCTATGACCTGGGAAAGCAGTGGAAGATGGTCCATGTCCTTGGGTCCCTGGCCCCATGTGGGAGATCCGGAGGAAGCTCCTGGCTCTTGGCTTTGGTCAACACAGCTCCAGCCATTGTGGCCCTCTGGGGAGTGAACCAACGGATGGAAAATCTCTTACCCTCTGCTTCTCTTTCTCTCACTGTGTAACTCTGACTTTCAAGTAAAATAAATCTTTTAAAAAAGAACATTTAATATACAAAGGAAGATATGAGCAAAATCGTGGAGAATTAAAACTCAACAATGTGTGGCCTGATTACTAAGATCTTCTCCCAAGGATATTTGAAGAAAGCTCTCAACTTCATCCTGTTTTCTCCTTTACCTGGAGATCTTGTGTGAAAGCTATATATTCATTATAGATGAATTTTAAGAAACTTCATTTTTATAGCTCCAATATCTATGATAGCCAACAATAGTATATGATATGTCTCTATTATTAGGTTTCCATAGATATCAGTAAAAATATGGTATATTTTAGAAAACTATGTATTTCTAGGATTAGATCATGTAAGTTAGAGGTACTTGGGATGATGTTGAGCTGAAGCTATTTTTGATGATAAGAGTGCATGTATTATATCAATTCTTTGCTATTTTGGACAATGTCTACTTAAAATAAGAAAAAGACTAAAGTCAAAAGTGAAAGTCCTACAAAGTGGACCAGTATGTTGCTTAATCTTAAGAGAGAGCTGTTTGTTTGTTTGTTTGTTTTTCTCAAGAATACCTGTAGCAAAACCTTAGACTATGAAAGTCTCAGATTCTCTGAGAGCTGTGCTTAGTTTGGTATTTCATTTCTTTTGTCCCTAATCCCCGGAGTATCTTAATAATATCAGAAGTAAAGTTTGTGACTAACTTGTAAGATTTTCCAAATATAATTAATGCATTTTTGTGAAAATGACAATCCTTAACATAAAGAGATAGGTTGGAAATTTGAGAATAAAGTGGTCAATGTAACTTTGCTGTTCTCACGCCATAGTTTTCTGCTTCAATACATTCTGAAATTAAGTAAAAAAGTACAAGTGTTCAAAATCCATTGTATGGAGTCAGTGTTTAAAATCTATTTAGAGATGTTCAAATATGTGCTGAGGAGTGGCCTCATGCTTTTCACACTTACAACACTTTCAGGATAAATTTTGATTGATTGTAGGTGAAACAACCCACAGGAAAAGCTCAGAAATTTCAATAAACGTATTTGCATTTTCACTCAGTACAGTGTACGTATTTTTCTTATCAAGTGAGTGATTTTATATAGAATATTTGCATAATATCATTTTTAGTTCTTTGCAACTAAAACTGACCAACATAAAAATGCTAAACATTATTTTCATGTACTTTTTGACTCAAATGTATCTCTTTTCTATGAAACCAAATGATAGCCTTATGTAGTAACCTCTTTTAAACTTACCAAAGATCTAAAAATTTGAGTTACCATGGGATTAAAATTTTAGAAGTTATCTGTCTGTATAATGGCTACCAGATGATGTGTTCTTAACTCTTTAGATTGTCTTTTTGAATTTATAATTATTGTGTTTAGGATTGTCCCTCTGTAGGCTTCAATTGTGAATGGGCTAAATATTTCAATGTATTAATCATTCTTAATTGTGTGTTCTACTCAGATTAAAAAAAAGTTTCAAAAATTGATAAATACATGGACTATTTTAGAAGCATATTGGCTAACAGTATATATATTTACTTCCTTATGAATCACAAATCAATTAAGTTCTTTTTCCAAGTTTATTTTGCCTCTAGCAAAAGTCCACGTACTAGGAAAAGCAGATATTCTTTGTTAAATATTCTTTCTGATATTTTCTTGTTTCATAAACATCAATAACCAAGATAAAATATGAAATTTTAATGAGATTCTTTTAAAATGTTCATGACATAAGAAGATCTTAGAAGGATAAGAGGCAATTATAAGTTTTCCTTTATGTCAATAAGTGGAGTAGCAGTACATAAAATAAGATGCCAATAAATCTAATATGCATGGTACAATAATTCCACAGGCTACATGCTTACATGAAAAGAAAGTTATGTATTTTAAGTGAACAACAAGGTTGAACAGAAAGAGAAACATTAATTATAAAGGCTATCCTAAAAGCAAATTGGCTAAGTCTCTGTAAGTTCCATTCGAGTTATTATTGTTCTAAGGAAAGATGACTTTTGAAATCATATCAAGAGAAAATTTTTGATAAGCTACAGATCTCTAATGACCACAATGCAGCTATTGAATTGGAACACCATGAATTTACACAGATTTCTTCATTATTGGAATTTTTTTCCTTGGCATAAATCATATCCTAGATAATAAAATTTACTTTAATAAAATATAATATTTCTTTTTTTAGATTTATGCATTTATTTGAATGTCAGAGTTACGCACAGGGAGGGCAGGAGAGGCAGAGAGAGAGAAAGAGGTCTTCCATCCACTGGTTCACTCCCCAATTGGCCGCAACAGTCAGAGCTGTGCCAATCTGAAACCAGGAGCTTCTTCCAGGTCTCCCATGCAGTTTCAGGAGCCCAAGGACTTGGGCCATCTTCTACTGCTTTCCCAGGCCATAGCAAAGAACTGGATGAGAAGTGGAGCAGCTGGGACTCTAACCAGTGCTCATAGGAAATGCTAACACTATAGGTGGTGGCTTTACCTGCTACGCCACAGCGCAAGCCACATAACATTTCTTTTAAATTGTGTGCCTATGTTGAATTGGAAGAGAAAAAAAAATTACACATAGTTAATAGTGCAGGAGTTCATCCTAATTTTAGAATATAGAAATAATTTGTTGACATATTATAGTACAAGGTTAGTATCATAGAAAAATTCAAATCATTAAGTTTTGGTTTAAAGGTCAACTTAAAAAAATAGTGGGCAGTTTATTAAAATCCAGGAAAATATTAAATATATGGTTTTAATTTTAAGGGGAACAGAAAGTAAAATTAACTATCTATAGAAATAATAATACGGAGAACATAGACTTCTTTTTATTATTATTATTTATTTATTTTGACACACAGAGTGGACAGTGAGAGAGACAGAGAGAAAGACCTTCCTTTGCCGTTGGTTCACCCTCCAATGGCCGCCACAGCCAGTGCACTGTGCTGATCCGATGGCAGGAGCCAGGTGCTTATCCTGGTCTCTCATGGGGTGCAGGGCCCAAGCACTTGGGCCATCCTCCACTGCACTCCCAGGCCACAGCAGAGAGCTGGCCTGGAAGAGGGGCAATGAGGACAGAATCCGGAGCCCCAACCGGGACTAGAACCCGGTGTGCCGGCGCCGCTAGGTGGAGGATTAGCCTATTGAGCCGCGATGCCGGCCCAACATAGACTTCTATGTGTAAATGGGGTAGCCTCGTGTTGTACTGAAGATCAATACTATTCTGTTTTGGTCTCCAAGAAAGAAGAACATGACATTTTGTTTATAGCCCTGAACTAAAATATTTATTTCATTTTTCATTGGATTTCTTGAAAGTGTGAGTATTATAAAGACTAGTGCATATTTACAAGGTGAATACAATTTCGATTTCCAGTTTTAGGGGTATTGCACAAGCTTAGCTAAATTTTTCATTTGATCTTTTTTGGAGGTCCAATAGCTCTGCATATACCAATATAATTTTTGACCTAGTATGAATTTGGAATATCATGTTGAATTTCAATTTAAGCTGGGTTTAAAAGCAGAATGTATGGGCAAGGCTCTAAATTGTGATGAACTGATAATAAATAGTGTAGATTTGATGAAGTCACAGGAAAATGGCACCAGGAGAGCATTTAATTGAGCAATTCCCTTGGCACTATAAACGTCTCCCTATTAAGTTACTGAATTAGCACTATAAAGCAGGAAAGAATGTTCCTTGTTTGAGGTTTGAGACTGCCAGTTCACTAAGTGGTATATTGAGACCTGGAAATATCAAGATTTTTCCAGTCAATCAAAATTAAGTTGTTGCATTGGGTGTAAATGGGTAAAGCTGCTGCTTGCAATGCCCGAATCCTGTATGGGAGCTGGTTTGATTCCTGGAGGCTCCACTTTTTTTTTAATTTAAAATATTGATTTTATTTATTTGAAAGTCAAGAGTTACAGAGAGAGGCAGAGACAGAGAAAGAGGTCTTCCATCCACTGGTTCACTCTCCAGATGGCCACAACTGCCAGAGCTGCGCCAATCCGAAGCCAGGAGCCACTAGCTTCTTCCAGGTCTCCCACACAGGTGCAGGGTCCCAACGACTTGGGCCATCTTCTACTGCTTTCCCAGGCCATAGCAGAGAGCTGCATCGGAGGAGGAACAGCCGGGACACGAACCAGTGCCTATATGGGATGCCGGTGCTTTAGATCAGGGCTTTAACCCGCTGCTCCACAGCGCCAGCCCTGGCTCCACTTTCAATCCAACTCCCTGCTAATGTCCTGGGAAAAGCAATGGAAGATAGTCCAAGTACTTGGGCCTCTGTCACACATGTGGCAGATCTGAAAAGGAGCTCCTGTCTCATGGCTTCATCCTGGCTCAGCCCCTACCATGACCACTACCTGAGGAGTAAATCAGAAGATGGAAGATCTTTCTGTCTCTCCTTCTCTCTGTGTAACTCTTGTTTTCATATAATCAAATACATCTTTTCAAAAATTGAGTTGTTTGTTCACACTGTGTTTTGCAATAATGAAGGGGTTTATAGATTGATATTATCAAATATTTAATATTTGCAAAGTTGTCTTTTAATATTTAGACACTTTTTTATCAATTTAAGTGTAAAATGAAAATATAAAGCTATATTTTCTCATTGTTATTTTCCCTTTAGTTATGTGGCTATCTGTGTTTATAATGCCCTTTCAGCTTTGAGTGAATTGAAAAATACCCACCAAAAGCCATATCTACCTAGAACCTGAAGTGTGACCTCATTTGGAAAGAGGATCTTGCAGGTTCAAAAATATCAAAATGATCATCCAAGATAGAGTCAACATTAACACCAATCACTAGAATCTTTATAAGAGAAAGGGACAGGAAATTTGGACCCATAGAGAAAAATGCTGTGTGAAGGTGACTCACTGTTACAACAAAGCAAGGAACTCCTAGAATTGTAACACCCTGGACTCTCATCCTTACTGATACCTTTAATACCAACCTTGGTTTCTAGAATTATAAAGAATACGTTTTTGTTGCTTTAAGCCATGAAGATTGTGGTCATTGTTATGGCAGACCCAAGAAACTAATACAGTGCCTGTAATTTTAAATATGACTTTCTGAAACTATTCCCTTTGTGGATTTAATAATTTGGGAGAAAGTATATATTTGTCTTAGTTGTAAAATTATTGGTTTATTCTGAGAACCTATTTTTTTGTTTCTTAATTGAAATGTTCAGAAGGAGTTGGTTTCCTGGTAGTGGGAATAATTATAATCCTAACCATTTTATTATTTATGTATTAATTCACTAAATTTTAGCATAAAGCTGTTCAAAAATTGTGAGGGAAGAATTGTGATAATTGCTACTCTTGCTGCTGGCTTAAGGAGCCAAGGAGACTATTCATGAATTCTTCATCCATCCTTCCTTTGTTATGGTGACTGTATTCAAGTCTAATTGATTTTCCCAGGAACTATTTTGAAAACTGGCTCTAAAATCCCTTATGCAACATTTGCATATTTCCTAAATGCATGTGGTTTCTATGTAATCCAGGGCTTCTTAAGTCTTCCATATCTGTTTATTTATATTAAAATTATTTTTATTGTTGACCCTTTTAACATGTGGAACAAATAACATTGATCTTAGATTCATGTGTTAAGTACTCCTAGAGATACTCTAAATTCCATTGTACACAATTATCTAATTATGCAGGCACTGGAATATTTGTTGACAATGACTCTCTCATCATACTAAAATCATGCCTAAAATTCAGCTCCAGATTATGTTTTCTCTTTCAAACAGTTTATTACCAAAAGGCCATGAGCACGTAGGGGTTTCCTGTTAGCCAGAAAGGAAGGATGATGGGCAAGAGCAAAAATTAATGTAGGATATGGGCCAGCACTGTGGCATAGTGGGTGAGGCCACCACCTGCAGTGCCTGCATCCCATATAAGCTAGAGTCATGGCTGCTCCACCTCCAATCCAGCTCCCTGCTGATGGCCTGGGAAAGCAGTACCCCTTGTGCCCCTGCACCCATGGGAAGACCTGGAAGAAGCTCCTGGTTCATGGTTTCAGATTGGTATGGCTCCCTCAGGTGCGGCCATTTGGGGAGTGAACCCAGGGATGGAAGATTTTTCTCTTTGTCTCTCTCTGTAACTGTCTCTCAAATAAATAAATCTTTTAAAAAAATTAATGTAGGACATAGTCTACGAGAAGAATAATCATGAAATAATGGTAGTGAGGCTTAGGTTATGGTTAGGAGGATATAAAAGAGAAAGTTTCTCAAATTCTTCCATTGATTTAAGTCAGTACTTTATAAGAACAAATTTTGTATTTGAATTTACTTTGAAAGTTCCTTATTCAAATAAAAAATGTAGATCATTGAAGATTTGGTAATTTTGAAGTTATACTCCCATTTCATTCTAATGAGCTACTTAAATGAACATATGCATATCTGTGCAAATCAGAGATTTCCCCAAATAGCTAATGTAATTCTGGATTATTCTTTGTGAAAAGATGGTTTAAGAAAGATAAGCATATGAATTATAATTTTAGTGTATAGAAGTTTTTAAATCACATGAATCTGCCCTGTTGCAAGTGCAGACTTGGATCAAAAAGAAACTAAGAGAGTAGGGCAATAGAGTTTTTTGTTTTTTGTTTTTTTTTTTTTTTTGACAGACAGAGTTAGTGAGAGAGAGAGACAGAGAGAAAGGTCTTCCTTCTGTTGGTTCACCCCCGAAATGGCCGCTATGGCCAGCGCGCTGTGCGGATCCGAAGTCAGGAGACAGGTACTTCTCCTGGCCTCCCATGCAGGTGGGTGCCCAAGGACTTGGGCCATCCTCCACTGCCTTCCTGGGCCACAGCAGAGAGCTGGACTGGACGAGGAGCAACTAGGACAGAATCCAGTGCCCCAACCGGGACTAGAATCCGGGGTGCTGGCGCCGCAAGCAGAGGATTAGCCTAGTGAGCCGCAGCGCCAGCCAGACAATAGAGTCTTGCATATGTTACTTGTGTATGAACCTATAAGTTAATAGTCATCTCCAATGTGGATGCATAAAACTTAGAATTCCATTAGAAAGAAAATTTGGAGAGATGTCTGTCTGAAGAAACTTTTCATTGATGAAATGTGACAAAACAGATAAAAGTTTTCATAAAGTTTTTATAGGTGAACAAAACAATATATGTACTATGTGACTGCTAATCTGATGAGAACAACTGACCTTGTTATCCATCAGTATCAGCTCTCATAAACACAACAAACCTACATTCACTCTCTTCATTATGAAAATTCTTTGACATACTTAGAACAAAAGTAAACAGGACAGAAAGAGAAAGAGCAGTGTTCTTAGTCACAAGGCAATTTTCCACCAAGAATAATAATTTGCAAATATGGGAAGATATCTCCTTATTCCTAAGAGACAAAGTAAACTTAGCATTTGGGAAACTGAAGTGAGATTGGAGCTTAGACCCAGTGCAAACCTATCCCTACTCTGATGTTGAACCAGACCTCTCTGAGCAGGAGGCTCCAGAACATGAATATATGAGTTCTTTTAAATCAAAAGTCTGGAAATATAGCAGCAGGATTCTTTGCAGGATGTCAGTACAACCTTGAGGATTAGGATTTTCAAGCATCAGTTGGGCAAAGTATAGCAGAAAACTTTTTTCTTTTCTTTTTTTTTCTTTTTCAAGCAAAACCAAGCTTAACAAAGCAGAACAGAATCTTAGATCTCAGACAGGAAAGTCAGAGAAGTCACAGTATTTTTATAGTTAAAAAGATTTCCTCTTTGAGAGGCAGAGATACAGAGAAAGAGAGAGATCCTGTCTGCTGGTTTACTCCCCAAATGTCCACAATGGCTGAGGCCAAACCAGGAGGCAGAAAATTGATCCAGTTCTCCCATGTGGGTAGCAGGTACTCAGGTACTTGAGCCATCACCTGCTGCTTCCCAGGGAATGTGTTAACTGGAAGTAGAAATTAGGGATGAAGCCGGAACTCCTATCCAAGCACTCTAATATGGGATCACGGTATCGCAGCCAGCATCTTAACTGCTAAGCTAAACTCCTGCCCCATTTACAGTATTTTAAAACCCTGGCCCAGAAACTCTTAAAGCAATTCTAGTGTAGTGGGGAACTGGTTGGGGCTATGAAAATTTTGTGACATAGCAACTTAGAGTTGATCCACAAAAGTGAGGGTCTTGAGCATTGTCTTGATAAGCAAGCTGTTATTCTCCGTAAGTGGCCTGTTCATATGCTTCATGATCTTATCTTCAGTTACTAAGAATGTACTGAAGCAAGTGGCTAAGTTACATTTCCTTTTCTCCCTCCCTATTATTTAACACAGGAATTTGAAAATATGACTTGTACTACCATGATTAATCTCGATGACAAGATGGCAGTTTTATTTCAGTTTTTGTGTATATGAATCTTTTTTTCTTTTACTGAATAGTATACATTGTAAACAAAAATATTTTAAATCTTCTCCTGCATCATATTTATTTCCTCTAAAGCAAAATCATCATGATCTTATAGATTTTGATGTTTTCCTACCTGGTTTCCTGATAGAATAGTATAACCTATAGATGGGAAGCCCTAGCAAGTATTTGGAGATGGAGGCAAATTTCCTGTGCTTTTTAGATCCTGATATTGCTTGGACATACTGCTTGAAATAAGTTGGTCAATATTATGATCAAATTCATTACCTATGCACATGATCTGAACATAACCTGTTATGTCTATGATATTTTTTGGTTGCTGGTGGTATGTGTTTAGAGTTTCTCTTTGTTTTGTTTTCTGGAAAGGGTGTGTAAAGGATCACTTTCAGAATCCTGCAAAGTGAGATGTCACATATCCAAAGTCATATTCTCTCTCTCTCTCTCTCTTTTTTTGTTGCAATAACCATGGTAGCCATGGTAAAGATCTGTCTTCTGTATTTTGTCAAGCTGGCATATGGGCTTACAGCCTCTATGAGTATTCTTTGCATTTTTCCAATTCTCAGTAGGTAGCATGTCAGTTGTAGGTAAGTTGTTCATTAGTGCATAGCAGAGAACTTTTGGTTGGAGGAAAAGAACATATTACCTTTACTGACAAGCATGCCAAGTTTAGAAACTGAGCATGTTTAATAAATACTGATGGAATATAGTTTTTCTTCTGACTATACATATTTTCTTCCCCTAAAGCCAGCATATATAATTCAGAAATAATTTTCTTTCATCTTCATGCTTCCATGGAGATTTGTGTGATTCATGTATTCATTCAGAAAACGCATCTTTGAGCTGTGCTTCAATGACATTGCATGTTTACTTACTGAGAACAAACATACTGGGATTGCATATACTGGGATTCAATATAAAATTCTTGAATAGCTTCATCAAATATGGGGAAGATTAAGGAGATATTTCTGGAATTCAGATAGGATTATTCTTCATTTTCTCAGCTACTTGACTTCGTTAGCCAATTTGCATAAGTGATAAATGATTTGTAAAGGAGAATTACGTGGTGGTAAAAATCCCTTACCCCAAAATGCATCAGTAAAATAAACCAGCAGGTATGCCTGGCTCCAATAATTTTGAAATATAATATTGTTTGTAAAATAAAATTTATAGATTATTTTACTTTGTTACATATGGAATTTCAAAACAGTACAATGTTTTAACATAAGTATATACTTACGTACACAATTAAGGCATAAATATTACAGGCTGGCATTGTCCCATAACTGGTTAAGCTTTTTTGGTTACAATAACAGAATTCCATATCAGAGTGCTATTTCAAGTCTCCACTGCTCTACTTCTGATCCAATTCTTACTGATGTGCCTGCAAAGGCAGAAGACAGCCCGAGTACTTGGACTCCTGCCACTTATGTGGGAGACCCAGATAAAGCACCTGGCTCCTTTTTTGGGTCTAGCTTAGCCCTGGCCATTATGAGGACTTGATGAGTGAGCCAACTGATGGAAGACCTCTCTCTTTGTCTCTACTTCTCTCTTTTATAACCCTGACTTTCAAAGGAATAAATAATTTTTTAAAAAGAAGAATAAGAAATTAGCTAGTCAAAATTTTAAAATTTTACCAACATTATATTAGGTTATGCTTATATGTCTGTTTAAAATGAGGTAGAATTTTCATTTTTCTTATCTTATTTTTATCTCCCTTGAATAAACATTGTATCCCATTGGATTTGAATCAATATACCCAAATAAATATAGGCTGAAGTCCATATGGGATGCCGGGGCCGCAGGCGGAGGATTAACCAAGTAAGCCATGGCGCCGGCCCAACACATTCATATATTTTTTATAAATTATTACTGTTTGGTCTCATGGCTGTATTGTTAATATCTTAGTATGTCTAATTTGAAATTAAACTTTATTGTAGTTGTGTGTGCTTAGCCCTATCCTGAGTCTGGGCATCCAGTGGAGGTATTGTAAGACGCCTGTCATGATAAGGAAACGGGAGAGTGCAAGGAAAATAAAATTGCTAAGGAATTGAGTTAACTCCTCATAAGGGTGATTTTCTAACTTTCTCCATTATGGAAAGGCTGAGCATTAAGTTGAAGTTCTTTACTTTTAATTAAATGTAAATTCTTTCTCTAAATTTAATAATAGGAATTGAAAACTCAGTGGAACATTTTGATTTATGGAGTTGCAAAGATATTCAAAGGAGAGATTTTTATTAAAAAGTCATAGGAATAATGCAATCAGGTTTCTAGCTCCCACTAATACCTCTTTGTGATTTTTTTTGACAAAATATTTGCCAGTAATGCAAATTCATGTACTACCAAAGACCTTAACTCAAATCCTGCACTAGCTAGGGCTTTGAACTCTAGATCAAACAATCTGTGGGGAAAGAGAAATGTGTGAGAGGGGCTGGTATTGTGGCATCTCTCATTAAGTTCAGTCTGCAGATCCGGAATCCCACTAGGGCATATGTTCAAGTCTGGCTGCTCTATTTCCGATCTAGCTCCCTGCTAATGTGCCTGGGGAAACAGCAGAGGTTGGCGCAAGTGCATGGTCCCCTGCATCCACTTGGGAGACCTGGAAGAAGCTCCTGGCTCTTGTATTTGGCCTGGCCCAGTGCCAGCTGTTGTGGCCATTTAGGGAGAGAACCAGCCAATATTTAAGTTATACAAGTTTCATGTATTTTGTATAAACAGATTCAGGAACACAGGGGCACTTCCCTCCTTCCCACCGATGCTCCAACCCTTCTTCCTCCCTCTCCCATTCACACTCAATTTTTACGAAGAACTACTTTCAGTTTACTTAGCTAGCTTAGTTGGTAGAGTAGGAGTCTTTCAATAAAATAAGTCTTTAAAAAATGTGTAGGAATGGGCAAGGAGGGAAGATTGCAGGTTTCCTTTCTCCATGCCTCACCCTTGCACCACTTCTATTTCACAAGTAAATTGATAATTGTGGAAAAAGGCTTTGTTCCCAAATATCTTAGGGAAAAATGAAGAAGAATAGGCCATGAACAAATAAACAAAAATATAGAGAATGAAAGGGCAATAATTAAAATTAACTTTTCCCCCAAGATTAAGTAGAGGCTCTCTCTTAACGTTTAGGTGGGCCACGTTGAAGGAAACAAGTTTAAAATCATTATGACCTCTGGGGCTCCAGTATTAACTCTCTTTGCTTTAACAGACAAAGGCCTATATTCTGTGATGGGGGCACATTAGCAGTCAATTTGATTGGAGGAAGAGAGGTGAGCACCCCTTTAGCCAGTGGATAATAGCAGTTTTATCTCTTCAGAAACTGCTTTATAGTCTATAGCGTCACTGTCATAATTAAAGGAGGAATTTCTTACAATTGTTTATCTTTAAAATATTTTTTCCAATGGCTATATACCCAGCTCCTTATTTATAAATTCTAATGGTTTATTAGATAAATGATAATTATTGATTATGTCTGATTCTGTCTTAACCATTTTAAAACATAGATTTATAGGAATAATTATCTTTTTAAATTTTGAAAAAAAATTGCCAGATACACTATAGATAGATAGATAGATAGATAGATATTTGGGAGTTAATGTATCCACTGCAAATTGTCCAATCTGGGTGAATACCTTTATCTCCTGAAACTTTTAGCATTTCTTTAGGGTGAAGGCACTGAAAATCAATCTTGAAAAAATATACAGTACAAACCAACATTATCTATAGTTACCTTATTGTGTAATCAAACCCCAGAACTCAGCATTCCTGCCTAACTGTAACTTAGCATCTGTTAATCCACTATACCACATTCTGTCCTGTGTTCTTCCTTCCACAGCCTCTTGTAACCACCTTTATACTTTTGACCTCTGTGAATTCATATACATTTGTATTAGACTCCATATATGAGTGATAACATGAGACACTTGTCTTTCTATGCTTGACTTGTTTCACTTAACAACATTGCCTCCAGTTTCATTCATGTTGTTGTAATGATAAGATTCCTTCTTTCCTTATGGTTAAGTCGCATTCCATTGTGTATATGTACCATGTATATGTATCCATTCATCAGTGGATAGACATTGAGGTTATTCTCATTTCTTTGCTATGGTGAATAGTGTGGTGCTATACATACCAGTTTGAACATCTGATTTCGTTTCCCTTGGATATAACCCCAGTAATAGGACTGCTGGATAATATAAAAATTCCAGTTCTGGTTTTCTGAGGAAACTCCATACTGTTGTCCACAGTGACTGTATTGATCTGGACTCTCATCGACAGTGAGCAAGAGTTTATTTTGCATCCTAACCCACACTTTTTGTCTTTTATCTTCTTGATTAATAGTTGATATAACTGGAGTGAGATATCTCATTATGATTTTGATCTTCATTTCTGTGATGATTTGTGATGTTGAATATTTTTTTCAGATGCCTGCTAGCCATTTGTATGATTCCTTTGAGAAACATCTGTTTAATCCACTGCCTACTTTTTTGTGATATTACTTGTGTTATTATTTATTTTGCTATTGAGTTTCTGGGATAGTCTGCTTATTAACCTTTTGTCAGATATATAACTTGTGTATATATCTTTTTCTAAGTAGTCTCTTCAATCTCTTGCTTGTTGCTCTGCACATGCTCTTTAGTTTGATACATCCCTATGTGTCTACCTTTGTATTTTTTCAATGTCCTAGAAAATTTTATCCATGTTTTTTTCTAGCAGTTTCATGTCTTACATTTACATCTTAATCCATTTTGATTTGTGTGTGTGTGTGTATGTGCATGCTCACAGATAGAATTTTAACTTCCTTGTTTTGCTTATGGATACCCCATTTTCTCAGGGCCATTTATTGAAATGACTTTTTTTTTAAAGATTTACTTTTCTTAAAGGCCGACTTACAGAGAGGCAGAGGCAGAGAGATAGAGAGAGACAGAGAGGGGGAGAGAGACAGAGAGAGAGAGAGAGGTCTTCTACCTGCTGGTTCACTCCCTAAATGGCCACAACGGCCAGAGCTGCAGCTATCCAAATCCAGGAGCCTGGAGCTTCTTCTGGGTCTCCCATGTGGGTACAGGGGCCCAGGGACTTTGGCCATCTTCCACTGCTTTCCCAGGCCACAGCAGAGAGTTGGATCAGAAGTGAATCTGCCGAGATTCAAATTGACACCCATATGGGATGACAGCATTGTAGGCAGTGGCTTTACGCACTGTACTATAGCACCACTCTGAAAAAGAATCCTTTTTGAAATATGTGTGTCTAGCATGTTATGCGTACAACAGGCCTTGTATCCCCAAAACTCATGCAACTGTTTGAATTCTGATGAATTACTGTTAATGGCTGATGGGTTGAGAGTGGAAGCTCGCTGTAATTATGAGGACTTGGAGGTGGAGTCAGTGTGAGGCCCTTGGGTCATTGGGAATATGCCTTCAGCTGATAGCTATTAAATTTAGCCTAGACTTTCTTTCCTGGCTCGGTATGTTTATTTCTCTGCACCTTCCAGGACTAGCCTTTGTCGATACTGAACTAATGGGCCTGCATGATCCTAAACAGTAGTAAATTTTTCTTTGCCAAGAAGCTCCTGTCAAATAGTTTAGTTAAAGTAAAGAAAACCAGACTAATTTTTGTCAAAGGTCTGGTTAGTTGTAGATGTGTGGGTGTATTTCTAAGGTCACTATTGTGTTTTCTTTTATCTGTGTATCTGTTTTATGCCAGTACTATGCTGTTATAATTATTGTAGTTTGTAATGTGTGTTAAAGTCAGGTTATGTAATGCATCTGGCTTTGTTGTTTCTTTTCATGATCAAATTGTCTATTCTGGGTGGGTCTTTTCTGGTTCCTTACAAACTTTAGTTGCAATTTTTTTATAATTCTGTGAAAAACATCACTGTACTTTGAATGAAATTGCATTCACAATCTATAGATTGACTTAGGTATTATGAGAAATCTAATGATATTGATTACTGCAATCCATGAACATGGGATGCTTTCCATTTTGTTTGTGTCTTCCAAATTTATTTCATGAATGATTTACAATTTTCCTTGTAGAGTCATTTATCACTGTGGGTAAATTTATTCCTCAATGTTTAAATTTTTGTAGACATTTCAAATAGGATTGTTTTCTGGACTGTCAGAAAGTTTTATATTGCTGCAAAATGCTAATAATTTTTGAACATTGGCTTGTATAATGCAACTTTGCTAAATTTGTTCATTATCTTTGACGGTTTTTCAATAGAGTTTGAGTTTTTGTACGTATAAGATCATGTCATTTACAAACAGTGGAAATTTGATTTTCTTCTTTCTGATTTAGATGCCTTTCATTTATGCCTCTTGCCTAACTGTGCTTGATAGGATTCCAATACTATATTCCTATCTCTTTTGAACCCCCAAATGTGAATTTGGAAATTTATTCTGTTATATACTCCATAGGTTATAGGGGAAGAAGATACTTTATATATAACATTAGCAAACTTTCCTAAATTGGGGGGCCTTAACACCAGTATATCTTATCTATTCATTTTTTAATAAGGTAACATCTGTGAGCCATTTCCTGATTGTACTTAGGCTCATGTAGGAGAAATACTAATATAAATTTATTTTCTACATTTTGTTTAGTCTGCGTTCTTAGGGTAAACTTGCACAAAAACTTTACTGAAGGTATATTATTCACTTTTGCTTATCATTCTCTTATTGTTTATGCAATTTTGTATAAGACACAACCTAAGAGCACAGTCTTTTAAATTGGCCCCCTGAAGTGAGTGGATGATTTTCTTTGTGGAAGTGGCTTGTGGAAGTGGCATCAATTGGGTACTGGTTCATTAGAGAAGCTAAACATCAGTGCTATATTTTGCATGATTCACAAAAATGGCAAATCAAATATCTAATTCCTGGGAACAGGACTTGAAACATTTCCAGATACAGCTATGGAATACTAACTATTATGAAACCAATTCATACCCAAAAAAAGTTAGAGCATGAAAGCTTAGGAAAATATCCAGAGAAATGGCAAAAAATGTTCCTGGTAGTCTTCTAGTCTGTCAACATGTAAATTTGCCATTTAGATCAATGAAAATAGAACTAGTACCTTCTGTCACAAGGAGACTGTAACATTGAATTAAACCATCAATATGTAAAATACCAATTAGAGCCTAAAAAATAGTAATAGCTGCATTCTATATAGGAGAGTTGAGGAACAGGGAGGAATGAAGAATTTTATTTATTTTATCCCTATATAAATATTTTTGCAGGTTTTTTTAACCTCTCAAAGTTGGTAAACCCTATGGTGTTTAAAGGATAGCAACTAATGGCCATCCATATTTAGCATCTCTCCCAAAAGATCTTCTCAAATAATTTGGAAAGACACCATCCTAAAGCTTTCCATGTCCGTAAAGACTCTGAGTTTTTTTTTTTTGTTTTTGTTTTTGTTTTGTTTTGTTTTGTCTTCAAATTTCATAATGGGATAAGACTGTACTTACCTTCATGTTCCCTGGAACCCAAGTGTATGAAGTGCTACCTCACATGGAATTCTGGGGGGAAGATATATTGCTGCATGCCTTGATCTAAGGTAACACGAAACCAAAACCCAAGATTTTTAGTTACTGTGTCATTGAAAATAGACATAAATTCAGAGAAGTGCATTTTAGAGACTGAAGGTGAAATGTGATAATTGTTTGTAGTATTTAACTGGTGCATTCTTTACAAGCATTCTTCTTTGCTGCCATAACACATCTCTGCTTTTCTTAATAGCCTGATGTGTTTTTGAAACAACTTTAAATTCCAATTTCAGAGATTTATTCCTTTATTTTATATACAAACACCTTGTTTGTGTGAACTAAAATTTAACAAAGAAATGTCTGTGTGTCTCAGTACTGCTACAAATATAGTTTTGTAAAATTTTATTTGTGAAACCAATGGTTAGGAATGTTATACTACTATAGTGATCTGTGATTATTTTAAAATTTACTGTATATGGGTGTAATGGCCATTTTTCATTAAAATCATTATTTATTGTCTATATTCCCACTAAATTGAGGTCTTTTGATTTTTTACTTTTTAAACTTCTTATTTGGTGAAGTATTAAACCTTTTTACTCTAGTGGAAATTTAAAATTTGCTATCTTAAAAACCGAAAAAAAGGGAGAGGGAAGGTGGGTAGGAGGGAGAGAGGCAAGTGATGGGGAGGTGCAGGGCAGAGGGAAGTAGCAAAAGAAGGAATATCATTATGTTCTTAGAACTGCATCTACAAATCACCTTGCAAAACTAATTAAAGTTAAGCTAAAAAAAAATTTAAGAAGTAACAAATAGGTCCAGGACACCAGCCTCTGACAGGGGAAACGATGCCTGAGAGTTGAGGCTCTGAGTAACTATGTGATATTGGTCCAGGGTAAAGGAGGATTGATATATGTATTGATTTAAATATTCATATTAGAACATTGTATGATAAAAAGACAGTTAAAATGAATCACCCACACACAGGCTTACTAATGAGCAAATACTGACAAATAATTTATATTTCCACAAAAATAATCCATGGAAAATGCACATATTTCCTTTGAAACATAAAATCTCCATTTTATTCTGTCACCTAATTCTGATTCTAATAAATGCTACACAAATTACTTTATTTTCTGAAATAAGATGTATTGTACAATATCTAGATTACTTAAAAGCAACATTCTGTAGCTTCAATTTTCTTGAAGGGAAAGCAATTGAAAAGTAAGATTTGTAAAATTACTCTAATTTTTGATGAAAAACTTTGAGGGATATTTATATTTTTAATATGGTGAACAGAGAGATGGAGATAGACATAGAGAGATAGTGATATTAAAAGAAACTTGAAGTGAGTTTATTAGTATTAGTGTATTTAAAGTAGAATAATTCTGCTTATATTAGTATTTAATATACAAATACATTTTTGGTTGTTTACTTGGAGGCATTTGCTGCATATTAACAATGGAAAATTGTTTTATTAAAAGGACTTACATGTAAGATATAAAAATATTCTGTCTTAGAAATTCAGGATTTGGAAAGTGCAGTGTAGCATACCATCTGCACATATGTGGCTGTATGCTAAGGAGATGTCTATAGTAAAACCATTCCTTTCAGTTTGCTTCTATTCTGGGTGATGTTCAAAGATGTGTTTCCAGAAATCTTTAGTTTTTCCAAGTCACTACTTGATAATGGCTAGTAGTTGGATGTGTGGTTGCAACTTGCTGAACAGATTTCTGCTTTGTTTCTTTGAAGTCGAGCCACTTTTAAATGGGTAAAAAAATAGTGTCCTGCAAATAGATTGGGCCTTTGAGTAGTTATGCTATGAAAGGCTATCAAATGCCTGACTTAGGGTTCCTTGGTTTCCATGAAGGGAAGAAACTTAGGCTACTTCTTGAAGATTCAAAATGTCCATTAGTACTTCTTATAATTCTAATATCTGTCACAATAGGTCTGTATGCATACATTAATTCCTTAGAGGGTTTAAGGGATCTCTTGTGAGCCAACATTTCACTGACTGGTTAGAGACTGACACTATGGGTCAAGCATCAAGATGCCACTATCCAAGGATTTGAATTATTAAGAGTTTTTGACTGATCCATACAAGTTGATATATTTTGGGTATCAAGGAAACATTTCAAAACTTTTATATGGTATGGAAATATTCACATCAGAAGAAATATATCTAATAATATATCTAAGTTCCAAAACATTTGGTGAAAATATATGGTGAAACATTCAAAATTCTTTCTTCCTAATTATTTACAATGTACAAGGCATTGCCATTATCTATAATCACCCTACTCTGCAACACAACACTGTAACTCCCGACTCCTTGTTTCAAGGTTGTTACTCTACCAGAGTACATGAACGTTGCATATACAGGTATGAGCTTTAAAAGAAATTATAGTAGCAAGCAATGAACCTTTTATAGAGATTGTTCTGAAAAGTGAGTTTTGCTTAGATTAATATAAGCAATAAAAGTTGCAGCATAATATTTATTATACTGTTGAATCAGATCATCAGTTTGAAACTTTAATGCATTCCAGGTGATATCACTGAACTATCACGGTAATACCATTGTTACCGGAGAAATTGCAGGGTTCTTGTCTTCGCGCAAGAAAGAATTCAGGCGTGAGACAGAGAGTAGTGGAAAGTAAAAGTAGCAAAGTTTATTAGGGTAGGGACATCCGTAAAAACGGATGGGCACCTCTCCAGACAGGACCTGAGAGAGAGTGCCCAGCCTGCATTTAGGCTGGGGTTTTTAAAGAAGTAGGTCTTTGTCTTCACATGCTTCAACCTGGAAAGAAAGACTTAATGGATGTAAATGTTAAGAAGCTTCTTCCTATGGAAGGTCTGAAACAAAGGACTTTATGGATGCAAATGTTATCAGACCTGAGGAAGGGGCAGGGTGTTTGAGATGCAGATGCTGAGCTGCACCTGGGAGATTGTGGAAGATTTAGCAGGAGGGGTGAGGGCCTCCACCTGGCAGGTTACCAGGTAGAAGGGGGCAGGGCAGGCAGGATGCGAAATCTGGGCTACCCCTGAAACCTTGTTAGGATGACTTTGAGATGCAGATGCATATAGATGTCTTCTCTTTAGGCCTGTCACACACACATAAGCTCATAACTGACTTCCTACCTAACATTCCCCCCTCAAGAGGTAATACCCAAAATTCTTTTTGGGATTATGGATGAAGTTCCGTCTTCTGTAACTTCTTCAAAGCTGACATGTGGGCGTCGAGGGAGATTTGGGTATCACCTCTTGCTATCTGTCTTATGGTGTGTGACAGTAGCCTTGGAAAGACTGTGCTGCTCGGTCCAGGGGGCTGCTCAGGTCGTCCAGTGGGATGGGCTGGAAGCCTTGTCTGACGACCATTTGGAGTTTAACAGCTCTTAGTCTGCTAGAGACAAAACGAACAAGGGCATTAAAAACACACGGTCCAAAGAGAAGCAGCAAGATTACAGAAGTTATTGGGCCAAGGAGAGGAAATAGCCAAGATTTCCATGACCAGATGTTAGGCCAGAAATCCCAGCCCTGCTTGGCCTGCTCCTGGAGCTGTTTGGAATTGTCCAGGAAAGTACGAATTTGGGTTTGTACCTGTCCAGTCTGATTGACCCAGAAACAACATTCTTCCTGGAGCATGGCACAGATACCCCCTGGAGCAGCAGTTAGCATGTTTAATACTTCTTTTTCTTATAACCTTTTGTGACTTCCACACACCCTCTTCAACTTACTTTAAACATTTCACCATTTCCATTCCAGTCTAGAGTAAACTAGCCATCAGGATAAAGTCATTCTTACAAACCATGTCCTTTCCTTATTTAAAAAGCTCTTTCCTTTTTAGCCCTTCTTACCAACAACACTCTTTCCTTCTAAACCTTTCTTACCAAGCACACATTTCTATACTTGATGTTTTCCATAGAGCCTGGTTGGCTCTTCTTACCTTACCAGAAGACTAAGGTCTCCATGCAGAGTGAAGATGCCTTAAAAATCCCTTGTGTGATCTAG
Source organism: Lepus europaeus (assembly GCF_033115175.1). Lineage (NCBI taxonomy): Eukaryota > Metazoa > Chordata > Mammalia > Lagomorpha > Leporidae > Lepus > Lepus europaeus. The sequence continues at coordinate 77,754,819 of NC_084839.1, read as the reverse complement.
AGCTCTGGTTAAGGCAATTAGTTCTGCTAGCTGAGCAAAAGTTCCTGGGGGCAGAGCACGTTTCAATAACGTGCCATGCTGTAACTTTTGCATACTCTGAGAAGCAGGTCCTGTCTGACAAAGCTGCTTCCATCTATGAACCAAACTTTATTTGCATTAGTCAGGGGGCTGTCTTTTAGGTCCCTTCTGCTGGCATAGATCAAGTCAATAGCCTCAGTACAGGAGTGGAGGGGACCACTTTCCCCTGGAACTGGCATTAAAGTAACTGGGTTTATGCCTTATTTTTACCTGAGGGTTTTCTAGAAGGAGGACCTGATATTTTAGTATTCTACTATCTGTGAGCCAGTGAAAGCCCTTTTGCTCTAATAGAGAATTTATTTGATGTGAGGTATAAAGGGCGATATTTTGCCCCAGTGTAATTCTAGATACCTCCTCTGTCAGCAAGGCAGCTACTGCCATTGTCTTTAGGCAGTGAGGCCATCCTTGTGCAACCATGCCTAAGGTTTTAGAAAAGTAGCCCACAGGTTGCTTAACAGGTCCCAGATCCTGAGTTAACCCTCCTAAGGTGACTCCCTGCCTCCCAGTGATGTACAGCTGGGAGGGTTTCTCTGGGCTTGGCAGTCCTAGCACAGGGACTTTAGCCATAGCATCCTTTAGCTGAGCGAAGGCTGTGGTTTGCTCTTTCCCCCAAAGGAGGGGGCTCTGCTTTGGCTGCCTGTTTAAGAGCCTGGTTTAGGAACTGTGCTGTTTCCCTGTATCTAGGAACCTGTAACCTGATAGAGAAAAGCTGGGGCTGCCTGAAGTTTGCAGAAGTAGGAATTTGCTGCATGGCCCATATCCTCTCTGGGGCTGGTTTTCTCTCCCCAGGGGAGAGAATAAGGGTTAAATATTTAACACTCTAATGGACTAGCAATGCTTTGTTTTCCTCCAGATACCTAGTAGCTAGTTTTGCTAGGAAGTTAAGACTCTAGACTAGAGTCTCAGACTGAGAAAGGAGACAGACTACAAATCATTTACATTTAATCATCTACATTATGGATTATTGTGCACCCCCCTCAAGAGATAGTCCCTTTAAGTCCTCAGTGAGGACCTGTCCAAATAGGTGCAGGACTATCTGAGTTAGCTGTCACTGAAAGCCCTGTTTTTAGGAACTGGCAGGGAGGACTTTCTCTAAGCTTAATACTATTGGATAGACGTTTAAGGCCTGGCTGGGTGTGTGAGGCCCAGACCTATCCAGGGGGTGCTGGAAGAGAATTGCAAGAGATGCGAATCTCCTTTAAGGGAGGCACCCTGTTGACTTGCATTACCTGGCTGGACTAGGAGGAGAGCTTCAATAGGAGGCTGGTAGAAATAGGCAACTCGCGTTTCACTGACCCTAGGCCATCCCCTCAATAGCAGTGGCTGGAGCTAGAAGCTAGGCAGAGGCTGGGCAGAGCTAAAGGCTTTTTAGCTCGGGGCCACAGGGTCTGCGGTTCTGAACCAGGAGTCCTTCGACACCCAGGGCAGTTCCGTGTCCAGTGGCCATGCTCTTGGCAGAGCTGACAGAAGGCAGTTTCTGTCACGACAGCTGCTTGCCCAATGCCCTGGCTCCTTATATCAGCAACAGGTGCTGTTTGGGGTGCACTGGCCTTGCTGGGTCTCCTTGATGGCAGATCACCGTGCAGAAAGCCATTGATTGGCCTGTTGCCTATCCTCATATCGCTCCTGCTGCTAGCTCGCTCCTCGTTCTCCTGGTCTCTAATAAAGTAGACCAAGGAGGCAGCCTCTATGTCAGTCAAGGGGGTGCTCAACCCAACCCTGATTTCTTTAATATCAGGGTGAGCTAAAAAAACTATGGTCATGGGCAAATTCTGACACTTAGTATTTTTCTGCGAGTTAAGACCATGCCCATGAGGAGAACTATGACCTTTTAGGTAAGATCAACTGTGGTGACCTGCTTGCATACTTTGAGGTCATCAGTACAACTTTCTATTTATCCCTCAATTTCGTTTAAAAGGGGAGTTCTGCCCATTTACCGCGTACACTGAAAAATCGATCTAGCTGTCACATTATTTCATAGTTTAACCTCTTAATTTGGCTATGCTGTTTGGTCCTCCATACTGTGGCCAGGCATTGTTACAGAAAAGGTCAACCATTCCTTACATAAGGTCTGGGGATCAAACCGTACATCACAGTGGAGAGTCCTGCAGAACTGTAGTAACTTCCCTTCTGGAAGAGAAAAGAGGAGAAGTGAGGCAACGAGTCGGGTCTCTAGACTGACTTCCTGGGCTTTCAGATTTAACTGGCAGTTTAACCAGTGCTTACTGCGTAGCCTGACTTAGAGGAGAAATTGTGGCAGACGTCACTGCCATCCTTTGGCTTCCGGATTATTTACCGTGTAGCCAGTGGGCTATGGGCCTGGGTTTCCGGGTTTAACTAGTCTTACCGTGTAACCCATAAGTTTTTGGGCTTCCGGGCTTTCACCGTGTAGCCTGTGGACACTAGAGTTTTCTTGGGCTCCTGGAACCTGGTTCTCTAGCACCTGCCGCATAACCATCTCCCATCGTCTCTAAGTCTCTTTTGGAACACTTTCTCCCTTTTGGCTAGACCTCCCGTTTGATCCACATTTAAACTAGCAATACATTTGAACTAGCAATGCCTGGTTGTTCAGCGTTAGCTGGACGGAGACTTCGTCGGTCCCTTTTTAAAGGATCTGGCTTCTGAGCCAGAGACTGGAGCAGCTAGAAAGAAACACGTTTATAGCTGAAGTTTAGCATCATTTCACATCTTGGCACCACTTTTAATCTAAACAGCCGATTGGTTATTATCTCTGCAAGATGAGAGATATCTCTTTTGACATCTCCAGGGGCCCTCTGGGGATGTCAAAAGTCCAGATAATTTAGAACTTGGATTTTCGGAACGTCTGTTAAAGGTGCCAAGAGAACTTAGAGTATCTGGTCAAAATAGAATTTCTTAACATCTTGAAATGATAGCCATTCATCAGTCAGGGTGATTTTAACACTTTTAAACCAGATCTAATCATAATATTTAACAATGCTTTTCATCAATCTGAACTTAACAGATACAGTAGAGTACACAATAGATTATTTGGGCAGAACATGAATTCTATGTCTCTTGTTGAATAAACCAGAAATAAAAAACCTTGAACATAAGGGTTCACATAGTTCAGAACTATTTAACAGAGTCAAAAAGAGCTTACAGGACCTAACTCTAGAAATGGCAGAGTAACCGATTAAGCAGACACTGTTAAAATAGACGCTACAGTTTTTGCAAAAACAGATTCCAAGATTTACGACTTAGACCATTTCCAGATATTTACTAACGTTAGTGCACAATTTTTTAAAAACCTCATTGTTGTAACAGAAGATCAGACTTCAACTTTAGGTCAATGTAATTTTGGCATTAGCACTCAACTTAAAGAAAACTCTGTAAACAATTTTAAAGTTGTAAACCTTTTAAAACTTCTCATGACTTGCTCACACCTTTTGAAACTTTACACCTGTAGTTACTTTTACATAGTCTTGAATTGTCATGTATGGACAATCTATGAGAATACATGCTAACAAACTCAAACAGTCTCTCTTATCGAATTTAAGATGTGAAAACTACACAATACATTTTCCCACATTTTGCTTAGCATTGATGCCTAGATGGCTTAAGACACTGAGTTATTACTGAATACCACACCATTATCTGAATTAAAAGTCAAAATTACATTTCCATGCTTTTAAGTAACATAAGAATAACTCCTCCTGGACAGCAAACATGGACACAACTTTGAAAAGATCTTCATCGTTAAGAGAAACATATTTAAAGCATATCAAAGACATGTGTAAAACCGAGCAAGTGAGCTACCAAGAAAACCGAAGGGCTTTGGCATTAACTTAATTCTCTGAACCAATGTTAACAACATAAAGGCTTGTATACACAGAATTTACTCTTATTTTTATAAGACCACTCTAGCTGGAAAGCAAAAACATGAATACAGCATAGGTCTGACACCATTTACAACATTTTAATACATTTCACATAATCTGAATTGACTCAAGCAGCTGTTACTTTAACAAATTTTAGAGTCTCATCCTTTGAGAGTTCCAGGGATCCGACTGGAAGCCCAAAGTTGGAAGACTCGGTTTAGAATTTAAGCTGTCAGAGTCAAGCGGTTTAGCCAACAATTAGTACATTTCTGATCAGTTGGGTAATCACTCAAACACTGAAAACAGATAAACAACATAGACAACTTCGCGTTGCAGTTTTCCCAATCAAGACTCATAATGGCAATAGAAAAACGCGAAACCTTCAAGGCACGTGAAGGAACACTCTCAGATAAGTCAGGGACAGCAGCACAGAAAAGAACTAGACATCAGCATATGAGCCCATTGCTTAGGTTTCCATTAACTGCAAAGAGAAAAACCCATCAGGTTGGAAAGGGTTAATGGATTAAGGTTCTGGCTCCCTTAGGTAAGGCCAGCAGTAGTATTGAATTGGAAATTCCTCCAGGAGAGGAAAAAAGCAGCCCTGGGGGGGCGCTTTTCATAGGGATATCTGGCTATGCCTGCCTGGGTGCAGCAGGCCACGTGGACTGGAATAGAGTGCAGAGAAAGGCTGTGGTCCCCCATTTACAGGGAAGACTGCGCACACCGGGGCCTTGCAGGACTGGCCGTGGGGTCGGGTAGGTGCGCCATTTCACCAAGAGTTCTGGGAACCTCCTATAATTCAGCCAAAGCCAGATCAATCAGGACTACTGCAAACACTCAGTCAATTAAAACAGATAGTTAACTTTAGCTCCTTTCCAGATTCAGTCCTCAGACAATCAAAGCTTAGCAACAGTAATAGCTCACAAAAACTTCAAGATGCACCAAAGCTAAAGACGGAAAGCCTTCTACCAGGTTGGAAAGGGTTAACTGGTAACAGCTTTTCCCTAGGTAGACAAGATGTGAGCGGCTGCCCTCACCTTCCCCTATGAATCTCAGCTGGAGGAGAGCAAAGGGAAAAGGCCCTGATGTCTGGGGGCTGAGTGGGGTTTGAAATCTCCTATCGCTCAAGAGTGCCCACTACCTAGTTGTCCGAGTTTACCTGGAGGGCCAATATTAGCCTCGACCGAAGCTAAGCCCTGCTCGCGTAGCAGTAGGCAGCGTGACCAGGCGTCCCTCCAAGAGAGAGACCTGGTTCTCGGGTCGCGGTCCGGCCGCCGGGAAGCCAAAGCGAGCTCAGGGGGTCTCCACGCTCTCAGGCAACTGCCCTTCCTAATCGCCCTCCCATTCCTTACAATCCCTCTGGAGTTTCGGCCGTAGCTAAGCCGTGGCCGGGGGGACTCCGCGTTCTCGGAGAGCTGTGGGGTGCCGGACGCTCAACGGTCACTTCCACAGATCCGGTCCCGCTTGAGGGAAGGAATACTGACCTCCGATGTCTTCTCAACCTCCTGGCTGGCTCGCCAAAAATGTTACCGGAGAAATTGCAGGGTTCTTGTCTTCACGCAAGAAAGAATTCAGGCGTGAGACAGAGAGTAGTGGAAAGTAAAAGTAGCAAAGTTTATTAGGGTAGGGACATCCGTAAAAACGGATGGGCACCTCTCCAGACAGGACCTGAGAGAGAGTGCCCAGCCTGCATTTAGGCTGGGGTTTTTAAAGAAGTAGGTCTTTGTCTTCACATGCTTCAACCTGGAAAGAAAGACTTAATGGATGTAAATGTTAAGAAGCTTCTTCCTGTGGAAGGTCTGAAACAAAGGACTTTATGGATGCAAATGTTATCAGACCTGAGGAAGGGGCAGGGTGTTTGAGATGCAGATGCTGAGCTGCACCTGGGAGATTGTGGAAGATTTAGCAGGAGGGGTGAGGGCCTCCACCTGGCAGGTTACCAGGTAGAAGGGGGCAGGGCAGGCAGGATGCGAAATCTGGGCTTCCCCTGAAACCTTGTTAGGATGACTTTGAGATGCAGATGCATATAGATGTCTTCTCTTTAGGCCTGTCACACACACATAAGCTCATAACTGACTTCCTACCTAACACCATGACATGGTATCAAGTGCTGCATGTTGTACATTTGCTTCTCTATAAATTAATTTCTGTATCATTAAAAATTCAGATACAACTTTATGAGTTAACTTTAAAATATGTAATATTAATTCGCAAAATCATTTTCTTGTTTTATAGTTATTTTGAAGGTTTTTCTTTCTATATATTTGCACCCTACTGTTAGTGAGACACAAAATTAATAAGACACTTCATTCATAATGAGGTCTGCAAAATCTAATACAAAGGATACATGTGCACAAAAGTCACTGCAACAGTGCTTTTTGTAATGATAGGAATATTCTATAATTGATGCTACATAATACAGTAGTCACTGACCTTATGTTGGCAAGCAACATTTGAAATGTGGATAATATGATTGAGGAATGAATTCTAAATTAAGCTTAATTTCAGTTCATTTAAATAACATCTTGTGCTTAGGGGCTACTGGATAACTCAGGAAGTAGGTAATGCCTTGAAATATCAGAGTATATCTGATTTGAGTCTTGATGAATGAGTTAGAGATTTCCCAACTGATACTGATTTGCCATGGTTGAAATACCCTAAAAAATCCTTTATACCATTTATTCAGTCTTCATTTAGGAAAATAAATGAGTTATAATATCACTACACGTTTGTTAAAATTTTTACAGGATTTATTTATCTGAAAGGCAGCGTTAGAGAGAGATCTTCCATCTGCAGGTTCACTCCCCAAATGGCCACAATGGCCAGGGCTGGGCTAGAACAAAGCTGAGAACCTGGAACTCCACCATACAGGTCTGCCACATGGAGGACAAGGGCCCCAGCACTTTGACCATCTTCTACTTTATCCCAAAGCACATCACCAGGGAGCTGCACTGGAAGTGGAGTAGGCAGGAAGTCAACCAGTGCTCATGTGGAATGCCAGCATTGTGGGCTGTGGCTTAACCTACTGAGCTGCAAATGCCAGCTTCACATTTGTTAAATTTTTACTAGGAGTGCCCTATGAAGCATTCTTAACAGTCTTATCTGATTCACGAATGAGGAAACTAAGGCACTGAGGAATAATTGAAGGCACCTCAGCAGCAGAATCTGATTTTTAGAGTTGTAGCTTATCGCTCGCCTTCTCCTTTGGGCCAGACTCTGCCAGCCATGACAGATATCAAAGTTGTTTCCTTGAAGAAACTGTAATACCCTCAGTTGGGAATTGGAGAATTGAATTCATCTTCTTATGATTTACATATTTATATCCCACTTTTCCTAACTTCAAACCCTACTTTAATTTTTTGAGATAAACAGGTAAATACAATACAGTCTCAAGCGTTTATAGGTAACAGAAGATTTACTGAACTCCTATTCAGGGGCATTTAGTTATATCTGGGGGTTTGTGGGAGTACTCAGAGAAAGTGACCACTGAACACAGCAACAGCAGTTTACTGTACAGAAGACCAAGAAAGAAGAAATTTCTCACAAAGTGAATTATTTGAGAAAAGGCATTGGAAAGAGTGAATGGGCATCTCTGAATGAATGCCAAAGCTTGCTGATAGGAGAAATCTGGAATTTTGAGACCAAGTGAGAAAGTTCAAGATGGTAACAGGATGCTGTATTCAAAGAAGGAAGAATCAAACATTTAGAGCAAAATAAGCATATGAAGAAATATGTACAAGAGCAATTCAGAGAGCAGAAATGGAATTGAAAGGTTAGCTTATTTAGTGAAAAAAATTGAAATGTGTGAAAGTTTTTTTCATAATATGCATCTTTCATCAACTTCTAAAAGATCTTTAAAATTTTGAAATTCTAGAAAAACTTTGTAATATAATGTAAAATTTTCACTCCACTGTAAAAAGCAGCTGGACCTAAGAGATTACAGGGCACCACAATGCAGGATCCTTTCTTTCTCTCCAGGGCCTCTGTGGCAGGGAAGCATAGTTCTCAATTTTTTTTAAAAGATTTTGTTTATTTATTTGAGTGGTAGAGTTACAGACTGTGAGAGGGAGAGAAAGAGATAAAGGTCTTCCATCTGCTGGTTCACTCCCCAAATGACCTCAATGGCTGGAGCTGTGACGATCCAAAGTCAGGAGCCAGGAGCTTCTTCCAGGTCTCCCACATGGGTGCAGGGGCCCAAGGACTTGGGCCATCTTAGAGCTGGACTGGAAGAGGAGCAACCGGGACTAGAATCAGTGCCCATATGGAATGCTGGCACCCCAGGCAGAGGATTAACCTACTGCACCACAGCTCCAGCCCTGCATCCTCACTTTCTACCCATATTTATTCCATGAAATTATAGGTAGATTACACAGCCTCCTGCCTTAAGGATCTATAATTTTCAAGAAGACAGTAAATTCAAGTGTATTATTATGGATAATATAATTACAAGGGGTACACCTATCCATTCTAATATTAGAAACTCAACAAACCCAAGCGTAAAACATATTTGATGACTCTTGAATATTTACCCTTATCAGCCTTAGCACTCACCTGAAAATACTGCATTATCCATTGCCTAAGATAGTAAGATAAGTAATGGTGTCAGTTTCCGGCACAGTGAAGTGGCAGGAAAAAGCACATTACATTAAGAACTAAGTAACATATATTTTAGTCTAACAACTCAGTCATTTGTAAATACACCTTGAGAAGGTAATTCAGCTTCTACATCTGTCTTCTGGCATGTAAATTGTATTCCCTGATACTTAACTGATCTTCCTCATGCAAAGGGTTTGAATATCAAATGGACTAATGGAAATATTTCATGCTATGAAATGCTAATTTGGTATTGTAATTAAAGAAGAATTGTGGTAGGAAAACCCCATCAACTGAAGCAATGAATTGTGATGGCTTTACATAGCTCAAATATGGTAGCATTACTATGTTCAAAAACAAATAAAAGGACAGCGCCATGGCTCACTTGGCGTCTGCAGCGCCAGCACCCTGGGTTCTAGTCCTGGTTGGGGCGCCAGATTCTGTCCCGGTTGCTCCTCTTCCAGTCCAGCTCTCTGCTATAGCCCAGGAAGGCAGTGGAGGATGGCCCAAGTGCTTGGGTCCTGCACCTGCATTGGAGACAGGCGGAAGCACCCGGCTCCTGGCTTTGGATTGGCACAGTGCACCAGCTGTAGCGCTCTGGCTGCAGCAGCCATTGGAGGGTGAACCAACAGTAAAGGAAGACCTTTCTCTCTGCTCTCTCACTACCTCTGCTTGTCAAAAATAAATAAATAAATAAATAAATAAATAAAAGGACACCTGCCTGCAGAAAATAAAATTTTTAGAAGATAGTGAAAGTGATACACACATATTAACATTAGATTACAAGTAAGTTCATGAGAAAAATGCAAACACAGCATTAGATAACATTAGAGGAGAATGGGAAGTTAAGCACGTTTTCATGGTGGAAGGGCATTGAGCTGTTACTTTATGGCCATGTGTTACAATGTGCACTCCACCTGTGGAGCAATTTCCATTTGTGTCCACTGACATTAATTGAATAAATGCTAGTAAATACTTAAGGTGGCCCCATCTAAATTCACAAGTGCGATGTTGCCCTTTATTAAAATTATTCTAATTTATAGTATTAACCAGTAAGAACATGTGTGATACTATTGATTTTTTCATTATATTTTATGGAGAATATTTTGATAAAAAACATTGTTGTATTACCAAATATCTAGACAATGCCCAGCTTTTACACATAGTCACATACAACACACTTAATGAAAATTTCTCTCTTTTCTTTTTTTGATCAGTTTTCTACTGGATTCATTCCTTTTTCATTTTGTTTCATTCTTATTTTTCCCTTTAGGTGGTCTGATCAATGTTAAACCACTTTGTATAGGGAAGCCCGACTTCTGGACAATATTTTTAATTTATCAAGGGCCTACTTAATTTAACTCCAAATCTTTCTCAAAACTGGTAAAAATATCACTTCCCTGGAAATCTAGTAAGAGGTCTTCTCTGATCAGTAAGGTCACTGATTTGTTATGGAGCTAGGAATTTTTCAATGTGCTTGAAGTTTTCTTATACATAGACTGGGTACTCTCCTAGGAGTCATAGATTTTATGACATTTGTCTTTTTGTTACATCTGCAGGAGATTTTAGTCTTGGTCCATTTGGGCTGCTGTCACAAACTATACATTGTCTTATAGACAACAGAAATTTACTTTTCACAGTTGCATGGACTGCAAATTTGATGTAAAATTGCCAGCAAACCTGGTGTCTAGTGATGTTCATTGATGGTAATTTCTCACTCTTTCCTCATGTGGTGGGAGGGAAAGGGTGATTCTCTGTGGTCACTTTTATATCATCCTGCTCTCATGATTTAATCACCCCAATGATCCTGCCTCACATCATCTTTGGTGATTACATTTCAATGTATGCATTTGAGGGGACACAAATATTCCGACCATAACAATGGTAAATCTAATCTATCAGAAGGGGTGCATTCACAGTATTTTCTTTTAAAGGAAAAGGATAAGAATTAAAAACATAGGGTCATGGTTGTGCTGCAGTGAGTTAAGCTGCCAGCAGAGATGTGAACGTTCCACGTAAGCACCAGTTCCAGGGTCCTAGTAGATCCACTTCTAATCCAGTTTTCTGCTAATGTGTCTGAAAAAGCAACAGAGGATGACCCAGGTACTTGGGCCCCTGCCATCCAGGTGGAGACCCAGATGAAATTCGAGGCTCCTGGCTTTAGATGGCCCAGTCTCAGCTCTTGCGAACATTTGGGGAGTAAACCAATTAATGGAAGATCTCTGTCTCTTTCTCTCTCTCTCTCTCTCGCTCTCTCTCTCTCGCTCTCTCTCTCTCTCTCTCTCTGATAACTCAGCTTTTCAAATAAATAAATCTATCAAAGAAGAATTAGAAATGTAGCAACATAAATACTCTATTATACAAACTAACTTAGGTCCCTTCCCATGGCCTCTGTAGGATACTCTTACAATTGTATTATAAGTAACTACCAACTGGCCATAGATAGTGGTCTGGGGAATAGTCCCTTACTAATTACAACATATAAAACCCTCTCCCTTTAGTAATTAAAAGGCCTGTACTGGAAATAAGCTTCTTCTTAAAACATCATTTATCTAAGTGCTCCCTGTTAAAATACTGATGACTACAGAATTTCTAAGTCTATTAACTATATCATTCAGTAGTGTTCAAAGATAGCTTACATCTAGATAAGCACATTATAAACTCCTCAGATATGGGTGGATTCACATTTGTTATATTGTAATGGTTTACTGTTTTTCCTTTGTAGACTTGTATGTACAAGTAGAAGACAAAGGCTTAAACATTGCTCCTAAATACTAGCACTTTCCAAGGCAGAATTAAATCTTCAAGACAGCAAAGGCCAGAGTCAATTCTGCAAAACATGGAAAAAAAAAAAAAAACTACCAAAAATCCTCTTCTCCAGGTATTTAGGCAGGGGATAATAACTTGAGTAGATCACTCGTATCTCATCAATAAAGTTATACAAAATCTGGCACCTCCTAGCCCCATCCAGGAAATTGTCGCATGCTCTATCTTTTTCATTGACAGGCCCAAGTTGAATTAATAGCTACAATTAAAAATTTCTCTAGATCCAAAAAAGATCACCAAGTGTTCACAGAAAATTCAGAATTCTATTGAATATTGCTCATTAATTGTGCAACTATTGATCAGAACCTCAGATATTAATTATTATTTTTGTTTGACAGGCAGAGTTAAACAGGGAAAGAGAGAGAGAGAAAGGTCTTCCTTTTTTGGTTGGTTCACCCCCTAGTGGCCACTATGGCTGGCGCACTGTGCCCATCCGAAGCCAGGAGCCAGGTACTTCCCCCTGGTCTCCCATGCAGGTGCAAGGGCCCAAGCACTTGGGCCATCCTCCACTGCCTTCCCGGGCCACAGCAGAGAGCTGGACTGGAAGAGGAGCAACCGGGACAGAATCTGGCGCCCCAACCGGGAATAGAACCTGGTGTGCTGGTGCCGCAGGCGAAGCATTAGCCTAGTGAGCTGTGGTGCCGGCTCAGATACTAATTATTATATGACAAAGGATAATTAGACCTAATCTGAAAAGCAACCAACTCTATTCTGTTTTCAACAATAAAAATATGATGGAAAAATGAATCAATTTCTTGAAAACCATACTTGAAATCTTCCCACTAAAAGCTACTGGAACATAATTTAATCAGACAAATTAAATATTAAGCTGTAGAAAATATTTGGGATATACTAGGAAAAAAACTTGTGAAAATATGAAAAATTTAAAGAAGATGTCAATACATCAGTAGTCCTTTCATTTCTAATTGTAAATGAAGTTAAACATAATATTGTAGAGATGAAAAAATTAGAATCAGCAAAAAGCCAATTACTGAACTACAATATCTATGAGAACATGTTGAAGGAACTTTACTAAAAAAAGAAAGGACCCAACGTAAACTTAATGGCTTTGCATTAACACAGGTAGGTAGCTCAGTTTCCAGGTGACAGCCTAGTAACAAGACCATTCATGGATACTGCAAGTAGGATAGATGCTGGAAAGAAGATTTGCTTATCTTATGAAAGAAAAATCAAGACAAGGAAAAGTCTCTTAATACATATCAATGAATGTGTCCATAAAGAGAATACACCTATTATCCTGCATAACCTTAAACATTCAAGGTGAATGAACTCCTAATATGGGAGACCAACTCATCAGTTACTGGTAGATAAAAGTGTTGCTCTTGGGACTGGCGTTGGGGCATGGTGGATAAAACCACTTTCTGTGACTCTGGCATTCATTATGGGCAACAGTTCATGTCCTGATAGCTCCACTTCTGATTCATCCCATTGCAAATTCAATTGGGAAAGCAGAGGATGGCCCAAGTGTGTGGGTTCCTGCCATCCTTGTGGGAGACCTGGATGAACCTCATGGTGCCTGAATAATCCTGTCTTTTGCCTGGCCCAGCCCTGACAATTGTTGCCATCTGGGAAGTGAACCAGTGGATAGAAGCACTCACTCTCACTGTCTCTCAATCTCTCTTTATAACTCTGAATTTCAAAATAAATAAATATTTTTTAAAAGTGCTGCTCTTTCTACATTTATCACTGATAACCTTGATCATTTTCCTTCTAGTAAACATACCACATATTTATTATTATTTTTAAAATAACACATATTTCTCTATTTAGCAACCCTTAAAAATAACTTTTATGGCCTTTCACTAAAATGCATTTCTTATTGCTCTCTAATACCCTTCTTTCCAATTTAATAGGAAGAGACTTTGAAAATGAAATTATAATATTAAATGCTCATCTGAAAGACTATTTCTTGCTGTAGCAAGGGAATATTCTACTCATAATCATTTTGTGTCTACTCTATTTATACTTTTGTTCTCTCCATTATGTTTGGTATATGCTTTAGATAAGAATGTTGGCATTGTGCCTGAAACTCTATGGGATAAAATTATGCTAACACTGCAAAAACTCTTTGAAGCAAAATCCACGTAAGTCTAGATAGCTCCTTAGAAAATATTACCCAAACATCTTAATCTTCCTTGGAGGCAGAAGAAAACAGGGGCTCAAGCTGTAGTCAAAGGCCTTATATCTGAAGGTCTTCTTATACCTTCTGATAGTCCTTCATAGCATTCCTCTTCTGCCAATAAAGAAATGAAACTGATGAAAGCATGAGTTTGTTCCGTATATCACAGCCATCAACAAACTTGTTGTGCCTTACTTCCTCAAAAGGCTTCCATAGCCTTGGCAACTCATGACTAGAGTCTAGGGAGATTACTGACACCATAAACAAGAGTGTCAAATTGTTAAGTCAACAACAGGAGTCACGGTGTACTTACTTCTCATGTGGGATCTGTCCTTAATGTGTTATCCAATGTGAAGTAATGCTATAACTAGTACTGAAACAGTATTGTAAACTTTGTGTTTCTGTGTGGGTGCAAACTGATGAAATCTTTACTTAATATATACTAAATCGATCTTCTGTATATAAATATAATTGAAAATGAATCTTGATGTGAATGAAATGGAAGAGGGAGCGGGAGAAGGGAGGGGTGCGAGTGGGAGGGAAATTATGGGGAGGGAAATTATGGGGAGGGAAGCCATTGTAATCCATAAAGTGTACTTAGGAAATTTATATTTACTAAATAAAAAAAAACAAGGGTAGATAATAAAAATACCATAATGCTCTTAATTCCTATTTTGCTAGATTTTTGCTTTGTCTATTTAGCATACTTCTAGAACAGAGACTCGGTACATTTTGCTCCCAGTTCAGAAGGACGATAGTATACCTGGATAGTTGTGCCCATGATCTTCAATGAAGCTGCCTCCTACTTTCCAAGGTCCTTAATTAAGACAAAGTTCCAAATTTCTATTGTAATTTAGTTCTAGCACACCATGTATATGATCTTAAGTGTTCTTCATAGAATTAGAGAACCTGAAATCTGATTCTATTTACTTGCTTTCAATATTAGCAGGAAAAAAAAGGCATAAGGTTTCAAAGATAACTTATAACTATTTCTGAATACATTATTTAAGGCATGATCTATTTAAAAAGGAGAAAATAATGCCCTTAGATAGATTAAAGGCTATTCAAAATATTCTCACAAATTATCATGCAATGGCAATTTAGAGGATTTCTCAATTTAACAGGATGTTCCAGATGTTTGAAAAACATTGTTATGCATTGACTAAGTCTACAGTTAAGAGACCATCTGCTCTGGGATCCTAAACATGAACATGTTTTTCTTTTTTTAATCTTTTTATTTATAAAGGGAACAAATTGCATGTACTTTCAAAGAGAATAATGATACTTCCCACTGTATCGTCATCCTTCCCTCCCATACCCCCAGCCTCCCTCTTTCCTAATTCTTTTCATATTTTCTTTTAAATTTTAAAATTAAATACTGTCTTTCTTAAATTTTTAAGGTGAACACATTTCATGTATTTCATATAACACATCTAGGAGAATAGTGATAATTCTCACCCTAACTTCCCTCCTGCCCACACTGTCGTACTCCCTCCTTCCTTTCTTGTTCTTTCTTTTAATTTTTACAATGATGTACATTCAACTTATTCTATATTCATAAGATTAACCCAACACTAAGTGAAGAATTCAACAAACAACAAAAGAAAAAAAAAAAAAACACTGTCCCTCAAGAGTAGAGACAAGAAGTATAAACAATCATCAGATCTCCAAATTTCCCTCACTACATTATTTTTTGTTAACAAAGATTACGGAAAATATGTGGTGTTTGTCTTTTTGGAACTGGCTTATTTCACTGAGTATAATGGTTTCCAGTTACATCAGTTTGTTTAAAAAAAGACAGGATTTCCTTATTTTTTATGCCTGAGTAGTATTCCATAGCATGTATATAACTATACACACAGAGATCTAATCTAATTTTGAAATTCTTATAGAACCAAGAAGAGTTAATACACATGTATGTGTATGTATGTGTGTGTATAGACGTGTGTGTATATATATACATACACACACACACACACACATATATATATATATATATAAAGTGATGCCTGAATTTTGGTAAATTCTATGTGTCTAGAAATCTATCCATTTTTTCTTCTAGATTTTTCAATTTGTTGGCATATAACTGTTTGTAGTAATTCCTGAATATTGCTTTTGTTTCTGTGGTATCTTTTGTTACATCCCTTTTTTCACCTCTGATTTTATTGACTTGGGTCTTTTTCTTTATTTTTTTAATTGGGCTAATGGTGTATCAGTTTTGTTCCTTTTTTTCAAAAAACAGCTGTTCATTTCACTGTATTTTGTAATTTTTTGTGTTTAAATATTATTTATTCTTTAGTTTTAATTATTTCTTTACTTCTACGATTTTGCTTCTTTAATATTATTTTTCTAGGTTCTGAAGATGCATTGACAGCTGATTTATTTAATACCATCCAATTTTTTAATGTAGGCACCAATTGCTATAAACTTCCTCCTTAACACTGCTTTTGTTATATCCTATAAGTTTTGAAATATATTGTCATCCTCATTCATTTCCCAGAATTTTTTTATTTCCCTTTTGATTTCTTCTAAACCCACTATTCATCCAGGAGCATGTTTAGTCTCCATGTATTTGCATGTTTTCTAGAGATTCTTAAGTTGTTAATTTCCAGCTTCATTCCATTGTGGTCAGAAAAAAATGTATGGTATTTTTTTTAATTTACTGAGACTTGCTTGTGGCCTAGCATATGGTCTATCTTGGAGAGTGTTCCATGCACTGATGAAAAGAAATTATATCTTTAAAACAAATTCATTTGGCCTTGTGCTATGGCATAGTGGGTAAAGCAACAGCTTGAAATACTGGCATCCCATATGGGTGCTGGTTCTGGACCTTGCTGCTCTACTTCTGATCCATCTCCTTGCAAATGTGCCTGGGAAGGCAGCCCCCGTTAACCCTCCCACCAAGACTCAATGTCAGTGAGGAATGCAAATTTTACCCTCAGGGAATTCCTGCGGTCCATGCATGTTTGAGCTGCTACTCTACTGGTGTCAAGATGGTGCCTTCTCCTCACCAGTTGCCAGGTACCATTATAGAGGGATGGGAAGAAAGAAAATCAGTTTTTCTTCACTGGATTAAGTGGGTGCCCTGCCCCCTACTAGGGTGCCAGGTCAGACTCAGTCAGTGTGGTCCGTAAGGTATTCCCTCAGGAAATATCATGGTATATACTGCATATGGGGGGTGGGGAAAAACTTCAAAAACTCATGAACTATATAATTAATTTCTGTTGTAACATATTTAAAATCCATTCGTAATATTTTCATAATATATTTTTCTGGGCATTTAAGAAGACCCGTGTGTGTGTGTGTATGTGTTTGTGTGTGTATAGAGAGAGAAAGAAAAAGGGAGCGTAGAGAAAGAAGGGTATCAGTTTAGCATAAAAGATTAACTCACATGGCTATAGAGGATACAGTGAATTCTCAAATCTGCAGATCTTTTTTTTTGAAAAATATTTATTTATTTAACTGACAGACAGGTAGGAGGGATCTTCCATCTGTTGGTTCACTCCCCAAATGACCACCAATGGCCAAAACCAGGAGCCAGAAGCTTCCTTTGAGTCTCCCACTGGGGTGCAGGAACCCAAGCACTTTCCTGCTTTCCCAGGTTACTTAGCAGCAAGTTGGATTGGAAGTGGAGCAGTTGAAACTCAAACTGGAACCCATATGGGACACGGGCACTGCAGGCAGAGGCTTAACTTCTATGCCACAGCAGGTGCCCAAGATCTGCAGATCTAATGTTTCATTTTGTGTCCAAATTCTGAAATTCTTATAGAACCAAGAAGAGTTAATGCCCCAGTTTGAAGAACATTAGGCAAAATAATTTTATTTCCTTTGTGGGAGGGTCACACTCTTTTCTATCTGTCCTTCAAGTTCCTAAGTGAATCCCACCCATGTTGTGGAGGATCACTTGCTTTCTTCAGTCTACTAAATTAAATGTTAATTTCATCCAAAAATACTTACATAAAAACACCCTGAACAATTTAATCTTCTGCCTATTGCAAAAACACCTAAAGTGACAGAACTTAGAGCCCTTAGTAGAGCTTGTTGTCTACAGTAAATTCTACTGTCTTACTAGAGAGACTAAACACATACATGTATGAGCTGTGCTTTTTGTGTAGTGTGACTTTCAGATGTTTTGGAAACAAAAGAGGTTCTGTTGGAACCCTCATCAAAATATTCAGTGACATTTAGGTACATTACTACATCTATGGAAGTAGCTATTTTAAAGATTCAGAACAATGTGGAAAAAGACAATATGAAAACAAAAGGGAATTTTCATGCACATCACTATGCCAAACAAATTACTTGAATTAAGATTATTATCTTTTCTAAATTCTGAAAGGATAAATCTGGAGGAATATAAAGAAGTAATTCTGAATTACCAACATTTAACCTTTCATTTTGAAGAGGCTATACATATCTCAGATAATCTCTTGCAGTATCAAAAGTATATTTGATGACATCAGATGATTGTAACTATATATTAGTTAAATTTTTTCCAAGAATCTATTCAAATAAAATAGATAATTTGATTAGTACCTTAAATCAGCATAGGTTGGAAACTTTGAAAATATAGCAGAGATAATTATTTGATTATGTTGATAGGTATATCAATGTAATCCTCAAAAGAAAAAAAACACAAAACACTGTAAAGGTAGGACATGGCTAGGAATCAGTGTGTCAAGGGTCTATGGAAAATCCTTGTATGGACATTATCTCTTAAGCTGGCTTCTTTAAAGATACAGAACAAGTGGAGTTCTGTATTTAGAGCTATTTAAGAGGAAAATTATTATAGCAATTGACATAATTTTGGAGATTTAGAAATCCTATGATATATTATATGTAAACTGGAGAATCAGACATGTTGAAGTAATTCAGTTCTAGCCTATAGCTTTGTCTGAGAACTGGGGCAGACAGTATTATGTTTTGGTCCAAGGCTGAAGACTTGAGATCTAGAGGGCAGCAGGTTGCTGATGTAAGTTCTGCTGTGTGAACACTCAAGAACCAAGCAAAAAGTTGCCCAAGTATTGGAGAAGGATGAATGTCATTGCTCAAGATGAGAAAAAAGTGATCCTTTTTCTGTTTCCTTGATCTAATTGTGCAAACCCTCAAACGATGGAATGATGGCCACTCGCATTGTTGAGGCTGAATTTTATTTACTCAGCTTCTTTATTCAAATTCTAATCTCTTCCAGAAACACTATCACAGGTACCAAAAATAATATTTACTACTTATTTGGCTTACCTCATCACAATCTTGTTAATCAATAAAATTTCCCATCATATTTACCTTTCTTTTTCTCTTATTTAATGTATTTTTTACTCATTTCATGTATATTTTCAGGATGCATTGAAACATTTTCTTGATAGTAGCACTCATAGTCATTAAAAAGCTGCTTGTATTTGTATTTGCAACCTAGGACATCTCAATTTTTATATTAAATATTTGAGGTACACATTTTATAGTAAATGTATGAGGTATTATAAATTAATCAAAAAATAAATTTCCTTACACCACAATCTTCTGGAAATGCTGAAAAGATGAATGGAATTCTTAAAATGAAGTAACAGAATTTTTGTTTTTATTTTTATATTTCATTTTAAGCTCAATCCTGTAATTTTATTATTCAAAATGTACCATTATATTCATTGAACTATTATACTTTAAGTGATAATGTGAAAAAAAAAACTTTCTAAAGAGGAATTTTAGAATGTTTTATAAAAAACACATCAATCAATAAGATATTATAACTGTAGCCAAAAAATAAATAAAAGAAGAATAAAGTATGTGGGATAACATATGTCATACTCTATTCCCCCATACTCTCGATGTTAACTACCAAAAATAATAAAAACGTGATATTGGTTTTTCTGTTTATAGCTTCTTTCACTAAGTGTAATGATCTCCAGCTGCATCCATTTTTTTCAGATGTCAATATTTCATTCTTTTCTTATAGCTGAGTAAAAATTTGGTGCATATCTACATACTATATTTTCTTTATTCAGTCATCAGTTGATGGACATCTAGGTTGATTCCACCTTAGCAGTTGTGAATTTAACTACTATAACTACTATAAACACGGATGAGTAGGTCACTCTTTCATATTATTCCATTTATTATTTCATAATATTTCATATTATTTCATTTCTTTTGGGTACATTTCCAGGGGTAGCGTAGCTGGGTCATATAGTAGATCTATTTTTAATTTTCCGATGAGTGTCCATACTATCTCCCATATAGCTGTACAAATTTACATTGCCACCAATAGTGTTTTGTGGTACTTCTTTTTCCATATCCTCACCAGCATTTGTGATTTTTTTTTTATTTTTGGATGATAGTCCTAACTAAGGTGAGGTAAAACTTTATTGTGGTTCTTGTTTACATTTTTCTAATTGCTAGTCATTCTGAGCATTTTTTCATGTGTCTGTTGATCAAACACTTGTATTTAATCCTTTGAAAAGTGCCCATTTCTTAACTGGATTATTTATTTAGCTAATGTTCAGTTTCTTGAACTCTGTATGTGTTCTGGATATTCATCCTTTATTAGATGTGTATTTTGAAATTATTTTCTCCCATTCTCTAAATTGCCTTTCATTTTGTTGAATGTTTCATTTGCTAGGCAGAAGCTTCTTAGCTTGACATAATTCCATTTGTCTATTTTTTTTTCTTTTTATTGTCTGTATTTCTGGGGTTTTATCCAAAAGTTTTGCCAAGGCTAATATCTTACAGCATGCCCCTATGTTCCCATCTAGTAATATGTTTTTTGGATCTTAGGCTTACATCCCTGATCCACTGTAAGTGGATTTTTGTATAGAATGTAGGGTAGGGGGTCTTGTTTCAATCTTCTGCATGTGGAAATCAAATTTCCCCCATATCATTTTTGGAAGAGACTGTCTTTTGTCCAGATAAGTATTTTAGCTCATTTGTCAAAGACTAATTGGTTGTAGCTGGGTAGGGTACTTTAAGGGGTTTCAGGTGTATAAATGTCTATTTTTGTGCCCATACCAGTTTTTTTTTTTTTTAAGTAACAGCCTTGTGGTATGTTTTAAAATCTGGTATCGTGATGCTGCCAGTTCTGTTATCATTGCATAAGATTTCTTTGCCTATTAAGGATGTTTTGTGTTTTCATATGTATTTTAAGATTGTTTATTAAGGTCTTTGAAGAATAACCCTGGTATTTTGATTGTAATCACATTGAATCTGCAACCAGGAATAGTTTGACTTCCTCCTTTACAATTTTTGTCCCTTTGATTTCTTTTTTTTGCCCAGTGATTCTTCCAGAACTATATTGAAGAGTGGTATTGAAAATGTGCATCCTTTTCTGGTTCTAGATCTTATTGAAAATGCTTCTAACTTCTTCCCAATTCAACACAACGCTGACTTTGGGTTTCTCATATGCTGTGTTTATTATGTTGAGTTGCATTCTTTCTCTATACAAGTTTTAAATGCTTTTTATCATAAAAATGTCTTTTACTTTATCAGATTCCTTCTTTGCACCTATTATTATAATCATATTGTTGTTTTCATTTATTTTAATTGATGTGAAATATCACGTTCATTGATTTTCATATGTTGAAGCATCTCTGTATCCCTGGGATAAACCCTGGTAGGTCAGGGTGGATTATATTTTTGATGTGTTGTAGGATTTGATTTGGTAGTGTTTTGTTGATGATTTTTGCATCCATGTTCATTCAGCATATTTGTCTATATTCTCTTCTCTTCTTTTATGATTCACCATTTTTGGAATTAAGGTGATGCTGACTTCATAGAATGAGTTTGGAAGGATTTCCTCTCTTTCAATTGCTTTCAGTAGTTTAAGACAAGTTGGGATTTATTCTTCCTTAAAAGTTTGGTAGGGGCTGGCACTGTGGTACAGCAGGTTGACGCCCTGGCCTGAAGTGCCAGCATCCCATATGGGTGCTCGTTTGAGACCTGGCTGCTCCACTTGTGCTCTTTGGTATGGCTTGGGAAAGCAGTAGAAGATGGCCCATGTCCTTGGGCCTCTGAACCGCATAGGAGACCCAGAAGAATCTCCTCGCTCCTGGCTTCAGATTGGTGCAGCTCCAGCCATTGTGGCAAATTGGGAAGTGAACCATTGGATGGAAGACCTCTGCCTCTGCCTCTGCCTCTGCCTCTACCCCCACCCGTACTCCTACCCCTACCCCTACCCCTACCCCTACCTCTACCTCTACCTCTCTCTGTATAACTCTGACTTTCAAATAAATAAATAAAAGTCTTTTAAAAAAAGTTTGGTAGAGTTCAGCAGTGAAACCATCAATCCTGGGCTTTTCTTTGCTGAAAGATTCTTTATTACTGATTTAATCCCAGTCATTGTTTTTGGCTTATTCAGGTTTTCTTTGTCTTCATGTCTCTATTTTAGTAAATCACATGTATCCAGAAATCTATTTCTTCTAGTTTTTCCAATTTGGTGTAATAAGGCTGTTTGTAATAATTCCTAATTATTCTTTTTTACTTTTGTGGCCTCAGCTGTAACATCTCCTTTTTCATATCTGATTTTATTAAGTAGTTTCTTCTTTTCTATTGATTAATTTTGTATATTTTCAAAAAGCTATCATTGGTTCACTGATTTTTGAATAGTATTTACTTTGTTTTCTATATTATTTTATATTCTTTGTTATTTTTCCTCCTAATAATTTTGTCTCTTTTTTGTTTCTAGGTTCTTAAGAGTTGCCTTGTTAGATAATATAATACCTTTCCAATTTTTTGATGTAGGCACTGATTTCTATAATCCTTTCATTTAACACTACCTTCGCTGTATCCCATAAATTTGGATATGTTATATTTTCATTTTCCTTCATTTTGAGTAATTTTTATTTCTCTTTTGATTTCTTCTATGGTCCACTTTCATGCCAGAACATATTCAGTCTCCATGTGCTTCCATATTTTCTAGAGTGTCTTTCATTGTTCACTTCCAGGTTCATTCCATTGAGGAAAAGTTCCAAGAAAGGATTTAAGATTTTTTTAAAATTGTTGAGAATTGTTTTATGACCTATTATATGGCTAATCCTATAGAATATTACATGTACTGATGAAACTAATGTGTATTCTGCAGCTGTGGGATGAAATGTTCTGTAGATATCTATTAGGTCTAGTTGGTCTGTAATATAGATTAGCTCTGTTGTTTCTTTGCTGATATTTTGTCTGGTTGACCTCTCATTTGATGTAAAGTAGCATATTTATTTCCCCATTATTATTGTATTAGAAATTATGTCTTCCTTTAGACCCATTAACGTGTGTTTTATAAAACTGAGTCCCTGGCATTGGGAGCATATACACTTACTATATTCACATCTTGTTGAATTTATTCCTAATCATTACATAACTACCTTTGGTTCTTTCAACAGCTCTTTTTTTTTTTTTTGATAGGCAGAGTGGACAGTGAGAGAGAGACAGAGAGAAAGGTTTTCCTTTTCCATTGGTTCACCCCCTAATGGCCGCTGCAGCCGACGCACCATGCTGATCGGAAGCCCGGAGCCAGGTGCTTCCTCCTGGTCTCCCATGGGGTGCACTTGGGCCATCCTCCACTGCACTCCCGGTCCACAGCAGAGAGCTAGACTGGAAGAGGAGCAACTGGGATAGAATCCAGCACTCCGACTGGAATTATAACCTGGTGTGCCAGCGCCACAGGTGGAGGATTAGCCTATTGAGCCACGGCGCCAGCCTCAGCAGCTTTTGTCTTAAAGTTGTTTTTGCCTGATATGAGGAAAGCTACTTCTGCTGTATTTAGATTCTCATTTTCATGAATAACTTTTTGGCATTTTTTGGCTTTTGCTCTGTGTGTATCTTTATTGGTGAAGATGTTTCTTGGGAAATGGTCTTGGTTTTTGTTTTTTGCTTAACCATTTAATGAGCCTCTATCTTTTAATTGGATAATTTTGTCTATTTACACTCAAAATTATTATTGATAAGTAAAATCTTGGTCCTACCATTTTCACATAAATATTCCTATTGTTTCAAATCTCCTTTTCTTTTACTAGGGGATTTTCTGCCTTCACATTATTTTATAACATTGATTGTTTTTTCTCGGTTTATATGTGTAGTATATCCTTGAGTAACATTTGTAAGGCTCACTGAGTAGTGATAGATTCTTTCAATGTTTGTTGTATTGAAACAAAATATACTAAAGGTTTATTTCACTTTCATTTATGAATGACAGCTTCACTTAAATTTTTCTGGATTGGCAGTCTTACTTTTTGGACTTGGGCTGTATCCATTCTTCTCTGGCTTTTAGAATTTCTGTTGAGAAATATGCTGTTAATCTGATGGGAGATCCTTTAAATTGATCTGGTATCTCTCTAGCAAATTTTAGGAGATTCTCTATGTTTTATTTTTGAAAGCTTGACTGTAATATTTCATAATGAGAATATTTTCAATCATGCCTATTTGCCGTTCTATGTACTTCATGTATTTGGATGTCCATATCTTTTCCAAATTGGGGGAATTTTCTTTGTTATTTCACTGAACAGTTTCTCTAAGCCATTCTTTTTTCCATACCTTCAGAAACTGCTAAGACTTGTATATTTGGTCATTTAGTGGAATCCCATAGAAAGCAAACACCGTTTTTGGTGTTCTATTTTCTTCTTCTTCATCATCATCTTCTTTTCTTCTTTTGTCTTACTGAGATATTTTGAAAGACCTAACTTCTAGATCAATTATTCTTTATTCTGCCGCATGAACTCTGCTGTTTAGGCTCACCACATATTTTTATTTGACTTATTGAATACTTCATTTATCATATCTATTTTGTTCTTCTTTAACATTTCTATCTCCTTGAAGAAATTTGCATCTGTGTAAGGTACTTTTTTCCTTGTTTCATTTAACCGTTTCTCTACATTTTTTAGTTACTTATAATAATTCTTATCAGAAATTTCATCAATCTCTCCTTCACAGTCCAAAACTGGTCTATTGTTGTATTTCTTTTGAGAAGTCATAGTGCCTTGTTCATATTTCCCTTTTTCTACATTAATTTTTACACATCTGTGGGATCACTTGTTTCTATCTCTTCTGGGGTATTTATATTTTTGAAGGCTTTATTCCTGTAAACATGTCTCTGTGTCTCAGTAGAGAGAGTGCCTAAGGTTAACTCTGGATCTCCAGGGGTATGTTCTGGATGGCACCAAGGAGTTTTGGCCACCATTTTTGGATGGGCAAGAGCCCAAAGGAACACCACCATTTGTCCAGATTCATACATATGGCTACAGTCATTAGAGGGAGAGGATGTTGGAGCTGGCTAGGGTGTTCATACCCTCTTACCTTCTCTGTGTCAGGATGGACTAGCTGATTCACATCCTAGAGTGAGCTCATGATGTCTGTGTCTTTTATCTACAGAAACATTTGCAACTTACAGAGCACTGACTGTCTCTGCAGTGTGTCCACTGAGGTCTGCATGACGTCTTTCCCCAACCTGCAGGGAACTCTAAGTTTCTACAGCCAGACTAGGAAGGTTCACATAAACTCAGTCAGAACCCACATCCCTCTTAAGCTATGTTGCAGTGCCCAGAACTTTCACATTCAGAGGGTGAAAAGGGTTCACTCTTGGCTCTGAAAACTGTCCTGTCTCTGGGAGAGCTGTTTGTTGTTGCCAATACAGTACAGAGTTTACTGCAAGCTCCACTCAGCAAACTGAGTCTTGCTCATTGGTGAGCAATGAGAAGGAAGCAATGTGGCCTTCCTTCAGGGACAACGAATTCACCCACCCCCTCCTTCCCCCCAGGCCAGACTCAAATCTAGTGGCGATTGTGGAATTCTCCTTCAATCAATGCTACTGGTGGCAGGGACCACAGTAGGTTTCCCTCACCTTGCCCTGACAAGGTGGTGCTCCCAAGGCAGTAACTGAACATGTTAGATGCAGAACTAGCTGGTGGCAGTGTGTCCGTCCTCTCTCTTCACTGTGCTATGGAGTCTGTGTTCTGTTCTGTCCATTCTCTGCTGAAAATTTCTCTTAGTCCTCGAAGAATGTGGTCACACCTTACTTTTTTGTATTTTTCTGTTGCTATGGTCAGTGTGTCTTCTAATTATTCAGCCATCCTGGCTCCAGCAAAACTTTGAGTTTACTTGGGCAAAGAGTCCTACTACTTTCTATGACCATATGCTCTCTATTGCCATGCAGACAAATCAGTTTATCACTAAATAAATTTGTAATACAAAAGCCCACATGTCCAGGAATTTTACTTCCAATTTTAGACTCCTCTTTACTTGATGCTGACTGTTCAAAATACCATTAGGAATTGTGCGTTTATCCAGTCCTATCATTGGCAGGTTAAACCAAAACCTTATTACATGTTACTAGACAGCCTCTTCTTGATCTTCAGTCAGAAGATTGTGTTTATTGGAAGAAACATCAGAAAAAAACTGTTCTCAAACTTACTTGGAAGATACTTTATCAGATATTGTTAATAACACATAGAAGAGCAGAACTCTGGGGAGTTTCTTCTTGGATTCATGGATTACAACTAAAGAAGCAATTCCTAATCCCACATAATTGGCAGCCTGCATCAATCCAAAGTTTCAGATCAAAGGTTGTGTTAATTCTTCCAGAATGCAGATAGTCAAACAAGCTGATGGTACAAGCCAATGATAATGAGTAATGGACAGCTTTCATATACCAAGTCATAAGAAGGCCGTTATCCATTTCCCGTTTTTTAAACAGTTTCCTTATATGAATTATTGCTCAAATTTTCTATAGATTCCTTGTTGTTTTCAATCCATAATGGTTCTTTGCCTGTCTTTCTTCCTTTCTTCTTAAAACTGTTAGAATAAAACTTATTCTAATGCCATCTTTACAGTATACAAAACATTAGTTAATTTCCTATCTTATATAATAATAAATACATGTGGAGAATTTCAGTTTCATCAAATGATGTCACTAACAAATATAGCTGATGGTGTATCTATTGGTACTAACTTGGGCAATTGACTGTAAATAATTCAACCTGAAACTTTAATAGTGCTCCTCTCTCCCAGAAAAGCAAATAAACATTAAAATAAAACAATCCCTAAATTTGAATTCAGCAACTTTTATATTGTGATGAGCCAAAAAATCACCTGGAAGGGATTAATACAGATCCAAATAATGAAACCCAGTTATTCAAAGCACATACTTCTGACTTTGTATTATAAATAACTCCTTTTATTTTTCAGGTACTCCATGTGCTCCTAGTGGACACTATTTTTGTAGTCAGCATGCCTTTTCCTGTTGACCTCAAGCTATTGTCTCATATATTTTAAAATTAGTATGTATGTGCAGACCCTAATTTTAATCCATAATTCATCAAACCTAGAAATTCCAATTCAGATGTAAATTCTCCCAAAGGAAACTGCTCTTGCTTATGCAGACTCACCACTTGGGAGACTTACTGAATCATTGTCCTCCCAAACAGAGCACTGTTTCTATTAGTAGAAATAATGCAGAGAAAAGATTGTAAAAATCTTTCGTTAATTTAGTGATAATGATATCACCTCTGTCTGGGATGGAAAAGAGATAAAACTGAACAGTTTGGCATTAATAGTGATGGACAGTCATACTGTTCTATAAATCTTGTTGACTTGTGCTGTTGGCATTTATACCATTGCTAATACTGTGCTAAAATCAATAAAACAGGCAAGATGATACAGGTTGTGCATTGATTTAAAGAAAAGTTATTTTAAAAATTTGATTCATATGGCCTCTGAGTTTTGTCCTTTTGACTTGGGTTTGATAACTGGGTTGTTGTATTTTTTTTTTTTTTTTTTGAAAAGCAGAGTGGACAGTGAGAGAGAGAGACAGAGAGAAAGGTCTTCCTTTTGCTGGCACACCGCGCTGATCCGAAGGCAGGAGCCAAGTGCTTATCCTGGTCTCCCATGGGGTGCAGGGCCCAAGCACTTGGGCCATTCTCCACTGCACTCCCGGACCACAGCAGAGAGCTGGCCTGGAAGAAGAGGGGCAACCGGGACAGAATCCGGCGCCCCGACCGGGACTAGAACCTGGTGTACCAGTGCCACAGTCGAAGGATTAGCCTATTGAGCCATGGCGCCGTCCGGATAACTGGGGTTCTAAGCACCATATGGGGACAATTAACTGTTCTTGGTTCTGACAAGTTACCATGATGGTCTAATTGCTTTCTATCAAACCATAGACTTAAATACTTCCATACAGCTACTTTTTGATATGATACTTACCATAATGACGTAACACCAAAAACATCAAGACAGGTACAATATAGTTGATTATGAGGATGACTAAATGATCTTTGAGTGATAATGATTTAATCTCCAGTGTTTCCTGAATTGAGAAACCTCTCACAAATTAGAGAATGATTATGAAGGAGGAATGAGAGGTTCAATATGCCAATGATCAGTGGCCAAAATATATACAAAAGTGGAATATGACCTACAATTTGAAACAACCAATTGAAAAAGCAATCCACTATTTATAGAAACAAACCAAAGAAATCATACTTCTATCAGTTTCAAACAGATCATGATGCCAAAAATTAATCCATATTCAATCATGTCCAAATGGCCAAAAATTGATTAAGAACTGACAGATTCCTTCAAACTCATATCTAATTTAGGGATAATTAGAGATAGGAAAATAAGGATCCCCAACCAGTCACATTGGATACCCTGCTTCTAGTTACCATAGTTTTCCTATGTCAATAGCCACCAATCATACTTAAAGCCTTGCCATTTTTGCTGTCTTTGCGTCTCTGTCAAAATGCAAGTGATGGCAGCTAAATACTTTGATAAAGCAAGCTGTAAATAAACAGCCTTTTCTCCTTCTTATTTGGTTGATAGTCATTTATTTTTACAGAAAGCATTAGATTATTTTTGAATTGACCATTTCACCCACTGGGTGTGGTATGTGGGCAATAGTGTTTGTTGCACGGTTATAGAAAAATCAAGGAATGAAAGTAATATTTGTATTCAACTCCTTCTTTGCCAGTAGAATGTCTTCAGTTGCTCTTTGTGGATATTTATTTCTGTGGTTCTTGGTTTCCTTATAATTGCAACAGGAATATTAGAATGGTCAATTTTAGAAAATAATGCCATTCCTGGAATGTTGTCAAATGTGTGCAACTGCCTCGACTTCTTGAGGAAGCACACACCCACACACATACACACTTTTTAGTTTGGCAGCAGTAATTCCTAAAATGGCTAGGAATTAATTAACTAATTAGTTTTAAAATTTGTAGTTACTGCTGACAACATAGATATTACCTCACACTGTGTAGTTTCAATTCATCTACTGGATCTCAAATCTTCTTTCCGGATATACGTGTAAGATTACTTGAAAATAATACAGCATTTGAGTAAATGTTCCTCAATGGCATGTGGATTGTTATCAAAAGCTTATTTGTATTATAAGAGGGTCTGTTGAATTCATTTGTTCCCTTTTCCATGAAAAACTTGAACAGCATTTTTAAAAAAAAAAATCTCTCTCATCTCCTGCCAAAGAACTTTGATTTTATTTATTTATTTATTTATTTATTTTTTGACAGGCAGAGTGGACAGTCAGAGAGAGAGAGAGAGAGAGAGAAAGGTCTTCCTTTGCCGTTGGTTCACCCTCCAATGGCCACCGCGGCCAGCGCACTGCTCCCATCCGAAGCCAGGAGCCAGGTACTTCCCCCGGTCTCCCATGCGGGTGCAGGGCCCAAGCAGTTGGGCCATCCTCCACTGCACTCCCGGGCCACAGCAGAGAGCTGGCCTGGAAGAAGAGGGGCAACCGGGACAGAATCCGGTGCCCCGACCGGGACTAGAACCTGGTGTGCCGGCGCCGCTAGGCGGAGGATTAGCCTGTTGAGCCACGGCACCGGCCAGAACTTTGATTTATTATGAAATGCGAAAATTCAAGCCTATGAACTGAGACTGAATAAATCACCATATCTTTCAATTCTTATTTTTCAATTGCAGAAATCTTAGCCAAAGTAATATGGGCAGATTATAAGTTTACAGTGTTTCTCAAATGATCATGGGACTGGGAATCCAGGGGAATATATGTTGTAGTAAAAAAAGCATCTGTGCAGAGAACTTCTCTTAACTGGAAGTCCTATCTTCAGTCACTTGTCTGTCCAAACTTCAGTATACCGATTTATCATGACCAACAAAGTAAGTTGGCAATGATTAACAGTAACTACCCATTTTGCATCATAGCATTGTTTGAAACTGAAATACAATAATATGGTATATAGAAAACACTGTAATTTGCATTATGTGATATTACTGTTAAGTAGTAGGATATTAATATTTTAATAGAGACTAGATTAGATTAGATCCACTATCCTAATGGTGAATTAACACTTCTACATGAGACAATTTCATTATTGATACTAAATTAGACCATTTGTGAGACCCCAAGTCCTGACCCAACAAAAACAGAGAATAAAAGCCTATGCTAAATTTTTAGCAGGGATTTTTATTCATAAAGACTTCAGAACCTAACAACAAACAAACAAAAAAAAAATAAAACACAGAGAAATTGCAATTAAATTTACCCAGCATTTAAAAATACCCCACAGTGTTCTATGCATGAGGCCCATCATGATTTCACATGTTGCAGAACCTAGAAAGGTGAAAAGCCTTCTAAAGTCTCAAGAATATTTAACCAAGTAAAAGGTAAGTTATATTGATTATAGATTATAAAGGTGGTTATCTATATCTAAGGGCCAAATAACTTTTATAGTGATAGTATGGTCACTATGGACTAAAAGGATAGACAGAATATGAACACAAAAACCATGAAGAAATATCATTATAGTCTTAGAATTATATCTGCAAATCACTTTGATTCTGTTAAAAACTAATTAAAATAAAAATTTGTAAAAGAAATTCTAAAGATGCATTTAATCTGGAGAACTCCACTTGGAGGTAAGTAAAGACTCATAGTAGTCTTGTGATTTGATTGTTGATTTTTATTCTTGTTTATACTCCAGTGGAACTGTGATATTCCTGCTTTTTACTTCTTGAAAATTATGGTTCATGGTGCATTAAGTGTCTAATTATAGAGTGGATTGAAGTTATGTTTCGCAAAAAAATAATTAAGAAAGGAAGGAAGGCGATTGAGGGAGGGGAAGGAGGGAAGTATGGTTATCTTCTTAGAAATGTACATATTAAATATAAAATCTGTTTTCTTTGTCTTAATAAAGTCTTTTAAAAAGAAAAAGAAGCTAAATTAGAGTCCTAACACAGAAGAAATACTTGTTTCATAATTGGAACCAGTTTGAGCCTCATGTTTCTTAGCAGTCAAAATGCAATCATAATTAAGGGCAATTTAACTGAAATTCAGAGTTTAGAAATTTCAAAATCAAGCTTGAATAGAGTGTATAATATCTAGGTCACAAAGGTATATGATTGAAATGTAATGAAATGAAAGAAAACAAAGGGCCAGCACCGTGGCTTAACAGGCTAATCCTCTGCCTGCGGCGCCGGCACAGGCACACCAGGTTCTAGTCCTGGTTGGGGCGCCGGATTCTATCCCGGTTGCCCCTCTTACAGGCCAGCTCTCTGCTATGGCCCGGGAAGGCAGTGGAGAATGGCCCAAGTCCTTGGGCCCTGCACCTGCATGGGAGACCAGGAGAAGCACCTGGCTCCTGGCTTAGGATCAGCGTGATGCGCCGGGCGCAGTGCGCCGGCCGCAGCGGCCATTGGAGGGTGAACCAACGGCAAAAAGGAAGACCTTCTTTCTCTCTGTCTCTCTCTCTCTCACTATCCACTCTGCCTGTCCAAAAAAAAGAAAAAG
The DNA here is from genome assembly GCF_033115175.1 of Lepus europaeus. Classification (NCBI taxonomy): domain Eukaryota; kingdom Metazoa; phylum Chordata; class Mammalia; order Lagomorpha; family Leporidae; genus Lepus; species Lepus europaeus. The sequence goes on along the minus strand of NC_084839.1, from coordinate 77,723,609 downwards.
AATATATTTGATATCAAAAAATCTCAAGCTTTATTTGAAATTAAAATAACCATTTCTTCTAATATAACAGTTTTATGTTTACTTATTTTCTGTATTTATTCATTTTTTTGATTGCTATTTCTATTGTCTGAAAAAAAGGGAATTTTATTTCTTCCTTCTTCAATCTTCATTTTTTGATATAAGATGCTGACAGTACAAGCGGTGGCTTAAATGGATGCACTACAATGCCAGAGCCCCCAGGTCAGGGTCTTTAGAGACTGTGTGACTTGTGTTCTGTGTTTTTTTTTTTTTATTCTCTTGATCATAAGAATGGAAATAGGGACTGGACTGCTCTTCATTTTGTGTCCAATAACAAGATGTGGAATAAAGCCACAGTAAACCTACATCTTTGTGTAATGTGGTAAAGAAACAAACCTTCCTTTGGCAATCCTATAAAATGCTCAGTTTGTCTGTTCCAGAACCCTAATCTTGCAAAAGCTGACAAGTGCCAGGAAACAGCGGTGGCTAGGCTTTGTCACAAAGTCCTTGGTGGCCCTGTAGAACTGGTAACCTGCTAACGGTGGCCCGAGTTGATCCAGATCTGCTGCCAATTTGTCAGCTCTAGCTTTTCTGGCTGTTCCAGGAGGCATGATCTGCAACGGGCACTAGGGTATTCTCTACTTTACCAGCGGCAGTGACAATTGCTGTGAACTTTCAGAAAGTCATTGGGCAATGTATAACAAGAGTCCTGAGTAATTTTTATATCCACCAATGTAGCACAAGAGAATAATCAGAAATATATAGGTGGCTCATCTTACAGTTATCTGAAAAATCATAAACCACTCAAATGACCCATCACAAGGCAATATTTATGTGTTATTCTGCATGATGGATACTATCAAGTCATTAAAAGTAGATGAATATTTAATGACATGGGGGAGATACTTGTGTTTTAATACTGGTGAAATTAATAGGCTATAGAACTCCATGCACAAGCAGTCTAATTTCTATAACAAATATGGGATCATGCATTTTGTGATTTTGTATCTTTTTTCACTTACATTATATGAACAAGAATTTCCCCTTAGTTGTCAAATGAGTACCTATAAAAGAAGACTGGAAGGAAATAAATAAAAATAGTTGTTATCTTTGGGTAGGATTTTCATTTCTGTGCTTTCTATATTTTTAAAACATTGTATGATGAATTGTCCCCTCTTTTATAATAAGAAATACATAAGTGCTATTTAAACTTAAAAATTATTCTGGTCACCGCTAAGGCTGTGCCTATGTGTCATGGCCACACAGGGGCCTTAAGTAGAGTTTCTTTTCTAAGAATAAGTTTGTGCAGTTAATTAGGTTGCCTTCCTGATGACTTAGGAACTCTGCACAGGGTTTAGCTTGCTTGGTCTGCTCAGAATCCCCCAAGAGAGCAACTCTCTGGTTCTCTGAGCCTTTCACAGGCAACACAGGCAGTATTTCTGCTTGCATTCAGCCTTGTGTGTATTTGAGACATTTGTCTACTGTGACCCTGATGAATCAGCCACCAACAGCCATGTCTCTTTACCATATCTTATTTAAAGATTAATTTAGACATATGAAGCTTGCATTTTTAAATTACTCATTCATTTATTTAGCTAGTTTGGTTATTTGAAACACAGAGACACACACAGAGAGAGAGACAGAAACAAAGATCTTCATTCTGCTGGTTAATTCCCCAAATGCCTGAAATAGATGGGTTTTGGCCAGATGAAAATCAGGAGCCAGGAAATTAACCTGACTTTCTCATGTGGGTTACAGGAACCCAACTACATGAGACATTATCTACTGCCTCCCAGGGTCCATATTAAAAGGAAGGTGAAATTGGAAGTGGAGACAAGACTCAAACCCTAGCACTTTGACATGGGATGAGAGCATGAATAGTGACATCTTTACCACTGTACCAAATGCCCACAACCAAGTTATATATTCTTGACAAAAGTGACAAGAACATACCACAGAATGTGAATAGTGTGTTCAACCATTGGTTTTGGGAAAACCAACTATTTAAATGCAAATTAATCAGATCAAACCTATACCTCACCTGATATAAAAGATTCAATATGAATTAAAGGTTTAAATGTAAGACTCTGTAGTACTGTAATAAAACCTCTTAACCAAAAACACAGGACAGAATCTCCAGACTATTGGCTTGGACAATGATTTCATAGATATTACAAACAAATCAAAAGAAACAAAAGCAAAACTTGACAAACGAGACTATACTAATATAAAAAGCTTTTGCACAGCAAAGAAAGTTATTATCAGACTAACGAAGCAAACTACAAATTGAGAGAGAATATTTTCAATTCATATAATCAATATGTGGCTAATATCCAGAGAGAACAACTCAATATCAAATAATTCAGTAATTTAAAAAAGAAACTCTATTGAAAAATGGGCAATGGCCTCAATAGACATTTCTCAAAAGAAAACTTATAAATGGAGAACTTGTATATGAAGAACATGCTCAATATCCTGAATCATCAAGATACACAAATTAAAACATCAATGTGATATATCATCCAACTCTAGTCAGATTGGTTATTTTCTAAAAGAGGAAAGATAAGTATTGGAGAGCAAGGAAGGAATGCTTGTGCACTGTTGATGGAAATGTATATTATGACAACCATTTTGAAAGCGAACAGAGGTTACTCAAAAAATGTAAAAACATATGTGCTATTAGATCCAGCAATTCCATATTTGTATGTCCATGCAAAGGAACTGAAATTGGTATATTGAAGATATATCTACACTTTCATGATCTTTGTTGGGTTATTCACAATACTGAGTTATGTGGAAACAACTGAGGCACACGTTAATCAATGAATGAATAAAGAAAATGAGATATGTATACACAATATGATACTATTAAATCTTAAGAGAAATTTTATCATTTGTGGCATCATGGATGAATCTAGCAGATATGGTATGCTTAATAAACCAGGCATATGAGGAGAAATAATCCATGGTCTCATATATGGAGTTTAAATTAGAACTTTTAGAAGTAGAGAGTAGAATGGCAGTTACAAGAGAATGGGGAAGAGTGAGAGAAAGATGACTAAAACAGATTGTTAGAGAAGGGTACAAAGTTCAAGTCTTCAGTAGACATGTGTTTTCATGACACAGCATAGTGGTTCATGGGCCGTAACATTGAATCAAATGTTTCAAAATTTCTAGAGCAGATTTTAAACATTTTTATAACAAAAAATGACAAGTATGTGAGGTAATAAGCATTTTAGTAAGACTGATTTAATCATACCACAATTATACAAATATCTGACCTTCTGTTGTTCTCCATAAATCTATAGAATTAAAACACCTCTTAAAGAAGAGGACTTTGGGGACAAGCACTGTGGTGTAGCAGGTAAAACCTCTACCTACAGTGTCGGCCTCCCATATAGGAGCCAGTTCACTGTTCCACTTCCAATCCTGCTTCCTGCTAATGAGCTGGGAAAGCAGCAGAAGATAGCCCAAGTAGGCCAAATACTTGGGCCCCTGCAGCCATTTGGGAGACCTCGATAAAGGTCCTGCCTCCTGGCTTTGAATCAGCCCAGCTCCAGCTAGTTTAACTATTTGGGAATGAACCAGCAGTTGGAAGATCGCTCTCTCCCTCTCTTCTCCCACCATAACTCTGCCTTTCAAATAAATAAATCTTAACAAGAAAAAATAGGAATTTTGCTCACTGTTAAATACATTGCTTGGGTCGCCAAATCCCATATTGTTGTGCCTGCATTCAAGTCTCAGCTCTTCACCTGATTCCAACTTCATGCTAATGTGCACCCTCAGAGGAAGCAATGATGGCTGGGAATTGGGATCCTGACATTTATGCGGATACCTAGATTGAGTTCCCAGGTCCCAGTTTCAATTTGGCGCAGCTCAAGTTGTTGCTGGAATTTAGGGAATAAACCAGCAGATGAGAAATTCCTGTTTCTCTGGTTCTTTCTTTCTCTCTGCAATTAAAATGATAATTAATAAAATTCAAAAAGTCAACATGCATATATGTGTAAAGATGTATAAAGTTTTATGTTTACATACTAATATATGATACTCATCTACTTTGATATATATTAAAGAATACACCTCTATAAAAAACCAAAGCAAATATAAAGTATAGCAGAGTTGAAATCAAATATGAGTCATATTAATAAATGTAAATATACTTAACCATTTGATTAAATTGGTTTCAATTTGCTCCTCAAAACAGTCTCACTATGTGCTATATACAAGAGCAAAATGATTCAGAAGTGACTAAAAATAAATAATAAATAAATTATGAAAAGTGACTAAAATAAAAGGAAGGATAAAACTATACTAGGCAAATGCAAACAAAAAGGGAGTAGATAAGCCATAGTATTGAAGGAAAAATAGGAACCAGGTCCAAAACATTAAATGAAACATGGGATACTTTTAAAACTAAAAGCCATAATTTAAAAAGAAGCTTTAACATTTATGACTATTCATGCACCAAGTAACTCAATAATTTTATGAGCAAAAACTATGAGATATGCAAGGAGACATAGAATTAAATGAGTAAGAAATTTTAGGAGCAGGTATTGTGGCATAGCAGGTTAAATCAACACTTGCAATTCCACCAGTATCCCATATCACAGTGCAAGTTGGATTCCGAACTGTTTTGCTTTCCAATCCAATAAAGTAGTGAGTGATGGCCCAAGTAGTTGGGCCCCTGCTGCCCATGTGGGAGATACAGGAGGAGTTCCAGGCTCTTTGCTTTGGCCTGGCCAGCCCTGAACTTTGGAGCCATTTAGGAAGTGAACCAGGGAATGGAAAATCAATCTCTCCTTCTTTCTCTCCCCCACTACTCCCCCTCTGTCTCTCTCCTTACTTCTCTCTGTTATTCTACCTTTTAAATAAATATATAAATAATATATAAGCAAATCTTTCAAATAAAATAACTAGAAAATAAAATTGGCAAGATCAGTCTTATGGATACTCATCAAATTCTACATGCTGAAAACAGATTACTGATTCTTTTCAAGTATTCATGACACATTCATGAACATTGATTTCATTTTAGTTTACAAAATGTCAGGACTTCCATAATGTCAAAATAACACAAAAATATTTCTGATAATAATGCATTGGAAACTCTAGATTAAAAACGCAAAGCATATAGGCCCTCTCACCTATAACTTATATATAACCTATAACTTAATTATAACATAAATAACTTGTGTAAGTGAAAGAGGAAATTAAACTTAATTTGATAATTTTGAAAAAACATGATGACAATAAAAACAATGTATTTGGAAATCTGTGATCTGTCTTTAAAGCAGTGATAAGCACTAACCAGAATAAATGAAAGAATGAAAATATATTGTTTAAATTTCCAGCCCAGAAAATAGAAAAAGAACAACTAAATCATTAAAAGTTAACAGGGGAAGCAATGAAAAGAAAGCAGGAAAGAATAAGCATAATATATAAAAAATGGAATAATAGAATAATCAGTAGAAAATTTAGTAGAAAGTAAGCAGAAAACAATAATAAGTAGAAAATATAAAAATGGAGGCTATTAATAAGTTAAATTTTTACTATGACAAAATAATTATTATTGTGACAAAATGAAAAGAAAAAATAAGAATTTAAGTTAAGATATTGCAATTGGAAAATAACAGAAATATGAAAAAGTTTAATCATAAAAGAGAAATTGGCAGGCCTCTCTGGAAAAAAGATTAAAGCAAATAGCCAATAGATCAGGAAAATACAAGTTTCTCAGTCTGGCCTCATTAGAGTTAGGTAATTTACACTAATGAATATCCTTAAATGAATAGAGAAAATTAAGAAACTCCATAGTTTTGGTGTTGACTTAGTGGTTAAGATGTGCTTGTGCTTCCTGTATCTCACATTGAAGTACCTGGGTTCGAGTTCCATCTCCAGTCTGCATTCCAGCTTCCTGATAATGTGTACCCTGGGAGGCAGCAGCTAATGGCTCAAGTGATTCCCTTCCATCCCTGTGAGAGACTTCAGTCCTGTCTCTCATTGCTGCCTGCAGCATTGCCCTGCCCCAATGATATGGATATTTGTAGAGTCATACAGCAAGTGTGATATCTCTCTCTCTCTCTCTCTCCCTCCCCCTCCCTTTCCCTTTCTCTCTCCCTTTCAAATAAAATAGCAACACATAAGTAAAACTTTTAAAAGGACTAGACTTGCAGTTAACAAAGGAGAAATTATCAGACTTTCAAAACTAGGATAGTCTCAATGTTCTATAAATTATTTCAGGGCACTTCAAGCAGAATGATAAAATAGGAGTGATAATCTAGATCCTGGTGAAATTGCTTACCTACATGAAATGGATAGGAAAGAGTACAGTAAAAGTGGCAACTGGGAATAGTGTAACAGAAATGAGAAGAAAATTATATTTCTCTGATATACTTCTATAGCTATGACTCTTAGAATGAAAGTAATATTTCATTTAGTGGAAGAATAAATGAAAAATTGTTATCAATATGTAGAAAAGCAAAGTAGAATATAAACTGTCAAAAATGAATCTATTTGAGTAGTTCATCCACACTGAGGGGAATGAGAGAACAAAGTACTAACTTGATACTATGATTTGATTCAATGCTAGAAGTCTAAAAACAAAGCAAGTAGTTACAATTCTATCCCCTAGACAGTAAATTTGTTTCTCCCACTGGTATTCTATATCAACTCTGAAACTCTTTTATACGTTTTGCCATATTGAAAACATTAGTAAATACACTGTGTAAGAGAACCACATCTCTCAGACTTGAAAAAATAAGTAGAGAAGAGGAAAGGAAAAGGGTAGAATCAAACCCATCTTTCTGTATTGGACTAAGAGGTATCAGTATGAACTCATGGCTTATAACATAAACATTAAAGACATAAATATGTGCAGTTGCACATATGTCTAGTATGCATGTATATACACATATATTAGTGTATGTGTATAGAGAGTGGATAAGTTGGTAGACAGGTATAGAAAGATATATGTATGCTGTTATGTATTATATTACAAAAGTGAAAAGGACTAGTATTCTGAAAAACTGAGAGAAGAAAAGTAATAGATGAATTAAACATACTTTGTTGAGCCACAAAGTGAAGAACTACTGGAAAATGGATGAGATAAACAAAAGTAATAAAATGAAGCAAAAATAATAGAACATGAAAGAGTTCCAAGTGACCAACCTTGGGACAACTTGAACATTTAAAAATTCATGAAGTATTGAACTATATATAACCCTTGGAATAAAATAAATAGCCATAAATCAATAGTGACAAAATATATCCATGTTCTCAAAATAAACTACTGTATATCTTGTGAACAAGTAGAAAAAAGAAGCTCCAAGCCTCCAATCATAAGGCAATGTCAAAAACGAGGAAATGCTGATTATCCAGTTTTGAACAGCGCATGCTGTATACATAAACTGAAATATCACATTGTAGCCCATAAATATGCACTTTTATTGTTGGTAAAACATTTTAAAATCAATGGAGAATTAGGGCAACAATTTCTTATATAAGAGTTCCAATTAATAAGCATATAATGAATAAAGAAAACATAAAACCATCTCTAGGCAAATAATGACTTTATAATTGTTGCAGTCAATATTCCTATTCACTAATGAATGAAAAATTAGTAGACTGAATTATGAGAAGAAGTAAATGTTTAGATAGTCTCAAAGTTTCTGCCTATAATACTATTTAATTGAAAAAGGAAAAAGACTAATATTCTGTGGAAGAAACTGAAGACACCATCAATGCTGAAAGTTAACTTCACCAGAAATAATGCCTATCCTCGTCAACACCGTGATATGACGAGCTAAGAATGGCCCACAATTTCTCTTGTCCCCAAATTAATGACCATAATTTAATTCTGAGAACACATCAGACAAACAAAATTGAGGGATGTTGTACAAAATAATTGGTCAGTATCACTTATAAGTTTCTAAGTAATCAAATACAGAGATATTAGATAACTTGAAGATTAAAGGAAGCTGTTGTAACATGTTAACAAAACACAGTATGGAGTAAAGGAATAAATAAAATAGTAGAAAAGGAAAAGATGTTAGTGCAGCATGAAACACAGATAAAATTGGCATTATTTTCAATAGTATCACGCCAACGTTAATTTTCAGGTTTTGTTAATAGTACTATGGTGGAGCAAGATGTGAACATGAGGGGAAGCCAAGTAAAGGGAATAAACGATCTCTAACAGTTTTGCAATTTCTCTAACTATAAACTATTTCAGAGTAAAAAAAAATAAAATGTAGCAATGCAAGATATCGAAAAGATTAAAAAATCTTAAATCTTATATAGCTAGTCAACAATTATTAAATTCTCAAAGAAATAAAGAAAAAAGTGAATAAATTATTTCTGGTTAGATATTTAATTCTATACTATTGGTGGATATTTGCTGATATTCAAAACTTACTGCTTTTTATTGTGAAATCTGTGATTTTTTTAAGGGAAAATGTTCTTGTATTTAGGGCTATCTACTGAATTTTCCAGATGAAACTATATGATGCTTGTGAAATTTATCATGGCAAGTAGAGGGAGAAGTGAATAGATATGAGGAACAAGATTAGACAATGTTTGATAACCACTGATATCTGATGAATCATTGTTTTTTGTTGATTTTCTTTCAATTTTTGATATTTTATGTCTACTTTTCCATAATAAAACATTTGATAAAAGCATATTTTTAAAATAGATAAGAGCATGCCATGCAATGTGTTCTCCCCCCCTCTTGACCTTGCTATACCATGCTCCCCACAGTGTGAAGGTACAATTCACTCAGGGCAGAGCTGCCCTGGATATTATCAGTGCAGTCTCATGAGTAGCCCACAAACCATCAAATCTTCATTCATCTGATTTTAAGGAAAGTTCTATCCTATGTTTTATTTTTAGTTTTTTAATTTATTTGAAAGATAGTGAGAGAAACAGAGAGAAAAGTCTTCCGTCGGTTCACCCCCAAATGGCCGCTACAGCCATAGCTCTGCTGATCCGAAGCCAGGAGCCAGGTGCTTCCTCCTGGTCTCCCATGCGGGTGCAGGGGCCCAAGTACTTGGGCCATCCTCCACTGCCTTCCTGGGCCACAGCAGAGAGCTGGATTGGAAGAGGAGCAACCGGAGCTAGAACCCGGTGCCGGCTCCCAAGAAAGTTCTATCTATGTTAAACTGTTTTTACTTGATTATCTATTATTTGGTTTCTTTAGAAATAAATGTGATTTTGTATTTTTAGTTTAAAGGATTAATATAATATAATTAATAAAAGCTCTTTTAGTACTTAATTTGCTTCTACTCTTCTCTCTTCCCAAAAAGTGTAAAAATTCAAATGTTTGTTGCTTGCTAAAAATTTGATTCATATTCATAGGAAAGAAATAGTTGCTAGTACTTAATATGTCACTGATTAAATAGGAATAATATATACATACAATTCATGTAATTGTCTCCATAATTTAAAATATTGGTGAATTTTGTTAATGATGTTGTGCCAGTGTTGATTTCCTTTATTAAATAAGGAAATTGAGACAGAATTTATGTCACTCAAATATATAGATTTGGAAAATGCAAAAGGAGAGTATGAATTCAAATGAACTTTCTCTTAAGTCTTTGCTCTTAGCTATTCCTGTATATTGGTGCTCAAATAAGACATACATTTTCTAAGATACAGTAATACTAAAAACATTGAATGTTTAGAATGAAAACCCAAAGGAGCATATTAACAGAAATAAAATAAGATGGATTTATTTAAAATGTCAGTTATCTCAAAGCAATAAAAAATAATTCAAGAGTGGCAACAACAAAATGAAAATAAAAAGGAATAGTGTTTACATGGGACTGGGTGTACTGACAGGAGAGGTGTGACTTATAAAGATTGGACAGTTCTGAGCTTTTGGAAATGGAATGACTTACAAGGCAGAAAAATAAATAAATAAATAAATAAATAAATAAATATCACAGGGGTAACTACAAGAACAATTCAATTTAACTGCAGTCCAGCAGGAAATCTAAATTTGGCTTAGAGTATTTGACCAGAATAACACAATTGTTTGACTTCATGCAGCACATGTGAGTGTGTGCCCCTCTCTCAACACCAGTTACTTAGGATGGGTCAGGTTAATTCAGTGTTTTTATCTTGTGTTTTTTGTTTTGTTTCAATTCTAGTCTAAGAGGTCAGACATAGTAGAATTGGTACTTTTGAAGGGAAATCTCCATTTGAGCAATGGGACTGTAGACAGAAAGGAAAGAATAAGTAAGTGGGGTAGCATATGAATAAGGAATTTAAATGTATAGACAATTTCTGTGGAGGCTATGGTTTGAATTTTAGGACTGGTGCTACAAAGATTGTGAATGAGAATTCCATTTATGTGGTAGGTTGAAAAGAATCTCCTATGGGGTAGTTAGGCCAGGTGTGTTTATATATTCAATTTCTTAAATTGTTAAAAAAAGTCATGTATTAGGCAAAAATAAAAATGAAATTTACACCTATCTAATTTTTGACTTAATGATTCATGAGCGTAACAAAACTAACAAAAGACAAATCTTCACCCCCAAATATTAAACACACAATAACTTCTGAGATTTATCATTAAATTAAAAGAAAAAAAATTAGAGAAAAGATTCTTTGATACAATTCATACAAAAGAGGAATTAAGGAGAAAAACAAAACTTTAACTAAAAAAACTTAACTTGTAAGTAAGTGAAAATCAGAAATAGTATAAAAGATTGTACTGCAGGTTAGCCATTGCTAGTAACTCCATGTCCCCAGTCTGAGTGCTAGTTTGAGTTCTGGCTCTGTGCTTCCAAACCACTTCCTGTTATGTGTCTGGGAATACAGCAGAAGATGGCCCAAAGTACTTGCCTGCTGCCATCCATATGGGAGACCTAGAAGAATTTCCATGCTCCTGGCATCAGTCTAGCCCAGAACTGGCTGTTGTGGCCTTTTGAGAAATGAACTAGTACATTGAAGATGTGTTTCTTTCTCTTTCCTTCTCGCTCTCTCTCCTTCCCTTTCTCTTTCCCTCTTTCTCTCTCTGTTCCTCTGCCTTTCAAAAATAAATACATTTATTAAAAATTAGTATATATACTACATACAGTACATTTTAAAAATGAAATTATTGTTCAACTTAAAAATATTATAAAAATAAACAAAAAGTGGGATGCATAAGCTGAGAGATGTTTAACCATTGGTCATTTGCATGTGAAATACAACCACAAGTCTTTCTTCCATTCTTCTATGGAACTTTAAGCTTTGATCTTGTTGTGAATTGAAATAGCTGGTTTGACCCAGACATAACTTATTTTCCCTGAACTGCAGACTTCTTACCCCGCAGTCCCACACCAATTTGAATTTCTTCCTCTTAGTTGATTGAGAACAATTTTGTTCAGATAAACTGTAATCTTAGAAAAATAGTGTCTGTGCTTTAAATGAACTTCTCCAACAGAATCAAAAGAATGGGATACCTGTGCTTCCCTAGTACTTTCTCCAACACTTAGACATCCTCTACTTCACTACTTTTCATTGCACACACTTGAAGAATTTTATGATGGGAAAGTGCCAGCCTTATTCAACAAGATGAAACCACTGGGGGTAAGATAGTCATAAGACAAGATGTAAATTCATATTCATAATTTTAAAATTCTGTATAGTTCAGTAAGTGACAAACATCATATAAAAATTCATATATGATTTGGACAGTGTGACAAAGCAGGTTTAGCTGCTGTTTACACCGTTGACATTCCATGTTAGATTGCTGACTAGAGTCCCAGCTGCTCCACTCCCAATCCAGCTCCCTAATACTGTACCTGGCAAGGCATCAGAAGATTGCTCAAGTACACAGGACCCTGCCACCCATGTGGGAGACCAGGATGGAGTTCCTGGCTCCTGGATTCAGCCTGGTCCAACCCTGACTGTTGAGGCCATTTGAAGAGTGCACTGATGGATGGGAGACTTCCCTGCCCCCTCCCTGCCCTCACCTCAGCTCTGCCTTTCAAACGAATAAATCATCTTTTAAAAAATCACGTTTTTTTAATTTATAAAACTCTGGGGGATTGTGGCTTCGCAGGTTAAGCCACCAGCTGTAATTCTGGCATCCCAGATAGTCACCAGTTTCAGTCCCAGCTGCCCCACTTCCAATCCAGCTCCATGTTAATGTATGTGGGAAAGCAGTGGAAAAAGGTCTAAGCTCTTGGGTCCCTTCCACCCAGGTGGGAGACCCACAAGAGACTCCTGTCTCCTGGTTTGGGCCTGATCCAGTGCTGTCTGTGTGACTATTTGAGGAGCAAACCAGACGATGGAAGATCTCTCTTTCTCTCTCTTTGTGTGCATATGTCTATAACTCTGCTTTTCAAACAAATAAATAAATCTTAAAAATAAAAATCTTGTAACCTAAAAAAACTTAAATCTGGAAATCTGAGATTGAATGGTGATAATCCTGAGGAGTATCTCCCAAAGTGTCCAATAATCAAATGATCCTAGGAGATGAAATGAAATTAATTATTTTCAAATAAATTTAAAGTGCTCTAGTATATTTATAGAATTTAAGGATTTTTATCACTGCATTTTAGAATACTAAAAATTATGACACCTAAATTATGTATTTAGCATGTGTGTAACTATGTTTTATTTAAAAAACCTTAAAAATGTTTGAACAATTTTTTTCTTTCTTTATTCCTATTGTGAATATGATAAAGGAGAAAGGTTTCTCTTTGGAATTGTAAAATGCACATATATATGAAAAAATTTGTATATATATATATATATATATAAAGTAACAAAGTTAAATAATATATCAAAATTTGAAATAATGTTACAAATATGAAGGACCTCTGAAATATGTTTGTTTCTACAAATACACTCAAGAGAATATCTAAGTGCTAAAACATTTCATCTTCATGGATAGTAATATTTATTTTAAAGCTGTTGTTATACTCCAAGTTAATTCATAAATCTGCTCTATTCCTTCAGAAGTGGAAAATTTACAGTGGAATTTTTCTCAGATTGATTGTAAACTTCCCTTGGAAAAAAATGAATGTGTGAAAGTTGTCAAGATTCGCCTGATGAAACAGACGATCAAGATAAAAGCAATTTTTCCAAAATATTGTTGAAACATTCAACAGGAACTCAATTTAGTTTCATCTGATCTCAAAAAATTATTTTGGTTGTCAACTCTTTCTTGAATTCTGGGAATCATAAACCACAACTATTAGCAAAAGAAAGTTTGAATTCCAGTTTGATAGGTTACAATCAATAGAGTTTTGATTAGTCATTTATTGTCCAAAAAGATAATTACCCCAAAATGTAGGGATTTGAAAGAATATTAATATTTATCGGTATCTGTGAGTCAAGAGATAGGCACAATTTTTGGGTGCCTCTGCCTCAGCATTGCTTACAAGGCTGAACTCAATTCTTTAGCTCGGATACAGCAATCTATTGTATTTTATTTATTTGAAAGGCAATTAAGAGAGAGAGAGAGAGAGACAGAGACAGAGAGACAGAGACAGAGAGAGAGAACAAACTTCCAGCCACTGGTTTATTCCACAAATGGCCCAGGATGGGCCAGGCTGAAGCTGGGAACCGGGAGCCTCACGGCTCAAGTACTTGGGCCATCTTCTGCTGCTTTCCCAGTCCCACCAGCAGAGTTGGATCAGAAGTGGAGCAGCTGGGACTCGAACTGGCATCTACATGGGATGTCAGTGCCACAGATGGTGGCTTAACCTGCTATACCACAGCACTGACCTCTAGGATATAGCATTTTAAATATGACTGTGGCGGTCCCTTGTCAAGCTGATTCATACAGCTATTAGAAGTTGGATTTGGAGGATGGCGATGTGGTGTAGTGGGTTAAGCCTCCACCTGTGATGCTTGCAGCCCATATTGACTTGAGTCATGGCCCTGTTGCTCTTCTTCCAATCTGCCTCTCTTATGGCCTGGGAAAGCAGTTGAAGACCATCCAAGTGCTTACACCCCTATAGCCATGTGGGACATCCAGAAGAAACTCCTGGTTTTGAATCAGCTCAGCTCCTGTTGTTACTGCCATTTGGCGAGCAAACCAGCAGTTGGAAGACTTTTCTCTCTGTCTCTCCATTTCTCTGTCTGTAACTCTACCCCTCAAGTAAATAAAATATTTTTAAATAGTAGTTGGAATTGGCATCGTATATGGGGTATTTCTAAAATGATTGTTGAAAAATAAAAGTGTTTTTTGGTCAAAAACTTTGGAATCATATGCAAGTCTTCAAAAATCTTATTGAAAATGTGTATTATGAAATATTTGTGCATGAATTTCAAAATTGTTTTTCACCAAAATAAACTTTTAGTTCCATTTTTCCATGATCTTATAGAAGTACCTTTGTATGTAACAATTTAAAAATTTTGAAAAAAATAAGGAATCTTGCTACTTTTTGACAATAGTGCAAAAGATTTTAGCTTCTGTAGTATCAATTTGAGAAATTCAGAAAAAGTTAATTTTAGACATTTTTAAATTAGACTACCCAAAACTCTGAGTGTAAAGGGAGCCTTATGAACTTAATCTATGAACCTAGATTTGCCCTGGATGTTTTCCTGGAGAGCCTAGACAATAGCTAATACCTGGAACAGCTGCCTTCTCTTCATACTGGAGTCCTCCTTTGTAGGGAGATTACTTACAAAGTGAATGGAAATCATTTAACCCTCTGAAGACATGGGGGGCACTATTACAATGTGAAGTGTGGGGGATCCTAAGATAAGAACAGCTTCATCCCATGACTCCTGCTTCAAGTTTTTCTGAATAAGCGTCAGTGGAAGAACATCTATTAATTAGAGAAAAAAATGTAAAAGTTATTTGCAATTGCACCCAAGACATTGCATTTATGCATCAAATACTGATAAGGTCACAAAAATATCAACTGCTAAATCACTTGAAGCTTGCATTAACCACAGTTGAATTAAATCTAAGAAAACACTCATGAGGGGCTGCTGTTGGGGCAAGGCAAGTAAAGCCACCTCCTGCAATGCAGGCATCCTGTATCCTATCCCAATTGCTCCAATTTCCATCCAGCTCCCTGCTAATGGCCTGGGGAAAAAAGTAGCCAAAATTGTCGCAAATGTCTGGGCTCCTGCCACCATGTGGGATACCTGGCTAAAGTTCCTGGTTCCTGGCTTCAACCTGGCCCAGCCCTACTACTGGGGAGTGAACCAGTAGATGGAAGATCTCTCTCTCTGTCCCTCTCTCTCTACGACTCTTTCAAATACATTAATAAGTCTTTTAAAAGAACACTCTGCCTCAGGTTAACTTAGTAATAAAATAAAACATGACCCAGCTTAATATTAATTTAGTTCTAGTGAGGCTGAGAGGGAATAACTTCATACCTTACTTTCCAAACAGAAGAAAGAATATTAACCAAACAGGAAAAACATTTTTATATTAGGTTGCAATGTTCTCTAATGTTTTAAATATATATAAAACATTACAAGGTACTGGGAGAAGCAGGGAATTTTGCTGCACTTTCAAGAGGAAACAATGTAAATAGAAATAGATCAAATAATTCAAGTATCACAACTAGCAGACAAGACCTTTAAAAACAGATTTGTATGCTTCATGAATTAACAGGGAAAGATGGGATCAATTAAGTGGTGACAGCAACATTTCATAACAGAAAAGTAAACCCTGAAGTATAACAATAATATGTGGGAATGTCAGAAATTAAAAATAAAATATAAGAAATTTTAAAAACGAGCATTGATTAAGATTAATAGTATATTGGACATTACAATATAGAAACCAATGAACTGAAATATACATCAATGGAATTAAAGTCAGGGAGAGATAAATAGTTTAAAGGACAAAAGGAAATATGGACAGTGACTTCTGGTTTAAGGTGATGTGTTCTAAATTATGTGTTATATAGAGACAGATGGAAAAAAGAACAACAATAAGGAAATTATAAATGAGTAATAGGCAAATATAATGAAAATCAAATTACAAAGATTATCAGAAATACACTGAAAGGAAAAATAATTTTTTTTTTTTTTTGGTGAGAACAAAAGGGAGAAGGAGCAAACATGCATGTAAGGAAGAAATGGAGGGAGAGTTGGGAGACATTTGATCTTTTTGGGAGGGTGGGTGGGGAAGAGGGAGAAGGAGAGAGAAAGAACAATGCATAGAAATCTACCAGTATAAGGTTATGAGAGAAAAAAAGAAAAAACCAATCCAGAAATCAATATAAGGCATAATCATCCTTTAAAAATGAAGACAACAACAAGAATTTCAGAAAAGCTAAAGATACGTATTTCTGTTAATGATAAATACTTCTAGAAATGCTTCAAGATATCTTGTAGGTCAAAAATAATGTTATTTACGAACTCAGATGAATAGAAAATAAAATCAGTAGTATGTGTATGGGCAAATGCAAAAGATTTTTTTCCCCATAATTTCTGTAAAAGACAAATGACAAATGGGGAATGACTTAAACAGCTGCCCATTATCCATTTACTCTCTTTAATTGGGCAATGCATATAGAAGAAAATAGAAGTCAGATGACTTACTTTAATTTTCTTGTCAACTTGCCTGCTTGTAAATAGACTAACAGTATTTGCTAGGTGAATCCTTACTCATTAGATGATTTGTCTCTAGACAAGGGTTACTACTTGTTAATGTAGACAAATAATAAAGGATGTGAAAAGGTAAGGAAAGAAGGAGGAAAGGAAGAAATCTATTACTGAAGCTTGTTGTGCAAGACATATGCATCTCTGACGTAGGACTGGAGTTTGATAAATGTGATAAATGCCCTTCCTTAAAACTATACCTTGACATTTCACAAATGGTTTGAGTCTGCAATGTCCAATATATCAATGTGGGGGTAAAGTATGGGTAAAGAATCAGAGAGACATGTGAGATATATTGCAAATCCAGACTAAGATTAACCAAAACAATCTTCCATAAGAACAAAATCAAACTCTTATACTACCAAATTTTATAATCTACTTCTATGACATATTAATCAAGATTAATGTATTGTAGGTTTAGGTGGGAAAATAATCAATAGAGCTTAGTAGTGAGTTCACAAGTAGCATTAAACTTAACTAGTCAATTGACGTTTTATGAAGCCCTCAAAACAATTCAATGCAGATGAAATGCTCGTTTACAAATACTGCGGAATTAGCTGGGAAATAATGAAAAAAATTAAACTGAAATTCCATTCGCCTCACAGCCATGCAGTCGACTGTAAATGCACATTTTAGCAGTTTTTATTTGTGATTCAGGCTGAAATGATATGTGTCCCTCTACCTCATGTCTTTTTTTCTCTGTTCATTGCCACCCTCCCTCTTTATCTTCCTTCACTTGCTCTGTTCCTCATTATATCTTGTTCATTCTTCCTCATTCTTCCTTCTTTCTGCCCTTCTCCCTACATTTTTCTTCCTTCTTTCTTATATTCCACATTTTAACCTTTTTACAATCATCATTAATTACTTGATTTCATATAAGTAAATAGCATTGATTTCATGTTTTGTGTTTTCCATTGGCTAATCTCCAAAGTAATTACAGAATTGAAGCATACAGAAAGGCATGACAGATTTGTTATCAGAACATCCTATATTTTGTTTTTTCTTTAACCAAACTTACTATCTATGCAACATTTAAAGATGGCCAAATTACAGAGCATATGTTAATTTGATTTTTGTTTCTGCAATTCAAATTGGGGTGATTGACAGCTACTCTTTTGTAAAACCAAAAATAAAGAATATTAATATAACATGCATAATTTTTGGTGATATCAACAATATTTGAAATTCAGAGGCACAATTTAATAATTAGAGTTGTTTTACTGAAAAGGCTTCACAAATGAGTATTTTTGGGCTTTATTTTATTATTATATATAGTTATGTTTGTCATCTAGCTAAATAACCTCCTTAGTTAATTGATATAGTTTGCAGAGTTTGTGCAAAGATTAAAATGCTGAGTGAAAGAAAGTATTCAAGACTAAACCAATTCATCTATTTTTGTTTTCTTTTCATGCCTGAATATATTTTTGCAGCTGGACTCAGATAGATCTTAGGTAACTGTTGCACTGTAAATCTCTGCTATGTCACCTCTAGGAGAACATTCTGTGACTTTAAATGTCATTTCAAAAGATTATGAATTTCAAGGTTATTTCCAAGACAAATAAAAAAAGAAGTGACTGAAATAAGTAAACCAAAACCATCAAAAAAAATTTTACTTTCCTCATGCTCTCTTCTTGATAAACGTATCTTCATTTTAGAGAATTTCCATATACATTTTGGCTGGCGCAGATAACAATTTACACAATGATTCCCAAATGGGACTGCCATGCTACCTCTCTAAGTATTGCAGGATTTCAAAATCAAACACTTCCTGTACATCACTGCTCACAGTATGTTAGCAGTTGACTTTAAGGATCAGAATGGGAAAAGGGATTTATTAGCCATTAAAGTAATCCATCTCTGCTGCAAAGGAAGAACAAAATCCCCTTTTTAGCATAAAAATTTATATTTGTTTTGATAGTTCTACATAGTAGAAAGCATAGAGATACATTCTTACCAAGTTTTGTTACAAACTTTGTGCTCTCAGCTCTATTACAATAATTCATAAAAGAAAATCACCATGTTTCAAAAATAGAATCACTATATTTTAGTATTTCATTGAAATAAAATCACCATAAAATTTGACA
Source organism: Lepus europaeus (assembly GCF_033115175.1). Classification (NCBI taxonomy): domain Eukaryota; kingdom Metazoa; phylum Chordata; class Mammalia; order Lagomorpha; family Leporidae; genus Lepus; species Lepus europaeus. The sequence continues at coordinate 77,704,944 of NC_084839.1, read as the reverse complement.
TTTTTGGTCAAGTGAAATCTCATACTTCTGCCAACCTGTCTTACACAATCCTTTGTGTTAATATGTATTTTCCCCATAATCAGTCTCTGGGCATTGAAACTGCTGAGCCCTTAAGGTCGTATCTCAGAAAGAAAAACTCAACCCTACCCCAAACCATAAGACTTGAACAAATAGGGCTCAGATAACAGTCCCATATGTCACAGTGTGTCGCAACATTGCCCTTGTATGCCCATAGTCCCCATGGAATTACCAATAACATCCCCTTTGAGTCTTGAATACAACTATTTTAACAGAGAATTAAAACATTTCTTCAACTTGCTATAAATTTGAATTTGACTCTAATTTCTACATCTGAAATTTATGTTTCCCTAGACCTCCAGAATTATCCTGAAACCCTAGTTCACGCACTGTGCATTTGTTTATTCTTAGTGCTAGATCTTTTCCTTAATATTGTGCTCAGTGTAGCAGTTTCTATAAAACTGAGGCTTTAAAAAAAAATTTGATTATTCCTTCTTTGCAAATGGGTTCCTGTCTGGTAAGTGCAATCCACTGGTAACAGGCTATCCTAATCCACACTGTTTTAAGTATTATTATATTCTTCCCAGTGAGCCATTTCTGGCCTTTAGATGGGTATAACACAGGCCAAACCACTTGAATGCTGATGTCTTCTCAGAATAGCAAAGTTATGTTAACTGTTAACTAGAATCTTTATAGAAAATGATCATATAATCTCTATCTCTCATGCTTGCCTTAATTTAAATGTAATCTCTTAAGTCTCTTGTACATTCAAGTCTCTTTTGTGAGACAAAATATGAAAATAGGTGAATTGGAAAATTTTGGCATTGAATAGAGTATTTTTATAAAGAATATAGTTATATACATTGATTTTGTATTTGAGCTTCCCAAGAGAATCCTAGACTATCTTTTATTTGCTTTGATAATGTTAGTTTTTGTTGTTGTTGTTGATATTGTTTCTTTTCTTTTTATCCATAACTTCATGAATAGATATATTATGCTCAGTTATTTTATCTAACAAAACTGTACTGCAGAACGGTGAATGTCACCGCCCTTAAGTGATGAAACCAGGGTTTGAAAGGCAGTCATCCTCTTCTCTGGGATGTTCCTCCCTCACCATCCTCTAGTAATTACTTCTGACTTCTTCAACTTGAATGATCTCACATGTCCATCATTTCCCTATCTATCCCTACAGCTCTGTTATCTCATCTGATATTTCAACAGATATTGCCTTGGGTTTGTAATTATTTTATTTGCATATATAATTTGTCCAAAATTTGACTGTAAGCTCTGTGAGGCAAAAATACTATCTTTCACTATTATTTTGCTTTATGTGGCAACTAGTACAAGACAAATTAAATAGGTAAAATCCTGCTGAACTGAATTTTTAAAAAATGTGGTGGAATTCTTCGAGGAAAAGTCTATGCAAATGAAAGGACATTTATAAATATTTAGCATCTGTTTTCAAAGTGAATGTCAGGTACTTCTCATACTTCTTGATAATTACAGCACAAAAGCAGGCAGTATAACATTTTTCTTTTTCTGACTGGGATTAAACACTAAATTCAATTTATGAAGAAACATTAATTTTATTGTCTTGTACCTAATCTAGACAATCAATATACTTAGGTATAACATATTAAGCTACTACTATAATCACAACAGTAAACACATCAATGATAAAACATTGAGTTCTTAAGAGTATATCATGCTTTGACTAGAATAGTTTATCCATATATCATAAATGTATTATTAAGGAAAATTCACAAATGGGAATAACTTTCAAATTATCTGCTATATATTTTTATTGTAATGATTTCACTCTCCAAAACAAATTATTATTTTTTATACTTTTTAGTACTATTATTTCTGTGATGGTAGATAAAGTATGTTATGCAAAATTTAAAAATGCTTAATTGGATTTTCAGTATTAAAATTTCATAGAAACAACTAATATAGTAGTGACAGTAATAAAAAAAAGAAAAAAAACAGATACCAAATCATTCACAAAGATCAGACAAATTTGCTTAAGGGACAAGTATTAATTTCTAGAAAATTGGTTAAATATTATTGTACAATGGCTTTTATTTTCTTTTTGAAAGAGGGAGAGGCAGATAAAGGAAGCTAGACAGAGACAGACAGATAGCTCCAATCTGCAGGTTCACCCTCCAAAGCTGCACATTGACTTCTCATGTGGATGGTAAGATCCCAATCACTTGAACCATCACCTGGTGCCTCCCAGTGTTTGCATTAGCAAAAAGCTGGAATCAGGAACTGAATCTGAACATCAAACCCTGTCATAAAGATATGAGCACCTTTATTGATATTTTTCCCGTTAGGACAGTCCACTCATGACATCTGTATTCTCATGGAAATGGTATTAATAATCTTTGACAAATGTGCATGAATCAAACTGCCAATCATCTTTTGGAAAAATCACAGAATTTGATTCTCTAGCCTCTATAGCTATCTACACTCTCTTGTTTTTCTGACATATCCAGAATGTTACAGGCATTAACAGAAACTTAACACTGCTTGTAACAGGAGCTGTGAATAATGGAAAAGACAAGACAACAAAATGCTTTGTCTAATTTATTAGCTAAATTTAATAAATTGCAAGGCAGTCTTTATTTGCCTAAGGGAAGTACCAGCATTATTTGCTGTCCTTTAGTTTTAACTTTGATTGTAATTAAAATTAAAATATGTCATCTTCAATTTAAATCACCAGAGGTAGGTGTTGTTTCAAGATTACCAGGATTTTGCCTCCTCAATCTTTAGTAATTAGGCATCTTTGACTGGTTATTTTTCCTTGTGTTTTCACTTTGAATGCAGTGACAGCTGCTATTCAGAGAATATACTCTTTCTCCTTGGTCTCCAAAATTTGTGAATAAACCCAATTAGGAAGCTTGCTAATGTGTGAAATGCACTTGACAGCTTTGATATAGCAACTGTAATACTGTCACTTCCTTCACAGGATCAATATTGTTTTCTGGACATTGTTTTCCAATGGTGGTGGTAAGGGGATTAAAATAAGGATCGTGTTTGATGGAAAGCCCCAGACAGTAAGAGTTCAATGTCCTATTGAGTATGAAAATTACTCCCAGGAAGAAAAGGAGCATATTCTCCACATAGGAATCAGAGACTTTTTTCGAAACCTTGATCATATCACATTTACTCTCTTGCTCAAAAATTTCACAAATTCCCATCCTGTATAGAGAATTAAAATGAAATGCTCCAATCCTTTATTAGAATGCCATGTTACAAAATCCTCTATCACCTATCCCTGGCCCTCTTAGGGCTTTGTGTCCTCCACTCTTTACATTTTGCCACCTAAGATTCAGTATCATCGACTTTCTTGATAATGTTTCAATGCAACAAATACTTTCCGGTCTTTGCAGGTTTCCCTTCATCTTCTTGATGTCTTTTATTCCCATGACTGGCTTCTAAATGTCCTATTCTATGGAAGAAATCACCATCTACAACAATAACATCTTGATAAAATTTCCTCTTAGCAAAGATAGTCTCTGGAAAATTATAAACTTAATTCTAACATTAACTTGAACTATAAGCCTCACTTAGTCCTAAATCAAAACCCAAAATTTTTCTAAACATATCCTTAAACATATAATATTACACAGTACCATATACACCTAACAGCAAAAAAGAGTGTTTCACATAGACATAACTAATACATGAAACATGCAAAACATTCTACAGAATACTGAAAAAAATCTACACTCATGTACTACATCTAGTAGCACCAGAACCTAACACTACGTCATTGTATAACCACCACACTGTTTCCACCTATATATCTAAAAACCATATTGCAGTACCAAACAATTCTAAACAAAATGCTCTATGCAATTATGGATATACACAGTGGCATATAAACTCAGTCCCAACTGTACTATGACCCTGACACTAAGCCTTGACCCTAACCACAATATTAAGATGAACTCTAAACCTAAAACCTTTACCCAGTTCTAATTCTAACCATAATTCTCATTCAGAAATAATTTGTAAAACTGTTGCTGAAACTAAACCTAATCCAAACTACAGCAATCATAAATCAATCAACCTCTTTTATCATCACAGGGTTTTTGCATATTTATTCTGCTATTAACGTTATTTAATACAATAGGCTGCATAAAACACAGTATTTCACTAAAAAATTCACAGAAACAATTACACAGGTATTCCACAAAATGATTGCCTTTTCAAATATTATAATTATAGAGGGTAGCAATCACACCTATCACTACTAAATCAATATTCTTCACATATATCACTAAAGGGAGCATCACTCTTAGGAATGACAAACAAAATGTTTCAGACAGAAAAAGCCATATGGGGCTGGTGCTCTGGTACATAGGCTAAGTGGTTGCACATGACACTGGCATCCCATAGGTGCACTGGCTCAAGCTTGGGCTGTTCACTTTTGATCCAGCTCCCTGTTAATGCACCTGGGAAGGAAGCAGAAGATAGCCCAAGTACTTGAACCCCTGCCATCCATGTGGCTGACCTGCCTTAAGTTCCTGTCTCCTAGCTTTGGACTGGCCCAGTCCTGGCCATTGCAGACATTTAGGAGTCAACCACAGAATGGACGATGTTTTTGTCTCTCCCACTCTCTTTGTAACTCTTTCAAATAAATAAAGGAATATTTAAATATGAAAGAAAACAGTACTTATACACACTATCATATAATAGCCCCAAGTATAATTTTATATTACCAGACTTACATGTGAAAGATTTAATCTCTGTATCCTCATCAGAATTTAAGGTTGCCTATTAGCCATTCTGGTATGTATACATTGATATATAATTTAAATTTTGTGTTTGCATGATGCCTATAAATACTGAAAAACTTCTACTTAATTGCAATTTGTATATTATGGCTGAAATGCCTGTTCAGGTCTTTGTTCCTATTTTTCAGTAATTTTTAATTTTTTATTATTTTAAATTCATTTTTGAGGGTATAATTTATTTACAATAAATGTCACCAATTTAAAGTGCACAATAAATTAATTTCCACAAATATTTGTAGTCATGTTGGCTCTACCAAATTACCGCATAAAAATCTATAACTCCGAAAGTGTTCTTTTTTTTTTCCATCTTTATCCTTCTAACAAATCTGGCTTATTGTAACTGCTGACCTATTTTCCATCACTATAATTTTAAGTGTTCTAGAATTTCACTTAAATAGATTGTGACGGTATATAGAATATTTGTGTCTGTATCATTTGTTTAGTATAATGCTAAACTAAACTAATCTAAAACTAATTTTTGTATGTATTAGTATTTCATTCATTTTTGTTACTGGTGACTATTCCATTGAATGTACATAGCATAATTTGTTTACCTATTTCTGAGTTGATAGTGTCTGGATTGTTTGAAATTTGGTATTATTTTACATAAAGCAACAATGAGAGTTTGACTACAATCATTCTTTTAAATTTTAAGACTTTGTCATGTATTCTGGACACAATTCTTCTATCAGAATGTGGTTTGTAAATATTTCTATCCTGTTATGTTACCCATCTTTTCATTACTTCACATGGGGTTTATAGACAACAGACTTTATTTTGATGAGATCTACTTTATCAATTTTTCTATTAATATATCACATTTTTGTGTCAAATCTATGAAAACTTTGTCCACTCTAAACATTTAGGGTTTTTTTTTTTTGCCTATGTTTTCTTCTAAAAGTTTTACAGGTTTATGTTTTACATGTATATATATATAACCCATTTTGCATAAACTTTTGAAAAAAACAGGAGGGTTAGATCACGACTTTTACTATTGTTCTGTTTTTCTCTTATATGCCTACGCATGTTCAATCATTCTGTCATCTTTTGCTTAAAAACATTATGTGTTCTCCATGAATCGCTTTTGCAGTTCTCTCAAAACTCTGTGAAGTATATTTGTTACTTCCTGTTGCTGAGTTTGGTATTGTTTCATCAGTCTTTGTGTCTGCCCTTTCATTCACTGATACTAAATTTTCATGATTACTGTAGATACATGTAAGCCATAGAATCAGGTGGAATGATTCCACTCAATCTTCTTGTCAAAATTGTTTTAGCTATTCATGAGATTCTTTCTTGTGTCTACAAGATTCTTGTGTCTACAAGAAAAACATTTATGGGATATTGATAGTAATTATTCTGTGTGTAGATCAGTTTGGGTAGATTTAACATTTTTACTACACTGAATTTTCCTATCCATTAACAGTGTATTTCACCATTCATTTCAGTCAGTCTTGATTTCATTCATCATGATTTAAAAACTTTAAATATACAAAAGTTGTCTGTGTTAAGCAATGAAAAGTATTATAAACTTCATTTTATTTCTGAGCAATTATAAAAACTAATGTCTATTTCTTTTTTATTTTCATGTTCACTGTTGGTGTATGGGAATAACACTGCACATTTGTATCAATCTTAGATCTGGCTACCATCCTAGATTTATTGGTCACCTGAATTTTTTCAAAGATATTCTCAGATATTATACGAAGACAATAATATTATCTGTTATAGGGGTAATTTTGTTTTTCACTTTTTAAAAAAAAATATTTTTGAGTTCATTTGAAAGAGTGACTGAGGGAGAGACAAAGAATGAGAGATCTTCCATCTGCTGGTTCACTCCCCAAATGGCCACAGTGGCTGATGCTGGGCCAGGAAGAAGCCAGGAGCCTGGAGTTGCATATGGTTCACCCACATGAGTGAAGAACAAGTAGTTGGGTTAATTTACACTACACTGCTTTCCTGGATGTATTAGCAGGCAGCTGAATAGAAAGTAGAGCAGCCAGGACTGAAACAAGTGCTTATATGTGATGCCGGCATCACATGGTGGTTTCACCGGCTATACCACAACGTCAGCCCCTATTGTTGACTTATAAATCTGAACATATTTTATTTTCTTCAGTTATTGCAATGGTTAGAATTTCTAATACTATGTTTGAGAAAAATGATGATATCAGACATCCTTGCCTAATCAATAAGGGAAAATATTAAGCTTAAACAAGATAGTAGATGAGCTGCTTATTTTTTTTGTCTTTTTGAAACTCTTTACAAAATTGTGATAATTAGCATGTATCCTTAACTTTCTGAGTATTTTTAGTGAATGAATATTGGATTTTGTGAAGTGATCTTCTCCTCAAATTATATGACCACATAATTTGTCTTTAGCTTGTTGATGTGATGGTTTAGAGTACTGATTTTTGAATTTTGAATCAAATTGGCATACTAAGGGTAGCTGTGACATGATTTTGATATACAATTGTTTTTATGTAATGTTGAATTTTATTTGCAACTGAGAATTCCTTGTGTCTGATTCCAAAGAATATATTTGTATGCTGTTTTGTTTTTGCTGTTACATTTTTTTCTAGATTTTGTAATAATGGCATTGTAAAATGAGCTGGTAAATATTCTTTCCTCTTCTGTTTTCTTGAAGTTATATAAAATTCTTCATAATCTTGGTGGTACAAGTCTCCATTGAAACATTCTAAGCCTGGAGATTTATTTTTTTAGAATGCTTTCTAATTATTGGTTTTATTTATTTTGTGGTTATAAGGATGGTCAAATTATGTATAAATATTGGTTGAATTTTGGTCATTTGTTGTTTATAAGGAATTTTTCCATTTCCTCTATAATTGGGTATACAGTGACTTGTTCTGTCTCATTCCTGAAATATATTTATATATTTCATTTATTTTTGTCAATATAATTTTTCTCAATGTATTTTTATCAATATAATTTTATTAATGTATAACTTTTTAAAAAACAGCTTTTTTATTTTCCTCTAGTGCTTCCTATTTTATTTTCTGCTAATATTTGTTCAATTCTTTATTTTTTTCATGTATTTCACTTGCTTTTGGTTTATTTTTATCTTTTTTCCCCAGTTTCTTGAGCTAGGAAACTCAGTTAATTACTTGAGACATTTGTGATGTAACCATTTAATACTTAGGATTTCTTTCCAGTATTTTGTTCACTCTATCAAATACCCAGTAGGGGAGCTGGAACCAGTCCTCCATGTGTACTGAGGGACAACAGTATTTCATTTTATTTATTCTATTATTTCCTACATTGTTTATAAGTGTGTATTTTAACTGCCTGTGATTAGAGATTTTTTTAAAGATTTTTATTTATTTGACATGTAGAGTTACAGAAAGTGAGAGAGAAGGAGACAGAGAGAAAGGTCTTCCTTCTGTTGTTCACTCCCCAAATGGCCACTACAGCAGGCGCTGTGCCGATCCAAAGCCAGGAGCCAGGTGCTTCTTCCTGGTCTCCCATGCAGGTACAGGAGCCCAAACACTTGGGCCATCCTCCACTGCCTTTCCGGGCCACAGCAGAGAGCTGGACTGGAAGAGGAGCAACCAGGACTAGAACCAGCACCCATATGGGATGCTGACGCTGCAGGCAGAGGATTAACCTAGTGTGCCACGGAACTGGCCCCGTGATTAGAGATTTTTAAAGTCATTTATCTGTTATTGATGTGATGTTTTAAATCATGTGATCAGAAATAATGTTTTCATTTAAAAATATTAATCGGTTTTATGGCCAAAGATATGTTCTAACTTGATATATTTCAATGTATGCATATTAACAAATGTGTGTTCCAATGTTGTGTGGCATGTTAGATCAATAGATAGATATAGGTTTCAATTAGATCTCACTGGTTCCTTTTGTTATTTGTCTCTTCTATACTCTTATTTTTCTGTTTATAAAAAATCCTTTACCTTTATTCTATACTGACATAGGAGTGTTGATGCATTCAACTTTAATTTTAGATTTGTGTTTTTCTTCGTTGTGCACTGTCATTTTTCTTTGTATTTTGAAGGTGTTTTGATTGGTGCACAAACGTTCAGGATTTTTATGTCTTCGTAGTGGTTTAATCATTTTATCATTATTTAATGTAACTTTTTGAATCTACTAATTTTCTTTGCTCTGCAATCTACATTCAAAAAACTTTACATGGTATTAAGTTTTCTACCCTTTTACTTTCCATCAAGATATGTTATTAAATTTAAGTAAATTTCTTGTAAGGGGCAGTTGGATTGTGTTTTGTTATCTTTACTGATTTATATTCGTTTCTCATGTGTCTGTTCTTAGTACTGTGGTTTAATTGTGTTTTTTTTAATTTTAGTTTTTAATTTTCATATATAATTATATAAATATAAAGATATGTGTGTATATTTATAAATTTCCATAGTAGTTGCATTGGTTATAGCAATGTTAATAAATTACTTTTTAAATTTTGTTCTTTTTCCTTTTGCGAACTTTTATATAATTCCTCTTTTAATATTTATTTACTGTTAGATTTAACAATCTTTAACAATTTACCATATTCACTTCCTATGTAATATTGTATTTTTATATATACATACTATTTTTCTTGAAATCATGGGTATTAATCACTTAATGTGGAATTCATGACAAGATCATAAAAAGAGGAAACCAGAGCACATTATGTAAAGGGTACAATTTTGTGAACACAACGTTTATAATCATCTTTGTACCAAATAATGTAATATCATATATTTCTATGCTTTCTTTTTTTTTTTTTTTTTTTTTTTTTTTTACAGGCAGAGTGGACAGTGAGAGAGAGAGACAGAGAGAAAGGTCTTCCTTTGCCATTGGTTCACCCTCCAATGGCTGCTGCGGCCGGCGCACTGCAGCCGGTGCACTGCGCTGATCGGAAGGCAGGAGCCAGGTGCTTATCCTGGTCTCCCATGGGGTGCAGGGCTTAAGCACTTGGGCCATCCTCCACTGCACTCCCTGGCCACAGCAGAGAGCTGGCCTGGAAGAGGGGCAACTGGGACAGAATCCGGCGCCCCGACCAGGACTAGAACCCATTGTGCCGGCGCCACAAGGTGGAGGATTAGCCTGTTGAACTGCGGCGCCGGCCTCTATGCTTTCTTTATATCAATTTCCACATAAGAAAGGAAACATGAGACTTGCCATTTTGTGTCTGGCTTATTTCACTTACCATGATGCAGTTGTCTCTAGTTCGCTTTAGTTTGTTGCAAATATCAGGATTTCATTTTCTATGAATGAGTAACATCCCATTCTATATATACCATGTTTTTTTTTTTTTTATCAAATCATCAATTTCTAGGTTGATTCTGTAACTTGCTATTATGATTTGGTTTTTTTTAGCTACTATTAACATATTAACACTTTATTTTTGTTAAAGTTTTTATTTAATGAATGCATTTTTTTCATAGATACAACTTTAGGAATATAGTGGTTCTTTCCCTCATACACACCCTTGCACCCCAACTCCCATCCCACTTGCCTCTCTCCCTCCCATATCCTTCTTCATTATGGTTCATTTTTAGTTTGATTTTATATACAGAGGACCAACTCCATGTTAAGAATAGATTTCAACACTTTGTACCTACACACACGCACAACATATACAGTACAGTTTGAGAGCAAGATTTGCAGTTGATTCTCATAGTACAACTCATTAAGGATGGAGGTCCTACATGGGGAGTAAGTGCACAGTGGCTTCTGTTGTTCCTTTAACAATTAACATTCTTATTTATGACGTCAGTGATCACCCAAGGCTCTTGCCATGGGCTGCTAAGGCTATGGAAGCCTTTCCTAAGCACAGACTCCATCAGTATTTGGACAAGGCCATAGGCAAAGTGGATGTTCTCTCCTCCCTTCAGAAAACAGTACATCCTTCTGGGGCTGGCGCCATGGCTCACTTGGTTAATCCTCTGCCTGCAGTGCCGGCATCCCATATGGGTGCCAGATTCTAGTCCCAGTTGCTCCTCTTCCAGTCCAGCTCTCTGCTGTGGCCCAGGAGTGCAGTGGCTCTTTTTTCAATTGACTTAATATACATATGACTAACTCTATGTTACATAAAGAATTCTGCATATACTGTGAAGAAGAGGAAAGAAAAAGAAAGAAAGAAAACAAAAACAAAGAAAAAAAAGGATATACAAAATAAAAACTAACAGTAATAAACTGTCCCTTGACAGTCAGGTCAAGGACTATTTAATTCATTGATTCTAAAATTGTCAATTTCACTAAAAACAGCTTTCATTGTAGGAGCACTATTAATTCTCCCAAATCAGGGAGAACATATAATATTTTTCTCTTTGGGACTGGGTTATTTCACCAAGTATGAAGTTTTCCAGCTTGCTCCATTTTGTTGCAAATGACCAGATTTCATCATTTTTTACTGCTGTGTAGTATTCCATAGTGTACATATTCTGTAATTTCTTTATACAGTCTTCAGTTGATGGCATTTTGGGTTGATTCCATGTCTTAACTATTGTGAATTGAGCTGTGATAAACATGGAGGTGCAGATAGCTCTTTTGTTTACTGATTTCATTTCCCTTGGGTAGATTCCCAGGAGTGGGATGGCTGGGTCATATGGTAGGTCTATATTCAAATTTTTGAGCTATCTTCAAACTGTTTTCCATAGTGGCTTTACCAGTTTACATTCCCACCAAAAGGGGGTTAGGGTACCCTTTTCCCCTCATCCTCTCCAGCATTTTTTGTTTGTTGATTTCTGTATGAGGGCCACTATAACTGGGGTGAGGTGAAACCTCATTGTGGTTTTGATTTGCATTTCTCTGACAGCTAGGGATCCTGAACATTTTTCATGTGTCTGTTGGCCATTTGGATTTCCTCTTTCGAAAAATGTCTATTGAGGTCCTTGGCCCATCTCTTAAGTGGGTTGTTTGTTTTGTTGTTGTGGAGTTTCTTGATCTCTTTGTAGATTCTGGTTATTAATCCTTTATCAGTTGCGTAGTTTGCAAATAATTTCTCCCATTCTGTCTGTTGCCTCTTCACTTTCCTGACTTAAAAAACATAGGAGTATGATTACTCTTGCATGTTTTCACTTACTTTCCTTTGGATGTATTCCTAAAAGAAGAATAGTTGGGTCATACAGTAGAATTCTTTTCACTTTTTTTGTGAAATCTCTGTATTGTTTTCCTTAATGTTTCATTAACTTACATTCCCCCCAGCAGTGTATATTAGGGTTCACTAGTCTATACAACTTGGCCAACATTTTTTTAACTGTAGGGTAATAGCCATTCTAACTGGAATGGGAGTATACCTCATTGTGGTTTTTATTCACATTACATGGATGACTAGTGATTTTGAAACTTTTTCATGTGTTTGTTGACTATTTGTATTTTGTCTTTTTGAAAAATATCTGTTTGTATCCTGTGCCCATTTCCGAAATGGATTGCTTGTTTTGTTGTTGAACTTGTGGGAATTCAATGAGTACACAAAGGGCACGGAGTGTAGCTGTGTCTTTGGAACTCTTTGAGCTTTTATATGATGTGGATATTAATTCTTTATCAGATTCCGAGTTTGTAAATATTTTCCATTCTTTTGACTTTCACTTCATTTTGTTAATTGTTTCATTTGCTGTGCATAAAATTCTTTATTACTTATGCTTTTGTGAGCTTATCAAAACAGACATTGTCTATACTCATGTCCCCTATATTTTCTCCTGGTGGTTTGATAGTATCAGGTTTTAGATTTAAATTATTTATAATTTTGAGTTGATTTTAGTATAGGATACAAATATTTATTCCGAATTCTGCTTCCAATTTTCCCAATACCATTTATCAAGGTAATTCCCCAGGGAATTTTTTTAAGCACATATGCCAAAAATAGCTTGATTTGGGGGACTGTCATTGTGATGCAGTGTGTTGAGCTACTGCCTTCAATGCTGGCATCCCAAATATGAGTTTGGTTTGAGTCCTGGCCACTGTGCTTCTAAACCAGATCCCTGATAATGCTTCTGGGAAGACAGAGGATGGTGGACCAAGTGTATGGGCCTATACAATCCAAGCAGGATACATAGATGGAGTTCCTGGCTTCTGGTTTTGTTCTAATGCAGTCCCAGCTATTGCGGCCATTTTTGGAGTCAACCAGCAAGTGGAAGTTCTCCCACCCACTTGACATTTTGCCTTTCAAATTAAATACATAGATACATCTTTAAAGAAAAGATAAATTGTTTGTGAATGTATGGATCTATTTTGGGGGTTTCTATTCTATTCCATTTGTCCATGTGTCCACTTTCATGCCAATACCATGCTACTTAGGTTTAAATAGCCCTGTAGTAGTACAACTTGAAATCTGATATTATGATGCTTGCAGCTTTGTTTTTAATTGTTGAAGATTCTTTTGGATATTCAGGATCTTTTGTTGTGATTTTAAAATTTTTAAATTTCTGCAAATAATGCTATGGTATTTTGATAGGGATTGTGTTGAATCTATAAATTGCCAGGGTAGCATGGACATTTTCATGTTAATTCTCCCAATTCATGAACATAAGAGGTTTCTTTTTTTTTTTCTTTTTTTATATTTTCTTCTATTTATTTAATTAGTGCTTTGTAATTTTTACTGTAGAGGTCTTTCACATCCTTAATTAAATTTATCTCAGTTTTTGTGTGTGTGTGTGTGTGTGTGGCTATTGTGAATAGGATTATACAGGAAATGCATCTGCTTACTAGTGGTTGCCAATAAGCTAAAGCAAAGAGGTTGGCTCCCAGCTCTGCCCTCAGTTTGTTATATGTGCTTTATAGACAACAGTGGCTGGCAGCCAAGGAGTTACATAGTGAACTGGGCCTGCTAACTAGCAGAAAATGTATCAGTATTCCAGGCTTTCTGAGTGCACTGATTAGCAGAAACGTATCAGTTGTCAGTCCTGCTGGATACCATGACAACAAGGAAGTCTGATTAACTCCATTTCCCCAACACTCCATCCCTTCGGGGCTCCTCGCCACATGATTTATGCATATATTATCTTCCAGTAGGGTCCCTTTATGAGGAGTGTGGAACAAAGCTGTAACACATCATAAATGAACCTGAAACTCCAAACACAATTACCAGGTCTGTTTGTCATCAATGTGTTAGGGACACCCACCAGTACCTCACAGGATCCCCAGTCAGCATGTATGGGAATAACTTCATTGGCTCTATAGGAAATCAGCCCAAATCATCATACATAGAATACCACCACTGAGACTGTGTTTCATTATGCTGTTCCTGGACCCAAATCTTCACACGAGTCCACATGTTGCCCCATAACCATATAGAGAACAACATCTTTCCAACTATGTCCACTGCAAGACAGTGACTGCGGTTCCCTTCCAAGGTAGTCCATTTGTGGCATTGAGAGGTAACTCAGTGCATACCCAAAAAGCCAATTGCCTGGTTAACTTGGCAAAGGTTTGTGTCCAGCATTCCAGAGCCTTTAAAATGGGCCCTCTGATTATTCTCAATAAGTTATAGTCACCAATACATGGTACGTAGTCTTTTCAAAGCATTAAGAACTGCCTGCTAGGCCACCTAATGGTAACAGCAAAAAGCAGTCCTATAGCAGTGTCTACACAATTCACAGCATACCTGTACCTGTCAGATTGGGGCAAGAAACGAATGAAGTCCATTGCCACCTTTCAATGGCCTCTTGTTCCTGTGTTACAGTTCTGATGGCCACTGGTCCTCAGCAAGGATATTCCTGCAAGCATACAGTATAGCTTTTGCAAGCATCTAAAACCTCCTGGTATGTTCCAGGCAGCTTTCAGGCTTTTACTGTAGCCCATGTCATCTTTTCTCCTGTACACAACAACCGCTCATATAGCCATTGAGCAATGTAGTCCTCTGGGACCTTTTGCAACCAACATACCTTAGCAAGGGTGTCAACCTCATCATCCTTTGAATAGGCAAGAGGTGTGTCACAAAGTACATGGTGATTTTTTCCTGGTGTCCCATCTCTTACAGTTCTTTCCATATGACTTGGGCCCACAAAGGCTGGTGCAGTTATCTGTGCAAACAGCGATAGATGAAGGCTCGTGAAATGCAATCAGCCACACAGCGTGTTAACTCAGCCCATTGGCTGCTCTGTGGATTACCTATAGCCAGTTGCTTCGGTGGAAGCCTGAAAGACCATCATAGTCCACCACACAGAATGTCCTTTGCTGTGCTCGTCTATATATCAGGCTTCCACACAGACTGGTGGAACCCCATTCTGGTATGTAATAGGTGCTGGTTCCAGGGCACATGGGACCTTCAGGAGCATATTGTCAGTCACATAGTCACAGGACCCAGAATCTATTGCAGCTCACAAAGGGCTGAAAGCCCTTAAAATTAAAATTAGAACTTAAAATTCCCCATTTTTGGAGGTAGGCTCCCCACTTTGCATGGGCATCAGTGCTGTCCCACCAGGTAGGTTCACTACTCAGTCTCATTCCAGCCAAAAATAGGGTAAAAGGTGTGAATAATGGTGGGACAGTACCCATTATGGTTTTTTTTTTTTTAAGATTTATTTCTTTATTTGAAAGGCAGATATACATCGAGGAGACAGGGAGAGAGAGAGAATCTTGCAGCTGATGGTTCACTCCCCAAATGGCCACAATAGCTAGAACTGAGCTAAGAGCCAAGAGCTTCTTCTGGGTCTCCCACATGGGTGCAGGGGCCCAAGTACTTTGGGCCATCTGCTGCTGCTTTCCCAGATGTATTAACAGGGAGCTGGATTAGAAGTCGAGCAGCTGGTACCCAAAGCAGTGCCCATAATGGATGCTGGCATTGCAGGCGAGGTTTAACCATCTATGTCACAGCGCTGGCCCCCACCATTATGCTTTTTGCGGCCATAAAGGCTGTGTACACTGTAATGAGCTGTTTTTCAATTAATACTGAGTCTGTCCTCCTATCCACAACTGGGACTAAAACCCAGTAGTTGTCTAAGCCTTTTATGCTGCTGCCAAAGGCCTCATCCAAACCTGTCTGCGGTGACATGCGTTTCAAACTCACATTGGGGGGTTGGATCAGACACACTGAAGGTCTGGGCAGCTTGTACATTCTGCTTGGTTGCTGTGAAGACCCCTTGCTGTTGCTCAACCCCTTCCTCCCTGACACCCTTCCTTACCAAACAGTACAAGGATCTAAGAATTTCTGCCAAATGCAGGATAGACTCTTCAATATCCTAACAAACTCCTGTAATTGCTTCAGTCATTAGCAAAGGAAAGACCTGGGTGCTACCTATGACTGCCTCAGGGATGACTTTTTCTCACCTGGCCAGACAGCTCCCAAGAATTTGACAAAAGCCCTAGTCACTACAGCTGATTCATTGACCAACCAGTCACAGGACTTAAAGGGCTCAGTAAAGGGGTATAGCTGCTTTTTAATCTGCAAGAGGGTCACATGTTACAAGAAAGTGATCTTTTACTGTATGACAGTCAGTCTGTAGCCTCTGCCTCAAGGCTGGGCACACAGCCAGAGACATCAATTGTTTCATCTTTAGACTGAAGAGCAAAGTCTCATCTACCCCTACGTTCTGCCTGAGCATACGGGCAGAACATACAGTACTTTATCACCCAAAGGAAGGCCTGCAGCTTCCCTTGGGCCTCCTGGAGTACTTGGCAAAAGCTCTCCAAGGGTTCCTCCTCCAGGGTAAGCCACTTTTACTCCTCTTTTTGTTGCTCCTGGCTGCACGGCTCCATGGCCACATGTTGCCTCAGCAGTTTCCACAGCTGCTTTTCAGTGTCCTGCTGCACCACCCCTTGTATCCCTTCCCCAGATGGCGTAGGGGTGGGGGGCATGGCCAGACTCTTGCTGTTGTTATCTTTTCCCATTTTTTGTAATGCCTAAGACATGTTGCAAGGCTGGTTATGGAGTCTCCATCTGTAACTCAGCATTTTCCTTACCACAATGCAGTGAGAAGGACCCACTCCAGGGCACCAGCCATTGTCTGGGCATCTTTCTGGTCTTCTCCTGCCTCCTCTGTGGCACACTGCAGACGTCACTAAAAGGTCTCTGCCAGCAATCTGTCATTGCCTTCTAGCCCACAAGGTAGTTAGAAAAATTCACCTTGAAGCCCTTGCTGCTGTCTGGGTATCTCCATGCTTGGGCATCATTCTGAGCCCATTCTCTAGACACTATACTTCTCTATACTAATAGGCCGTCTAGTCCAGACCACTCCCAGAGGGGCGCCCTAGCCGACAAGGCTGAAGCACTACGTATTTGTCCATAGCCGCTCCCTAATTTCACCCTCCAAAAGGACAAAGGTTCCGTTTTGGCCTGAGTCTCATCCTGCTGACTATGCCCTACTATTTCACAGAAGCTCAGCTTCCGGAAGAACAGGTTCAGATTTGGACAGGTCAAAGAACTCCAGAGCCTTTTGAGGATTTGTATGTCTTTATTCTCACAGTGGCAGGTGAGAGTATACAGGAAACACATCTGCTTGCTTGTGGTGGCTGATAAGCTACAGCAAAGAGGTCCGCATCCAGCTCTGCCCTCAGTTTCATGTGTAAGCTTTACAGACAACAGTGGCAGGCAGCCAAAGAGTTACACAGCAGAACAGCATCAATTTCTGGGTCCACTGACTTGCAGAATGTATCAGACTTCTGGACCCACTGACTAGCAGAAACTATATGAGGGTTCTGGGCCTTGTGGACCAACTGAGTACAAAAAACTTACCAGATTTTGGACCCCTGGAGACTATATGCATGTAATCATACACAAAGGGAGAGATATGGGCACAGTGGCAGGTGAGAGTATACAGGAAACACATCTGCTTGCTTGTGGTGGCTGATAAGCTACAGCAAAGAGGTCCGCATCCAGCTCTGCCCTCAGTTTCATGTGTAAGCTTTACAGACAACAGTGGCAGGCAGCCAAAGAGTTACACAGCAGAACAGCATCAATTTCTGGGTCCACTGACTTGCAGAATGTATCAGACTTCTGGACCCACTGACTAGCAGAAACTATATGAGGGTTCTGGGCCTTGTGGACCAACTGAGTACAAAAATCTTACCAGATTTTGGACCCCTGGAGACTATATGCATGTAATCATACACAAAGGGAGAGATATGGGCGGGGAGGGAGGCCAATCCTGGAACCCAGAAATCCATTCAGATCTCCCACATGGGTAGCAGGGGCCCAAGCCCTTGAGACAAATTCTTCTTTCCCAGGCACATGCGCATGGCACTAGATAGGTAATGGAGTAGCCAGGACTCAGATATGTACTCCAATGTGGGATGCTGCCATTGCAGGCAATGGTTAACCCACTTTGCTTCAATGCAGTCCCCCAGAAGAGATTTGGCAAGTCCAGGTAATTCTTGGTAGAGAAAGGATGTGCCAGGTTTTTGTTTCCAATGCCTCCTTGCTTCTCCAGTATCTGTAAGTGGTGAACTTGACCAATGAGATTAAAAAGACTTCCTTTGCACCGAGCCACTTGTGATGGTTGTAACACTCCGTCCACCCTGTCTTTGCAACCTGCTTGCTGTGATTGCATCCCTTTTGCTGGTTCTGCTTCTCTGCTTTGTGTCTCTGAGTGCAGGATGGGAATCTTAATCCCACAGGCATGAAGAGACTTCCTACACCAGGCCGCTTACTATGGCTGGTGTTATCATGCCAGCTCTGCCATCTACTTCAGATCTCATGATAGAAAAGAACAATCTCAGGTGCAACAGAAGATGGGAGAGCCTCGTTTTTATGCTTTCTTACCTGATTTAAGGCTCATCTGATGTTGTCAGATGTTCACTTATATTCAGGGGAAGAATAAATATGTCTGAGTTACTGCTGGCTTGGCAATCAGGAAAGGCTAAGCCTGAAAAGCATTCTCTATTAGTTGAAAGGGGAGACACCCTATTGCTGCTCTGATCCTGCAAGGTTAGAATTCTCAAACCAGCTCTCCTTATTCACTATCAGTTTTTCAAGACCTTTCCTCAGCTTCTTACCATATTGTCACTGTACATGTATCTTGTGGGGAAGAACAGGAAAAAATGAATATATATAAACCTGTCTAGGTCAGAAGTACTCTGGAGAATTCTTCCTGGAAATAGGAATTTGAAGAATTTTGACACTGAACTGAATTGGGCAAGGCTTGCAATTTTAAATATTTAGGAGCCCTCCAGATTATTATAATCAGAAAATTAAGCTGTGCAAATAAACTTCTGATACTTTGAGTTAGGAATCTTTGCATGGTTATTCACCAAAATTAGGTAAACAATCCTTTGCATCTTAACAAATATTTGGTGGACATTCTTACTTTGCAATGTATACCACAGCTTTTAAATCAAGTAAGTATGCCAACTATAATTATGCTCTTCCAAGGAATTTATTAATTCTTTAGGTGTTTCTAAAAAATATTCCTAAAAATTTCAGAGCAATTAAGGATTGGTGATAAGAAATCTCTTTGAGATTAGTTTCACTAAAGAATGATTGAAAATAGAGAAAGAACATTGTTTATGTTCAAATTATCTCATCAACAGAACAGACCTGATACTTAACCATGATTTTTGACTATCAATATGAGGACATGTTCTTTTGATTATGTGTTATAAATGAACAGAACAATAGTACTAAGATTAGTAGAGACAACCAGGACTATGTTATTTTTCACTACAAGAATTTTTTATGGTTTACTCTGGTGGGATTTTAGGTGAGTTTAAGATGCTACAACTAACATCAAAGCATGTGTTACATTTTGTCCTTGATTACTAACATTTTTAGGTGTTATGATTCCTCTGCAAGGATTCAGGACTGTACTCATTGTAATTGTGCTTTCATTCTGCATGCCTCGCCTTGTCATTGGGAAGAAAGGGAAAATCAATTCCCTTCTTTTTCTAACAAAAGGACCCTTTGTAGGAAATAGGAATGATTGCCCTCCAACAAAATGAAAAGGAAAAAAAAAGAGGCTTTAATCCAGAAGAAGAAATAATAACCCACTTGTTAATTTTTATTCTGTTCCTCAGTGTGGTTTTCTTAATTGGAGAGACAGAGAATCGCAGAATATAAATTCAGAGGCCAGCACCCTATTTCTCATCTTCATTGATTTTCTGTTCTTTTCAAAGTGATAACAGCTAGCACATTTACATTAACAAAGCCTAATGCTTTTAAAATGGCAGATCTGTATCCCTGCTTGCAAACTTTTATCGGTCAATACAGATTATAGGGCATTTAAAAAAATAGAAATATTAAATAAGCAAATTTTGACAAGCTGTTTAAGGGTAATTTTTTTAAAAGGAAAACTAAAGAAAAACAAACAACTTGGTGATTAAGAAATCACTTAATCTCTTTTTATTTAATATTTTTTTGACAGGTAGAACTATAGACAGTGAGAGGGAGAGACAGAGAAGAAGGTCTTCCTTCCGTTGGTTCACCCCCAAAATGGCTGGCCTACCTGGCGCTGCGCCAATCCAAAGCCAGGAGCCAGGTGTTTCCTTCTGGTCTCCCATGCAGGTGCAGGGACCCAAGCACTTGGGCCATCCTCTACTGCACTCCCGGGCCACAGCAGAGAGGTGGACTGGAAGAGGAGCAGCCTGGACTAGAACCGGCACCCATATGGGATGCCGGTGCCGCAGGCAGAGGATAAACCAAGTGAGCCACGGTGCTGGTCCCCAGAAATCACTTAATCTTGAAGTAGGAAATAGTAAAAAAAAATTACATTGAGCTGAGAAAAAATACTAAAAACAATTTTCAAATACTGAGCATTGCTTTAGCACTAAAGGAAGAAAAAAATACTTACCTTACTTAGGATATAAGGCAAAAGATTCTCAAATATTAGCAAACGTGCACAATATATCCTTGTCAGTCAAGTTCATACACACCTTACATGAATTGATTCATTGTGCAACAATGTTTCTCATTATCACATTATTACTAACCTGATTGACAATTCTTAATCATATTCTTTCAATTTCATTTGAATACTACATACATAAATACTATTTTTCTTCAATATGAAGAAAAGCCTTGCCATGACATTCAAATAATAAAACAGCTTCTATTCACCTGCACTGAGGGTGATATGTCTCTATCTTCTTTTAAAATACTAATAATTTTTAGATACCCTAGCTTTTACTTGATTCAGATGATTTTTTGTTACAATAGTGAAAACCCCATTATATCCCTCAACATATCAAGAAAAATGGCAGATATATTCTGCTGACATTTCAATTTAACATTATATTGGAGGTTTGACACAACAAAATTAGACAAAAAATGGAAATAAAAGCCATTTAGATTGGAAAGAGGAAACTCTATAGGCAAAGCATTTATTGTATATAGAAAATCCAAATAAATTCACCTAAAAACCTATTAGTTAATGAGTTTAGAAATGGTGCAGGCTACAAGGTCAATATACAAAAACACTTTTCTACACATTAATAATAAGTAATCTGAAATGAAATTAATAAATATAATTTCCTTAACAGTTGTATAAAAATAAAACAAACAAGCAAAATAAGTACAAGACTCCAAAAGATTGTTGAAAGAAATTAAAGACCTAAATAAACAGACTACTCATGTTTTTGTTTTTGTTTTTTGTTGTTGTTGTTGTTTGTTTGTTTTTGACAGGCAGAGTGAACAGTGAGAGAGAGAGAGAGAGAGAAAGGTCTTCCTTTTTCCGTTGGTTCACCCCCCAAGTGGCCGCTACAGCCGGCGCTTTGCAGCCGGCATGCTGCGCCGATCCAAAGCTAGATGCTTCCTCCTATCTCCCATGCAGGTACAGGGCCCAAGGACCTAGGCCATCCACCACTGCACTCCCGGGCCACAGCAGAGAGCTGGACTAGAAGAGGAGCGACTGGGACAGAATCCAGCGTCCCAACCGGGACTAGAACCTGGGGTGCTGGCACCGCAGGCGGAGGATTAGCTGAGTGAGCCATGGCACCGGCCTACTCATGTTTTCATTATGAGAAGATGTATTACGCTGAAATGGGCATGTTCCTCAAATTGACCTATTCATTATTCTCCTTTATTATTCCACCTGTTTTTTTGTTTTGTTTTGTTTTGTTTTGTTTTGTTTTTTTTTGTGGAAATAGTCAAGATGATTCTAAAACTCATACAGAGATGAAGGGGAACTGTAATCTTAAATAAATGGAACAATGTTGAGTTTTTCACACTTTCTTAATGCCATTATAATCAAGGCTTTTTAGCAAGAACAAAAGAAGAAATAAAAAGATCAATAGAGGGGCTGGCACTGCGGCCTATTGGCTTAAGCCTCCACCTGCAGCGCTGGCATTACATAGGGGTCCCAGTTCTAGTCCCAGCTGCTCCTCTTCCAATCCAGCTTTCTTCTGTAGCCTGGGAAACAGTACAAGATGGCTCAAGTGCTTGGGCCCCTGCACCAGCGTGGGAGACCCACAAAAAAACTCCTAGCTTTGAATAGGCCCAGCTCTGACTGCTGCAGCCATCTGGGGAGAGAACCAGTGGATGAAAGACCTCCCTCTTTATCTTCCTCTACCTCTCTCTATATAACACTACTTCTCAAATAAATGATTTTTTTTTTAAAAAAAGATCAATAGAATGGAATAAAGATTCCAAAAATAAACCACCACATGCACAATCAATTCACTTTGGACAAGGATTCCATTTAAATTCAAATTTGTGCATTATCTTCAACTATCTGAGAAGTATAAAACAAAGCTCCAATGAGATACTTTATCATGATGATGGTAATAAAAAATTCAGAAACCAATAGTGCTGGTGAGGATATGCCCATATCTGTCCCCTCATCCTTTGCTAGTGGAGATGTAAAATGGTGTGGCTGCCTTTGAAAACAGTCTGGTATACTTCAAACTTAGAGATTGTCATAAGACCTAGTCATTCAAGTCCCATATATACTTGTACATCTAAGAACAATTCAAATATATGACAATGATGAAAACAAATGTCCATATAAATGCCTGTATAAGAGTGTTTGTAGCAGAATTATTCATTGCATCACACAGAGGGAACAATCCAAATGCCCATCATCTGATAAAGCATTAAGCAAAATATATTTGCATACAATGGGAAATAATTCTGCCCAAAATTGATTCATTATTAATACATGTTTAAACCTTGAGAACATTATGTTACTTGAAAGGAGTCAATAAAATAGCACAGATTAAAGAATTCATTTATATGAAGTGTTGAGAATACATAAATCTATAGAGACAACAAATGAATTATAGCTTACCTAATGTTTGGGTGGTTAGAGAAGGCAACAAAGAGAAAGTAACTGCAAATCATAGGAGGCTTGTTGCAGGGGTGACAAAAGCCCTCTAAATAATGTTTGAACAGCCCAGTGAATATATTAAAATGGTTATATATTTTAAATGAATTTTATGATACATAAAACATATCTTAATAATATTCTCATAAAGAATACAGCAAATAATATAATGATTCAAATCCAGAGGGATTTACTTGGTTACCTAGGAGGATATGTGTTTAATTTTTAGAATGGGTCTGAAGCCCAGATCATTGGAGTTTCCTCCATCCCAGACTCTGGAGATAATACGATTCTCATTTCCCTGGAGAGACATACTGAAATACTAAAGTATAAAAGCCATTCAATCCTGTCTCCAGGTAGACCTTCTCATAAAGACAGAAATGATCCTCTTTCCTTATAATAGTAATGGAAACCCATATTTCTCTCTTTTGTTCAAAGAGTTAGAGCAGTATATATTTTTTCTATCCGCCTTACATAATATCACTCTGGATTGCTGCTGGGCATTGAGGAAACAACACATGAAATGTACCTTGACTACTGATTGCTCTATGAATATAATGAAAAATCTATCTTGATGTAAAGACATTACATGTGTATTTAGGACAAAATTAATCAGGATAAACAGTAGAAACCTAATAAATAGTTGTAGGCTATGGAGAATAGCAGGAATCCCAGTAAGTGGAAAAAGAAACTAGGAATAGGAGGCATTGTGTTCAATTAGGCTATTGAGAGCTAAGAAAGCAGCAGTTGATAAAAAGCTATATATGTTACTTTTAAGACTTTAAGACTTTTCACTTTTCTCCTAAAATCATGGGAATAAAAAAAATCTCTTGATAAAAAAATTTTCATAGAGCAAAGACTTAACAAACTTTACCTTCTAAAAACATTTAGTTACATATCATGCCAGCTTTGGCCTGGCCAAGCCCTAGCCATTGAGGCCATTTGGGGAGTGAACCAGTAGATGGAAGATCTCTCTCTTTCTCTCTCTCTCTCTTTCCCTGTGTGTGTGTATGTATGTGTGTGTGTGTACGTGTCCCTCTCTTTGTAATTCTGCCTTAAAATAAATAAATAAACAGCCTTTTTTTTTAAAAAAAAGACACTGGTTGGGACAAGGGCATTCTGTAGTAGAGAGTTTGGGTTCAAGTCCCAGGTCTCCTTCCGATTGCATCTTACTTCTAATGCAGACCCCTAGAGGCAAGAAGTGATGTCTCGGGTAGCTGGGCTCCTGCCACCTATGTGGGAGATCCAGATAGTCCTCCCAGCTCCTGGCTTCAATCAGGCCCAGACTTGGTTATTGTGGACATTTGGAGGAGGTGGGGTATGGGGGTGAGGTAGAGCACTGAATCAGCAGATAGGCAAACACTCCCTCCTCCTACCAAAATTAAATGCAATCCATTTTCAAAGAAAAAGATCTAATTCCATTCATGAGGGCTCTGTCCCTAGTACTAGATCATCCCCAGAGGCCATACCCCTGTTACCATCACATTGGAGGCTAGGATTTTAGCACACATATTTTCACAATGACTAAATATTGTGACAATATCAATTCTGCACAATTTCAATTAGAAAAATGTGTGTGTATGTGTGTATGTTGTTTGTGGGGGTGTGTGCCAAATAGTAAGTAGAGTCCTACAATTTCACTTGGCAGGCACAGATCATTTAAGAAATGATGTGAAATATAGCTTACTATGCGGGGTACATAAAGCCCCAATATCTACCTAAAGTCACCTATAAGAATGGACCTCAGCAGAATTAGGATTATTATTATTATTATTTTTTTGACAGGCAGAGTGGATGGTTCACCTTCCAATGGCCGCTGCGGCCAGCACATCTCGCTGATCCGAAGCCAGGAGAGAGGTGCTTCTCCTGGTCTCCCATGCGGGTGCAGGGCTCAAGCACTTGGGCCATCCTCCACTGCCTTCCCGGGCCATAGCAGAGAGCTGGCCTGGAAGAGGGGCAACCGGGATAGAATCCGGCGCCCCGACCGGGACTAGAACCCGGTGTGCCGGCGCTACAAGGCAGAGGATTAGCCTGTTAAGCCACAGCTTCGGCCGGAATTAGGATTATTAAAGGCATCCTAGGATTGGGTAAGTGATTCTTAAATAAAATTTTACTGGATGAATCACATGGCAAAATAATTTAAAACTTAAGCTTTATTGAATTAAAAAATAAATACTTCTGAGATTGGTATGCGGCATAACTGGTTTAGCTACCACCAGCAATGTCAGGATCCTATATATGCACCGGTCCATGTCCCATATCTCCCCTTCCTATCTGGCTCCCTGCTAATGCACCTGGGGAACCAGCGGAAGATGGCTTAGCTCCTTGGGCCCATGCCACCCACTTGTAAGACCTTGAAGAAGCTCCTGGCTCCTGGCTCCTGGCTCCAGCCCTGGCCAATGTAGCCATTTGGGGAGTGAATCAGTGGATGGAAGTGCTCTTTCTCATTCTCTCTCTCTCCTCCCTCTCATCTTTCTCTCTATATATATAAATCTTCCTTTCAAATAAATAAAATAAATCCTTAAAAATTAATGCTTGTTTTGAACAGATGAAACCTTTAACAAAGTTAGCACACAGATAAGCGAATACTAGAAATTGTTTGCAAAATCTGAAACTAATATAAAATTAATTTCTAATGAGAAAACACATTAAAAATGGCTAAAAAAACTATAAACCTAACTTTCGAAATTGGGAAAGAACATCAAGATAATAAGAGACCTATTTTCTTAAAAGGCTAACTAATATATGGAGATCTTACAGTATCCAGAAATAATTGGTTAATAATCATTACTATAATTGTTTAATACAACCTTATACTTATTATATTGGCAAATGTTTTAAAGCTAAGCAGTGATAAATTTGGATTGTAATGTTGTGAAGGATGTTGGATAGAAGTGGAGAATGATAGAATCATGCTGGAGATAGATATGGGACTATTTAGTTCAGTTTAGTTTTAGGATACTCTAAGATCTAACAATTCTTCTACTGTGTATCAAAAATATTGCTCACACAGGAGTATGGATGGTCTCTTGAGAAGATATTCATCTTGATGCCATTTGTATTTCCCAGGAAGGAGAAATAATCTGGGATCGTTTATTGATATGGTAGGTACATAAAAGGTGGCATACTGTGAAACTCACAGAATACACTGCATAATTAGAGGATGGAGAACTGTAAAGCAGGCAGATAGGCAAGTTTCGATGTAGTGATTGAATATAGTGATTGAACAAAAGATAGACCATCTTTAAAAATGAAATAAAACTGTGCCTAAAACCCAACATCAGGTGAAATAAAAGGCATTTTGCAACAAAATATACATAAAATTGCACGTTAAATGTATTAATGGATGCATATGGGAGAAGGAAGAAGCTGTCATATGGAATTAAGATAATGGGAATGAATAAATTGATAAACCTAGAAAAGATATCTTTAAACATCATGGATGATAATGTGCTATGAAAGAAATAGCATGATTTAATCAAACTTTTACATGTGGAAAGAAGGAAGTACAAGTCTATTCTTAATAAATTTTCCATCAAATTTTATAAGTTTCTCAGCTTATTCCAGTAAGGCTGAAGAGGTCCATGATGCTCTCTTATGACTGATAATATATCATTATAAATTATCACAAATGACTTTAAAATGTACATAAATTTATAGCAAATCTTGTTAAGCATATAATATTTTTCATGTTCTGGCCAGCTGGCAGTTTTGAAAACTTTGAGCTGAGTATTCTTCCATCAATGAGCAGTGCGACATTCTGAAAGATTGAGTGACTTGTCTAATAAAGTTCCTCATCTAGAAGAGGTGGAGCTGAGAATAAATTTAAGCCTTCTGCCTATACTTTTGGATTATACTTTGGTGAGAATGAGCTTTAAGAATTTAGTGTGTGATAGCTACCACTGCACTTCAGGAAAGGATCCTTGGTGCTTTACTGAAAGGAGAGAAAAATTTGGAGAGTAGGAAGGACATCCTGCTGAGGTATTGAAATAAATGTGAAAACTATTTTTTAGCATTGATGTATTTGGCGCCAGCAAGACTTTTGCATCCTCCAGGTTGTTTTATTCTACCTATTCCTACGTATTAGTCCTTTAAAAAGTCACAAGCTTTAAGGTATCTGCACACAACTTCACTTATTTAATCAGCTTTTATTATTTGTATAAAACCAAGAATACACTCCAGTTTAAGGAAGTAGGGCGCTATGATCTGGAAATGCATTATTTGCTACAATTTAAAACAAACAATGGCAAGAAAGAAGAGCCGTTTGGGAAAAACTTCTCTTGTGTTGTACAAACAAGATCACACATCCTGGTGTATTTCAGTTTCAATTAGTGTCCTTTGATGTGTCCTCAAATACAGTGTTCACCAAGAGGAGAAGTGAGGCCAGTCCCCACGACAGCATTAAATGCCATGGTCCCACAACACTTGTTTTTTTATATTCATTTATTCAAAATGTATTATTTAATAAGCTCCTAATTTTTACTAGTTACTTTACTATTTGCTATCCATATACTGGGGAATAAGACCAACATATTTATTTCCATAATGGAGTCTACTGTCTAGCATGAAAAATAAACAACAGCAATAAACTGTGATAAGTTTTTGAGAGAAGTACTAAGTGCTATGTAATATGAGTAGAATAAACTAAATTGATAGATTGTTAAAATATTTCCACAATTTATTACGGAGAATTTTTACACTCAGATAAAGGAGAAATAATACTCATCCAAACCCATAAGTACTTTTCCTCTGCTTTTATTATTTGAAAAAAATTGCATGATAGGAGACAGC